>NC_056004.1:86580324-87831324 GCF_018446385.1 Zingiber officinale
TCCTTATCATCTTTGCAGCCTTACAGTCACTTTGTACATGCATCATGGTTTCCTCTAGTTCAGGGCACCTTTACAGCTCGCCAGAATGCAAATGTGTTTCCTATCGTCTTTTGGAGTTAGTAAGCCTTTGTTTGTTGCCTTCCATAGGAAAAGCTCATATTCTCTGCAGTCCTTCCCATCTCCATACTTCCAGATCTGCTCTGCTTCTCTTTCTTCAACAAGTAATTTTATGCTGCGATGATGCTGCACCTCCCTTTTGATGGATGAATTCATATCTTGAAATTTCCTGTTCAGAGTCATTCCTAATTTTATTTACAGCAATCTCCATCAAAACTGAACTTGCAGCAGAAACTTCCCATTTACATGTTCCATCATCATTCACTAAATCTTCTCCAGTGTACTATTTAGCCAGCATCCTTCCAGAATCTGTCTCTTTCCAGTTTCTGTGCTTCATGCATATCCTCCCTCTATGCTACCCCAGATTTTGATTTTTATCTTATTCATCAAACTTATTGGGAGTTTCACACTCATGTTCATCTTGCCAATTCTATTTTACAATTTACATACTCGAATTGGTTGCTGAAGTCTAAAGGTTTCTTCTTCCATATAAATATTGTAAAATTGTCAAGTTCAACCATGCTACTAGTGCAGAGAAATAAGGAGAAAAGACGTCTTTTTTTATTGATTTTTTTTTAGCGCAACAATTAACTGTCACAGTGTAACAAGTTCATTTTTGGTTTTCTGAGAAAAGTCACCAAGAAATGGAAACTGAGCATCAGATTAGTTTAAACTTCACTATTGCCAAAATTTTATTAACTCGTACTATTCTTTTTTTTTTGTTTGCTTTGATTGGCTGGGGTATCGTAACACCAAAAGCTCAAACTGTTGGGAAAAAACTTCTATTTCTATAAACTCAAGAGAAAGAATCAAGTAAATAAATAATAAGAAAATAAAATAAGAGATAAGACTTTAATTGTTCTACTTTTAATAGATTATACTTTTAATAACTTATCCAGTTAGTATATTTATGATCACACAGGACATCAGGATAGTTTAACAGTTCAAAAGTTTTAATATCTAATGGCATCCACAAGATATTTTAACTGACAATTCCTGAAATGAATGCCTCTTGGCATATAGTTTGCGGGATCTTTCTCATTTGCTTTTCTTTACATTGATGCTAATAGTATACCTCCTTATTGCAGCTTTTTAGATCTACCAAATCTATCTGCATCCATTTATTCTGTTGAGCTCTCTACTAGACTGCGGTCCTTGCTTGTTACTTGTCCACCCGGTGGCCCTTCACAACCCGTGGCAGACCTTGTAATTGCTACTGCAGACTTCCAGAAAGACTTAACAAGCTGGAATATCTGGTAAACAGTGAGCTGAGCTATTCATTCTTTATATTCTTCCCTTCTTGATACCTTTTAATTATTTCTTGCTACTTAGTCCTGTCAAAGGAGGTGTTGATGCAAAGGAGTTATTCCACTTGTATATTATCTTATGGATTCAGGATAAGCGCCTTGCATTACTTGAGTCCTGCAAATTAGATAAGGTGCCTAGTATATTTGAAGCTTCTGTCACAATTTTTATCTTTTTTTTTTTCTTTCTTTTTCTCCTAAAAGTATGCCCTGTTCATATTGCATTTTTTCCTTGCTAAAGTAATTGTGAGAAGTTCACCTTAAATTTCATTTACATTATCTGTTCCTTTGATGATTTATAGAGCACATAGCAACAAAAAAGGCCCAAAATTACTTGGTTAGTGGATATTTCATAGTTAGTGGATACTTATTGTCTAATGCCTATATATCTAAACCTATTGCGCTGCATCTGCAGATCCCTATATTTGTAATTGTTGACTGTTTTTTTTTTTTGGTTTATTTCATATTTCAATTGATAAAAACTAGTAAGAGTATTGGGGCTAATTTTGTTAGTATGTAGTGTTCCAATTAAACATCAGTATTTTAGGTTTACGGTTATATCTGGAATTCTATATACCTGGTTATCTCATTAAGGAAATAGATAATTCCATTTCTCCAAAGTGTACATGGTATTTGAGTTGTCATTTTAGAATTATGGTTTCAATAGTATTCTTCTAAGGCCGTCAGCCTCCCCTCATCCAATTCTCTCTCTTTGTGGCGATTGGGATCTCCCAATTCACCATGAACCCTATTTTTGCATCATGCCACATTGTCTTGAAAGCTCTAGAAACTGACGTATGATCGCTTCTCTTTCACTGCCATTGCCGAAGCCGAAGCCGAGGCCGAGGCCGAAGCCGAAGCTGAAGCCGAAGTTTGCTTTATCCACAAAGATATGCATTTCGTGTTTCCCTTGTAGATTTTGACAAAACCAATCAAGCTACAAGCTATACCTGACGAGACAGAAAAGAATCAACCTTCAGCTTTGTCTATGGATCCATGGATCTGATTAGTGTCCATCCTTGCTTCAGATTTCGGTTTGCAGTCAATAGGACAAGTTCACTCCCTATGGATGTTCCATTCTTGTGAATTTTGCCTCCTGATTGGCCGCTGAGAGATCCTCCTAGAGCAATTTGAATTCCTAGGACATCCCTCCCTTTAGCGGTCTAATTCCTTGGCAATTTCAGTCATGGAATGCATTGCAGTTGGAGTCAGCCCACTTTGAGGATGTCTTTGGAGGCTTGTTGATTCATTTGCATCTTTGATTCTCCTGTTAGCATTGCTGGGCAAGTTGTGATTCTGGTGAGAAATTGCTACTTCCTTTAAGAAGACATGCATTGACAGTAGTTCCTCCCCTCCTTTGGCCCGACTGCAACTATTTCCTTGACCCTTTGCTAGTGACTCCTCCCAATTCAAGATCTAGCCACTGGAAGAACCAGTTTACTGTTGCTCTCATGCCAATTCCACCTTCTGAGCCCTCTCAACTACTCAATTCATGTCAATCTTGCTGGAACATAGTATATCATTTTCACCAATGGCTTCTCCTGGTCTCTACCCTACTCAAGCAGTGATCGTGTCTATCATGCGGCTCTGCTAGATCTTCCAACCGAATCATGTAACATACATTGTTGTCCAGTACATCTCTGTTGTGTTGCAACCATGCCACTACGGGCACTACGGGCATTGCATCTAGTTACTTTTTTTGTGTCTGCCAGGCAGCCTCAAGTGTGGTCAATGCAGCAACTGTCTCATGTGAGAGCAGCACCGCTACTTTAGTGACATGAAAATTTCTTCTAAATAATCTTATGACAATGCCTCATTCTTTAGCGGATGCTCTCTTTTGGTTCTAATCTAGTAAAGCAGAACAACCTTTTTGATTCTTGATCCAATTCATATTATAATTTCCTTTTGTTTCTTCTTTTCAGCAAAAATCCTAGTGAGATAAGACTTGGTTGTTGTTGTATGATCGTGTGCTACTGATGCTCGAGTAGATTCTTAGGCTCCCATTCAGTGATTTCTTCTCCTTTCTTCAATCTATTGCATGTTGTGCTGATGTGCTATGGAAGAAGCCTACTGTGAGATTTGTAACATAGGATCTCATTTTTTTCTATCCTATTTACTTGTATATGCACTATCCTATTCTCATGTATCTAACATTTAATAGAGTCAAAATATACTTTCTAGGGATCTCGTTGAGTCATTTCCTCTCCTTCTATCTTTAATCTAATTATATGTGGGATCTCATTTTATTTCATCGTATTTGCATATACACACATTGCATCACCTAAAAGCCAATGAAGATTGGAACTCAAAAACTATCCTATCCTTATGTTGCTTAAATCAATGAACTATGCTTTGCTCCAAGGCTCAATATCTATGCTCCTCTTGAATGCTTTTATTTTCCTTTAGCTATTTCATGTTGATGTAAACTCTGCCCATGACGAACCAGTCATAATTGGTCCTAAGCCTGGATAAAGGAGGAGGGTTGCGTTAGGTTGTCAGTTAGTGTTTAAACTATGACAAATGTTCAATGAATGAATCTATTAAACTATTATGCTAATGCTAGGTCCTTCCCCGGAAGGAATGCGTTGCAGGGTCCAATTGTAACGCCTCGAGCATAGTATCAATAGAAAGAAAATATATACGACTCTTAAATTAAGTGGTGAAAGTTAAAGGATGAGAAGCAAAATATATTTAAGGAGCATTATGTGAAATATACGGTGACTCTAATACGACATGAGATAAGATGATATTAAAGTTGAAAATAGTAGCTAAAAGTGTACTGTCAAAGGGACATGCACCACTAAGTAAAGAATCTTGATGGAATGAGAAAGTACAAGAGAAAGTAAAGGAAAACGAATAGCTTATTAGAAATTATATATTTGTAAGAATAAGGAAATTTTTTAAAAATATACAATAACCAAGAAAGAGACTAAGAAAGTAGTGAATGAAGCAATGAATGAAACTTTTGAATGATTATATCAAAAATTGGATATAAAAGATGGGGAAAAGAGACATTTATAGAATAGCTAAAGTGTGAGAAAGAAAGGCAAGAGATTTTATCCAGATACAATGTATTAAAGATGAATGTAATAGGATACTAGTAAACAATGGAGAAATAAAAGAGCGGTGGAAGAGGTATTTTCATCAACTTTTTAATAAATGTTTAGGTGATCAACTTAACTTTTAGGTAATGTAAGTAGGTTAAATGAGTATAGAAATTTAAATTTTTATCATAGAATTCAAACTTCAGAAGTAGAATAAGCTTTAAATGAGATGCAATGGAGAAACCGTTGTACCAGATGATATTCCGATAGAGGTATAAAGTGCCTAGGGAAATAAGGTATTGAATGACTTATAAAATTATTTAACATGATATTGAAAATGAAAAAAATACTTGATCAATAGAGGGTAAGTACTTTAGTTCCCTTATATAAGCATAAGGGAGACGTACAAAATTGTGTAAAGGGGTATTAAACTGAGTCATACTATGAAACTTTAGGAAAAAATAATAGAAAAAGATTAAGGAGACCACGGTAACTGAAAATCAATTTGTGTTCATATATCTTAGAGCTAAAACAAGATCTACATATGATATTCATTGACTTAATAAAAACTTATGATAGAGTCCCAAGAGAAATTACATAAAGAATTTTAGAAAAGAGATGTGTTAGCATAACATATATTGAACTAATCAAGAATATATACAATGATGTAACGACTAGAGTAAAGACTTCAATCGAAGTAACATCACCTTAGTAATGCTAACAAGAACATCCTTGAACTAATCAAGAACATAATATTCACTTATGTGTAGGTATTTATATACATCACCTTATAATTATGCCTATCAATTACAATCTCTACAATTAAGTTAATTACATGGTCAAAGATAAGATGCTATAATCATTCAACACTCCCCCTCAAGTTAAAGCATATATGTTAATCATATCCAGCTTGTCATAAAGTTCTAAGAATCATTTTCCTTCTAATGCTTTAGTGAATATATCAACAACTTGATTGGATGATGATGTGAATGGAGTGACAATTTTCCGACTCATTACACACTCACGAATAAAGTGATAATCAACTTCAATATGCTTAGTCCTCTAATGAAAAAATAGGTTACTTGCCATGTGAATAGCCGCTCAATGGTTCATTGTAGGTAAATCCTAATTCTTCGGGCATATTCTTCAGCCATAACATCTCAATCACAGTATGAACCATGACTCTGTACTCAATTTTGGTAGTTGACCTTGCACAATTTGTTTCTTACTTCGCCATGTTACTAGATTTTCTCCTACATAAATCCAATACCTAGAAGTGAACCGTCTATCCTTCTTTGATCTAGTATAGTCAGTATTAGAATAGTCTTCGATCTGTAGGTGCCCTATTTCTCTTAAAAGATAACCCTTTCCCTAGAAATTTCTCGATGTACTTAAGAATCCTGATCGCAACATCCTAGTGAACTTGCTTCGGTTCGATCATCCTAGTGAACTTGCTTCGGTTTATCCATAAACGTCTAACTATTCCAACTACAAAGAAGTTGCTACTATTAAAATAGATGAGTTTCTGAACAAGCTGCCTATATTTTATCTTATGCTCAAAGAATTCTCCATTATCATCCAAACATTTGGATTGATATCTATAAGAGTTTAAACCGGCTTCGTTCCAAACAATCTAGTTTATTTGAGTAAATTTGTAGTATACTTCCGTTGACATAATAAAACTCCATATTTGTGGTGAGCAATTTCATTTCTCAAGAAATACTTAGGACGTCCCATATTCTTAGTAAGTTGTCGGAAATACTTCTTAGTTGTGTCAATCCCACTTATATCACCGTCGAATATTAGGATGTCAAACCATAAGAATGATAATCCCATTCGTGCTATGTCGTACAAACACAGAATGATCAGATTTACATTGCTTGAAGCCAGCGACTCCGATTATATTACTGAATTTATCAAACCAAGCTCCGAGGCTTTGTTTAAGATCATAGATAGTATTTTTAAGTTTGTAAACCATAGTCATTCTCCCCCTAAGCAACATATCCTGGAGGTTGCTCTTTAATAACAGTCTCGCGCAAATCTGTATAAAAGAAGGTATTTTTCACATCTAGTTGATTGGCCAAGATTGATTGATAGCTAAGGAGAACATAGTGCCAATAGAATTCATGCAGGTAGTAGGAGAGAACGTCTCAAAATAGTCAACACCATAAGTTTGGGTAAATCTTTTGGTTACAGGGCGAGTTTTGTATCAATCAATAGTACTATTAGCTTTATACTTCAAAGTAAACACCCAACGATGTACAACAATATCAGCGGAAGGTGGTGTAAACACAAGCTTCCCAAGTACCACGAGAGATAAGGGTGGACGTTTCTTCATCCATTGCAGTTCGCCAAGCAAAGTGTTGATAAGCCTCGGAGTAGGAAGTTGGAGCCTTAGTAAATGAGAGAGAGAGACAATAAAAGTGCGGAAAGAAGGACCAAGGTAATCAAATGAGATATGGTTAGACAGGAGTGGTAGTGCAAGAACGAATAATTTTATGAAGAGCAATGGGCAGATGAATATTGGAGGGGCGAGGAGCATAAGGAGCTGAGATAGGTTATGGTCAAGAACAACTTGCATACACTTGCAATGGTTTAGGAGACTAAGCATTTGTAGTGGGAGACATGGATGGTAGGATAGGTAATGGAGGAGATGCTAATTGAACCAGATGGGGAAAAAGGTTGTGAGTCAAAAAAACATAACATCAGCACATGTGTAACTGCATTTTTTGTGAGCGGGTCAAGGCAACGATATCTTGTTTTGTATAAGAATATCCAATCAGGATGCATGTAATAGAGCGAGGAGATAATTTATCTAAGTTAGGAGTAAAATTATGTACACAACTAACACAACCAAATATGTGAGGAGAGAAAATAGGTTTGTTAGGATGAAGATATGAGAATGGGATATCCCCATGTAACATAGTAGATGATATCCTATTTATGAGAAAGCAAGCTGTGAGGATAACATCACCCCAAAAATACTTAGGGACATGCATGTGACATAGAAGTGTAACGTTTAAATATGATGGTGTTTGCGTTCAGTAACCTCATTTTGTTGGGAAGTGTATGATCAAGATGTTTGATAAATTATGCCAAACAGAGTGAATTCAAGTGCATTATCAGTATGAAGAGTGTACAAGTGAACAGAATATTGGTTTTTTATTTCATTATAAAATGATTGTAGAACATTTGGAACCTCACTTCTATTTTTGAATAAATATAACTACATCAGGCGGGAATAATCATTGACAAAAATTATAAAATACTGAAAGCCCCCTCTAGACTCAACTAGGCCCCCAAACATCACAATGAACAAGTTTAGAAGCATATTTTTCAAAGACATCGTTAGTCATTGTTTCTAGGGGAAAGGTAGCGCCTAGGGCGTACCGCAGACGTGGGCGCATGACATCTCTGGCGTAATGGCCATGGGTCAATTCTTAAGAAACTGACGACTTGGGGTTTATCTATCATACGCCTAACGTCTGTGTATCTGCATTTACCTTCTTCCATATCCGTGGAGCTTGACATTAGGGGGATCGTTAAGGTAGCAGATTTATTATTTTTTTATTTTATTTTATTTTTTTGTAGGGGAAAGGTAAATGTGGATGTTAGTTTGTCAACAGACTGAATCCTTGTGAGAATATAAGACCATCTAGTGTTTCGTTAACAGAGTCATGAAAGTTATAAAGGATTTAAAAGGATGAACAGCTAAAGAATGGGAACTTTGAAGCATCCTACTTTGGTAGATGCTACGCTTAGGAATATAAAGGTCATTGTCAGTGAATTTGCTCAAGTGTTGCAAGTCCCTCTGCACCAGATAATTTATCAATGGAATTGAGTGAAATTAGACCATCAAGGGTGATTCCATCCACCAGTATTAACTCCTAACAGTCAGATGGTTTAAAGGATAACTGGCTAAAGCAAGTGAGGAGATTTAAATCATCCGTGGAGTTTGTGACTGAACAGGATATGCCATTACTGCATTAGCAGGGAAGAATCTCATAAGGGTCAATGCTTGAGCTTTTATAAGGAAATGTTGATGTCTTGTAGTAGAGGAAAGATAAAGGTGATTGTCGTTGGCCATTTGTTGTGTTGGAAGCTGATACAAATGCCTAACTTTGTAGGGGTCACTGCGAGTTGGATGTCATGCCATGTTAGTGAATAATGACCTTGTCTACCTTGAAGAGATTAAGACATTTTCATCCTGCATGTTCCATTTTGATTTTTGGAATGCATCAAAGATTTGATTGGGTGACTAATTATGTGTGTAGCCTAACATGTTCGTTGACATAATAAAACTCCATATTTGTGGTGAGCAATTTCATTTCTCAAGAAATACTTAGGACGTCCCATATTCTTAGTAAGTTGTCGGAAATACTTCTTAGTTGTGTCAATCCCACTTATATCACCGTCGAATATTAGGATGTCAAACCATAAGAATGATAATCCCATTCGTGCTATGTCGTACAAACACAGAATGATCAGATTTACATTGCTTGAAGCCAGCGACTCCGATTATATTACTGAATTTATCAAACCAAGCTCCGAGGCTTTGTTTAAGATCATAGATAGTATTTTTAAGTTTGTAAACCATAGTCATTCTCCCCCTAAGCAACATATCCTGGAGGTTGCTCTTTAATAACAGTCTCGCGCAAATCTGTATAAAAGAAGGTATTTTTCACATCTAGTTGATTGGCCAAGATTGATTGATAGCTAAGGAGAACATAGTGCCAATAGAATTCATGCAGGTAGTAGGAGAGAACGTCTCAAAATAGTCAACACCATAAGTTTGGGTAAATCTTTTGGTTACAGGGCGAGTTTTGTATCAATCAATAGTACTATTAGCTTTATACTTCAAAGTAAACACCCAACGATGTACAACAATATCAGCGGAAGGTGGTGTAAACACAAGCTTCCCAAGTACCACGAGAGATAAGGGTGGACGTTTCTTCATCCATTGCAGTTCGCCAAGCAAAGTGTTGATAAGCCTCGGAGTAGGAAGTTGGAGCCTTAGTAAATGAGAGAGAGAGACAATAAAAGTGCGGAAAGAAGGACCAAGGTAATCAAATGAGATATGGTTAGACAGGAGTGGTAGTGCAAGAACGAATAATTTTATGAAGAGCAATGGGCAGATGAATATTGGAGGGGCGAGGAGCATAAGGAGCTGAGATAGGTTATGGTCAAGAACAACTTGCATACACTTGCAATGGTTTAGGAGACTAAGCATTTGTAGTGGGAGACATGGATGGTAGGATAGGTAATGGAGGAGATGCTAATTGAACCAGATGGGGAAAAAGGTTGTGAGTCAAAAAAACATAACATCAGCACATGTGTAACTGCATTTTTTGTGAGCGGGTCAAGGCAACGATATCTTGTTTTGTATAAGAATATCCAATCAGGATGCATGTAATAGAGCGAGGAGATAATTTATCTAAGTTAGGAGTAAAATTATGTACACAACTAACACAACCAAATATGTGAGGAGAGAAAATAGGTTTGTTAGGATGAAGATATGAGAATGGGATATCCCCATGTAACATAGTAGATGATATCCTATTTATGAGAAAGCAAGCTGTGAGGATAACATCACCCCAAAAATACTTAGGGACATGCATGTGACATAGAAGTGTAACGTTTAAATATGATGGTGTTTGCGTTCAGTAACCTCATTTTGTTGGGAAGTGTATGATCAAGATGTTTGATAAATTATGCCAAACAGAGTGAATTCAAGTGCATTATCAGTATGAAGAGTGTACAAGTGAACAGAATATTGGTTTTTTATTTCATTATAAAATGATTGTAGAACATTTGGAACCTCACTTCTATTTTTGAATAAATATAACTACATCAGGCGGGAATAATCATTGACAAAAATTATAAAATACTGAAAGCCCCCTCTAGACTCAACTAGGCCCCCAAACATCACAATGAACAAGTTTAGAAGCATATTTTTCAAAGACATCGTTAGTCATTGTTTCTAGGGGAAAGGTAGCGCCTAGGGCGTACCGCAGACGTGGGCGCATGACATCTCTGGCGTAATGGCCATGGGTCAATTCTTAAGAAACTGACGACTTGGGGTTTATCTATCATACGCCTAACGTCTGTGTATCTGCATTTACCTTCTTCCATATCCGTGGAGCTTGACATTAGGGGGATCGTTAAGGTAGCAGATTTATTATTTTTTTATTTTATTTTATTTTTTTGTAGGGGAAAGGTAAATGTGGATGTTAGTTTGTCAACAGACTGAATCCTTGTGAGAATATAAGACCATCTAGTGTTTCGTTAACAGAGTCATGAAAGTTATAAAGGATTTAAAAGGATGAACAGCTAAAGAATGGGAACTTTGAAGCATCCTACTTTGGTAGATGCTACGCTTAGGAATATAAAGGTCATTGTCAGTGAATTTGCTCAAGTGTTGCAAGTCCCTCTGCACCAGATAATTTATCAATGGAATTGAGTGAAATTAGACCATCAAGGGTGATTCCATCCACCAGTATTAACTCCTAACAGTCAGATGGTTTAAAGGATAACTGGCTAAAGCAAGTGAGGAGATTTAAATCATCCGTGGAGTTTGTGACTGAACAGGATATGCCATTACTGCATTAGCAGGGAAGAATCTCATAAGGGTCAATGCTTGAGCTTTTATAAGGAAATGTTGATGTCTTGTAGTAGAGGAAAGATAAAGGTGATTGTCGTTGGCCATTTGTTGTGTTGGAAGCTGATACAAATGCCTAACTTTGTAGGGGTCACTGCGAGTTGGATGTCATGCCATGTTAGTGAATAATGACCTTGTCTACCTTGAAGAGATTAAGACATTTTCATCCTGCATGTTCCATTTTGATTTTTGGAATGCATCAAAGATTTGATTGGGTGACTAATTATGTGTGTAGCCTAACATGTTCCCTAGTAAAGCTAACTGAAAATTAGTGTTTGAATCATGGAAACCAAAGGAAATCAATATAAACTAAAGATGAAATTTCTATGTTGTACAAAGTAGTTCACCTGTTTAGAAATTTAATAAGGTTTGCTGTGGGCGTTAATTGAAACACTTGGCTGTGGCTCACAAATTAATTGCATGTAGCAGATACTTTCTACTATGAATCAAAGAATCATAATGTAACAGATTCCTACATCTCCAATCTGTATTGTTCATTCTTCTGTTTAAATTTTTTTGTTTATTCATCTGATTGATTGCCAGGTAAAATGGTCCGGTGTTCGGACGCAGCATATGACCACTCCTTTTGTGGATGACATGTATGATCGATTGAAAGACACACTGATTGAGTATGATGTTATTATTTGTCGCTGGCCAGAGTATACTTTTGTTCTTGAAAATGTAGGTCTCAACAAATTTTCAATTTTTAACTTGTGTTATTCTGAATTGCTACTTTGAAAATTCTGTTGCAATCTGATTTTTTTTTGTCTCTCCAATTACAAAGGCTATTGCAGATATTGAGAAGGCAGTAATTGAAGCGTTGGAAAAGCAGTATGCAGATGTTTTGGCTCCATTGAAGGAGAGTTTGACCCCTATCAAATTTGGCCTGAAATATGTTCAGAAATTTGCTAAAAGAAATTCAGGCCTCCCATATTCTGTCCCTGATGATGTGAGTTCTCTGGAGATGCATCAAAAAGCTCCTTAAAATAGTCTACTTTATAGAATGTTTTCTTATACATTACATTACAGTTAGGAATTCTGTTAAATACCATGAAAAGATTACTTGAAGTCTTGCGACCCAAGATAGAACTGCAGTTGAAATCTTGGGGTTCTTGTATACCTGATGGTGGGAATGCAGCTCCTGGTGAACGGCTTAGTGAAGTAACTGTGACGTTGAGAGCCAAGTTTAGAAATTATCAACAGGCAGTAGTTGAAAAACTTGTGGAGAATGTAAGCTCTCTCTCTCCTTTTTATTTATATCCCATTTTTTTCATAATCATTGCGAGATGTTGGTGCTTATAATTTTTACTTGCTGTGAACTTGGACAAAATCATGTTACTACATTATCTAAAATTTGACCTATGTTAAAATTGATGGTCGGAGCTACTTGATAGAAATTACAGGGCCGGAGATTGTATCAACCAGGAAAAGCTTAATGAAAATTTAATAATTAATAATCTTTAAGGCAGAACATCGGTGAAAGTGTTTCCAAATGCCAATAATACTTGTACCCAAGAGAGAGAACCATTTCTTATGGCCCAGGTAATTTTAGTTTGTAAAATGGAATCGGTAATATTTCATCTCCAGGTGACATCTAGGAATCATCTTTCTTTTTTAAAAAGTTGGTCATCATCATTAGTCTTTTGTTCTCTGATTCTGAAATAATAGAGAATACCTTGTCTCCATTTATGTTACTTATTCGGTAATGTTCAGACTCGGGCACAAAGCACCACAAAACTCAAGAAGATCATTCAAGATTCAAAAGATTCTGCAATGGAATCCGATATCCGTAGTAGAATGCAACCCTTGAGGGACCTTCTGATTCAGACTATTAATGAGCTCCATAAAGTATTTGAGGTGCACGTTTTTGTAGCAGTGTGCCGAGGCTTTTGGAATAGGATGGGCCAGGTACAACATTACGCATCCCATTTTTTTTGACATTTGCTTACTGATTGGTAACTGTAAATATGGTCTTTGGGGGGACAGGACGTTCTCAAATTCCTGGAGAACCGAAGGGAAAATAGGGCATTATATAAAGGTGCACGAGTAACAATTGCAGTAAGTAACTTGGCTCTAAAAATTTTCAGCACCTTCATAGTCTGCATCACTGAGCATTAAAATCTTTCTCTAATTCTTTAGCTTATGATTTTGATGATTCCACTTGTGCAGGTTCTGGATGATACGTTTGCATCACAGATGCAACAATTACTCGGCAATGTTCTCCAAGAGAAGGAATTGGAGCCTCCCAGATCCATTATGGAGGTGCGTTCCGTGCTCTGCAAGGATGCACCAGTTCAGAAGGATTCAAGCTTTTACTATTAGGCTGTATATATCCGGCAACTATAGCGAGCAAGTTGTAACTTTTCCGAGTATTCTCAAGCAAATGTCAGCAGAAAAGCACCGAGTTTTGAATAACTTAAAGCCTTACAGTTAGATTGTTTATATATACATAGCACAAACACATCAAGAAAGCTCCAAGGAGGCTATGATCTACTTCGAACTCTGTATCAGGTTTCTTAGGGAGAAAAGAAACGAAGAGATTCTAGTAGATTGTATCAGTAGGCGGCTAAGTCGCCATGATAGTTTTCTAGTTCTCTAACGGTCCTACAATCCGCTCGAGTATTCCATCTTATTCATTCGTAATTATAGTGCATATCGTCGACTATCCTTTTATTCGTCTAGCAAACTCATCTGTTCAAGCTTTCACCATCAAGTTCAAACTACAGGCAGCAAAGGAAGTCTGGTTCATTCAATGAATAATTTATATATGCATTAAAAGTTTAAAATGAAAGAAAAAACATCATTCTAAATGTTTCTGCGCTTATTTGATGTTGTATTATTTTGCATATGAAAAGGCTGCTATCTAATTATCACTCTTACAAGCACAGAGAATGCATAATACAACCAGTTAAATCTATATGAATTCAATTGATAAAGGGTTATCAAATTAATTAGTATTTCGTTTAGAGAGTCATTATGCCATGGTGGAATAAAGGGTAATTTGGTGTATGAAGTTTTCGTCAATATAAGAAGATTTTGGAGAAGAATTGGATTATGTTGTAGTGCATTGTATGAGGTTTTCACAATTCAAGTAGAACTGTTAGACGGTTGATCCGAACAAATTATTTGGCAGGGTAGGACGGGCTAATTTGTCATCTTGGCCTGTGGCGAACAAATTATTTGGTAGGGCGGGGTGGGTTAATTTGTCATCTTAACGGGTTGGGGAATTTTCAACCCAATCGAAAGCGGACTGTGAGTTAGGTGGGCTTGTGGACCCATAAAAATTATTTTTTAAAATATATTTTTAATGTTTTACTTCGAAAAGATTTTATCAATCATATATTCAGAAATAAATATTTTAAATATAAATGGTCACAAACGGGTACCCATATTTGATGAAAAGTATTATTTTTATTTTAAAATTATAAAAAAATAATAAATTGACATAAAACTTAGTTTACATGTATTTTTCAATCCGCAGGCCAACTCAAGCCTGTCGCAAGTTGACCTATGTGGATCACGGGCCTAGACGGATTAACCTACAACAGACTTGGGTTGATAAAATTTTAAGATAACCTGTTTAAATTATTTGGCAGGACGAGCTAATCCGATGAATCAATAAGTAAGTCCTTTGATTATTAGATTACACCATAATAATTTAATAGTTACACCAAACTTCTCCTTAGTAGTATTCAAGTTTAAGATTTTTAAAATTATATATATATATATATATTCTTGTTAAAATATTTTTTATCCATAATTGATTTGATTAATTTAGGTGGTAATTGAAAAAAAATATTCTAATTATAAAAATAAAAATTATTGAGGAGCAATTTGAGATTAATAACATGGCTGGAGTTTTGTATAAAGATGAACATTTGGGCGGGTTGTTTTGATAATTTTCCGAATTTGTATAGTGTCTCCTTTTTGGTGTGGCTGGATCGTAATATGGCAGTGAGAGTCCATCCGCCTTGCCTTCGCTTCGCCTCGTCGCTCGTAAACTCGTCGAAATCGCAGGGAGTTGCGACGCCTATCCACGGCGGAGTAGGCGGAGGAGTGTCCACCGCCCGATTCATGTCGTCGGCGCCATCTCCGTATACCACTTTGAGCGCGCGCGTGAGCTGCGAGCGGGAGATCAAGAAGAGCAAGTTCATCGCCATTGCTACCCGCATCTCCGACGACCGCTCTGCCCAATCCTTTCTTTCCGAGGTTCCCTTAACTCGATTCCTTGCTTCCGTGCGCATTTCCTTAGTAGAATCTCTTTGATAAAGGCTTAGTTTCATATTTGCCTGGCGATTAGGGTTCGTTTATTTCTCTATGTTTTGTGGCGAACTAGGCAATTATTATTTCTGTTTTTTTTTCCTTTTCCATTAATATGTCGAGAAAAATTCGACCTTTGCTGTGCTATCGTTTGGATGCAACCCTTCTCAATTGTAATATGTTCATCGGGAATTGAGTGAGAAGATTGGTAGGGAACATCATACTACACAATTTCTTTTGTGGAGCGGTGCCTATATTCCATTGTGTTGTTGAGTAGGGTATGAACAACGTAAATCATGAAATGATTGTGTTGGGATTTTCATTATCAGACTGTCTGTCTTTATTTTTGGCCTTTTTTTATTATTCATAAGTTATTACTATCAAAATAGTTCCGAGATCCAAGAGCTACACATAACTGCTGGGCGTACAAGGTGACTACTTCGCACCCTTTTCCCCCTAGTAAAGCTTTTATATTCTTAGTGACTTTCTTATTGAGCGGACATGTAGCGTAGCTTGGAGACCAATATCGAAGCAATGATGACGGAGAGCCATCTGGAACAGCTGGAAAACCAATATATTCTGCCATAGAATCCTCTGGGCTTGATAGGGTGATGGTGGTTGTTATTAGGTAATTTTTCTGTGAGGCTCTCTTCATATTCTAGTGACTGCTCCTTCCAGTACAAAGTTTGGCTGAATTGATTGATGGCACTGAGACCTTGACATTCATTTGGAGTGTCAACAGAAAATGGGAGCATTTTCATTGGATACTTGTAATTTTTCGAAAAGGGCATTTAACTTTCAACCAAACATTTTATACAGTCTATCTCAGAGTATGTGTGGCTTTAACAATGTTTATTGAACTACTTGTAGACATTTTGGTGGTATAAAGTTGGGAACTGGAGGATTGGTTAGGGCCTATGGAGGAGTTGCTTCAGAGTGTCTCAAGGGTGCTGCAACATGTCTTGTGAAACCAAAAGTAGTTTCTATACCCTTATAATTTTTTTTCTTTTTTTTTTTTCTTTTTTTTGATTATTTTGTTGACCATATGTTTCCTACAATCAATGGAGAAATTATATTTTAACATCTTATATACATAACCTTATACTCTGAACACGATTGTTGAACAAGTTGTTGCCTCATGTTCAGGCTCGAATTGGTATGGAGGTGCCATTTGAATTGTTGGGAGCAGTGTACCATCAGGTTCTACCTGTTTCTTTATTCTGTTTAACAGTGGTTTTTTTTTCTTAAATGTAAATATATGCATATTCTAACTATAGGAAAAGCAATGCAGATTTTGAAAGGGCTTATATCCTATTGTTATAATACTTTGGCTTGATCTTGCTCCTCTCTTGCAGTTTTCCTGAGTTTTCCATGGTTGCAAGAACATAATCTAGGATTGCAGGATACATTAGGATGCAACTTCGAATTATTTGATGGAAATTCACATTAATTCGGTCCCATTGACTCCAGTAGCGGCACCCTTCCTTGCCTTAGTTTTTTCTCAGTTATCCAACAAAAAATACATAAGTTTTTTTTATTAGTTTATATCTAAATTTTTCGTATGTTTACATTTATGTTGTCTCACTTTGACCCTACTTTGCCTCATAATGGTGTGGAATGCAATTAATGACCTCAAATAGTTAATGATTCAATTCCATACTAGTTTAATAGCCTCAGATATTTGAGGATACTAATAATCTTACATAGAGCTCACTAGTGGGATAAAGTTCATGACCTCAAATAATTTAGGCACATAATTAGTTGTTTGTTTATGCTTGATGGTATTAAGCATGATCCCACTAATCTAGTAAAGTTACCTAGTCTAAATGATAAGGTTTCTCACTTTTCTGCCAACTGTTGTAGACTTGTTCTTGTGACAGATTTATTCTGAATTTGCTCACATATAGCCATCTGACAGGTGCTGCTTATCTCTTTTGAGAGAAAGGGAATCATAGAATTAATATTTTTTTACATTATCTGAGTAACATGGACTAAACTTTACTATTCTTGGAGTCTCCATGAAGTCATAGGATGCAAAAGTTTGCAATTGCATAAGTTTGATTTTCTGCAATCCTGCTTACGAATTTGTGATACCAATAAAAAATTCTGTATTCTAGTTATATTTTGATGGCCTGATAATTGTAAGAATCCTGTTTGCAAGAGACTGCTGAATGTACTCCCGAGTGCACCATTTTAGACTCAGGTTACCATCCTTTTCTAGGTGAGAAGACCTAAAGACTTTCAATTAAAGACTAGTATGAGGCCTTTAGATTAATGGTTAGACTCTCAATGAGCACTAGAACTTTGACAAGGTTTAGAATTACATATCACAAACTGAAGTCTTCTAACTTGATTTAATTGTTGAGGCAGTTAGCAATTTGAAATGACTTAGTTCATATATCCCTAAAATTGTTTGAATAAATCACACTAGTTGAACTTCTTGTTTGAAATGGGCTAGACATACATAGGAAATTTTTTGCAGCCATCTTTTTGTTGAAGGATGATAAGTACTTGCAATTTACCATACTACCTTAGACCTCATCCACTTAATTAAATACGTATCTAACATACTCAATACTCACATATGTTTAATCATTAATACTTGTACCCATCCGTTTAACTAAACTGGATCTCAATGCATAGCCAAACCTGCCATAATTAGGCTGGTTAGTTCATGGATACACAATGATAGGTACTTGAATTTCTCACATCAATTAAATTATGGAATGAGAAAGGGAGCCTTGGTGTAATGGTAAAGTTGTTGCGTGTGACTTAGAGGTCAATGGTTCAAGTCTCGGAAACAGTCTCTTGCAAAATATGATAAGACTGTATACAATAGACCCTTCCTCGGGACCCCGCATTGGCGGGAGCTTTGTGTATTGGGTTGTTCTTTTTTTTTTTATAATTAAATTATGGAATGAAACATCAAATAACAAATATAATGAAACACAAACACAACTAATGCTATCACCAAATACTAATTAAATCATCAAAATATCATAAATACAACTTTCAGACCAAGAAATCACAATTATTATCAACATTCCCTCTAAATAAACAACAATTTAGCTAAAGGTGATCATTGAACTGTTTAGACTTAGCATATTCTAAAAGGCTTAAGCTTTTCTTTTCTTGTCCAGGCAACCGTGGCCCAAAATTCTTTTGTCCAAGTATTGCAAATAAGGAATGAAAGAAACATAAAATTTAAATTTTGAATTTGTAATTGATTTAGTAATTGTCCTATTTTAGATGTTGGTATTTTCTAATTTAATGATATTTAATGAGTATCTTTTTATTTGCTAAAGTTTATTGATTTTATTATTATTCTTAATTAGTGGTGTTTAAAGAGTTGTCATCTCTATGTAATTATGAAAGTTTTGATTGATAAAATTCTCTTTTAATTTTCTGCATTATATTTCGATTTTGTAGTGGGGTTTTTTTTTTTTTTCTGTGCGAGATAGTTATCCTTTTGCTTCATTAATTTCGTCCCAAATTTTGTCCGATTTGAGAGTTTAGATTTGGTGTTGCATCAATTGGTATCAAAGCAGATTTTTTGATTCGGCATTTGGTCATCATAACCATCTAGCATCCTTTGCTACCACTAACTCTATCAAATTCTTTGACACCATTATATAAAAAAACAAGAAAGATCTTTTGTTCTCCATCTCCTCGCCGCACACTTCCTCCTCCGATGTCTTGTGGCTGCAGAACCCAAGTTTCTTGGCTACTGCTCATATTCCCTAACTGCACAATATCCAAGCAGCACTGCCATGGGCCCGCACCACTCCATTGCATTCTACTTCCAAGAGCTATTGTCAAGCCATCAACCACTTCATCCTTGCCGCACTGATCTGATTGCCTCACCCTCCGCTCGGAGACTCATGGAAGGACATCTTGCTTACCCAAACAACAGTGTCGCGTCGCCCCTCATAATTGTTTTATTGTGTTGTTGGTCTGTGCATGCTTGACTCCCTTTGGTTCCCATATAAGGGTCTTGTGTCGTCTGCACAAGGACTCCAAGTAGAACTTACCTCCCTCGACCCCATGAGCCAAGAAAACTGCTCAGTGTTTCCAATATCACCTGCTGCAGACTGACAGCCTAGCGGTCACCTTTCACCACTGCAGTAAGAACCAATAGATCTTCCTCTAGCAACTCCTCACCACCGCAATTCGCCAAGAAGTAGGTGATTCTCTCATTCACTCTATCATCGCCACTTGACCAGTAACAAACACCGCCAGCCCAACCTCCTGCTGTGCTCTGGACGCTGTAGGCCACAATGTCTCCTCTGCAATGATCTCTGCTTGAGAATAGGAGATGAGATCCTCTGTCCCAAAAATAACGTGTCCCCGTGTTCCCTTGTTGATCAGACGGTCATGACATTCTCGTGATGTGCATTGCATCCTTGAGATGTGATTTAATCCGTCCGATCGGCGAGGGGACACGGGGACACGGGGACACGCTATTTTTGGAATAGAGGATCTCAACTCTGAGAATAGGTAGGTATCGAGCCCAATGGATTTCCTCCTTTGACCAGCACCATCCACTCGCTTGTAATCTGGCACTGCCATAGGCTTTCTAGCTGCCAGTGACAACTCCTTCAGCACACAACACCCCCCACGCCTCACCCAACGGTCCGCTGGTTGGTGTTCACAACCCAGCGGAAGGGTTGCAACTTCCATAAGGGAGAAGAGGGGAAACTTGATCCCTTAACCTGTTCCAATTTGATTAACCCGGGACGATGTGAAAATAAAACAACAATAACATAAAAACCTATCAACAGCAGAGGGGAAAATCAATCCATATTAAAGACTTTAAACTGACCATATGGAAGATTAGCATGGACATCCTTGGATTTTTTTTTCTTGTTTTGCCACATCACATGTAGTGTGGAGATTCACTTAGGCTATTTGTACAAACCCATGGACATGGGCTTGCCTTTTCTTTGCTTCCTTCCTAAATTCGAACAGTTTGAGTTATTAGAGTAGTTATTTAGTGTTTGCAAACCTATTTGGTCAATCAATTTCATACTAGATAGTCCCTTTCCCTCCATGAAAATGGGGTTTACAATGATCATGCCATTGTGTAGCATGGCAATGCACCCTGCCATTGTGACATATTTTTTTTCCCCTCCTCTCTCTAATCCTTCTCTTTGTTGATCGAATTGTCCGTTACAGCTGCAACATTTTCAAGCAGAGGACATCAAACAAGACTACGAAACTGGCAATGATGGCACAACCATGGTTACCTTCAAAGTAGAGTATGGCAACATCGTCGCCTTAGAGGATGCAATCAATTCCACCTGCAGCAGGAAGATTCACTTCTACAAACAAACGTTAGCTTGAATCCCAACTAATTCGTCAAATATGGGTTCTCTTTTGGCATACACTCAGCAGTTAATTCATCAAGCTGGGCTAAGCAGTGCAATAAAGATTTTGCAGAAGGAAGAGGGTAGTCTTTGTTACAAGAGTAAAATTTTTTGCTTCCTTCTGTTGATGGATGAATCTGATGTCAAAAGAGGGTCAGAAAGAACATAAAATCATATGAAACTTTATGTGTGAAGTATAAATAACTACAATAGTCTACTAATTGATCATTTTGAAAGTATAAATAAAGCACATTTATCTTTTCAAAAGAAAATAGATATTTAATATTTTGATAATTTTGAATTGTTTAGTCACTACAAAAGTAACTACAATAGTCTTTTATAATGTTATTTATTTAGATTTTTTTATTTTATCATCACATTGGTTCTCTATTATTTTTTTAAAAATATAATATTAAAATTTAATTTTAATAATTTTAAATTTGATTTTAAAATCTATATTTAAATTTATAATTTTTAATGTTTATAATTTCTTTAGAAAATTATGAATTGCCTATTAACTTGTAAAAATTTAAAATAAAACTTATATCATTTCCTTCTTATTAGTAACTTATTAAAAATTTTACATTTTATAATATTATTTTTTATTATATATATATATATATTAATTTTTATATTTTAAAAAATTTATTAAATTCATATAATAATTTTTAAATACATTATTTCTATATATCTTTAAAATGTATAGCTTATATAATAATTATGTCACTCTATTAGTCCTACACACAATATGCATTATGTGACCAAATTAATATTTTAATGAATACATAAAATTTAAAGAGATAAATATTAGGACCGATGCGATGCCAAGGATAAATAATTTTGATTCTTCGATTAAGAAATTTGAAGTGAAATCAACCATACAAATATGACATCAAAATTTTATTTGATTTACAACATCTCGAGATTGTTACTCCCAGGCTTTGTCCTAAGTCCTAACGTTCTACTATCATTAAATTTTTTTTCCTTTTTAAATATATTCTAAAAGTAAAGAAATCTCTTATCATCCATATTTTTACAAATAATATAATAAACTCACAAATATACAAAAACAAATACGAAAGTAAATTAGTTTACCAGAATCTTATTTTAATCACTTTTTTTTTTTTATTATAGATTGCTTTTTTGATGATTTAGAAATGTAGCAATACTCTCTTCTAACACCCTTAAAAATCATCAGTGGAAATCTCCTAAAAACCTTTCTTTTATAGTTTTTAGGTCGGAGTTAATTTTCATTTATTAGTCGATTATTCATCACTATCAATCGATTGCTCTACGGAATTCGACAATTGTATTTACAATGATTCTTATTGATTCTGGTTTAACCAAGAACAGTCGACTGTTAATGTTTATTAGTTGAGCGCCACAAACGACTTAGAAACCTTTTGTTCGTTGCTTAGTGTCATCACTTGACTGCTCAAACTCATTAATTGATTGATGGACAACCAGTTGAGTCCTCAGTCAAGTTTTGAATTTTATGTTCACTCGAATATTGACATCAATCGACTAATCAATTCGATTGATCGGGATTAGTAGAGTTGATCAATCGATTCTTTAACTTTCTGTTTGCTAGAGTAACAATCGATTGTTATTGTAGCAGAAATAGTTGAGTTGATCAATTGAATTCCTACAACATTCTATTTGTTATGGTAATAGTCTACTGTTCACTAATTGATTGTTAGTATAGCAAAATTACTATAACACTATTAGGGTTCATAATCAATTAACACCGTTGATAGTCGATTGATACACTATTTACAATACTGAAAACCTCTCAAACCCTAATTTTGGGATTTAGGTTAGTCGATTGATACATCATATAAATTTGACTAATACTTTTGTTTCAATCTTACCAAAGATGAATTATAGACTTGCCTAGTATCATGTTTACTTTAACTTACTAGGACATTCTTTGCCCATCATTTGATTAACCTTGATGTGTCGAGAATTTGAGTCTTCTTATTGTCCAACATTTGATCAACCTTAACTTGTTGAGACTTTCTTTGTTAGTATTCAATCACCTTTGACTTGTTGGGACTTCATCGTTGCATTACATTTGGCCAACCATGATTTATCAAAACTTTATCATTGCTTAGCATCTGACCAATCTTAATCTAGCAAGACTTCCCGCCACGTACCTAACATTTTGGTCTTTTTATAATATGTTAGGACTTACCTCATTACCAAAAAATCGATCAATCTTGACCCAATTGGACTTCACCCTTACCAACTTCCTGTTAGACTTTAAACTGTCAAGTGTTCAATTAACCGTGATTCATTTAAACTTTTCTTTTATCAATTTTCCATTGAACTTTCGATTGTCAAATATCCGGTCAATCATGATCCATTTAAACTTCACCATCATCAAGTATCTGATTAATCTTGATTTACTTGATGTCTCACCCAACTAAATAACATATTGATTAAACATC
This sequence comes from Zingiber officinale, assembly GCF_018446385.1. Lineage (NCBI taxonomy): Eukaryota > Viridiplantae > Streptophyta > Magnoliopsida > Zingiberales > Zingiberaceae > Zingiber > Zingiber officinale. Next base: position 86,603,524 of record NC_056004.1, read on the forward strand.
AAAATTCAACTCGAGTCAACTAGAACCTAGTCAACCAAATCTGATCAATCTTTATCAGAGGTCCATTGCATCAATAATAATACAATGAAAAAAGTATAATAAGATCTTTGATCCAGTCTGAGATCAAGGGATAGATTGATCAAGGCTAAAAAGTAGGTGTCGGTGTGGACTTTGACTGACTTTTTGTTGAATTAGCTTTATGTGGGTTATCTTTTGAGGGGTTGGCTTTTGGTGAGGTTAACCTATCTAAGAGAGATTAATAGGAGTCTAGAAGGGAGGCTAAAGTACGCTTTGGTTTGATTCTCAAGTTAGTGATAGAGAAATAGGAAAACTAAAGGAAATGAAATAAATAGTGAAAAAAATCATAAGACACCCTTTCCTTGCTGTGTCATTGCCTTATATAGAGTAGGAAAGAGGGAGTGCACAAAAATAAGAATTAAAGCTTGAATCATCGAGATGATCTCAAGCTTAGGTAAAACGAACCGAGCTTGAGCTCGAGCCTCTTACTTTTCAGCTCGGCTCGGTTCGATTACACCCCTAACTATCACACCTCATTATTATTAGTGGCAGTGTTCTTACCTGCTCTTGTAACTGACACATTTTCTCTTATGGCGTCATTATCATTAATGGCACAACAGATGTGTATTCTATCACCCATGTAATCAGCACCTCTCTTGTAACTAACGTCCTTTCAAACGTGATCCCTCGGTAGATTTGATTCTGTTGGGGTTGTAAAATTACAAATAATGCCCCATATTGAAAACACATGAGAAAGATCATGTGCTTATAAGATAAAAATATCTCCATTAGTATGAGATTTTTCGATAAAGCTAAAAAATAAAACTATGAGGGTTTAGGCCCAAAGTGAAAAATATCATACCATTGTAGAAATATCTAAATTCCTTGTCTTAACAATTGATATTAGAGCATGGTGTTATAGGTGATGGTGGAGTCAGGGATCTGGTTCAAGAAGAGGCTATGGAGGATGAGTGGGACCGCCTTGATTAGGGTTTATTGTGGGGACATCAAAAGTGGGCTACGATGACTGCGCCCTTGCAGCAACGATGCTCCCTCCATTCGACCAGGAAAATGGAAACTTCACCATGCTTCGGGTGACTTTAGTGGCTGCCAGAGGCTACGTGAGCACCAATGTGGCGATGGGGATGTTCGATGACCGAGTGAGATGAATAATTAAACTCAAATTCAAAATTAAACCCAATTTAAACTTAAATTCAAAATTTAATATAAACTAAACTTAACTTAAATTCAAAATTAGACCTAATCCAAACTTAACTTAAATTCAAAATTAAACTTAATCCAAACTTAACTTAAATTCAAAATTAAACTAAACTAAACTTAATTCAAAATTAAACCTAAACTAAACTTAACTGAAATTCAAAATTAAACTAAACTAAACTTAATTCAAAATTAAACCTAAATTAAACTTAACTTAAATTCAAAATTAAACTAAACTAAACTTAATTCAAAATTAAACCTAAACTAAACTTAACAAAAATTCAAAATTAGACCTAATCTAAACTTAACTTAAATTCAAAATTAAACCTAAACTAAATTTAACTTAAATTCAAAATTAAACCTAAACTAAACTTAACTTAAATTCAAAATTAAACCTAATCCAAACTTAACTTAAATTCAAAATTAAACCTAATCCAAACTTAACTTAAATTCAAAATTAAACTAAACTAAACTTAATAAAAATTAAACCTAAACTAAACTTAAATTCAAAATTAGAGCTAATTTAAACTTAACTTAAATTCAAAATCTGAACTTAACTTAAACCTAATCTAAACTTAAATTTAAATCTAGTCTAAATTAGACTTAAATCTAAACTTAAGTTAAGACTTAAATTGAGCATGAATTAAACTAAATTAATGTTTCAAACTTAATTAATAATAATAACTCCTACTTTTTATAGAAATCTAAGTAGATACTAGATAGTGGTTGCTTTAGACATATGACTGGGGATCACATCAAATTTACCAAACTAAGACTCAGGAGTTTAGGAACGGTTACCTTTGGAAGAAACGTCAAACTCAAGGTAATTGGAATAGATAATATTGAACTCGAATCTGATTTCATTATTCAAAAAGTATTACTTATCAAAAATTTTAAATTTAATTTACTTAGCATCTGTCAATTGTATGACTCTAGTTATAAGATTAAGTTTCTATCATTTGAACACTTGATCAAGCACACAAACAACTCTAATATAAGACAAAGAATTTAGGTAAAATAATATCTATGCAATTAACCTTGCTAGCTCCTCACTTAAGTGTCACTTGACATAAAAAGAGAAAACTTGGCTATGATATAGAAGACCGTCCTCCACCAACTTTAGGAATATCACTAAATTAAATGACTTTGTTAGAGGTTTATCAAAATTACGTAACCTAGAATCAACTATTTGTAATGCTTGCCAATAACGAAAACAAACTAAATCAACTTACAAACCAACTAATCAAGGTCAAACCAACTAATCAAAGTCAAATCAACTCAATACTTTAACTATTACACTTACACTTACACTTACACTTATTTGACTCACATGAAATTAAATCAATTAACAGAAGTCTATACTATAGGTCTACGCTAGGCCAACTAGAGAGAGAGGGGGGGGGGGGGGGGGGGGAATATCCCTGAAAAAGAAGTTAGACACATCTCCCGCTTTCGATCTTATCAAGGATAAAATATTAATTAAAAAATAACATAAAAATAGAAAGTAAGAAGGCTAGAGTTTACTTAATTATAACTTAGATGTGTTAGCTAGAGCCCTAGAACCAATCATTTGATGATTGTATTATGGACTTGTTGTATCATATTCTATATAAATAAAAGACATTTGTTTTGGTTATTATACTTACTTGTATTGGTGCCAAATAAACTAAGTATAATAGCGTCCTTGAGTAGAAGGTTCTCACCTATATCAATCGGTTAGTTGAACCGATAGTGAGATGATATAGGGAACACTACTCTTAATCATTCCTAGTCGAGTATTAATATTCAGGGACAATGTTAATGCAATAAGACTAGCATGTAGGTCAACTCGATGACTTGATCTCACAAGTCATGGATATAGAGATATCAAGTTGACACATGAGTTTACATTAGAGAATCTATACTAAATGACCCGCCATGAGAAAGTATCATGGATCGTTATATGAGTGTCATATACTTTCTCATGTGGCTATTAGTATGACTACTAGTCCTTAGACCTGAAGTCACCATGGTTCCCTACATAAGGAGTTATGTACTTTGGTTTCGTCAAACGTCACCCGTAACTGGGTGGACTATAAAGGCGATTACTGGGTATGTAACAAATTATGCGGAGGGATGTGAGTGATGTAGATGAGATCTATCCCTCCTATATGATTGAAGAGACATCGGTATTCTTGATAGAGTGAGACCATGAAGTGCATGGCCATGCCCAAATGAGTCAATATGAGATATTGAGCTCATTTGATTTAGTGAGTCTACTTGAGTTCGAGTTTTGATCAGAGGATGACACGGTCTATGCCTCACATTGATCAATCTAGATGCCTAGGATAAAAGGACACTTGTCATATTTTGTGAGGAGTCACAATTAGTAGTCACAAGGTGATGTTGGATCTCAACATTCTTGTAACTTGGGTAGTAATGATGTGTTGCTAGATACCGCTCATTACTTATGCTCCTAAATGGGTTTAGGGCATTGCCAACGTTACAAGAACCTATATGGTCACACACTAAGGACAATTAGATGGAGATTAGGTTTATATGATGAACCAAGAGGATTAGATTCATTTGATGAATCAAATTGGATTAAGAGTAATCCTAATTGGGCTAATTGAGTTGGACTCAAGTTGATTCATGTGCTCAATGAGTCTAATTTAGATTATGACTCATTGAATCAATTTAATTAAATGAATTAGATTCATTATATTAAATTGACTTGAATTAAATGGTTGGATTAGATCAACCATGAGAGAGATTAAGTCAAGTTTGACTTGACTTGAGAGGAAGAAGAAAAGTCAAGTTTGACTTGACTTTTTGCCACATCATTAGTGAGTTGGCAAGATGTGGACCAATGATGATGCTCCACATCATCATGGTTACTTAAGTGAGATGTCACCTCATGGAGGTTACAATTCTTCACTTTAATGGCTCCACATTAATTGCACTTAATGTGGAAATGGGGGTTACACCTTTTTGAAAGTGGTCAGCCACTATTGTGAGGAGATGGAATGAATTTTTCATTCAAGGCACATTCACTTCATCCTCTTCCTCAAGCTCTCCCTCTCCCTCTCCCTCTCCTCCTCTACCATTGCCAAGACCCTTTGGAGTGCTAGCACACTCTAAGGCTCTCTCTCCATTGAGTTGTTTGTGTGGATACATATAGAGAGTTGTCTACGTTGACAACTTCGAGATCCGGCACCATTTGGACGAGTGGGAACGCGAAGGGCTACGCAACAAGGGTAACCTTCTAAACATGTAGATCTAAGTGTTGATCTAGTTAGTAAATTCGTACATGTAAATTTTTGTTCTATACTCTTCGTACGGATCGATACATATAGAGAGTTGTCTACGTTGACAACTTCGAGATCCGACACCATTTGGACGAGCAGGAACGCGAAGGGCTACGCAACAAGGGTAACCTTCTAAACATGTAGATCTAAGTGTAGATCTAGTTAGTAAATTCGTATATGTAAATTTTTGTTCTATACTCTTCGCACGGATCTGTTGGCTAGGGAGTTTCGGGGTTTCCGCGGCGCGAAAAAGCGATTTTCGCGGCCCGAAAAACTCAACAGTGGTATCAGAGCCACGTGCGAAGACATGTACGAATTTATTTTGTACTTTTATGAAAAATATAGTTTCTGTGAATTTCTGTAATTTCATGAATTTTATAGTTTTAAAGGGTATTTTTCTCGTAGAAGCGGAGCACAAGTGTTTAGACACTTGTAGGCTTCGACTACCGAGAAGATTTTTCCGTAACGGCAATGTTTCGACCCAAAACCTTTTGGGACAGTGGGCTAAGGCGCTGTAGGATCGCTTAGAAGCAACTCACGATGGTTAGATCGCAGGTAGGGATACTGCCCCTAACCCCGCAAGGGGATTTGCTCTGCGATTGCGCCCGAAATCGCTAATCGGGACCGTTGGGAAAAATTTACTCATAAAATTGTAAAAATTATGAAAAATTACAGAAAATTATGAAAAATATATAATTTAGAATTATATATTATTTTTGTGATAGTCATGGCCCAAAAAGATCCAATATGATTAGATTTGTGTTGTAATTTATAATACGACCTGCATGCCGTCATGTGTTTGTGTGTGCTGTATTTGATACGCGATCTGCGCGTCGTGCCTCCCTATTTATATTCTGGTTGTAAATTAGATTTAGACTCGAATATAACTCGAGTTTCAAAATTGTAATGTAAATTTTGAAGCGGTGGAAGGTCCACTCAAGACGGAGTTACGAGGAAGGCGCGAGCAACACAAGGTGGTCAAAAGGAAGGCGCTTGAGAAGCTGTTGACCTTAGGTTGACCATTCGATCTTCTCATTGGCTTGAGAAGATCATAGTAGGGCCATGACATAATCACAAAATTATTTAATTAATTGCTTATGTGTGTATGTGATGCATGCTAGTAAAATAGTAATTAATTAGTGTCTAACGATTAGATTAGATCTAAATCGTGTACAAGATGCACCCTTACGATTAGATTAGATCTACATCGTGTACAAGATGCACCCTATCGATTAGATTAGATCTATATCGAGTATATGATACAACATCGACATTTAGATTAGATCTAAATCACGACAACTCAAAATGCCTACCGTACCATGATACCTACTACTACCTCGATCACATGTCGTTGTTGAATCTGCCAAAGCAGAGCAACACATATTATCTTGGTAGGGTATGGAGGGACAATCTTGGTCCCGCCTATCAACGCATGGGTGAGTACAACTCAATTAGATTGAGTAACTAGTTAACTCAATTGGATCAAGTACAACTATAGACATTCTTCCAACAGTTGGAAAGATAGGACATAGATCCCATTTATATTAATTCTTGGGCGTATTAGCCAAAGTTAACTCAAGTTTTAATATAATTGTCGATAATGATCCTATAAACAAGAGTTACATAGAGATGTAATTGGTAAATCGTTACCTACCGATCATACTAAATCTTGGGCGCATTAGCCAAAGCTAACTCAAGGGTTAGTATGATGTGGATCTTGTCCCACATGAATTATAGAATTCAGTGGGATCATCATTTAGTTAAAGACCTAATTAAATGATTTAAAAAAAATATGATATTTATTTTCTGCATTTTTCTGTTGTAGAATTGCCATGACGTCAAACACGAACATCTTCTCTCTGCGTTCTGTCCTTAAGAAGGACAAGCTCAACGGAGCAAATTTCCTGGACTGATACAGGAATCTGAGAATAGTTCTCACTCAGGAACGTAAACTGTATGTTCTGGAGCAACCCATTCTGGAGGCACCTCCTACCACTGTCACGCGAGCTGACAAAGATGCTTATAAGAAACATCAAGATGACGCCTTAGATGTGTCCTGTCTTATGCTCGCGACCATGAACTCTGAGCTTCAGAAGCAACATGAGTTGATGAGTGCTTATGATATGGTTGAACATCTTTGTCACCTATATCAAGGACAAGCAAGACATTGGAAGAGGAACTCTAAAGAATACCTGGAAGATCTTAAGAAGAAGAGAAATAAGATTTCTACTTCAGGTATACATGTTATAGAAGTCAACCTCTCTATTTCTTCATCGTGGGTATTAGATACCGGATGTGCTTCGCACATTTGTACTAATGTACAAGCGCTGAGAAATAGCAGGGAATTGACGAAGGGTGAGATAGACTTACGAGTAGGCAATGGAGCACGGGTTGCTGCTGTTGCTGTAGGAACTTATCATCTATCTCTGCCCTCTGGGCTTGTACTAGAATTAGATGATTGTTGTTATGTGCCTGCATTAACTAAGAACATTATATCAGTTTCTTGTTTGGACAAGAAAGGTTTCTCGTTTACAATAAAGAACAAATGTTGTTCCGTCTATTTAAACGATATGTTCTATTATAGTGCACCTCTGATAAACAGACTCTATATTCTAGATCTTGAAAGCCCTATTTATAACATAAATATCAAGAGGTTCAAGTCAAATGACCTGAACCAAACCTATCTCTGGCACTGTCGCTTAGGTCATATAAATGACAAGCGCTTATCCCAGCTCCATAAGGATGGTTTGCTGGACTCATTTGATTTTGAATCTTATGAGACGTGCGAGTCATGCCTACTAGGCAAGATGACCAAGACTCCTTTTAGTGGGCACAGCGAAAGAGCGACTGATTTGTTAGGACTTATACATAGTGATGTATGTGGCCCTTTCAATGTCGCTGCTAGAGGCGGTTATAGGTACTTCATCACATTTACTGATGACTTCAGTAGATATGGTTATGTGTACTTGATGACACATAAATCTGAATCCTTTGAAAAGTTCAAATAATTCAAGAATGAAGTACAGAACCAGCTTGGCAAGAGTATTAAGATACTTCGATCAGATCGAGGTGGAGAATACCTTAGCCATGAGTTTCGTGACTATCTAGCTGAGTGTGTGATTCTATCCCAACTCACTTCTCCTGGAACACCACAGTGGAATGGTATATCCGAAAGGAGGAATCGTACCCTATTAGATATGGTACGATCTATGATGAGTCACACAGATCTTCCGACATTCCTTTGGGGCTATGCTCTAGACACGACAGCTTTTATACTCAACCGAGTTCCATCCAAGGTCGTGATAAAGACACCATATAGGATATGGACTGGGAGAGATGCCCAAGTGTCTTTCATGAGGATTTGGGGATGTGAGGCCTACGTTAGACGTCAAGTCTCAGATAAATTAGGACCCAAATCCGACAAGTGCTACTTTATAGGATATTCCAAGGAAACTAAGGGATATTACTTCTACATTCCCAGTCAGCACAAGATAGTTGTGGCAAAGACTGGAGTCTTTTTAGAAATGGACTTTGTTTCAAGAAAGACTAGTGAGAGTACATTCGATCTTGAAGAAGTTCAAGATGCGGATCCTAGCACTGAAGCCTCGATGGAAGTTGAACTGGAACCACAAAGTGTTGTGGATGATGTTGTTCCTCAAAGAGTTGAGGAACAACAATCAGTTCAAGTAGACATACCTCTTCGCAGGTCTGATAGGGTACGTCATCAGCCTGAGAGATACTCATTTCTCTTGTCTGACCATGATGACGTTGTGCTCATCGAGGATGAGCCTACCACCTATCAGGAAGCTGTGATGAGACCAAATTCTGATAAATGACTAGAAGCCATGAGATCCGAAATGGAATCCATGTACACCGACCAAGTATGGACTTTGGTTGATCCACCTGAAGGGGTAAAACCCATAGGGTGTAAGTGGGTCTTTAAGAGAAAGACTGACATGGAAGGACTTATCTATAAGGGTCGCTTGGTAGCTAAAGGTTTCAAGCAGATTCATGGTATTGACTATGATGAAACCTTTTCACAAGTAGCGATGTTTAAGTCCATTCGGATCATGCTTGCTATTACAGCTTACCACGATTACGAGATCTGGTAGATGGATGTCAAAACCGCGTTTCTGAATGGAAACCTACTCAAGGATGTGTACATGACACAACCTGAGAGTTTTGTAGATTCAAAGCATACTAGCAGAGTATACAAGCTGCATAGGTCCATTTATGGACTAAAGCAAGCTTCTCGGAGTTGGAATCTTCGATTCGATGATGCAATCAAACAGTTTGGTTTCATCAAGAATTAAGATGTACCTTGTGTTTACAAGAAGGTTGTAGGGGACATAGTTGTTTTCCTCATATTTTATGTGGATGACATACTGCTCATTGGGAAAGACATCCCTTTGCTATAATCTGTCAAGACTTGGCTAGGGACATGTATCTCAATGAAGGACTTAGGTGAAGCATCCCGCATTCTAGGGATACAGATCTATAGAGATAGATCTAAGAGATTGTTTGGCCTAAGTCAGAGTACATATATTGACAAGGTACTCCTTCGGTTTACCATGTAGAACTCCAAGAAGGGATTTCTGCCGATGTCACATGGCGTGAGTCTTTTGAAGACTCAGGGCCCCTCTTCTAGAGAGGAGAGAGACCGCATGGATCAGATCCCTTATGCTTCAGCTATAGAATCTATCATGTACGCCATGCTATGTACTCGACCTGATGTGTCGTATGCTTTGAGCATGATGAGCAGATACCAGTTAGATCCAGGTGAAAGTCACTGGATAACGGTCAAGAATATTCTTAAGTACTTAAAAAGAACTAAAGAATATTTCTTGATATATGGAGGCGATGATGAGCTAGCTGTAAAGGGTTACAGTGATGCTAGCTTCCAGACCGACCAGGATGATTATCGATCGCAGTCAGGGTTCGTGTTTTGCATAAATGGTGGTGCTGTGAGCTGGAAGAGTTCGAGATACGAGGTGATTCTACGACAGGGTCGAGTATATTCGCATCGAGGCAGCAAAGGAGGCAGTTTGGATTCGTAAATTCGTCACTGAACTTGGGGCGGTTCCTAGCATTGCTGACCCTATTGAGCTCTATTGTGACAACAATGGAGCTATAGCACAGGCGAAAGAACCTCGCTCACACCAGCGGACCAAACACATACTACGGCGCTTCCATCTCATTCGAGAGATTATTGAGAGAGGAGATGTGAAGATTTACAGAGTACCCACAGAGGCTAACATCGCAGATCCCTTGACTAAGGGTTTGGCACAGAGGAAGCATGATGGTCACACTAGGTCATTGGGGCTTAGAGCCTACATTGATTGACACTAGTGCTAGTGGGAGATTGTTAGCTAGAGCCCTAGAGCCAATCATTTGATGATTGTATTATGGACTTGTTGTATCATATTCTATATAAATAAAAGGCATTTGTTTTAGTTATTATACTTACTTGTATTGGTGCCAAATAAACTAAATATAATAGCGTCCTTGAGTAGAAGGTTCTCACCTATATCAATCGGTTAGTTGAACCGATAGTGAGATGATATAGGGAACACTACTCTTAATCATTCCTAGTCAAGTATTAACATTCAGGGACAATGTTAATGCAATAAGACTAGCATGTAGGTCAACTCGATGACTTGATATCACAAGTCATGGATATAGAGATATCAAGTTGACACATGAGTTTACATTAGAGAATCTATACTAAATGACCCGCCATGAGAAAGTATCATGGATCGTTATATGAGTGTCATATACTTTCTCATGTGGCTATTAGTATGACTACTAGTCCTTAGACCTGAAGTCACCATGGTTCCCTACATAAGGAGTTATGTACTTTGGTTTCGTCAAACGTCACCCGTAACTGGGTGGACTATAAAGGCGATTACTGGGTATGTAACAAATTATGCGGAGGGATGTGAGTGATGTAGATGGGATCTACCCCTCCTATATGATTGGAGAGATATCGGTATTCTTGATAGAGTGAGACCACGAAGTGCATGGCCATGCCTAAATGAGTCAATATGAGATATTGAGCTCATTTGATTTAGTGAGTCTACTTGGAGTTCAGGATTTAGATTGATCAGAGGATGACACGGTCTATGTCTCATATTGATCAATCTAGATGTCTAGGATAAAAGGACACTTGTCATATTTTGTGAGGAGTCACAATTAGTAGTCACAAGGTGATGTTGGATCTCAACATTCTTGTAACTTGGGTAGTAATGATGTGTTGCTAGATACCGCTCATTATTTATGCTCCTAAATGGGTTTAGGGCATTGCCAACGTTACAAGAACCTATACGGTCACACACTAAGGACAATTAGATGGAGATTAGGTTCATATGATGAACCAAGAGGATTAGATTCATTTGATGAATCAAATTGGATTAAGAGTAATCCTAATTGGGCTAATTGAGTTGGACTCAAGTTGATTCATGTGCTCAATGAGTCTAATTTAGATTATGACTCATTGAATCAATTTAATTAAATGAATTAGATTCATTATATTAAATTGACTTGAATTAAATGGTTGGATTAGATCAACCATGAGAGAGATTAAGTCAAGTTTGACTTGACTTGAGAGGAAGAAGAAAAGTCAAGTTTGACTTGACTTTTTGCCACATCATTAGTGAGTTGGCAAGATGTGGACCAATGATGATGCTCCACATCATCATGGTTACTTAAGTGAGATGTCACCTCATGGAGGTTACAATTCTTCACTTTAATGGCTCCACATTAATTGCACTTAATGTGGAAATGGGGGTTACACCTTTTTGAAAGTGGCCGGCCACTATTGTGAGGAGATGGAATGAATTTTTCATTCAAGGCACATTCACTTCATCCTCTTCCTCAAGCTCTCCCTCTCCCTCTCCCTCTCCTCCTCTACCATTGCCAAGACCCTTTGGAGTGCTAGCACACTCTAAGGCTCTCTCTCCATTGAGTTGTTTGTGTGGATACATATAGAGAGTTGTCTACGTTGACAACTTCGAGATCCGACACCATTTGGACGAGCGGGAACGCGAAGGGCTACGCAACAAGGGTAACCTTCTAAACATGTAGATCTAAGTGTAGATCTAGTTAGTAAATTCGTACATGTAAATTTTTGTTCTATACTCTTCGCACGGATCCGTTGGCTAGGGAGTTTCTGGGTTTCCGCGACGCGAAAAAGCGGTTTTCGCGGCCCGAGAAACCCAACAAGATGATTGTTAATTAAAGACAATTTAAAGCTCACTGAAAACTCATTCGTTGAAGGTGGAGAAGGCTCTTACACACTTTGAAAGCTTATGAATTACTAAAAAGCTGAATACAATGATTGCTGATTAAGTTCTAATTCTAGGGAGCTTTTTATAGCCTTTTGGAAGGAAGTTATTGCAAGATCGCAATTTCGATAAGCCTAATAAGGGGTCGAGCTAATGACCTTAAACAAGTGCTTCTTAGGAGGCAACTCAAATTCTTCTTTCTTGTCTTCATTTATGTTTTTAGTCTTTCTAGTTTCATTTCTTTCTTCATAATAAACTCATATCCTCTGCTTAATTTTTCTTGTCTATCTTATTTTTATAAAATTCAAAGTTGTGGAGGAATGCGAGCATTAAATAGAGGAGTATTTCCAAGAATATAGCGTAGCCATGGAGTTAATCATTTGGTAACTTCTCTAACTTCAAAAACCTCCATCATATTTGTATTTCTAGTTTTCATTGGGACAATGAAAAGTTTAAGTCTGGGGGGATGTGTTGGGTTTAGTTTAGTTTTTGTTATATTTCTTAGTTTTTGCATATTTCTTTTTGCATAATAAAATTTTGCTAGTTATATCATTCATCACATCATGATTATTTGTTCCTTAGTATAAAATACTAGCACGTTGTTCTAGATTTCATATGGTTTATTATTTACTTATTGGTTCTCAGGAACTGACGACCTGGGATTTACCCCATCATGCGCCTGATGCCTGTGTACCTATATGTACCTCCCTCCATATTCGTGAGGTCGACACTAGGGGGTCGTTAATGTAGCCAATCTATATTTTAGTGATATATCTTTTCCTATCTATATTAGCATGAAGTGAGCAATGTTTTTACTGTAAGAGTTTAAATATTAGCCTTGTTTTAGGATCTCTATACACTATGCCTAATTTTGATGGTTGATAACTCTGAAAATAGTCATGATTTATATAGAATTTGGACTAGTACTTGTATTTCTATAGTGACATTTTAATTACATTTTGGTTACTGGATGATCTCAGATCATGGCAAGTCACTTGGAAAAATCAAAATCCCTATATTTACATTTATATATTTGCATTTGTGTTAGTGCTACACCTTTAAAGCACTAAAAGAAAAAAAAAGAAAAAAAGAAAAAAAAATCATATGAATAAGGGATAAAACAAATAGTTGTCATGAGTGGAAACTAATAATTTACCCCATTAAGACCGAGTTAGGTTACTGGGAAATAAATATTATATTTTCTTGATTTCGAGTAGTCTTTTAAAACCTTGTGTAATTTTAGAGATATGAATTATGCCTGTGGCAAGTAAGTGTCTATTGCCAGAAGCATAAGGAACACAGTTTTATAACGACTTGACTAGGTTTAGGAATTGATACTTGACAAATTTAGGTCACTATTGCACTGAGTACAGAGAACTATTACTTAGGTTGTACTCAAACAACTTGTGTATCTTGCTCATTTGATAGGATTAGATTGACTTTCTAGAGATTATGATGCACTATTTAACCACATGAGTCTAGATGCAGTTTTTGCTTGGGATAAGCAAAAGTTTAAGTCTGGGGGTGTGATGTGTGTAGATTATATACACTTTTATACACATTTTAATGCACATCTACTTGTATTTCATTAGCATAATCTATCTTTATTATACCCTATTTCATTATAATGTCGTACTTTCATTTTATTCTGTTTAGAGATATTCTCTTTGCTTGTTTTGATTGATAGGACGTGATTTGGAGTGAAAACAGAGCAAAAGATGCATGTTGGAGAGAACATAGAGAAGATCAGCTCAGGCTGTGTGAAACCACACGACCGTGTGTCCTCTCCCATAGCAAAGAAAGCTCTAGCCGTGTGAATCCACACGTCCGTGTGAAACTCCAGAAGAGAAAAAGACCATGGTCGTGTGAATTCACACAACCATGTGAATTCACACAGTCGTGTGGACTTTCCAGAGCAGAAGCAGCACACAACCGTGTGACTTCACACGGCTGTGTGGCTTAACAGAGGAAAAGAAGAACACTGCTGTGTGACTCCACACAGCCATGCAACCCATCCAGAGGCTAAGCCAAACACGGCTGTGTGACTCCACACAGCCGTGTCACCGAGGCAGACCTTGGTCGTGTGGATTCCACACAGCCGTGGCATGGGCTGTGTAAAGCTCATGCCTAGCCCTATTTAAGGGGCATTTTCTCCCTTTTGGGGAATCTTTGGCTTGGGGAACCCTAGATTTTTCATCTTCTTCGCCGATCCGTCCATCTCCGGAGCAAGGAAGCGCTTCCAAGGATGCTACGCTTCAAAGATAAGCATCTCTTCTCTCTATCTCCATGTATTAAGTTATAGTTTACTTTACTTATCATCTTTGGTTGTAAATTCCCTTGTAATGGAGTAGATTCTCTAGATCTAGGATGTAGGAAGTAAGTATGATGTGATGTGATGTATGAACTATGTATTTGGACATTTTCCTATGTAATAATGTGTTTATGTCATTTTCTATGTGTGTTGTGTTATGTATGTGATTGACAAAATATGTGTGAGGTCAATTCATGTAGATGTAAGGGATTTGTCTGTATGTTAAGGTTGTTACTAGATTCGATAACTGGGGGATCCTTAGTGACAAAGTATACTCATTCAACCGGACATATATACCCTTAGTGGCAGAGGGCATTGATATATACCCACTTTCTAGAGTTAAAAGATCTTAACATAGAGACTAATCCTTGTTAGGGTATTCTAATTGGAGTTAATACTCTAATGCTATCATTAAGACATTATATAACTTTAGGAATGTATGACCAGCGGGCCCTGTGACAGAGGGTAACCCATTAATCAGACTTTCTAGAGTTGCTTCTTTACTTAATAGCATTAGAACTTGGGTAGACTCTCCGGTGTGACTTTCGCGGGGTTGTATAAGACTTTAGTTAGAATCCCTACACAAGTATAAGCATGGAGTTAGGTAGATGAACAATGCATAGGGACATTAGCTAGTATCATAACGAAACTGAAATTCTAGAATCTATCATCCATCCCATTCCAAGATTATCTCTTACTCCTTCTCTCTCTTTCTCCGTAATATTTCTCTTACTCTATCTTTTGCAACCATCTTTCAATTGTCTAGATAATTCACCGTGTGAACTTAATTAGTCTTAATCAACAATCCTTATGAGTTTGATATCTTTTATATTACTGACGATATAACCGTGCACTTACGGTTCGTAACAAGGCGCTGAACCAATCAACCAAAGTTGACTAATCCGGGTGCCCAGACCAACTAGTCCGAGTGCTCGAATCATCCGAGAGCCCGGACCGTCCAAGAGCCCGAACATGGTTCGAGCACCTGGACCACCAAGGTGCCCCAGGGGGCACCTCGACATTGCAGATTAGCTTTCTGTCTGAGTCAGCAATGGTCTGGAAACTCAAAGCGAGTCTGGGTGCCCAAAGAAGGATAAAACTTTATCTCTTATCTGTTGTGTAGCAGTTGGCTAGAAGATGAGTTTTTCCATGCTGGGGGCGCCTGGAGAGGGTCTAGGCACCCGGATTGTGCCACGTCAGCAAATGGTCAATTTGACCAGTGGGCTATAAATAGAGCACTGATCTTCTTCATTTCGAACAACACACTTCTATACTTCGAAATTCATTGTGTTCTTAATTTTTGAGATTTATTTTAGTGTACGAGGCTTCTCTACCTTCGACGTTTTGTTCGAGAAGGAGATCTTCATAGTGAGCTTACTTTCCTTAGAGTAGCAATCCTCTGATTGCAAACCAAGTAAAAATTATTTGTCTCGTACTCTTTTAATTTTATTACTCTTTTGATTAAGTATGTTATTGTTTAAAGCCCAATAGTTTAAGAAAGGTATTTGTTATTTTATATTATGCAGGGCAATTCATCTCATTCTTGTCGACCGTAAGGGACCTACATATAGAAGGCATACAACTATATTTTGGACAAATATATTTCTTTCTGAACTCTAAACTGGCTGCGTACAACCATATGAAAGCTTATAATACACCGCGAAAGACAATATGACCGCCTTGTCATTTCCGTTTTGGGAGGAAGACATAATACCATATTTTAGACAAAGACAGTGGATGCCATGAAAAGAATGACAAAGGTGGTGTAGGGAAGATGACGTAATAGTTATGCTACTCATAAAAGTGTCACAAAAGGAAGAACGATGAAGAAAGTGAGAAGGCTCGTAAAAGAGTGATGAAACGAAAGTGATAATGAGAAGCATCCCTCTGCGACACCATTATTTTATAGGAAAACAAGGCCGCTATAAAATCTGGGAATAGGAGTATCACGCGCCCACAGTTGCCCTTCTGACAAAGTCAAATTTACCTGCGTTCACGGGTCATGGTATATAACAGGTATGAGCGGTCATTCTATGTAAGTGATTGATTAATGAACTGGAGTAGGTAGGTCTCCATTAATATTAATTGATGAGTCATCATATATTAATTCGTGTCAGCTAGCTGCTACAATGTATAACAGCTAATGTATGGTACCTGCTATAACGTAGAGTAGTTATTGTAGGGTAGCTGCTATTACATGGATCAACTATTGTAGGGTAAATGCTATATCATGTAGCAACTACTGTCGCATAGCTGCTACAAGTTGTTGCAACTACCCGATTGATAGCTGATCCTGTCCGAATCGATGAATCAACAGACGCTGGGCACGTGGCGCTCTCCTAGTTGCTGACGTAGATCTCCGATCGATCGTACGGCGCTCCGGCGAACCTGCAAAGAAGTCGGATAGGGAAGGGGTTCCCGGCGACGACCCTCCAATGCTCAAGTCAGGCAAGTGGGCAACAAAGAGGTGGCTTCGAATATCTAAGAACGCGTACCTCCAATGAAGGGTGAGGCTCTTTATATAGAGCTGCGAAGAGGCTCGCGCACACATACCGAAGCGCGTACGTGTCCCCAGCCCATACCTCAGCATGAGCTTGTCAGACAAACTTACCTGACACCATACTGCTACAGTCCGAGCACATCTCTGATGGGAGAGCGGAACCATCTGTCATAAGATTCTGCGTATGGCTTACTCGTCGAACATAGCTGCTGTCAGAAGATGTTCCCTTGTCCTCTCTTCTTACCTCATGCCGAGAGTCCGGCCGGTCGGCAGTTCCATCTCGTCCGGCCGATCGGTCCGCTCGGGAGAATCCCAGTAGTGTGCTCCGTGGACTATTAGCAGTATTGCTATTTTATGCCTTCGGCCGAGAAAGCCACCCGCTCGGCCATATGACCTGGTTCAACATGAGCGTCGGAACCCCGACTCCCGCTGGGGTGCCTTTGCTTTTAGTTAGACTCCGATCGGCCGGGTCGTCCAACCCTTTTCTGGTAGTCCGGTCGGTTCAACCCTTTCTGGTAGGCCGGTCAACCCACCCTTCTCCGATAATCCTTTTAACCTTTTGACCTCCACGTGGCGTTGACCTCTTGAAAAAAGGGGGTCCCCTGTTCTTACCGCCGGATCACTTGCCTCCCCTTCAAGTCTAGTCGAAGGAGGCGGTTAGTCCGACTAACTGAACCATCAGTTTAGCCGAACGACGTCCTTCAGCTACGATCCGCTCGGAATCAAAGGGGGTAGCCAAAACGCCAGTCAACGTCACCCTCCCTCTGATCTCCTCGGAAGTTGCACCAATCTCCGTCATTAAGGCCAAGCACACGCCCTGCGCCTCGATAAGGCGCTTATTAAATGCTCCCCTGTGGCAGAATGCCACATGGCATTGCTGCCATCAGCGTATGGCGGCGGCGTCACAGTCTACGAGACCAAGGTGGTTCGAAATCAAGGGCCCGATGCATGTTCCGATTCTCACGACCTGGATCCAACGGTGGAGGCCTCTCGGGCTCCGCCCTATAAAATCTTCGCTTTCTCCTCTCTTCGCCGCATTTGCGTCTGTGCGAGTTCACTGCTTCTTCCTGCGCTCCAGACTCCCGGCGATCTCGCGCTTTTGTTTCCGGCGATCTCCGGTGCTCTCTCCTCAATCTTCCTCTTCGTCGTAAGGTTATTCCTGTTGGCGCAAGATGCACCAGAATCAAACCTGAGTTTTGATGTTGTCAAAGGTTCAAGTTAAGTCTTATTATGATCTAACAAGTTTACTGAGTGTGCAGAATGTTTACTCAACCGGGAAAGACCTAGTTGGAGGCTAGGCAGGAGAAATCTTAGCAGATTGTGGAACCCAGGTGAAAGTCCAAGTAGGTCGAGGGGAGACGAAGCTTGGCAGTGTGATCGAGAGGTCTGAAGGACCGAAGATCAAAGGAAAAGTCCTGGGGAGCCGATCAAGGCTGAGTGAGAAGTCCAAACTAGATCTGGAGGATCAAAGTTTGGCAGGTAGGTTGAGGTAAGCAAACTGGAGGAGCGACAGTGAGGTCGAATTTTCCCGGAGGGAACAACTTTGGGTCGCTGATCCAACTAAAGAAACCGGGAAGGTTTCCAAGTTGAGATCAAGACAGTTCTATTGCTGTCTTTTATATTACTCATTATGCTGTCTTTTATTCATTATTATGCTGTGTGCTAACATCTGTGTTGCAGGAAGTTTTTGTTCTAACACTGTGTTGCAGGTCAGACTGGATCTGTCGACCGAACCAGCGGTTCAGTCGACCGAACATGAGCATAACAGAAAGCAAACAGTTCAGAACAGATCAAAGTCAAAGTTCGATCAAAGCTTGATCGGCCGACCGAATAGTAAGATCGGTCGATCGAACTTGATGACTCAGCAAAGCCAGCTCGTCAACACCGATCAACAAGCAAAGGAAATAAGCTGATCGGTCGACCGAACCTTTGGATCGGTCGACCGATCCAATCAACATTAATCGCGCATTAATTCAAGATTCTGGCAGACTTCAACGAACAAGGTAAAAGCTTGTTCGGTCGACCGATAAAAGGGTTCGGTCGACCGAACCATTGAAGGCCAGTTAATGCAGAATTTACGAGCCAGCGTCAGATTCCAGCTGTGGGTGATCGGAGCTGGTTCGGTCGATCAAACAGAGGAATCGGTCGACCGAACCTCAGTCCACCTATAAATTCAGACTCGAAGACAGAGACTAGAATAGAACTTTCTGATCACAAGTAACTATTCTGCAAGCGACTTATCTTCAGTGCAAAGTTACGTCGTTTGGAAGAACTGACCTACGCTACATCTTCGATTCATTTGTCGGTATACTTATTTTTTGTTTTGTACTTAATTGCTAATAAGATAGTAGGTTTGTTACTATCTTATTCTATTGTACTTGTACGATCTGCTTCTCTCCGAGGAGTTCGTAGAGAAGGGTTTTAGTGCTTTGCCCATCGGTGCGGTCAAGGACCGCGGGCCTTCGAGTAGGAGTCGAGCTAGGCTCCGAACGAAGTAAAATATTTGTGTCTCTATTTACTTTCCGCTGTGCACGACTTTGATTTAAATACGAAAAGAATAGTTTTTAAAAAAGAAGCGATATTCACCCCCCCCCCCCCTCTATCGCGCTACTCGATCCTATCAATTGGTATCAGAGCGAGGTTAGCTCTGAAATTTCTTAACCGATTTTCTAAGCATCTTTAAAATCTTTTCTTTTCTTCAAATTTCTTTAATATTTTTCATTATCTCTATTTTTTTTTCAAGCACTACTAATCCCAAGACAAAAGTCTTGGAAATATTTTTTTTTAATCTGTGCTTTGCAAGGATGTCGAATTCATATCAAGAAGGCTATAGCACAGTCCGACCTCCACTATTCAAAGGAGAAAACTTTAGCTACTGGAAGAATAGGATGGAGTGTTTCCTGAAGTCCGACATCGAGCTCTGGTTCACAATCTTGAAAGGTTACACTCCTCCAATGAAGGACGAAACAACTCTAGAACTGGAAGAATGGACTCCACAAATGGTGAAAAAGGCACAACTAAATTACAAGGCGATCAACACCATTCAGTGTGGACTCACAATGGAGGAATTGAACCGAGTTGGTCCCTACAACAACGCCAAAGACTTGTGGGACTCACTAATCAAATTACACGAAGGAACCGACGACTCAAAGGTAAACAAACGAGATCTTCTTTTAAATAATTTACTTAATATAAAAATGTTTCCTGGAGAGACGGCCTCACAACTACACGCCCGACTGAAAGACATCCTCAACGGTCTTCACTTGATCGGACACGAACTCGGAAATCACGACACGATAAGGTACGCTCTGAATGCCTTTCCGAGGAATGCTTTGTGGGCATCAATTGTAGATGCATACAAAGTTTCCAAAGATTTTTCAATTCTTAAGTTAGATGAATTGTTTTGCGAGTTGGAATTACACGAGCAATCTAACATGAGCCATGTCGAGAAAGGAGTTGCTTTGTATGCAGGTTCAAACAAAGAGACAAAATCAAAAACGAAGATCGAGTCTGAAAGCGAGTCAGACTCAGATTCAACAAACGAAGAAGAACTAGTCAACATGGTCCGAAGATTGTTGACTAAGAAAAAGTTCAGAAGAAATACCAAAAAGATCCCACCGAACCAGATCCAAAACAAATCAGAAATGATTTGTTATGGATGCAACAAAAAGGGGCATTTCAAAAACGAATGCCCAAATCGGAAGAAGAACGACCCAAATCGACAAGGCGGAAGAAGGCACTTCAAGCGACTTGGGACGAAACCTCTTCCGACGAATCTGACATGGAACAAACGAAGCACCCGAGTCACCTTGCATTTATGGCAAGGAACGAAGATTCCGAGTCCGAGTCCGACGAAGAATACGAGCCCAAGATCGACCTCGATTCCGAAAGAAGCTCCGGATCGAAAGATCCGAATATGGTAACGATTTATTCAAAGTCAAATTTACTTAAAGTAGTTAAATGTTTGTTTAAAAAATTTGCAAATTTAGAAAAACAAAATAACTTGTTACTTAAGGAAATAGACCACCTTAAGCAACAAGTTAGCTTGAGTGACTCGACTAACCAAGTTCAAGTCAGAACTTCGACTCAAGTTGAAAAACTTGAGGAAGAAAATTCCGATTTGAAAGGTCAAGTCGAGCGACTCAAGAAAACTTTTGAAAGGTTCGAAATGGGATCCAAGTGTCTAAATATGGTACTTGGATCGCAACGAGCCGTGTACAACAAATCGGGGCTTGGCTATAAACCGAACAAAACAAACAAATCTTAGATGTCTCTAATCAGTCAAAATGTTAGAAGTCAAGTCCAAGCATGGGTTCAAACAAAACACTTAATCAAATCAATCAAACCAAACCACTATTTGGTCCCTAAGAGTCAAATCAATTACTTAGATAGACCTTATCTAAGTTATGACTCAGGGGGAGCAACAAGAAAAACAATCCAACTAACTTAATTAAACCAAACTCAATACTTAGGATTAGGATTATTAGAACGGTTAGATGAAAAAGGTTTACCAAACCCTATAACATAGCACTGGAATGGATTGGGATGATAGTACGTCAAGGAAACTCCGTCGAAGGCATGTCTAGGTTGAATATGGAATTCTACCTGGTGCACTAGACTTAGTGGATCTGACCGAAGCTATCCCAGTCAAACATAGGCTAGTTAGACCAAAATTTAGTATTAAGTTTTTTGGGCAGGAACAGTTTGGAAAGTCTTCAGCAAGTGGTCTAATGATATTCAAGTAGGCCATATGCCTCTCCACTGAACTGAAACTTATCCTTAGGACGCCTGCTTGATTAACCCAAAGCTAAGTTTGAATCTAACATGGGTTCAATAACCTCTTTCAATAAAAATTAATTCTAATTTGAACTAAATTAATTTAATTCAAATCTAATTCAAATCTAATTCAAACTAATTCAATTTTAAAAACTCAATTAAAATTATTTAAAAAAACTCAATTAAAATTATTTTAAAACTCAATTAAAATTATTTTAAAACTTAATTAAATTATTTTAAAATTCAATTTAAATTATTTTTAAACTTAATTAAATTATTTTAAACTTACTTAATTATTTTAAACTTAATTAAAATTATTTTAAAACTCAATTAAAATTATTTTAAAACTCAATTAAAGTTATTTTAAAACTTAATTAAATTATTTTAAACTTAATTAAAATTATTTTAAAACTTAATTAAAATTAGTTTTAAACTTAATTAAATTATTTTAAAACTTAATTAAATTATTTTAAACTTAATTAAATTAGTTTTAAACTTAATTAAATTATTTTAAAACTTAATTAAAATTATTTTTAAACTTAATTAAATTATTTTTAAACTTAATTAAAATTATTTTAAAACTTAATTAAATTATTTTAAACTTAATTAAAATTAGTTTTAAACTTAATTAAAATTATTCTAAACTTAATTAAAAAATTATTATTGGTTCGGTCGACCGAACCGAACTCTTTTTAATATATGCCACGTTTATTATGCCATATGACGACTGTTCAATTATTCGGTCGACCGGACCATTTTATCGGTCGACCGAAAACATAACTTCAACTACCCCTCACTCTCCCTGTATCCGTGCCAAAATTAAAGTTCCGGTCGACCGAACCGTTTTATCGGTCGACCGAACGTCTGCTCACCAGTCAAAAGGACGAGAGATTTAAGGGATCGATCGACCGAACCCTTGATCGGTCGACCGATCATCTTCTATATAAGCAGCCGCGAGCAACCCTCACAACTCATCCAAATCCATTCTTCTACTCTTCTATCTCCTATACTATTCGCCGATTCCAGCATCTTCCCCTCCGAAAATGCCTCGGTAACTTTCTTTTATTCTATTCCTTTTAATATTTTTGCACAAGTTACTTATTTTATTTTATTTATTTATTTTTTTTATAGTGAGAAAAGTAGAGCTATTGCACAAAGAGAGGCTAGCTCTCTTAATCCTAGCCAAGATCCTAGGCTCTCTACCGAAGAATTGCGTCTATCTTTTCCTAATAAAAAATTTAAGGTTATCGGTACTCGTTGTTTGGATCTTCAATTCTATCAAACCTTTTGTCCTGAGGTCATAGAGATCAATCAACACTATCAACTTGATAGCATCATCTTTTGTAGACATGCATACAATCCTATTCTCTGTTCGGAATTTTACCACAACTTGTGCGAACTTGATCCCCATCATTTTAGGACTAGAGTTGCTACTCGAGACATGTTGTTTGATCTTGACATGTTTCTTCGATTTCTACGGATCCGACCATCAGTTCATCGTATCTTTTTTAGTAAGTCTCTTCCTGATCCGCTACCTGCTCCTTTCTCTCATCTGACTCTAGATCTCATGTATGTTGACTTCTTTGAAGGACCTCGTCCTAAAAAGATGTCAACTGTACCCCTTAGTCCAAGAGACAATGCTTTTTATAAGATGATCGTGTCTTGCATTTATCCTTTATCATTTGGAGATCAGGGCGTTTTGCGACCAGTTCATCTTTTTCTGATGTACGCTCTTCGACATAGACTAGACTTTGACTTAGGTTACTGGGTATTCAGATCTATCATTTACTATTCAGGGTACAACACTTCATTTAAGGTTCATATGATTCAGTGTCATGTTCTCACTGCTTATATTGCCAATCTCGGAGTAGGGGTTCATCGAGTCGAGTTGATTGAGTTGTCTGACTTTGATCTTGTCGGGGTTAGGCAATTATCTTTGGCTGGGATTAAGATGAGCGCTGACGGGCTTGTGTACAAACGAACTCATCCACACTATATCCCACCAGCTGTCGACGATCCTATTGATGAGGATGATCAGATTCCGGTTACTGCACCTCCTCCTGTGTTTATTGATCCTGGATTTGCCATGACACCCTTCTTTGATTTTCCTCAAAGCAGTTCATATGCTCCTCCTCCTCCTCCAACTAGTGACTTCTTTACCCGTCTGTGAGATGATATTTTCAGTCGCTTTGACTCATTGGAAACAAAAATGGATGATCAGTACAGCTCTCTTCAGGGACAAGTTGCTGATATTCGTCATGAGATGATAGAACGTACTGATGCATTACATAAGGAGCAGCAGAGGATTTTTGATTATCTGAGAGATGATGAGGACGAGGATGAGTGATTTCAGGAGTTACTTTTTATGACTTATTGTATTTATTACTTAACTTGGGTTATGACTATACTTAATCTTCAGTGTTTTTCAGTCTTTAGTAGCCCTTGTTAAATTTTGTAGAATAGGTTCTTTGTTTTTGAAAATTACTATGTAGTTTATTTTTTTTAAAAAAAATATTTTTGTAAAAATTCCCATTTCAAATTTTTGTTTCAAAAATACTTAGAAATTATTTTTCATTTTATGGAATAGCCTATGTTTTACCGTAGAATTGCATGATCCTATAGTTCTAGGGGCCAGCATCTCACAAGCACAGTAGGATCCCTTGTTTGATAACTTAGAATGAGTGAGATGCTTAGGTCCTAGCCCTAGATTTCAGATGCTTATGTCAGTGCATCGCTATAAATCTGGGCTCTAAATAACAAACATTAATCAATTTGAGTTAACTAGTAAGTAAAACCTTTCTAGTTATAAATGCTCAAATTGACCAACCTGAGTCAACTTGCTACTATCTTGTGATAGCTAGTCTTGGACAAAGGTTGGACATTTCATCATAAGGACTTTTTCCCTTAGTTTACCATACCATGCTTGGACTTTTAGGATAAATATCAAATTTAGGGGGAGTTATCTTCAAAATAGTTTTATAAACTTTTTTACTGTTTCAAATTATTTTCTTTAAACACGTTTTCAAAATTTTTCACTTTGTCTATTTATTTTCAAAATTGTTTTCTCTAACATCTTTTTCAAAATTAAAAAAAAAAATAATTTCAAGATTGATTTTCTTTCTTCTTTAACTCTTTTCAAATTATAAATCATTTTATCATTAAACTCTTTTTCAAATTTTGATCACTTAGTAAAATTATGGTTTTGAAACTTAGACAAATGTGATATCATTTCAAAACTTAGTATATTTTTGAACAATTAGTTTTCCTTTACTAAAAAGTTTTACTTCTCTTTACTTGTTTAATCTTTCCTCATTTTCAAAAATGTTAGACTTTCTTATGTTCTATGTTTAGTTTTTTGACTTCCCCTAATTTTGATGTGTGTCAAAGGGGGAGAGATAGTGAATTCAGGGGGAGATGATTATTTCAGCGGGAGAAATAAGAATTGAAATTGCTTGTTTATTTACTAGTTGCATATGTTTAACTTAACTTTGAACCTTGGTTGCCAAACATCAAAAAGGGGGAGATTGTTGGTGCAAGATGCACCAGAATCAAACCTGAGTTTTGATGTTGTCAAAGATTCAAGTTAAGTCTTGTTATGATCTAACAAGTTTACTGAGTGTGCAGAATGTTTACTCAATCGGGAAAGACCTAGTTGGAGGCTAGGCAGGAGAAATCTTAGCAGATTGTGGAACCCAGGTGAAAGTCCAAGTAGGTCGAGGGGAGACGAAGCTTGGCAGTGTGATCGAGAGGTCTGAAGGACCGAAGATCAAAGGAAAAGTCCTCGGGAGCCGATCAAGGCTGAGTGAGAAGTCCAAACTAGATCTGGAGGATCAAAGTTTGGCAGGTAGGTTGAGGTAAGCAAACTGGAGGAGCGATAGTGAGGTCGGGTTCCCGGAGGGAACAACTTTAGGTCGCTGATCCAACTGAAGAAACCGGGAAGGTTTCCAAGTTGAGATCAAGACAGTTCTATTGCTGTCTTTTATATTACTCATTATGCTGTCTTTTATTCATTATTATGCTATGTGCTAACATCTGTGTTGCAGGAAGTTTTTGTTCTAACACTGTGTTGCAGGTCAGACTGGATCAGTCGACCGAACCAGCGGTTCAGTCGACCGAACATGAGCATAACAGAAAGCAAACAATTCAGAACAGATCAAAGTCAAAGTTCGATCAAAGCTTAATCGATCGACCGAATAGTAAGATCGGTCGACCGAACTTGATGACTCAGCAAAGTCAGCTCGTCAGCACCGATCAGCAAGCAAAGGAAATAAGCTGATCGGTCGACCGAACCTAGGGATCGGTCGACCGATCCAATCAACATTAATCGCGCATTAATTCAAGATTCTGGAAGACTTCGACGAACAAGGTAAAAGCTTGTTCGGTCGACCGATAAAAGGGTTCGGTCGACCGAACCATTGAAGGCCAGTTAATGCAGAATTTACGAGCCAGCGTGATCGGAGCTGGTTCGGTCGATCGAACAGAGGGATCGGTCGACCGAACCTCAGTCCACCTATAAATTCAGACTCGAAGACAGAGACTAGAATAGAACTTTCTGATCACAAGTAACTATTCTGCAAGCGACTCATCTTCAGTGCAAAGCTACGTCGTTTGGAAGAACCGACCTACGCTACATCTTCGATTCATTTGTCGGTATACTTGTTTTTTGTTTTGTATATAATTGCTAATAAGATAGTAGGTTTGTTACTATCTTATTCTATTGTACTTGTACGATCTGCTTCTCTCCGAGGAGTTCGGAGAGAAGGGTTTTAGTGCTTTGCCCATCGGTGCGGTCAAGGACCGCGGGCCTTCGAGTAGGAGTCGAGCTAGGCTCCGAACGAAGTAAAACATTTGTGTCTCTATTTACTTTCCGCTGTGCACGACTTTGATTTAAATACGAAAAGAATAGTTTTTAAAAAAGAAGCGATATTCACCCCCCCTATATCGCGCTACTCGATCCTATCACTTCCTCCTCTCTTTGGTTCTAGCATTTTCTTTGCACTTCTTTCCCAAGTTTTCGTCCTCGGGGGTACTGTTTCGTTGCCGTCTTCTTCCTTTTAATCGTCTTTTTTGATTTCGTCCGTTCGGCCAATGGCCCAATCTTCTCGATCCGAAGACCAAACCCTCGGCCCATGGTATACTACCATGGAGTCGCGCTTCGATCGGCGCGACGCCGATCTTTTGATAGAAAATTTTGAAATCCCTTCTGATTTCGAAGTCATTTTACCCGGTCCCTCCGCTTGGCCTCATAAACCGCCGCGCGGAGCCTTTTGTGTTTTCCGCGACCAGTTTACAGCCGGTCTGCGATTTCCCATTCATCCTTTCATCGTTGACGTCTGCAACTTTTTCGGCATTCCGCTCGGAAGCCTAGTCCCCAATACATTCCGTCTTTTATGCGGCGTCGTTGTCCTGTTCAAAATCCACAATATCCCCCTCCGACCGGAGGTTTTCTATTATTTTTATTACCCTAAACAGTCCGAGCTGGGCACATATATGTTCCAGGCTCGACCCGGCCTAGTTTTCTTCAATAAACTTCCTTCTTCCAATAAGCATTGGAAGGAATTTTATTTCTACCTCCGCATGCCCGAGCGGGCCCCCTTCCTGACGAAGTGGCAGATCGGACCACCAACCTCCCCAGAGCTCAAAAGATTCAAGACCCGGCCGGATTATCTACACGTTGCCAATATGCTTGCCGGTCTGCGGGTCGACATCATCAAATTCATTCCAGAAGGGGTTATGTACGTATTCGGCTTTGCAGCAAACATTGTCATGGAGTCGGTGATGGCTGGAATTCTGAAAAGGAAGGCGGCAGCGCTCGAAGCCGCGGCAGCCAAAGAAATGGAGACGCTCGGCATCCAGCCGGTCGGCTCGCATGAAGGGGAAAGCGGGACTCATAAAGAGTCGGCTGCTCAGGCTTCTCTCCCGGAGCCGGCGGTGGGAGCAACTATTAGCCAAGAGCCTTCCGCCCGGGAGGAAGGCTCCGCTCAGGCAGGAGAGCAGCCTCTCCGACAAAAAAGGCGCCGAGTGGAGACTCCCCTTCGATCGGCCACGTCCGCGGTCCAACCGCCCGAACGGGCCACAGCGGATTCGCGAGGCAAGGCTCCAGCAATGGAGACTATTTCGTCCGATCGGACTCCATCCCAATTGGATGCGTCCGTGGACCCAATTGAAGCCGCTCCGATCAGCTCCCTTCCACCTGTTCCCCGTCCAGTCCATCGCTCAACCATCTTGTCCCAGTTTTCGGCGCCAGCTTCCGATCCTCTCCCAGCATCCGCTCGGACGACCCCCGGTCATAGCCGCACTGTCCGGGTCACACTTCACCTTCCGACTGAAGAATTGCTACCCGAGGTCGATCGCCCAACTGCGCCCGAGCACACAATCACCCTGAAGGGGCCCCTAGCCGAGATGTGGGCCGACGCTCGGGCGCGCGTCGCGATGATCCCCCTCCGCAATTTGGCTAACAGCCATATGCAAGAGGCCACAGGGGTAAGTTCGTTTTCTTCCAAAAGTTTTGTATGCATTCCTTCCGATCGGCCACTAACAACTTCTTTTTTTCTTTTTCGTTAGAGATGGTTGGAGGAGATAGCTGTCTCCAACCGCCTGGCGATGGTGGAGAAGGAATTGAGACAACTGAAGGCTGCAAGTGGTCCGTCCGGCTCTCAAGGCCCCTTGTATGCCGAGTTGCAGAAGGAGCTGAGGAAGGCTCAAGCTTCGCTGGCTGCCGAGCAGAAGAAGACAGCCGATCAGGCCCACACTTTGGCCGAGCTCGAGCGTGTGAATAAATCTCTAGATCGTAAGATAAGCCTGGCGACCGAGCGGAAGAACACTGCTATCTCCGACCTGGAGAAGAAGAATATAGAGGCTCGGGGGCTGGAGCAAAAAGTGAAGGAGCTGATGGAGCAGATCGATGGAGAGAAGGCGGGACGCTCGGCCGATGCAACCAAGCATAAGGACGAACTGCAAACTCTGCAAGAGTCCCTCAACGCCTCCCAAACTCTGCCGAGTCGCAGCCCTGCGGCTAAACTACATCCGTTCGGCTGCATTTTCAGAGAAAGTCTGCGAGCGGATGTACACCGCCTTCGACCTTGCTATGACCGCCACGACGACATATTTGAAGTCTAAGGGTCTTCTTCCCGACTCCGCTCTCATCCCTCCTGCAGATCAAGTGGCGCTCCTCGATAACATCCCGAAGGACCTTTACGATTACCTAGAGTAGGGAGTTTATTTGTAATTCAGTCGCTCTGCCAAAAACTATCCTTTTTGTAATTAGGCCGTTCGACCTTAATTTCTTCAATGTTATCCTTGCTTTTTCTTTGGTTAATCAATACATGTGCTAGCTGCTCGGATTACCAACTACCGTTCGTATTCCCTGATTTTTACGAAGTCTTTTGAATAGCTAGTCCGCTCGACTGGCTATATCCTGTTTTGCAAACGGGATTTCCGCGGACATTCACGAAGTGCCTTTGATTAGTTGACCGATTGGCCAAATTACCTTGCAAACGGAATTTTTAACGTCGGAGCTCGACGGTCTTCCGCTCGGATGATTTATAGACGACGGCTCGTCTCTCGATTTTTAATGTCGGAGCTCGACGGTCTTCCGCTCGGAGGGTTTATAGATGCCGGCTCGTCTCTCGATTTTTAACGTCGGAGCTCGACGGTCTTCCGCTCGGAGGGTTTATAGACGCCGGCTCGTCTCTCGATTTTTAACGTCGGAGCTCGACGGTCTTCCGCTCGGAGGGTTTATAGACGCCGGCTCGTCTCTCGATTTTTAACGTCGGAGCTCGACGGTCTTCCGCTCGGAGAGTTTATAGACGCTGGCTCGTCTCTCAATTTTTAACGTCGGAGCTTGACGGTCTTCCGCTCGGATGATTATCTACTTCCTGCATTACAAGGATATAGGCGACCAAAACATATATAAAATTACATCAGCGCACCTCTCACCCAGCTCGGTACGGCTGGAGATGATTCGCGCTCCATGGTCGATCTAGCAGCCGAACGTCTTCATCCTCCAAATAATAAGCACCCGAGCGGAGCTTTTCGATGACTTTGAAGGGGCCCGCCCAAGGAGCCTCCAGTTTGCCGACGTCGCCGACCAGCTTTACTTTCTTCCAAACAAGGTCGCCCACTTGGAATGCTCTAGGGATCACTCGCCGGTTGTAGTTCGGCTTCATTCTTTGCCGGTATGCCATAAGCCGGACGGACGCCTTGGCTCGCTCTTCATCGACTAAATCCAGCTCCATGTTCCTCCGCTCGGCGTTGTCCTCATCATAGTTCTGGATCCGGACGGACTCGACGGCCACTTCAACTGGAATCACTGCTTCCCCTCCATACAGTAAGTGGAATGGCGTCACGCCCGTGCCCTCCTTCGGGGTCGTTCGGATGGCCCATAGGACGCCCGACACTTCATCCACCCAGCTTCCTCCCAAATGGTCGAGCCGAGCACACAAAATGCGAAGAATTTCCCGGTTGGCTACTTCGGCTTGACCATTGCTTTGGGGATACGCCACGGACGTGAAGTGTTGCTCGATGCTATAGCTTTTGCACCAATCTTCGAGCAACTTTCCCGTGAATTGCCGCCCGTTGTCGGAAACAAGTCGACGGGGGATGCTGAACCGGCAGATGATATGTTGCCAAATGAACTTCTTGACCATCTGCTCGGTGATCTTGGCTAGCGGCTCGGCCTCCACCCATTTAGAAAAATAATCGACCGCCACTAGTAGAAATTTCCGCTGACCGGTCGCCATAGGAAACAGACTCACAATATCCATTCCCCATTGGTCGAACGGACAGGACACGGTAGCTGCTTTCATTTCCTCCTCCGGTCGGTGGGAGAAGTTGTGATACTTCTGGCAAGAAAGGCACGTCGCGAAGGTCTGAGCGGCGTCTGCTTGCAAGGTTGGCCAGAAGTATCCAGCCAGCAGGATCTTCTTAGCCAACGATCGTCCGCCCGGATGCCCCCCACACGATCCTTGATGCACTTCTTGGAGGATGTACGCCGCGTCTTCCAAGCTCACACATTTTAAAAGCGGACGAGAGAAAGCCTTCTTGTAAAGTTGGTCTCCGATGAGCGTGAACCGACCGGCTCTCCTCCTTAATTGTTGGGCTGCTTCCCGATCGGATGGTGTTGCCCCCGATCGAAGAAACTCCATGATGACTGTTCTCCAGTCGCTCGGAAACTTGAGGCCCTCCATCCGATCGACGTGCGCCACCAAAGATACTTGCTCAATTGGCTGCTGGATGACGACCGTCGTTATTGAACTTGCGAGTTTGGCTAACTCATCTGCAGCCTGGTTTTCCACTCGGGGTATCTTCTGGATAATGACTTCCCTGAAATTGGCTTTAAGCTTTTCGAAGGCTTCAGCGTAGAGTTTGAGCCGAGCGTTGTTAATCTCAAAAGTATCAGAGAGCTGCTGAGCGGCCAACTGAGAGTCTGAATGCAGCGTCACCCGTCCGGCCCCCACATGCCGGGCGGCTTGTAAGCCGGCTATAAGGGCCTCATACTCTGCTTCGTTATTTGTAGTTCTATAGTCCAGCCGGACGGATAAGTGCATCTTTTCTTCTTGGGGAGAGAGCAATAGCACGCCAATCCCGCTACCGAGCCGGGTGGACGATCCGTCCACAAATAATTTCCACATAGCTTCGGGCTCTGGCCTTTGCACTTCGGTGATAAAATCTGCCAGGGACTGTGCCTTTATCGCCGAGCGGGGTTGATATTGAATATCAAATTTGCTCAACTCCGTTGTCCATTTGATGAGTCGTCCGGACGCTTCTGGATTAAACAACACTCTCCCCAATGGGCTATTTGTCCGGACGATGATAGTATGCGCCAAGAAATAGGGACGGAGGCGCCGAGCGGCGAGGAACAAAGCAAAAGCCAGCTTCTCGAGCCTAGTGTAGCGAAATTCAGCATCTTTTAAAATATGGCTTAGAAAATATACAGGTTCTTCTCCGCTCGCCCTTACTAGTGCTGAGCCGACTGCTTGCTCAGTTGAAGATAAATAGATACAAAGTGGCTCACCCATAGCTGGCTTGGCTAGCACCGGCAGAGAGTTCAAGTATGTTTTCAGATCTTCAAACGCCCGATCGCATTCTTCGTCCCAGTGAAACTTAGTGGCTTTGCGCAAGATTTTGAAAAACGGGAGACTCCGATCGGCCGTCTTTGAGATGAACCTGGACAATGCTGTTATCCGACCGGTCAAACGCTGGACTTCCCTCAGATTTCTTGGGGGCGACATATCTTGTAATGCTTTCACCTTGCTGGGGTTTGCCTCGATGCCCCGCTCGGTCACTATGTAACCCAAGAAACGCCCGCCTTTTGCTCCGAACAGACACGTCTGAGGGTTCAGCTTAACTCCATACTTCCTCAGCGTTCTGAAAGTCTCCTCCATGTCTTTAAAGAGATCGGCCACTTGGCCGGACTTGGTGAGAATATCGTCCACGTATACCTCCAAATTTCGTCCGATCTGCTCCCTGAACACTTTGTTCATCAAGCGTTGGTAAGTTGCTCCCGCGTTCTTCAGTCCGAACGGCATCACATTGTAGCAGTACGTGCCGTCGGCTGTAACGAAGCTAACTTTCTCTTGATCTTCTCGGGCGAACGGCACTTGATGGTATCTCTGATAAGCGTCGAGCATGCATATCAACTCGCAGCCGGCTGTGGAGTCCACCAGTTGATCGATCCGGGGCAGGGGATAAAAATCCTTTGGGCACGCCTTGTTAAGATCCTTCAAATCGATGCACACTCTCCACTTGTTGCCCGGCTTGGAGACTAGTACCACGTTCGCCAACCAGCTCGAGAACTGGACCTCACGTATGTGGCAGGCCTCCAGGAGTTTCTTGACCTCCGCTCGGATGATTGCATTTTGTTCGGCGCTAAAGTCCCTCTTCCTTTGCTTCAACGGCCGAGAGTCCGGTTGGACGTGGAGCTCGTGCTATGCGATACTCGGTGAAATTCCGGGCAGCTCATGCGTCGACCAGACGAAGACATCACAGTTTCTCTGGAGGCATTTGACCACTTCCTCTTTCTGGCTTTCCTCCAGATCGACCGCAATGAATGTGGTGGCCTCCGATCGGGTCGGATGGATCTGTACTTCCTCTTTTTCTTCATACACCAAAGAGGGAGGTTTTTCAGTTATGGCGTTTACCTCAATCCAGGGCGTCTTCCGAACAGAATTGGCTTCTGCTCGCACCATCTCGACGTAGCATCGCCGAGCTGCCAGTTGATCTCCTTGTACTTTTCCCACTTTGTCTTCAACCGGGAACTTGATCCTCTGGTGGAAAGTGGAGACGGTCGCTCGGAATTCACTGAGAGCCAGTCGCCCCAATATTACGTTGTATGCCGACGGAGAGTCCACCACGACGAAGTTTGCAGTCCGCGTCCTTCTGAGCGGCTCCTCTCCCAGTGAGATAGCCGACCGGCAAAACTTCATTGCCCGTAAACCCATAGAGGGGGGTTGTCATGGGCAGCAGCTCGGCTCGATCGATTTGCACTTGGTCGAAGGCCTTTTTGAATATAATATTGACCGAGCTCCCTGTATCAATAAAAACGTAGTGAATAGTGTAGTTGGCTATTACCGCTTTGATGAGGAGAGCGTCGTCATACGGTACTTCAACTCTCTCCAAGTCCTTGGGTCCGAAACTGATTTCGGGGCCGCTCGCCCTTTCTTGACTACATCCGACCGCGTGGATCTGAAGTTGTCTGACGCTCGCCTTCCTTGCTCGATTAGAGTCACCTCCGGTCGGCCCACCAACTATAATGTTGATTTCACCTCGGGAAGTGTTGCTTCTATTTTCTTCTCCCTGAGCGGACGGTCTATGCCGCTCCCTAGACATCCGGGGATTCTCACGTCTCGGAGTATGATGCCGCTCGGGAGTCTGCCTTTGTTGCCTGTCGGGTACCCTCCGATCAGCTTCACAAGGGCGTTGTTGCCTGTCGGATGATGGTGATCGATGGCGACCACCCCAGGGCACGGGGTGGGCGATCAAGGGAAGGCTTCGGCAATCTCTTGTATTATGTGTGTCCGTCCGGTGAAATGAGCAAAACATTGGGGTCCATACCTTCTTTTTAGGTTTGGGCCGCTCGGCAAATACTTCTTGAATGGCGTGGGATCTTGCATGCTGCTGGGGACGGGCTGCTTCAGCTCGCGGTCCTCTGGGCGGCTGATGAGCAGTGTGCGACTTCCGCTCGGCAGGTGGTGGACGCTCGGTTGGAGCTTCCTTCTTCCGGGCCGCCTGGGCTTCCTCCACATTGATATACTCATTAGCCCGGTGTAGCATATGATCGTAGTCTCGGGGCGGCTTCCGAACGAGCGAGCGGAAGAAGTCCCCGTCCACGAGGCCTTGCGTAAATGCGTTCATCATTGTCTCGGAAGTGGTCGTTGGAATGTCCATGGCCACCCGATTGAATCGCTGGATATAAGCTCTGAGCGGCTCTCTGGGCTCTTGCTTGATGGCGAATAAGCTCACGCTAGTCTTCTGGTAGCACCGACTTCTTGTAAAATGGTGGAGGAAGGCCATTCGGAAGTCTTTGAAACTTGTGATGGATCCATCCGGTAGCCTCCGAAACCACCGCTGAGCCGATCCCGAGAGGGTGGTAAGGAAAACTCGACACTTCACTCCATCTGTGTACTGATGAAGGGTAGCGGTGTTGTCGAACTTACCCAAATGATCGTCCGGGTCGGTGGTTCTGTTGTATTCACCGATCGCTGGAGGCACATAGTGCTTCTGCAGAGGGTCCCGCAGGATATCCTCTGAGAATTGACGGTTGATCCGTTCGGGCGAGGCATCAGCTCGGGGAGCCTTGCCTTTCCTGCTGTCTCGTCTTGGTACTTCATCTAATGAATATCCTCGATCACTATTCACTGCTGCGGCTTCAGGAGGCGTGCGGAATAAGGCCCGGTGAAATGGAACCGTGGCATGAGGTGCTTCCGCTCGGCCCCCTGATGCTGATGTTGCTTGCTGTTCAACCCGCTCGGCTTGCGACTTTTGTCTCTGTTCCACAAGCTTAGCGGCTCTTGTTTCGATCAAAGCGTCGAGCTCCTCTGTGGAGAGCATCACCGAGTGCGGTCGTCCAGCTTCTTCCATTGCTTCCGCTCGGATTCAGGAGCGTTCCCACAGACGGCGCCAAATTGATCCTGTCTGAATCGATGAATCAACGGGCGCTGGGCATGTGGCGCTCTCCTAGTTGCTGACGTAGATCTCCGATCGGTCGTACGACGCTCCGGCGAACCTGCAAAGAAGTCAGATCGGGAAGGGGTTCCCGGCGACGATCCTCCAACGCTCAAGTCAGGCAAGTGGGCAACAAAGAGGTGGCTTCGAATATCTAAGAACGCGTACCTCCAATGAAGGGTGAGACTCTTTATATAGAGCTGCGAAGAGGCTCGCGCACACATACCGAAGCGCGTTACCTGATACCATACTGCTACAGTCCGAGCACGTCTCTGATGGGACAGCGGAACCCTCTTTCATAAGATTCTGCGTATGGCCTACTCGTCGAACATACCCGCTGTCAGAAGATGTTCCCTTGTCCTCTCTTCTTACCTCATGCCGAGCGTCCGGTCGGTCGGCAGTTCCATCTCGTCCGGCCGATCGGTCCGCTCGGGAGAATCCCAGTAGTGTGCTCCGTGGACTATTAGCAGTATTGTTATTTTATGCCTTCGACCGAGCGAGCCACCCGCTCGGCCATACGACCTGGTTCAACATGAGCGTCGGAACCCCGACTCCCGCTAGGGTGCCTTTGCTTTCAGTTAGACTCCGGTCGGCCGGGTCGTCCAACCCTTTTCTGGTAGTCCGGTCGGTTCAACCCTTTCTGGTAGGTCGGTCGGCCCACCCTTCTCCGATAATCCTTTTAACCTTTTGACCTCCACGTGACGTTGACTTCTCGAAAAAAGGGGGTCCCCTGTTCTTACCGCCGGATCAATAGCTATACACGTTATAGTAGTTACAACTTAAATCATAAAATATTAAAATGTATCAAACATGCGAACTATAATACTAGATATAAAAAATGACAACATGACAAATATAAATGTATATTAACTAATTTGTAACAACTAAGTAGCTAATTGTCCAAGTAGCTACCACACGTTGTAGCAGCTAAATATCGACGTAGTTACTACACATTATGGTAGCTAGGGCTTGTACGTTGTAGTATAAATCCTAATAATATATATATTAGGCTTAGAAGGAATTACAACTTAAATTCAAAAGACTTACCATAGAATGGTTTGTAGGAAATGATGTTTGGCAAGTTTTTTGTAAATTATATAACCAAAAAATGATAAGAAAATGTTGTTTGGAGTATCGAAGTAGCAGCTATAATGTTGTAGCAACTAATCGTCGAAGTAGCTATTACAATGTTATAGCAACTAATGTTCCAAGTAACTGCTATAATGTGTAGTAACTAGCTATCGAAGTAGCTATTACAATGAATAGTAGCTAGCTTTTAAAGTAGCTGCTACACATTGTAACAACTAGTGTAGGGATTTTACGTTGTAGCATAAATTCTAAGAATATATTAATATTAGAGGGAATTACAACTTAAATTTAAATAACTTACCATCAAATGAAATGTGGGAAATTGAAGCTCCTCAAATTGACAAACTTGTTGCAAATTATATAATCAAAAAATTAAATTTTATTTAAAAAAAATATTATTAACATTGTAAGATAGTACGTTGTAGGCTTTAAAAGCTCTTATTGCATCATGTTTACTCTCGAAGGATTGATGTATAATGCCCTTAAAACGATTAACTTGTATAGATGCTTCTATCTAGATGTCATTTCTCCCAGGGCGTAGCGCAGACGATGAGCACATGACATCTCTGATTTAATGGTCAAGGGTCGATTCTCAGGAACTGTTGACCTGAGGTTTATCCCATCATGCGCCTAATGCTTATGTACCTGTATTTACCTCCCTTTATATCTATGGGGTCGGCACTTGGGGGGTTGTTAATGTAGCGGATTTATATATATTTTTTCTCTCCAGATGTCATAAACACTCCATTGATGTCCAATATAGATAACATATGTTTTCTCTTATATTGATTAAATATATTATTTAGAATCACGTATAAATAATATATTAGGAATAGAGAGAATTGCAACTTAAAATAAAATTACTTACAAAGTAACTAGTACACATTATAGCAGCCATTTGGTAAGTTAGCTGCTACACGTTGTAGCAACTACTTGGACATTTAGCTGTTACAACGTGTAGCAGCTAAATGTCCAAGTAGCTACATGTAGCAGTTAACTACGTTGTAGCAGCTAAATATCCAAGTAGCTACTACAACATGTAGCAGCTAACTCACTAAGTGACTACTACACGTGTAGCAGGCGTCAGCCTTGTACGTTATAACATAAATCCTTCTAATATATATTAGGATCATGGTCGGGAATTGCAACTTAAAATGAAATAAATTATCATTGGTTATGAAATGTGGGAATTGATATTGGGCAAGTTCCCTACAAATTATATAAACAAAAACTAATAAGAAAGCAGCTAGTGCTTGTACGTTGTAGGATATATCAGAATTAAAAAATATTGTACATAATAGAAAATTAGATAGTGAAGTGAAAATACTTACGATTGAGAATGGAAAGAAATGTTAAGTAAAATAATATCGGTTATATTTTCGACGTCAATTTAGGGAGCTTCTAGTCAACAAGAATAAGACTGTGAATTGTACTTAGCTTGTAACGCTTTTGCTTTATTTATGGGTAGGAACGAGCTGTAATGGAAGATGATGATAAAAGAAGGAGCGAGAGTGAGAGATGAGGGGAAAAATTTAGATTTGATTTATAGAAAACAGTGAGGCGTTCTTGATTATTTTTTTTTTTCAAAAAAAAATCACTTAATACCCGGTGAGACATGACCTGCAGGCATCTTTATCGGATCCAAACCAATGAGTGTCAACTAGCTGCTCCGACAGTTACTCACTTCCCGTCGCCGCTTTCCCAGTTTCGAGGTCCCTCCTTAGCGCCGTAGCCGCCGTGGGCCCCACCACTCGTACGGACGTAGAAAAAAAACCCTCTCTCCTCACGGCGCCTTCCCTGTCCCCTGTCTCCACAGTCTTTTGGGCACCTGATTATACGCTGCCCAACCATGGCCATTACGCACGCAAGCTCCATCCACTCCGCTATATCTCCCCTCTCATGGGCCCCACGGCGGGCCATTTCTTCAGCCGCGTATAACCGCACGTACAAAGTATTGGTGCGGACAAACGCACGCACGGAAGTGGAGAGTGATGATGGAGGAGGAGATGGAAGTCTGTCTTACCATAAAAAGCCTAACTCCACCTCTTCTACCCCTCCTATGCGACCATCTCTTTCTCTTTCCCTCTTGTGTTCTTGGCAAGAGGATGAATTAGGACGGCTGCTCAGATTCTCGATCCGGTAATCCTTTTCTGTAAGGAAAAATAAAATTAGAATATTAATATTTAGGTTGTTCTTGCATTCGTAACACAGTTGGCGTCTGCAGGTTTCCGATTATCTATGCTGTTCCACGCCCCCAAGAACGGCATCCGATTTCGTGCGCTTTATTCGGAAACCTGGCGCCGTTTTTTTGCTAAAAAAGGGAAATAGATAGATAGATTTGGTGTAGGATTCTGAGGCGGCGCGGTCGGGTACTGTATATAGGGCGAGCGATCATGGTGCGGGAGAAGATACAGATACGGAAGATCGACAACACGGCGGCGCGGCAGGTGACGTTCTCCAAGCGGCGGCGGGGATTGTTCAAGAAGGCGTCGGAGCTGTCGGTGCTTTGCGACGCCGACGTGGCGCTCATCGTCTTCTCCTCCACCGGCAAACTCTTCGAGTTCTGCAGCTCCAGGTTCGGTAATTGATTATTTCCAACAGCTTCATCTAGATCTACTTAAGATTCCAGTCCACTACTTTGTCTGGAAAAGATCTAAGCTAAACTCTACTGTAGATTCGGTCGTTCCATCTCTGGCAAAATTAAAACCCAAATACTTGCGTATCCATTTCTTTTAATTTTGTTGTTTGTTTAATTTTTTAGGGGATATTGTGTAGTTTGTTGTTGGAGATCAAAGAGTATGATTAATTTAGTGTTGCGATAATTTTAAAGAAATAAACAACGGTATTTCTCACATTTTATGTTAAATAAATAAATTTATGCTATTTTTCTTCTGTCTCTCACATTCTTTTACTCCATTTTATATACATTTTCTCTCGGCCATCCTTAGACATGATCAGTCTTTAAAATATTTAATGATAAGATCCGGTTATACTATAAACTTTTATGTTAATGAAATGACACATGATAATCACACAAAAATACTAGAAGTTGATATCAGAATCTCATCGAGTTCTTGTTCAATGTATGGTCTAATTAAATCATCACTTAGGGCTGTTAGATTTCTTGCCCAAGTTTTACATTGGTTTACTCTCTCTCTCTCTCTCTCTCACACACACACACACACACACATACACGCACACGCATGTGAGCCCTGCTTACTACCAAGCAGTTCCCTTGGGACGCCTAGGTATGGGGTTTGAATCTCGGCATAGTCGAGGTAAATATCTCCCTCATGTACTAGTCACTATTCCAAGGGCTAGTAGTCACCTGGGATTTACCTTCTCCGTGTTAATCCTAGGACTGGTTGGCGGGGGCGTTAGGGGCGAGCGCAGTCACCTTTTGCCAACCTACTTACTACCAAGCATATTTTTTTTAAGGGTTTAGGGTTTGGATTATTGTATGAAAGCTAAAAAAATTTTTAAAAACAAAAAAAAAATACATTTGGTACTCGCAAGGTGAGCACCATGAAATAAGTAGGGGATCAAGACTGCATATATATACACACACACACACAACCGTGTTATGTTGCGCGTCGCCCTTCTGTACCTCAGCCGCCACCCCTCAGTCGCACAACGGAGGCATAGAAGGTGGACATGCAGCATAACTCTCTCTCTCTCTCTCTTATATATATATGCGGTGTTGCCGACATGAGGTTTAAGGTTCGAATCTTGGCGAAGCCGAGGTAAATGTCTTCCTCATGTGCTAGTTGAGCGCAGTTGCCTATTGTCGACTATATATATATAATTTATTGACTTAAACTTAACAAGCACAATTTCAGCATTTGGTTGAGTGAAATATCACTTTAAAAACATAAAGTTTATCCGTAATTAATAATAAATAAATGTTGCTAAATTACTTTAAGTGAGAAAGATACTATAAAATAGTCTCCTAACAACAAATAAAATTTCACTAATGACATATCGAATTAAAACTTTTTTTGATAGTTTTAACCACATAATTTATGTCAACAAATTCTAATGGTACATCATCTTGTTTCCCTCTTAAAAAAAAAAAAAGCAGCCCGATGATCAAAATTATGTTTACAGTTGATATCATCCAACAAAATTTCCCGATTTGCTTAATTCATCATTAAACTAGCTTTGCTCTTTGCCAAAACTTCAACTTTTGATTTATAGCCTCAAATTAAATAGGATATTCTATAAATGTGTGCTTGTGATAACATTTTTTTCTTCACTTTTTCATCCATCTACTTTTCCTAAATAAACTTTTTGATTCTTTAAAATAAACAGACCCTTAAGGACAGTTACAAATGAGAAAAAAGGATTAAGAAAATGTAATTCTCATTTAATTTTCTTATCTTAATGGCACTAAAATGCCACAACACCAAACGACCATAACATGTTTGAATGTTAGTGAAAGAACTATTTTATTGAACACCTAAATTACTAAAAAAATAAACACAAAAACTGATTTTGGGTTAGCTGTTAAATTTATCTGTACTTTTTTATATTTTAACAAATCTATCACACATGAACTTTAAAGATTCTCAATCTGTCATATACTACAAGAATTTGTGATTATCTATATATTAATCGTTAATTCTTCATCCATGTCAATTAAACTATCAAATCGATAAAATGTCAAATTGTCATATATATCATCAACTTAAACATTTTAGTTAGGATCTTCAATCAAAAAGATAATTAATTATATGTTTTTTCCAAAAATAATCTAATGTACATGTGCTTATCTTGGCTCCCTTGAGCATTGATCTTGCAAATAGAAAACTCTCTTTAGTTTATGCATGCTCCCTAACCTAATTATTTGCAATGGTCTTATTGTTGTATTTGCCGCCGAGCCTCTAGTAGGCCACCTCCTATTATCCTACATTGCTTGATGTGTTCTTCAATGGGTACGAGAGTGCTAACACCACGTCCACATCAAGTGTTGCCAATCGTGGCCACTTTGTAGCTTGTTGATTTTTGCTCACCTCTTGAGAAGTGTTCAGAACCACTGTCTAAAGAGATAGTGTTGTATAAGGTTGGCCAAGCGCTAGACTTGCTCCATCATTGGTGATGCCAGTGAGCTCATGTAATGGTGTTAACGGTCCTCGGACCAACTATGACAAATGTCAATTTAAGTCAAGTGTAGCCCATAATGAGCCCGAACTTCGCTAGATTATCATTGGGTTCATTTTTTAGATTCTCATTGGCACCACACTCCCTGTCAAAGAGATCAAAATCGAGGAAGATGATTGTTAGCTTGTATTTATCCACGTTCATGATTGCTAGTGAAGACAAGAAGAGTTTGCAATTAAAATGATAATGTTCATGTCTTTGGGATTGAAGTGGACCTTAGTGATAATGCCATTAAAGGAGGAGAAGACAATGAACTTGCCCATGCATGCCATTGACAAACACTACGAAGGCAACCTCAAAGATGTGTGGTCCATTGTATCCTACCGAAAAGTCGACAGCCATTGTTCAGAAGATTAGGGATGAAAATAATGATGGAGTTTTTAGTTTTGGTGATAAAAAGATATGGTGTTAGGGAGGGTATTGGGTAATTTATGAATAAATTGTTGATTAATATTATTCTTTAATCAATGATGTGGCGGCTAACACGCATAAGTTGATGATGTGGCAATTTAACATGCCATTGATTCAATAGTGGCTGGTTGGAAAAATTAGAGAATGCTAGATTTGTTATAAATTCTAATATTATACCACAAATATGACAATTTTAAAAATATACGATAGTAGCAGTTATGAATCATAGTATACTATAGTAGAGCTGTCTCAATCATTTTTGAGACCCTAGGCCGAAAATATATTTGGGATCTTAATGTAATTTTTTTTTAAAAAATCAATACTAATTTTTAAAAAATAAATTTTATATAAAATTTTGTTTTTTTTTCTTGTTTTTCTTGAGATATTGACATATTGTTTAGCGTAAATAGATTTTATTAATTTCAATTTTGATTTGTTTTATTAAAGTTATACTAATAGAATGTATTGTTATTAGTATTCTATAAGTTATCCGTGTATTGGGTTTTAGGGGTTAGGGTTAGGGTTAGGGTTAAGGTTAGGGTTAAGGTTAGGGGTTAAGGGGTTAGGGTTTAGTATTTAGGATTTAGGATTTATAATTCATCACTAAGTAATCTTAATTTTTCTACATCATAAAAAAATCAAAATTATCTTTAGATATCTTAAACTGTTCAAACTTTTGAAGTGAAAAATAACATGATCAACAATATAATTGAAATAATTACTTTCAACAAATTCTTCAGAAAGGGAAAGGGATGAGGATTTCCTATTGTTATCGAGGAAGAGGACTGTTGCTTTGCGTTGAATGGATGAGGAATCCTTGCTTCCTATTGTTATTGAGGAGGACCATTATTTTGTATCGAATGGATGAGGAACCCCTACTTTTTGTTCTGATCGAGGAAGAGGAAAGAAGATCATCAATGATGGAGAGAAAGACATCATTTGAGAGTCGAATCATGGGCGAGGGAGAGGAAGGGCGCAAGATTATTGACAAGGGAGGGAAAAATGCAGGATCATCAGAGAGGGAGGGAAAGAGCATGGGATTACCAACAAGGAGGGGAAGAGCGTGGGATCATCGACAACTGCAAGGGAGCATGTTTTTGAGAGATCGATAATGTTAGGACACTCCGGCTAGCTAGAGGGCGGGTGATTAACTCTAATTGTTTCTTTGATAATTTGTTGAGCGGAAAACACTTGAAGCAATGCTAATACCCGGATTTCCTTGGTATTCACCTCAACGAGGTGACTAATCCAAGGAACCACACATAGTACACTCCACTATGAAAATACTTCTTCTCGGAAACACTCTGGAGCACCTCGTACAAGCTTACATACAAGAAATACAATGTAAACAAGAAGAAAATACACAATACAAATGGAAACCTTCCTTACTTTCTTGTAGCTTGTAAACGCCTCTTGATCGGTTAGAAAGTACAGCAACACTTGTCTTCCAAAGCTCAAGGATTGACGGTGAAGAGTGGAGAAGTAGGGTTGCTTTTGAATCTCGCCAAATGCCTTTATATGTGATCTAGGGTTCCCAATCGATTGGCCTTACCCCCAATCGATAGCACATCAGATCCGAGTGATCCCAGCCATCCAAAACCTCGCAATGGCTCTTTTCACGTCTCCCAATTAATTACATGATCGATTAAGCGCCTCTTGATTGATTGCACAATCGATCAAGAATGCCTTGCTCTTGTTAAAACTCCTATCAATTGATTGTGCAATTGATTACTCGTCTTCAATCGATCACCTGATCGACTGAGAAGTCTACTGTTCGTTCCACGAACTTCTCCCAATCGAACACTATTCTTCACGAAATCCCCCTTTAATCGATTACCTAATTTATTGACTTGGGGTGAATCGATCACTTGATCGATTCACCATGTGCACGTCACACAAAGATGCGCTCAATTGATCAGCTAATCGATTGACGCAACTCTCAATCGATCACTTGATCGATTGCCCAATCCTAACATACTTAACCCAAGTCTAGGTTTCCCTTTTTCAATCTCCTGTCAACCGTGATCTATTGGGACTTCTCCACTAAGTGTCCGGTCAATCTTTTGACCCACTTGGACTTTGCCAACTTTCCGTTAGACTTCGGATCACCAAGTGTGGTCCTCCTTAATCCATTTGGATTTTCCTCTTGCCTAATCGTAGTTAGGATTTAACCTTACCAACATGAGGCCCCCCTTAACCCACTTGGGCTTTCCTTTGCCTAATCGCAGTTAGGGCTTTCATTTGCCAACGTGTGATCCTGCTTGATCCACTTGGATTTGCTTGTCTAACCGCAGTTAGGACTTTCCTTGCCAACGTGTGACCCTCTTTAACCTACTTAGACTTGCCAACGTGTGGTTTTCCCTGACTCATTTGGACTTTCTTTTGCCAACGTGCGGTCCTCCCTAACCTACTTGGACTTTCCTTTGCCAATGTGCGGTCCTTCTTGATTCACTTAGACTTTCCTTTGCCTAACCCTCGAGTTAGGACTTGCCTTGCCTAACTTCCGAGTTAGGACTTTACCCGTCAAGTACCGGTCCTCCATAACCTACTTGACTTCTCTCTCATATGTCTCATAACATATTGTCCAAACATGTTGTCCATAACATATTGTCCAAACATGTTGTCCACAACATATTGTCCAACCATCGAAACTCAAACTCGACTCCACTCGAGCTTAGTCAAACTGGTCAACCTTGATCCAGCGAACGATTGCACCAACAATCTCCCAACAGATACAAAAGAGGAATCGTTGGATTTATAAAAATAAGATATTGATGTGAAAAGGGAAGGGTGTGCTGGTTTAAAAAAATAAAGTATACAAGTAAAAAATAATAATCAAGAAAATTTTAATATAAAGAATATTAGAACATTAGAGATCTTGTCCCAATA
Source organism: Zingiber officinale (assembly GCF_018446385.1). Taxonomy (NCBI): domain Eukaryota; kingdom Viridiplantae; phylum Streptophyta; class Magnoliopsida; order Zingiberales; family Zingiberaceae; genus Zingiber; species Zingiber officinale. The sequence continues at coordinate 86,647,630 of NC_056004.1, forward strand.
AAATAGGGACGGTTGGCATAGGCGGCCTACTATAGATACGGTAATTTTAAAAGAACATGGAGATTTACATATGATACTAACTTAACAAATGTCCAAAGTTAAAATGTCAAATAAAATAAACACCTTATTATCATTATTGAAAAAAATCATTTTGTCATTTTCAAAATATCAATTATTACTTAATTATCTACGGCTAATCACTTTTTGTTTTAAATATTTGATTAATTTTTTTATCTTTATTATAATAAAATCTACCAATTACATATACTTACAAATTTTCTTTGAATTTTCCTTGTACATTGCAAACAAGTCTCACCCTACTTGAACAAAAAAATAAAATAAAAATTTAAATAAAAATGAACTAATTGAATTTAAAGCCAGAAAAATTTAAACATAGGAAACGAATCAATACTTGACAAGATACTCGAATAGACTCGAATCAATACTCTTAGCTTGTCTTCATGTTTGGCTTTTATATTTGATAGTTTTCTCCATTAGATTTTAGGAAGAAAAAATGTTCACCTTCTCACAAATTCATGTTATAAACCTTCTTTTTCGAAAAGGCTACATCTCATTTTATTGACTAATCCTCAATCTCTTTGATATATTTTATACAGTGGAAATTAAGTACTTATTGTGAGATCTACAAGCGGATGATCAACACACAAGTATAATAACAACCGTAACATAATGTAGAAACTAGTTAAACTATATTAAAATCTACAACAAAATCTCTCTTAAAATATAAAGTATAAAATAACAATTCATAGTAAACCAATGAAAAGATGAAAGCATCACACAAAATTTTAATCCCAATGGTAGTGATGTCTCATAGCAATAAAAACAGTCATTAAGTTAGCGATCTATGACTTAGTCCTCAGCTGCAAGCTAAGGTTTTTGTTCTAGAAGATGATTGAGCAACGAGAAGTCCCTATCGGGTCAACCGGCCATAAACAATAGTATTAAAGATTTTTAGTGAATTCCCTACGTGCCAAGTTCTGGAAAAGGATTTAAGGATTGTAGTCCAACCAGGCAAGGCAGCTGCACAATAGAAGAAGAGATGCTCTAAAGATTAGTGAAAGTGTCTCATTTCCCTTTGTTAGAGATTGTAGCAATGTGATTTGAGGCCGTCATGGCCGTAGGCATTCTCATTGAATCATATAAATGTGCTTCTTCAATTCTTGTGATTTTGTTTTTACTATTCCATTTCTCCCCTTGTTCTGTGTGTTCTTTCGTTAATTCTTAAAAACTGCAGATACATAGCAAAATTTTCAATTCCTAAAGATGATATGTATACTGTTTACACACTTTCATCTAACAATTATAATTCCTTATTGGTTTTGAAGCATGAAGCAAATCCTTGAGAAGCATAGCTCACACACGAAGAACCTTGAGAAGCAAGATCAAGTCTCCCTCGACTTAAATGTAAGCACAAACTATTTATTCCACAATTGTAAGAATCAAAACATCGTCAATTGGAGGAACCATAAATTTCAAACATCCTCCTAATAAGCTATACAAATGGAATGTGATTTCAATTTCATAACTACTTACTAGAGACACTCAACATTGTTTTTGCCTCTTTGCTCAGTTGGACAACTACAAGTATGTGAGTCTGAAAAAACAAATTACAGAAGCAAGCCTCCAACTAAGGTTCTCTTTCTATATTATGCAAGATTTGTTTTATTAATCATTTATTTTTACCTTTTCTTCCCTTAATTATGTTGATAATGCATAATAATAGGCAGATGAGAGGGGAGGCACTTGAAAGTCTAACCGTAGAGGAGCTACAGCAGTTGGAGAAAAAACTTGAAGCTGGATTAAATCGCGTGTTAGACAAAAAGGTAAAGTACTAATTCTGCTGAAGATGTCAGTTTAGTATGTAATTTTTCGATATTTCATTTCTGTTATTTCTCAGGATGCACACTTCACGGAGCAAATTAACACTCTTCAGGAGAAGGTAAATAGATATATTATCATTGCAACTTGCAACTGGAATATATAGTTCAATATTGATTGTCACTGCAAATGATTATTATTAGCTCATCCATTTTTGAATTTCTGAACTGTTATTCTTTTTCACACTGATGGTGAAATTATAATCATCTGTTGCGAGATCACTGGAAATAAAGACCCTCATATTTATGTTAGGCTCAAAGTGATCTCGATGTTTTGAGTTGTTATATTGAGAAAAACAAAGAAAAATAAGTGAAGTCGTAGGGCAAAACACTGACCTGATAATCTGTGTGTGCAGACACTGAGATTGGCAAAGGAGAACTTGAAGCTTAGACAAAATGTAGGTGACCCTTATGTCTCTACTGTTGCTTCAATTCCCTTCAAGTGATTGGATTTGGAATTGCAGGTTTCAGAGATTCTTGGCATGGGGAAGGAGCAAGTGGTGGAAGATAGAGAGAATGTGGCTAATGAAGATGGACAGACCTCTGAATCGGTGACTAATGCATCTTCGCACTCTGGAGGAGGTCCGCCGGAGTGCGATGATAGTTCAGACACATCGCTCAAACTCGGGTAGATATGATACTAAACGAAAGCACTTCATTCGTAGTAATTGCTCCAAACTAACTGATATTCTGTTGCTGTGTTGTTGTGGCTTGTATAGGCTGCCTTACAGCTAGTCGGAAGAAAGCTTATGAGCAGCTGTGGATGGAAGAGCAGGGTCATCTTATTTTGGATAGTAAACAAATGCAGTAAGGAGCATACTGTCACTGTAAAATAATGCAGACGTGTTAGAGGTGAAGTAACTCATGCACATGTTCGTTGAACTTTTGAACTCATGAGCCATGATCATGCCGGTCTTCATGATGTGTGTGATTGACAGATTTGGTCTTGGAGGATGAACTATGAATGTATTCGTATTATGGGTGTGTTAACACTGTTGTTTGAGCTTGTCTATGGATACTGTGCACACGATGCCCTAAAGAATTGTTGGAGTGGGCTATGCAAAAATTCAAACGATAATATTGAAGGATTTTGAATTAGAAATAAATGTTCTGATAGGGCACTCCAACTTGAATCACTGCAAAGCTTGGTCCACCTGAAAAAGGTCTGAATCACAAACTATAGAGAAGCTCAATTCTGCTTTGTCGACATTAGAACAGACTCCTGACAACTGATGCATTAATTCTGTCAAACTTTATTAAAGTTGAGACACTTTTTAAGCTCTCTTGGTAGTATTTCATTGTATTAGAAGGCTTGAAGCTTCTGCCTTATTGAAGAGGGGACCAGGAAATTGATAAAAGAAATGGTTTAGCTTCAAGTGTTCTCTAATTTATTTGCATAGCAAACAAAACAAAGATCTGCAGTAGTCAACAATCATCTGTTCTTTGGTTCACCTACTTGCAAGCTTTTTTTTCAGCTTTTGTTTTAGACAGTTATGAGTTTTTCAGCTTTTGTTTGCGACTAATGCTCCGAGAGCGCGCATCATTCATCTCGACACAATTCAGAGTAGAACAAAAGCTATACATGTTTTGCACACAGGCCATTTTCTTTGCAAGAGAAACCATAGGTACAAACTCAACTTGCAACTCTACCACTTTCTTTATGAACATAGTTAAAACTCACTGATCATTTTTGAACCAACCTCTATGCACACCCAATATGGTCATGCATCGAGAAACCGAAATAAGGACCCGCCGGGAAAAAAAAAATCACAAAATACAAAAGCTCATTGGAACCAAATTCACTATTCTTATTGTACTTACATGAACAAACCTAGGCTTTTGGGATCCTGCATTGTTGTATGAGCTGAGGAAGACTTATGGGGCAAAGATGTATCTGAATCTGAACTCATATGGAAGAACTTGAATCGGCTGCGGAAACGGACTTCTTCTAGCCACTTCGAGGCACTTTGCTGCTTCACTCCTCAACTCATTTGGCAATTGCAGGCAGATCCAATCCATTAATGACTCGACATCTTTCGCGAAGTCACATAGATACCAGTCAAGAAGCTTAGGAATTGCCAGTTTGTTTGGTGTGGATATACCAACGGCTGCTTGTAAATAATCCCTTTTCGCCTTCTCCAACTCTTTCTCTACTTGAGCTCCTGTGTACACTCTTACCTGAAAAGGAATAAATAAATCTCTTAACCAACTGAGACTACTTCTTGATCCTTTGTAAACATTTCAAAAACATGTTTATGTACACTTACGGCAGGAGATGACCAACTTCCACATGAAAGTGCATAAGTAACCAAGGGCTCAGGACATTCCAAGCCAAAGACGCTGTGCATTGCGATGCCATCACCTTTAGGCCCCTTGGATGGTACCTTCAAGCATTCGAGAGGAGTATCTTTCAGCGAAAGGAACCTCATTCCGAAAGAATTAGTAACTAATTACCTACATGTTTTGACTGATAAGGCAGCCTCAATATGAAATGTTCAATTGTCATTGCACTGACCAAGTGACCACCCACATTAATCATAGCCTGGAGACAAGATTTATAACTCAACTGCTCATTGCTTTCAATAAAGAAGTTATACGAAAAATGGGGAACATTATACCTTTACCATCAGAGCAACAATCATTTCAGGACTAACTGGAATGCCATGCTCTAGAAATGCCTGGAATTACAAAAAAAAAAAAAAACAAGAGCTGTAAGTAGATCATAAGAAAGATAGTAGTTCTGGATTGCTTGGTTCTATAGATCCAAAGTCATGCTTGAGTTTACATTGTAACAAAAATGAAACAATAGAAAAGAGTACTAGAACTATTGCTTCAAAGATAATCTAGATTCTTAATCTTACATTCATCATGCAAGCGTTGTAGATGTTAATCCAAAACGCGATCTTCTGATGATGTGCGAGACCGGTTAAATCCACTGATGCAAGTTCCCTCAGCAAACGTCTGCACTTCAAGGATGGGAAACAATTGCCAGAAGTCCCGGGCGGTACAATAACGAGAAATAAATTATCAAACACAAAGCTCACTTTAGTCTCCAGCTAAGAAATGAACAACCCGTAAGGAGGTTTGGAAAATTTGAGCTTGCTTCAACTGTTCGGAAGTATTTATACGGACCGATGTCCCTTTTCCCAAATTCTTCGCATATACCATATGGATCTAGACAGTCTGTTTCTTCTGAATTACTACAAGAAGCTGATATTGTAAATGCCTCTGGTAGCTCTTTCTTATTCCCCGGAGAGCTACTTCGCGAAAAGATACTAATCAAGCACTTCAAGATGTCTTCAGATAGTTTATTTGGGCCTCTTGCTTCCGGTAAATTTGCTTCATTTGGATCATTATACTCATTCAATTTTGCTTCATTTGAAGAGTTCAGGAAGTTCTTTCCAATTCTTTCACAATCCATTGAATCAAATAGCGGCTGAAGTAACAAAGAACATAAATTACACAAACATAAGCTAAAATAAAACTTCGAAAAACAAGGATTTGACAAAGCCATCACCTTTGCATCAGCTTGCTTGTTTCCATTCGCAACTAGTCTCATCTTTGAAACTCTCTTAACAGGAGATTGCTTACCATTGCTACGAAAATTTGTGCTCATCTGATTCTCTTTTCCATTCTTTGGTGGAAGTTTACCATTTCGGTCTACATTTGATGAATCTGACTGCTTGGCGGCGATGACCGGATCTTCTGAAGATGCTGAATCTGAAGTTTTTGAGTTTTGAGAAAGGGAGCAAACATCAGATCCCAATTCCCTGCTTCTTTTGCAAGATGAGATGTATATAGCTTCCCGGTAGAGGCCTTGCCGAAAAGTGATTACTTGTTCTTCAAGACGAACCACCTCTTCCTCCAAAACAGCTACTTCAGCCAAAAGTTCCAGTGTCTTGTGACAAAAGCAAAGAATTTGAAACCAGAGTCAAATCTTCTTTGCATTGTAAATCTAAAAAATAAAATTTTAAGATGAGAAATCTACATGCGAAGGCAGATAAGGTGGGAGGCGAGGAAGAGCACCCAGAGGCCTGGTGAAAGCCCTCTCCAGAGCTCTGTGAATGTTCTCTTCATTCCTTAACTTCTTCTTCAGCTTATCAACCTGAAAACGCGATCGATTTAAGGAAGTGAAGCAAAGAATGGCAGGAGCAACAGATTCTTAGACGAGAGATGATACATCTTGCTGCAGAGCAATCTTCCTCTGCCGTCTAGATTGGCATTTGCCATGGCCGCCGCTCTCGATGACGGTCGATCGATTCGCCTGCATATCAGTCATCTCCTTGTTGAATCCCTTCACGGAGCAACAAGATTCATGAGAACAAAATTACACTTGTTGGCAACAATTCGACGCAAGAAATAGGCATCCATTTAAGGTACGAGCCTTTCTTTTCCCGTTTTTACTAAGGAAATCTGATAGACCATTCCTAATTCTGATCGAGGACCGCCATTTCTCCTCAAATTGGTGGAAGAAAGAAACCATGGCTTTCAAAAGATTTACGGAGATAATCAAAAGCTAACCTCGAAATCACAATCCAGCTCGAATCCGTATGCATCGAACATCTAAAATAAGGATTCATCTTTGGTTTCAGGGGAGAAAAAAAAAGATTTACTAGCCTAGAGAGAGGGCTCTCGTTCGTAGAAAAGCAGCCAACTTTCCGAGGCAAAGAGCTAGGCGTTTGGATAAAACAGCGAATGGTCGCGGATTTGCATCAGAGGAGCTTACTTTATTGCGCCTCGGCTTCGGGGAAGCTTTTATGTCCTGCGATGTCGCCCACGCCTTGGAATTCATCGCACCCAACTCCGCCTCCTCCGCCTCTCTGTCTCCCTCCTCTCGGCTGCTCGTATGGCGACAATGCTCACTGCGAAAAGAGAAGGCTGGATAAAGCAAAGGAAACCGAGGGGGAGCATTAAACAATGTTTGGACCTGGAGATTGAGGTCATTTGCGTAAGGGCGCGGCAATGCCGAACCGGGCGAGGGAAAGGCAGCAGGAGCAGTGGCCAAGGGAGCGACTTGGGATTCCATTAGAAGAAACTGCGAGTGTGAGGAAGTTGGAGAAGCTCACTAAAAGCTAAGCGGCGTCTTCTTTTGAGCTCTAAAGAAGATGGTGGGCTTCGTGAGGAAGCGGGAGATGGTTCTCTCTCTGTCTCTTGTGGGGGCAAGGTGGGTTCTTTAGCTCACAGTGTCGCAGAGGACCGCAAGGATCAACCATGGACGACGACAAAAAAAAAAAAAAAATCTATATCACGAGGAACTGCAAATGCAATGCGCCTGGTGACAAGGTGCTGCAGCAACCGAAGAGGCCAGGAAGGTGACCGCAGGCCTGCAGTGACAGTCTTCATTTGAAACTTTTACATGGATGATGAAGCACACACTTAAATCCTTCTCCCACAGCAACAATAGATCCGGGATCGAGTATCATTAATTTTTCTAAATTGATGGTTGATCTACAAATATTAGACTTATAGATCATTTGTTACTAAGTACTTTCTAATTTATCTTAATAATCGATAGAAAATTTTTATAAGATTGTATCGATCATCTCCAAAATCAATCAATGGGGTGCCTAACTAAAAAAATAATTGATCCACACTTGTTCACAATGGTACAGTGGTAGAACGTCTTCTCAGTTTCCCAAGATCTAAATATTGAGTCCTAACTTCAGTAAATTAATAGATGAATTTCTTGCTTCAACGAATTAATTGATGAATTTCCTTTAATAAGTAGTTGACCTAAAAACACTGAGCTGATTGGTCACCTGCTATGAGTGCTTCTTGATTTACCCCGATGGTCAGTGGAAAACTTCATTGATGTCAGACCGGTCATCCCAGAATTAGTTGACATAAGTTGGATGCTTAGTGCAACTAAAAAAATAATGAATCCACATTTACCCCAGGCAATGTTGCAACGGTAGAGTGCCTTTTCAATTTAGTAATAAGTCTCTCATTACAAGCACTTCCCGATTTACCTTACTGGTTGGTGGAAAACTTCCGTGGGGTCAGACTGGTCACCCCTAAGATTAGTCGATATAAACTAGATACCTTGTGCCAACTAAAAAAATAATGGACCCACATCTCTCGTTTAGGGTTTAGTACAATGGTAGGACACCTTCTTAGTTTTTTATATATCTAAGGATCATGCCCCAGTCTCAATGAATTAACGGATGAATTTTTTTTAATGGACGGTTGTCATAAAAACACTAGGCTAATGATCCATCCACTACGAATGTTTCCAAATTTATCCTAGTAATTAGTGGAAAATTTTCATATGACTGTATCAGTCACTCCAAGATTAATAGGAGTAAGCTAGATATTTAATGTCAAATAAAAAAAACAATGGATGCACACTTACCCTCAGATAATTGTATAATGATAACTGATAAGACACTTCTCAATTTCTTAAACATTCTTTCTTAAACATCTAAGGTTGAAGTTTTATCTAAGGATCCACACTCCCAATTCTCAATCACCTTAAAATTAAAAATAAATTGGATACAAAATGCCAACTTAAAATAATTTTTTTTTAAAAAAAAAAAAAACTTACCAATTGATCGATGGGGCTGGTGGGGAAACTACAACTTCTTGGCTCTCAAAGCATGCATTATACCACCACCATTCAAGTCACTTTGGTTGCATGCACATGCCAATCACAAGCCCCCACAAGCTTTGCTAAAGGCTGCAAAGGGCCTTTTGAGTGATGATGTGCTTAAGCTTGTTATGCCAAAACGAAGTTATGAAAGATTTGACAAATGCAACTCCTCTGTTTGGTGGTGAACTAAGCTAATTTGGCATGTCATTGTTTACATGCATGCCCAATAACAGTAGTAACACATGGTGCCGCCATGTATTTTAATTCCCAGTAGACAAACCAAAACCTCATTAGCAAAGTTGCTGATCGTCCTGACCTAAACGACAAGACTTGAGGACCTCCATGAGAGTTCTTTTTGGCAGAAGAAAAAAAAACAGCAGAATTGAAAGCTGATGTCTCTTTCTTGCCAAAGGAAGACAGCACACAGGTAGGAAGCTTGAAGAATTGAAATCTTTTAGCTGTTAAATCCTCCAAATGATTAATCATGCATTTAAGATTTAAATCTCAACTATAGCGTACTTAGTGAATTTTTTTCTAATAAGATGACAAATCTAAAAATGATCAGTGGAAAATTTTCATGAAGCTAATTCAATTATCTCTAAAATTAATCACTTCGATGAATTAAATATATGAATTACAACAATAACAATAAAAAAAGAAAAAAAATCTTTGGCACAAGAGGTAGCTACATGCCAAGAGGTCCCCTGCAATGGATGGACCATCAAATTCATTGATGTGCTTATTCTTTTTCCTTATTCAGCTAGAGCCAGTTTTTCTCTGCTGATAACTAATTCTCGCATGGAAGTGAAGCTATATCAGCCCTCAAATTGGTTCAGTAAACCATAAGAGTTGTGGTAAGAAATAGGGTTGTAAATAAGTCGAGCCAAGTTAAGTTTTGGGGTGTTCAAGCTTGTTTGATAAGATAATCGAACCGAGCCGAGCCGAGCTTAAAATGAATCAAGCTTTTGAAATGAGTGTTCAAGCTTGGCTTGGTTTATTTTTTATGAGCTTGAACTTGTTTGAAGCTTGGCTTGAGCTTGGTTCGTTTAGATGTTATCAAGCTCTCAATTCAAGCTTGGCTTGAGTTTGGTTCGAGCTTGGCTTGAGCTTGGTTCGAGCTTGGTTTAAGCTTGGTTCGTTTAAATGTTATCAAGCTCTCAATTCAAGCTTGTTTGATTGTTTGAAACTTTTAATTGTTTGATTGGTTATTAAGATTGATAATTTAAATTTATTTATTTATTTTATTGTTTATTTAGCATATTGAAAAGAATTTTATTAATAAATATTATTCGTGAATATTGTTCATGAACGTTGTTCACGAACATTGTTCACGAATGTTGTTCACGAACGTTAACAAGTTGAACGCATATGTGTTCAAGTTTGTTTGTTTAGATTAACGAGCTATTCAAGCTTGTTTGTTTAATTAATCTAATGTATATTGAACGAACATAAACAAGCTCTTATCAAGCCGAACACCAAACTTGTTCACGAACGCTTGGTTCATTTACGGCCCTAGTAAAAAATCGTGTATTTTACGTTAGTTATTCATCTTAGGCATTTGCTCTTCTGATATTCGAGATCAACCCAAAATTAATAGGAGGAAAGAACAACGAATCTAATTTGTCTTATGTGCCCTTTATTTTATCCCCGCACTCATTGTCATAGCTTAGAGGTGCATGTCTTTCCTTACATAATAGGTACTTTTGAAATATAGTACCAAAAATCTTTGTTTTTTTTTTTTAAGACTATATACATAATAAAATTTTCAATTATTATGATATTATAATTTTAATATCTTTGGTCCAATTAAAACCCTTTTGTTTAGCTTTTGGTAGTTGTTACTCCGTACTTGATAGGCAATATCATACTTGAATTCTTGCTTAACTAGATGATGTAGGAGGATTTGATTTAAAGGTAGAGCAAACTAGATGAACAACACCTAATGAGTCATTATGCTATGAGACACGACAAAGCTCATGTTGCACATGTAGGGAGTTCTTGATCTTAGTTGAGACTCACAATTGATGTAGGAGGATCTAAATATCTCTCATATTATTTTAATAATTTTTAAATTTTTTTGGTATTTAAGATAATTTTTGTATTTATGGTATTTTTTGGTAAATTTTATCTTTTATTTTTTTGAATTTTGAGTATTTTAGGATTGTGAATATGTTAAGAATTTTTTCATTATATTAGGATTTATTTCCTTTCTTTACAATTTAGAATTTTGGATCTATATAAGCATTTTGTTAATTGATGTTTAGAGTGAAGTTTTTTTGTTTAATAATATTTTCGGCAGTGCCATTTATTTTTCTATTTTCTGGTATTTATCTTTGAATCAATAAGTTGTAGAAGATCGCTTCCAGTATTCATCGCAAATCAACGAATTCAATAGCTCTCAGGATAATCGCTATCCTGCCTACTGCTAGTTGGTGTCAAAGCTTATCAGATCCAATGGAAGGTCGTCGTGGTCGTGGTCACAATAATAAGCAAGTTTCGGCTGAGGAAGCTGTTAAGACACTTTGGAAGCTAGAGGAGGGTGATTAACTACGTTCGCTTCGTTGATGATGATTTGCAGCGGAGGACTCAAAGCAAACACTAACGCCTTGATTTACTTAGTATCCAAGGATCCGACCATCTCTCACGCATCCACTATGAAATAACTTCTACTCGAAAACACCGGAGGTGGAGAAATCTCGTACAAGCTCTCAACAAGAATACAATACAAACAAGAAGTAAATACAAGAATACAAATGGAAAACCTCTTCTTGCTTGATCTTGTGTTGCTTGTAAACACATCTTGAATCTTGGAAGTGCAGCAACACTTGTCTCCAAGAAGCTGTAACAACTGGCAACAATGGTGGAGATAATCTCCGAGAGTAGTTCACAAAGAGCTATGGCAAAAATGCCCTTTATCTGTGCGCTTTAGGGTTCCTAATCGATTGGGCTATGTCGGATTCCCATTCAAACTTGCACAATGGTTCTTTTCTTCTTCTCTCAATCGACTACTCAACTTCAATCGATCACCTAATCGATTAAGAAGCCCACTATTTGTCGAGAGTTTCTCCTCCCAATCGATTACCTAATCGATTGGAAAACTCATTATTCGTCGCGAAGAAACACTCAATTGATCACCTGATCGATTGACAGCTTTAATCGATCACCTAATTGATTCAGAAGCTCACTGTTCTCTCACAAACTCTTCCAATTGATTACTCAATCGATTGGGGAAGATCTTGATTGATTACCTAATCAATCAAGACACTTTCTGCACTTTGCTTCATCAACCAATCGATTACCTGATCTATTCATCCCCCCAATCAATTACCTAATTAATTGGTAAGTAGAAAAATATGTAGAGCTCTAAATGAGCTTCGTTTTGCATCCGAGATCACCTCATTTTGATATCCGAGTCAAAAGTTATGACCTTTGGAAGTTTGCTACATCGGAACTTCCTTGTTTCATGCCAACTCCATGTTAGACTTACGACCGCTAAGTGTCTGGTCAACCTTTGACCCACTTGGACTTTCTTTTTGCTAACTTTCTGTTGGATTTTCGATCACCAAGTACGGTCCTCCTTGACCCACTTGGATATTCCTCTTGCTTAACCTCAGTTAAGACTTTCGTTTGCCAACGTGCGATCCTCTTTGACCCACTTAGACTTTCCTTTGCCTAATTGCAATTAGGACTTTACCTTTGCCAACGTGCGGTTCTCCTTGATGGCCACTTGGACTTTCCTTTGTTTAACCATAGTTAGGACTTTTTTTTGCCAATGTACGATCTTCCTTGACCCACTTGGACTTTTCTTTGCCTAACTGCAGTTAGGACTTCCCTTTGCTAGCGTGCGGTCCTCCTCGATCCACTTGGACTTTCTTTTACCTAATCCTCGAGTTAGGACTTTCCCTTACCTAACATCCGAGTTAGGACTTTGTCTTTACCTAACCTCTAGTTAGGACTTTACCTTACCTAATATCCAGTTAGAACTTTACCCTTGCCTAACCCTCGAGTTAGAACTTTGTCAGTCAAGTATTCAGTCATCCATGACCTATTTGACTTTCCTCTCACATATTGTCAAGTATCTGATCAACCTTGACCTACTTAACCTCTTTCAGATATTTTTTAAACATAGTGTTCAAACATCAAAACTCAAGTTCAAATCCACTCAAGCTTAGTCAAATTGGTCAATCTTGATCCAGAGACGATTGCACCAACAATCTCCCAACAAAAGCCCCGAACTGTGATTGTAGCACTCAAGATGAGATACCTAAAGATCTGCAAAGACAAGTTGCAAAGTTATCCTAGCATCTAACGACGCAAGATCTTAAACATTATGAGGTACGTGGTCGAGGTTGTGACAAGCAGATTTCGACTGAGGACGTCTCACACTGTGATCATAGTGCCTAAGATCTTAAAGGTCATAAATTCTTTTATTTTAATTTAGATAAAAAAAAATCTTGAGAAAGATATGGATGATAAGATTGAAATAGTCAATGATCCAATTTGCGATGAAGACGAGGCCAAGTCAACTAGCGAGCCAGTATATGACGAGGTACTTTATGATGATAATCCTGAGATTTTAGTCATTTGCAAGAGATTGCTAATTTCTAAGGCCGAATCAGGGTATACTTCTAACCTGATCTGCATAGATTTTGGACAGTTATAGTTTATAAATGATAGTTGTTGTATGCATGATGAAGCCACAGTGCATTATATTGATATGATTAATCAAACAACTCTTGGTCATCAGATGATCAAGAAATAGTTTACTAAGATTCTTATGTTGGTTAGCAAATAAATCTTTTTGGTCATTCTACTGTACATGATAACTTGCTGAAAGTCAAACTTGGTTTTGATTTTCTACACTCTGCAAGCATTGATTACCTAGACAAGCAAAAGTTGCAGGATGATCCTATTATATTTGATTACTATATTAAAGAACTTAGTAAATATTATAAGGATCTACAATGCTAAACATGCAAAAAGCTCAGCGGAAAAACTAACTAGAACCTTCTAGAAGATTCATGCGAAGGATAAAATCATACTCAGTTTGTTAAAGGGATTTATACTTTTGTTGCATAAACATAAACTCCCGACAGCAAGGATCTCAACACGATCAAGTGGCTGAACCTCTATGGTATCCACACAAACAAGCCTTCTGTCTATCTTACAAACTCACGAATTGGAGAAGAAAATCAACCAAAGATTGTACTAGCAACCACAAAGGGAAGTTTTCGGCCAAAGGTGGAAGAAGAGAGAAGAAGAAGATGCACACCTCAAAATGAGATGAAAAAATCTTTTTGTACTTCATCCAATGAATACACTTAGTGAGCATTAACACTCCATTAAGACAAGAGCCTTTTGATCTTCCTTCAAGAATTCAAATCAACATTTGAATTCTTCATAAGTCAATGGTCAATTTTAAAATTAACCTTTCATCTTCCTTCATGCAATTCGAATTTAATGAGTCACTATCTCATTAATTCAAATTGACTCAATAAGTCTAATATGAATTGGACTAAATCTAATAATTGGATTTGATTGAGTCTAACTCAATGAGTCTAATTTGGATTAGACTTAATCCAATGATTCATCATATGAACCCATCTTCAAATCAACTTGTTCTTTATGTGTGACTCAATAGGCTCTCGTAACATTGGCAATGTCTCTAAAACTATTTTAGATACATAAATAATGTGTGACATCTAGCAAGACATCATTGTTATTCAAGTGGCGAGAATGTTGAGATCCAACTTAACCTTTTCGTTTCCATTATCTTGTATGACTCAATCCTTTTATCCTTAATATCAAGATTGATCAATGAGGTATAGATCATATCATCCTCTTATCAATCTTTGTATTTCTTGATCTCTAAGTAAACACACTCAATCAAATAGGCTCAACTCATTTGAACATGGTCATGCATTCTTGTGTTCTACTAATCAAAGGACCACAAATATCGCTTCCATTATATAGAAGAGATAGATCTCATCTACATCACTCACATCCCTCCGCATAACTTATTGCATACCCAATAATTAACTTTATAGTCCATCATGTTATAGGTGGTGTTTGTCGATACCAAAGTATATAACTCCTTATGTAGGGAACCGTAGTGACTTCAGGTTTAAGTACTATTCATACTAATAGTCACTATGAGAATATTTATGATACTCATATAATAATCCATGAAACATCTCATAGCAGATCATTCAGTACACATTCTCTAATATATACTCATGTGTCAACCTAATATTTCATATCCATGACTTGTGAGATTAAGTCATCTGTTTACCTACATGCTAGTCTTAATGCATTAATATTGTCCGTGTATATTAATGCTTGACTAAGAATAATTAAGGGTAGTGTTCTATATATCTACAATATTCCACTATCAATTTAATCAATTGATATATTGTATACTAGAATATACTATCCTAGGACATTATTATATTTATTCATTCGACACGAAACTAAAGTAAATATAATAACTAACTTTATTTTTTTATTAATTATATGATACAAAAAATGTCCTTGTCAATCATCTCATAACTGGTATTAGGACTAATACTAACAAATCTGCACTTGAGAGACTTACTAGAGTTTTCACTCAAGATATACATTATCTAACTGGCATTCACACAGATGTTCGAACACTTGATACGAGGACTAATTCACATATAAGAACTTGGATACTAGATGTGTACTCAAAGTTTCATGGTTATCCATCAGCAATTGTTACTGAAAAACTTGTTGATCCTAGAGGAAAACTTGTCGATCCCGGAGGAGCTCTTGGTAGAAGCACTACTCTAAACTCAAGTATGAGTTTTTTTAACCCAAGGTGACTGTGTAGGAGGATCCGAATATCTTGCATACTATTTTTAGTAATTTTTTACCTTTTTTGATATTTAAGGTATTTTTGGTGTTTAAAATATTTTTGGTAAGTTTTGTTTTTTGTATTTCTAGATTATGAGTCTGTTTAAGGATTTTAGGATCTTAAATCTTTTAAGAATTTTTCCTATCTGTTAGGATTTTTTTTTCCTTTTTTTACAAGTTAAAATTTTGAATCTATATAAGTATCTTGTTAATTGATGTTTAGGATAAAGTTTTTTGGTTTAATAATATTTTTGACAATATCATTTATTTTCTTAATTGTTGGTATTCCTCTTCGAATCAACAAGTTATTCCGCTCGACATCAATATTATATATATATATATATAATTAGGTGTATTTTTATATAAATAAACCGCTAAAGCATATGATTATAAACAAACGAGAGGGTCAAAGCCCCACTTTAATGGAGATATACATGTGCATCTAGAGGCATATTTGATAGTACCATGTTTGATTTTTTTTTCCTCTCTAGGAAGAGATTATCATGGTGAGTACTAAGTTGATTAAGTTTTCTAATATTTTCATTTTAGCACTCTTTGATTGTGTATCATTGTGAAATGTCAATATGTTAATGTTGACATTGATGGAAATGAATCCCTCTTTATGATCGTGCTACAACATGTGAATTGATAAGAAAACAATTCAAACGATCCAACATAGGATCTTGCCATATATTTACAACTATGCGAAATAAAAGCAAAAGCATGTAATACAAAAACTTTAAAACCCACACCTGAATCTAGAGACATCTTCATCCTTATTGTCATTGGAATAACTTGAAGATCAAAACTGGAATTAGCAACAGGGCATAATCTTCTGAAGGTGCGAGGGCCACGAGTCCATAATCTTAGTATGTTGGGGAAAGCAAGATACTATTAGGGTTTTCACTATACCCCACTCCTAAAAGGATCACACCCTTATATACATAGCGGGCGTAAACCCATTAAATAACCAACAATGCTAACAGTAACAAGTTAATGGATTTTACACATATGAGTCCACATCCAATAACACACAACTCGTGATTAAACACCAAATTAGATCACATTAATGAATTTGTTTTCAATGGCAAATTCGGGTGTTAACAATTAGCATGTTAGCCCACCTAATAGAGATTAAAACCATCAATCTACTACTTGGGCTACATGTAATACTATATATAACGCACAATACCTTAGTTGAGCTCAACAATGTCTAAACTTTATGAGTTAAATACTCCAATGGACAATCTAATCTATTAAATTCATTGACATAGGACTAAAAAAGTCATAATATATATAATTATAACAAGCCCCAATAATAATCATAATATCAATATCATTAATGATATAGATCAAGATGTGAATATATAGCATGAGAATTACATGAAAAGTGATATGCTCATGCTTATTCTCAACTGATCCACCTTATGACCCTAAAGAGTTAGAACCATGCTTAGCAACATCTTATTTCAAACTGCATTAGTAAATCATGATTACAACTTTTTGACTCAAATAAGAATCTCACATCATATTTACAAGCACCATATATAACACTGCATTAATAAATCATGATGTCTTTAGTCAAAGTGTCAAAACAAAATCAACATGTATCTTTATATCTAAATGTATATAATAAACCAAAATATACATGTGTTCATAAATACAGAGCATTAAAATATCAAATACAAACTCCAAATAAATGAGTACTTCATCCAAAAGAAGAACCCACATATCTATCGCATGCTGATGAAACCCCTTGGGCAATGAGTGGATCTGCCAATATGAAATTTGTCCTAATATTTTCTATCATTACCTAATCATTCTGAACTCTTTCTTTAACGGCAAAAAATTTTATGTTATATGCTTTGACTTCGACAAGCTGCATTTGTTCTTGGAGTATAGTTCTATAGTTTTATTATCACAATTGATTCTTAATGACTTATTAATATCATCAATGATTCATAAAACTGTGATGAATTCCTGCAGCCATATTCCATGATTATATATTTTAAAGTAGCATATGAATTCTACCTCCATTGTAGAAGTTGTTATAAGTGTTTGTTTGATGTTTTTAATGATAAAGCCACTCTAATCAACATGAAGACATAACATAAAGTGGACTTCCTACTATCCAAACATCAAGTAAAGTCAGAGTCTAAATATCCAATCACCTCCAAATGGTTGGACTCCGATATGTGAACATGCAATCCTTAGTTCTTTGAGATATCGCAAAACTCTTTATATGACTTTCCAATGTAATGGTCCAAGGTTACTCAGATATCTATCTAACCTTCCTACAATATACGTTATATCCGAATGTGTACCCACATTTATGTATACATAAGATTCCCTACAGCCGATGCATAAGGGAGTTTCTTCATTTCCTTTATTTTAAGTTCACATTGTGGACATTATTGCAAACTAAATCTGTCATCTCTAAATAGGAGAATCATCGGGTCAACAATTTTGCATACCATATCGAATAAGTACCTTTTCAATATAAGCATTTTGTAAAAGCCCAAGAATACCCCTTGAACGATCATGACAAATATGTATGTGATGCTTCATCAAGGTCTTTCATTTCAATTTTTTTTGATAGAAATGACTTAGTTTTATATAGTAAATATTTATTATTGCTTGCCAGTAATATATCATCCACATATAGAACAAGATAACAAACTTATTCCTACTAAACTTGACATATATGTACTATTAACAAAATTCTCCTCAAAACTAAATGAGTTAATTACTTGATCAAATTTCTTGTACCACTGACAGGATGTCTATTTTAAATCATAAATGAACTTTTTCAATTTACATATTAGGTGCTTTGAATGCTTAGATTTAAAGCTCTCCAACTACACCATATAGACTCTTTAATATCACTATTGAGAAATATAGTCTTTATATCCATTTGATGTACCTCTAAGTCATAATGAACTACAAGTAACATGATTATCCTAAGGGAGTCTTTCATTGACACAAGTGAGAAAGTCTCTTTGTAATCAATATCTTTTTTCTGAGTGAATCTCTTAGCAACAAGGTGAGTTTTATACTTTTTGGCATTGCCTAGTGAATCTCATTTGATTTTAAATATTCATTTACAACCAACAGATTTTTCTCCTTCAGGCAATTTAATAACTTCTTAAACGTCATTGTCTGTCATGGAATTCATTTATTCCTTTAGTGCTTTAATCCATCTTTCAAGATTAGAGCATTAGTTGACTTCTTAGAAAGATGTGAGATCATTTTTTATTCCTATGTTAAACTCATTCTCTGGAGATAAACATAGTCACTTGAAATCGTGAATCTCCTTTCCCTGGTGGATCTTCTTTTTGGCAATTGTTCTTGAGAAGGTTGGGGCACTTGCTCAATCATAGGAGGGAAATTCTCAACTTGAGCAAGTGGTTCCTCCATGTGCATTAGATAGTGTTGGTTCCTAGCGGCTGGCTAGAGGAAGGTGAATAACCTAAAATCAAACACCAGAAATACCTTCCTCAAACTTTTTAGCTTAATTAACATAAATACTTGTACAAAAAATAGTAAGTAAATTAAAAGAAAGAGGCATAGAGATTTTATTTGGTTTGTAATCAGAAGATTGCTAATCCCAAGATATTGAAGTCCACTCAAGTCTCCTTCAGGCGGAGAAACCTCTTACATCAATCAAAGCACATAATTACAAAGCTAAACTCAAATAGAATTGTTTTCAAGTATTTTACTTTGCTTCTGGGATCAAGGTTGCATTTATAGCCCTAATCGAGGCGCCTGGAAGGGTTCCAAGCACCTGGACATAGATAGAATTTTATCCTCTTCGCAACGGATCTCGCCACGTCAAGTTTTGATAAGGTTTCTGGTCCGGGCGCCTGGACCAAAATCAACCTCTGTGTTGATTTTTTGATCCAGGCTCTCGCTTCAACTCCGCTCGATTAGGTTATTTCGGCCATCCAGAATAGGGCTCATCCGAACGCATTTCCTGGTCTTCTCGAGAAACCTTCTGCTCTAGCTTCTCGTCCCTCGGAAACGTCCCACGCTTTCTTCTCATCTGCCACCGTACTCTTCCACAACACCTCATCCCTCAAATGCACCAAGCTCGTTGACTCTCTCCCGTGTTATCCTTCTCGCTAGCTACATCTTTTGCTCGACTTCCTGTGCTTCTAAGTTCCTGCACACTTAGACACAGGACATCAAAACATAACATGACCTAACTTGACTTGGTCGATCATATCAAAACTATCATGAGATACTTACAATCTCCCCCTTTTAGGTTCTGTTATATTTTGATGCCCCGTGTCTAAGTGTACAGGAACTTAGGTGCATAGGAAGTCAAGCGAAAGATGTAGCTAGTGAGAAGGACGACACAGGAGAGAGTCGACAGACTTGGTACGTCCGAGGAACGAGGTACTACGAAAGAGTACGCTAGTGGACGAGAAGGAAGCGCGCGACATTTTTTAGGGATGAAAAGCCGAAGCGAAAGGTTGCTTGAGAAGGCCAAGAAATGGATTCGAGTGAGCTCTATTCCGGATGCCAAAATCACCCAACTTTGCAGAGCCTGAGCGAGAGCCCGGATCGAAAAGACAACATAGAGGTTGACTTTAGTCTGGGCGTCCGAACCAAAAACCTTATCGAAACTTGACGTGACATGATCCGTTACAAAGAGGATAAAATTCTATCCACGTCCAAGTGCCTGGAACCCTTCCAGGTACTCTGATTAGGGTTATAAATACAGCGCTGATCCCAAAAGCTAAGTAGAACACTTGAAAATAATTCTATTTGAGTTTAGCTTTGTAATTGTGTGCTTTAACTGCTGTAAGAAACTTCTCCACCTGAAGGATGTTGGTGCAACCTTAGGTCAAGGTTGACCTGGTTGACCTGACTCGAGTTGACCTGACTCGAGTTGTATTTTGATGTTTGACTTAGGAAGATTGTTGGTGCAACCTTAGGTCAAGGTTGACCTAGTTGAGTTGTATTTTGATGTTTGACACTCGTGGAAGAGTTGTTTTCTTGATATGGGACAAGAATAGATGTTTGGGAGATTATTGGTGCAACCGTAGGTCAAGGTTGACCTGGTTGACCTGATTCGGGAAAAAGTCCAAGTATGGAGACTTGGCACTGGAAAAGTCCAAGCAGGGAGCTTGGCACGCGAAAAGTCCAAGTATGGAGACTTGGCAACGGAAAAGTCCAAGCAGGGAGCTTGGCACTGGAAAAGTCCAAGTATGGAGACTTGCACGGAAAAGTCCAAGCAGGAGCTTGGCACGTGAAAAGTCCAAGTATGGAGACTTGGCAGGAAAAGTCAAGTATGGAGACTTGGCACGGAAAAGTCAAGTATGGAGACTTGGCAGGGAAAAGTCCTAACTGGATGTTAGGCGGTTGGAAAGTCCTGGTGAGTGAAGCAGTAGAGAAAGTCCTAACTGGGATGTTAGGCGGTGTGAAAGTCCTGGTGTGAAGCCAGGCGGTGGAAAAGTCCTAACTGGGATGTTAGGCAATGGGAAAGTCCTAACGGGATGTTAGGCGGTTGGAAAGTCCTGGTGAGTGAAGCGGGGCTGAGAAAGTCCTAACGGGATGTTAGGTAGTGGAGAGTCCTGAGTGAAGCCGGGCAAGGAAAAATCCAGATGGATCAAGGGTGATCGGACATCGTGTGGAGAAGTCTAAGTGGGTCAAAGTTGGCCGGACCCTTAGCGGAGTGCTAGCAGTCAAGGGTGGCCGGATGCTAGGCATGATGTACCAACAGGTCAAGGTTGACCGGATGTTGGTGTGGAAGCCTTAGGTTTAGGGCTGAGAAGTTTGGATCGGGCTGCAGACCGATCCAATGATACATGGCTCATCTGATCGGTCTGGTGACCGATCAGTGACCGATCAGTATGCTACTGATGGTTATCTGATCGGTCTGGAGACCGATCAGAAGGAGATCAGTGGCAAACTAGCAGAGAAGAGAAGCCTGATCGGTCTACGGACCGATCAGAAGGTTCCCTGATCGGTCTGTGGACCGATCAGGATGTTTCCTGATCGGTCCATGGACCGATCAGGGACGGAACAGAAGCGAAGGCTTCTTCCCTGATCGGTCTGCAGACCGATCAGGATGTTTCCTGATCGGTCCACAGACCGATCAGGGTTCTAGCCGTTGTGACGCAACGGCTAGTTTCTTCGCTGTTTCTTCTTCGCAGGTATAAGGAGACGAGGGCATCTTCTGTGCAAATATACTCTTTCATTTTTCCTCCTTAGAACTTCTGTTCTGCTGCTGAAGTTTCAGCTTCGACTGAGCTTTGTTGAGCTCACTTCCGAAGCCCCGCGTGAGCTTCTTTCGGCTGAGCTGCTTGTTGGCATTCGTCCGTGAAGTTGTTGCTTCCAGGACTTCAGTCGACGACAAGAAGGCAAGCTTGTATTGTTACATTCATTGTATTTACTTCTTGTATTCTGTTGTACTCTTAGCTTGCTGTTGCAAGTGTTTGTGGCGAGGTTTCTCCACCCACAAGGAGTTGATATTAGCCGGTTCTCCGGGGACTCATCCACCGATGGATTGATAGGGCTCGTCCACCTTACGGACACGCTGAGGAGTAGGAGTATCATCTCCGAACCTCGTTACATCCTTGCGTTGAGGTTTGATTTCTTCTCCTGTTTTCTTTCTGCATTTAGTTTCCGCTGCGCTAACCCTAGATTGTAGAAAGAAACGCGAGCAATTGGGGTCGGCTATTCACACCCCCCTCTCTAGCCGTACGAAGAGATCCTAACAAGTGGTATCAGAGCAAGGTTTGCTCTTCATCGGATTAACACCCGGGGAGCACGAGCTAGAGGATGGATCTACTCGGAGAAGATGTCACCATTCCACCCTTCTACGAATGCGGTGACTTCGCGTATTGGAAGGTAAGGATGAAGTACTTTCTTATGACTAACATAATGAATTGGTTTTGTGTACAAGAAGGTTTTATTCCTCCGGTGGATAAGGAAGGAAAACCACTTGAGAAGAAGGAGTGGACAAGAGAACAAATTCACAAATCCGAAATCAACGAAGAGGTAACGAGAATAATTGAATTTTCATTGCCTACTAACATCTTGTGTAAGATAGGTTACAACAATGCCAAGGAATTATGGGATAACTTGGCCAAGGTCCATGAGGGAAGCTCAAATTCAAGCCATGAAGAGGAGCTAAGTGAGCCAAGTAGCTCACATCATGGAGGAGAGGAATTAGAAGTTGAGGGTTACTCAACATCTAAGGACGAAGAGGAGGAGAGTTCTTCTTCAAGTTCGGAGCAAGAAGAAGAATCTTCTACCTCCGAAAGGGATGAAGAAGAGAGCTCGTATCCACCCTCAACCCTAGGTAACTCAAGCAATTTAAGTTCAATTAAATTACACATTATGTGCTTTGAGTGTAGGGAACATGGACATTACAAGAGTAAGTGTCCGAAGAGGGTAAGAAAGACTCCACCGGCGCCAAAGGTCAAGGAAGCCGGAGTCCCGAAACGCAAGGGCAAGGAGCACATCGTGTGTTTCCAATGCAAGCAAAGGGGACACTATAGGAGCCATTGTCCGAGGGGGAGGCAACCTCACAAGGGCAAGAGATCGGGCACATCGATAGGGGGAGCTAAGGCAAACCCTAAGGTAACCTCTAAGGTTCATTTTTGCAATTCTAATAAAATGCATGCTAGGAATTTTATTGCACTTGTCGATAATAACAAGCATGATAACCTTAGGAATCAATACATGTGCTTAGGAGCTAAGCATGTGAGTCTAGATAAGGATAATTCTAGAAATGCTAACCCTAGAATTAACTCATCTAAGACTAAGGAAAACCTAGGTAGAAACCCCAAGACAACTAGACATATGCCTAGGAACACCTCAAGAAAGAATGATAAATTAAAACTTGAGGTTTTAGAGAAAGAAAATCAAGTCTTGAGGTCAAGACTTGACACTCTAGAAAAGACCCTAAAGAATTTAGAGAAGTCAACTCTAGGGTCTAAGGGTCAAAAACCCAAGTCCAAGGACAAGAAAGGTTTGGGTCACAAACCTAAGTCCCAAGTGGTCAAGCCCACTTATCATAATGTTCCATTCGATTATGGAACAAAACCTAGGGCTAGGAAGACCACCACCAAGGTCACAAGGGGAGTCACCCCTAGAGTTGATCTTGATGAGTCCCAAATGACCAAGGCTTTAAAGCCTAAGAGGGTCATTAGGAGGGTTGCTAGGGAAGTCATCCCTAGTGAATATTTAGTGAACCCAATGAGCTCAAATAGGTATTGGGTTCCTAGGAGCGTGATTTCATCACGCTAGATGAGTTAGGGTGTGCCAACCTTACTTGAATAGGTAGTTAACCTAATCATGGCAAAAGGTGGCACTTTAGGAATTTTCAAGGTGTGAACAAGCCTTGAAAATGAACTTAACAATTATTCCTAAGGTGATGTGCCAACTACATTTGAGGAGTTCTCTTAAGTCAATCTAATTGGCACATAGTGATCTAAACATCTTTGATATATGATTTTAGATCTATTACACTTAGGAATATAGAACCTATGGCAAAATGATCAAAATTATCAAAAATGGCAACTAAGGCTAGAATTAGGTATTTCCTATACCTTTACATGTTACTTGCCATATTTTGTTTGCCATATGCCATGTCATGACATCATACTTAATTTATCATCATTTGATATGTCATGATAAAGCTTAGGTTCTTTATATGTCATGCTTTAGTTAAGTTTCATACTTTATGCCATGATATCATGACATTGGCACATGTTTTCATTTATGATATTATGTCATGCCATGTCATCATCTCTTGCAGTAATAATCAATGAAATTGATTTAAGGATAGAAACACAATTTGATATTGAGATCAAATTGGTGTTTAGAAAATGCATGAGAACTTAGCCTAAGATGACCTAAACCCATATCTCACATCAAAATTGACTTGGATGTGTTTGATACACTTTAGATGTGTGTGAGATATTAGGATCATGAGTTAGGATCAAGGTGCATAGTTCTTGTACCTAGATGAGCCTAATTCAAGAAATGAAGGATCATAGGGAAAGCTTGTGTACAAGTCATGTACATCTAGCCCTAAAATTATGGTCCTAAATTCAAATGATTTTAAAAGCATTTTAAAATTGATTTGAAAAACCTTGATGAAGCATTCCTAGTGATAGCATTCATCATTGAACATTGTGATACAAAGTTGAGTTAAACTTGAACTATTTCAAAGTTTTTGAACTTTGTATCAAGATTTGAAAATGGAAACTATTTTCATAGAAAATTATTTTTCCATGATAGTATATGTTATGAGAATGTATCCTCAAAATTTCACAATTTTCGAATTTTCTGGAATTTTCTAGGAGTTTCTGAATTTCGAGAAGGTTGAAAACCAAGTCTGGATCGATCAGGGGACCGATCCATGAAGTCTGATCGGTTTGTGGACCGATCCGGTGAAGCATGGATCGATGCGGATCGATCGAAAACCGAGAGCTTGGTGCGATCTCGGTGAAGGCCCTGATCGATCGGGGACCGATCCATGGGGTTTCTAATCGGTCTGGGGACCGATCAGGGCGTGCCGAATTTCTGATTTTTCAGCTGTTGTCTGAAATTTCAGTTATGGAAATGGTGTTTTTGGATTTCTAAAGGTTTGGAACTCACAAAGATATTGTTGGTGCAATGGTCAAGGGGGAGTTGACTTTTAGGGGGAGTTTTTACTCCTTAAGACTTTTGAGGATTAGTGATATGAGATTATCACTAAGTTGATTGTTGAGTTTAGTATCAAGGGGGAAATTAAGAGTTTCAATGAAAGGTATGGGACTTTCATTAGGAAGAAACTCTTGACCTTGATACCCTCCTTTTCTTTTTGATGTGTGTCAAAAAGGGGAGAGTGTTCATTGGAGAATTATTGGAGAACCCAAGTTAGGTTGTCGGGTTAACCTAAGCTAGGGGAAGGATGTCAAGGAATGTTCAAGGAAGAACATTGGAATTCTTTTTGATGTGTGTCAAAAAGGGGGAGAATTATTGGAGAACCCAAGTTAGGTTATCGGGTTAACCTAAGGGGAGAATGTCTAGAGAATTATCAAGGAAAGAACATTGGACATTGGAAGATGGTTGGAAAACCTAAGTTAGGTTATCAGGTTAACCTAACTTGATTATGAGTTTTGTCAAACATCAAAAAGGGGGAGATTGTTGGTACAACCTTAGGTCAAGGTTGACCTGACTCGAGTTGACCTGACTCGAGTTGTATTTTGATGTTTGACTTAGGAAGATTGTTGGTGCAACCTTAGGTCAAGGTTGACCTAGTTGAGTTGTATTTTGATGTTTGACACTCGTGGAAGAGTTGTTTTCTTGATATGGGACAAGAATAGATGTTTGGGAGATTATTGGTGCAACCGTAGGTCAAGGTTGACCTGGTTGACCTGATTCGGGAAAAAGTCCAAGTATGGAGACTTGGCACTGGAAAAGTCCAGGGAGCTTACGCGAAAAGTCCAAGTATGGAGACTTGGCAGCGGAAAAGTCCGACCTGAGCTTGGGGAAAAGTCCAAGTATGGAGACTTGGCCTGGAAAAGCAGGGAGCTTGGCGCGCGAAAAGTCCAAGTATGGAGACTTGGCACGGAAAAGTCAAGTATGGAGACTTGGCGGAAAAGTCAAGTATGGAGACTTGGCACAGGAAAGTCCTAACCGGGATGTTAGGCGGTTGGAAAGTCTGAGTGAAGCGAGCGGTAGGAAAGTCCTAAGCTGGATGTTAGGCGTGTGGAAAGTCCGTGAGTGAAGCCAAGCGGTGAAAGTCCTAACTGGGATGTTAGGCAATGGGAAAGTCCTAAGTGGATGTTAGGCAGTTGGAAAGTCCCGTGAGTGAAGCCGAGGCGTGAAAGTCCTAACGGGATGTTAGGCGGTGTGGAGAGTCCAGTGAGTGGCGGGCAGGAAAAATCAGGATGGATCAAGGTGATCGGACATCCGGTGTGGAGAAGTCTAAGTGGGTCAAAAGGATTGGCCGGACACTTAGCGGGGAGTGCTAGCAGTCAAGGGAGGGATGGTGATGATGTCCCACCAGGTCAAGGTTGACCGGATGTTGGTGTGGAAGCCTTAGGTTTAGGGTGAGAAGTTTGGATCGCAGCGCACCGATCCAATGATATAGCTCATTTGATCGGTCGGTGACCGATCAATGACCGTCGATATCTCGATGGTTATCGATCGGGTCGGAGACCGTCGGAAGATCGATGGTAAACTAGCGAGAAGAAGCTGATCGGTCTACGGACCGATCGGAAGGTTCTGATCGGTGCGTGGACCGATCAGGAGGTTTCTGATCGGTCCATGGACCGATCGAGGGGAAACGAAGCTTCTTCCGATCGATGCGGACCGATCAGGATGTTGCTGATCGGTCCACGACGATCAGGTTCTAGCCGCCAGACTGGCAAGCGGCTAGTTTCTTCATTGTTCTTCTTCGCGGTATAAGGAGACGAGGCATCTTCTATGCAGGATATTCTTCCTTTTCCTCCTTAGAACTTCGCTCGCTCCTGAAATTTAAACTTCGACCGAGCTTTGTTGAGCTCACTTCCGAAGCCCCGCGTTCTTTCTACCGAGTTGCTTGTTGGCATTCGTCCGTGAAGTTGTTGCTTCCAGGACTTCAGTCGACGACAAGAATGCAAGCTTGTATTGTTACATTCATTGTATTTACTTCTTGTATTCTGTTGTACTCTTAGCTTGCTGTTGCAAGTGTTTGTGGCGAGGTTTCTCCACCCACAAGGAGTTGATATTAGCCGGTTCTCCGGGGACTCATCCACCGACGGATTGATAGGGCTCGTCCACCTTACGGACACGCCGAGGAGTAGGAGTATCATCTCCGAACCTCGTTACATCCTTGCGTTGAGGTTTGATTTCTTCTCCTGTTTTCTTTCTGCATTTAGTTTCCGCTGCGCTAACCTTAGATTGTAGAAAGAAACGCGAGCAATTGGGGTCGGCTATTCACACCCCCCTCTCTAGCCGTACGAAGAGATCCTAACAAAGGAGACTTTAGTGGGCTTTCAACATCTTGGATTAGCAATCTTCTGATTGCAAACCAAGTAAAATCTTTGTGTCTCTTTCTTTTAATTTGCTTACTATTTTTTTTACAAGTGTTTATCTTAATTAAGCTGTAAAGTTCAAGGAAGGTATTTCTAATGTTAGAATTTAGGTTATTCACCACCCTCTAGCAGGCCGTCAAGGACTAATAAGTGGTATCAGAGTTAGGTCGCTTCAGAAGGATCAACCGTTGACCGAAGCACAAGAAATGGCCGGAGCTTGCATCTACCCACCAACATTTGAGGGGGAGTTCACGTTTTAGAGACATCGAATGGAGGTATATTTTAAAATTGATTTTAATATTTTATTAGCAATTAAGTACGGTTTTGATATGCCTAAAAGCGAAAAAGGAAAAGAACTTGAGGAGCATCGATGGACTGAGAAGCAACGCAATGATTTTATGGCAAATGGTAAGATTGAGTTCCACCTTCTGAGCATTCTATCTGCCCAAGATCTCGACAGAATTGGCAAATACAAGAGTACAAAAGAATTTTTGGAAAAAGTTCTTGAAGCTCTAGGATGAATAAAAAAAAAGCCGAATCTAACTCCTCAATGGACACCAGACATCGTCAGAAGAATCCAAAGCCGAGGAAATTACCGGAATAGCTCTTATAGCCGAATACCTACTTGAAGACAATGAAAGTTCATCGGAGATGAGCATCAAGAGCATCAATAAAGAGGAAGGAACATCGGAAGAAAACAGCTCTACAAGGAGAGTATCAGATTTTGCGATTGACAAGGTAAGTCAGGTACGATCTCTACCTCCAGATAAATTATTTAAATTTATAAAAATATTGTTAAAGAGTTCTTGCAAATTAGAAATAGAAAATAAAAAATTATTAAAAGAAAATGATGAGTTAAAAGGAACTTTAGCAAATTAGAGGATTTCAACAAGATAAAAATGGAAAATGAATCAAATAAATTTCTTTGCATGATTTCTATCATAAATTAATTATAATTTAATTTTTTTGAGAAAAAAATTCATTATTCATCTATGGAAAAAATTTTGAATTTTTTGACCGTTGTATTATTTTTTTAACAAAATTCATTTTTTTTAATTTAAAATATCTTGCAGTGCTATTTTTTGTAAAAAAAATTTCTATAAAAATTTATCATTTTCTCTATCTAAGAAAATATTTTTAAAATTTTTTGACTTTTGGTGAATTTTCTATGAATTATTTTTCTAAATGTAAATTTTTAATATTAAAAATTCTCAAAAAATAAATTTTTTAAATTTTATTTTTTATTAAAATACTTCCTCTATTACAAATTTCTCACAATTTTTTGAGCTTAAAAACCATTTTTAAGAAAAATTTTAGCAAAAATGAATCTTTATATAGAAAAGAAATTATTACTACTTAAATTAAATTTAATTTTTTGTGAAAATTTTATTTCATCTTTGGATATTTAAGCTTAATAGTTAAAAAAAATTTCAAAAATTTTGAATGATAATTTTAAAATTATTTTTTTATAAATATTTTTAAATTGTAAAACCTAGATTTTTAAAATTAAAATTTCATAATTTTTCTAGATAATAATCACCTCATTCTTATCTCTTAGACTCTGATTTAAATTTAGTTTAAAGTTATTTTCATGGAATGACCCATTTTTAATGTGATTAAAGGGGAAGAATTAAAGATTAAGTTTAGGGGAGGGTACATTTTTTTTTAAACCCATGTACTTGTAATTTTTTTTCTGTTATTTGTTTGCAGTTTACTCTAACTTAACTTGGGGTTGCTCATATCAAAACTACCATGGGATACTTATAGATAAGACTCAAGAATATCATGATGCACTACTCTCGTTGGATGTGCAACTCCAACAACATAGGATATAGATACCATACCAGTACCTAGTTACACACCAGTAGTAACCATACTAGGATCGCCAATACTCTCCTCCTCAAAATATATATCCTTGAATTTAGTGCTCCCACTGTCCTCAATAAAGTTGACATTATCAATCTAAAAAAAAAACCTATTTAAGGGAACATGACACTTAAAGCCCTTCGATTTTTCAAAGTAACCCATAAAATGATAGCTGATAGTTCTTGAGTCTAGTTTTCTTTCATTCGGTCTATAAGGCCTAGTCTCAGCTGGAGTCTGGACAATCCCAGATGTGTAAATGTCTAATGCTAGACTTCTTACCTGTCCATAACTCATATGAGATGTTACTCATTGTCTTACTAGGTATTTTATTGAGTAGGTATACTATAGTCGTAAGTGCTTCTCCCCACAAGAACTCCGATAAAGAAGAAAATGTCATCATATTTCTTACCATATCTTTTAGGGTTCTATTTCTTCGCTCGGCTACACCAATCTAATGAGGATTACCAGGCATGGTGTACCAAGCTACTATCCCACACTCAGAAAGGTAATTTACAAAAGGTTTTGAACATTATTCACCCGATCCATCATATCAACCATAATATTCACTTCTATGGTCAGATCCGATAGTTTTGATCTTCTTGCCTAGTTGATTTAACTTCAGCTTAAAAATCTTGAACACTTCTACGGATTGTGACTTCTCTTGCAAAAGATACAAGTAAGCATAAGTAATATGTAAGTACCCCGTGGTAGTTTTGACATGGTGAACCAAGTTAAGTTAGGTCATGTTGTATTTGATCCTTGTGTCTAAGTGTGCAAGAGCTTAGGAACACAAGAAGTTGTGCGAAATATGGAGTTAGTGAGAATGATGGCATAGGAAAGAAATCAACGGACTCGGTGCATTCGAAGGATGAAATGGTGCGGAAGAGTACACCGGTGAACGAGAAGGATGTACGTGGCGTTCAAGGGACGAGAAGCCAGGGAGAAAATCTAATCGAGGAGAAGGTCAGAGTTGGGTTTGGGTGAACTCAACTCCGATTAGCCAGAGAATCACACAAGTGAAGAGATCAGCTATTAAGGGGCTAATCTGCCACTTGGAATGTGCCTTCCATGGCTAGAAGGAGCTTTCGATGCATAGTACGAAGGCACCTTCTAGCTTTTGAAGGCGACTTCCTTAGTCGTTACCCAAGGATAAAATTTTATCCTCGGGAGATAGAATTTATCTAGTGGAAGGCGCCTTGGACCATCTTGAAGGCGCCTTCAAGTTGCAAATAATATTTTTACAGGGGCTATAAAAAGACCCCTAGGCCTAGGAAATATTCAACAACTTCTGTATTAACTTTCCTAGTCATTTCTGAGCTGTCAACGTGTGTAAAAGGCTTCTCCACCTTCAACAAAGGAGATCTTCTAGTGCTTTTCACTCCTTGGATTAACAACTACGTAGGTTGTAACCAAGTAAAACTCTGATCTTTTACCTACTCTCTTTAAGTTGTTATTTTTTTTATTATACTATTAATCAAATCAAAAGAACGAGAAGGGGTTACTTTTTCTTGTAGACAATTTACCCCCTCTTATCGGCTCCGCTGCACTAGCATAATCGTCAATGAAATTGATAAAGTATGTATGAAAATTCCAGGATGCTTTAGGGAATGGTCCACATATGTCTATATGAATTAGTTTTAAAATGCTACTACATCGATTTGCACTTTTGTTCTTCTTGTTAGTTGTCTTTCTTTTGACACGCTCTATGTAAATATCAAAGTCAAACATGTCAAGAAAATCTAGAATTCCTTATGATATTAACTTTTCTAGACATTGTTTGAATATATGTACGTCTATGCTACAACATTGATGAATTCTCATTAGTCAAATTGAGTTTTGTACTTATGTTATGCATTAGCTGGTTGTCTATAAAAGTTATGGTGTTTAACTTGTACAACTTGTCGATTAAGGAACTAGTACAAATTAGAATTAAATTTTGGAAAATGTTAAATGTTTCATTTCCAAATGAACAAAAATATCCAAAGTTGTCTAAACAAGAAATGTAAACTAAGTTCCATCTAAACGACGGTACTATAAAAGTATTTTTTTTTAAATCTAGAAATATATTGATTTCTAGACAAAACCTAAAAACACCTATAGATGTGACTTTATCCCTTTTGTCATTACTCATATAGATATATCTTTTACCATCACTTGGTAATCACTTCTTATACAACATTGCATAGTGACACTTATATGAATAGTTGCTTCAGTATTCATCCACCAAGTGTCATTGGATACTATAGTTAAATTAACTTCCAAACTAATAAAGTTGAAAAATTCATTTCTAGACACTACAATTTTATTACTCTATCATTAGTCCTTTTACATATAGTATATTTAGTGTCCAAACAAACTAGGATGTTATTTTGGTTGACAAGTATCAAATACACTATTAAAAATAGGAGGAAAACAATAAATGCTCACGTTAATAATGAGAACTTAAATATGTAGGATCGAAAACACTAAAGGAGGGTGAACATCGCTCGTGGTTTTTTTATATCTTTCGTTAAAATACTTGAAGTAAACGCAACGAAAAGTAAAGGAAAAGAAGTCGCTGACACTTTGTTTTTTTACTTAGTTCAAAGTATGTGATGACTCTTACTCCAAGACTCACACTCGTTGAGTGCTTTCATTGGACAATCTACTAAAACTTTGAATGATTACAAATGTATGGAATTGAAAGTACAATAAAAAATGATTATATGGACAACTTGGAGTAGTATCTTAGGCGTTGTTATTGGAGCGGCGTTTAAGTGTCGACGAGAGATTTTCGAAGTAGCGCAAGAACAAAATTCATAGAAGAAGGTGTTCTTCAGCTGCTGGTTGAATCCTCTTTTTATAGCCAAGTTGAACCTGATCCGATCCACTAATCTTGGGATCATTGTTTATGGATTGACTTTTATCAGTCAATTGATCCTCCCTGATCGATCGACTGATTCTTCTAAATCAGCTCAGCTTCCCATCTAGATGCTGCCAGTTTGGATAAAGTCTTCGTTTGGTGGACTGAACTCACCGTCAGGTCGACCGATCCTCTGATCCTTCCCTACTTATCTGGTTCGATCAACCTGTTGTTTATCCACTGTTCGATCGACCGATCCTTCGGTCGAATCTTCATCGTGAGTTGAAATCCTGCTCTAATCACTGGGGTTCAATCAACTGATTCAGACGTTCAGTCAACCAAACAAGGTAAAATCCCAACCTACAAAATGTTAGTCTTCCTACACCACAGAATTAGAATAATAAGAAAAAAATAGTATTTTGATAGTCTCGGGACTATTCAGTTCTGACTTTTAGATTTTTCATGAAACTCTAGGTCGAACCGACGCCTACTATTCCCTTAGGGTCAATCATTCTTTATATAGATATATGTCTATCGATACAAAATGCACTAAACTTACCTAAGATGTCTTCATTTGATCCAACACATTAGTTCAATTTAGTAGCGCATGTGTAGATAGACTCAAGAAAATCCTAGGAAACCTAATCAAAAAGAAACAATCGACTGTTGCCAGTGGTTCCCGAGTGGTCCCAAATAGAAAGCTAAACAATGGAGCGATAATAAGGCTTCTAGTACCCAACATGGCCTAGTCGTGTTGTCCACTATCGTGTTTGGCCGGCACAACCCTCCACACGGCTTGCCCATGTTGTTCAACACAGCTATGGTGGGTCAGCACACTGTGCCACATAGCCCGACCATGTTTCTCAACACGGTTGTGGTGTGTCTTTTGTTCTCCCTTTTCATGGAAATTTTCTCAAAACAAAATGTGGCAGTTTTATCATATGTTCATTGACAGTTTTTCCAAAGAACACATGCATTTAGACCAAAATCGTTGAAAAACTCGCATCCAAATGTTGTAAAATCAACAACACATAACCTATAGCTCTGATGGAAATGAATCCCTCTTTATGATCATGCTACAACATGTGAATTGATAAGAAAACAATTCAAACAATCCAACATAGGATCTTATCGGAGATTTACAACAACTATGCGAAATAAAAAGCGGAAGTATGAAATACAAAAACTTTAAACCTACACTTGAATCCAAAGGCATATTCATCCTTATTGTCGCTTGAAGAACCTAAAGATCAAAACTAGAATTATCCACAAGGCCTGATTTTCTATAGGTGTGAGGATGAGAACTGCGTAACCTTGGTCCTATGGGGAAAACAAGATAGCCGTCAGGGTTTTCACTATACCCATCTCCTATGGGGATCACATCCTTATATACATAACAGGCTCAAACCCATTAGTTAACCATCAATGTTAATGAAAATGGACTAATGGGTTCTACACATATAAATTCACATCCAATAACACATAAACTCATGATTAAACACCAAATTAGATCACATTAATGAGTTTGTTTCCAATGGCAAATTCGTGTGTTAACAATTAGCATAATAACCCACCTAGTAGAGATTAAAACTAGATATATATGCAACATAGATCATCGTAGAAGACCTATCAACAATAGTATGACAATATCACCGATGATAACATAGGAAATATCACAAACCTTTTTACAAAGACGGCTATCCCACTACCGAGAAAAAAGAGCTAGATTTTTGAACTAGTGAAACCTTGGACACTAATCTTTTTCCTTGTTGAAACTATATTTTGTTAGAATTTGACAAGGTGAAGAGC
This sequence comes from Zingiber officinale, assembly GCF_018446385.1. Lineage (NCBI taxonomy): Eukaryota > Viridiplantae > Streptophyta > Magnoliopsida > Zingiberales > Zingiberaceae > Zingiber > Zingiber officinale. The sequence goes on from NC_056004.1 coordinate 86,681,530, forward strand.
ACCTTAGTCTATTCGGCTGACCTCATTCACTACAAAAATAAAGATCTTTAAAGGCATACATAAATGCATACTTCTACAATCTACAAGTCTTGATATGAGCTAGATTCTTTTAAATTGTGGTTGTTAGTTAACGACCGAAATTTAAAAAATCTGTCGTTATTTTTTTGATCCAAGATTGTTTCCGTTCACGTATTAGCGACCAAATCATATTTCGATCGCTAATTTCCTGACAATCGAAACTTTTCCGTTCACAAATATTACGACCGAATTTAAATTTCAACCACTAAATATTGCGACCGATTAAAATTCAGTCGCTATAAATAACGACCAAAACAATAATTCAGTCGCTAAATTAAACTATGATGGAAAAAGTGTCGACATTTGTGTTCCGTCGTTAATTGGTCGCTAAATCTGAATAGCGACCGAATATTCAATCACTAAAGATGCTTATTTTTGTAGTGTTCTAATCCTACCAAGCAAGCCCTATCGGCGGTTGTTACAATCTAATTAGCCATAATAATCTGAAACAATTAGACTGTCTAAATTAAAGACCCTGATGTTTATAGCTGTTCTAGTTTTAAAATAAGAAGCAAGGAAACATTGAAGACTGGAGTTTGAGCAATCTTTGACTGAACAACAGTTTGAACACACATAATACATTGTTCTTGGTCATCTTCTTCCTTGAAAAAATAAATGTACATTTTTTAATGTGAAGGTCTATGATGTTGAGATCTAGACAGGGAAGAGTATGTACTGCAGTGGTGTTCAAATTAATTAAAGGCATGTGATTAGTTGTGATAGATGCTATTAATCAATAAAAAATGTCAGTGTTAATTTTATGAAGACACCCATCTCCTTTTTTCTATATATTAATAGAGAGTGATGCACACAAATGAAACAAGGGTGATTTGTACTATAATTGATTCTTCAGTAACACTCAACCTTTTAATTACCTCAAAGAATTTTGTTCCTACATCTTGAGAAATGAGACCCTTCACCAACCAGCCTAATGATGTTATATATACATATATATAGCTTGATGAGTTTATAATATGTAAAAGAATCAGTAGGTTAAGATAATTAGAGTAGCTGCAGATGTGGCCAAGGGTTTTTTCATGGCATAAGAAAATCATATTTACATAAGCTTGTCAAGTTATAACTTCTTGATCTCAAACTAAGTTAATTAATTATAATCATTTCAGTGTGATTTTTAAAAGGTTAGCACAACTGGGTTTGATTCATCAATGCTCTTAGAGTTTTTAATATGTCTTAAAATGTTTTAAAAAAAATATTAATATATCTATAGATGTAGTTTCAGTTCAATGTATAGTCCAACACAAGGAATCATAATAATAGACTTTATGATATTTAAGGGGAAAAAGGACCCTTACTGTATAACATGGAGGTGAGCACCAGTGCTGTGCAGTGAGAAGGGTAGTGAAAAGGTGTGGAAAACTTTCCTTGGCCATGCAAATGATGCATGGCAGTGGCAGTGGAAGACCTTAAATTCTTTGCTCTCTCTTGAACAGCAGTGCATGTGTTTGTGAGGGCATGCTCAAAACTTTTCTTTTCTTTGTTTGATACATGTGCAGATGTTGGGTGTTTGTGATCAATACTATTAAGGTTTAGATGTGTTTAATTTGTCTACTAATCAATAGGAATCAATGAATTAAGCAAGCATGATTGATCTCCCTTATAATTTTGATAGGAAAAGTTAGAGCTTTAGTTGTTTGAGAATATTTAATCAAATAGTATTCAATTAATTATGTAAAGATTAGGGCAAATAGGTCCTACTGAGTATCCTGGAATTTGATATGGCATTCAATGTCCCCTAGCTAATGATTTTAAAATTACAGTTAGAGATCTACTTTAATGAATCAATTGATAATTTACATGTTACTATAATTAAGTTTGCTTAATTTGTCTAGCCCACTTGAATTAAAGGTTCGTGAGCTAATCTTTTCTATTGTTTTTGCAGTGCATTCTCTCCATTTTATCAGTTGGCTACACCCTCCTCAAGCTCTCTTTCGCGGTGTCATTTGCGTGGTTTATGACCTATTCGTAGCCAAATTTGAAAACGAAGTAGTTCACCGGAGAAGCAAATTAGATCAAATTCGTTAGCAACCTTACAATCCACATGTAACCTATAGCGGTCTTGTGACGACCAAGGTAACCAATTATGAAACTCTAAGGATGTGTTTGGTCCAGAATTATCTTGGATAATCTTGATTATCTATCTAAGATTATCAGCAAAAATTTTATTTGGTTTAGGTAATCGGCGATTTTCAAGTAATGATCTATGATTGACATGTCAGTAAAAAGGACATGCAACTAGTAATCGTAAAACTTAAAATTTTATTTGATTTAAGTAATCGACGATTCATAAGTAATGATATATGTCTGACATGTTAGTAAAAAGAGCATGCAACTAGTAATCATAAAATCTCAATAAAAAGATTTTTCTTAATTCCGAGCTAACAAATTTTTTTACATAATTATACTTGGGATAAAAATATCCTAAAAATTTTTATAATGAAAACTTCATTTTAAATTATAAAGGTTAAATAAAAATAAAATATCTGTTATTTTATTTAAAAAATAAATTTATATTTTTAAAAATATTGAAAAGTTTAAATAACGTAAAAAAACGTAAAGTTGAAAAAAAAACCTAAACTTACAAAAAAAAAAAAAAAAAAATCGTAAACAACGTAAACTTTAAAAAACGTAAATTTAAAATTAAAAATTAAAAAAGAAAACGTAAAGTTTAAGAAGAAAAAATAATAATAATAATATATATTATTTGTTTTGTAATTAAAGATAATACTGCTAAAAATAAATCTAGATTATATATTAAAATCTTTAAATAAATAAATTTTTATTATATTATTTAAATTAAATCAAATAAATTAGATTATATTTTATTCTCCGTAATCTAAATTATATAATTATCTGATAATCAGATAATTAAAATCATATTTGATAATTTAAATGCACACAACAACCTAAGTTTGTGTTGGCACAACCAACTCACATAACACACGCAACATCTGCTCGTCAAAGGACTGTAGGATCTCTCAAGGTGAATTGGTGTGATTTGAGACACCGACAAATAGGTTCTTCTGAATGATTTTAATTTTCTATAACCACGTTATGCATGATGAAATATAAATAAGAGGACTCGAGTTCGAATCGCAATGGGGACTACTTTAAAGGTCAAATTCTAAGTGTGCATATATTGCGTTCTAGATTTGCTCGATAGATAAATTAGGAAAAGTTGTCTATCTCCAAAATTAAACGAGCAAAATCCGAACCAAAAAACCGTAATGGAAAATCATATACAATAGCTTATCATACAATAGAGAGTAAATTAAAAATTATAATGCATGTGCTTGCTTATTTCTATAAATTAATTTAGTAGACAATTGTTAGAAAGTAAATAATATTTTTTTGAGAATATAATTATGTCTTTATTAGGAGAATATTAGGGATAAATTTATCGAGATTTAAATTATATCTTGGTTAGAAGAAAGTTTATTATAATCTGGTAGTTACTTTCTATTGCTTGATAATATCCTTTAACTTGTTTATCCTTCTTATGTTTTAGTAGTTATTGTAGAATCGAAAAGTGTTATAGAGGGAGGGGAGGAGTGAATAGCACTCATGATTTTTTCATATTTTTTATAAATTAATAGTATATGCAACGGAAAGTAAAAACTCAAAAGAATAATTAACAAAGACAAAGCTAGCACATTATTTTTCATTTTGTACGGAGCCTATGGTGACTCCTACTCCAAGATCTATAATCATTGATTGCTTTCATTGGACAATCTACTAATAATTCCGAATAAGTATAACAAAGTGATAATAGTTTAAGTGATATAAATAAAATTATACCGACAACTAAACATTCGGAGATTCGTGCTTTCGGTCTTCAAAGCAGCGTTACAGTATCGTCGAGTCATCTTTGGAGCAGCACGCAAGAAAGTAAATTGTTGGAATTATGTTTCTTGAGGTGCTGATCAAACCCTCCTTTTATAGCCTTGTTTGGGCACCTGGACCTGTCTTGTGAGTGTTGTATCTAATAGCATGAAACACAAAATAAAACTCACAGTGATATCCTAAGACGATCTTGATCTCTGCTTGACGTTGGAAGAGCGATCATGAAACGAAATCGAAAAGCTCTTCATCAAGTTCACGAACCAAATCCCTCTCTCACTGCTCGAATGTTCTCCTTAATTAGATCATTGCCCATATCACCCATGGTCTCATCTCCCTTTTATAACTTGGACGAAGCAACGGTAGGAGTTAATCATCTATGTTACTACATGCAGCAATAACGCAGTAATAATGGGATCATGTTACTGCAATCAGCAGTAATGTTAGTAACGCTAACATCTTTCACTCATCCAAGTTAAACCACAAAAGTAAATGATCATAAAGATCATGAAAAAAAAGACCATCAGTCACCAAGACCATGTAAGTCACATAGACTATATGATGATCAAATCACGAAGACCAGAGCAAAAAAAAACTAATTAGTCACAAAGACTGAATAAGAACATCCAATCCATACTTTTGAAAAAATGGTTCGTGTGACAGCAAGCATAATAAGCAATAATTACTATGAAAATTGTTACACCTTACATAGTTGCTCTATAGAACAATTACATTTTATGTACTAAACTAAAAATATAACTAGTACCAGTGAATAAATGTCACAGATGTAAATAAATCTTAATCTTCCTTTTTAACTAAAATCTATTCATTATAATCAATCGCTTTCCTAGTTATTCTCCATAGACCGAATCAGCCATAGCCAATAAGAAATATGATAAAGTAGTAGACACTAATCAGAACTTCAAGTAGACAGCTAAATAGTTACTCAAGGTAAATTGAGATTAACTTATAATCTCAAGGGTCTCACTTAGTAGAGAAGAAGGGATCCATTCTCCTACTACCCTTCTTGTCGCTATAGCACATATGGTATAAATCACATGCTACGATGTTATTCTTGTTACTAAAAAGAGTGCAAATTTTTCCTCAAATTTAACATCATACAGATTTTGATCTAGGTATACCTAATGTCTAATCCTGAATTTAATATATGAATTTCAATTTGACTTTAAGCAGATTCAGTAAATGGTGGGTACATTTACTTCAATTATTACATAAATAATCTCATCTTGACACAATTATTAAGGAGACCTTAACGTATGGGTATGTCTCTATTTACAGCTACATAAGTTGTCCCATAAGTAATGGTCTTACCTATATTTATACTTAAAAAATACAGACGATTATCCATATGAGTGGACCAATCTCAATCTACTAACATGCTTATCGGGACTTTTTCTTTCAAATGTAACAAAAACATATACACTAAATAGATCATGATATTTTACAACGTGTTACATTTTATTAAACCACAAAGACTTCTCATATCCTTGAAATGACTCTTTAGTCAATGGTTTAGTAAAATGATTTGCAAGCATAGTATGTGTAGGGATATACTCAAGAATTATCATTTCTTGTCACAGAATATTGAAGCAATCCCAATAGTATGTGCGACCATGTGTTTTGGTGTTTGTGTAAAGGGTTTAAGTTAGGTTCACCCTTATATTTGGTATATATATGTGAGTGTGCAGGTTTACAGAATACGCATATGACTCAGGTTGATGGCTTTTGGCCCGGTGAAGGATGGAGCATCCGAGGGACTATAGACAAGGCAACAAGGATAAGGGCCGACGGAAGTAACTTCAAGGCATACTCGAAGGATGACATTGGGGGCGAGCCGCGGGTTTGAATGGATCCGAGGGATGAGAGCCAAAGGAATTAGGCTTACAAGCAAGAGGTTAAGGTTGCAATGAAGAGTTAAGTGAGTCGTGAGGGTGAAGGTCTGAGCGCTGAGAGACTATACTCAGGGTACCAATCGACTGATGGAAATGGCAGTCGATTGGTATAGTGGATTGGCCAGTCGACTGGGAGCGAACAGAATATTTTTGTTCACTTGACCAGTGTGGAGCAGTCGATTGATACTTTCACTAGTCGACTGGTATCGAGCCGTTAGGTTGTAATGGTCGAATCTCCACAAAGGACGGTCAACTGGCACTTCCACCAGTCGACTGATAGGCGAGGCTTTCCAACCCGTGACCTATATAACCAAGGCTTGGAAGTTTGGTTAACGTTGATGAAATAGAGGTGGTTAACCCCTATTAGTAGTCTACCAATGCCCTAGCTTATCAAGAGTTCTTGTGAGAGTTGTGGTGAGGTTTCTCCATCCACAAGGAGCTACGTAAGCTAGCCGAAGGTCTTTCGGGGAGTAATCCACCGACGGATAGGGGTCACCCACCTTACGGACAATCGTGGAGTAGGAGCCTTATCTCCAAACCACGTTAAGCAACGTGTAGTGGTTTTCTTGTTTCTTCCTTGTCTTTAGCTTTTGTATTTGTGTTTGTATTGTTTGTATTCTGCTATGCTAACAAATATGTAGGAAGTGATCGAGTTGGGGGCAATGACTATTCAACCCCCTTCTTGCTGGCCATATAAGATCTCCAATAAGTGGTATCAGAGCGAGGACACTCTCCTTTGGACTAATCGTCGAGGAAGCAAGAAGATGGCCGACTTGATAACACCTCCAAAGTTTGAAGGAGGAGACTTATGAGACATCACGTATTGGATGATAAAGATGGAGGTCTTCTTTAATACGGATTGTGACACCATGATAGTAGTCAAAGATCCATTTGAAGTTCCAAAAAACAAGAAATGGAAGAAACTCCGACCACGATATTGAACAGAAGAGCAAACATCACAGGCAAAGGCAAATTCAAAGGTAATAACGATTTTAATTGATATTTTGCCTCCTAACGTGATAAGTGATGTAGGTGAATATGAGAATGCTCATGACTTATGGAGTAAGATTAAGTTTGGTTTAAAAGAAGAATCTAAGCCTACACAAGAAGAAGAAAAATCCAAAGAAAGGGATGGAGTGGTCCAAGAGGAGAAGAAGGACCAATCGGATGTAGAGACTAATTCAACATCAAAAGAGGAAGAGGAAATGAATTAGGTCACAACTGAGGAAAAGAAAGATGAAGAAGTATCATCAACATCCTCAAGGATTGAAGAAAAGTCTAAGACGGATGAAGAAGAGGTCTTGGAGGTCAACCTAGTGATGAGCACCTCCACTGAAGAAAAGTCAAAGGACCACATTATGTGCTTCAGTTGCAATGAGAAGGGGCATTACAAGAGTAGATGTCCCTTGCTCAAGAAAGTAACTTCTAAATCCATTCAAGTTAATTTGAATACTAACAAGGGTTGTAGGAATAAAGAAACCCAAGGAAGGAGATTGTGCATCGTATGCTTCACATGTGGGAAGAAGGGACACTACCACACCAAATGCCCCAAGAAGGGAGAGATCAAGAAGCTAGCGCAATTGAAGAAACGGGAGAAGGAGAAGAGGAGCTCAAGTCAAGGGGAAGCTTCAATGTTAGGGAGGTATACCCTAATTTGAATCGTAATTCAAATGTTTATACTCCCATGCATGATAAAAATAATTTTCATTATTTACCCATACAAAATTTTAGCTTTAGGTATCATGATAGAAATAAGGTAAATGTTAGATATAACCCTAAGATACCTATGCATGATAGACCTAGACACGTCAAATTCTCATTACCTAAGGAGAAGAAGGTAATGGAGAACTTAGGCATCAATCCCAAGAAGGGGAGACACATGCCTAAGAAGGGTAGGTCTAGGAATGTCCAATGTGGACATGTTGATTTTAAGTTTAGGAACCTAGAAAGGAAAAATCAAGCTTTGAATGTAAAGCTTAATAGTTTGGAGAAAATCCTAGATACATTCACGGTTAGATCTAGAGGGTTAAGTATGGTTTTGGGTAGCCAAAGACTCAACAATGATAGATCGGGTTTGGAATACCGATCTAGTGTCTCTAAGGCTAAGAGAAAGTCTTATGCTAGGGTTGCATATGACTATAGCAAGGAGAAGTCAATAAATGGCAAGGGAAATCCATTTAATGGTAAGAAGAAAGTAACCAAGGATAAGATATCCAAGGTTAAGAATGTTAGATTTGTAGGTCAAGTGTCACCGGAGGTGTATCGATGTGGCCTGACAATTATAAATGAGTCACCTAGGGAGGTGACCAAGGTTAAGAGCTCTAGGGGGAGCTCAAAGAGTCAATTTGGGACTCATAGCAAATGTATCTCAAATGGATTTTACTTGAGAGTCTAGAGGAGCCATGGAGTGTGCCAAATGGTTTGGAGACGGACTTGAGTCTCAAACCTAGGGAATTGGCATACATTGGGTTGTGTTACATGCAAGGAAATATAACATTGGGGTCATATTGCATGATAATTGGTGCTAGATGTATAGATTCCACATAAACCAATGCTAAGGATGCATTATGATTTAGTATGAGCAAATACATCAAGAGGAAGCCAAAATTAGGACTTTAAGTCAAGGTTTAATTGAACCATTTAGCTGATTTTGGGGTTTATGTCAATCTTAGGATTGGTGATAGATACATTTTTGAATGTATTTTTCCCAAGTAGATATGAGTAAAATAGACCTCTCCAAAAAATTAAGAGATTTTTGGATGTCTGTAAAATTTTTTATGCATTTCTGAAATTGGGTCAGAAATATTAAATTGGGCTGAAAACAGTGTGTTAGTCGACTGGTGCAGTTACCAGTCAACTGGTAACAATGTATTTTTGTGAGTTAAATTCGATAGGAGTAGTCGACTAATGCTTGTGGCAGTCGACTTATACCAGCCATTTAATGTCGACTAATGCTCGTAAGGTGTATGAGATTCATGGGGGATAAATACACGAGTTTAGGGTTAGTTTGATAATCAAGTTTTTGATAATTAGAATATTATTGGAGCTTTTTGATATTAGGTAAAGGGGGAGAAGTAAGGTTTAGTTGGAAAGACATTAAATGTCTTTGCATGAAATTCCTAGCTCAATAGGGAGCATAGGTGTAGGGGGAGCCTTGTGATAAGTTCTTAAATAGCCCTATGGTAAAATTCCTAGCTCAATGGGAAACATAAGTGTAGGGGGAGCCTTATGATAGGTTCTTAAATAGCTCTGTGGTAAAATTCTTAACTCAATAGGGAGCATAGGTGTAAGGGGAGCCTTGGGATAGGTTCCAATGCATCTTTACATTTTTATTTCGGTGGTGTAAGTCTAAGTGTGTAGCCTTGGTAACGTAAGCTCATTCGGTGGTGTAAGTCCAAGTGTATAGTCTTGGCAACGTAAGTTCATTCGGTGGTGTAAGTCCAAGTGTGGATGTTTGGCAACGTAAATCCATTGTTTTTAGCATGTTTATTTGCTATTATGGTTTCCCTAACTTAAACGTGTTGCCAAACATAAAAAAGGGAGAGATTGTTGGAGCAATCCCAATGGTTCATGCGACCATGTGTTTTGGTGTTTGGGCAAAGGCTTTAAGTTAGGTTCACCCTTGTATTTGATATGTGTATGTGAGTGTGCAGGTTTGCAGGATACACATATGACTCAGGTTGATGGCTTCGGATCCGATGAAGGATGGAGCATCCTAGGGACTATGGACAAGGCAACAAGGATAAGAGCCGACGGAAGCAACTTCGAGGCACACGTGAAGGATGGCATTGGGGACGAGCTGCGGGTTTAAATGGATCCGAGGGACGAGAGACAAAGGAATTAGGCTTGAAAGCAAGAGGTCAAGGCTGCAACAAAGAGTCAAGTAAGTCGTAAGGGTGAGGATCTGAGTGTTGAGAGACTGTACTCGTGGTACCAATCAACTGATGGAAATGGCAGTCGACTGGTATAGTCAACTGGGAGCGAACATAATGCTTCTGTTCGCTCGACCAGTGTGGAGCAGTCGACTGGTACTTTCACCAGTCGACTGGTAGGCGGGGTTTTCCAACCCGTGGCCTATATAACCAAGGCTTGGAAGCTTGGTTAAGGTTGACGAAATAGAGGCGGTTAACCCTTATTAGTAGTCTACCAGTGCCCTAGCTTCTCAAGAGTTCTTGTGAGAGTTGTGGTGAGGTTTCTCCATCCACAAGGAGCTACGTAAGCTAGTCGGAGGTCTTCCAGGGAGTAATCCACCGACGGATAGGGATCGTCCACCTTACAGATAACCGTGGAGTAGGAGCCTTATCTCCGAACCACGTTAAACAGTGTGTAGTAGTTTGCTTGTTTCTTCCTTGTCTTTAGCTTTCATAATTGTGTTTGTATTGTTTATATTCCACTGTGCTAACAAATACATAGGAAGCGATCGAGTTGGGAGCAATGACTATTCAACCCCCTTCTAGCCGGCCATACAAGATCCCTAACACACAATATCCCTTACAAAATTATACTTAATTTCTATATACTTGTCTTTGCTCGGATATTTGAGATCTTTGAAAAAGCTATAGCAGCTTGACTGTGATAGTACCCTGTAATAGGACTCCCACTAGCCTCAGCAATTTTTATATGTTTCAGGAACCTTCTTAACCAGATAGCTTCTTGCACAACCACTGCACAAGCCACACAATTTCTATTGTCGACAGGGATATAAGCCAAGCCATATAGCTTCTATTGTCGACAAGGCTACATAAGCTAAGCCACACAACTTTCATTGTCGACAAGACTACATAATCCTGCTTCTTGCTATTTTATGAGATGGTCTCACCATTCAGCAAAAAGACATAGCCAGATGTATATTTTCTGTCATTAAGGTCTCCTATTCAATATAATCTGCATCTATATAGTCCTTTAGGCTCATCTTAAATCCTTAAAAAATATATACAATAATATATTGTTCTTTTGAGGTATTTTAATATCCTCTTCACCGCTTTCTAGTATCTTGATTCTAGGTTTGACTAGAAATACTAACTAAGCCAACAACATAACTTATATCAGGACGAGTACATAACATAGTATACATTAAACTACTAATTGTACTGGCATATGATTTTTTTTTCTTCATTTCAGTTATTTCCTCAGGAGTCTTGGGATATATACTTTTGCTCAGAACAGTACCTTTCACTACAGCTGTCTGTTCAATATTGCAATTAGACATATTAAAGTGTTATAGCATCTTAGTGATATAAGTCTCTTGAGACAACTCCAAAAGTCTTTTCGATCGATCTCTAATGATCTTCACTCCTAAAATGTACTCATCTTCTCCCATATCTATTATGTCAAATTGTGATGAAAGTCACGATTTGACTTCTATCACACTTTATATCACTTCCAGCTATTAACATATCATCAATATATAATGATAAAATGATAAACTTTCTTTTTTTTTCCTTTCTTAGGTAGACATAATGATCCTCATTGATCATTTCGAAACCATAAGACAAAATGACTTCATTAAATCTTATATTCCTTTGTCTTGACACTTTCTTTAGCTCATATATAAACTTTTCAAGTTTACATACTCTTTTCTCTTGGCTTTCAGCAATGTAACCTTCTGGGTGTACCATATAGATTTCCTTATCAAGATTATCATTAAGGAAAGTTATTTTTACATCCATCTATTATAATTTCATGTCAAATTGTGCTACTACAACTAGGATGACACGTATTGATATAAATTTTATAACTGGGGAGAATGTCTCTTCAAAATCAATACCCTCCATTTGGGTATATCCTTTTGTAATAAATGAGCTTTGTATCAATTAATTGATCCATCTGCTTTCCTCTTTACTTTGAGAATACACTTATTCTCAATAGCCCTTTAGCCTGGAGGAAGATCAACTAAATCTCAAACTTAATTCTTTCTCATTGACTCCATTTCCTCATCCATTGTAACTTTCCATTCTTTTCTAACTAACCATCTCAAAGCTTCCTCAACTGTTCGAGGGTCCTCATTGCCAACTGGGAGAATCGTCAATACCCCATTCTCAATGTCAAACCTTCTCTGAGGAATAATCTGATGACTAGTTCTTCGTAGGTTAGACTGTTCAGAAACTGACTTATTCAGTGACAAATTACTCTCACTAGATTGACTAGATCCAGATATCTCCTAATTTGTTAATAAAAGAACATTATCATCCTCCTCTATTGTATATAGAGAAATTATCTTATAAACTTTACCTTGTGTTGAGAACTCAGTTTCAAGAAAAGTAGTATCTCTTGACTCTATTTCAAAAATGGTTCTATCTTGTCACTCACTAATAAAGACATAACTCTTAGAAGTCTCAGAATACCTTATAAAGATACACTTCTTACCTCTGGATCCTAATTTTCTATATTCATGAGTATTATCATGAACCTAGGCAGCTAACCCCCAAGGTCTCAGATTACTCAAATCCGATCTTCTGCCTGTCCAACGTTTATATGAGGTAGATGGAACAGTTTTTGAAGGCACTTTGTTAAGTATATAAGCTGCAACTAATAATGCATCTCCCCAATAGGAGATTGACAAATTAACCTGTACCATCATATACCTAACCATTCCAAGAAGAGTCATATTTCTTCTTCCAACAACTCTATTTTATTGTAGAGTTCTAGGGATAGTTAGCTGTCTAATAATCTCTTTCTCATTATGTTAGGACCCTTGGTGACCGGCAAGAGGAGGTTAATTGCCTGCAAAAAGAAAAACTTCTTTCCCATTCTTTCAACTCTAATTTTAACCAATAATAATGATAAATTAAAATAATAACAAAAAAACTGAGACACACTATTTACTTAGTTACAACCTGAGTGGTTGTTAATCCAAGAGCAATGAAAAAGCTCTAAAAGATCTCCTTCGTGTAGGCGGAGAAGCCTCTTACAATCGTTGAATGCTCAGACAGTTGATAGGAAATGAAAACAGAAGTTGATACCTATTTCCTAGGTCCAAGGGTCATTTTATAGCCCTTAAGAAAGTTTATCCGGAGCTGGAAGGCACCTCCAATAGGCTAGAAGGCGCTTCCAGCAAAGCGCCAAAAGATAAAATTGTATCCTTTTACAACAGCTAAAATTCTGGTCGAAGGCGCCTTCCATAGGGCTGGAAGGCGCCTTCCATGGTTAGTTGAAGGCACCTTCAGCCCTTGAAGATCAACGAAAACTGACAATCCTTCTTCCGTGTACTGCTCAAAGATCGATTTTACAAAGTTGTAACTCAACACCGATGACCTGAAGCTTCAAACTCTCTATTTTTCATTGTCGATATAATTTTCATTTTGCTTTATATTGTAAATCAAAATTGTATATTTCTAAGCTTATAGTGATTGTCCAAAGTAAACGCTCAATGAGCGTGGGCCTTGGAGTAGGAGTCGCCACAGGCTCCGAACCCTTGGTGTGTTTCTGTGTTTGTGTTTTATTATTCTACTGCGTATTTACATGAAGTTTTCCGAAACAAACGTGAAAGGCACGAGCGCTATTCACCCCCCCCTAGCGCTTTTCGATCCTACATGTTTAACTCATTTTATCAAATTTGACCTATTAGCTAATTTGACTCAATTGATTAAATCCAGCCTATTAGAACGAATCTGGTCTGATTTGGTTAGCTCAACCCATGTAATCAAACTATCCCAATTAATTCAACAATAAATTAATTTGGTTAAACTAACCAATGGTTTAAATCAGATCTAGATATTATTGAATTAAATCGGTCTAGTTAAACTAACCAATAATTTGAATTAAATTAGGATCTTTTTAGACCAATCTGATATGATCTATTTCAAATAAACTAGACCGGTTCAGATTTGACCGTTAGATAGTCATGCAAATCCAAGCATAATTAATTGAAAATTTTAAAAACACAAAGTTTTAATTTTTTACAATTAATTTTATAAAAAAAAATACTATTTCGTTTGTTTGTTTTTTTTAAAAATCAAACTCTTTCTCTTACACGTGTTGTGAGAGAAGGGAATTTATTTCTCTTTCTAATTTAATAAAATTAAAAAATTTCACCAAACACACTTGGTCATTTTAATCGATAATTGTTATTTGGATCGAATATAAATTTTTTTTATAGAGATGCATATACTATTTTCTTTGTCAGTTTAGTCTATTACCAAGATTTTTAATCGATTAAACTGTCACTACTACAAAATTAGCCTAAGATATCACTTTAATTTTAGTTTATAGTAATTTTTTAAATATTATATACATTTATCATCAAAACAGAAAAATAAAAATCCAGACAAAAACCCACCTTCTTTAGCTCAACTTTTTTAGCGCACACGCCAACAAGTAGAGGGAAGGCATTATGATGAACCGTACGATGACATTGTGAAAAATATTGTAACTGAATTGTTCCACTTTCTCTTTATATACATGTATATGTATTCACTATTGGAATTATTTTGACTGAACTCATTAATGATTTATGTAAAAATCTATTGTTGATAATATTGTAGGAAGCTATGAAGAACTACAAGCCTCCAGCTACGGAAAGTGCTGATGCAATCCTTTTCTTGCCATTATGGGCAAGGATTATGATGGACGTCGTAGACTTTATGGTAGAGGAGTTACTAGCAAGATGTTGAAGAAGGTCAGTGGTGCACCGACTTCGTCATCTATGGTGTCTGAGGAGGTCTTTGAGTCTCTAAGAAGTACTGCTGAGATTGAACAAAGATATCCTAGAGATAAGGAAGAATTAGAGCACTTACAAAAAGAAATTGAAGCTAATAATGAAAGGCAAAGGTTAGAACTAGAAGAGATGCGGAAGGACATTGACCTTCAACGGGAAAAAATTGTTGAAGATACAGTCCAGAAAGTTCTTGCAAAACTACCTCCAAAAATTGCAAGAAAATATTTTTCCTAAGGTATGTTATAGTTTTATATATATTTTTTTAAGTATATGTTTCAATTACTTGATCTGCTTCAATTCTCCAGTAAACATCATGTTTGTCTATTCAAATCTACTTTAATTCCTTATGTTTCAGTTATTTGTCTATTGAAATCTGCTTCAATTCTCTAGTATATTTTCTTAAGTATATGTTTCAGTTACTTGCTCTACTCTATTTCTCCTTTCTCCATCCTTTTTTGGCCGTACTTTTTTTTTTCTAAATCACTTTCCTTTTTTTCTTAGAGGGCATAATTTGTTTGAAGCCATGATGCTTTTGTTCTTCCTGCATTAGCAAATTGATGAGTGATATACTTTATTATCATATTATATCTTAGCCACCATGCCCATCGGCTACCTCAAAATGCAACTCTTACACCAAGGTTTTGTAAGAGTATTATCTAATTTTTGAATTGATTAGTTAGATCAGTGAAACAACAAACTAATAATGGTTAGATGGACTGAGAAGCCTTTTTTTTATCCTTTCCCGCTAATGTATTATCTTTGGTTCATGACCTTTTTATTGTTGAATTGGTATTTTGTCATCATTGCAAGTTTCAACACATGAAATCTTCCATTGCACAGATTTATCAAGAAATGCAAGGAAAAAAGGTTCTGGTTACCATGGCAAACACCAAATACATCCAAACTATTTCTATGCCCATAATACATCCAAAAGAGGTAAACTAACTACATCATGCGTTTTGCATGTTTCAAGCAAAGACAACTTTCAAAAAACCCATTCTTTTGCTCACTATTTCTTATTATTAACAAGCACCAACATCAAAACTATTCTAGTTTATTTAGTGAACGTGTTAATATGTTTGTCTGGTTTTTCCATGGCTCTCTTTTTGTTGCTTGATCTTCCACGTTTTTGGAGGTAAGCAAAGAGTTTGTGTTGGGATTCCACTGTTGAAACTTTAGTAGCATAGGCATGCTCCTCCTCCCCTACTAGTGCTTGCAAATTTATATGGTTTTCGTAATAATTAACTTGGTAGTACTTTTGGAGATTGCTACTTTTGCATAAGGATGATAAATTTCAAATGACTTGTAGGAATGGTAACCTCAAAATTTGAAAAGTGACCAGCTTTTGAAGCACTGAAAGAACTTTTTTTTCTAGGTTGAGCTCCATTTAAGTTCTCCCTTTCCTTGTTCAGTTAAAAGGCTTTTCCTCTTCTTATAGTCTTAAGTTGTTGATTTTTTTTTAAAAAAAAAAATCTTGATAGCATGTTATTGGTTTTAGTATGTGCAATGCTAATGTCCGGTTTAATATTAAAACTGCACAAGTATGTTTATTTTTATTGACAGAATTGAATTATTTCTTTATATATTCTTTATGTTGCGTAGCTTTACTGATTAATGTGTGTTGTTTTTTGTTTTCATGATTGGCAGGACATCGTTATGTCCTTTTTGGTGGGCACATTCAATGCATGGACAAATGACTTTTGGGAGATTAATGAAGTCAACCACATATTGTCATTTGTTGACTTTTTGTATATATATATATATATATATATATAGTTGTCTTTTTTTTTTGGGGATTCATGAAGGTATTAATTGCTGACTTTTATATAGTGCTTTAGCTGGCTATATACTTTTAGATGCAATTTTTGTAAAATTCTTAATCAGAATATAGTGTGGTACAACTTTTGCAATACAATGATTATATTTTGAATAATATATTTTGTACAAATGTGTTTGATTGGATAATAAAATTGCATTATCAATAATATATGGGTGAAAAAATAAGTATTACTATTAATGGGTAAAAGTGATACATTTTAAAATAAAACACAAATCTAAGTGTTGCATATGTATCAATAAGTGATGTGTTTAAGAGGTGAAAAATTTAATAAAAAGTGATGCATGTAATGAAAAAAATGTTGCATTATTAGGTTAAAAAATTATAAAAAGTGTTGTTATTAATAGTAAAAAAGTGTTGCAATTGCTTAAGAATAACAAAAAAAAAAGTGTTGTCGTTGGAAAAAAAAAGTGTTGCATATAAAGAAGTGTTGCCTTTGTTATATATCACGGCAGTTTGAGAAAGTGTTGCATAAAATGGTAAAAGCGTTGCATTATATCTAACAGGACAGGACCTAATAAGATAGAATGAAAAGCATTACCTTAGGTATAATGCAACATTTATATGGCCAAAAATAATACTTTAGGGGTGATGTCTTAGCTTCAATTTGTAGTAGTGTGTTTTAATCGATTAAATTTCTTTTTCTCTATGACCGTGACGCTCACTTCTTCTACCATGATGAACGCGATTGTCGTGATTATTGATCGTCAGCCTCTCGACGTGGTCGCCAACACTCTCTGGCCTTGGAAGTCGATAGCCAGCATCCTCTTGGGGCTCGACAATATCAGTAGATCGTGACCTAGTCGCGATCTTGCAGTGGCCACAGCGGCATAGACATATTTTTTTCGACGAAGAGACAAATTTCATGCATTTATAGAACTAAAGCACTGCTTTGATACCATTGTTGTGTCTAATAGCATGAAACACAAA
Source organism: Zingiber officinale (assembly GCF_018446385.1). Lineage (NCBI taxonomy): Eukaryota > Viridiplantae > Streptophyta > Magnoliopsida > Zingiberales > Zingiberaceae > Zingiber > Zingiber officinale. The sequence goes on from NC_056004.1 coordinate 86,698,802, forward strand.
ATAAAACTCATAGTGATCTCCTGAGATTATTTTGATCTCCACTTGACGTCGGAAGAGCGATCATGAAACGAAATCAAAAAGCTCTTCATCAAGTTCACAAACCAAATCCCTCTCTCACTGCTCGAATGTTCTCCTCATATCATTGCCCATATCACCCAAGGTCTCATCTCCCTTTTATAACTTGGATGAAGCAACGACAGGAGTTAATCATCTATGTTACTGCACGCAGCAATAACACAGTGGTAATGGGATTACGTGACTGCAAGCAGCAGTAATGTCAGTAACGCTAACAGTGAGCCCCCATCAAGATGGCATGGCATGACCTCAACAAAACTCTATCCATCAAAGTTTATCCCTCTTTGGTTGCATGGATCCATTCGAGTGCCTGGATTCCAATGTGTGTTGACCAATCAGCGTCTGCCACCTCAGCTAGGCGCCTCCCTAGGTTCGGGTCAATCCAGGCACCTGAACCCTTCCTGAGCACCTGGAGACCCCTTTTCTGGTTAACTTCCAACTTCTATTTCCTGCACCATAGAGTTAGAAAAAATAAGCATAATATAATAATTTGGACAATTTTGAGTGTGTCTGGTTCTGATTTTGGATTTTCGTTAAACCCTAGGTCAAACTGGTATCTACTGTTTCCTCAATGGGGAACGCATCCTCACCTACTTCTTTCAGGAGAGTTTACCTGATATCAAACTGGTTCTCTAGAGACCGTTTGGACTTTTGCTCAGCATCCGAAACTTCAGAGCTTTCTGTTGAACGTCTGATCCCCGACCCATCTAGCTTTTCGCCTGATGTCTACGACCTCCAGAACTTTCACCTACTATCCTCGACCGTAGGATTTTTTGCTCGATCTGCTAAGATTTATGCCTAGTCTCTCAAACCAGAACTCCCTTGTCTAATCACAATTAGGGCTTTCACATGTCTAGTATTCACTAGAACTTTTACCTTGCCTAAAGTCACTTAAGACTTTCCTTCACACTTAGTCAGATTTATTAAAGTCATAATAATCTTTAACTTTGAACCTTTTGTCATTATTAAAATTTAGGTTCAATAATTTGATATTTCCTACAATAACAATTATCTCCTCATTCATACTTTGTTAGATAGAATTGATCAACTCAAAACTTAAAGGAATTAACCTAAGAAACCTTAGGGTACTCCTTGTAAAGAAATTTAAAATATCAAAAATCATAGATGACCAATTAATATACTTGTCTATATCAAAGCAATCACAAAATAATATGAGAGAGCTTTGACTTGGTGCTTGTGGGAAGATTCGTATCCCTTAGAATTGATAAGGAAAGGAATATATCCCTTGTGTCATAGAGTCTCAATTATATAATTTATAAAAAATGAGATTATTTATGCTAAATTAAGGATATAATGAATATTGAAAATTGTAGAGTAATTGGGTACGTGCACAAAAGGACCCTTGAGTTTTTTTAGGTGTCCATAAATTTCAGTCAAATTAATATGATTTTTTTTCTCACTAAGTGGATTTTAGTTCGTTCATCCTATTCTTTTGCGAGACATTTTGAGTGGATTGCGAATTATACATCCTAGCCATGTATCATATGTGAATATACATAATGTATTTTGTTACTAGTGAATTATAGGTTGTTCACTCTTACATACGATGTATTATTTTTGGTGGGTTACGGGTTGCTCATTCTTATTTTACAGTTGTATAAAATGTGTTTTCATATCACATAGATTGTAGATCATTCATATGTATTTATTGGGTTTAGCTATGATATTTTTAGTTGTCATAATTTACATAAATAAATATATTATTTATTATTTCAGTGTAACTCATATATATATGTAATTAATTATTGACTTAGTATAAATTAGAATTAATTTACAAAATCAAATGATAACTATATTTTCATTCATCATTGTATGTGTCAATTCAATAAACATTGATCAATTATATTATACACATCCTATCAAATGAACTAATAATTTTTATACTATATATATATATATATATATATACGATTTTGATATACTGCGCGACGTGCACAGTGCGTGACTGTGCGCGTCGTGCAGTATATCATGATTTTTTTTTATTTTGATTAAAAAATAAATAAAATATATTATTTTTGATTAAAAAATAAATAAAATATATTTTTTACGATTTTATTGGTAGCGGCATCCTAATTGGGATATAATTTTTCAGTTAATTTTTTTTTTAAGATTTTACCTCTAGGGTTTAGATTTTCCAATTGGACTATAGTATTTAGTTAAAAAATAAATTAAAAATAAAATAAATTTAAGTATTTACAGAGTATTGTAATATATTAAGAGGATATCGTAACTTATTAGCTACTTATATAAAGAAATATTATTTTTTTTTAATTAAAATATCTGTGTTTTGTTATTTTTTTAAATTTTGAATTTAAAAAATAATTATTTTTTTTAAGATTTTATTTCTAGGGTTCAGGCTTTGAGTTATAGTATCAAAGTTATTTTTTTTTAGATTTTACCTCTAGGATTCAGGCTTTGAGTTATAGTATCAAAGCTATTTTTTTTTAGATTTTACCTCTAGGGTTCAGGCTTTGGGTTATAGTATCAAAGCTATTTTTTTTTTTAGATTTTACCTCTAGGGTTCAGGCTTCCCAATTATGTTATAGTGTTTGGTTTTAAAAAAAATAATTTAAGTATTTATTGAGTATTGTAATATGTTGAGGGGATATATTAATGTATTAAAAATTTATATAAGGAAATATTAATTTTTTTAATTTAAAATATTAACAAAAAATAAAAAAAAGTTATTAATTGATCTCCTGCGCCACGCGCACAGTCGCACACTGTGCGCGTCGCTCAGGAGATCAAACTATATACATATATATATATATATATATATATATATATATATACGATTTTGTTAAAGTACGGACATGCACATGTGAACTTGTCCGCGACCCACACATGCAATTTGATATTTAATTTATTTTTTATTTTTTTACCATCGTCATTCTCATTGCTATGTGCCGATTGTGCCAGCACTCCTCGCCTCTGTCCGGCCGGCCACCACCCATCGATCGCCTTGCCTCTGGCCTCCGGCCTCCCGCCACCCGCCACCCGCTGACCACCCAGCGGCCACCCGCCGACAGCAAGAATCTCGGTCGAAATCCGACCACAATCGCGGTTGCTAGCATGGTGGTCGGATCGCAACCGGATTTCGACCGGATTTCAGTTGCAATCCTGCTATGAACCGGCGGGGTCTGGCAGCAACCGGATTCCGGCCGAGATGGCGCCTGATTCCGGCCGCGACAAGAATAAATGGACTGGATTCATGTTATAGTTTGGACGCGATGGCGCCGGAATCCAGACGCGATGGCGTCGGAATCCGGTCGCTTTGGCACCAGAATCCGGTCGCTATGGCACCGGAATCCGGTCGCTAAGGTGCCGGAATCCAGTCACCTGCCCAACACGGCTGCGATAGCGATGGATCTATGCCGCGATCCCCAACGGGTTCACCCCATGGCCTATAGTGTGGGTGGGTCTAGGCGGCCGGAGGTGGGCAGATGGTCGGTGGTCGGGCGAGGACGGGTGGGTGGCGGTGGGCGATGTGCGGGTGGCCGGCCGCGCAATGGCGGAGCCAGCCCGGATGATTCACCCGGGCTACGGGCTATGCCGACATGGACGCCCGGGCTGATTTCTACTATTGTCCAATTTTTTTTCATTTTTCTATAGTAAACCTAAGGTTTTTTTCTTTTTCTCCTGCCTTGGACCCCGGGCTATAGCCCGGGTATTCCATCACTTGGCTCTGCCCGTGCGGCCGCGAGGCACTGTGACGAGGCGTGGCGAGAACGAAGAAACAGGAGAGAAAAAAAAAAGGAAAAATTGCATTTAAAAAATTAAAATGAAAATGACATGACAAAATCCGTAGCAATCCGTAGAAAATCATCCGTAGCATAACAATTCTCATATATATATATATATATATATATATATATATATATAAATTAATCATAAATTTACTATAATTTGGTAGATGCTCGTTCGGTACAGACTTTGCTCTTCTATATCCCATAGCGCAATTGGTTCTCAGGAGACAAAATTACTTTCTTGGACAGATTTGACAGCCACGGAATACCCTTCCTTCTAAGGGTCACTTAAGATGAATAAAATCACTTTTTACTTCCGTAATAAGAGTTTCATGATGTGATCTAGCTCCCCTCGTTTAGGAGAGGGGGAGTGTGAGACGGTAATAGAAAGCCTTCTCCATCTGACATGATATTAATTAATATCCTCTAGCTCTCATATTTCCTTTGCTAGAACCTACCGTGCACCAGCATAACAATGGTCACCTACTCATCATCAATCATCATAACCATCCACGCCTCTCGTTGGCTGCAGCCATACTCTTCCCAGATGAATATTGGGCAAAAGATAATTATACTTGCTCCCATTGCTATGGCAATCCGTTCCAAGATTAACAAAAAAAAAAAAAAATCATGAATTACTATTAATCATCAGCGACGTATTGAGTTTGTATTAATTGAGTTTCGATCTAAAATTTCATGTGATAATACTTTATATTTTAATCATTGCACTGTCTTTGTCAATCCGTCCTTAAGTTAACACGGAGGAAGTAAATCATGGGTGGCTACTAGTCATTAGTGCAAATGGCCAAGACATGAGAGAGGTTATACTCGGTCACGCCGAGTTCGACCCCAAGACTTCATATGATAATATCCCATGTCTTAACCATCGCACCGCCCCTAGAGGATCCCTATCAATACATCTCAGAATCACCACAAGGAAGATAGATAACGATATCGGAGGATTAAGATGGATGACTTATATAAACATCATCACTATCTCCAATCGATCACTCGTCGCCATTGAGATTTCAGAAGCACAGTTGCTGGTTTGCTAGACTGCGAGCTCCAAAGCAAACGATCGATCATGTGCCAAAAGATACGTCCGACTTCAACTTTTGCCTCTGTCACTCGAGCCGAGCGTGACAGGGCTTAGGCAGTACAGCTCTGTCTCCCTCCTTTTTGTCTTGTTGCTCTCTCTCTCTCCGTCTCCATAATCTGCATTCTGCATTCTGCCTTTGCTCGCTTCTAATCTGCGTGCATGATTTAAAGTTAATAATCAGAGTGCAGCTGCAGGGATGAAGGTTTAACTAGCTAGCAGACGAGAGCGCCGGTTTCCGACATCCAGAAGTGGATTCCGACAAAAGTCCAGGATGTAGAAACTGTGCAGAATCTTTGCTGCTCTGCTCCATTAGATCTTCGCTGTCCCTATGCTTTCACTACTGTAGTAGCTGATGAAGTTGAGGTTTTCTGCGATATTTGAAACTCCTAAGCTGTATATGTTTGCTTTTAAAAAAAAAACAAAAAAACAATAAAAAAATTAACCAGGTAATATCGGTCCAGCCTCAAGCAAATTCTCTCCCATTGTTGTAATAAATTAGAAAGTAGTGTAATAGATAACTCAGAAGGGTCTCATGTTATAAAAATTTTCCATCAATTATTAAGATAAATAAGAAAACATTTAGACAGTCAAATATATTGTAATTAGAGATTAAACTATAGATATTTAGATGATAACTTAACGTCCTTTCATTAATCTACATACCTAAAAGATTAGATGATTAGGATGAAAAAGATTGATTAACTGAATTCATAGATCCAACTTAGTTTATTTTTAAATTTATTTTTTATTATTATTTTAATTTATTTGGTTTGATTTTAATTTTAAAATTCAAATAATATATTATAAGTAATTGATTGGTGTTACTAAATTATATTTAAAGAAAAATCTTGATTCCCGATTTGACTGTGTAATAGTTGATTGACGCAACATCAGCCAATTTCTACAAAGATTCATTAATTCAATAATAGTTAATTTGATTTGTTCTGTTTTCTAAATAAAATTTGGTTAATTTAGTTCGATCAAATCGGCTATTAACCCTAAATCCAGTCGAACTCAGAAACCAATTGGGGAGTGGATGAATATTTGTACAATCATCTTCGTTTTTTGATCAAGTTTTGTAGTGTATGAATCAACTGCACTGATATGGCCTAATGTTCTTAATTCACCATCATCCTGTCGAAGGTCATATATATCATTTATATCTGCATGAGTCTTGGCATGAGATCCCCTCGGATGAGTCTAATTGTTAGTACATGAGATGTTGTCATCATGAAGTCTAAGGTTCAAATCTTGATAGAGCCGAGTAAATGTCTCCCTTATGTGCTAGTTATTATTCCAAAGGATAATAGTCGCCCGTGATTTACCTCCTCCGTGTTGTCCCTGGGACGAGTTGGCGGGAGCGCTAGGAGGAGCGTATTCGCCTTTTTGCCACCATGAATCTTGGCATGGGGTCTTCTCAGGACGGTCTAGTGATTAGCGCATGAGGTGTTACCACCATGAGATCTGAGGTTCAAATCTCAACAAAACCGTGATAAATACTTTCCTTATGTGGTAATTGATATTTCAAAGGTTAGTAGCCGTCCATGATTTACCTTCTTCGTATTGGCCCTAGGACGGATTGACGGGGGCGAGCATATTCGCCTTTTGCCACAATGAATCTCGACATAAGGTGTTGCTACATAAGATTTGTAGGTCAAAACTCGACACGTCCGAATATGTCTTTACTCATGTCTTGGTTGCTTGCACTAATGAATAGTTGACATCCATAATTTACCTCCTCTATGTTACCTTAGAAGCAAATTAACGAGTGATAGGATGAACAAATTACCTTTTTAGGAATAGTGACTAGTACATAAGGGATATATTTATCTCTGCTTTGCCGAGATTCGAACCACAGACCTCATGATGATAATACCTCATGCGCTAGCCACTAGACCCATCCGACGAGACCGGATCTAGAATTTTTATGACAGATAAAAGAGTCAAATATTATAAATACATATATAAAAAAATCATCACATAATAAAAATTAATTAATAAAGACTATCAACAAAGAGTATCTTTAAAGAAAAATATTTTTTTTTTAATTTAGATATTCAAATGTAAATTAATAGAGAGGTCTTTAGAGGATATTTTCTTAAAGGGAGCAAATAAATTATCAAAAGTTAATGCAAACTAGAGGGCTTTAGGGTTCATGGTTTACCTGCACGGTTAGGACCCTAAACGAATCAAGCTAAATCCAATATTATATTATTCGAGTTTATTTGATAATGAAATAAACTTAAGTTTGATCTTTATTTAACCGTTTAAAACATTTATTCTTTTAAACTTATTTAGTTGGCCATTGAGTTTAATATATTATAATTTTATTTGTTTATTTTGAGAGTCCCTTTAATTATTTATAAATTTTATAAGTGTTTTACTGATAAAATAATTAGATATTATTTATTAATATCTTTCTTGACTATTTTTATTTTGATGATGAATTTACGTGAATTCTATATTTAGACAATGAATTAAACTCTAAATTTTAAATCCTAAAAAAATATTCAAGTCTAAAGAAAATTTAGGGGTGTTTGATTTGTATTTTTTATGTTGTTCTCTATTTTTATTTTTTGAAAAAAATGAAAAAAATGTCCGAAAAAATATGATTTTCTAGAAAATAAAATAAAAATATAAATAAAGAGTGAGAGTATTCATTCATTAAAATCCATCATCTTTCTTTTACACGATTATAATGTATTTCACAAACAATGATCTTACACGATATTTTAATTTTGTTGTTCAAATTCATAAAAATTCAATTTTATTTATAAAAATGACTAACAAAATGCCATTTGTAATTAATATTTAGATCGACAATATCATCTTTTACTTCGATATATTAAGTTTTAAAAAAATAATTTTACAGAAGGAATTTCACTGGTGGTGTTTAAGCCCACATGGATCTTTCAAGCCCACAGACCACACTCCAAAATATTACGCAATCGCCTCTTTATCTTCAAGCTTCATCTCCTTAGCCTTCTCCCCAAGAAATCAAAGACAAGGGCGGCGGGCGACATGGAAGGGGTGGCGCTGCTCCGCTCCTTATCATGCTCCACCACTGTCTGCAGGCGCCTTCTCTTCTCGCCGCGCTCCTCCTCCCGTCTCTTCTCATCCAACCTCCGCAGGCCCCGGCGGCCGCAGCAGTTCCGCCCCCTGCCCTGTGCCAGCTCTCCGCTTTGGCGGAACCGCCCCGCGCCGCCGCTTCGCTTGGGGAGGGGATTTCCTATCACTTCCATCCGCGCAATCTCCACCTCACCCGTCGAGAGAGGTATGGATAAGAGGAACGGAGCATGGTTGATTCGCCTGCGGCGTTTCTCTCCTTCTTTCTCGTTCCAGTTTTAAAGAATTGATTTTGATTTTAGTTTTACAGTGTGGGAACCCTTTTATTATTTTTCTTGACGCAAAGTTGAATTTTTGCTTGTTTTTTCTAGCAGATTTCTTTTGTTTCCAGATATTGATTCATCAATGCTTTGAACTCTTTGTTTTTTTTTCCCTTTTGGTTAATAGTACATCTTATGTTTACCGAATATGTTGATCTTGTTGTAACTCCATTTGATTTCCATCAATTACGTTGATGGCGTATGATGGATCAAGTTAAATCAGAAAATTGAACATCGGTATTAGATAGTGCATTAGAGGTGCATATTCACTTGTCTGTGGAAACTGTAGTTGTAAAAAGGATCAGAAATGCTATCTACTTCATTTATCAATACTGATTTAAGGCTCTGTTTATTTATGCAAACTATCATAGTTACTTTTTTTTGTCCTTTTAATTGGATATTATTTTGCGATCACATTTTCTCAAAGAATTGGTAAGACCCAATTTTGGTTAGGTGTTTTGTAGTTGAATAACAATATTAGAAGCAAAATAATTGATATAAATTATGCCCAAAATCCTGCTGAAGTATTGAGGGATTTTAGTACATTAAATTTAAATTTCTTTGTTGTTTATATATTAAATCATTTTCCAGTTGTTCTGTCAAGTTCTAGTATGTGCATGCAAATGTTAAGTTTGTCCTTCACTTGTTCAATATCTCGTTGAGCTCCCAGTGTTTTTTGTAATGTTAGCTCCATATTGTATATATATACAAATGAGCTGCTGTGAGGGCGCCTGGGCTGAGTTTAATCACCTTTTCCACAATATATCTAAATGAGGCTATTATTTTACTTTCTTGTAATATGTGTTCTAAGAGTAAATTTTCTATGTCCATTAATTTACTTGCTTGCAGAATCAGATAGAAGGAATGATGTTGCTGAGAAACTTGGATTTGAAATAATATCTGAACAGACGATAGATGAATGCAAATCTACAGCTGTACTGTATAGGCACAGGAAGACAGGTGCAGAAATTATGTCTGTGTCAAATGATGATGAGAATAAAGTTTTTGGCATTGTTTTCCGAACTCCTCCGTAAGTACACTATCTCCACCTTTTTTTTACCCATGTATTCATGTAATATCTGGAAGTTTTGTAAATACCCTACTTCTATGGATGCATAACCTAGCACACATTCTACCTAGGAAGACATTAGGCTGTTCCCTTCACTAAATAAATAATTACTGTATCAAGATCACATAAGTTTATAGTCTTCTTATTTTTTTTTTACTTTCTCATTGTCGCTTTATGCTTTTTTGCATCTTTTTTTTGTTACCCAACTTAGTTACTTACAAGACACTTCTAATTTCAATTAAGCTACTTTCAGGATTTTTTCAGCTTGACATTTTACATTGAAATTATTGAGCGAGATTGTAGCATGTGATGATTCAGTGAAACAACAAATTGATTGTGTTTTATTTTATTGGCAGTAATGATTCAACTGGCATACCTCACATACTTGAACATAGTGTGTTGTGTGGCTCGAAAAAATACCCTCTGAAAGAACCCTTTGTTGAATTGCTGAAAGGTAGTTTGCATACTTTTCTAAATGCATTTACCTATCCAGATCGTACATGTTATCCAGTAGCTTCGACAAATACAAAGGTAAGTATAAAGCATCTTGTGTATACAAATTTGTAAGTGACAAGACTATACATTTCTCTGATTGAAATTCTTATCAGGACTTCTACAATTTGGTTGATGTGTACTTGGATGCTGTTTTATTTCCTAAATGCATTGAGGACTTTCAAACATTTCAACAGGAAGGCTGGCATTATGAACTTAACAATCCTGAAGAAGATATCTCATATAAAGGTTGTTTTTTGGTTCTTATTATTTCTAAATTAAAATGTTTCTCAAGTAAACTTTATTTCCATTACTGATGGAACTTCTAATGATTAGCGCTCAACATGTTGTTTTAGGTGTTGTTTTCAATGAGATGAAAGGAGTTTATTCCCAGCCTGATAATATATTAGGCAGAGTAACTCAGCAGGTAAGTTTTTATGTTCTTTACCAACATTGCAAAATAAGAAATTACACTCACAATTATTCTCTCAAATATCTCCTATTATTATTATTTTCATTCTTATGATATTCGCCATATAAAACTAAATCAGGGTGTCTCTTGCTGAAACCACCAAGGGGGCTACCTTTTAAAACAATGTAATATAATTATCTTTTTAATATTAGATAATTTGATGTTATCTATAAGTTAATTATAAAAATTTGTGAGGAAAAAGATGAAGAAAAAGAAAGAAGCTAAGACAACATCATTTAAATTCATGTTGACCTGAATTGTATCATGGCAAGTAGTGTTGTGTGTTAGCATGACTCAATACTCATCGACATGATTGATACTGGTGACATTGGCTTGTGTCATGTAGTATTGAGTTTCAGTTTATTGGAACAATATGTTTCAGTTGTCTGTTATGAGATTTTAGTTTATTCAATTTTTTTTATTTTGTCACTGGAACCAAGTGAACATTGGAGAAAAACTCCCAAACAAATAGTCAGTTGGTTTAATCCCTGAATTGACTAGTTTGCAAATACTAATTTAAGTAATGCATAAGCATAAACTAGCAAATTCATGAGAAAATGTGCTTACTGTTGTTTTCTTATTGTATCATCAATATTTGAAGATTTACATAGATCTAACATAGATGTGAATTAAATAGTCATTTCCTCCAACCTTCAAATTTATGTATTTTGTTGGATCTTGTTTCTCGATTTATTTATTTGTTTTTTTTGTCTTCGTCTGTTTTGTATTCTTTTGTAAATATGCCTTTTCGCTGATTTCACCTTAAAGTCATCCATCAGTAAAGTTAGGATGCCTAATAGACATTGTGTAATGAAATGTTCAGGCCCTTTTCCCTGAAAATACCTATGGTGTTGATAGTGGAGGTGATCCAAAGGTCATTCCGAAACTTACATTTGAAGAATTCAAGGTTTGTATCTTAGAGCACTTCAAAATATTCTACCATATCTTAAGTAGTTGAGTACTTCATTTCTGCTAACATGTTTAAGTGTATTTATTTGATCATTATAATTATGATATCTACTGGCTGATTATACTGCAGATGTTTGCCAATGTTTAATGGTTTTCAGCATATATACTTTCTTTTGACTGGTTACAAGCACTGCTATTTCTCATTGTACCACCTGGTATTTTCTATAGAAACTAGGGTCATGATTTTTACCTTAATTTCATTAATTGATTTTGAGGATGAATCTGTTCGATTCACTTAACTGAGTACCATAATTATTGATTATATGAAAATGGTTCAGTTAATGCTTTAGGAAAAGGTAATGATATGAGATCATACAAGGACTAAAGTTATTGAGGAGCACTAGAATTAATTGGACTTAAAGTGTAACTGGATCTAATTTTACAAAAGAGAATAGTCCCTTGTACTTATACCATAAAACATTCAATCCTGTTATTCGTTCCTCGTTTTTGCGGTAGATTAGTTACAACTTACAAGTATTAATGCTTGTAATACTCATTGTAGTTGTAATTTTGTTAAAGATGTTTAAGACAAAGGATAAATATGTAAACAAGCAATTGCTGGACGTAAGTTCACGGCCCAGGTTGGTACTCAATTCATGTGTTAAGGGACCTCATGTTAGATGACTCTAGAGTCCCCACAAGATGCCCAGTTGGCTAGAGGGTGACAGACTTGCTACAATGGGGCAAGAGATCAATTCTCGGCAGGTGCATGCCCTCATGGAAAAAAATATCACCTCCCAGCCAAATTGGCAGTCGGCTATAAGTTGATCTCGTAATTTACCTCTCTTCACATAACCTGGGAATGGACTGTGAGGGGTGTCTGGGGTGAGCGTAATCACCTTTTTGCTACAATTGTTTGATGCCTCTTGATATTTTAACCATGCATTAATTATTACAGAAGCTACTTCTATTACAGAGATATTGGTGGTGCTCCTACCTGTTAACAACAGGGATATCATGCCACCATTGCCATTTTTTTTCTGGAGAGATTCAAAGAAACCAACTTTTCTGTGAAACAGTCTCATATCTACTGTCGTTGAAGTTATTTGTATTTATTGCTGAATGTGAGTATAACATTATGTATGGACTAAGGTTGTTAGAATCATGGTTTTAAGTGGCAATCAGTGTCAGCTGGCTAATTGAATATTGTGTCGACACTAGTATATGTCACTGATTCACTATGCTGCCCATGCTGATACACAGTTTCATTAGCATCATGAGTCAGAGCCTATTTTGTCTGGTGCCATTTAGAGCCAGCTGAGATAAGAAGTTCTCTTCTTGTGGCTCATTCTTTGATTTCATCAGCTGGCCACGAGGGAAAGCACCAAGTAAAAGCTGGTCACAAGGAGGGAAAGAGGGGAAGCACCAAGCAAAGAACCAACAACAAGTCAATCACAAAGAGAAGTGATGGAAGAGTATTAGAGTTTGAATTCCAATGGGGACAATTCTGCACGTCGGCCTCTAAGTATGCATAAGTTGTGCTCCGGATTTACTAGTAGGTGAACTAGGAGGGAAGGCCATCTACCTCTAGGATTAGCTGAGCGAAGCCCGGATACATAGATTACCAAAAAACAAAGAGAAGTGATGTTGAAGCCAGATTTAGATGTAATTATATTTGGATCCTTGGTATATTCTAAGTCCAACTTACATTAGTTTATTGAGACATATTTACTGATATGTATAAAAATCAAATTCAGATTTCCTGGGAACTTTATTTAATTTGGTTCTTAGAAAATTATGGGGATAATCCCACTAGGATGCTAGAAAAACTAATGTTCTCATCCAATGCATGCATAGAGTTCAATGGAGGGAAAATATTCATGTAGTGATCACATGTAGCTTAGACAAAGACTATTGTGTGCTTTTGTTGTTTATCCTAAAATATTTTTTAGAATCTTGCTTATAGCATTTTAATATTTTTGGCTATCCTTTTTAGTTTTTCTTTGGTTACTACTCAACCTGCTTTTGAATTCTTTTTTATTTCAATAATGGATACTATTTCTTAGATCTTAGACTTTTATTAGGTTATCCTTGTCTCCTTTCACATTTATCTACATTGGACTCATTAGTTGAGTTTTGTGAAGAAAGTATCTACCCGTCTTGCCTTTTATTTTCTTTGTGACATGTCTTGATGTTTGACCTTCATATGAGCATTTGTTTCTTTGTAATCTACATTTTAGATTCTATTTGTTGTAGAAATTATTCTTGTGCTGCGTGATTGCACAATCATGTATCTCAACATGTTTAACTACTTTCTGTTCTAATTAATATAACTAGTGTACTTTACATCCTTTGTTTGATATCATTAAAGTTTTGAATGAACTTTTAGGAAAATAGAAAATGACATGTAGAGAAATCAGTACACATGCTTTCAAACAGTTATTAATTGTTAACCTTCTCTAAATGATTATCGGCAAAAATATAACATCCTACCATTTCTATTTCAGGATTTCCATCGTAAATATTACCACCCGAGCAATGCTAGGATATGGTTTTATGGGGATGATGATCCAAATGAGCGACTACGGATCATAAGTGGTATGATTGATTTTCCAAATTAATTTGGTTGTTGTTGTTTATTACTCTGTCAATATGCTCTTGTAAATTGGTACTGTGAACTTGGGAATATTTTCTTGTATGAAGATCTTAGACAGTTTGCATTCATGATGACTTTTCTAGTTTCTGTATATTATCTGGAACATTTGGATTTTTCTTTGTTGGACTATTTTATTTCATTGGACCTTTTTGCTAGGTGAAGGTATTCATTTATTAGAGATTAAGTTTGAAACAATCTTTCTCGTTACCTGACAATCTTATTAAGAACTTTCAATCAAATTTATATTATTGGAACTAATAACAATTCTAGCTGTCAGGTTTTTCTTATTTAGTTATAGTTGGACCTTTCTAATGGAAGGTGAAATCATTATAACACTTGTAAACTAGCACATCAATGCTTAGTATTGCACACATTTAACCTAAGTTTGTCCCTAAATGCAGAGTATCTTGATCAATTTGAATCAAGTTCTGCCCCTAATGAATCAAAAATTTTACCACAAAAGCTGTTCAAGGAGCCATTGAGGATTGTTGAGAAATATCCAGCTGGTGATGGTGGTGATCTCAAAAAGAAACACATGGTCTGCCTTAACTGGCTCCTCTCTGAAAAGCCCTTAGACTTGGAGATAGAGCTTGCACTTGGTTTTTTGGATTACCTTTTGTTGGGAACACCAGCTTCCCCACTAAGAAAGATTCTGTTGGAAAGTGGCTTGGGAGAGGCTATTGTTGGTGGTGGAATTGAAGATGAGCTTCTTCAGCCTCAGTTCAGCATTGGACTTAAAGGTGTCTCTCAAGATGATATCCATAAGGTTGAGGAATTGATTATAGAAACACTAAAGAATCTGGCAGAGGAAGGTTTCACGTCTGAAGCTGTTGAAGCATCCATGAACACAATTGAGTTCTCACTTAGGGAGAACAACACAGGTTCATTCCCAAGAGGCTTATCTTTGATGCTTCGCTCCATTGTATGAATTTCTGTTGCTATACTATTTTTATTGAAAAAAATAAATTACCATGGTTGTTGTTCCATGTCAACCCTTACTTTTAGAATATTCTATGCTTTAGGGTAAGTGGATATATGATTTGGATCCCTTTGAACCTCTGAGATATGAGAAGCCACTGCAATCTTTAAAAGCACGTATAGCAGAACAAGGATCAAAAGCTGTCTTTTCTCCACTCATAGAGAAATTCATCTTAAATAATCCTCATTGTGTCACGGTTGAGATGCAGGTATTTGTACAATCTTGTATTTGGTACTTCTTAGCGATGTCATTTTAAGGAATTTTCATTTACAGCCTGATCCAGATAAAGCTTCTCGTGATGAAGCAGATGAGAAAGAAATCCTTAAGAAAGTTAAAGAAAGCATGACAGAAGAAGATCTTGCTGAGCTTGCACGGGCTACACAAGAGCTACGATTAAAACAAGAGACTCCTGATCCACCAGAAGCATTAAGATCTGTTCCATGTTTATCCCTACATGATATTCCCAAGAAACCTATTCACATTCCAACTGATGTAAGTCTTTAAACCTTTCTTTTCACCTTCAATATATGCTTGGCATGTGTAAAAATCATCCCTTAATCCTATGTCACCTCCCACAATATTCAGTCTACCTCAGTTTAACGATTAAAGTTTATCGGAAGTACAATTGCCTTCACTTGTAATGTAATTGGTTCCTGCTTAGGAACATCTAATTTGGTTTATACTAGAGTCTGATCATGATTGTCAGATGATGGACATTAAACTTTTGATTAATATATTTTTCTATTTTGAATTTTTGTTCTGAGTGAGCACCAGTTGTTATTGACTAATAATATATAACACAATTCACTATAGATTGGAGAAATCAATGGGGTAAAGGTTTTGCAGCATGACCTTTTCACAAATGATGTTCTCTATTCAGAAATTGTGTTTGATCTGAGTTACCTAAAAAAAGAACTTCTTCAGCTTGTGCCATTATTCTGGTGAGTGAAACCATTTGATCAAAATTTGCACAGTGATCTCCATGTCTTGTTATTTTTTGGATTCTTTGTTTTTTCAAAAAAAAAATTTAACTTAAATCTCCTTTTCTAGTCAGTCGTTGCTAGAAATGGGCACCAAAGATATGGACTTTGTGCAACTAAATCAACTGATTGGGAGAAAGACAGGAGGAATTTCAGTTTATCCTTTTACATCTTCTGTGCGGGGAAGTGCCGATCCATGCACCCATCTTATTGTCCGGGGAAAAGCAATGGCAGCTAGGGTGGAAGATCTATTTAATCTGGTATTGTCATTTCCATCGCTTCTACTGTTGCACTATAAAAATTTATTATCTTCTAGGATATTCAGCACTCGTAGTAGAACCTAACGCTATTATTGGCCTACAGATCAATTGTGTTCTCCAGGATGTTCAGTTCACTGATCAACTACGCTTTAAGCAATTTGTTTCTCAAAGCAAAGCAAGAATGGAGGTAAACTATGTTTTTTGGATTTTTTTTCATGTGAGTACTGAAATTTTAAGATATGCCAGGACTGGTGCAGCCAGTTTGACAAGTACAACCTGTGAACTGCTGCCTCAACTGGTTCATTTGCTGGTCCATGTTGGAAAACACTGGCAGATGCAGTTCGCATGGTGGTCTAAGTCTTAGAATACTGCTTGATATTAAAATTCTTTTATGTCATTGGTTCTAGA
This sequence comes from Zingiber officinale, assembly GCF_018446385.1. Taxonomy (NCBI): domain Eukaryota; kingdom Viridiplantae; phylum Streptophyta; class Magnoliopsida; order Zingiberales; family Zingiberaceae; genus Zingiber; species Zingiber officinale. The sequence continues at coordinate 86,715,354 of NC_056004.1, forward strand.
GCCAATTACGAGGCAGTGGTCATGGGATTGCAGCTAGAAGAATGGATGCTAAGCTAAATGTTGCAGGATGGATTTCTGAACAGATGGGTGGTGTCAGGTCTATTTATTTATTTAATTTGGTTTCTTAAAACATTTTGTTCCAAAAAGCATCAAATTGTCATTTCAGTAATCATTAATTTTTAATATATTTGCAGTAGTGTTTTTCTAACATCTGATATTGATGGAACATTTCTGAATTAGGCTTACATTAAAGATATATTTGACATTGTGCTTTACTATCTTTATCAGTATCTAGGAAATTAATCTATTACATTATCTATACTGAAACTTGTATGGAATGATTAAATATTTTAATCTGAATTTATCCAGTTATTTTGAGTTTATACAAAATCTTGAGAAGAGAGTTGATGAAGATTGGGAAGGAATTTCTTCTTCACTTGATGAGATTCGTAGAACCTTGCTCAGTCGGGAAGGTTGCTTGATTAATGTCACTGCTGATGGAAAGAATTTGACGAACTCCATGAAATACCTAGATAAGTTTATTTGCTTACTACCAAATACTCAACCACTCAAGACTGGCTCCTGGCAGTCTTTAATTTCTCCTGGAAATGAAGCCATTGTGATTCCTACCCAGGTGAAATTATCATCATCCAAAATACTTTCTACAAGTTTGAGCTTCTTATCCTTTTAGAAACTTTTCTCATCATATGCTCTGCAGGTAAATTATGTTGGGAAGGCTGGTAACATATATGAAACAGGGTATCAGCTCCATGGAAGTGCATACGTCATCTCCAAGTACATTGGTAACACATGGTTATGGGATCGTGTACGAGTCAGTGGTGGTGCATATGGCGGCTTTTGTGATTTTGACACTCATTCAGGTAATCCCAAGTTTCTGTTGCAAACTGATTTGAATTTGTTAGAGAAATGTGAATATCTTTTTGACTTAATTTGGGGTTTTATAACAGGCGTATTTTCATATTTGTCCTATCGGGATCCAAATCTATTAAAAACTATAGATGTATATGACGGAACTGCCAACTTCCTTCGTGATCTGGAACTAGATAACGATACACTAAGTAAGGCTATTATTGGTACCATTGGTGATGTGGACTCATACCAGCTTCCTGATGCGAAAGGATATACCAGGTATGCACAATGTCAGTTCCAGTTCTTTGTAGTTACCTATTTGTTACCCTGTACCATAAAAGGGTATTTTGGAGACGATGGTCATCAGGAAAATCATTGGCAATTATGATTCAAAAGTAAGTTATAGTACATCATGGACATTGCAGAATTTCTGGAGTTTGAAGAGTGTATGCGACGTGTTCAATTTAAATTAGTTCTGGCTGGCTTAATGATTTTTCATCAATATTCTAGATGGCTGTGTATATCATACTCACTTTTACTTTCCTATTCCACTTTATTCTCATGTAGTGACTTACAATTTGGTCTTTAAGATAGTGATGCGGGTTAAATTTTTCCATTGATTCTACCCACCATTATAATGGCATACAGTATGAGTAGGGCTCAATTCCTGTGCATGTACAACTGATAATAAGATAATACGTGCGTGGTCAAGTGGGTCAATAGTCAAAAGTCCACCAAAAGAAGGAACTAGATCCACTTGAACAAACCACGCACTTGGAGCTCTTTCATTAGCTAGGCACTCGCATTGAGGCCAATAAAAGGGGTCTGTAGGCAATATTGGGTAGGAGGGGCCAACTACAATGCCAACCTTTTGAGAAATCTTAAGGCAACAAACATTGCCTCTCGCTAATCACAAGATTACTTTCCTCCGCCTTTTTCCCTTTACCTGAAGTTATCTGCCTCTTGCCTTTACCAAGAGTTATCCTCCTCTTTCCTTTATCAAGAATTGTCCATCTTTTCCCTATCACTTTAACTATAATTAGAGGAAAATGTCATCTCAAATAACTTCATCCTGGCTGCTCCCATTTCATCTTTGAATTAATGAACTGCTGCCACTTCATTAAGCACTACTAATTCATCCAATAAGATGAACTTGTGCATCATATTTGGTACTGGATCTGATGTTATCTATTTTTATGCAAAGTTTATATTACTTGTTCAGATTTTTATTGATGTCTAATATTTTGTGGTTATGGATCTTGATGATTTTTAATGCAGAAGACATGTTATTAACTGGCATTTATTTCTTTCAGTCTACTACGATACTTACTGGGTGTGACAGATGAGGAACGCCAAATAAGACGTGAAGAAATTTTATCAACCAGGTTCATTTGATGTTCCATACTTCCATCTAATTGGTTGTAGTTCAATTGTATGATATGTTGTTACATGCGACTTAAGATGTCTTTCTGCTATGCAGTCTAACACACTTCAAGGAATTCGCGGATGCCATTGAAACAGTGAAGAACAAAGGTGTGGCAGTTGCTGTTGCATCCCCTGAAGATGTTGCGGCAGCAAATGAAGAGCGATCAGGGTTTTTCCACGTTAAGAAGGCTCTCTGAAGAATTTCAACCATCACGGAGCTTGTCTGCTGCAGGTTTGTTTCAAAGAAACTGGAGGGTAGCTAGACTTCTAGCATTAGGAAATCATGATAGCATGTCTTTCATCTCCTTCCTCATACAGTAAAGACCAACAATCTACACATTGAGAACAACACTTGAGCATTAGTCTTGTTGCGAAAGTATCCTAGATTTCTTGGAAGGGATTTACTGAAAATTGGTTAGAAATTAGAATCTCAGCTCTTTTCACTTAAATCTTTCTGTTTAATTGTCATGTAATGCAACACTATCTCAGATACTACTTCCTCTTGCAAATCCTATCTCAACACTTTCTTTTACTACAAGTTATAATACTTAATACATGCATGGATGATGGTTGCATTTAACTGCACAATTTCTATTATTTATTCTATTCTTGCACACTTGTTTATGGGCAAATCAATACCAACAAGTATGATTAATGAGATGCCACTCGATTTATTAGCTGCCAATCTCCTTGTGGAACTTGTTTGAGCAACCCACGTGCCGATGATTAATTGATGCTCCAATGTGTATCATCTGTTTTCTTGCATACACTGTTACATGCTAATATAAACAAGCTACTTGATAGTTCAGCCATATCTTCTGCAGTAGTCAATCTCCAGACATACACAGATGTAAGAAAATGAACCCTCCACTAGCTATCATTAGCTACTAATCACTCAGCATTAGTTGGAAATTGATTGGACAACTTGAAAGGAGGCTAACAAGTGAAATGATTTTGACTTTGTGTGTGTCAAGTTCAAATCAAGAGGGTGTCACTGTTATTGAAGAGGATTTTGCCAGTGAGCACAGATATGTAACTAGCTAGTAGTTTATTTAACCTCGTCGAGTCTCGAATGCTTAATCTAAGTTGAACTTTTTTTTAATCTGTAGCTTGAAACTCTGGTCAAGCACACAAGGATCTTATTTGTGCTCCACTGAGTAATCCAACAGTCTTTAGTTTATATACACAAAAGACAAAACTATGATAGAATTTATTGAACCCAAACTACCAATCTGTGGACAACTTCTAGTCATTGATGGGCATGTGACAACTGCTACCTTCAACCACAATGTGTAAGCTAGGCAAGGATGACAATCGACTTTACTAGGCGGCTAGGTACTAGAGTCACTGCCTTGGGAATCAATGTGTGTGTGTTGATCATGATGTGCACAAGGTTAAGGCATTCACTTTCCTTAGCCATGAAAGCCTAACAAAGACAGCAATTGTGGTTCTTAGTCAAAAAGAAACCCTAGTGAGGGTAGTAACTATCCTCAAGAAGTGGTTGGATGTGAAGGATAACTTCCTAGTTAGCTAGATGGGAGAACAGTAATATGCGAGTAATTGGCTTAATCTGGCATGGATATAGAAGATAAGGTAGGAGTGTTGTAGAAAAGAAAAGGTGCATTGAAGCTAGAGGTTGTCACCATCAAAGATTAGAGGAATCAAGGATGAAGTTATAGTGTTTCAATAGGGGAGAGTGGTTACTATAAGAGATAGCAGTCGAGATCAGGCTTGGTAGTTTAACTTTTAAAAGTCAGATGAGACAGACTAGAATTTGTGATATTATTTCTATTGCAACTGTTTTTTTCCTTCTCTTTTTTTGAAAATACAGATTAAAAACTGCCTTGGGTTCCCATTATTCCTGTAAATTCAGAGTGAACCACAGTTGCAAATGTTTCAAAGACAGTGATTGTGACCCTGCACTGTTTGAATCAACATCTCAAGAACTGACTCATCTTCCTGATCCAAGAAAAATCATTCAGATTAATTGCACACCAGGCTGATTGCAATCACTCATCACACTGCAATTAATCATCCATGACAACTGTTGGAGTTGGACCAAATGCTGCTATTGGAATAATGCAACCAACTCTGAATAAATGATCGTATTGCTAATTATTAAATACTACACCTGGTTCTGGTCTCTGCCATTCATGCAGTCAACCTTGAAGCTCTGGATCTTAATGGGCTCACCTGAATCCATTACAGATATCAACTCATTCTCAAAAGCATGAAGAACAACCACTGTAGGGTTACAAGAGCCAAGGGCTTCTTATTCTGAGAGTTCCACCATAACAACAACATTATTGAGTTGTTCCCATCAGGGCATGCAGGATAATTATTGAATCACATGATCAAACATAATCTATGTTTTCATTGTGTTCATGAAGTTTAGATGAAAGTTGATCAGTGTATGTATCTGACTGGAGGAGATATTTTTCTGAAGAATAATTGTGGTGTACTAAGATGTAGAGAAAGAGCAGGGAGGGACCTGATTGACTTGTTACTGGGTATACACAGTGCATTCTCTTAGAAACCACCAAATTAAAGATGGTTCCTTCTAATCATTCATCTAAATAGTTGATGGCAAAGGAAATGTCCTAATGCTGTGGCCTCATGATCCAGTGTTTGTTAAAGAGCCGACTGGCGCTGTGCAGGCGGTGATGTGGATTGATGTTTGTGCATCCTAAGAAAGCATGCTTTGGAGTGATTCATTTGCCGCCGCTCTACGGATAGGCATAGACAACTCATCAAGTAACCGAGAAAAGCATAGTCGAATGGCGCAGGTCAAACAGAGTTTTTCCTTGGAGTTACTCTACAAGGTAAGGAACAAATGGCTTACAACTTGAATCTCCTATATCAAGATGCTTATGGACGTGAGAAGCTATGTTGATATGGCTCGATACTTGAAGAAGTTAGGCTTCACTAGGGAAGGATTAAGCTCATCTATTCTAGTTTAAATTCCAAGTGGTGAATTTGCCCATCCATGAAAGACCCAACCTATGGGAACTCTCATTGCGAAGAAAGGACATCTATGACAATGATAGGCTTCAAAATAAAAATTGTTGAAGGTGAATACTAGAGGTGTCAATATTGAAGTTAGGTAATTATTTGATTTTTGGAGATTTCTTGCACAATTCTTTCAATACCTCATCATGCATTTGTGTGATGCAAAAGGTGATAATGTTCACTTCAGACGCTCCTTGCCTTGTGGAAGGGAAGGAAATCATGGTGCCTAGGACCTCATCATGCATTCGTGATGATTTTGGAATTGTGTGATGATTTTGGAATTGTGAGTTTCATTGAAGTCATCTTTAGATCTCACATAAAAAATCTTTAGATCTCACATAAAAAATCTCCTAGTAACCATTTGTGGAAGTTCTAGACCAAAAGCCCTCTTGGGTTAACATGAATTAAAAAAAAAAAAACCCAAAACATTGCCCTTTTTCTAAATGGTAAAAGAAAAAAAAATTCTAAAATATTAAAAGTTTCTACTATAAATGTCCTTGCACATCAGAATTTATCGCCCATTAATATAAAAAAAAAGAAAAAGAAAAAAAGGACACTCATACCTGAATAGGCATATAATTTTGATCAAAATTAGTATCAAATTTAAAAAAATATTAATAAATAAATAAAATAATAGAAAGTGGTACAACAGATTTAGGTAAGTAAAATTTGATGAATCAAAATGAAATATTCCTTCAATGACTTTGAAAAGAAAAGAAAACACATGTACTGACTTCCTAATTTATGCTTTTTCATATAGATATTGCTATCATAGAAAGGAAGTCCTTTTAATTTTTTTATCTAATAAAAATTTACTCTTAAATATTCATAAATGCTTCGAATTTAGTTGACAGATCTGATGAACTATTTCCCATACGCAAATTACATTCTGTACAGAAATCTTGAACAAAGAAAAAAAAAAGGAGGAGGAGGAGGAGAAAGAAACAAAGACAAAAAAGGAAAAACACAGAGGATCTGATTGAAATTAAAAGTACAATTAATTACTTGGCCAGTAGACAGATGGATGAATCCAACCAAACACTGAACAAGCTCTTCAATTAGTCAGCTCCAGTTCCTCGCAAAAAAAACAGGAGTCGTCTGCATTCGAATCATCAAGGCACCACCCAGCTCCACTAATTAAGAACCACACCATCATTCATCAAGAACAAGAACAGGAACAAGAACAAGAAGCGGCGGCGTTCGTGCTCTCATGAAGCGGCCTGTCAAATTAATGTAAGATTCAGTGAGTTGGTTGAATTGGAGTCGAAAGGAGTGAGTTTGGGGCCGGAGTAAACCTGCGCGGGCTTGTCGTTCTGCTTCTTCTTCGCCGGCGCCGGAGCCGGAAGAGGCACGGCTACGAAGCTGCAGTGGGGTTTCTTGAGCCCCAGGAGCTCCTTCCACTTGATGGGGGAGCCCCTCAACGGCCTCCCGTGCCACTCCTCGTTGCCGGCTGGCGACCGGATGAGCTCCTCCCTTAGCGTGGTGGCCCCCCGCGGCCTCTGCCCGCTGTCCTTCAGCGGCAGCAGCCGGCCCTTGAAGAACAGCTGGTCGGCGTCGATAGTCGCCGACTCCCCGCCGGCCGCGAACTCGAAGTTCGGGTCTGCCGGTGGGAGGCGCTGCACCGCCGGCGGCTCCACCGCGAAGTCGCTGGAGAAGGAGACTCGGGGACTCATCGGTGGCGGCGCACCCCCCGCCGGCACGCCGCGGAGCGCCTGCCGGTCGGCGCCGAGCTGCACGTTGATGCATGCCATCCCCGGAAAAGAAGAGAAGAGAACTTTCTGGGTGCCGCTGCTTGACATTGCTCTGTCTATATATAAACAGAGCATTTCGATTTCGATTTGGATTTGCATCAAAATGCCTAATCGGTGCTGCATGGCAGGTGGGTACGACGATTTCCACTACGCCAGGTGAAATTTCATATAGATCCGACCCGGTTTGAAATGTCAGCTTGTTCGAACCTTAATCTTAATTTTCTAAGGTGATTATAATTGATGGATCACGGTCTAAATCATTTCGTACTTAATTTGTCACGATTCAAGATTGATAGTGTCTTAAACCGAAAAATTGGAAAACTGGGAGGTGGTGGTTTCGTTGATTGCACATGGATTTCATTCCATTTTGTAAAATAAACGGTGTTAGTACTGGGTCAGAGAAGGGATCTCCGACATTGGACCTTTAACGTTCAAGTCAGTCATCGAAAAATGTAGAGAAGCAGAGTAACAGTAGTAACAGTGAAATTCAATAGTAATGCGTACCTCCGCCGGTGAAGGACCCCCCTTTATATAGAATCCTGGTGGGCAGCGTGTATGCTTCTGGAGGCATGAGCACGCTCTCTCAGGTGTCCCATGAAAGAGTCTTGTCAGGAGTGTACCCATGATACCATACCTTAATAGGGCATGCATATTCCTTACGAGACAGTAGAAGTTTCAACCGTACGATCCACCTGTCGACCATGTTTTGTGTCAACGACATTATCTCCCAAAAGGATGTCAAGAGATACTATAGTGGTCTCGTTGCTTGGCCAAGCGGATTAGTCGCTCGGCCGGGACTCCGCTCCGTCCACGACCAGGTCTTGTTGCTTGGCCGAACGAGGAAGCTGCTCGGCAAGGACTTTGCTGCGCCCTTGACCAGGTCCCATACGACGTCCTACCACTCCGCATCGCGCGCCAAGCGTCAGTTGTCTTACGTATCCTTCCGAGCCTGAGTGGGGGTTAGCTCGGCCCCATCTCCTGTTGGTCGGGGCCTAACCGCCCGATCGACCATTGTAATTGTCCTTTGTTCGGCCCCTTGACATTCGGGCGTTGACCGCCTTGACTTTGACATCCACCATAGTAGTTGGTCTCGTGCCAGATAGGCTTCTCTCTATCGCTACATTACAAGCCTCCCCCTCAAGTCTAGTCGAAGGAGATTATAAATCCGACTGACTGGACTAGTAGTCTTCAATGATTTCCATGCTTTTGTCGTTCGGCCTCACCTGGCATGACCGGGTAAATAAACGCCACTCGGCCTAAGTCCTTCGAAGTGACTGTGTTTCAGCCGCTTGACTATGTGATAATCGCTTACTCGCGTTGCTCGGGCAATGAGCGACAACACTTGGTGAAAAATTCCCTTTCCTGCTCTCCTCGACCGAGCGCTCTGACGTCATCCAGATTTCTTGAAGATCGTGCAAAACCCTGATCATTAAAGTCGAGCACGCGATCATGCTTTTTAATTAAACCTCATTAATGTTGTCTAGTGGTTGAGTGCCACATGTCCTCCTTCTGCTGCCGCACGTTTGATGTGACAGGCGGATACCGGCTGGCGATGTGACAGACACCTTTTTGAATTCAACGGCTGGATCTTCTCCTAATTTTTCGCAACCCTAGATCGGACGGCTTAGGTCGATCATCCATGAGGTTTATAAACCTCGCGTGCGTCGCCTTCTTCCTTACTTCGAGCACCTTCATCTTTGAGCTCTCCGACGACATCTCGTTTCTTCCGTCTCTCCGACGATCTTCCAGTAAGCTTCCTCCCCCTTTTAATCGGATCTTTTCATTGCACCTCTTCAATCTCTTCGTTTTTCGATGGCAAACTCCTCACTACCCCCGTCGCCGTCCCTAGGCTCTGGTACACTTCCACCTAGTCCAGGTTCGACGACGACGGCGCTGAGAGTTTGAGAGCCACTTATGAAATTTCGTTTGATTATCAAATCGGTCTTCCTTCATCTTTTGACCGTCCGAACGAGCTGCCGTCAGATTTTTATGCTTCTTTAGGGACCAATTTACCATTGGTCTGCGGTTCCTGATCCACCCTTTCTTTTCTGTCATTTGTAAATATTTTCGTATTTCTCTCCATCAACTAGTGTCGAACTCTTTTCGACTGCTGTACGGGGTCGTCATCCTGTTCCGCCTGCACGGTATTCCTCTTACTCCTAGGCTTTTTCACTATTTCTATTATCCCAAATTGTTTGAGCTGGGGATTTTTCTTTTCCAAGTCCGAGTGGACCTAGTCTTTTTTGATAAGATGTCCTCCAACAAGCATTGGAATGCCTACTTCTTCTTTATTCGCTTTCTCGAGCGGCCAGATTTTCCAACCAGTTGGCAGTTAGAGGTGCCGAACCCTCCGGAGCTCAAGAAATACAAGAGCCGATCAAACTACCTCCACATAGCTTCAAACTCGGCCGGTCAGAAGTACCACATACAAAGTTACTGCTAAATGGCGTCCTCTACGTCTTCGGCCTGAGCTTGATCTGCACAAGGCTTCCGTCCAGCCTAGGTATGCTTTTTCTTTCTCCCAACCTTTGAATCTAACTGATTTTTCTTCCTTTTGTGCATCTCGAGTCATGTTGTGAGCGAGTCTGGCCGGCAAGTGCAAACTTGTGGATGCAGACATCAACGCTACGGTTGTAGCCGAGTTGGAGAGCCACAGTTTGTGGCCAGTCGGCTCCAACGAGGATCCGCTTGGCGAAGAGGAGGAAACACTATTAGACCCCGGGATAATTTTGATGTGATCGACCAAGTTAAAGTTAGGTCCTGTTATTTTTGACCCTTGTGTCTAAGTGTGCAGGAGCTTAGGAACACAAAAAGTTGAGAGAAAGACGTAGTTAGCGGAATGATGGCACGGGAACGGAGCTGACGGGCTCGGTGCATCCGAGGGATGAGGTGTTGCGGAAGAGTACATCGATGGATGAGAAGAACGTGCGCGACGTTTCGAAGGACGAGAAGGCCGAGCAAAAACCTGCTCAAGGAGAAGGCCGAGCGAAAACCTGCTCAAGGAGAAGGCCGGAAAATGGGTCCGGGTGAGCCGTATTTCAAATGGTCTTGATCACCCAGGCGATTGGAACAGCAGAAAAGTGAAAGGAGACTGGAATTGCTACTAGCGGCGCCTTCAAAGTGAATTGAAGGTGCCTTCCATGGCTAGAAGGCGCCTTCGAGCCCTATGGAAGGTGCCTTCGACCAGGTTAATTTTACCGTTGCCAAGGGATAAAGCTTTATCTTTTGGCGCCTCACTGGAGGCGCCTTCTAGTCTGTTGGAGGCGCCTTCTACCCACGGATAGAGTTTCCCAGGAGCTATAAAAAGGTCCCTGGAGTTAGGAAATAGACAACGACTTCTGAATCAACTCTGGTTTTAATTTTCTAGCAACTTTCTAATCTTTCAACGAGTTTAAGAGGCTTCTCCGCCTTCAACGAAGGAGATTTTCTTTTAGTGCTTTCATTGATCTTGGATTAACAACCACCTACGTTGTAACCAAGTAAATTTGGTGTCTCATCTTTTAAGTTGTTAATTTCATTTACTATTATAGTTGCTTTTAATTAGAGTTGAAAGAATGGGAAAAGCATTGTTTTTTTTAGGCAATTCACTTCCTCAAGCCGGCTGCCAAGGGTCCCAACAAACACAGGTGTTGGGAAGTGGAGTTGGCAGAAGTTAGACAATGGCGAGTGATGCAGCAGCTGCCACGACGGATATTCCACCCGTTCGACCATCAATGGTCCCTATATCGGTCGCCTCCGAGTCGGCCGCCTCCGACGAGCCCCTTCGACAACGCAAAAGAAGCCAAGAGAGGTCCTCCTGAACTGCCACTTTGGCACTACATACCCCCATAACGATCATCTCTCGACCCTCATCCGAGCGGGGCGAGACTTCGCTTCCGCCCCTCGAGCAAGGAATCGGGGAACTCCCTGCATCCTTATCCTTCGACTTGACGCCTTTACTGTCCGGGCTACCTTAGGGGGCGATTTGCGTGCCGCCAATCGCCTTCATGCCCTCGCCTTTGCCGGCGACATAGGTACCCCACATTCGGCCAGTCTCCTCACAACCCACGATCGTGACAACTTCTGAATCTTCTGGTCTGAGCGGTCGGAGATCAATAACGGTAATCATCCACTTGTCGACAGACGAGTACCGCAATCCGGATGACCCAGCATCCATCACCCCTAGCATCAAATAAGAATCCAAGGGTCGCTCGCACGGATATGGGCCGATGCCCGAGCCCGTGCGGCCATTATAGCTCCAGGGGAACTAGCTAATAGCCACACCCAGATGTCCACTGGGGTATGTATACCTTTCTTTTTCATTTTTGTCTTCCACCTTTTTTGCCTTGTTTTTTCTTTTTGTTGTCCACTCGGCTTATATAATGTTATCGTCGTCAAAGTACTAGGTGGAAAGTCTGGCCATATGCCACAGACTTGCTTATTTGGAGCATGAAGTCCAACAGCTCCATACTCCGAGTGGCCAATCATATGTTTCTCAGGCGTAACTGGAGCAGATGAACGCTGAGATGACTCAATTAAGAGCCGATCTAAATAAGAGCTCTGAGCAGCTTGAGGCGGAGAGGGGCAAGAGCGCTGAGCAGGCAACACAGTTGGCTCAGCTTAATAAACATGCCATCTCCTTCGAAGCAAAGATCTACTGGGCCAATACCAGGAAGCTCCGAGCCATAGAAGACTTGGAGATCAAAAATAAGGAGTTTCGGGTGTTGGCTCAAAACCTAAAGATGTGGAGGCTTCGTTGAACGCCGAGCGAGAGGGCAGGTCGGCCGATCGATCAACAACAAAGGCCTAGCTTGATGGAAGAGGAGCTAGCCCAGTTGAAGGCAGAGCTGCATGCATCTCGATCGACCCTCGAGACTTATCAGGGTGGGGAGTCTGAGCGGTTTGAGCTCATGAAACGGGCCTATCTCCGCTTGGACACCTTCAATGACAAGGTCACTAATCGGGCGCTTCGTCTCTTCAACCTTGCGATTGACGGGATACTCGATCAACTTAAGGACGACGGCTACATTCTCCCCGCTCTGACAAGCAAGGTCATCAGCCGAGACAAGATGATCGAGTCGTTGTCCGACGATGCTCTTGATTATCTTGAGTGAGTCTGCTCCTGCATGTCTTCTTTTTTGTACTATCTTTTTTGGGCTTGTAAAAATTATTCAAGTGCTAATGAATGATCGTTGATTCGGTGAACCTTTTTATTTAATGTCGCTCCTTTGTTCTGCGTCGTTCAGCTCTTCCTTTTCATATTTTCCAATTTGTGAACCGCTAACCATAATGCGCTTATCAGTGTGGCTTCATGGCCTTCCGATCGGCAACAGACTATCCGTTTACATAGTCGATCGATCAATTCATTATTATTGAACGACCACCTTATAGTAAAAAATCGTTGCTTTTTGCACAACATTTCTGGGTTATCCTTTGACGCCGATTGAAGTCTCAGGTTTAAGGTCGCCGCTTGATCGTTGCTGAAAACCAGAGGTTTAAGGTTGTCGCTTGATCGTTGAATGGTGTAGACATGGGTTTAACGTTGTCGCTCGACAGTTGACGAAGGCAGGGGTTTAACGTCACTGCTCGACGGTTGACGAAGATCGGGGTTTAACGTCGCCGCTCGACGGTTGACGAAGACCGAGATTTAACATTGTCGCTCGACGGTTGTAATGCATAGACAAGAGTTTATAGTCACCGCTCGACTTTTAACTTGGTCGATCGGCTCAAGAGTATGGGATACTTGCGCTTTTATTAATATCTGTCATGCATCACAAAGACATACAGACACATACATATTACATCAATGTTCACTCGCGTACCTCTCATCCGGCCCTGTAGGGTTAGAGATGGTTCGCGTTCCATGGCCGCTCGAGCCGCCTTCCATCTTCGTCCTCCAGATAGTAAGTTCTCGAGCGGAGTTTTTGTACGACCTTGTAAGGTCCCACCCATGGTGCCTCGAGCTTGTTGACGTAGCTGACCGACTTGATTCTCTTCCAAACTAGGTCACCAATTTGAAAAGATCTCTGGATCACTCTTCGGTTATAGCTCTGCTTCATACGCTGCCGGTATGCCATCAGTCGGATGACAACCTTATCTCATACCTCGTCCACCAAATCGAGGTCCATACGCCTCCGCTCATCGTTCTCCTCATCGTAGAGATGGACCCGATCAGATTCTACTCTGACCTCCACGGGAACCATCGCTTCACCGTCGTACACCAGGTAAAATGGTGTGACGTCGGTCGCCTCATTGGGAGTTGTACGGAGGGCCCACAAAATGCTAGGAAGCTCGTTGACCCAGCTGGCTCCCGCGTGGTCGAGCCGAGCTCGTAGGCCTCTGAGGATCTCCCAATTGGTGACCTCCGCTTGGTCGTTGTTTTGGGGGTAGGCCACAGAGGTGAAGGCCTGTTGGATGTCGTAGCCTTCACACCATTCCCCGAGCCTCAGATCGGCGAATTGCCTTCCGTTATTCAAGATGAGCTGGCGGGGGATGCTGAACTGACACAGGATGTTCTGCCAGAAGAATTTGATAACCACCTATTCATTTATTTTAGCCAGCGGCTCGACCTCCACCCACTTCGAGAAGTAATCCACCATGATGAGTAGGAACCTTTGTTGAGCGATCGCCAAGGGGAATGACCCAACGATGTCCATGCCCCATTGGTTGAACGGGCAGGATACCGTGGATGCCTTCATCTCTTCGGTTGGTCGGTACGGGATGTTGTGGTACTTTTTATTGGAACCCAAAGGTGTTTTGATGTGATCAAACAAGTTAAGTTAGGTCATGTTTGGTTTAACCCTTGTGTCTAAGTGTGCAGGAGCTTAGGAGCACAGGAAGTCGAGCGGAAGACGGGCTAGTGAGAAGGACGACACGGGGAGAGAGCCGACGGGCTCGGTGCATCCGAGGGACGAGGTGCCGCGGAAGAGTACACTGGTGGACGAGAAGAACGTACGCGACATTCGAGGGACAAGAAACCGGGGAGGAAGACTGCTCGAGGAGAAAGTCAGAAGTTGGGTTCGGGTGAACCCTATTCCGGATGGCCGAGATCACCCAAGCTAGCGGAGCCGGAGCGGAAGACCCGGACCGAGGCGAGCTAAACCGGAACAGAGGTCCCGGACTGAAAAAGACAACCGGAGTTGACTTTAGGGGTCTGGGCGCCCGGAACCATTCCGGGCACTCGGAACAGTCCGGGACACCCAGAACCATTCTGAGCGCTCGGAACAGTCCGGGGCGCCTGGAACCTTTCCGGGCGCCCGGATCAAGTTTTTATTCAAATCACGATCCGTGCGAAAGGGATAAAATTTTATCCCCCCAGGGCGCCCAGAACCCTTCTAAGCGGCCCGAACAATGCTATAAATATAGCACTGATTTTCACAGTTAAATCAATTCACTTGTAATCCAATTCTTTGTGCTATACTTTTTTGTCTGTTCTGTTAACGCTATAAGAGGCTACGCCGCCCGAAGGAGATATTCAAATAGTGCTCCATATTCTCCTTGGATTAGCAATCTTTTGATTGAAAACCAAGTAACTCCTTTGTGTCTATTTTCTTTTAATTAGTCTCTTTGCTTTTTATTTACAAGTGTTCTTTATTTAGTTATAAGCAAGGAAAGGGTTGGTTTATTTTTCAAGGTAATTCACCCCTCCCCTTTTGCCGATCTCCAAAGGGACCAACACTTTTGGCTAGATAAGTAGGTGGCTACTGTCCGAGCGACATCCTCTTGGAGGGTGGGCCAAAAATATCCTGCCAGAAGAATCTTTCGAGTCAACGAACGACCGCTCAGATGGCTTCCACAGGAGCCTTGGTGCACTTCCCGAAGGATGTAGTCTGTGTCCTCCGGTCTAACGCATTTGAGCAGGGGCCTTGAGAAGGTTATCTTATATAGCTTATCCCCGACCAAGGTGAACCGTCCGACTCTCTTTTTCAATAAGAGGGCCTCTCCCTGATCAGCAGGTGTAGCGCCCGATCGGAGGAATTCTACCAATGTTGCCCTCCAGTCACTTAGGAAGGTTATCCCTTCCATCCTGTCGATATGCGCCACTAATGAAACTTGCTCGATCGGCT
The DNA here is from genome assembly GCF_018446385.1 of Zingiber officinale. Taxonomy (NCBI): domain Eukaryota; kingdom Viridiplantae; phylum Streptophyta; class Magnoliopsida; order Zingiberales; family Zingiberaceae; genus Zingiber; species Zingiber officinale. Next base: position 86,730,454 of record NC_056004.1, read on the forward strand.
GCTTTATCACGATCGCCGAAGTGAACTCATTAACTTAGCCAACTCATCCGCGGGTTGATTTTCCGATCGAGGGATCTTCTGTATAATGACCTCCTGGAAGTTTGCTCTTAGCTTCTCAAAGGCTTCTACATGAAATTTGAGTCGGGAGTTGGTTATCTCAAACGTTCCCGATAGCTGCTAAGCAGCCAATTGAGAGTCTGAATGAATGAGGAATTTTGTGGCTCTAACATGTCGTGCAGCCTGCAGGCCAGCTATCAAGGCTTTGTATTCAGCTTTGTTGTTGGTGGCCCGATAATCAAGTTGAACAAAAATTTGCATTCGATCCTCCTACGATGAAATTAATAATATGCTAATCCCGCTACCTTGCTGGGTGGACGAACCGTCAACATATATTTTCCAAGCTATTTCCGGCTCGGCGCTCTATACCTCTGTGACGAAATCTACCAAGGCCTGAGCTTTGATCGCTGTTCGAGGCTGATATTGAATATCGAACTCGCTTAGTTCGGTTGTCCATTTGATTAGCCACTCGGACGCCTCTGGTTGAGGAGGACTCTTCTCAGGGCGTTGTTGGTCATTACGACGATCGTATGTGCGAGGAAGTACGAGCGGAGTCTCCGAGCGGCAAGCACCAAAGCGTAAACTAACTTTTCAAGACCAGTGTAGCGGGACTCTGCATGTTTTAATATATAGCTTAGAAAATACACAAGCTATTGTTCGTGGCCATTCTGCTTTAATAATGTCGAGCCAACCGCATATTCAGTGGTCGACAAATAGATCCAGAGTGGCTCTCTAGTCCTTGGCTTAGCTAATACAGGCAGAGAGTTGAGGTATTCCTTGAGATCTTCCAACGCCTGGTCGCACTTTGCGTCCCACTGGAATTTCGTCGCTTGGCGCAGCACTTTGAAAAATGACAGGCTCCAGTTGGATGAATTGGATATAAATCAGGACAACGCGGTAATCCGCCCGATCAACCATTGGGCCTCCTTCAGGCTACGCAGCGGTGGCCTGTCTTGCAAGGCCTTGACTTTGCTTGAATTCGCCTCAATCCCTCGCTCAGTGACGATGTGCCCCAAGAATCGACCTCTCTTCGTCCCGAACATGCACTTACTCGGATTCAGCTTTATTCCGTAAGCCCCCAAAGTTTGGCAGGTCTCCTCAATGTCTACACAAAGATCAACAGCTAGGAGGGAGATGACCACGATGAAGTTGGTGGTCCTTGTCCTCTTCAGCGACTCCTCCCTGAGCGAGACGGTCAACCTTACTTGGCCGAGCGGCAACACTTCATTGTCCGTGAAGCCGTAGAGCAGGGTCGTCATGAGCAACAACTCACTCCGATCCATTTGCAACTGATTGAATGCCTTCTTGAATATGATGTTCATCGAGCTCCGTTTATCAACGAAGATTTGGTGAACAGTGTAATTGGCGATTACTGCTCGAATGATCAACACATCGTCGTGAGGGATCTCGACTCCCTCTAAGTCTCTCGAGCCGAAGCTGATCTCAGGTCCTTTGGCCCGCTCCTTGCTGCAGCCAACAACATGGATTTCAAGTCGCCGAGCGTGTGACTTCCTCGCTCGGTTGGAATCACTGCTGGTCGGCCCCTAACAATCATTCTTATCTCTCCTCGAGCCGTGTTGTTCTTGTTCTCCTCTCCTCGCGCCAAATGCCTGTTTCGCTCGTCTAATACTCAGGTGGGACTTTGATTGTTTCTTTGCTGGGGCTGATAGTGGCGTGGCTCAACCGTCCTTTCTTCCCTTCGACCAGTTGATTGACGCCTATGTCGCCGATCGGGAGATGGGGATCGACGACGGTATCCCTGTGGGGCTAGCCTGCTAGCTGCCAGATCATAATAGTCCCGAGTGTTGTGTGTTGTCGATTGGTGGAAGGAGAAGAACATCGGCGTCCACACCTTGCCTTTGGTAGCCTTTGGGCGAGCGACCGACACATGCTGCACGACATGTGTCCTGGGCTCGTGTGGCGTGGCTCCTCCAAACCGAGGCCCCTTGGGGGGTTGATGGCTGCTCGGGTGTCGTCATTCAGACGTTCATGTAGGCTCGGCGGCTGTCTCCTTCTTCCTCATTGCCTGGGCTTGTTATATATTGATGTATTCGTTGGCCTTCTTCTGCAGGTGGCCGAAGTCACTCGGCGGCTTCCGAATGAGCAATCAAAAGAACTCTCCTTCGGTGAGTCCTTGGGTAAAGGCGTTCACCTGCACGTCCGAGGAGACCATTGGGATGCCCATCGCTACCTGATTAAAGTGCTAGATGTAGGCCTTCAAGGCCTCTCTCAGCCCTTGCTTGAGCGAGAACAAGTTCACGCTCGTCTTCTGGTGGCAGCGGTTACTGGCGAAGTGGTGAAGGAACGCCGCTCGGAAGTCCTTGAAGCTGTTGATCGACCCTTTTGGCAATCTTTTGAGCCAGCGTTATGCTGATCCGACGAGAGTAGTGAGGAAGACTCAACATTTAACTCCATCAGTGTACTGATGAAGTGTGTCCGCATTGTCGAATTTGGCCAAGTGGTCATCCAGGTCGCTGGTTCCGTTGTACTCTCCAATCGCCCGCGGAGTGTAATGTTTTGGCAGAGGTCGCTCAGAATCCCCTCTGAAAATTGTTTATTGACTCACTCGGGCAAATCATCCTCTCTGGGTGTCTTCCCTTTCCTTGCATCTCGAACGAGCGCGTCGTCTGAGGAAGACTCCCAGTTCTTGTCCGCTTGGCCCCTTTCCTCAGATGGGGTTCGGAATAGCGCTCGGTGGAAGGAGATAGGCGCATTAGGCACGTCCTCATACGTGTCAACCTGTTTCTTGCTATTACTCCGAGCGGATACTCGGTCCATTCGGTCGCACTGCTCAGCCGGTCGACCGACGGCTGATGCTACTGGCTCCTGTGCTTGCCGTTCAACCAGCACCTGTTGTTGCTCCACTATCTTTCTCGCGCGGGCTTGTACTAAGATGTCGAGCTCCTCTTGCGTCAGTGTCACCGTCATGAATCGTCCAACATCTTCCATCTTCCCGTTCGGATACAGGTTGCGTTCCCACAGATGATGCCAAAATGATCCTGTCCAAAACCGTGAAGCTGGAAAGCTGGGAGGTGGAGGCTTCGTTGACCAGACGTGGACTTCGCTCCGCTCTACAAATCAAATGGAGTCAATGCCGGGCCAGGGAAGGGGTCTCCGACATTGGCCCTCCGGCGCTCAAGTCAGTTACCGAAAAATATAGAGAAGCAGAGCAACAGTAGCAACAGTAGAATTCAATAGTAACGCGTACCTTTGCCTGCGAAGGACCCCCTTTATATAGAGTCCTAGTGAGCAGCGTGCATGCTTCTCAAGGCATAGGACACTCTCCCAGGTGTCCCATGAAAGGACCTTATCAAGAAAGTACTCCTGACATCGTACTTTAACAAGGTATGCATATCCCTGATGAGACAGTAGAAGCTTCAGTTGTACGATCTGCCTGTCGATCATGTCTCGCGTCAGCGGTACTATCTCCCAAAAGGATGTCGAGAGATACTATAGTGGTCCTGTTGCTTGGCTGAGCAGGGTTGCCGCTCGGCCGGGATTCCGCCCTATCCATGGCCAGGTCCCGTTGCTTGGCCAAGCGCGGAAGCCGCTCGGCTGGGACTTTGCTACGCCACTGGCTAGGTCCCGTATGACATCCTACCACTCTGCATCACGCATCGAGCGTCGACTGTCTTACGTACCCTTCTAAGCCTGAGTGGGGTTTAGCTCGGCCCCATCTCCTGCCGATCGGGGCCTAACTGCCCAACTAGGGGTGTAATCGAGCCAAGCCGAGCAGAACTCTTGGATGTTTGAGTTTGGCTCGTTTATAATCGAGCCGAGCTCGAGCTTTATTTAACGAATATATTCATGGCTCACGAGCTTATTCGAGCTTAAACGAGCTTAATAAATAAGTTATAAATTTAAATATTCATTAAAAACTAAATTATATATTTTAAAAAAATTATAATATTCTGGTTAAAATTTATAATTTTATTCTAATAAATAAATTTAATATATTTGTCTATGTGTTTCATAAGTAGAGTATAAAATCTATAAATTCAATATCAAAAATACTATTTTTTTTTATTTAAAAGTTGATTTATGAGCTTAACGAACATGTTCACGAGCTAACGAACCGAATATTGTGAAGTTTGAGCTTGGTTTGTTTATCTTAATGAACCTCATTAAACGAGCTCAAACGAGCTTTTATCGAATCGAGTTTCGAATAACTCATGAGCGGCTTGGCTCATTTATAGGGGTGTAATTGAGCCGAGCCGAGCCGAACTCTTGGATGTTTGAGTTTGACTCGTTTATAATCGAGCCGAGCTTGAGCTTTATTTAACGAATATATTCATGGCTCACAAGTTTATTCGAGCTTTTATCGAATCTAAACGAGCTTAATAAATATAAATTATAAATTTAAATATCCATTAAAAAATAAAATTATATATTTTTAAAAAATTCTAATATTCTTGTTAAAATTTATAATTTTATTCTAATAAATAAATTTAATATATTTGTCTATGTTTTTCATAAGTAGAGTGTAAAATCTATAAATTTAATATCAAAATTATTATTATTTTTTATTTAAAAGTTGATTTATGAGCTTAACGAACATGTTTACGAGCTAACGAGCCGAATATTGTGAAGCTTGAGCTTGATTTGTTTATCTTAACGAGTCTCATTAAACGAGCTCAAACAAGCTTTTATCGAATCGAGTTTCGAATAGCTCACGAGCGGCTTGACTCATTTACACCCAGGGGCGTAACTATATAAGGCTTAGGGGGTGCGGTTGCTCCCCCTGAAATTCAAGGAAAATATTAATACGGTGGGAAAAGAAATAAAAAAAATGTATAGTCATAAATTTTGAAACTTTCTCGTCTTTTTAGCAGAAAATTCCAATTAAACCCTTTCAACCTAACCCATTTTCCTCTTTTCCCAAGTCAATTTTTCCTTTATTTGTTTTTCTTCTTCCTCTAGTCCCGAACTTTTATTTTCCTCTTTTAATTTTTTTTTCTTCCTATAATTTCTTTCATATTCTTTTTTCTAACTCTAATTTTATCCACAAAATCTTTCACGACATGTCGCTGCCGTTATAGCCCAAGTCGCTATCGTCGGACATCAATTGCTACAATCGTCATTGTCATTTGTTGCATGGTTGTTGTCTTCATTTGGTTAACGTTGTCGCTTCGCTAATGCTCTATAAAAAAAAAATACCTTTTAATTGAGGTGAAATTTACTTAATATATTTCTTTCGCTTAGCCGACACCATTGTTTGCTGCGAGCATCACTGTCATCGTTCGCCAACTCTGTCGCTTTGCCCCTCCTGAATGAAAATCCTAGCTACGCCACTGTTTACACCCCTACTCATTTACACCCCTATGCCCAACCGACCATTATAATTGTCCTTCGTTCGGTCCTTTGACATCAGGGCATTGACCGCCTTGACTTTGGCCTCCATCCTAATAATTGACCTCGTGTCAGATAGACTTCTTTCCATCATCGCATCAAAGATTATCATGTTAACTTTTTTTTCAAAAAAATATAAATTTAATTCATAAAATCCTTTATCAGATTAAATATTGTTAGACTTATTAAGAATAATTATATAATAATAAAATTAATATTAATTAATTAATATATAAAATCATCTACCTAAACTATTATAAATTAATTATCTATTTTCTTCTCATTATTGAGAATAATAATATAATAAAAAAGAAATGATGGATCAGTTATTATATAATTAACTAACACATACAAATAATAATAGCTGCAGTTTAATTGTTCGAATCTCGTACTAACCCATTTCTTTTAATATCTATATAAAAAAACCAATTCCAACCTTTAAAAGGAAAAAAAAACAAAAAAAATGAATCGGTGGTTAATTTTGATGGAACGGTAACCAATCTGACTCTCGATTTATTTAGACCTAGGAAGGAGCTCCGGATCAATTCCAATTCCAATTCCAGATCTGATCCAAAGTGGAAGCTATAAAGGGATTTTTCTTAGATCCGGTTAAATAATCATATAATTAAATATAAGGAATTTTTAGTTCGAGTAAGAGACGGATCTAATAAAATTCTATTTACCTGAATATCGGATTAAATTATTTTTTTTTCTATTTTTTTTAAAAAAAATTGATAAATATCCTTAAGCTAAATAATTAAAATTTTATAAAAATACAATGGAGGCTAATAATTGAATATTTCAGTAGGGTATAAATATCTAATCAGACAATCATGAAATGAGGATGAGAATAAAAATTGAATATTTAATATGGAAATGGATGAGGATGAATATAATAAATAGGCATAAAAATTGATGTGATGAACTCTCGATATAAAATTTGATCGGACATATTGCCCGAACGGATTTTGAATCTCTAGTATAAACCTGGTCGGCTCAAAGGTTGGTCGGACCTTAGGGTTCAACTCCTCACTTCTCCAAATATAAGTCTCCTAGCTTATATTCGGGGCTCAGTTCCGCACATGAGCATATTCCTAATTTACATATGGTAGGCTCAGAGCCGATCGAACTCTTTCTAGGAGATAACATTGTCAGAGAATCGTAACAACTTATCAGAGAATATGTATTCTGACATATGCATGCAATGGAGCATTCCTCCTCCTATAGGAAGGTTGTCATACATACTCTACCACCCGAAATACTTTGACACTGGACATTCTTTGTCGTTTCATTAATATGGAGGTTATGAGAGATAGTATAAAAGGGGGTCCTTTTCGTTGGACAGGTACGGGTATGAATGCATACGCATCCGCACACTCACGCATTTACACTGTTATTCCACTGTTCATTTCTTTTTCATTTCGTTCGGTTACTGTTCTGACTTGAGCGTTGGAGTGTCTGTGTCAGGGACTCCTTCCTTGATTCTCGCTTTAATGCTTCCATTAGCTTTGTCTATGATGTGCACGGGTCCGCAACTCTTAATTCCTGGATTGCATAGTGTCATTTTTTTTCCAACTTAGAGTCTTCTGTCAGTCAATATATAAGACACCTCAACATCTTCCTTAATCATAGCATTATCTCCCCCACTTCCAGATAGGATTACTACGCATTGTTTTTTAAAGTTTGCACATGTATCTAACCTTCCGTGGCAATTAATATAGGGGATTATCGATTTAACCCTACAAAAGTTACTAATCATTACACTAAATAAAATGTGCTCCTAACCAAGGATCTAGCAACCCAACCTCTCAAATTTATAATCCGAAGGAAAATATCTTACAATTGTAGCATGTATTTGGGAGATTGCACCGTAGGCCAGGGGCAGGCAAATCCAACTGTTTAATGGGATCAGAGAATAAGTATTCTGACATATGCATGCAATGGAGCATTCCTCCTCCTATAGGAAGGTTGTCATACATACTCCACCACCCGAATACTTTGACACTAGACATTTTTTACTGTTTCATTAATACGGAGGTTATGAGAGACAGTATAAAATGGATCCTTTTAATTGGGCACGTACGGGTATGAATGCATACACATTCGCATACTCACGCATTTACACTGTTATTCCACTATTCATCGTCTTTTTCATTTCGTTCAGCTACTGTTCTGACTTGAACATCGGAGTGTCTGTGCCAAGGACTGCTTCCCTGATTCTCGCTTTAATGCTTACATTAGCTTTGTCTATGATGTGTGCGGGTCCGCAACTCTTAATTCTTGGATTGCATAGTGTCATTTTCTTCCAGCTTAGAGTCTTCTGTCAGTCAACATACAAGACACCTCGACACCATCCTTAATCAGAGCGTCATCTCCCCCACTTCCCGACAAAATCACTACGCATTATCGTTCCTAATGGCTCATGCAATTGTTTTTAAAAGTTTGCACATGTATCTAATCTTCCGTGGCAATGAATATAGAGGATACTCGATTTAATCCTACAAAAATTTTCTACTAATCATTACAATAAATAAAATGTACTCGCAACGAAGGATCCAGCAACCCAACCTCTCAAATTTATTATCCGAAGGAAAATATCTTACAATCGTAGCATGTATTTGGGAGATTGCACCGTAGGCCAGGGGCAGGCACATCCAACTGTTGAACGGGATCATGGTGGCATCTAGACCTGTCCACCTCAGCTGGCGCAATCTAATGGCGGATGGACGACAAATTGGGGGGTTAAAACTTAGAGGCGGCCATGAGCTCACTCACAGTCACAGGGACGTTGCCAAATTTGGGGTTGGTCCCACACGGGCAAATGAGTAAGGTGTCGGTGGGAGATGGGTGAGTTACATGTGCTGTCAGATCGGATCAGTGCTTTTAAAATTAGACCGAGTCGATCAGTGACCGTCCGTCATGGTAAAATAATATTTTTGTTCGTCTCTAAATGATCCTCAGTAGATACGAAAGCGATTCATCAAGTTTATTAAAATTGATGATCGATCGCAATCAATCAAATTCACTCCTCATTTGTGCAAAAGATTTAAGTTTACCCAAAGCTAGCTCCCTCAATACACGGGAATTTAAAGGAGAGAATGATCTAGATATCTGCAGTCATGTGTTCCTGAAACTGTTCTTCTCATAATTGGTGGCATGCAGCTTGCTTGCTTGCTACACGACGATCGACATTGATATGATCTGGCTGCAATCTTCCTCAGTTTGTTTTTCTTTAAAAAACTAAACCAACAGCTAGCATTTCAGTGAATTAACTGACATCAGAATTGGCACAGAGATTCATCCAAAGAGCATTGATCAGATCAGTAACACAAGTATAGTATAGTATAGTTGTTGGAGAAGATGATAGATAGTGATGATGAGGAGATGAGGTTGCTGCTGCTTTAAGGAAAGGACTGAGGGATCTTTCATTGACTGGTCTTTGGCCTGTTTCTTCTAATAAATTTATGGGGTAGGGAGGTGCAGGTGAGCTGGCCATGTCGAGCTAGCTAGGGCTTTGATAAGACCACGTGATTCCCAGAGTTTCCTCCCTCTGTTTCCCTCGCTATTGACAATGTTTAGGGCTTCAATGGAGGTTTCATTTTATATATTTCTATTTTGTCTTGTTTAGGGCTTGGGCTGAATCTGTACGTGGATGGAGGTTGCATGGGAGCTCCATGTGAGCATGCACATGAAGCTTCACTCTCTTCCCTGCAGCTTTCCTTACTAGTTTACTGTTCCATGTGATGTGAGGTTAATTAATAGTTTTATAAACAAAGCACATTTGGATAGCTATGGGTTAGATTTGACTAATGATATAGCATCCAAGAATAGTTTGGGGATAGTGACTTGATCCGATTGAGATCGAGGGGATGGATGGATTGACTCATCAATGTATCTGCGGCCGAGCTCTTTTGGTAGATCGGGCATGCATTGAATTGGTTTCAATAAACTCTTATTAGATTGGCCTTCGTTGGATTGGCCTCTATCGGGTTGGTTTCTTCATCGACGGAAGTTGGCTGACTTGACTCGAGCTCAACCATGTGGCTTCTGCCGTCTCCGCCACATCAAAACAATAATCTCATTTTAAGCCTAGATCAAAAGCTCTTTAGAGCTATAAAGAGTTAAGCATGGTCAATGGCCTCTAGCTAGCTTCATTTGAGAGGTGTATTATTATTATGTTTTTGTCTTTGGGAATCTTTGTGAATGGAGCAGCATTGAATTGAATAATTGTACCAGTGTTAGGCTAGAAAGGAACCCTAAAGCCAGGGTGCTTCTTTCAGTAATCATAAGTAGCATTCATGGGACCCAAGAAATTGAAAGGAAAGCTAATGCCTTATGTTTTATAACCTAAGTTGAATCTAGGGTGGCATGGTAAAAAAAGAAGAAGAAGAAGACGACGAAGAAGACATGATTTCGTTTGATCCATAATTTACTCATTTAAATTTGATATATCGTGTGAAAAATGGATTAATCTAACCCTAAAGCGACCGAATAGTTCAAGGGGACTAAGCGAATCAACATAATTGAATAGTCAAATGAATTGGACAATGTAAAGGCATGAGTTTCAAGCATACATATTAGGCCATGTGTATTTGTGGATTATCTTAAGAAACTAAACCTAGCGGATATTAAGCGATTCAATTGGGTTAAACATATCGGGCCGAGTGAGTTAAGCATCTTAGTAAACATATCATTTTAACTTTGTTCCTACACTTAGTTCATGTATAGAATCAGAGTATGCTTGGGGGGCTTTTAACTTTTTTTACAAATATTTGTTCACCTTCATAAGAGATTCCTTATAAACATGAAAAACAAAATAATAAATGAATGAAACTCCATTGCCTTTTGTTTAAAGACAAGCGATCATTATTTATATTTGGAAGGTAGACGACTTGTCAACAGTGATTTCCATTTTTTCCTCTTCTTATGGATAGAAGAAAGTTCATCAACCTAGTCACATACCGCACACATCATGAGTGGTAATGAGCACAAAATGTATAATCAAGTCGTCTCTATTCGAATTGAACCTACAAGGAGTTGGCGAATCTTTATCAAGACGGGGGCGGCAATGAATTGAGTTGGACCAGTGTTAGATGAGTAAGGAGCCGTAAAGCAACGTTAACATTGTCTCTTTTGCTCGTTGGAGGCACTCGTGGGACCGAAGAGATACGAAAGCAATGTTTCATGCACAACATGATCTAGGGTAGGGTGGCTTCCATGGAGAAACAGCTAGCAGTACATTATTGATACTATCCCACTTCAAATATCATTAACTATATATCCACCATTTCAGTTCCATTCATAGAATATGATGAATCAAGTAACTTTGTCGAGTGCAAAAGGTGGGCTGAATAAGCTTCTATTCAAGTAGAACATCTCGAACATAACTATATCATCATTTCAATCCGACATAGAAATTTTGAGAGTGGTACCACTGATAGGAGTTAGATTGTTACCTTTGCAGCTCTATGCTTGCCTTCAAAATTTTGCACTATTTTTCAATATTTCTATTCATGTTTATGTTTTTATGCACTACAACTTCTTTGTTAAACAAAGCTTTTAACTCATTTGTGATTATACTTGTATAACTCTTGTGCTCTAAGTTGTCATAGTTCAATGTGTCATGACTGTTGAAACTTCATGTTGAAGCTTCCATGGTCAACCGGTCACTCCCAGAATTAGTTAATGTAGGTTGGACATCTATTATGAACTAAAAAAATGTCATGATTGTTGTTTAGCATCTCAATGACACAATCCATTAAACAGCATAGAGAGGCATAACACAACACATAACCAACCCTCATGAACTATAAGTACATTACAATACAATGCTTAACTTTAGTTGCATAACAAACAAAGATAAGGACTACATTATTATCACCTGAATAACAAAATTAAGTACATTACAACTGCATTAAAACCCGATGCCAAGATGGCTTGGTAGTCTCAAGACTCATCATCTTGTGCAGATGATTCCTGATCGAGATGGTAGTAGAGAAGTTTCGATGGTTGGTGGCGATCGCCTACTATTAAAGACTTGCACATAAGAAAAAGGGAAAGTGCATAAAAGATACATAACAGATGAAATCATCACACTTAGAATTTAACTTGCAACTACCTAGTTAGAGCATACTGTCTGTCCTTGCTGGTAACCTCCTGAAGAAATTTATTGGTGCAGAAGGCAACCTGTGTCGGAACCTTGGGTGCCTCATCACATAGAAGCCAGCTAAGGCAGCCAACACCTGCAATGGGGTCACATACAACACAAGCGCGGCCATCAAGCAGAAAACCACAAATATCGCAGTGGCCCGGGGATCTCTCCAACTAAGCAATGACTGGATCCTCTCCCCTTGAGTTGCTAAATCTCCAACCACAGTTTGTATCCTTCCAGCAATACTCCTTAGCCGTTCATACCTTATACGAACAAATTCAGCGCTCCTGTTGGTAGGGAAGGTATCAAACTCCTCATCAAGCTCATCTGGGTTCACAGCTTCTGCATGTGAAATTTTTGTGTTCATGTGTGGAGGATAACGAGGACGATAGCGGTAGTTCCAAATGCCAATCAGGAACATATACAGACAAACTGTAGGAAGTATCAGTTCTGGGAAGCAGACTAGCATTAAAAACAGAATGTGCACCAAGACAGTGGTGATGGGATTCCTCCATGCACAAACATCACGGAACCACTTGTTCACTGCAATAACACCTGAGAAAACTGACATAAGCCTGAAGAAATTAGCTTTGCTTCGGCGCATACTCCATAGATGGGAGTGGACATCAGACATGTACTCAACAACTTCCTTTCTGAGGGGAGGCTCCATTCTGCTAAGTCGTGCAGCCACTATTTGAACAGCTTGGTGCCGCAGCATATCTTGTTGCATCATAGGTAGAGGCCGTATGTAATGCATCTTAGGCAGCAAAGGTTTTGAGTATATGCACATCATGTTAATCAATGAAGTAGATGAGAACCGTATAGCAAGGTGGAGTTCGCCCATCTTCTTGACGCCGGAAGGGTGTAAAACTAGAAGAGGGTATGCATGTGTATACACACGGCCTGTTTCAAGGGTTGAAAGACGTATGCGAACTTTGCCAATGTTAGCATCTTTGTTGCCATTAGGACCCTTCTCTCCTAGTTGGCAATTGTCAAAGACACCAACTGTAAGAACTGTATCGGGATCAAACACTTCCCATGTGTACTGCTCATTGTATCTCGGAGATGGGCTGTTTATGATGGTGCGAGATCGCACCCATTTCTGGCCATACTTGGCTACACAATAGGTATCCGATGTCCCCTTTCCTTCTCGTGTCTTCATAGGATGAATCCCTTCTGCTTTAAGTATCCCGAGCTCAAGCAACCCAATTGGTGGCTTCCAAAGTTGCTTTGCTGTTGGTCTAAGGTCACTACTATAATTGGTGGACTCATCAAGCACATGATATCCTCCATCCAGACACACACGGAGGTGAATCCGGCTCGAAAATTTATCCTTCTTGATCTGATCAACATCTACTGTGACTGGCCTTTCAAGATTGAACCACCGACCATGGACAATGCGGTCATCAGCTCGTTTCTCTATTATTCCTAAAGGAATAACAACACGACCAATCACCTCATCTTTATTTGGTGCCACACAGTCTTGTACAGAAAGTATGAGGTGATCCTCAAAAGGTTCAGCAACCACAAACATGTGGTCTTCATTCCAGAAAGCATTAAATGTTCGTGCCTGAACTGTTCTCGTTCTCAATACCTGATTTCCAAGTTGTGCCTTAACATAAACATCAGGAAAGCGGGTCTTATCAGCAATTATAACATCTTGTGCCTCGACAATGTTGACCCGAACATACCACAGCCTAGGTGCATGATATACTTTCGACCTGAAGTGAGAGCCAACAGCAGAGGTGCCAGCAGGTGCAACTGCATCAGAGTGCCATGCATCAGGAAATGATTCATCAGCCTGGGTTCCTATCCAAACTGCAAGCATGAGTTCACCCTTTGTTTTCTCCCCTTTCTTGTCCTCAAGCCTGTACCACTCCGGAGCCAATGGGCTATCTGGTGGTACACGTATAGGAACATCATTTAAATCAAGGCGTACCAACCCAACAAAGTCATCTTTGAGCAGATCTTTGTCTTTGACCACGACTTCAAGAATTGATGCTTGCATCCTCTCTCTAGCAAATGCAAAGACTTCATTCCATTCTGGCTTCTGATTCTTCTCAAAATGTTTTGTGATTCCCTTGTAATTACCTACTCTCACTTCAACATAAGGATCAAGGCTTCCAGTAATATCCATGGTCGGTAAATCTCGTGCCTTCACAACACGAACAAAAAGATAGTGCATTTGTTCTACAAGATCATATGTACTAGAAGGCTTCTCCGCACGAATAACACGGCCTCCAACAATCTGACCCCCACCTAGGAAAGGGTTAGTTTCTTTCAGCGCAAAAGCAACTGGTTGTTGAGAGGATGATCCTGAGTACATCCTAACAATTCTGGGAGGTGGAGGCTCAGGTTTCATAGGATCCGACACATACCTAACTGGTTCACTGATTGGAGCAGATGAGTGGTGCTCATGGACCTCTTTCGAGATACTATGGAAGGTATGCCTTGATTCATGTTTATTTTCTGGAGGTAGGTTTGTTTGTGTAATCAGAACTTGAGAAGGAACTTCATGAGCTAAGCTTGGAGAAACATTACTTGTATAAAGATCTGTAGCTGGGAGGGAATTAGAAGCTTTTATAGAGGGGTCATTAGTGACGAATACTTTAAGTCCAAGTTCTCCTTTAACATGTGAAAATATACCACGTTTTTCCAATGGAAAGTGGAGTACAACAGCATCAACTAGGGGGACAAAAGAGGTTCCAGCAATGCGAACCTTGCCAAGGAATGATCTGGAATGAGTGGCTTTGTTCATGTTGTACACAAAAGCTTCAAGAGCAAGCTCAGGGAGAAAGGCAGGATCTGCAATGTTGAAGTAGAAGCACTCATTCCATACAGGATTAAGATCTTTTTCCTTAATTGTTGTGCGAAACTTTTGACCATCAAAATGAAGCTCCACGCATGGATTGGAAGAACCCTGTCCATCCTTAGGCATAAGGTCATGGGCACTTGCAACTTCCACGCCCAATTTATAATTGCTCATCTTTATGAAGGCTTGCTGTTCTTTATGAGAGATCTACATATAATTGAAAAACTCAATTTGGTTCAAGTAATTAATTTTGGAAACTATGTAGTGTAACCAGTTATTATCCTCTGAACAAACCTAAGAAAAAGAAACTGAAAATCCATCATATGAAGGTACAAGTTGTGAACAATAACAAGAAATTAGAAAGGTCATCCTGGATCAGTCTAACAGGAAATTAAGACAACAAGTAGACTTGATGAAAAATAAGTCATCTCAGTGGAACTGCAAGTTCTAACAAATAATGAAGGTTAAAAGTGCTATTTAGTTTAACAAAATAGAGTGAGGATTATGTCTCTGATGAATACATTGTCAAGCCATTGTAGAAATCAAAGAGACACTCTTACAGTTTATTGAGGACAAAAAAAGCATGGTTTATCATAACATGTAATCATATGAAACTTAAAAATATATATATAGCATGCAGAAGATTGTGAAATATTTTCCAGCATAATTATTTAGTAGACAATAGTGAATCCGCAGAGCTTAAGAGTTAAAATAATAATGTTAGCCTGAAGCTTATTTGAGAAATAGCAACTTGTATATAGTTATATGAAATCTAGTTTCAAAACGGTATGCAAAATAAGTAAAATCAAGGTTTATAGAAAGTCATAGACATCCTACTAAAAGAATTGTAGTCTCTGGATCAAAAGACAGTAGATGCATTGAAAAAAGATTATTAAAACTGCAATAACGTCGATAAAAAAATTGTCTTCCGACCATTAACTCCTTAGATCCAATGTAAAGCAGTCATTAGTAAAATAACATGAATATCATAAACAAGAGAGAAGAACGGTGTGAATTTTAATTCTTTGTCTAATGAATCTAAAGCTTATGCATTCATGGAAGGACAAAGGAGATATATTTAACATCCTCAGTGCAACCAAGATGCAAAAGAAAGCTCTAAAATAACACATATCAGAGATAAGTTAAATTTGCTTTAATAGTTTGTCGCTATCACTACATATCTACCCTTTCTTACCATTGTGCTTTCTTTAAAAAATGACTAGTGATATGCTTTGCAAGTTGGCATAGTTTGTTACAATCACTACATATCTGTTCTTGTTCACCAATGTGATTTTCTTTCAAAGATGACAGTTGAGTTCAATAAGAGATCAGCGGTGAAATAGGCGGAGACACTTAGTGTTTATATTACCAACCAAACTCTTCAACATTCTTTGGTGAAGAAATTCAAAAGAAATACAGATTTTGTGTGGGTGAAATGAGCTAAAAAAGTGATAAATAAATAAGAGCATCTGTCCAATTTTGTAACTGAGGAAGGGCCAAGGTGCACACTTTTCTCCCAGTAATCAATAGATTTATTATCTAAAGAGAAAAACCCAATAATAACATGGGTGACAGAAATGTGAGCACTTGCACACGAGCATTATCCGCTCAATCGACAGAATACACCATTCCTCCCTCACACAGGAGCCTCGACTTCCATTTCATGCACTAACCAACACACCTCTCTCCAGATCTGCACACAAAACAAACCAAAACCATTTTGCGCCCATTTCTCATCGCAGCCTTTGATCGAAAGTCGAAACCACAATCAACAAAGCCAAATCAAAATCTCATTTTTCCTCAAGCAAATCACTTCAATAGCGTAATGGAACCTAAAAGAGCGACTCAACACAATGAATCCGACGCAAACCTCGTAAAAAATAACTCACCTTCCGAGCTGAACCCTTCAATCACGCCGATCACGCCTTCAGAGGTCGGCCTGACCGAGATCTGGAGGACCTATAACAACAAGCCCTAGCCAAGAGGGGAATGAAAGAGGAAAGAGTTAGCAATGTAGGACGAAACTTCCGGGCATTCCCGTGGGAAAGAGAAGAGCTACCGTGCTCTTTCGTCTTCTTCCTCCTCCTGTTCTAATCTCCTCGAAGTGCTAGCAGCAGGAGCTGTTAGGCTGTAAGTCAAGTCGAAGTCTAGTTGCTGTTCAAGCTTGTTTTTAAATTTTTGAAATGATTATTCCAGTCTTTTTTTTTATAAGTTTAAATTTGATTTAAATTTTTTAAAATTTTATTCTAAATATTATCAAGCTTTCCATTTAAACTTATTTAATTATTCAAAATTTTTATATTTTAAATTTATTTAGTTACTTAGTAATTTGATAATATAAATATATTCCTTTATTTTAAAATTTTATTAATAAATATAGTTTATAAATATTATCTATAAATATTATTTATGAACATGAATATTATATATATATATATATATATATATATATATATATATATATGAGTTTTGTTAAAATACGGACCTTGGCCATGCAACTTATCCGCGATCTACCGAATTAGATTTTTTAAATATTTTTTTTATTTTTTAAATATAATTTTTTCTTGTGTTTCTTCATTCTCGCCACTGCTCACCGCGCCTCCTCGCTCGCCGGCCATCCGCTCACCGCACCTCCTCGCGCGCCCCGCTACCCGCCCGGCCACTAGCTATCTGCCCACCGCCGGCGGCCTCCGGGCGTTTGGACCCACCCACACTATAGTCCAGGGGATGAAACCGTCGGGGATCGCGGCATGGATTCCGGCTACTGCCGCCTGCCCACCGCCGAGCTGAGAGGAAGTCTCGGCGGTGAGGGGATCTAGTCGCGCCGGATTTCGACCACGATTGCGCTTAAATCCGATCGCGATCTCGTCAGAATCTGGCACGATCGCGTTCGGTCGTGACGCGTTCGGAATCCGGTCGTGATCGCGCCAAATTCCGGATCACGCCGCGGCCGGATTCCGGCGCGACTAGATCCCCTCGCCGCCGAGACTTCCTCTTAGCTCGCCGGTGGGCAGGCGGCAGCATCGGGTGGCCAGCGACGACGAGGCGTGGTTACAGCGTGAACAAAGAAGAAGCAAAAAAATTAAGAAAGAGAAAATATTGTATTAAAAAAAATAAAATAATATGATATGATAGTTGGTCCATAACAATCCGCATGATAGAGTCCGTAGCCTAATAATTCTGTGTGTGTATATATATATATAATAAAATTTAGTTTAATCAGTTACTTAAGATTATTCATATAATAAATAAATAAATTTTACTAAGTTGAATATTATATTTACTCACGAAGTTTGATTTATTTATGTCCTGATTAAACGGTATGTGAATTTGATTTTTATTAAACAA
This sequence comes from Zingiber officinale, assembly GCF_018446385.1. Classification (NCBI taxonomy): domain Eukaryota; kingdom Viridiplantae; phylum Streptophyta; class Magnoliopsida; order Zingiberales; family Zingiberaceae; genus Zingiber; species Zingiber officinale. Next base: position 86,748,171 of record NC_056004.1, read on the forward strand.
AAATAAATAAATAAAATTTTAACACTAGCCGTTTGGTGGCAACAAGTGAAAAACTCTTAGGTCCACTCAATTTAAGTTGCATCCCGAAAACCAGAGGTTTGGTTATTGTGGGTCCCGCATAAGTCAGGGATGTGAGTAACAAGAAACAGGGGGAGTACGTTCCTGTGTAGATGATTAACTAAACCCGGTCGTACTCTGGGTAGATGGTTAAAGTAAATGCGGCCTACCGCACCGTGACACGGATGGTGGAATTAATTGCCGTGATGTATATAAATAGCGTCGTAGTTGTTGATTATTTGATAGAGTAATCAAGTCGATCTGCCTAAAATAAATTGAATGGTACAAATGATTATTTAAGTTTGGTATTTTTTTTTACGAACTTGAATTGAGTTGAGTGGAGTTTGATTTAAATTTTAGTAGTCCATTAGATATTATTAATTCTAAATTTAAGATATTATTTAAAAATTTTAATTGATTATTGAATTTAATAATACAAATTTATTGATTTATTTTGAAAATTTTATATATTTTACATATTCATGAGAGTTTGGATTCCATCCCGAAGTTGAGTAGATTGGTGACCGGTAAGGTGACAGAAATATTGATGGAGAAAAGACTTTCGAGTTGGGAGTTGTAGACTTACACACACTATAGATAGGCTAATGGGAATGTTAGATCGAGAATCAGGAAAGGAGTCTCTGGTGTAGGTACTCTGACACTTAAACTAAAACGGTAGTCGAGTGAAAATGAAGAAGAGAATAAATAGTAGAATAGTTATGTGGATGAGTGTGCGTGTACTTAACTAACGGAGAGGATTCACTTTTATACTACTTCGCATAACTTCTGTAATAATGAGACATCTGAGAATATTAGATGTCAGAATATGTCATGTAGTGAATGATGTACGACCACCTTCTCCTAGGCAGAAGAAGGTTCCGTTGTATGTATATCTCAATAGGGGAATTTTTCCTGGTGAGTAGCTGTTATTCTTTAACAAGCGATTACGATTTTCTAACAAGGCTATCTCTTAGATAGAGTCAGATCGACTATAGGGCCAGTTGGATTTATGTTGGGAGTCATACTATACTCATGAGGAGTGGGGAATTGAGCCCCGGAGTCGACTGGATATAGGGATGGTCGGGTTTATGTTGGGAGTCATGCCCATGAAAAATGGGGAACTAAGCCCCGGAGATCTGATTGCCTATAGGATCGGCTGAGTTTATGTTGAGAGCTATGTCCATGAGGAGTGGGGAGCTGAGCCCCAGAAATCCAACCGGCTCTAGGGTCATCCGAATTTATGTGGGGAGTCATGCCCATGAGGAGTGGGGAGCTAAATCTCAGAGATCCGGCCGACTTTAGCACCGGTTGGATTTATGTTGAAAGTCATGCCCATGAGAAGTGAGGAGTTGAGCCCCGGAAATCTAACCGGCTCTAGTGTTGGCCGGGTTTATGTTGAGAGTCATGTCCATGAGTAGTGAGAAGTTGAACTCCGGAGATCTGACCGGGTCTAGGGCAGGTCGAGTTTATATTGGGAGTCATGCCCATGAGGAGTGGGGAGCTGAGTTCCGTAGGTTCAACCGGTTCTAGAGTCGGTCGAGCTAATATTGGGAGTCATGTCAATGAAAAATGGGGAAGTAAGTTTTGTAGGTTCGACTAGCACTAGAGCCGATCAGATTTATGTTGGGAGTCTTGTCCATAAGAGGTAGAGAGCTAAGCTATGTTAAAAATGGTCCGTTCGAATACATACATCTTGACTTTAACTACCACTGCACATTATTCTGACTATCGATCCCATGTTACCTTTAGGGTCATTCACATAACATTATATCACCATTTAAAAATTTTGTTCAAATAAATAAATAAATAAATAAATATTACTATTTTATTAAAAATCTCCCCCCTTTACTAACTAACTTTGGTGAAGCCTAAAATGAATTTACGTTAATATCCTTTTTTCTATTCACACTAAAAATAATTCCAAGGTTTTTTAGTAATTCCACTAGCGAAATAATCAGTGATCTAGAGTTCGAGACTCAGCTACGGCATATTATTATGAAATTTTCTCATCATTAATTTTCTCTGGTTGTTTTATATAAAAAAAATATAGTTCTCTTTAGTCTCACATCTTAGAATTGACAACACTATGATCAAAGAAGCTTCTATAAATATTTTAGGCCAACGATATTAAAAAAAATATATTTTTCTTAGTTTTTTTACTAAGATATAAGTATAATATTAAATTAAATTAATTTATTGCATAGGGAAGCCCGTTACAGTAGTTTGTTGCTGGGATTCTCTAGCGTCAGCCTTGCACTATTGCATGAGTCTGACGAATCTTACCCAAATAATTAATTCTTGGTTCTGAACATAAGGGTGATACTCGAAAATCCAAACAATCCGGATTTTCAAAGACCCAAATAATTTAGATTTTCAAAAGGCAGGTACTTTACCCTAATGACTCTACTTTAGTATTTTAATTTTAAAATGCGTTAATTAATATAACTTCATTATAAAGGTGGTTTCAATGTATTTTGGTTCTTCACGCCCTCCAACACGTCTGACTCAATCTAATGACGAAAGACGTCGTCAGCTACGCACATCACGTCAAAGAGAAAGAAGAGAGACAATGACACAAGAACAACGACAAGCATATCTTTCCCAGCGTCGAGCAAATTATCGTGGGCAAAGACGTGACGTTGCCCATCAGACATTTGCAAATTTGAATTTGCCTATAAATACACCTGGTAAGATATGTGCTAATATTAATCACATAACCTATACTTGATTACAAAACATACTACGGTACCTGATGAAGATGGTAAGTTCTTCTTTCATTGTTTTATGTTAGGGATTATAATTTTAGATCAAATATACATTGGTTTTTTATGATTACATATATATATATATATATATATATATAGATATATATATATACTCCCTGATTCCTTTGCTATTGAAATATAATTATTTTATTTTAACTTTTGTTGTAATGCTAGGCACCTATCCAGTTGATTTAGAACCAATACCTAATGTCAATTCATTTTCAAACCTTCAACATGGTAGTCCAAGAACAAATCAACAACTGATGAATGGTTGCGTCATACATGACTTGCAAAATATATGTTCCTTACATCCACGGCGATACCACAACTTGGCTAGGAGTTTTAATATAAACCATCTTTATGCACGATGGCAATTGCCACATCCGACGATTTGCCCACACTGTCAAGCTCTATTGTTCAGTGGTGAAACATCACAATTGTGCTGTAGACATGGACGCATACAATTGGAACCAATACCTGCCCCAGTTGAGCTTCAGTCATTGTTCGCTATGGAAAATGAAGAAGGGAGACACTTTAGACAATATGTAAGGGCATATAATCATGTGTTTGCTTTCACATCTATGGGTGTTCATATAGATGAAACTTTGGCATCCAGTGCAAATGGAATTTACACATTTCGCACTCAAGGCAATATATATCATTCTATTGGGAGTCTACTACCATCAGATAATAATAGGCCGAGATACATGCAAATGTGGATTGTAGGTACAGATAATGAAGTAAACAACAGACTTCTTGAAAATCAAGGACTACGACGAGAATTGCTTATAAAGATACAACATATTCTTGACCAGTACAATCCATTTGTTCACATATTTAGACAAATTGGACGACGCAAAGATATACCTAATTGCAAACTTATAATTAAGCAACAACCATCTAACCAACGTCAATATAGCCTTCCAACAGCATCTCAAGTTGCAGCTGTTATTGTCGACAACGAAGGTATGGATAATTTGAGTGGTAGGGATATTATTGTTGAAAGTGTCGCTGGAAGTCTTATTAATATTCAAGATGTTGCCGGCTATTATGATCCATTACAATATCATCTTCTTTTAGCATATGGTACATATGGATGGGATATAAACACTCGAAATATTGATGGAACACGGTTGACATGCTTGCACTACTATGCCCACATGTTACAGGTAAATTTATGTTTTAATAATAACTAATACATAGTAGAATTCTAATCTCTTACTGATAGCAGTATATTCTAAATGAACTTTATATTAGATACGGATAAATTCTGCGTCAATATTGCTCCGAGGAGGCCGCTTACTACAACAATACGTGGTTGACAATTATGTAAAGATTGAAAGCCAAAGACTCAGATGGATACGTACAAATCAAAATAATATTCGATCCGAACTATATCAAGGACTACAAGATTGCTTACATGGCGGACAGAATAATGCAGGTTTATTTGTTTGACTGTGACACACTTTTCCACATTATACTTCCTTTTATTTATTTCATGCAACTAATTGAGCTACCAACCAAATAATTCAGGAAATGTTGGTCGTAGAATAGTACTTCCCTCAACCTTCATCGGAAGCCCACGTGATATGTATCAGAGATATCAAGATGCCATGACTTTGGTCCAGACATATGGAAAACTAGATTTAATGCTTACGATGACATGTAATCCAAATTGGATTGAGATAAAAGAACAACTATTATCTGGCCAATCACCTCAAGACCGTCCGGATTTGATAACGAGGGTATTTAAAGCAAAATTTGAGGAATTTAAAAAAGATATTCTGGATAGAGGGGTACTAGGAAAGGTTATTTCATACTCATATGTGATCGAGTACCAAAAGAGGGGATTACCTCATGTTCATATGTTGATCATATTCGCAACCTCTGACAAGTTACATACTCCAGATGACTTTGATTCAGTCGTTCGTGCTGAAATACCATCACCAAGAGATGAAGTGCAACTTTACGAAGCAATTATTCATCACATGATACATGGACCATGTGGATCACTTAATACTAAAAGTCCATGTATGCGAGATGGTATTTGCAAAAAGAAATTCCCAAAACCCTTTCAACCATACACAACTCAGGGAAATGACTCATATCCATTATATCGAAGACCTGAAGGAGCACCCATATCAATTAACCACGACAGCCAAATCATGGTTGACAATGGTTGGGTTGTTCCATATAATCCGTGGCTTCTAATCAAATACGATTGCCATATAAATGTTGAAGTGTGTGGAGGAATAAATTGTGTCAAATATATATACAAATATATTCATAAAGGACCAGATAGAGTGACATTAGAATTACGAAACGGACAGGGATGTGATGAAATACAACAATATGTGGATGGGAGGTGGATTTGTCCTCCAGAGGCATTATGGCGAATATTTGCGTTTGAATTTAGCCGGATGTATCCTTCTGTAATTAGATTACAATTACATTTTCCAAATCAACAAACAATTACTTTTACCTCAAGTCGACAGATAAGTGATGTACTTCAAGATGATGATATATCAAAAACTATGCTTATAGAATTTTTCAAGGTAAATAATGGCTCTACCTTGATTGGAAAATATTTATTTCAGGAATTTCCACAATATTACAGATGGATACAAAGTCAAAAGATATGGGTTCCACGGGTTGGCCAAAATAAAGTCGTTGGGAGGATATATGTTGTTTCACCATATGAAGGTGAAAGATTCTATCTACGTATCCTTCTGAATCATGTAAGAGGACCTAAGTCTTTTGAAGATCTAATGAGGGTGAATGAGGTCCTATATACAACATTTAAAGAAGCAGCTGAAAATCGAGGCCTCCTTCAACATGACAATTATATTCATCATTATCTACAAGAAGCATGCTCTATGAAAATGTCATTTGCATTAAGACGGTTATTTGTATCAATATTGATTTTTTGTCAACCTACAAGAGTTCGACAACTTTGGGATAAATTTCACCCCCAAATGTCAGATGATTTTGGTAGATCGGCTTCATCGAATAATGTTTTCATCATAAATAGATTATTGCTTGAGCAACGGAGATTATTACATCAATATAAAAAAAAGCTCGATGATTTTGATTTGCCATCAATAAGTATTGAGTTTATGGATGATACACCACTTCCTAGGATAATTGAAGATGAGCTTTCCATTCAAATTTTAGATGAAGATTTGAGATCCATTCAATTATTGAATCCTCAACAGAAGATGACATTTGACATTATCACTCAAAGTGTGGTGCACAATGAATCAAAACTTTTTTTCATTGATGGTCCAGGAGGAACTGGGAAAACCTTTTTATATCGTTCAATTTTAGCTCATTTAAGAAAGCAAGGTAAAATTGTAATTGCGGTAGCAACGTCAGGGATAGCTGCAACACTATTACCTAATGGACGGACAACACATTCACGACTTAAAATACCACTTATGCCAACAGCAGGTACTCTTTGCAAAATTGAAAAACAAAGTGACCTTGTAGAGTTGATTAGACGTGCCTCGGCTATAGCTATAGTATGGGATGAGGCTCCAATGGCAAATAGTTATTCGTTTGAATCTGTTAACAAAACATTTCAAGATATTATGGGAAATGTCTTGGCATTTGGCGGGAAGACTATGGTTTTTGGTGGAGATTTTCGTCAAGTACTACCAGTTGTAAAAAGGGGATCTGTAAGAGAACAAATCGCTGCAAGTATTTCGAGGTCGACATTTTGGAATCGTGTAAATATAATACATCTTCAGCAAAATATGAGATCTATATGAGACATTGTATGATGGAAAATGTCAATGATGCAAACTATATGGTTGGAAGAGCAATTATCACACCAAAAAATGTTGATGTTGACATAATTAATGACATTCTTATTTCAAATTTTCCAGGGGAAGAGAAGGAATATATATCTTGGGATAGCGTTGAAGATGACAACAATAACTTTTTCCAAGAGGAATTTTTAAATTTTCTTACTCCAAGCGGTTTGCCACCACATATAATTACTCTAAAAGTAGGTTGTCCTATTATGCTATTGAGAAATGTTGCACCTGAACTTGAATTGTGTAATGGCACAAGGTTGATATGTCGTAGTCTTGGTAGAAACTTCATAAATGCAGAGATCATTACAGGTCCTCACAAGGATACTAGGTATTTTCTTCATCGAATGCCTTTGAAAAGTGAAGAAAATTCAGGACTACCATTTGAATTGACACGTAAACAATTCCCCATAAGACTGAGTTTCGCTTTAACAATAAATAAATCACACGGTCAAACAATACCAAATGTTGGTATTTTTCTTCGCAATCATGTGTTTAGCCATGGACAGTTGTATGTTGCACTTTCGAGAGGAGTTTCTGAACAAACTACGAAAATTTTGGTAACAGATGGAAAGATAGAGCGTCGATTGGGTGTGTATACCGGAAATGTCGTTTACAAAGATGTACTATTACCAGATGATGGAAGATAGATAGGTTAATATTATGTTTTCCTTCCGTACATTAGATATAGAATGAACATTGGATTTTTTTTAATCGTTAGAGATGTTTACACGCAACGCGTGTGCACAATCACTAGTATATATATATATATATATATATATTATTTTGCTCATTTAATTTAATAAGTTATTTAAATTTATTCATTTAATTAATTTTATATTTATTAAATGAATATAAATAAAATTTTATCAAATTAAACATTAAATTTATTCACGAACATTTATCAATTTTCTTTTCCCAATTAGTCCACGTGTGTAGCTTGATTTTATTTATTTTTAACATGTGTTTAAAATTCTTTTAAGTTTTTATTTATTTTTAGCAGGTGCTTTAGATTTTTGAAAGATAACTTAATCTATTAAATACAGGAATAGTAATTTGTTTCATGAATTTTTAAATTTAGGTACAAATGACTTAAAATGGTATGGAGTCTATGGACAAGCACCATTCTTCTTTGTTATTATTTTATTGCTAGAGGAGGATAGATTTGTTAAACATATTTTATTTTATAATAAATATATCTTTTCCCCTGTTTTAATGATATAAATATACCTACTAAAGCAATTAGATTAATATTAAGTTACTTGCAGCCTTGTCACAATCTTTTCCCATTCTCTATATGCACTTCCTAACTAAAATTTATCCTATAAATAAATCAAAAGAAAAGACTGTCTATTTATTATTAAAATTAAATATATAATTGTCCAATCATTGTGGCACAGAGGCCATATCAACATCTCTCTGAAAATTATTTTGCACCGACTTACACAAAAGCACTGCAATATTACTACTGTCCTGAGTCCTCTGGACAAAACACCCTCATAATTTATCCCCTTCGAGGACCATCTTGAAGGGACTGTTAAGTGATTTTTCACCTTATGCTGCAATTGCTACTCATCATCAGCGTTCTCCCCATTCCTATCCTTCCAACGTGCCAAAAAGCAAAGGAAATGGTCGAGATAAAAGTAAATGGTTTCCAGCATCAAATTGAAGTGATCTCGGATACTTCCAACAGGACCTACTAGGAAAATTTTGACTGAGAAATGAAGAATAGGTAAAAAAAAACATTCCTTCAAGCATACGATTAAAATCTCAAAGTATTATCCATCACAAACGATCAAATTAAATCGCCGTAGGTGATTTCCTGCTTGGCTTAATCCGCCAGTTTCATGATGTGACCATGTTGAACTGGAACCTTGACAACTGTTGAGGAATTGTAGAAATGACAGGTCCGTATCTCTGCATCAAAATAATGATTATTGTTTCAGATATGTATCTCATAGTTTTCCCGTTGGAAAACACGACTAAAATATAGAAAATTTGTTATGGCTAATAGAATAGGTTCTAAATTGGTAAACTTATCAAAAGTTGTGCAAAGAGATTAGGATGAGCTTCAAAAAGGTTATTATCGATAAGTGGTGTTTCTAATAAACATGTCAGACATCTACTGTTATTGTACTCGAGCTAATCTTCATAGAACGGTGAGAAAAAACTATACTTATATCGAGATATGAAGATGATATTACCTGAACATTGTCATATAGTTCAAATAATGGAACGGCAAGCAATTTCAAGTTCTTAGGAACAGCAAAATACTCTCTTTCTGAGAGGTGGACAATGAAAAGCTTCTTGCATTCCTGGAAATAGAAGTTGTTTGGTTTAGTATGATATGACAATCGACAGATTTGGCCCCTGATGTGATGAATGCAACTTACCTTTGGCTTTGTAATGTGAGGAGGGCAGTATGGATACATTACTGTCTCAAAGTTTGGCCTCCACCAAGTAGCAACACACTCCCCGATCTGTAAGTTGGTAAACAGATAAGTAACATAAAAAAAGTAACGCATGATAAAGCTTATTGATTAAATTGACCCCTGCATAAAAATGAGTTCGCAACAACTTTTGACAGAAATCTTGAGTATGGTTCTTTAAACATTATGTGCGTATATAAATTCTATCAAAATATTAGAGTAAAGAAGGCTAATGGAGGGAAAAATAATGAAAGCTCAGCTTTGAATATGGAACCACATCAGTTGATCATCAATAGAGAAGGGGATTGACTCACTTCTAGTCTTCAAATTCCTCATTTGGAATGGGCAAAGCAAAGCAAAGCAGTCATCGGATCAAGCAAGTCAATCAGACCAAGACATCTGCATCTCCTTACTTCAGAGAAAAAATAGCGTCTCCGCCTTTAATGAATAGAAGACTTACTATGTGATGTCCTCTTTTATGAAACATGATTCATAGTTTCATGCTCCTTAACAACTTAAATGCCCCAACCCCATCCTTAGACTCTTAATTGAACACTAATTATTTTAAGTGACAATTTTTTTTATCATCCCAAAATAACTTCCAATTTTTGCAGGGATTCCCAGGCCATCATCCTACAGGAAACGTTCAGTACTTACCTGAAGGTTTTCCCTTGAACACGAAGTTCTTTACCTTCTAAGAGAATCCATATTATGAATATCATAAATAAGAATCAGATAAGAATGTTCATTTTTAGGAGGATACTAATGCAGCCACCTGTTTTGAGGATCTAGTTGGAAAATCACCTGGGACATTTGTAATTGTCTGCCTTTTCATAGAAGCGAAAGCAAGTTGAGTTGAACCAAGCTGAGCTTGAGTGTGTTCAACCTTGTTCAACTTTTTTATTGAGCTTGTTTAAGCTTGTCTATTAAAATTTTTATCGAGCTTAGCTGCCAATGTTATCCTTATAATTTAGGTAAAATCTAAAAAATAAAACTTATAGCATGTACTTATTTTTAACATATTGTCAAAATTTTGTAACTGTAAAAATCTATATTACTTTATTTTTTATGTTTTTAATAAAGAAATAACAATATATTACGTGACTGGAATGATGTATTTCAATTAAAGTCCTTTTTGCCAACGAAAAGTAACAAAATGGAGACAATTACTCTTGCTACCTCTAATAGTATGGATGCTAGATTTGAAGAGCTATTTGCTCATCTAGAAGTGAGCATTTGGTATGTGGTGTGTTAGAACATTCCCAGGAACGTTGTAGTAATATATCGTTGTTGTGTTTGGTTCATAGTTGTCAAAAGGCACAAAGCGCAAAAAAGCGCTCAAGAGTCTTGGAGCTTAAAGCGCAATGTGAAGCGCACACTTTACAAATTATGAATTAATAATATTTATTAGATTTTTTAATTTTAAACATTAAATTATGAGAAAACAGAATATAAAGAATTAATAATATTTATTAAAAATAATTTTATATATATATATTTTTTATATATTTTATTGGGTTATTTAATTAAGATTTATAAAAGTCATTATCCCTATTTAAGTGAGGAATTGTTTGAATTAATTAATTAATTAATTATAAATCCAAAAAAAACAAAGCCACGGGCTGTAGTCATCACGACGCATCAAGATGCCCACGACAGTCGGCAATACCGAGGGCATCACGACGCATCCAGTGCTACTGGACAAGTCCCGTGACGCATCCAACGACGCATCTGACACGTCAAGATGCCCGTGGCAGTTAGCGATGCCGAGGGCATCACGACGCATCGGACAGGTCCTGCGACGCATTCGGCGTTGCCGATGCCAAAGAAGCTAGAAAATGCAAAAAAAAAAAAAAACAGAAAGAAAATGTGAAAATATAATCTTACCCATCGAGACGCATCGAGACTCAAAGGCAGACGATTCGAGAGGCACGAGGGGCAAACGATCAGGCGGTGAACACGAATCGCAGTATTGTTTAGGGGCATTAAAGAAAAAAAAAATAAAAAAGATAACTTAGTTGCACCTCACGCAAAAGCGCACGCTTGTGCTTTTGCACAACGAATGCTTCCGAGACCTTGTGTGCTTTCGAGGTCTCGGAAGCGCAAGGCTAACGCCTTGTTGCGCTTTGCGCTTAAGCGCGTGCTTCATGCGCTTTTAACAACTATGGTTTGGTTTGACCATTTATTTAGATTGCCTAGCATCTCACATGGCAATGTGAAAAAGGGAGTTCGGTGCACAAAGCTCCCATCAATGCAAGTCTCGAGGAAGTGTCTATTGTACGCAGTCTTATCTTGGAATGTTTCCGAGGCTCAAACTCGTGACCTCTAGGTCACATGGCAACAATTTTACCATTGTGCAAAGCTCCCCTTCACATGACAATGTGAAATATGTAGCCATAAATTATCAAAATGTGATTCCCACAAAACTATATGATAATCTTACCCTCCACCACTAGGGATTTTGAATTATATTTTGAAATACAATTTATCAATTATATTATATATTTTAGAAAGTTATATTAATTTATTATAATATACTGATAACAATATTTATAGACCATATACTAGTATTAACTATGTTATATTTGGCAAATTTAAAAACTAATGAAATTATGTTAGTTAAGTTAATATCCCTAAAGAGCAAATATTGCAAAGCTAAAAACTGTTTGACATCATATTCATATTAATGCATTCATTAAACCTATGTTAATCTACTTTCTCTTTCAACAAATTCCCAAAAATGTAATTCCTCGTGACAATAATTTAGGAAATCATAATGAGAGCAAGTGTACATTATTTTCTCTTGGAATGAGATTCATTCCGGCAATAAAATAAGCTTATGCAAAGCAAAAAAAGGAAATCAAACGAATGCAAATCAAATAAATTAAGTCAAACACCTGCCAATTTGGCTGAAAGGAAGCTGAACTTGGCGCAAGTTTGCTGAACAGTTTTCGTTTCAAGCCTTCAATTTCTGAGAACAGACACAAGAACTTTGAATCACGTATGAAGAGACTTTGGACGTGCAATCAATAACATATAGCTCAGGGATAATAGGACATTAAGCATGACTACATCTAAAATGGCATGGCCTACCATTTTCTCCAGGTTTCAAACGTCCACCAGGGAGTTTACAGAAAGTATTTCCTATTTGCAGTAGCAGTATATGTGGGTGGTTGTGCTCCTGAACCTAAAAGAATAAGAAAAAAAAACAATTTAATGAATGTGCAGAGAAATATACTATAACGAACAAAGGTTGATCAAGTGATGGACTATCATTATGATCAAATGAAAGGGTAAAAACAAGGGGAAATGAAAAGCCAATAAAATAATGGTACTATGTCTAGTTATCTACCAACAAAATCCCTTCAACACTTGTCCTCATGCCTTCTTTCATATAACTGAAACAAACAAAAAGAAGCAATCAAAAATTGTAAATTATAAATATCCAAATCAATAATAAAGCTACAAAAAAAATAAGAAAAGAAGATGCACAGACTTTTCCAATATAATCAACAATCATATTAAAAAATTCACCAACGTTGTCAAGCTATGTTTATCCTATATGAATATTATTCCTTCATCAAACCAGATGCACAATGATAAAAAAAAGGACAGCCCGGTGCACGAAGCTCTCACTATGCGGGGTCCCAGGGAAGGATCCATTCTACGTAGTCTTATCCTACTTTTTACAAGAGGTTGTTTTCAGGATTCGAACCCGTAATCTTTTGGTCACACAACAACAACTTTACCAGATGCACAATGATATTAGTATAAATATTCAACTTATCTAAATTATTTTTAATATATTAACCAAAATTTCTTTGCCTCCCTCAACCCCTTTATACACCAATCCATCTAATAGATTCAACTTTTATAACTATAGAATCCATTATTCGTATTGGAACATATCAATACCATCATAGACTATTTTCGTTTATTTTATCATCTACTCAAACTATACCTACATGCTCTTAGAGTGTTATATCTACCTAACTTATACTCCTTTTTACGGAAATTCAAATTCCTTCTCTAGCACAATTTAGCCACAAACACACCCCTTGCAAAACCATAGTAACTCTATCCCTTATTGTGACAGCATCTGCCTCCACTATCGCTACCCAGCCTACCTATGAACCTGATCTCTCCTACAGCATCCATAAGATCCGACCTCCAATCATCTCTTCTATGCAGTAAAATATCACCAATGAAGAAACAATTTATCATTAAAAGAAATGCAAGGTCTTTCCCACAAAGAGACAATTGTCTTACATAAGAGGACGGAGATCAAGAACATAATTGCTTTTGGATTCTGTAAATTCCCACAAAGATGAATTAGAAGGGCAGAAGGTGACCACTTTCCTTTAATAACCTACCGTAGCATAACTAGTGGACAGTCAAATCATGCCTAAGATCACATTAAATTTGGTGAAATTAAGCAACAAAAGATCCGCAGGAATAACCCAACATCGAGCTCTGACCAAAAGTCCTTTAACTCAGCCTAAGTGCATCGCACGATCTGATGATCTAATCACAACTAGTTGCTTTTCTCATGCCATAGTTTCTCTTCCCATTTTGTTCAATAAGCCAGATAGAGACAAGTATATATGCTACCAATATCTATCAAAGAATTGCAAGATATGAAAAAGAAATAAATAAATAGAAATAAAAACATATATAAGCACATGAATAATTACCAATTTCGCATCTCGAAACCAGACTGAAGTAGAAAGATAAGACTTTTAACATATCAAATTAGGGTTTAAGTGACGGGGAGAGGGAAGAAAGCGAATCAGAATCCCCGTAGCGATCGCGGAAACGGAGAAAGAAACGGACGTACTTGAGCTTCATGCGTGCGAGACGATCAGCGACGGACGTGTCCTTCTCCATCTTGGGCTCCTTCGCCCCGAAGGTGTAGTTGGTAAGAGGGTAAGTGTTTACCACCGGCGACGATACCATCTCTCTCGTCCTCACCTCTGACTCCTCCTCGACTTTGCTGCTCTCCACCACACCGCTCCTTTCCGCCGGAGACCACGGCGAGAAAGTGACTCGTCGCCGTTAATGGGTAGAATAGGACGCTTCGCTGCAGCTGGTTTAGGTCGGACTCGGGTGCGTATACGGCGGGTAATTGAAGAAGATATAATAAAAGAGAGAAAGTGTAAAAAAATAAAAAATCTTAATTTATTTAAGATTATACTATTTATAGACATATCGAATTATAATTTTTTAAATTTGTTTCTCAAATTTTTAAACAATAAAATCGAATAAACTGTCAAAATAAAATTTAAGAGTTAAGTTTAAAATTTACCGATTGAGTAATAAGCATAGTTATTAAAGTTATGCTTGTTCAAATGAGGATTAATTTGGAGTTGAATTTTTAAATAAGATAAATCGATTTAGTCGTTTTATAACTTAAAAATTTAGCAACACCAATTTGGCCATAAGTCAAACACCTGAATTATTAAAACAAAAAAAACTTAGCAACACCATATTTAATCTTTCAAATTGTAATTTTTATTTAATATTAATCATTAAGTTCATAGCAAATTGTACATGCATATTCATTATACAAAGCATTAGGCAAGGAAGTGATAGATCCGATTACGATTCGAAATCGACGGTTCAATGATTGAAATTATCAATTCGATGATTCTTAGTAAGTCGATCCTTAACATTAACCGTACAAGAAGATTGCAATTCACGATTTGAAATTATCAATTCATGATTCGTCATAGCTCAAGATCAAAATTATTTAAAATAAAAATAAAAATTCTTCTCCTCCCCTCAACGATCAAAATCAACCGTCTAATTATCCAAATTGCTTTTACTCTTTTCTCTATATTTTCAATCACACTAATATAAATAAACTATTAAAGATTATTTTTTTTTACTCTCTTCCTTTTTTTTCTTTCAACTATTAAGGATAATGATATAGTAAATAAATTTCATTAGTTTTTAAATAATTAACTAATAGATAAAAATATCAATCTATTAAAACCTAGTTGATTAGGTTATTAAATAATTAGCTTATAACCTAGTTGGTTAGTGATCATGTCTGAAATCGAGGAAAACGGACAACCGACTAGGTGGCGTTGAGGTTTACTGTAAGAAAACTTCGAGCAGAAGGAACTTGGTTCCACTCTCGATCTTGCATGTCAAAGAGAAAAACTAGAAGAGGAAAGCATTAGTAACCAGATTAGGGAGGGGTTCCTGGTGCAGACACTCTGACATTCAAGCCAGACAGAAAGCTAAAGAAAAGGATGAAGAATAGTGGTGACGAATTGTGAACTCTGATAGCGAAGTGTACCTATTCTTGTGGGTGGAGACCTCAATGCATTTCTAAAATAGGACTATTCTGACATTCTGATAACTTTCCCTAAAATAGGTCCACTATTTTTGTGCTTTGCAGGATAGAAGCTTCTGTCATAAGAATTACACAGGAAATATTCCCTTAATTCTCTGATAATAGTTATACAAAACGTCAAAAAAAGAATATTAGGTTGTTGCGCTGATAGACCATTAATACGCTCTGAGAGTAAGACGATTGAGTCCCCTTTAACGTCCAATCAGACATCACTCTTGAACAGGGTTGGGTTGGCTAAGGAATGCTAACTATCTAGAGGACTCAGCCTCTATGAGGACTTTACTTTCTTGAGGACTTGACCTCTTTGAGGACTCAGTATCCACTCAGACAAGGAGTATGGCCAAGCCGAGAGGACTCGGCTCGAGATTCTATTGACCTAGGAGGACTCGGGATCCGAGTGGACAAAAGGTCTGCTTGGCTTGACTATTCGGTCGAGGTGTACCCCGAGTGTTGACCCCTCCTGGACTTTGACCATCACATCAACTAGCTTTCTTGACTTTGACCGATCTTGGGTGCCCTACTTTATTCGTCGTATCACAAGCCTCTCTTTCAAGTCTAGTCGAAGGAGACTGCAAGCTGACTAACTAAACACTTGGGTCTCTTTGTGTTTCTCATTTCTCAGTCGGACGCTCAGTCTATGACAGTCATTCGGCTAAAGCTGACGTCATTCTGTTATAATAGCCGCCCTGCAAAATCAACTGTTGGCTAGGGCTTTATTGACTCTTGTAAATAAAAAACCATTATTTTAATATAATTCAATTCAGTTTGGCATTACTTTATCTTTATACCCATGCTATATACATAGATAAAATCCTTGAATATACTATAGTGAAATGTGGTGGTACATATGATGATCATCATGAAATACATCAATATTCACTGTATATTCTAAATTTATTTCTAGTCAATTGGGTCGCCTAATAAACAAGGATAAAAGGCTGCTTGAGCTAGAGACTAGCATCTGTGATGTATTGTACCATGTTTCATTGGTAAGAACATTGAGATGTTCAAACATACAGATGGGTGATCATATGATGAGTTCATCGAACATCCCTCACAAAGACTTTCCAAGTGGTTATCATTTATCGACTGGATAAGTCTTTGGTTGTGGTTGTACACTAGTAGTCTTTATGACCCGGGACAACACTGAGACTCTATATGCTGGCGCTGCACTTTGACTCATTTACCTACTCTATTAGGGTCATCAGGTGGTGAGATTGGGTGTAGTAACGAAACATATAGGAGTCAGTGTATTATAGTCGGGGATTCACAGCACACCTACAGGTGTGGATATCCTATGTAATATATTGTTTTATAGTGAATGAAGTCTCTAATCAGAGCTGTAAGATGTACTTTAGGAAATGAATTTCCTAATTATACATGCGATATCACTATAAGATATATCACATGGTTGTCGAATCAATATACAATCCTCGATGTACCAATGATTGTAGATTCGACCGGGATATATGAGATGAAGGGACTGGACTGTACGTTAATCATAATCGACTGGTTCTTGCAAGCACTATTCAGTGATACCTAGGGAATCATGGGGCGGCGTTGCTAGATGCTCTTACCATGATTCGTTGGGTGTTAATCAGAACTCGTCCTATAATTAAGGAGTTAATCATAAGATGAGCTATTAAGGGTATGCTCGAATAAAGGACAAGTATAGTCCTGAATGACAAAGAGTTGTGAACTCACAACTAGCTGTATCCCTGAACCATTGAGGGTCACACAAGTATTGATTTCTCTATTTCCTGTTGAGAAAGTCAAATCAAGTAGTT
The DNA here is from genome assembly GCF_018446385.1 of Zingiber officinale. Classification (NCBI taxonomy): domain Eukaryota; kingdom Viridiplantae; phylum Streptophyta; class Magnoliopsida; order Zingiberales; family Zingiberaceae; genus Zingiber; species Zingiber officinale. The sequence continues at coordinate 86,765,385 of NC_056004.1, forward strand.
GAATTTGGCAAATAAAATTTGATGTGATCAAACAGTGTGTTGGCAAATAAAGTTTGATATGATCAAATGTTATAGTGATTTCTAATTAATGGAAACGAGGAGAGTGGAAGAGTTCTACACAAAGTATATATATTTGATTTATATTATTGTAATAGTGAGCAAATGTATTTTCTATGTCAATGATATTGGATAATTGATATGATTACAATGACTCACATTATTGGGTTTTAGAGAAGTTCTAAAATCCAATAGACTATGATGAAAGAGATGTTGGGCTTTGAAAAGTTTAAACCCAAGAAAAAATACAATTATAATTAAATTGCATTATAAAAAGAAAAAAAGGAGATTTTATTTTCAACGTGATGAGACCAAGGAAGAAAGAAAAGAAAAGAATAATAATTAACTTTTCTTTCCCCTTTTACTCCACTTTCCCACCTCGCCACGTTCACCACTTTCTCCACTCCTCCACATTTTCCATTTTCTCCTCTCCCTCCACGTTTTTTTCCCCTTCTCTTGTTGACATTTTCACTTGAGAGTTTAGTGGCGAGTCTCTAATGACTACGGATTCAATTTTGAAGTTGTTCGGCAGCAAAAACTTTTGATCTCCTTTGGAGAGTTGAGCAGCCTTCATCTCTAAAGCTATTGAAGAAAAGATTCGGCAGCCACATTTTTCTTGAGTTTTATTGAATTCGGACAGCAGATGTTTCTATCCTTTATTTGGAGAAATTTTGGCAGCCACCTTTCAAAGGAAGAAGATAGAGATCTTCTTTCCTCTCTTCCATCGAAAAGTTTCATCTCCTTGTTGTTACTTCTCCTCTTCAAGAAGTATTATTGCCGCTCACCTTCTTGTAGAATTTTGTAAGGTGTAGTCCCTTATTGAGGACTATTAGACAACCCCTTGTGAAGGGTAATTGGGAAATCCCTTTCTCATCTTTGAGGAAGTCGTTTTGATCGTCTCGAAAAAAAATGACACTTGATCTCTAGTGCGATTAAGTGTTGGAAAGGGGACTTCGATTGTGTACCAAATTAGACGAAGGAAGTACGAGCTCGTGACAACAACGAGGAGTTCTTTCGCTACAACCATAATAGTTAGAGTCATCCTCAAACACAGGTTGTTTGAAAGGTACGTTTATGCTTGCATTATGATTCATATGTATGTTAATACATGTGTTAATAGTTTTATTTAGATTATGCCTAAATGATCTAATATGTTTATTTTAGATAATTTAGCATGTCTAAATAAAATGATTAAATGAATATTATATGAATCAATCACATGATAGTTTATCTTTGTTATGCTTTTAGGATCTTACATATACGGTTAGAATGCATGCTTAGATAAAGATCATGCTTATGTTTGTTTTAGAAACCATACGAATACTTCTTTGATTTAATTGTTAAATCACAAATAAAATTTTAAATTTCCGCTGTGCATAGGAGTGTAGAAACACAATCACCGAATTTCGAATTCGGTTCCAACACATTCTACCACCGCTATAGTTGTAACTTGAAAACAAGGTATGCCACTCATAATTAATGTTTAGTGCGATAAGAATGCCTTTGGACCATAAAAAGATTACCGTTTTTCATCCTTAATAAATACGGGTTGTATCTCTCTACCACATGGTGGGCACCTGTGACCAGAATGTTTGAAGTGGCAGGTGGCTATTAGGGTTTGATATGGCAGGTGGCCATTCGAATTCAATGGCCTTGATCCTTCCTCTGTCTCCTGCTCCCTATGATCGGATGGCTCAAGTGGCACATTACTAGGATTTTTAAGGTTTCAAATATTCCCTTCTAATCTATTTTTCATCCTCTTTCACGACTTCTTCTTCAACCCTTCTCACTATCCCCAGGGATTGCTTAGGGCTTCCTCTCTTTATAGTAAGTTTGTTTTTCACACCCCCTCAGTTTCCTTCATCCTCTTTTAATTGTTGGGTTCATCGGGCCGCGAAAACCACTTTTTCGCGTCGCGGAAACCCCGAGTCACCCAAAGCCATGGATCTCGTGCAAAGATTCGTAAACAAAACTTTTCGAAAAACCTTTTTCTTGTACGAGTTTGTAAAAACTTTAGATCTACACTAAAGTTAAGATCATTACCCTTGTAGCGAAGCCCTTCGCGTTCCCGCTCGTCCAAGGTGCCGGATCTCTAGACCGTCAAGTGTACGGTCCTCTAGAAGTATCCACACGAACAATCCTTGATGGAGAAGACCAAACAAAGGTGTGCTAGCACCTTGTCTTGTTCGGCCAAGAGAGGAGGAGAGGGAGAAGAGAGAGCTCTAGAGGAAGAAGATGACTTAATCACACTTGAATGAAAAATGAATCTTTTCATTCCCCACTAGAGTGGCCGGCCACATCTTGGAGGTGTAACTCTCCACATTAATTCCAATTAATGTGGAGACCATTAAGAGTTGTAACCCCCATGAGGTGGTACTCTAGGATGATGTGGATCAACACTATTGGTCCACATCTTGCCACCTCACTAAATGACATGACAACAAGTGTAACCTCCTCATTTAATGTGGGCCGGCCACATTAAATGCTATGGAGGCTTGTAACCTCCATGAGGTGGCACACATTGATGATGTGGAGCAATCCTATTGGTCCACATCTTGCCAACTCACTAGTGATGTGGCAAAAAGTCAAGTCAAACATGACCTTTTCTCTTCCTCTCAAATCAAGTCAAACTTGATCAAATCTCTCTCATGGTTGATCTAATCCAACCATATGATTCAAGCCAACTTAATATAATGAATCTAATTTATTAAATTAAGTTGATTTAATGAGTCATAATCTAAATTAGACTCATTAAATACATGAATCAACTTGAATCCAACTCAATTAGCCCAATTTGGATTACTCTTAATCCAATATGATTCATCAAATGAATCTAATCCTCTTGGTTCATCATATGAACCAAATCTCCATCTAATTATCCTTAGTGTGTGACCCTATAGGTTCTTGTAACGTTGACAATGCCCTAAACCCATTTAGGAGCATAAGTAATGAGCAGTATCTAGCAACACATCATTACTACCCAAGTTACAAGAATGTCGAGATCCGACATCACCTTGTGACTACCAATTGTGACTCCTCACAAAATATATGACATTGTCCTTCTATCCTAGACATCTAGATTGATCAATGTGAGGCATAGACCGTGTCATCCTCTAATCAATCTAAATCTTGAACTCCAAGTAGACTCACTCGATCAAATGAGCTCAACATCTAATGTTGACTCATTTGGGCATGGTCATGCACTTAGTGGTCTCACTCTATCAAGAATAGCGATGTCGCTCCCGTCATATGGGAGGGATAGATCCCATCTACATCACTCACATCCCTCTGCATAATTCGTTACATACCCAGTAATCGCCTTTATAGTCCACCCAGTTACGGGTGACGTTTGACGAAACCAAAGTACATAACTCCTTATGTAGGGATCCATGGTGACTTCAGGTCCAAGGACTAATAGTCATACTAATAGCCACATGAGAAAGTATATGACACTCATATAACGATCCATGATACTTTCTCATGGCGGGTCATTCAGTATACATTCTCCAATGTATACCCATGTGTCAGCTTGATATCTCTATATCCATGACTTGTGAGATCAAGTCATCGAACTGACCTACATGCTAGTCTTATTGCATTAACATTGTCCCTGAATGTTAATACTCGACTAGGAATGATTTAGAGTAGTGTTCCCTATATCATCTCACTATCGATTCAACTAATCGATTGATATAGGTATGAACCTTCTACTCAAGGACGCTATTATACTTAGTCTATTTGGCACTAATACAAATAAGTATAATAACCAAACAAATGCCTTTATTAATATACAAGAATATGATATACATGAGTCCATACAATCATCAAAAATGATTGGCTCTAGGGCTCTAACTAACATTAATGGCTGTCATTCCCCCTTCTATCATCCATGGCCTTTGGTATACCTCGACAACCTCAGACTTTAACAACGGGGAGGTGGACCATATTCGCCTCACCTATCACCTTCTTGCTGACCACGATATCATTATACCTTTTGGTTATGATCGTACCAACCTTCCTCCAACCGGCTAAATTTTCCTTTATAAAGATCAGTTTTTGGCCGGTCTCCGTTTTTCGTTGCACCCATTTTTTCCCCAAAATTTCTTGCTACTTTCACATTTCCCTCCAATAGTTAGCCCCCAACTCCATTAGGTTGTTATGTGGTCGTGATTCTCTTCTAACTGTACCGTATCCCTCTGATCCCCCATATCTATCACTGCTTTTATTATCCCAAAAAAATCTGAGCCTAGCATCTTTATTTTCCAATTTTGATCAGACTCCATGCATCTATTTTGATAAAATGTCTTCTTTCAACAAAGGTTAGAAATCTCATTATTTTTTTATCTTTGGCTCGTCCCTCCTGTATCCTTTTCGATCGGCTAGCAGATAGAATTGTCTCCTGCGCTAGAAATGGATGAATTTCAAGTGGAGTCGGCATATACCATTGCCTCAAGGACTCTATCTGGCCTAAAATTCAACACCCACCAATTGCTCCTAGAAGGTGTCTTATACATTTTTGGGCTTAATCTCATTCGAGTCCGACTACCCAACAGCTTCGGTAAGAAATTCAGCCTCCTTCTAATGTTATATCTAACTAATTTCTTTTTCTTATTTGCAACCGAAACCATGTGGAAGGCGTGCGCAGCAAAGTCACTAAATTGGATAATGAAGAAATGAACCAGCGCGTGGAAACCAAGTTGACTTGTTGCAACGCCTTACCGGTCCGCTCGACCAAGGAGTCGACCGATGGGGAGGGTGCTAGCAGGGCTGCGGGTAGTGATGCGGCGACCAATACTGAAGAATTTCCACCCCACCATCCTTGGTTCCTGAACAAATTCCTTTTGAGTCTGCAATATCTAACATGCCTCTGTGCATTCACCGCAAGGGAAGTTGATCGGTTGCGCCTATGCCTCCAACTTCAACCATGGCACCTTATCCTCGACCACCCTCCAAACAAAGGGAGAGCTCAGTTCTTGTTCCTCCTGAACACATGACCGACCGTTAAGATCCTTCTCCCACTGACTGGACACCAGCGGGTCCCTTTAGGCTGACCGAGCCCATCGCAACACCACTAGTCTCTTCTCTATCCCCTCACGAGGATGACCCCACTTCTAAAATTACATCTAAGTCCCAACAAAGAACCAAGTCCACCTAGTAGGGGCTTGGGCCTCGTAAGGTTAGCGTTACACTTCGGTTGCCCTCTTAGAGCTGGTTATGTACCAACCTCTCCAAGCCGCTCTCACCTCAACACATGATCAAGATGAAGGGCCAGCTAGCTCAGGTCTAGGCAAACTACGTGGTAGACATGGTTGAGCACTCCCTAGAGGAAGTGGTTAATAGATTCTCTCATGACATCACAGGGGTGAGCTTTCTCTATCACATGGATACCACATAAATTTTTCTACTCCTTGCACTTTGTTTTAACTTCTCCCTTTTGTCAGTTTTGAGTGGTGGGCTTGTCCATGTGCCAAAAGATAGAAGAGGTAAGCTACGCTTATGAAGGGCTCTACGAGAGAAGCAGGAACTTCCAAAGCCCCCACCGAGTAGCTCCAAGAAGAAGTGGCTCATCTGAAGAAAGAGCTGGAGGATCGACACGAGTTGCTGCTAAGGGCCGAGAAGGTCCTTACTGAAGAAAAGGAGAGAAGACTTGCTCAGGCGGTCTTCATGGAAAAACTTTAAAAATAACTCTAGATCGCCGAGTCTCGCCTCCAATTTGAGAATGCCCATAAAGTAAGGGTCATATCAGATTTGGACCAGAAGAATGCCGAGGTCAGAGCTCTCTCTTTGAAGCTAAAAGAGGCCGAGACAACCCATGCCTCCGAGCTTGCAGCCAAAGTAGCTAAGTTGATCGAAGTACTTATAGATCGAGGAAAAGAAGCAAGCCTGGGATAATAAGAATGTCGAGCTAGAGGCGCTAAAGGCCTATCTGACTAATTACAAGGCAGGGGAGCCTAAGCTGCTCAAAGCTTATAGGGTGAATTATTTATGCTCCTAAGAATTCAATCTTCTCCTAGGCCGATAGACTTAAAATATGTTTGGTTATAGGGCGGAGGGGCTTATGAAGCAACTCAGAGAAGCTGGTCATCTCACCATGGATCTTCCCTTGAACTTTATCAACCGCTAGAAGATCTTAGAAGGTGTTCCAGATGATTCTTTCCCAGACTTTGTTTAGACTTTATTCAATGCTCTTTAGAAAGACTTTTACTTTCGGTGTTGGATTCTATTATGAATCTGCAAGTGCATAGAAACATCGTTGGTAATAAAAAGATTACTGATCCACAAGGACTGTTGACTAAGCACTAGTTGAGTTTGCACGACGAATTATCTAAACAATTGAATGTTGATTGGAGTAACAAACGCAAGAGATCAAAAGATTTGAGAGAAGACAGAGGGTGTTGAGAGAAGGGTTTGAGAGAGAGAGAAGAGTTGGTTTGGGGAAGGTTAGCTTGAGAAGGTAGTTCTAGGATTTTAATTTCATTGTGATACTTCTTAATATAATATGAATTTGCAATCTCAATTCCTCTATGTCTATGACTCGTAGGGAACCTAAATGAATGCTAATGCTACCTTATGACAGTCTCATCAGAGTGCTTTCCCAATTAACATTCAATGCTACTAAGTAAAAAGAGCAATATAGAAGGTCTGATATAGTAGTTACCCACCAAGGGACCCCGATCATACGATCTAAATTATTCTATTACCTCCTACCATAGAATTGGTGAAAACTCATTAAGCACTACTTTGAGTCTCCTTTGTATAGATTAGCCTCCATTTTAAAGGAATGTTCGAGATGTCCAATTTAATGGTTACCCTCTGTCACTAAGGGACCCCTGGTCATACAATCTCAAGTATTCCCGCTACACGGTGACTAATCCATACATCCATCCAATTAAATAATACGCATTAGCAATAAAAATTCACACATATATTCAATCAAACAAGAACCAAGCACAAACATGTCATAGAAATAAAAGACAAGCATATCCATAAAGTTTTACATCAATTCATATAACAAATACTCCCTAGTTCTAGAACACGGAAGAGTTACTCCATTGCAAAGGAATAACAAACCAAGAATGCAAAATAAAGCATTCTTACAACTCCAAATGGGAGATAGAGGAGAAGAAATGTTTATCACAGAGTTTGTCAGTGTCTTTGGGATGCTTCCTTGTTCTAAAAGTGGACAGATAGTGCAGATCGACGAAAACATAGGCTCTAGGGTTTCCCCTATAGGGGAAACCTCTTTCTCAAGGAAGGGGGCAGAGCCCCAAACCAAAGATCCCTCAAGAAGGGGATAAAAAAAAAAAATCCCCTTTTATAGGCAGGGATGTGTGGCCCTCGCCCTAGGCAAGTACAGCTGTGCCTTTTGGCATGACAAGCTCATGCACATGGTGAATGGAGAGGCATGACCTGCCCGTGTGACCTTCTAGGGCGGAAGGCATGGTTGTGCCTCTTGGCACTGCCAACCTGTGTGGCCTTCTGCTCGGAGGGTACACGACCGTGCCTCTAGGCATAACATGACTGTCTTGCTAGGAAGAGAGGCATGACCGTGACTCAAGGCACAACCTGCCCTCGGGAGGTCACATGGCCTTGGCATGGTTCTGTGAGGAAAAAGACATGGTCATGCCTTGCTGAATTCTCTTCCAAACTTACTCCAATGCTCTATTTTTACTCCAAAATGTGTCCTGTCAATGAAAACACAAAGAGGAGCAGATCTTCGAGTAAAATAAGTAGCATTCTAATAAAATTATGAAAAGGAGTGTGATAACATAAATCAAATATAAGAAATTTAAGTGAATGTGTGTTAATAATAGTCTAAATGCATATATAACCTACACATATCACACCCTCAGACTTAAACATTTGCTTGTCCTCAAGTAAAAATTTGTAATCTAAACCCATGTATCAATGTAGTGTATCATCATCCTTAATGACTTAATCTAACTTTATCAACTAGCATCATTGGTGAGCATGCTATCAAAGTAATTTAAGTGTGGTCTAAGAAGAAGTTCTTCGTGCTCAGTGCCATGGGTGGCTTAAGTTTTTTAAGTTTCAATCTTCGTGCCTATTCAAGTTGTCATCTAACTGATTTCCTTGTAATTCCGGCGATAGACACTCATCTGCCACACGCTTGGTTCATCCCTCTCAAACTATCTAAGGTCTCAAAGGCGTGCTCGGAATTAATAGAATTTTAACATTTATTTTCCTAGTAACCTAATTCGGTCTTAAAGGTGTAAATTACTAGATTTCACTCACGATACCTATTTTTAATCTCTTATTCAATTAAATTATTATTATTATATATTTTTTAAGTGCAGTAATAGTGTAGCACTAATACAAATGCAAGTGTATATACATGCAAATGTTGGGATATGATTTTTCTAAATGAGTTTAATTGATCTGAGCTATATCCAGTAACTAAAATATAGTTTAGGAGATCACCTTATGACATAAGTACTAACAAGTTCTATAAATTATAACTATTTATAAAGTTATCTACTATTCAAACTTGGTAAAGTGAAGAGAGATCCTAAAATTAGGCCAACACTCAAATGTTTCCAATAAAAGTAATGCTCACTTCATGCTAGTAAAGATAGAGAAAAATTATTCACTAAGCATAGTAACACTAAGGATTGAACACATAAGTGAAGAATAAATGTGTTAGAATTTTTGTAATAAGGAATAAATAATTATGATGTGATGAATGATGCAATTAGAAAATTTTATTATGCAAAAAGGAAATATGACAAAAAAACTAAACTAAACCCAATACACCCCTAGACTTAAACTTTTCATTGTCCCAATAAAAATTTAAAATAATGTGGAGGAGATATAAAGTAAGAGAATGTACCAAATTTTGCATGCCAAACACCTAAGTTATTAAATTCTCCATTAGGTAATCGCACTCATCCTAATATCTGAATCCTAAAAAAATAAGATAAGAAAAATTAAGGAGAGGGATTAGAGTAATGAAAAAGAAAGAAACTAAAAAGAAGCTAAACTTTAAATGAAAGCAATGAAAAAGAATTTAGGTTGTCTTCCCAAAAGCGCTTGTTTAAGGTCATTAATTTGACCCTTATTGGATTCATCAAAATCGCAATCTAGGAGGCGTCAAAATTTTCAGAATCCTTTTGTAAAGGGTTCTTAGTGTTGGTGCAGGAAACATCAGATGACAGAACTTAAGTTTTGATTATGGAAAAAGGTTCAAAGTTAAGGTTTCTTGTTGTCTAACAAATTGAACTAAGTGTGTAGGAAAGTCTTAAGTGATCTTAGGCAAAGAGAAAGTCCTAGCTGTGGTTAAACAATGAAGTCTTGGTCAGGGGGACTGGGTAAAGTCTTGGCAGGTCGAGGACATTGGGTAAAATCCTATAGTCGAGGAAGCTAAGTGAAAATCCTGGGGGTTGCAGACACTAGGTGGAAGATTGGACGGGTCGGGGATCGAACATGCAACATGAAGTCCTGATGTTTCAAACGCTGAGCAAAAGTTTAGATGGTCTAGAAAACTGATATGGCAAAAGGTAATCTCTCTTGAGAGGAGTAGATGAGGACACGTTCCCTAAAGAGGGAACAGTAAGTGTCGATCCTACCTAGAGTTTCAATGAAATTCAAAATTAGGATCGGACAGTCCGAAGGCTGTCAAAATTTATTATGCTTCATATATTATTGCCTGAACTAACTTTATTTTATAGGAAAAAGAAGTTGCAGAAATCTGGTCTAAGCACCCAAGGTTGCTCGGGGCGCTTGGACAAGCCTCGATGAAGAGGCGCCCCCGGGCGGGTGCCTGGCTAGGTACCCGGGTGGTCCGGGCACCCGAAGGTGCTCTAGGTGCTCGGACGATCACAATTTGATCGACACACTAAGTTGGAGCGCGACGACTGGCTGACCCACGTCAGCGGTCTAGGCGCCCGGAGAGGTTTCGGGTGCCCGGATGTGGATAAACTTTAGGCATATAGTTTCAATGAGAGCTCACCATGTCAGCACAGTCCAGGCACCCGGGAGGAGATCTAGGTACCTGGACGAGGTTATAAAAGGAGACTTCGACCAACAACTTCAATACATCAATGCAAACACCTTTCGCTTCTGTGTGCTACTTTGAAAAGACCTCTACATACCCAAAAGCTGCTTCAATGACAACTACGCTAAATATTTCTTTCTCCAAGTCGTCGGTATCATTTTGTTATTTTGAAGTTACTTATTCACATTGTAATTACATTTGTAACTTTCCGGATTGATTAGTAATTGCCCAATGAAAGCACTCTGATGTGTGGGCCTTGGAATAGGAGTCACCACAAGCTCCGAACCAAGTAAATCTTGGCTTGTTAGCATTGTTTGTTTTCTTTTCTTTATTCCACTACCGTTTGTCTCTCTGGGTTTTTTAAATGAACGTGAAATCTACGAGTGTTATTCACCCCCCTCTAGCACTTTCGACCATACAATTGGTATCAGAGCAAGGTCACTCTGAATTGGTAAAACCACCGTTCGAGCAAAATTTTTGTATTTTTTTGCTAGTGAATATATTCTTATGCCTTTTTCTTGTTTTTTTGCATCTTGAGATTTTTAGAGTCAATCACAATCAGTGCTATTACCCCTTCTGATAATTTTCTTAATCGAGTTTATTATTTCAAGAAATTGGTGTAAGACCACTCGAGTTCTTCGGTTTTCTTTCTTCCCTCACTAATAATCTAAGACCTAGTCTTGAAATATTCATTATTTTTTGTATGTATGATATTTTCTATCAATGGCCCACCAAGAAGGCTACAACACCGCTCGTCTACTTCTTTTTTTCAGATGAAGATTTTAGCTACTGGAAGAGTTAAATAGAGTACCACCTCAAAACATAAGTGGAAATGTAGATAATTATCTAGACGAGATTCATATATCCCACCGAATAGGGATCCCTCATCCCCATGATAAATGGGACACACCAACCTGTAAGAAGATCAAAGCCGATGTAAAGGCAACCCAGACCCTCCAATGTGACTTAACCAAAGAAGAGTTGAACTGGATCGACCCCTTTAGCAGTGCTAAGGAGTTATGAGAAAAGCTAATCGAGCTACAAGAGGGTACCTCCGATACAAAGGTAAGCAAAAGAGACCTAATTTTAAACAAATTATATAACATTAAAATGCAGGAAGGTGAGTCTGTGAGCCAGTTACACTCTTGCATCCAAGATCTTCTGAACAACCTCCACGTAATCGAATAAAAATTGGAGAACCGTGATGTCATCAAGTACGTGCTAAATATTTTTCCAAGGAATACATTGTAGGCATCAATGATAGATGCCTACAAGGTATCTAAGGACCTTTCCTTAATTAAATTAGATGAGTTATTTTATGAATTCGAACTTCATGAACAAATTAATGCATTGTCAGTCAAGAAAGATATTACTTTGGTCGCAAGAACAAGCATAATGAATAAACCAAAAACCAAGCACCGGACCGAACCCAAGTCTGAAGATGAATCAGACTTACAAGATGACGATGAAATCACTGTTGAGCTCGTGAAACTGGTACGAAAACTGTACAAGAAGAAGAAGGGCTTCACCAAATGAGAGACTAAGACGGTGACTCAATCGAACATAAAGACCAAATCCGAAGTTACCTTCTACGACTGTAACAAGAAGGGGCACTACAAGCCAGAATGTCTAAACCAGAAGCAAAGAAGAAGGAAAGCTTTGAAAGCAACATGGTTTGAATCCTTGGAAGACTCCGACGAAGAACACAAGCAAGTGAGCTTCCTTACTTTACTAGTACAAGCTTACATTACCGAAACTGAGTCCGAGTCTAAAACCAGAGTTGAATTAGAATTCGAATCTGACTTGGAAGGTTCTCAATCCACTGTAAGTATTTCTTTAATTAGATCACATAATTTAATTTCCTACTTATCTAGAAAGTTGGCTAAATCTAACCTCCAGGTCAAGTCACTTCAAGAGGAGGTTAAAACCCTTAAGAAAAAGACTAACCCAAGTTCATTAACTGAGAAGACACAAATTGGAACTCCAACTCAAGTCTAACTTGAGAAAGAAAATTTCAATTTAAGAACTCAAGTTAAAGAACTCAAGAAAATGTTGGAACGATTTACTTTGGATTTCAAAAACCTTGACCTAATTCTAACTTGGAAAATAAAGGGCAGTATACAATCAATCTAGACTCAGATATAAGGCTAAACAAAGATTAAGATCGTACTTATCTTTAGTAAAATGATCAAATAGAAACCTAGTTCAAGCATGAGACCCCAAGTCTAACCTAATTAATCAAGTTGGACTCAATATATATTGGATCTCTAAGGATCAAATCCATTACCTTGATACACCTTATCGAGACTATGATCAGGGGAGCTAATAAAAAGACTATTTTGTTATTAAATAGACCTATTTGATGTTTAATTTACTATGTTTCTTATTCATGCTTAGATTAGGGTAGATAAAGATTTAGGCTTGATTGACACTTGACTAGTTAGACCTAAGATTTTCAGGAAGAAAAATAAATATTTAATTTCTTTAAAAGGCTTTGTCTAGAAGTTGTTGTTGCTTCAATACCCAAGAAGGCATAATGCCTCACCACAGCCTGGAAGCTAATTATTGAAATGTATATTTAAGTAGCTAACTGTTAAACTTTAGTCTAACTCAAATGTAAATCAATCTTTAGATTTTAATTTAAATTGAAGATAAAATTAATTATCTCACAAAATAGATAAGGTTTCCTGATTGATAATCTAGAAAAAGGGTGAGATGAATTTAGGTTTAAAATTAGTTAATTAAAAGCTTAAACTTAACTTAATCTTTAAATCAAAGCAAATATAATTAAATTAATCAAATTTAATTCAACCTTAAATATTTTCAAAATTCAAAATTAAATATTTTAAAATTCAAACTTAAATATTTCAAAATTCAAACTTAAATATTTTTAAATTCAAATATTTTTAAAATTCAAATATTTTGAAACTCAAAATTAAATACTTTTTATAAATTTAAAATTAAATATTTTTTCTTAAACTTAAATAATTTTCAAATTAAGAAATAATATTCTTACACTTTAAAATTAAGATTAACTTAACTTCTTCTCATACAAACTCATAAACTTAACATATTTAATAACTTAGAAAGGGTGAGATGAAAAATCAGGAAAATAGATAATTATTTTAAATCTTTTTTTTTTCATGCTTGGATTCTAGGGCCCCCAAACTTAAATAATTTACTTAATTTTTTTTAAGCCATTAATTAAGAGGAAGAGAAAAAAGAGGTTAAAATTTAAATATTTTCAGTATTTGCAAAAGCTAAGTATTTTTCAAAATTTGAAGTCAAATTTTTAAAGGCTAAGTTTTACAAAAACTTAAGTTTTTTTTTAAAAATTAAAGGTGCGTTTGGTTTGGAAAATTTTTTCATTTTCTACTTTTCATTTTCTATTTCTGTTTTTATATTTTCTATTGTAGTTTTTAGAAAACAGAAAACGTGTTTGGTATGTTGGACTGTATTTCTACTTTATAGAAAAGAAAATTAGAAAATGCGTTTGGTATGATAAACTGTATTTTTATTTTATAGAAAAGAAAACTGAAAAATGCGTTTGGTAAGTTAATATGAAAATGATAATCAAATTTAATTTTATTTAGAAAAAAAACAAAGATGGTAGTTAAATTAATGTAGTTTTGCTTCAACACTAAATGGAACTCAGCATGAGATATCCAAATTTGCTGCAACCGAAAAGGCATCGGCTTTATTGATTGTATCAGAAGTGCTATGCTGCGGACAAAGCCGTGCGGACCGCTGCGGACTTGCCTTCCTGATCAGTCACCGGTCCGATCAGGGAACCTCCTGATCGGTCTGTAGACCGATCAGAAAATGATCGGTTCCCTGATCGGTCTACAGACCGATCAGGAGGTTCCCTGATCAGACTGGTGACCGATCAGGAAGGCAAGTTCGCAGCGGTTCTGTTGATTGTATATCTCTAAATGAGACAAGCAGGGAGTGTGATCAAACATCGTCATACTTAGGTGATGAATATTGGTGGATGACAACAGCGCTACCAATTCAAAATCACTTGGAAAAACATAACGCTACACAACCTGATGTTCCTGACCAAACTTTCTACTTCCAGTGAACTATTCTTATCTAAAAATGTTTTTGAACAAAACTACAGATTCTCCTTGACGTATGGTGATGATTTAAACAAAGTCACAAATGGAACTAACATCAGGAAAACATACGGCTCAACCAAAGTATGGAGAAAACGAGCTCGACAGAGAGGATGCAGGATTAGCAAAGGGCTGCTGGTGTGTGAGCAACAGGGGGCGAAGGAGGAGCGGTGATGCGTCGGAGGAGCAGTGGGGTGCCGGAAGCGCGACAACAGAAGGGATCGCTGGAAAATATGGAGAAGACGAGCTCGACAGAGAGGATGCAGGATTAGCAAAGGGCTACCGGTGTGTGAGCAACAGGGGGCGAAGGAGGAGCGGTGGTGCGCCGGAGGAGCGGTGGTGCGCCGGAAGCGCGACACAGGGAGAGGAGCGACGGAAGCAGCGTTTTAGGGCACGGGAGAAGACGCACGGGAGTCGAGAGTTCGGGAGAGGAGGAAAAAAAAAGGTTAAGGAAAATGAAAAAAAATTGACACAGTGTGGGCCGCGTTTTTCACTTTTTCGGCCGCGTTTTCGCATTTGCATCATTTTTTTCCAGCCGCGTTTTTGCGTTTTCAGTTTTTTCTGAAAATGACTTTTAACCGTTTTCTAGAAAATGGGAACTCATTTTCTGGAAAACAGAAGTAAAAATGATCAATCAAACATGTTTTTCATTTTTACAGAAAATGAAAATAGAAAATGATGAAACCAAACGCGACCTAAGTATCTTCAAAAAGTTTTTTTAGGGATAAGCCTAAGTACTTTTTTTTTCATAAAGCTAAGTATTTTTACAAAAGTTTAACTAAAGTTAAGTATTTAGCTAAATATTTTTCAAAGAGATTCTTTTTAGCTAAGTATTCTTCAAAAAAATTCTTTTTAAAGCTAAGTAAGAAATCTTTTTTAAAGTTAAGTAAGAAGTCCTTTTAAAGCTATATATAGCTAAGTATTTTTACTAGGAAATTCTTTTTAAAGCTAAGTAAGAAATTCTTTCAAAGCTATATATTTAGCTAAGTATTTTTTCAAGGAAATTCTTTTCAAAGCTAAGTAAGAAATCCTTTTCAAACCTATGTAAGTATTTTTTAAAGAAACTCATTTTAAGACTAAACATTTTTTTTTGAAAAGAAAGTGATATTTTCAAGGGGAGCTTAGGGGAAAAGGTTAAAAAGTTAGTTTTTCAAAATTAAGTACTATCCTTAAAAATTAAACAACTTTTCTCTCCACTTAGTATTATTTTTGATATATATCAAAGGGGGAAAGAAAAGTTAAAAATAAAATAAAAATAAATTAATAAGGTTTTTCTCAACAGATTAAAGCAGAGCATAAAAGGGAGAAATTTTTTACTTTGTTAAAATTGTCAAATTGTTTTACTTATGCTCAAATTCCTTATGTTACACTATTTTTTTTTTTTGTTATGCTTTACTTAACTTTGAATTGTATTGGCATAATCAAAAAAGGAAAATTATTGGTGCAGGAAGCATCAGATGATCGAATTTAAATTTTGATTATAGAAAAGGGTTCAAAGTTAAGGTTTCTTTTTATCTAACAAGTTGAACTAAGTGTGCAAGAAAGTCCGAAGTGATCTTAGGCAATGGGAAAGTCCTAGCTGCGGTTAGATAACGAAGTCTTGGTCTGGGGGGGGGGGACTGGGCAAAGTCTTAACAAGTCGAGGACATTGGACGAAATCCTAGAGTTGAGGGCGCTAGGTGAAAATCCTGGAGGTCACGGACACCAAGTGGAAGACTGAATAGGTCAAGGATCAAACGTCTAGTATGAAGTCCTGATGTTTCAGACACTGAGCAAAAGTCCAGATGGTTTGAAGAACATGTCTAGCAAAAGGTAATCTCTCCTGAGAGGAATAGGTGAGGTTGCGTTCCTCAAAGAGGGAACAGTAGGCGTCGGTCAGACCTAGAGTTTCAGTGAAACTCAAACTCAAGACCGAACAGTCCGAAGGCTATCAAAATTTATTATGCTTCATATATTATTGTATGAACTAACTTTATTTTGTAGGAAAAAGAAGTTGCAGAAATCTGGTTCGGGTGCTCGAAGAGGGCCTAAGCGCTCGAAGTTCGGGCGCTCAGAGTTGCTCCGGGCTCCTGGACAAACCTCGATGAAGAGGTGCCCTCAGGGGGGGGTGCTTGGCCAGGTGCACGGGTGGTCCAGGCACCCAGAGGTGCTCTAGGCGCCCGGATGGACAAAATTTGATTGACACTTTGAGCTGGAGCGTGAAGACTGACCTACCCACGTCAACAATCCAAGCGCCTGGAGGGGGTCTTGGCGCTCAGACGTGGATAAACTTTAGGGATGAAGTTTCTTCAAGAACTCGCTACGTTAGCATAGTACAGGTGCCCGGGAGGGGATCCAAGCTCCCAGACGGGGCTATAAAAGGAGGCTTCGACCAACATCTTCAGTACATCAACGCAAACAACTTGCTTTTGTGTGCTGCTTTGAAAAGACCTCTATGACACCCAAAAGCTGCTCCGATGATAACTATACCAAAGATTTCTATCTCCAAGTCGTTAGTATCATTTTGTAATTGTTGAAGTTATTTATTCACATTGTAATTACATTTGTAACTTTTTGGATTGATTATTGATTGCCTAAGGAAAGTACTTTCATGTGCTGACTTTGGAGTAAGAGTCGTCATAGGCTCTGAACCAAGTAAATCTTGGCTTGTTAGCATTATTTGGTTTTCTTTTCTTTATTCCACTGTTGTTTATCTCTCGAAGTTTTTTAAATGAATGTGAAAGCCACGAGCACTATTCATCCTCTCTAGCACTTTCGATCATACACTTAGCTCCTCAAGAATTATGCTCTTCTTTAAAGGCTCATAACAAGGTTGCTCCTCACTTGATTGTTGTGCAAAAGATGTCCTGCCACCAACATGCTCAAAAAATATTAGTTATTAGCTTTAGAAATACTAAATAAAACCTTATCATCACCTGAAGAGACTAAATTGTCGAACATGTTTTCAAATGTGGGTAAGAGAGGCTCTTTTAGGACCTTGAGATGTGGATGTATTCGAATTAGAGTAGTGCACTCCATTGTCAAGGCCTCACATACATGTTCCTCAAGCTCATCTTCATTATTTTCACTTATTTGATACTCCTCCCATGTTGAGAGTCAAGTTGAGATTCTAGTGCAGAGTCAGTCTATATTATTGTGCTTAGTATTCATTTGCTTGTTTTGCTCATGCATTGAGCTTGGGAGGTTAGGATGTCCTCCAACATCTTCTCTATTCTTTTCCACTAAGATGGTGGTTCATAGTTGTTCTCCTCTTGATAGTTCATGAACAAATTCTAAGGGCTCCTCCAACCAAGGTTGCATATGTGAGAGTGTGATAAGGCTGTTACATCAAGCTTTCTGTTGAGTTCCTCTGTTAATGTTTCCCACTTGCATAGATTAATGCAATTCTCGATTGTATGACTTATCTCCTTACAAGATTCATAGTGTTGATCGGTCCACTAATTGTAAGGGAAAATGTAACCTCATTATCTAGGTGAATGGTCAAACTATAATAGATAACTCTCGTTCAGATGACCTATTACACCACAACTATAACAATAGACATTAGTAGAATTCATAACAATCATTTATAGGGTCCTTTGAATTGAATCATACATCATTTCAGTCAAGGAAGACATATTCATCTAAAAGATAATAGTTAAAATAGGATAAACATGTAGAAGTAAACAAAAATAAAAATGTAGAATTAAAAATAAGAGAAAGAAAAATGCTAGATTAATTTAAATGTTAATCAATTAATGTTAATCAAAATAGTCCTCGACAACGGAACAAAAAACTTGTTACGAATCTGTTAGTGCACGAAAATGTCGTAAGTAATAAAAAGATTATCGATCCACAAGAACTACTAAGCACTAGTTGAGTTCGCACGATGAATTATCTAGACAATTGAAGGTTGATTGGAGTCACAAATGCAAAAGATCAAGAGAAGAGAGAGAAGAGAGAGGGTATTAAGAGAAAGGTTTGAGAAAGAGAAGAGTTGGTTTGAGGAAGGTTGGCTTGGAAAAGTAGTTCTAAGATTTTGGTTTCATTGTGATATTCCTTAATATAATATGGATTTCCAATCTCAATTCCTCTGACTCATAAGGAACCTAAATGAATACTGATGCTATCCTATGACGATCTCACTAGAGTACTCTCCCCATTGACATTTAAAGATATTAAGTAAAAAGGGCAACATAGAAGATCCAATTTAGTGGTTACCCTTTGTCACCAAGGTACTCCCGATCATATAATCTAAATTACTCTATCACCTCCTTGTATAGAATTGGTGAAAATCCATTAAGCACTACTTAGAGTCTCCCTTATATGGATTTAGCCTCCATTTTGAGGGAACGCCTGAATGTTAGATTTAATGGTTATCCTCGATCACTAAGGGATACTCGGTCATACAATCTCGAGTATTCCTGGTACGCGACGACTAATCCATACATCTATCCAATTAAATAACACACATTAGCAATAAAGATTCTCACATGCATTCAATCGAACAAGAACCAAGCACAAACATGTCATAGAAATAAAAGATGAGCATATCTATAAAGTTTTTCATCAATTCACATCACAACTACTCTCTAGTTCTAGAACAAAGAAGATTTATTCCATTGCAAAGGAATAACAAACCAAGAACACAAACTAAAGTATTCTTACAACTCTAAATGAGAGATAGAGGAGAAGAACTACTTATTACAGAGTTTGTCAGTGTCTTTGGGATGCTTCCTTGCTCTGGAGGTGGACGGATGGTGTTGATCGATAAAAACGGAGGCTCTAGAGTTTCCCCTAGAGGGAAAACTCTTTCCCAAGGAAGGGGCAGAGCTCCAAACTAAAGATCCCTTAAGAAGAGGAAAAAACCCCTTTTATAGGCGGGGTCGTGTGGCCCTTGCCCTAGGCAGGCACGACCGTGTCTTTTGGCATGGCCAGCTCGTGCACACGACAAATGGAGAGGCACAACCATGTAGTTTGGCACAGCCTGCCTGTGTGATCTTCTGGGGTGGAAGGCATGATTGGCCCATGTGACCTTTTACTCGGAGGGGACACGAGCGTGCCTCAAGGCATGACCTGACCCTGGGAGGTCACATGGCCCTGTCATAGCCCTATGAGGAAAAAGACATGGCCATGCTTTGCTAAATTCTCTTCCAAACTTGCTCCAATGCTCTATTTTTGCTCCAAAATGTATCTTGTCAATGAAGACATAAAGAGGAGCAGATCTTCGAACAAAACAAGTAGCATGCTAATAAAATGCTGAAAAGGAGTATGATAACATAAATCAAATATAAGAAATGCAAGTGAATGTGCGTTAATAATGGTCTAAATGCATATATACCCTATGCACATCAGATTCCCCAAGAACTATAAAAACTTAGGTTGTTTTGTCATAAATATGTTTAATTACCCTTTAGCTTCAATGTTTTTCTGTTTATGTTGTGTCAAGCTGTATGCATGAATATTTGCAAGTAGAGCTTAAACAACTGTCGCACGACTAATTGCCCTGATTGATTGGAAAACTTTTGCTTTAGCTCGTGCGTGCAATGCTCTGAACGGTTCAATAATTTGGCATTGAACCTCCGACTAGATGGTTGAAGGGCACGGAAAAACCTGCTTATAACTTGGCGCTAAGGTACAAGCATTTATAATTGAACCTCTGACCTGCTAGTTGATCGGAGGGCATGGGGAACCCCACTTATAACTCAACGCTAAGGCACAAGAGTTTGGAATTGAACCTCTGACTGGCTAGCTGGTCAGAGAGCACAGGGAACCCACTTGTAACTTGATGCTAAGGCACGAGAGTCTGGAATTGAACCTCTGACCGACTGGCTGGTCGGAGGGCATGGGGAAACCCACTTATAACTCAACGCTAAGGTATGAGAGTCTGGAATTGAACCTCCGACCGATTGGCTGGTTGGAAGGCATGGGGAAACCTACTTATAACTCAACACTAAGGCACGAGAGTCTAGAATTAAACCGCCAACCGATTGGCTGGTCGGAGGGCACAAGGAAACATGTTTATAACTCGACACTAAGGCACGAGAGTTTAGAATTGAACTCATGGCTGGTCGGAGGGCATAGGAAAAGTCGCTTATAACTCAACGCTAAGGCACGAGAGTCTGTAATTCAACCTCTTACCGGTTGGCTAGTCAGAAGGCACAGGGAAACTCACTTATAATTCAGCTTTAAGGTACGAGAGTCTGGAATTCAACCTCTTACCAGTTGGCTGGTAGGAGGTCACGAAGAAACCTGCTTATAAGTCAGCGCTAAGGCATGAGAGTCTTAAATTGAACCTTCAACTGGCTGGCTGGTCGGAGGGAATGGGAAAACTATTTATAACTTGGAACTAAGGCACAAAAGTCTGGAATTGAACCTCCAACCGGTTGGCTGGTCGGAGGGCGCGGGGAAACTTAGTTATAATTCAACGCTAAGGAACGAGAGTCTGAAAGTCATGGCTCCTGAGATAAGTTTGTCTGCATTCTTATTAAGCATGAATATTCAACATAGTACATAAACACATTAAAAGCATACTCTGAGGTTCGATAAGGTTGCTAGTAGTTTGTACTCCATGACCTATCCAAGTTTCTCCCTTCAGCGTCTTGAAGATAATAGGACCCCAAGGCAAGTCTCTGCACCACCTTGTATGGTCCATCCCATTGCAGCTCTAACTTGTTGGCATCCCCTATCGGTTTGATCCGCTTCCAAGCGAGATTGCCCATTTGAAAGAATTTTGGGATGATCCTTCAATTGTAATTTTACTTCATTAGTTGATGATATGATACCAGTCGAGCGACGACCTTATCTGAAGTCTCGTTTATCAAGTCGAGCTTCATTAGATGTCGACCAACATTGTCTTCATCATAAAGTTGTCTCCGATCTAACTCCAAACTGACTTCCACCGGGATGACTGCTTTACCATAAATAAGCTAAAAAGGAGTTATATCTGTGGCTTCTCGACACACTGGCAGTTCATCCATTCAACATGATATAACTTAGTTTTGAGTCTTCTAATGATTTCCTTGTTAGTGACTTCCACTTGATCGTTACTTTAAGGGTAGGCCATGAAAGTAAAAGCTTGCAAGATATCATAGCTCGAGCACCACTCTCAAATTTTATGACTTTGGAATTGCCTTCTATTATCCAAGATGAGCTTGTGAGGAATTATGTATTGGAATATGATATTCTGCCATAAGAACTTGATGATCAGTCGCTCGGTTATCTTGGCCAGGGTCTCAACTTCCACCCACTTGAAAAAATAATCAACAACCACTAAAAGTAATCTTTTCTAAGAGGTTGTCATCAGGAAGGGTCCTAGAATATCCATCCTCCATTGGTCAAATAGGCATAAAATAATTGAGGTCTTCAGTAATTTTGTAGGGTGGTGCGAGATGTTCTGGTGCTTTTGACATGATAAACAAGCGGCTACTAGTCGAGCCGAGTCGGCTTGCAGATTGGGTCAAAAATATCTGACAAGTAGAATTTTCTGATCGAGCAATCGGTCGACCGCCTGAGTGGCTTTCACAGGAGCCCTGATGAACTTTTTGTAAAATATATTGTACATCATCCGACTCGATACATTTGAGCAAAGGGCAAGAAAAAGTCCTCTTGTACAAGTGATCCCCCACCAAAGTGAATCGACCAGCCCTTTTCTTGATCATATGTCTTTGCTCCCGATCGACAGGTAAACTTCTTTGTCGGAGGAACGATATTAGCGGCGCTCTCCAGTCGCTCTATAATTCTAACTTCGCTTGCCATTCAATGTGAGCTATCACAGTGTTTGTTCCACAGGTTTGTCTAGAGTCTAAGGGATCAAGGAGCCAACCAACTTGACTAACCCATCAGCCTTTTGATTTTTGACTTGGGGGGATTTTATGCAAGGTTACTTCTTAAAATCCAACCTTTAATTTCTCAAAGGCCTCCACATACAACTTGAGTCATTCATTGTTGATATCAAAGTTACCTAACAACTGTTGAACTGCTAACTAGGAATCCAAGTAGATTAGGACTCGAACGACTCCCATATATTTTGTGACTTGTAGACCAACTATCAATGTTTCATTCTCTGCTTCGTTATTAGTGGATCGATAATCTAGCCAAACGGACAACTATAGCTTGTCTTTGTGGGGTGATATCATAAAAATTCCAATCTCACTGCTTTGTCGAGTGGACGATCCATTCACATAGATTTTCCAAGTTTCTTTTGGTTCTGGGCTTTGTATCTCAGTCATAAAATTAGCTAAGGTTTGAGCTTTGATGGTCATTCAGGGTTGATACTGGATGTCGTATTTGTTAAGTTTTGTGGTCCACTTGATCAATCTCCATGAAGCTTCTGGGTTGATGAGCACTCAACCTAGGGTGCTATTGGTTAATATTATGAATATATGATAAATAAATAGGAATGTAACTTTCAAGCAGCTAGGACTAGCTCATATGCCAACTTCTCAAGAGCGGTGTAGCGGTATTCAATATTTTTTAATAAATGGCTTAAAAAAATATACTAGTTGTTATCCCTTGCTCTCCTATCTTACTAATACCAACCCGACGGCTCTCTCAGTGGCGGATAAGTACACCCACAATGGCTCACCTACTATTGATTTAGCAAGTACAGGCAAAGCGAACAAGTAATCCTTCAATTCTTCTAGTGTTTTGTCACATTCGGTATCCCATTGGAACTTAGTATGCTAACGGAGTATTTTTAAGAAGGGTAGGCTCCGATCGGATGCTTTTGAAATGTAACGGGACATTATTGTGATTTGTTCGGTTAGCCGATGTGCTTCCTTCAGATTCCATAGGGAACCATGTCTCAAAGAGTCTATACTTTGCTCAGGTTAGCCTTGATCCCCTACTCTGTTATTATGTAGCCCAGGAACTGTTGGTTCTTGGCTCTGAACAAGCATTTGTTGGGGTTGAACTTGAGTCCATACTCCCTCAATGTTTTGTCAGTTTCGTCGATGTCTACAAATAGATTGTCCGCTCCGGCGACTTGATCAGGATATCATCCATGTACACCTCCATATTCCATCCGATTTGCTTTCGAAATACTTTATTCACAAGTCGTTGGTAAGTAGCTTCTGCATTCATTAGTCCGAACGACATAACATTATAATAGTAGGTTCCTTCGGTAATTATGAAACTAACCTTCTCTTGGTCTTCCTTGGCTAGCAGGACTTGATGGTAGCCTTGATACTCGTCCAGCATACATATCAGCTCGTAGATGAAAGTCGAGTCACCACCTACTCAATGCGGGGCAAGGGATAATAATATTTTGAACATGCTTTATCAGATCCCTGAAGTCCACATAAACCCGCAATTTATTCCCAGGTTTGGCTACCAGAACTACATTAGCCAACCAGCTCGGGAACTACACTTTTCGAATGTGCCCAGCCTCGAACAACTTATTAACTTCTGCTCGGATGATCTAATTCTGCTCGACTCCAGAATCTCTCTTCCTTTCCTTGACAGGATGAGCATCCAAGAGGATATAGAGTATGTGTTTCATAACACTTGGCGAGATGTCAGTAATTTCCTAAGGCATCCAGGTGAACACATCATTGTTGCGTGTTAGACATGTGACTAGATCAGCCTTGAACTCCGGAGGCAAGTCAGCCTCCATCTGGGTGGCGACCTCCAATCAACTCATATAGATTTGCACCTCTTCATTCTCTTCATAAATTAGCATTGGGGGCACTTCATGAATGATGTTGATCTCCACTCATTGTATCTTCCAAGCGACGCGAGCTTTGGTCTTGATCATATTTACGTAGTACTTGCACGCTACTAGTTGATCCCCCTTCACTTTTACCACCGAGTCGTCAACCGAGAACTTGATCTTCTAGCAATATGTGGAGATAATTGTTCAAAACTCATTCAATGCCGGTCGACCTAAAATCACATTATAGGGTGAGGGTGTGTCCACCATAATGAAGGTCGATCGACGGGTTCTCATCAGGGGCTCCTCCCCTAGAGAGATAGTCAATCGGATATGATCGATCAACTGCACTTCATTGTAGTGAATCCGTACAAGGACATCGTCATTAGCTGAAGCTCA
Source organism: Zingiber officinale (assembly GCF_018446385.1). Taxonomy (NCBI): domain Eukaryota; kingdom Viridiplantae; phylum Streptophyta; class Magnoliopsida; order Zingiberales; family Zingiberaceae; genus Zingiber; species Zingiber officinale. Next base: position 86,789,602 of record NC_056004.1, read on the forward strand.
CTCCTCTCAATCTACAACTGATCGAACGACTTTTTGAGGATGATATTAATAAAATTTCCTGTATCAACAAAAGTACGATATATATATAGTATAGTTAGTTATAACAATCTTAATGATCAAGATATCATTGTGTGATGCTTCCATAACCTCTAAGTCCTCAGGACCAAAGTTGATTTCCAACTCGTGCTCCTGCTCGTGGCTACACCCAACCACGTGGATTTCCAGTCGGCGAGCCTGTGACTTCCTGGCTAGGTTAGAATCTCTGTTGGTCGACCCGCCCTCTATCATCCCAAAGTCTCCTCGAGCGACATCGTCGTGGTTTTCTTCTTGCTGAGTCAGAGTACGCTCATGCTTGACTCGGGCGGGGATTAGAGCCTTGTTCTCTCGTTGTTGGGTACTTCTTGGGACCAACCAGAGTATCGAATGTCTCTTCTAGGTGGTCTGTTTGGCCGCTGATAACACCACTTGTTTGGAGACAGCGATCGTTGACGGAACTCTTGGTTGGTTGCTTGATGCCCCTCCTGATTGTACCTAAAACACTCTTGAGTGCTATGGGTTCCTGTCCAGTGGTAAGTGCAAAAAGGCTAGCCCCATTGATGGGGCTCGGTGAACGGGACATAATCGGCCTCCGCATGTTGTACAACGTTTGGCCTTTGCTCATGATGATGCAACTGGGGGACTGATCGAGGTCCTTTATGTAGAAGAGGAGGGAGAGGAGCTCAACGCTCTAAGGCAAGGACGGGACCGGGCTGCTACCTCCCTCTTTTGAGCGGACTGAGTCTCCTCCATATTGATGTACTTGGTTGTCCTTCTGAGTAGATGATCGAATTTCTTAGGGGCTTCTTGATCAGGGATTGAAAGAAATCCCCATCTGCGAGCCCTTCAGAGAAAGTACTCACAAAAATCTCTGGAGTGGCCGAAGGGATGTTTATGGATACTTGGTTGAATCGTTTGATATATGCCCTCAGTGCCTCCTTAGGACCTTGCTTGAGGGAAAGTAAGTTCAAGGTGGTCTTGTGGTATCGGCAGCTGCAAGCGAACTGGTGGAGGAATGCCTTGCAAAAATCCTTGAAACAACAAATGGAGTTGGTCGGTAGTTAGTTGAATAATCTCTACTCAGAGTTAGAGAGGGTAGTCAGAAACACTTGACATTTGACACCATCCGTGTACTGATGAAGGATAGATACATTTTTGAATTTGAGCAGATGGTCTTCCGGGTCGGTCGCTCCTCCGTACTCTTCATTCGCTAAGGGTCATAAATGGTTCGACAATTTATCGTCCAATATTTACTGGGAGAATGACATACTTATCCGCTCGGGGGAGCTACTAGCCATTGGTACTATCCTTTTCCGAACATCCCGACCAAGTGCATTTCTAGAAGATGATTCTTGAGGCCTCTCCACTCGACCTATATCATCGAAGGGCGTGTGGAATAACGCCGTATAGTGTGCGATCAGAGATGGTGGCAGGGGCAAAAAACTAACCGGTTGTACAGGTACTTGATTGACATCCATTGGAGGAGGGATTGGGGGAAACTCCATCAGTCCTTCTGCCCTGATTCTCTTCTCGGTGTGAGATCCTATCACTGAGAATGCTGGGTCATTCGGCAAAGGGTGTCCAATAGCTTGTTGTTGTTGTATTATCTTTTGTGCCTTAGCGGCCATGAGCAAATTCAAGTCCTCTTGTGACAAAGTAACTGTTGTGAATCTTCTAGCTGCTTCCATCTTCCCATTTCAGATTCAGGCAAGCTTTTCATAGACGACGTCAAATTTGATACTATCTGAAATTGGGAGAGACGGACAACCGGCTAAGTGGTGTCGAGGTTGACTTTGAGAAGACTTCGAGTAGGAGGAACCTAGTGCCACTCTTGATCCTGTGTGTTAAAGAGAAAAACTAGAAGAGGGAATTGTTAGTAACTGGGTCAGGGAGTGATCCTTAGCACAGACACTCCGACACTCAAATCAGACAGAGACTAAAGAAAAGGATGAAGAATGGTGGCGATAAATAGTGAACTTTGATAGCGAAGCATGCCTACACCTGTGAGTGGAGACCCCTTATGTATCACTATTTTTTCCTTGCATTAATATCAATGCATTTCTAAAATAGGACCGACTATTCTGACATTCTGACAACTTTCCCCAAAATAGGCCTGATGCGGTGATAAGAGCTTACGTGGCATAAGTCAATAGCCACGGTGTAGGTCAAAGTCAAAGCGGTCAATACTAGGGTTCAACAAAGGTTAATCCGAGCAAGAGTGACTACATCAGCCGATCGGAATGATACTACCCGGCCAGTGTGAAATCAGTCCGAGCAGACCACCCGCCCAGTCGGATATGACACCGGCATCAGTCATGTGAAGTAATAAAGAAGAAGACTAAAATTCTTGAGGAAGTGAAAGCAAAGGAGAATACTCCATCTATCATTAAATACATAGAAGCCAAGACAAAGATCCCTTCTGTGGATAATCAATATCATTAAATAGGGGAAGATGGAATGCCACTAAGAAAGATATAAAAGGGCATGCTAGGTATGAGGAAAAGACGAGAAAAACAAGTCTCGGTCTCTATCATTTTTCTTTTTCCTTCCTCTGTTTCTAACTTGAGCGTCGGAGGGCTAACGCCAAAGACCCCTTCCCTGGTTTTAGTTTTGTTTTGTAGATAAGAGCAAGGTCTTTATCCAGTCACTGGAACTATCACCTTCCCAGCTTTTCAGCTTCACGCCTTTGGATAGGATCAAGACCTCTTATTTCTATGCTTTGTAGGGTAGAAGTTTCCGCCATATGAATTACACATGGAATATTCTCTTAATTCTCAGATAACAGTTATACAAAATGCCAAAAAGGAATATTAGGTCGTTATACTGATAGGCCATTAATAAGCTTTGAGGGTAAGTTGACCGAGCCCCCTTTAATGTTCGATCGGACATCGCTCCGAACGAGGTCGTGTCGGCTAAGGAATGTTGATCATCTCGAGGACTCAGTCTCTCTAACGACTCGACTTTCTTGAGGATTCGACCTCTCTAAAGACTCAGCATTCGCTTGTACAAGGAGTTTGGCTAAGCCGAGAGGACTCAGCTTAGGATTCCATTAAGCCAAGAGGACTCAGGATCTGAGCGAACAAGAGATTCGACCGGCCGAACTATTTGGCCGAGCTGTATGACTACGCTAGTCCTAAATATTGACACCTCCTTGATTTGACCATCACATTAGTTAATTTTCTTGACTTCAACCTTGACCTTAGGAGTTCTATCTTATTTACCGTATCAATTAGAATACTAATACTAACTTCTCCTGTGGGTTCTCTCTCAAGAGATCAAGTTTAGGTCCATATCATTATTTTTAATAAATTTTTATTTATATAATAATAATAATAATAATAATTAAAAATTGAAACCGATTTAGGATTTTATGGGTCCGGGCAATTATAATTCTAGTTCGAGAATCAAATCAACGGATACCCAGCCTATTGATTCAGTTACGAGCTCGTGTCAGGTTCGGACTCGACCCACGGTCGGGTATAACTAGAACTTCCAGATAATTTCAAGAACAAAATTCTATTTTTTTTTTTAAAAAATATCCTTAAAATCTATTATCATTATTTTTTATATACGACAAGAACTTTCCCACATTTTCTTTTCCAACTACAGAAGATTTAAGAGCTGCAACATCCGAAACGCTTCTTAGGAAGATGGCCACTTGATCGATACTCTGAAGCTCTATCATCGACTTTAAGCAGCTCTACCTTCCGCCGAGCTTCTGCCATCGCTCTCCTCTCCTCTGCTTCCTTGTGGATCATTGCGATCTTGTTCTTCATTTTCTCTCCACATTCTGCTTTCTTCTCCTCCAGTTTTTCCTGCTCGCACAAGAGTCATTTCCTCCATTATATTCTTCGAGCTCAACACAGACAGAGGAATTCGAATTACATCCTCTAAAACAAACAAACAAACAAACAACTTTTGTGAAGAAGACATTAATTTACCTGGATCTTTCTGAGTTCTGCCTCAAGAGCTGCCTTCTTCGAGTTCTCCCAAGAAAGAATGGACGACATCTTCTTTTCAGTTCTATTCAATGCTACAAGGAAAAATAGTTACATTGCAGACACAAAACAGAGATCACGTTGCTTGAGAATCTTACTTATTTTCCACTTTTGTCTTTTCATTTTCTTCCCAAGCCTGGATTAAGGACATCACCTTCTCGTTTGCGATCAGTGCCAGAAGAGCATCTGCAGATCACTAGCATAATTATCTTAATCTATACCATTTAATATCTGCAAATTAAGATCTCATTCTCCACCTCTGTTGCCTGCATTTCCCTGGTGTTTCTTCGGCGAAGAAGAATCTAGGTACAAGTTCAGTTCATCAGAGAAATGCCAACTTTAAAAGAGTATATTAATTGAAGGATATAGAGGTCTTACTCTCCACTAGTGAGCCTGGCGACTCCTTCGCCTCCGGCGATGCCTCGGCCTTCGTTGTCGTGCTGTGTTTCTCCCTCATGGAGAATTCCTACTGCTCCAACTGCAAAGCAAGCTGCCGACTTATCTCCTTCCCCGACCAGACTTTAAAGAACCTTCAGGGACCAGCGGCGCGGAAGCAAGCTAGCTCCCAATTCGGCACATCACGCTGCGCACCGCCTTGGAGGGAATGAGAGCGGCTGAGGGGAGCCGAGCACATGGCGACCAGTCCCACCGTCCCGCCACGTCTCTTGCATTTAAAGATGGTAGAGATCCCGCGCTTTGTATATTCAACAATTAATCAAAAGTGCCGACGAACATAGCCGAGTTGGTAGATGAATTATCACAATAATTAATCAAAGAGCACATGTAGGGATTTATAAAACCCTTAGCTTTTAGATTTTGAACGGCATATTTATTTTATTTTATTCCTCTCGTTAATCCCGTCAGTCCGGATAAAACAGAAAGATTACGTTACGTATCCGTTACTAATGTTAGATTGTTTTATACAAAGAAAGCATTATATGATTTGACTGTTTTAAGAACTTTATGTTATAGTATTAAATATAGACAGTATTTAATATAATATATTAATAAAAATTATTATATTTCTATGAGAATTTGGATTAGTGTTAGAAAAAATAATATAGAAAAATTAATAATCTAAGATTTTAAATATAGAAAATTTCACTGTAGAGCAATAAAATTAATAGATATGATGATTAGAAGAAAAATTAATATTTTGTATGTAAAAAGATAAAATGGATAAGTAAAAAGTAAAGATGATGAAGAATTAAACTGTTGCAACCACTACTCCTGTCCTGAGCTAGGCAGATGCTCCTCCTGATCCTCCCGAGGTTCCGACCATGCCTCCACTAGCTCAACCTTCACCCTCACAACAACACCAGAGCACTGAAGCTGGCCCCTCACATCGCCCTTCACCAACTACCTCACCTCCAGAGCCTTCCCGTGTTCCCCCTTCAGCTCCCTCTAGCTCAGCTGCTGGGCCTTCACAGCCACCACCACCTGCTTATCACCATTACCATACCACTACCCCTTCGGAGGCTGGGTTAAGGTCAAGGCAAGACGTTCCCACCAGCTCCTTCGCAATGAAAGGTCGTTTGGCCACTTTATGGGAAGAAAGTATGTAGCAGATGGAACTCTTGCCGCCACCTGCCCAAATGGATAGATTCTCAGAGCTGTATATCAAGGTAAGCTTCCATGTTCCTAGCACCTATTATCCTCCCCGATCTTTTTAGATATTTCCTTTATTTTATGTCCCAGGCTTGTGCAGAGTCCCTAATAATAAATCAATCCTTTCATGCCGCTCATTACCAGAGTAAGGTGTTGTGGGACATGGTAACAAAATTGGAGCTTTAGTTAAATGACCCCGCACAAGCTAATCATGCCCTGAGAGTTGGAATAAAAGACCTGACCAAAAGGAATACCCATCTGGAAGTATCCCTGGCGCAGGCTAACCATAAGCTTAAAGGCCTTCAAGCAGAAAAGAGCCAGATTGATGTCGTGCACCAGCAACACGTGGATCAACAAGCTTTGGTGCATCAACGAGCCATTGACCAGTTAACCCAAAAACTATGTTCCGCAGAAACCCTAGCACAAGAGCAGAGCAAAAGATTAGAGTCCCAGGCGGCCCAATTAGCGTCTCAAGTAGGGGTGTAAACGAATCGAATCGAGCCGAATATGCAGAAAAATTTAAGGCTCGAAATAGATATATTCGAGTTCGAGCTCGATTCGAAGCTCGAAAAATTCAAAATATTTGGTTCGAGTTCGGTTCGAATTAGGGCTCGGGTTCGAGTTCGGTTCGAAATATTCGAACATGTTCGTGAACTATTCGAATTATTACTCGAAAATAAGTTCGAAAGTCTCAAAATTTATTTATTTAATATATATTTAAATTATATTAATAAATATTAAAGCTCGCGAGCGGCTCACGAGCAACTCGAACAATATTATTTGGGCTCGAGTTCGGCTCGAAAAAAAGTTCGAACATGTTCGAGTTCGGCTCGAATTCAATAAATTCGAATACGAATCGAATATTTTTCGAGCCGGCTCGAAAAGATCACGAGCCGGCTCGATTCGTTTGCAGCCCTAGTCTCAAGCAACAGAACTTCTGGCCGTCTGGGCTGAACTATCGTAGGCTCGTGCTACTGCAGAGGGGGTATCCACAGCCCTGACTGTCTATAAGGAAGGGGAGACTGACCACTGCCAGCAGAGCCGCGACAGTTACCTGCACTCTCCAGAATTTTGTACACAAGCAGGACAACGTTTCTCCACAGCTGTTATTTATGGTGCGGCTGGGGCTCTGCGACAACTCTACGAACAGGGCTACTTGAAATCCGCTCCTCCTGCTGAGTTTCTGGATCATGATCGGATCATTAAAGAGATTCCGGATAATATTTTTGCTCCCTTTAAATGATTAATACTCAATGCCTACGCATATTATGACTTAACGATGTTATGTAGAATATTTTATTACTTTACTTCCTACACAATCACTTGCACTTCGAGGTTTAATTTGTAGAAATATTTTAGTCTGTTGAAAGAAATGTTAGGATATACAATCCCCACTCTGACATATTCTTTTACTATGCTCTGGTCGGCGTTTGGCCCCGGTCTGGCAGACATTTTACAGCCCGACCCTTTCTCCTTTATACAATCCTTTACACTTGGTAAGGTTGTAGGTAGTTAGCACTCCACGGCCGATCTAGCTCCCTACCTTGGTTATCTTGTAAATAGTAAGCTCCAGACGATAATTTCTTAATGACCTTATAAGGCTCATCCCACTGCGGTGCTAGCTTAGCCACATCCCCCACGGGTTTTACTTGTTTTCAGACCAGGTCTCCCTCTCCAAAGAATCGAGGAACTACTCTTTTGTTATAATTTGGCCTCATTCTTTGTCTATAGGCTTCCAGTTTGGCCACTGTCCTCTCGCGGATTTCACTAATGAGATCCAGCTCAGCCAGTCGCCGCTCTGCATTTCCTTCATCGTATAGTGTCCTCCTGACTGACAGCACTCCGATCTCTATAGGTACTACCGCCTCGTTCCTATAAATTATATGGAATGGTGTCAGACCTGTACTTTCTTGGGGTGTTGTACGATAGGCCCATAGGATGCTCAATAGCTCTTCCACCCAGTTACCTCCCACATGATCCAGCTTAACCTTCAGACCTCGTACTATTTCTCGATTGACCACCTCAGTCTGGCCGTTTCTTTGCGGGTATGCCACTGAAGTGAAGGCTTGGGTTATACCAAACCCCTTACACCAGGCCTGGATTTTTTGCCCTTGAAATTACCTCCCATTATCTGATACCAATTTGTGTGGTATGTCGAACCTGTAAAGAATATTAATCCATAGAAACTGGATGACAGCATCTTCTGTGATCCTGGCCAGGGCCTCTGCTTCCACCCACTTAGAGAAATAATCCACTGCTACCAGTAAGAAGCGTTTCTGACCCGGGGCCATTGGAAATGGTCCTACAATATCCATGCCCCATTGATCAAAGGGGCACGAGACTATAGATGTTCTTAGCAGAGCTGTTGGTCGGTGTGTCAAGTTCTAATGTTTTTGGCAGGACAGGCAGGTATTCACCAACTTTTGAGCATCCCTCCGTAAAGTAGTCCAAAAATACCCGGCCAGGAGTACCTTGCGAGATAATGTCTGACCTCCCACATGACTACCACAACATCCCAGATGTATTTCTCGTAAAGCCTGATCTGCTTTCTCTATACCCAGGCATTTGAGTAAGGGCCTAGAGAAGGACCTATTGTATAGTCGATCCCCGATCATGACATAGGAATGAGCTTGTTTCCTGACCAGCCGTGATTCCTCTAGGTCAGCAGGTAAGGTACCCTGCTGAAGATAGCTGATTATGGGTGCCCGCCAATCAATGGGTGCCTCCCTATTATTCTGCAGATCAATCTGAGCTATAAGGAAAATTTACGATATGGATCTGTCCAACACCCATGTAGTTAGGGAACTAGCCATCTTTGCCAGCTCATCAGCTTTCTCATTCTTTGCCCTGGGGATTTTAGTCATGGTAACTTTTGTAAATTCTTCTTTCATCTTCTCATAAGCTTCCCGGTATACTTGTAACTTATCACAATTTACCACAAAGTTGTCGGTCACTTGCTAAATTACTAGCTGGGAATCTGAGTAAATGATTACCTGGGCAGCCCCTACGTGCCGAGCTGCCTGCAGCCCTGCCAACAAAGCCTCGTATTCTGCTTCATTGTTAGTGGCTCAGAAATTTAACCGGACAGCCAACTGAAGTATATCCCCTTGGAGAGATATCAATAGAACCCCAACCTCGCTCCCTTGGTGAGTTGCTGACCCATCTACGTAGATCTTCCAAGTTTCCTCAAGGTTAGTCTGATGGATTTCTGTTAAAAATTCTGCCAAGGCCTGCGCTTTGATGGCTGTGCGTGGCTGGTACTGTATGTCGTATTCTCCTAGCTCAGTTGCCCACTTGATAAGCCGGCCTGCCACCTCCACATTAGTCAGAGCTTTGTCCATGGTGCTATTAGTCAGTACTGTGATAGGGTGTGCCAAGAAGTATGGTCATAACCGCCGAGTCATGAGAACCAATCCATAAACCAATTTTTCCAGGGTCGTATATCGAGACTCGACCCCTTTTAATAGATGACTGAAGAAATACACTGGCCGTTGTACATTATCATGTTCTTTAACAAGTACCGCCCCCACGACCTCAGGGATGACAGACAAGTAAACCCACAATGGTTCTCCGACGACCGGCTTGAATAAGGACGGCAAAGCCTCCAGATACTTCTTTAGCTCTTCAAAAGCTCGGGTACATTCTTCATCCCATTGGAACTTGGAGGCCTTTCTAAGTACTTTGAAGAAAGGAGCAGCCCGGTCTGTAGATCTGGAAATGAACCTTGACAGGGATGTTATTCTGCTGACCAGCTTCTGTGTTTCATTCAAATTCTGGGGAACTTGCATATCACGTAGTGCCGGAACTTTTTTTGGATTAGCTTCTATCCCTCGCTCGGTCACTAGGTAGCCCAAGAACTTTCCTCCTTTAGCTCCAAACAAGCATTTCAATGGATTTAGCTTCAGCCCGTATTGCTGGAGAGTCCTGCAGGTTTCTTCTACATCCATGATCAGATTCACCGCTAGAGGGGACTTAATGAGTATATCATCCACATAAACCTCCACATTGCGCCCGATCTGCTCCCAGAAGATCTTATCCATCATTCTTTGATACGTGGCTCCTGCATTCCTGAGACCGAAGGGCATGACAGTATAACAGAAGGTACCATCAGCCATAATGAAGCTAACCTTTTCTTGGTCCTCCGTTGCCAAGGGGATTTGATAATGCCCCTGATAAGCATTCAACATACAGATCCTCTCACAACCGGCAGTTGAGTCCACCATCTGGTCGATCCGAGGCAGAGGATAACAATCATTGGGACTAGCTCGATTGAGATCTCGGACGTCTATGCATACTCTCCACTTGTTGTTGGGCTTCTTTACTAAGACTACATTAGAGAGCCAGGATGGGAACTGCACCTTTCGGACGTGGCCTACCTTTCTAAGCTGATCCACCTCAGTTCTGATTATTTTGTTCTGGTCAGCCGAGAAGTTCCTTTTCTTCTGTTTGACCGGGCGGGAGTCCGGTAGTAGATGTAACTTGTGCTCTGCCACTTCAGGCTTGACCCCGGGTAACTCCTCTGTAGACCAGGCGAAGACATCCCGGTTGCGGATCAAGCATTGGACTAATTCTTCCTTGAGAGGAGGGGCAGATCGCTGGCTATGCGAGTTAGACTTTCAGGGCGTTCAGCATATAGTTGTACCTCCTCCTAGGGGATGGGTTCTTTAGCCATAGGCAAAGGCTCTTCTTGGATGGCATGAACTCCACCATCTTGCATCCTTTGATTCTTACGAGCTTCTACCCGGACCATATCAACATAGCATCTCCGGAAGACTTTATGTTCTCCCTTAACTTCCCCGACCTGCTCGTCAACGGGAAATTTGATTTTTTGATGGAAGGTAGAAACAGCAGTGCTAAATTCATGCAGGGCGGGCCTTCCCAGGATGACGTTATAAGAGGAGGGGGAATCTACCACTATAAAAGTGCTCATCCTAGTGCGCACCAATGGCTCGGTGCCCAGAGATATGGCCAGCTTAATCTGACTCATTGGCTTCACTTCATTGCCTGTGAAGTTGTATAGAGAGGTGGCCACGGGCTGGAGTTCAGTGGCATCGATCTGCATCTCCTCAAATGCAGTTCTAAATAAAATATTAACTTAGCTCCCCGTATCCATGAAAACCCGGGCCACTCGGCTATTGGCAATAATGGCCTTGATGATAAGGGCGTCGTCATGAGGCAGCTCCAGACCTTCTAGGTCTGCCGGCCCGAAGCTGATGACAGGGCCAGAAGCCTGCTCCTGACTGCATCCCACGGTGTGGACCTCCAAGCGACGCATATGGGACTTGCGCGCTCTCCCCGAATCTCCATCGGTTGGCCCTCCAGAGATCATGTCAATCTCTCGGACGACGGTGTTGCCTTTATTCTCAGCCTCCCTCACTGCTCCTGGTTCTCCCCCCAGACCGGGTTGATGAGTACTGGGTCCGGTTAAGTCAGGACGGGGTTGCCCGGCCTGTCCAGCAGAGGCTCACTGCTCTTCCATCATCTTGAGTACTTGAGGGGCTAGCTCTGGCGGAGGTAAGCCTAGCTTGGCGGCCTGCTTAGAGTCCCGAGCGAACTGAAAATAATGATTAGTTTCATGAGTACGAGATCGATGATAGGTGCAATACTGAGTGTTCCACGGTCCAGGTCAGGGAGCGTGCACAGCTGCGACTCGGGGGGCCGGTCTAACCTCCGGACCGGGCTGGAAGGTAGGCCTGGCTTCTCGAGCGAGTGGAAGAGGTTGTGGGGGTGGTTGAGGTATCCGCCTTTCAGGCTTATTGACAGATGGAGGTGGTCTCTCAGCTTTCCTCCGGGCCGCCTGTGCTTCCTCTACCTTGATATAGCAAGCGACTTTTTCCACCATCTCATCAAAATTCCGAGCGGGATTCTTGATGAGATCTCTAAAGAATTCTCCCTCTCCTAATCCATGGGAGAAAGCGCTCATCAGTATCTCTGAAGTGGTTGTGGGGACATCCTGGGGCACTTGGTTGAAGCGGTTGATGTAACTTCTTAAAGGTTCGGTCGGCCCTTGCTTAAGAGCGAAAAGGCAATGATCCGTCTTTTGATTTTTTTGCTGCTAGCGAAACGACGAAGGAAGACCATCTTGAAATCCAAGAAGCATGTGATGAATCCTTATGGTAGCCCATCAAACCACTTTAGTGCCGAATCAGATAGAGTATTTAAGAAATCTCGACACTTGACAGCATCACTATATTGGTGCAACAGGGCCGCATTCTTAAACTTACGTAGATGATCCTCCGGGTCTTTGCTCCCATCATATTCCCCGATCGACAGGGCCCTGTAGCCCTTAGGTAATTTTTCGTTTAAAATCCTAGTGGAGAATGGTACTTTCTCATCCGGATCTTCTGGAAGCACTTCCGGTATGATGAGAGCCTTCCCTTTCCTCGAATCTCGGGGTAGGGAACTCTCAACCATAGAGACTTGCGACTGTTCTTTCTTAAGGCTGGGGCCATGGGGCCCTGGCTGATAATACCCCAAGTCAGGCTCGCGATAAGGAACCTAGGGAAACCCCTCAGGTTATTTTCTCTTAGAACCCCGATCTGAAATAGGGATGGGCTCCTTGGAGGCTTCAGGAGCTTGGCGCGGTCGCGAGACGGTTGCTTGTTTCTCGGAGGCCGCTCGCCTCTTGGCCTCCTTGAAGAGCTCGTATTCTCCTGCAGTCATGGTGACATTGATGCGGCCAGACTCCTCCATCTTCATGTTCCGGAACAGATGGTTGTGTTCCCACAGACGGCGCCAAATTTGATCCCGTCCGGAAGCTGAGTCGGATGAAGGCGAGCCTCGATGTACTGGAAGTTGACGGAAAGTCATTGTGGAGTCCGATCTATCTGGCACTCCCCGGAAGGGTTCACATGGGCGGATGACGAAGGGTGATGACCGGGATGATGACACTAGGGCTCTACGCACACTCAGACAAGCCCACAAGTCGTTAGAGACCAGAAACCAGGGGAAAAGTCCCCGGGTCAGGCCCTCTGACGCTTAAGTCAAGTACTTTTTCCCTAGAAGCACAGAGAAAGGACGAAAAGTAAAGATGAGTAAAAAATGACGAGTAAGCGTACCTGCGTAAGAGACAAAGCATCCCTTTTTATACTGCCACGGATGTTTCTGGGGTGTGGTGGGTGTCAGGGAGTGTCGGCTGTCAGACTTTGTCTGGCAGTGAATGACACACGGCATCTTCTCATAGGCCGGCGGCATGACAAAAGGGGTAATGAGCCCCGACTGTTAGCATATTTCCTGACACTCTGATTATTCTCTGACAGGTAGTTACGATTCCCTTGCTTGCTTGTCATGTAGTGCCCGGTATCCTCTCCTCGTGATCGCTAAGCTGGGTCTTTGCGCTTACTAACCCCGATCTGATATCGCCTCCCGACCTTAGTCCGGTTCTGTTTATCCCAACACCAAAGTTGTACGTCTGACTTCATCCAGCCCGACCTGTATACCTACTTCCAATTCTGTTTACCTTGGACCAGGAGGCTATGAATCCTGACTTGCATCTTTAGCTGGCACATCCCGACCGACCCGTTTCATCGATCCAAGTATCCTGAGCGATAAGGCTATAAGTCCCGACCTGCACGCCCGGTCTGTATACTGACTTGCTTTTATCCTCTGTAATTCATGGTTCGTATGTCCCGACCTACACGCTCGGTCTGTATACCGACCTGCTTCTATCCTCTGTAATCCATGGTTCGTATGTCCCGACTTATACGTCTGGTCTATATACCGACCTGCTTCTGTCCTCTGTAATCCATGGTTCGTATGTCCCGACCTGTACGCCCGGTCTGTATACCGACCTGCTTCTGTCCTCTGTAATCCATGGCTTGTACATTCTGACCTGTACGTCAGGTTTGTATTCCAACCTGCTTCAGTCTATTGTTATCCATACCTTGTACGTTTCGACCTGTACACCAGATTTGTATTCCGACCTGCTTCTATCCTCTGTAATCCATAGTTCGTACGTTTCAACCTGTACATCAGATCTGTATTCCGACCTGCTTCTGCCCTCTGTAATCCATGGCTTGTACGTTCCAACCTGTACGTCAGGTCTGTATTCCGACCTGCTTCGGTCTGCTGTTATCCATGACTTGTACGTTCTGACCTATACGCCAGATCTGTATTCTGACCTGCTTCGGTCTGCTGTTATCCATGGCTTGTATGTTCCGACCTGTACGCCAGATCTGTATTCTGACCTGCTTCTGTCCTCTGTAATCCATGGCTTGTACGTTCCGACATGTACGCCAGGTCTGTATTCTGACCTGCTTCTGTCTTCTGTAATCCCTGGCTTGTACGTTCCAACCTGTACGCCAGGTCTATTCTACGCCAGAGGCCTTTCCTTCCACGCCTTTACCTGGCCTGTGGGCCCTGCCCTTAATCGCCATCGAGGCTGGATCTTGTCTAACTTGTAATCTTATCTTTTGACTGTCCCGTCAGCTGAGACTTTGACCGTGGCCACGTAAGCTTGACTTCTCACCTCCACAGGGGCTAGACTTCTGACCATCCTATGGGCTTGACCTTTGACCACGTCATCCGCCAGACCTCCTTCTCATGCATCGTATCAATATGGACTTATAGTCCCACATATATTTTTATCGATGGGCTGATAATAAATATTCACTATATATAGGGTTGGTCCCCAAGGGCTTAGGTAAGAATCTTGACATAGTTTCTTGTTCCCCATTGACAAGAAGCTTTATGGCGCCGTCATTCCTTAAGTCCCTTAGAAGACCTTCCTTTTCGCTGCATCTTCTTCCACATAGATCAAACCAATGACGCTAAAGACAAGGATATGACTCTTTAATTAAGTTCTTTGTCTTTATTATATTTATATATTTATTTTCTTATATCATATTTTTAATGAAATTAGATCTTCTTATTTTTGTATTTTTTTTATATGTAAATTTTTTATATTTTAAAAATATATACAACTTAGGTTTTACAAGAACTTTCACATGAAAAATGAAATTAATGTTTGCACTGGATCTGAATATGTTAGTGATATTATTAATTTTGCAGTAGTGAACTGTTGTCTCATTGTGCTTAATTTGGTCTTATCTGCCAAAATTGATCTGTTAGTGTAGGTTCAATGCTTTTGCAAAGGGTTTGTTTGTTCAACAGAACCTAGTCATTAGGTCGCCATGAGCAACTTGTTATAGCGAGTTATTTTATGTAATGGGATCATGGACCCACATGGTTTATGTCAACTAAAGGGAGTATATGCTACCCCTTTAATAGTTTGAAGAATTTAGGAACAAGTATTATTTGGTTAAGTCATTCAATATCAAGTTTGAGGATCAAGGAGATGCTCATCTATAAACGGGATGAAAGCCACATATAGTGTTGTTCTATTTGTAAAGGGGTTAAGTTAACGAGTTTTATCTTGAAACTTTATGAAAAGATGGTTGATAGAATAATAAAAGGTGAAATAAAAATCTGCTCAGTGTTTCTTAATAACCTATCTCTATTGGTAGGATATCATAGTAATGCAAGGCTGGAAACGGAAGAAATGTTACTAGACATGCCAAGCTTTTGAATCTAGGGTTTAGGGAGACAATACAAAGGTATGTGTCATTCAAGTGGTACATGTACCTGTATGAACAATGATCGTAATCAATTGGGTTGATGCATATGCTACAACTTAGTTTTAGAAAATGGGAATATCCTCAATAGAGATAATGATTTGGAGCTAGAAGCTTAGAACTAGATTTCTACCTATTACATGGTGGCAAAAGGTGAATACGTTCGTCCCAGCACCCTCGTCAATCCGTCTCAGGACCAACACGGAGGAGATTTCTACCTATTACAAGATGGCAAAAGGCGAATACGTTCGCCCCCAGCGCCTCCGTCAACCCGTCCCAGAGTCAACATGGAGGAGGTAAATCACGGGCGACTACTAGCCTTTGGAATAATGACTAGCATATAAGAGAGATATTTACCTCGGCTTTACCGAGATTCGAATTCCAGACCTCATGATGGTAATACCTCATGCGCTAGCCACTAGACCGTCCCGAGGAGAGGATTTCTACCTATTACAAGGTACATATAAAGGTGGTTCAAACTGAGCCACATGGTCAATTTGCAAGGAATGACCTAATATCCATTCAAAATATATCAACTATTATTAATGAGTCCAAGTTTTACACAACACATGCACTTTGTTCTATGTTGTTTGCCTACTTAGCCTTCACATCCTTGCTGATAGCCTCCATCACCTACATGAAACCCTCTTATGTATAGCTGAACCACAATAGCTTAGTATTTGTAACACTTGTTTAGTGTTTTAGTTGTCCTTAATCCGTAAATCACATTTTGACAACAAACCGATAGAAAGTAGTTTTCTCAATTTAGTTTATTTGTTGTTATATTATAGAGTTTGAGAAAATTTAGGAGGGCATCTTGGAAATTGGAATGGAAGGTAACTCACATTGCAATTGAAAACCAAATGATGAGAACCTAGCAGATGCTGTGGCATTGCGCAAGGACTAAAGAGAAATTGTGAGGAGAAAATTTCCGATAATTACTTTAATGATGGAAGCAATGAAATCTTAGAGCCAAATGTTTTTACATATGGTGCATTGGTTGATAGCTTATGTAAAGCTTATAAATTAGTTGAGGCTCATGATTTACTTAATGCAATGTCTTCCGCTAGTTGTGAGACCAATCAGATTGTTTATGATGCCCTCATTGATGGGTTTTGCAAAGTTGACAAACGTGATGCACAAGAGGTGTTTGCTAGAATGTCTCAAAAATGGTTATATTCCTAGTGTATATACACACAAGTCCCTTATTGATAGGTTATTTAAGGATAAACGTCTCGATCTTGTTATAAAAGTTCTCTCTAAAATATTAGAGAGGGCCATAGAAGCATACTTATTTTGGAAGATTCTTGTATCTGAGTAGGAATGAAAATATAGATGGATTTTAGAGGGTGCATGATTCGAATTGGATGATTGCTGATTGATTAATCAAGTTTAACCATTTCCTACTAACCTGCTAGACTGACCCTTTGGATCACTTGACGAAGTTTCCAATGAGTTAGGTATACAAAACTTTATTTTTGTGCAGAATCTTAGATAAACAAACTGACGGAGTTCATCATTCACTAACTAGAGGACTTACTTCAAGCAAGCAAGGTAGAACATCGAAGGTAGCTAGAAGATCAGTTATACTTAGTAGCTTTTACCCATAATAGTTAGCTAGATGGTAATGTGAGTGTAGCTGCAGCAGGCGAGCTCATAGCCGACAAAGTAGTAATTCTTCACCTTGGAATAAATCATCAAATAGTTATAAGAAAACTTTATTCTCTAATAGTGAGGGTCTCTCATGCTATTAGAATGGATGAGTATAACGGTGTATTACATAATTGTTACCTTTAGATAGAAATATCGTAGTAGAAAATTTAGGGATCAAATTTTTATTAGTGTGGGAGAATGTAATATACAAAAAATATAGCTAAGGATTTAAAATAATTAAAGGTTGGTATAATTAAATTATCTTAAGGGAAATAAATATATTTTAGTGGATAATTTATCAGGAAATAAATTTATATGAATTTATGAAATTTACTATTTTTTTAAATTTTTTTTAAAGAAACTGTTTTAGGTTTTAACGGATATAAATGGGTAAGAGAAAAGTCTGTTTAGAGATACCCAATTAAAGTGGGAGTTAATTAGATATATAAGCTTAGGGTTTGTTTATCAAAACCTAAGTTCATTAAATTTAAAAAAAAAAATCCCGCGTTCTCTTCGTCGTGCTCATGGCACCGCCATGCTCCCGACCCGACAACGACCGTTGTTCGCGAACGACCGACGTCGCCCCTCTCCTCCCTCCATCGCCGAACGCTCCTGCCCTGAGCTTGTGCGTCGTCGCTGCGGGTCACAGGTCTCCCTGTCATTGTCCATCCTTTCCCCAGCCATGCGCGGATAGTGCCGCCGCTACCCCTCTGCACACCCGCGACACTAGTCAGTGGCACTAGCGATTGACCACACCCTCCGCTGATCGCCAGTACCGCCTCCGTCCACACAACAGTGACACTAGAGTCGTGTTCACCTCCTGCCCGAGGCCATCGTCGGCCGTTGCTCGCACTTCCCGCCAATGACATTGGCCACCAATTGTCGCTATCCATGCAACAGACAACTGGCATCCACGTTCATCTGCTGCCCCGATGCCATCTCTAACTGTCTGTGATCGCCATCCTGACCACAGCGGTTGTTGAGCGCCCAACTATCGGCACAACTCTCTGCACCATCGTGAACGAGAGAGCCTCGCTGCCGCTGTGCCGATTGCTTGGTATCTTCACTGCCGCCACCTTCGTGCCTCGTGGCCACCTGTTTCACCACTGTGCCCCTGTCGCCACCACTGGACTTTGTGAAGTCTGAGCAGCCACGTTGTGCCTGCTTGTCATTGCCGACGAGCTTAGCTCTCCTTGTTAGCGAATGACACCAAAGGCAGCTGTTGCCATGAGCCGTCGGCCATCGCCCTGTATGCCTCTGCCGTAGAAGTAGGAGTGAATGAAATAAATTCGAGCTCGATGCGATCTCATGGACTTGAAGATGATTTAGACACGCTACATCGAGGTGGGTAGATCTTGATTATTTTCTTGATATCTTTGATTATAGTACATGATTAGTTATTAAACATGAGGTCGCAGTTTCTTATTTACCTTAAGTCTGTCCTATATCACTCTTGAATTTGATACCTTATTGTTTGTCCTTATATGTTGACCTATTATTGATAGCTATGCAACTATGTTTAATATTCATGATTGTGTTTATGGATATGCATGATATTACGATGTCATAGTGTAAGACATTGGATATTCTGCTAGACCCGTTAGTAGATGATTTGACTCTGTGTTTATTGTTAGGATGATCATATCGTAGTATAGGATATTGAGCATCTTGCGAAACCTTTGTTTATTATTTCATACTGTAGTGTAGGATAATTGAGTATCCTAATAGACCCTTGTTATTATTTAGGCCTATTGCTTATGTTCATGAGTTTATGTTATAGTATGGTTATATACTTAGGCTCGTGCCTATAGGTCACTGATATTATAAGTAGTATAGTTATATACTAGTGTGAGGGCATATATGTTAGTGAGATTATACTGACCTATGCTTGATGGAAATCATTCCCTACCAGAAGGGTAGTGTATTCCACTAAGCTTTCCCCTTTGAATCAACCCCTAGGATTATTTAATCTTGATCCTGTTATTTATTATATCTGAGATGATTCCATGGAATTAGTCGAGATATTAATGATAAGTGCTCAGTAACTTGGGGATGTGATTGTCTATTTTCTGCCTATATACTAGTAGGATTATATCGTAATATAGGGTACCGAGTATCCTATTAGACACTTACTTGTTATATAGGCTCATGCCTATATATTAGTAGAATTATACTAGGTATAATATTTCAAGAATCCTACTAGACATTGGTTACTATATCCTATCGACCATTGTCTCCTATTCATGGTTGAGAGAGTCGTCAGTAACCGTTGGTATATCTTATCGACCATTATCTCCTATTCGTGGTTGAGAGAGTCATCAGCAACCGTTGGTATATCCTGTCGACCATTATCTCTCATTCATGGTTGAGAGAGTTGTCAACGACCGTTAGTATATCCTGTCTATCATGCATTGTTGAGAGAGTCGTTAGTGACTATTGGTATATACCCTGTCTGCCCACGGGACCATCCGTGGTAGAGCGTTCTCCCGCAAACAGTGACTAGTTATTGTTAGTGCGGTTAGCACTAACGGTCTAACTCAGGTTTTGATGAATGAAAAAAATAGATTAAGTTAGTTTTGTTGTGATCACACTTTAACTCAGTGTGCAGGAGAAATCCAGCTAGGTCGACGGGCCGACTGGATAGCTGGTGCGAAGCCCAGCTAAGTCAACGAGCCAACCGGATAGCTGGCACAAAGTCCAGATAAGTCGATGGGCTGACCGAATATCTAACACAAAGCCTAGCTAGGTCAACGGACCAACCAGATAGTTGGCACGAAGTCCAACTAGGTAGACAGGCTGACCGGATGTCTGACAAAAGGTAAGTCACTAAAGGAGAGTGACTATGAGGACGCGTCCCAGTTGAGGGACAGTAGACGTCGGTCCAATTTAGATCCATTTGGGATCCCTAAACTGAGACCTTGACTAGTTCTTAATCCTGGGAGGACAAGAACTAATTACTCTATTTATTATATTTATGCTAACACTTATCTTGCAGGGTATTTGTACCAACACATTTGCTGCAAGGCAAGAAAGCAAGCAAAGAAGCAAAGCTATCTTCGGGTGAATAGTACCCGAAGGCGCCTTCCATGGCTATAGAAGGCGCCTCAATGCTGTTCATAAAAGGCGCTTTCCATGACTATGGAAGGCACCATCCATGGATAAAAGTTGATCGGTTCACAGATAAGGACATCGAAGTCGGGATATATTTTATCCCATTGGAGGCAGTTTCAAGGCCTTTGAAAGGCGCCCTCTAAGCCCTTTATAAGGTAGTTTCGAGGAGGCTTTGCAACAACAACAACCACATACGAGCTACTGCACACACATTTGAGCCTCCGACTGCTCCCGATTCCTGCTGCGACTTTACTCCGAAGCTACTGAGCCCGATGACTAGACTGAGGAGTTTCGATTGCGCCTACCAGACAGACATCAACACGAAGTGCCTCATTTCGATACCTAAAGAGTGTTGGTAGTATTTATTTTCTATACTTAATTTCTACAAAAGGGCAAGTGCAGTTTGTTGCACTTAACCTAATTCTTTTGTACTTGATTCTCTCTTCCGGAGGTACTGGAAGAGGTTTTTAGTAGATTGTCCATCGATAGATCCGCGGGACCTGGGCCTTGGAGTAGGAGTCGCCGAAGACTCCGAACCAAGTAAAAATTGTCTGTGTTTGCTTGTGTCTTGGTTCTTGCTTTCTTATTTTTGTTTTCCGCTGCATACTCGAGTTTTTAAAATTAAAAAAAGAAATGTTTTGAAAACAACGTGATTCACCCCCCCCTCTCACGTGCGTCATGATCCAATAGTTATTTACCTTGTCTACCTATGGGACCATCCGTGGCAGAGCGTTCTCCCGCAGACAATGACTAGTCATTTACCCTAACTGCCCACGGGACCATCCGTGGTAGATCATTTCTCCTACAGTCAGTATTTGTTATGTGCTTGCTATATGTTGGTCATATATTTATTCGTACAGGTTTAGATATACTGTATGTACTCTCGATTTATTGGTTATACTTGGTTGAGTAGGTTAGTGAAATGCTATGTTATTTATTATACTTTTGGTTAATTGGTGATTATATTGGGACACCTACGTTGGTTAGTAAGTATTTTACCTAAAACTGTATCCTTTGATCTCCTGTCAGAGTATTATTCATACACTATCTTCTTCTACCCACTAAGTGGTTGTACTCACTACCCTTTGTTTTTCCCTTGACTTTCAGGTTAGCAGATAGAGGAGGTATTGTGTCACTCAGAGGTCCTGGCTGCCAGTCCCGCTCAAGTTGGATTTATGTTGAATTGTTTCGTTTTATTGTTTTCATTGCTTATAGTTATTGTTCCTTCTGTTCTGGATTTTTGAGTGTTTCACATATACATGCATACATACACACATTATCATTTGTGACTTTGTGTTGTTATATTACATCGGTATTTTTTTTATGTTGACTTGAATTGGTTCAATATCGTATTTCCTATGTTGTCACTAGGGGGTATGATGTTGTCATTTTACATGTCACTAGGCACTTCAAAATTAATAAAGATTGGAACCCATTAAAACTAAGATAAGAGTTGTAATAAAGAGTCCCAAGTTGTATTTTTTTCCAAGGATAACTAAATAAATGTGTGAGTACTCTAGGCTTGATTCAAATTAAATTCTTGCATCAACAAGGTAAACTCGGCACTTCCATTTGATTCACATTACAAATTGAATTCATCTAATTCTCAATAGTACACTAGTTAAATCAAGAATAGAATCAAAGAAAGGTTGATCTCATCTAAACATGATTCACTTTCATCTCATCAAATTAATAATTATTAAATTCGGATTTAAATACATCATTGAATCAAGTACATCAACTAACAGATCTTCAAACACAATCATGATCAACCACATATAACTGAGAATTTTCAAGCATAATCACAGTCGCAACATATCCATTGAATAGAACAAGAGTTTTCTAAATTCAAGAATTGAAACCAAGCATAAACTTGCATTAATCGAAATAGCAAATTCAAAATAGGAAGTAAATTGCAAACTAAGCTATCAGATCATCAGATCTGAGCAATTGTATTAGAAATCAAAAGTAAACAAAAACAAACACATTCCACATCCCAAAATCTAGATCAAACATAACTCAATCTGCTGTCAAACAGATATGCTCCTGGGTACCTCCCTTCAAGCATCCGACTAAGAATAAC
Organism: Zingiber officinale; assembly: GCF_018446385.1. Lineage (NCBI taxonomy): Eukaryota > Viridiplantae > Streptophyta > Magnoliopsida > Zingiberales > Zingiberaceae > Zingiber > Zingiber officinale. Next base: position 86,811,663 of record NC_056004.1, read on the forward strand.
CAAGCTTCCAGCTATTACCAGATGATGTTCACAACTCCTGGGAACCTCCCTTCAAGCTCCAATTAGCTGGTAATCACATCACCGAAGAACAGAGGATGAACTCTGGGAATTGCTCAACCTGATCGATTGATTAGATCGATCAAGGAATCACTGTGGAATGAAGATTGAAATGGCATCAGGAACTCCTGGGAACCTCCCTTCAAGCTCCGATGAATGCGAAGATCGTCGATCGGGAACCTCCTTCGATCAGGAACACGACGGTGAAACAAAATCCAAATCGCGGACTGGGGTACCTCCCTTTGCTGCTCTCTGACCTCGGAAGATGAGCGCCGACAGCTCAGAGATCATTACCGGTGAAGAAGACTTGCTCTCGGATCTTGAATGTGGATGGGAGCATCGGGAGGAAGAAGATGAATAGTGCAGAATCGCGAGAGAAACACCGAGCTCACGGTCACTGTAGCTTCTTACGATTTTAAATCTCCTCAAATCTCAACCAATAGCTGAAAATGCTTCGGATCTCATCTAACGGCTGGCTAAATTTAGATCTAGATCAAAAGCTTCGGATCTTCATCAACGGATATGATCTACTCCCACTTGGCTCGGATGGATCAGATCTTCAATGGATGATTTAGATCTCTCTTATTCTTGATGAACAGTCCAAATTAATTCTGGATTGACTCTCCTTGATTAGCCCGAGATTTGAGCTTAAATTAGATTTGATTTGATCGGGTCTATGGCCCTTTTGATGCCTACAAAGAATATATCAAAATATTAGCATCAAATACCATGATTATAAGTCAATTTGTAATTAAGTTCAAGATTAAATGTAATTTATAAAATGTGATGTAAATATGAGTGTAACCTATGAGAAGATCATTAAAAGTATGCATTATGAATCAAAATATTATAGCAAAATCATGGTTATCAAGGTACTGTCCCGTTTAGTGGATAAGTATACCCTCGGGGCATGATAGAGTTAATATGTAGCGAAATATATAAATAAAATAATAAGACAAACACACGGGATTTACTTAGTTCCCAAACCCCTAGGGTCAGTACATCCAAGGTCTAATCACGGAAGTCGCTCGTCCATTAATGGCCTCCTTTTCGGAACTTTCTGGAGGTGGAGAAACTTGTTTTTAAATTTAGAGTACAAGCACAAATAGGATATAAAAAATAAGCGCAACTTATAAACAAAAACTACAAATAAATTATTATGGCCGATCTGGATGTCCTTAGCATAAAGCTTCCCCGGTCGCAAAGTTGCGTAGCACGTTCATTTGAGCACAAAGATGAAGAGTAGGATAAAGAATGTATTTCTTAAATGTAGAGTCTTTGTCTCCTTTTATAGAGTTGGATCAGATCTTTATTTGGATCAACTCTTATCTAAATGAAGTCATATCTAGATCGAGCTTTATCAAGATCAAGCCTTATCTATATCCATATCATCTGACTTATCCTTATCCTCATTCAAATCATAAAGATGAACCTGATCTTTTGCCACATTATCTTCCATGTCAACATTTCACAACTTAATAATTTGGACCGAACCCAGTCAGTTTACCAAACTGTTGGTTCGGTCTATTGAACTGGTTTGGGTCTGATTTAACCTGAGTCAAGTTCGGCTCGCCCATTTATGTTTGTGTGCTCTCTATTTTGTTTCTAACTCTAGTTGCTGTAAAACAACTATACAAAACATAAACAAGCAACCTAGCCTATATCTATAAGTCTACCCGACCTACTAGACTTATCTTTTGCTTTGAGGTTCCTCTTTCATATCTTCCACCTAAGGGTTAATTCCTTAGAATCAAGTCGCACTCCTATAAGTCTTTTTGAGCTACTAGGCTTACCTTTTGTTTGGAGGTCACTCTTCCAAGGCTTTCCATTACCTAGGGTTACCTCCTCCTAGGATTTTCAACTGTCGAGCTTCACTCACTAGGACTTTTATTACCTAACTTTACTCACTAGATCCTAGCTTCACTCACTAGGACTTCCATTGTCTGTCTTTACTTATCAGGACTTCCATCACCTAGTTTCACTCACTAGGGTCTAGCTTTATTCACTAGAACTTCCATTGTCTAGCTTTACTCACCAAGACTTCTCTTTACCTAACCTTCAGGTAGGACTTTTCCTTGCTAGTCATCTAGTCATGGCTAAATTTCTCTCTTTCAAATATCAAGTCCTATTTGAATTAACCTTTGGTCAAACTGACCAGACTTAAGTACATTGTTAAACATCAAAACCTTGGAAGCTGATTGTACCAACAAAGACATGGACTCTTTGACAAATTAAAGACATTAGGGATGACAATGGATCAAATTTGGATTGGATTTTATATCATTTGTCTCCAACCTCATTTATTATATCCATCATCATCTTCATCCCTATCCTATCGAGCATTCAACTTTTTCATTCTCATCTCCATTCTTATGGACTATTCAATTTTTTAATCACTATTCACATATTAGTCAGAAGATCATATATTCATATCCTAATCAAATGTCTTATTACCATCTAAATTTTTTTTTCAAATTTAAATTATTTCGATGAAACTATGTATAGATATTTACCAAATTATTAAAATATAATAAGAAAACATATTAAAGATCAAAATTAGAAAATAATAAAATATTAAAAATAGTTTATCGGATATTTTGGGTCGAGTATACATAGAATTCTATTAGACTTGTATCCATAAATCCAAAGTCTTCGTACCCAATTATCTAATTATTTAATTGGGTTTAAAAAAATCTCTCAATATCCAATTACTTGATTATTTAATTGAATCTAAAAAATTCCTTCATATCCTCTTCTATTCCAGTTGGGTATTTGATCATTCATTGAGTTTGAAAAAAATTGTCATCCGAAGAAGACCCGAAGACAACAAGATGTGACCTATTGTATAAGTTATAATATCTTTGGGCAAGTAATAACATGACCTTAGCCATAGGTGTTTAGAGTACTCGGTCTTATAAAGTTCTATCCCTATTCTTTAATTATTTTACGGTTAACTATAAATTGGGGAGGGAAGATAAAGGACATCGGTATAAATATAATCATCGTTTTTCTATACTACTCTACTATTGAAGATGTAAGCAAGTAGAGTTGGATGTTCATAAAAAGTCAAGTTGAATAAAAGTTTTGATGACTACGGCTCAAAAGTTGAATGTTTGCTATTGAGTTTGATTCAATTGAAAAACGGAATCCAATGACTAAAGAAATTTTAATTATTTTGCTGATAAGATCGTATCAACGATTATTTTATTTGAACTTTAGTCAATTTAAGATGGTTTTAATTGATTAAAATAATTCAAAAAGTAGCACTCGTGTGAGATTCTTCTATATAAATGAGTGTAATTATTGACATTCATCAAATGCATGAATTTGATAGATACATGCACTCTATCCAATCCATGCATATCTGAGAGGCACATCATGGATTTAAATGAATCTAACTTAAATTCAAATATATAAAGACACTTTAATTAGAACCAACCGTTAAAATAAATAAATAAATAAATTTAATTAGATTTATTAATTAGTTTTAATGATTAATTTAATTCTATAAAAAAATTTTATCGATCATCAAAATAAATTAAGAAGCGCTCATGACGATTGATTTAGAAATTTAGTATCTTTTGATTATACGTTTCATTTGAAAGAAAATTCCTACAAATTCATCATAATTGGAGATCGAACCATGAATATTTAGATGACAACCTAAATACTCTATTACTATATCATAATTCCGGGACGAAACCCAACCACTCAAAAATACCAACCCATATCCCCTTCTTGTCCTTTAATATTTATTGTGTCATATTGAAGGGTGATCATGTCCAAAGGCTGAGTCGGACGAAGGCTGATCGCGACGGCCTGGTTGCTGACGGAAAGTCGCGGGTGATTCGGCTCCCACGGGCGGCTGACGATGCTGCAGGTCCCTGCACACACTCAGACGATCCCCCTCTCTCATGTTAGAGACCAGAACCCAGGGAAAAAGTCCCCGGATCAGGCCCTCCGACGCTCAAGTCAGGTACTTTTCCCCCAGAAAACGCAAAGAGAAGGAAAAAACTGATTGAAGGTGAAAAGTTATGGAAAAAAGTGACGAGAGAGCGCATACCCGCGTACGAAGAAGCCTCCTCTTTTTATGCCCCCCTCTCTTTCTAGAACCTGTCATCCTGTCAGAAAGCGTTAGACGCTGGGCTTTGTCGTGTAGTCTCAGACACCTGTCGTGCTGCTATTGATCGTGAAAGCATCTTCTTGTTTTCGAAACCTCCGCCTTTACACATGTGTTTTGTCTTGTAATGAAGGTCATCTGTCAGGCTGCTATTGGTTGTGAAAGCATCTTCTCATTTAGAAACCTCCGCCTCCGTACATATCGCTGGTATGCAGTGATTACCCCTTGACGGACAATTGTGATTCCCAGACTCCCGCATTGCTTAGCTCATCCGATCTATTGAGGCCTGCATCTGCCTCGCATCCTCTGATCAGATCCAACCTCTAAGCATCACCTGCCAGTCGGGCTGACTCTGAATAGCTCTGCCAATCCCGATCTGTACCCTGCGCTTTGTATTTCCTGTCCCTCGACCGCAGACCTGTAGATCGGGCTGTTTCTAGTCAGTTCTGCCGATCCCGACCCGTGACTTGTACTTCCAGTCCTTTGAATCGCAGGCCTGTAGATCGGGCCATCTCTAAACAGCTCTGCCGATCCCGATCTGCATCCTGTGCCTTGTCTTTCCTGCCCCTTCAGCGCAGACCTGCAGATCGAGCTGATCTCTAGTAAGCTCTGCCGATCCCGACCTACTTCTGCGCTTTGTATTTCCCGGCCCTTCCGCGTAGACCTGTAGATCGGGCTGATTCTAGTCAGCTCTGCCGATCCCAACCTGCTTCTGTCTGGTTCTGCCGATCCCGATCTGTACCCTGCGCTTTGTTTTTCCTGGCCCTCGACCGCAGACCTGTAGATCGGGCTGTTTCTAGTCAGCTCTGTCGATCCCGACCCGTGACTTGTACCTCGCCTGTCGTCTTCCTACTGCTTTGCCCCTTCGATCAATAAGTCTGTCTGGCCTCTGACTATCCCCTATGCTCGACTCTGACTGCCCCGTCAGCTTGACTATTGACTGCCACATCATCTTGACTTTTGACCGTTATATAGCCTTGACCCTTCTCCCCCTTTCCTTCTGGGGCCCCTCCATTATCAGTCGTATCACATACCTCGCCTATCGTCTCTCTTCGTCTTCCTACTGCTTTGCCCCTTCGATCAATAAGTCTGCCTGACCTCTGACTATCCCCTATGCTCGACTCTAACTGCCCCGTCAGCTTGACTATTGACTGTCAAGTCACCTTGACTACTGACTGCCACATCATCTTGACTTTTGACCGCTACATAGCCTTGACCCTTCTCCCCCTTTCCTTCTGGGGCCTCTCGATTATCAGCCGTATCACAAGCCTCCCCCCACAAGTCTAGTCGAAGGAGGACGACAGTCTGACTGACTAGACCTCAGCACATCTCTAAGATCTCAGCGTATCTCTATGACCTCAGCCTATCTCTGTGTCTCTACCTCAGCATATCTCTGCGCGCTCTGCTTCCTTCCTCACGCATCAACCTTTGTGTCGCGTCGCCTGGGATGCCATGCCTCCTTAATTGCTTCGCCAGTCGCTTGGGGTGTCGTGCCCACGCAGTTGCTTTGACTTGGCCACCCGCCTTGTTTATAAAGAGCCTCACGGTCACTTCTTTATTCTATCCTTCCTCTTTCACGCCTTCCTACTTTCTTTTGCTAACCCGTGTTCCACCAGCTTCTTTCCCACGCGATGCATTCTCCTTCTTCTGAGGAGGTTGATCAACCACCCTCCCAAGTGATGATAAATCAACTCGCCTCGCTACTTACCGCGAGAGAACGCGAACTGGAGCACGTGTCCCAGGATCGGGCTCGCCAGACGGCTGCTCTGCATTCCATGGAAGCTCAGTATCATCTTGCAAAGTATTGCGTGCATTGAACGCCCCAGAAGCTCCTGAGTCTCCAGATAGCTCTTCACACGGCAGTGCTCATTCTCCATGACCAATCCTTTCCCCGAGTTAAAGCTGGTCTGGGTGATAATTGTCTCGGTGGCTCCTTTCCCACAAGACGTTCCCGCTTGTAGCCTCGGTGTATCACCTACTTATTGAGCTGTGGCATTGTATTTGTATCTATTTGTCTTTTTCCGGCATAGTATTTCCTGCTCAATTTTCATCTAGCAAGCATTCTTAGAAACCGGCCCAGATGTAAGAGACAAGAGTTGCCTCATGACTCATTTTTATGTATGAATTTTGGATAATAAAACCAACATAATGCTTGAAAATTAAGACAGAATGAACGTGCAAAACCTGATTCTGCAGTGTGTGATGGATGACTTCCCGTATTCAAGACCTCGCATACTTGCTGCATATTCACAATTTGCATAAAGGAGCTAAAATAAAGCCGATGTAGTTAACCCGATTATCGATGATGACGTCCGCTCATTGGAGGCATATCTATCCGAAGGTCAGGTGCCTCTTGACCTCGGCATCCTTGAGGAGATGGTTTGATTCGCATGGGAGCCGACCAGAAGAGGTCGCTGGGCGTGAGCAGTGGCTCACTTTTGATTCAGATGGGAGCCGAAAAAGGTCGTGATGGAGAGCAGATCACTTATAACTCGTGCGTGAGTTCGCAGACCAAAGGTGCGGGGCGTGCTGGCTCACTTTGATTCTCAGGCGAAGGTAAGTCGGCACATGTGAGCAGGAGCTCACTTTTGATTCAAGATGGGAGCCGACCTGTCGCTGACGTGAGCACATGGCTCACTTATAACTCGTGACCGGGCGAGTCTGGGACAACCGACCCATCATGGAGCACATGGCTCACTTTAATTTCTCATGAGGTCGACCCGAAAGGTCTGCGGAGAGCAGCTCACTTTAACTCACACCGGGAGAGAGTCCGAGACAACCCTGAAGGTCGCTGGGCGGAGCAAAGGGCCCACTTTGATCTCGACCGAGAGGGGGTCGGAGCGGAGTTCACTTATATACCGAGGCGAGAGTTCTACAGTCCATGAGCACAAGGCTCACTTTAATAATTTCAAGATGGGAGCGAGGTACCTAAGGTGTGAGCGACGGCTCATGGCACTCACTATCTCGACGAGAGAGTCTCCAACCGACCTGCGTGGCGAGCAGCAGTGGCTCACTTTAATTTCATGGGAGGGAGACGACGGGACGTGAGCATTGTGCTCACTTACTCACCGACCGAGGCTGTCAGTCCGGAGGCTATGTGAGACCTCCGAGACTAAACGATGACCGACGACAGTCCGACCTGGATGTGGCGGCACCCGAGACCACCGACCTCCTAAACACATGAGGCATAGATGCATTGCTCTTCTTTCATCCGCTTCCCGCCTATGCCCCGACCTCATTGCTTTGTTGATCCGTCGCCATGGTTTACTTCGCCATACTTCTCCCTCGCAATTGCATTATATATGGTATAGAATTAAGAATAGAAGAGGGAGCTAAAACCTTTTCAACCCTTGGGCCACAATGCTCTTCAGCTTATGATGATTTCCGCGATGCTGACGCTTGTTAGCTGATCGCGATCGGACCTTTCGAGCTGACTCTCTGATGATCCGAGCAAGCAACACCCCCACAGCCCGCTTGATACTTCTTTGATCCGACATTCATACGACCGCCTTTGTTTCATTCACCCTTTTGCCTCGCACTTCAGCCTTTATGAAACTTCCCGCCTAGCCTCGGCCCTTTCATGGAGAATGCCCCTTTTTCGGGGCCATGCCCCCTCATGATTACCTCGCCATGTCAATCTTTAATGCACTTTCTCTCACGATGACACCTGTCCGGCGCCTTTATTGCTCACGCCTCCTGATGTCAGCTTTCGACCCTTCTTCGCACCCCCCGCCGCTTACTACCCATCTGACGGCGCCGGGGCGTATTACCCAAAAAGATACTTGGCTCGACTCTCGATGTTTCCTAGGAATGAATGAGCTTTATAAACCCTAAAGGCAGTCCACCGTCTTCACTTCGACGCTTCGCTATCCTCTTTCTCTTGTTTGTGGCTGCTTCTGGTAGTGCAACTTCTCGTCTTCCTGCTCGCGCCCGACCTGTGACCCCTCTTGTCTTCGACCTCCTCCTTTGCTTACTCCTCACGATCATGGACGGTAAGGAAACCTTCTGGTATTCATGCTATATCTCTGATCTGGACCATCACGACTTGTCTTTACTGTAATCCCATTTGAAGTTAGATTCCTCGTATGAGCTTCGTCTCCCTTTGTCCACTGAACACCCCTCTTCTCCTCCCGAAGGTTTTGTCACCGTCTTTAGGGATCAAGTCTTATGCGGCCTTCGCTTTCCTTTACACCCTTTCTTCTCCGAGCTGTGTCAGTACTGCGGCCTCAGCATTTCTCAGTTTGCCCCTAATGTATTCCGAGCCGTCTGCGGAACCATCATCTTGTGCCGCATTTATCTCATTCCCTTGACCGCTCGATTATTCCATCATTTCTATTCCTTCCGGCGGGCCGAGGCGGGGGTATTCAACGTTCAGGCCAAGCCGGGCTATAAGTTTTTTGATGACTTACCTTCTTCCAATAAAGGCTGGAGATCTCGCTTTTTCTTCCTCAAGCCCCCCGTCCCCTTAACCGGGCCTTCCCAATGGCGTTCCATCCTTGCTTCAGACTTCCCTTCGCACGCTCATGAACCTGCCTGCTCCGCAACTGCGGACAAGCTAAGTGGTGTTGTTGTTCACTTGTCTGTATTGATGCTAGAAGGCATTCTGTACGCTTTTGGTCTTAGTCCTGTTTCCACAGAAATCAGAGCTCCTTTTGGTAAGTTGTTACTTTTTATACGCCGCTCTTCGCTAACTGAGGTGCTTTTTCCTCTTATTCTTGTAGTGGCTGCCATTCTCCGCTCTTTTGCCAATCAGGAGACACCCTCGGTGGCCGTTCTGCAAGCTCTGAACGAGGAGCTAACACAAGGCCTATCTTCTGACCCCGCTGCTTCCGCCGATTGAGCCACCTGCTCCCAGCCCTGCAGACTCAGCCCTACCCCGCATCTCTGATCAACCTGCAGCTGAGCCATCGCCCGCAGGACCAGTGCCTTCTCTCCCTCCTACTATGAAGCTGCGCCTGACACGTAAGGGCAAAAGAGCGGCCCCAGTCACTGCGACTTCTCCTCCACCTCCCCGCCGTCAACGTGTGGCGGTTATCTCTTCTCCTTCCAGGTCCTCCGATACAGGCTTCGCCCAGGAGAGGACCTCTGATCTGGAAGTTGCAGACCTGCCATTGGACGTGATAGCTCCGGTGTCTGTCCAGAGCTCGTTACCTGCCCCGCCTTCGTCCTCTAGCGATTAGCCCCTGGACTCGCTGACTCCCCCTGCCTCTCCTCTTCTCGTGCCTACGAGCTCCGCCTTGCCGACTGTTCTTGACAGCCTCATTGAACCAAGCTTCTTGATTTTAGAGGCAATTTCATTGGGACTGCTCCACTAATAAATTTCTCTTCCTAACCTATTCCTTCTTCTCAAGGGTTCATCAATTGCTCCTTTCTTCTTCTTCGGTGCTCATTGGCCAAGTCAGTATTGGTCGGAACTAGTGACTCTGGTTCGTCGAGGATAGGCGAGAAAAGTTATGCTGCTCAAGGTTGAGACCCCCGTGGCTTCCTCAGCTCCTCCTGAGCCTTCCCTTGGAAGCTTGGATGCTTATCTGCGTGTCGCCGGGGAATCTGCGGCTTCTGCCAAAGCCATTTCCCATGTCGCCTTCGATAAACTTCAAAAGTTGGAGGCGGCCTTAAAGACAAGTGAGTCTTCCTTGGCTTCTGAAGCGGAGCGTCATCAGGCGGCAGTTTCTGAGCTGAAGGACAAAGAGGCAGAGCTGCTCTCCCGATCAGCAGAGTTGAGATTGCTACGGCAAAGTCAGGAGCTTCTGCAGATGAGATTGGCCGATGCCCAAGCTCTGGCCCTTGCTGCCGTTGATCGGGAGGCGACCATGCAGACTTAGTGGGAAGCGTGCCAAGCCACTCTTCAGTCTTTGCAAGCAGATCTCTTGAAGGCAGACTGGCCTATGTCAGCTCCTCCTTTTTCCTCCAAAAGCTGGGATGCTGGATGGTCTTGTTGCTGTGTCATGGGGCCGCTGGCGGGGTCAGACAGGCCTTCGAGCAAGGTTTTCTATGTTCGGCACCTCCTGCCACCTTTCTGGACACAGCTCGCCTATCCAAGGAACTGCCGCAGGAAACTTTCCCTTCCTTCGAAGCGGATGATAGACTTTTCCTCTTGGAGGCTCCTCCCCCTGCAGCTGATTAGGCTCCCATGGATATTTCTGCCCGGGATCTTCCTGCTGCTTTTCCCGAAGCGTCTGTTGATCCTGCGTCTTTCTCCCTAGTGCTGGCCGACCCCGTGCTCCTTCCGCTGGCCCCCGGTGACCCTGCCTCCTCTTCTTCAGATGTTGTGTAGTCGGAACCATGTTGTAATGCTTACCTTTTATGTGTCGATGTTGAACCTTCCCTGATTGTACTTACTCGTGTGGTCGTATTGAACTTTGGATGACTGTACTTATCTTCCCTTATAGCCGGCTAACTATATCGCTTCCCCTTCATGTATCCTTAGTTTGTTTCTTTTCTTAGTAGGTCGTCCGTGGGTTTTGGCTGATCTCTGCTAATCAGCCTGCCCTTGCTTATTTCGCTTTTGCTACGTCGCTCTCCTCTCAATGATCGCTTTTATACCGAGCCTGGCGAGGGCCGGATTTTGCTTTTTGTCTTTGACGCATGTCCATGAAGCCCGCTGATCTGCTCCACCTTTCTTTCTGATGGCCGCTTCCGTACACTTTTGTCCTTACGCGGCAATCACTTGTTCGGCGAAAAGTTGGCTGAACTGCGTGTGCCCTTTTTCCCTCTTTTTTCTTTTTCCTCTTTTTTCGTACCTTATGAGGCGCCTCGTATCTCAAGCCTCTGCCTTTCCTATAATGCCCCCTGGTTATATTTTCGAGGATCATCACAAGGCGTTTCCTGCCTATCTCAGCCCCTGTATCACCCATCCGTTGTCCACTTACGAAAATGCTCTTCCTCCGCCATACCTATAAGTATCTTCATACTGTCTTCCTTCTGTTATGATTCGCCATCACCACGGAGCACTCAAGCGTCGCCGGCGCAGACTGACTTCTCCCGAGACTCTACCGAGATCCTTCCTTTTTTCCAAGCCTCCTTTTTTCGTTTGTTCTTTCTAACTCCTGAGATAATCTCTCTTGCAATGGCCTCTCCTTCTTGAATCTCCTTGTTGGCGGATCACTTCCCAGACGCTTCGACTTTCGCCGAGTTGGATCGGTACACTTATGAAATCCCTACTAGCTTTCGCCCCATCATCCCTACTGGTGTGAACCTGTACTTCGATCCTCCGCCTGGTTCTTGTACTTTCTTCACCGAACAATTCGTATCTGGCCTTCGTCTACCCCCACATCCTTTTTTATCTGGAGTGTGCCGCTACTTTAAGATTCCCCTAGGTCAACTGACTCCCAATTCCATAAAAATTTTGTGTGGCTTCGTAATACTCTGCTTGTGAGGCCCCGCACCCGTCGATGGCTCTCTTCACCTGCCTCCCCAGCCACCCCGGCACCGCCGCCCTTCCTCCTCCATGCGCGCTTTTTCCCATCCTCTGCCTCCTCCTCACTTCGACTGCCCTGACTCCGGCGTTGGAAGACTTCCATATGGACCTTTCTTATACTGTGGCTGTGACCCGCATGGAGGATTGGCACTTGAATTTGACGAGGTCGTTGTCCGGAACCTACTTTCTTATTTCAGTCGAGCCCCTTCTTCTCAAACACCGCACTTAGGTAAGTTCGGCCGAGCTCCCCTTCGATCATTTTCGCTAGAATGACCTTCGTGTTGGTGCCCACAACGAGGTTTTGTATCGCGCATCGAGGCTCGCCTTTGCCCCTCGCTGATCCTGAACATCGCGACGCTGGTGTGATCCCGGAGAGAAGGCTACTCCTTCATTTCGGATCCACCCCATTTGGGGCGGCGCCCGCCTACTTCCAACCCCGCCGCACACGCTCCTTCACTTTGCACCTGCCCGAACCCTTGTTGACGCTCAAGCCCTGGGTCGGCACCAGGCCGCCGAGACGTCGCCTACCGCTGCAGCTCGAAGCTCGTGCCGCGCGAGACGCCACGCAGGGTGTCGGGTGTTAGCAGCCCTTCAGGTCCCTTACTCCACTAATTCCTGACAACCCGGACAACCTCGCCTCAGCAACGTCGGAGACGTCCGACTTCACAAATGCTCGATCTCTTTGCCGCCATATTGTTCCCTGCCGCCATCGGCCGACGACTCGACCCCCCCTTCTTCATTTTTGTTTTGTTTATCCGCCTCTCCCAACCGCTATGGGAAGACCTGCCAGGAAGATTGCGCGTGAGAAGCGGCCAGCAGCGATCGTCATGACCCCCAACTTAGCCTGCTCCCGAGCCACTGCCTCCCCCGCTTCGACGGCCCTTGACCCTCTTCAACCTTCCTTCCTTCGCTATCGTTACAAAACCACTATTCCTTCCGGCGGCCTTAGTTCCATGACGCCCCCACGAGCCTTCCGATGAGAAACTGCCTGTCAAGGCAGGCGGAGAGCATGAGCTGAGCCAAATAGATGGCGCGCCATTAGTCCAGATGGATAGTTCTCTCAAGTTCGGGCTAAAAGTATCCCATACCCACGCTTGTTATTAATTTGCCCTAACGGAAGGTTATATCTTCCATCTTTAGTTCGAATCGGCCCTTCCACAACCTCCATCATGAAAGCAAAGAACCCGAGAGAGTCTCAATTAGAGTTGCAACTCAATGACCCACCCCAAGCTTGATGCATTGCGTAAATCTAAGCCCACCAATCGTAACAACCGCAAAAGGTCCCCTGGTACAAGTCAAGGATGAGCTCAGCATCAAGGAAGGGAGAGTCGATCCGAGGCTATCAACAACCAGCCCATCGGCCTGTGAAATATGCCCAAGGATACCCTTCCGGAGAGGAACAAGAGATGAGGTTCGCAATTAACGGAAACTCAAGCAGCCGAACTGAGGGCTCTGAAAGCATAACTATCCCAGTCCCGAGCGGCTTTGACGGGAGTATCCACTGCCTTGGCAGTCTATCGGGAAGGAGAGAGTGATCGTTGCCTTCAAAGTCGAATGTTGTATCTGAGCTCTCCTGAATTTTTATCCCAGGCCGGGGCACGCTTTTCTGCCACCGTGCCCTACACGGCGACTGGAGTTATTCGGCAACTTCACGCATAGAACTTCCTGAGCTCTATCCCTCCCGCAAACTTCTTGGATCGAGACAAGATCATTCAAGGCTTTCCGGATGAGATCTTTGCCCCCTTTAAATGATCTGTACCAACTGATTAAATTGATGAGATTTTTACATGTACATATGTATCTTTGAGCTTTTACTTGACTACTCTGCTACCTTCAGACCCTTCACCTGACCTGGCTTACACCAACAGAGTCAGCACCCCTCAAACCCGATAGGGCCGTAGGTAGTTAGCACTCCAAGGTCGGTCTAGATTCCTTCCTTGAGCATCCTGCAAATAATAGGCCCCTGATGTCAGTTTCTTGATAACTTTGTATGGTCCGTCCCATTGAGGCACCAACTTTGTCACTTCCCCTAAGGGTTTCACCTGCTTCCATATTAGGTCTCCTTCTCCGAAGAAACGAGGGATCACCCTTCTATTATAGTTCTGTCTCATCCTCTGTCTATAGGCTTCTAGCCTGACAGCTGTTTGTTCACGAATTTCGCTGATGAAATCTAGTTCGGCCAGCCGTCGCTCTGTGTTCCCTTCGTCGTACATCATTCTTTTGACGGAGGGTATCCCGACCTCCAGAGGCACCACTGCTTCATTGTCATATACCAAATGGAAAGATGTTAGACCTGTGCTTTCTCGGGGTGTCGTACGATAAGCCCATAAAATGCTAAGCAGTTCGTCCACCCAACTGCCTCCCGTGTGATCCAGCTTGACCTTGAGCCCTCGCACTATTTCTCGATTGACCACCTCTGTCTGACCATTGCACTGAGGATGCGCCATCGAAGTAAAGGCCTGAGTTATGCCGAACCCCTTGCACCAATTTTGTATCTTGCGCCCTTGAAATTGCCTGCCATTGTCCGACACTAACTTATGAGGTAAGCCGAATCTGCAAAAGATATTCTTCCACAAGAACTGGATCACCGCATTTTCAGTAATTCTGGCCAGAGCTTCTGTCTCTACCCACTTGGAGAAGTAGTCTACTGCTACCAACAAAAAACGTCTTTGCCCTGTAGCCATCGGGGAAGGCCCCACGATATCCATACCCCATTGGTCAAATGGACAAGACATTATAGAAGTTCTCAATAGCTCTGTGGGTCGGTGCGTCAAGTTCTGATACTTCTGGCATGACAAACAAGTATTCACCAGCTTCTGTGCATCCTTTTGTAGGGTAGGCCAGAAGTACCCGGCCAGCAGTACTTTCCGAGCCAGCGTTCTTCCGCCTGCGTGATTGCCCAACACCCCAAATGTATCTCCCGCAAGGCCTGCTCTGCTTCTTCCATACTCAAGCACTTGAGCAGAGGTCTGGAGAAAGACCTTTTGTATAGTTGATCTCCAATCATAACATAAGAATGAGTCTGTCTCCTGAGCATACGCGCTTCTTCTAAGTTGGTTGGTACAATTCCCTGCTGGAGGAAATTTATTATGGGCGCCTTCCAATCGATTACTCCTCCCAGGTTATTTTGTAGATCTATCTGAGCTATAAGGAAGGTCTGTGCTATAGATCTGTCAAGTACCCAAGTGGTCAGGGAGCTGGCCATTTTAGCTAGTTCATCCGCTCTTTCATTTTCAGCCCTGGGAATCTTAGTGACTGTGACCTCTTTAAAATCTTTCCTCATCTTCTCATAGGCTTCCTTGTAAACTTGCATCTTTTCGTTGTTTGCCTCAAAATGCCCGGTCACCTGCTGAGTTATTAGCTGCGAATATGAATATATTACGACTCGGCTTGCCCCCACATGCCGAGATGCTTGCAGACCTGCTAATAGGGCTTCATATTCTGCCTCATTGTTGGTAGCTCTGAAATTCAGCCGTACAGCCAGCTGTATAATGTCTCCCTGCGGAGATATTAGAAGTGCACCTACTCCACTTCCACGATGGGTGGCTGACCCGTCTACGTAAACTTTCCAAACCTCCTCCGAATCCGCTTGATAAACTTCTGTCAAGAAATTCGCCAGAGCTTGTGCCTTGATCGCGGTTCGGGGCTGATACTGTATATCAGATTCCCCTAGCTCGGTTGCCCATTTGATAAGCCGACCTGCTACCTCCACCTTGGTGAGAGCTCGACCCATTGTACTGTTTGTCAGGACGATGATGGGATGCGCCAAAAAATACGGTCGGAGGCGCCGAGCCATGAGAACAAGTCCGTAAACCAACTTTTCCAGGGCCGTGTACCGAGACTCATCCCCCTTCAATAGATGGCTGAAAAAATACACTGGTCGTTGTACATTGTCCTGCTCTTTAACCAGCACGGCCCCCACGACCTCGGGGGTGGCTGACAAGTAGACCCAAAGGGGCTCTCCCACAATAGACTTAAACAGCGATGGCAAAGACTCCAGGTATTGCTTTAGCTCCTCAAAGGCCTGTGTGCACTCTTCCGTCCACTGAAACTTAGCTGCTTTCCTGAGCACTTTGAAGAAGGGTGCGGCTCGATCTGCAGATCTGGAGATGAATCGGGACAGCGCCGTTATCCTGCCGACCAGCTTCTGCGTTTCCTTCAGATTCTGAGGGACCTGCATGTTCCGGAGTGCTTGAACCTTCTCAGGATTGGCTTCTATCCCTCGTTCAGTCACCAGATACCCCAGAAACTTCCCTCCTTTGGCCCCGAACAAGCATTTCAGAGGATTCAGCTTTACACCATATTGCCTCAGGGTTCTGCAGGTCTCTTCTACATCTTTTATTAGACTGGACGCCCGGGGGGACTTGATCAAGATGTCATCAACATAGACTTCAACGTTCCGCCCGATCTGGCTCCGAAAGATTTTGTCCATCATTCTCTAGTAGGTGGCCCCAGCATTTCTAAGTTCGAATGGCATGACCGTATAACAGAAAGTACCATCAGTCATTATGAAGCTAACCTTCTCCTGATCCTCCCTAGCCAAGGGTATCTGATGATATCCTTGATAAGCGTCCATCATGCATATCCTCTCACAGCCAGCAGTTGAATCCACCATCTGATCGATCCGCGGGAGAGGATAACAGTCTTTGGGGGTGACTTTATTGAGGTCGCGGAAGTCTATGCACACCCTCCACTTGTTGTTAGGCTTCTTTACTAATACAATGTTAGAAAGCCAGGGCGGGAATTGCACCTCCCGAACATGTCCCGCCTTCTTGAGCTGATCCACTTCAGCTCGGATAATTTTATTCTGGTCGGCGGAGAAATTTCTCTTCTTCTGCTTGACTGACTTGACTTCAGGTATCAGATGCAGCTTGTGCTCGGCTATCTCTGGTTTGATTCCGGGCAGTTCTTTCGGGGACCAAGCAAAAACGTCCCTATTGCGGATCAGACACTGTATCAACTCCGACTTAAGCTCCGGTGGTAAGTCGCTGGCAATGCGAGTGATGGTCTCTGCTGTCAGCATGCAACTGAATTTCTTCCCAAGGGATAGGCTCCTCGGCAATAGGCAGAGGCTCCTCTCGGATAGCATGCACACCACCATCCTGAGTCTTCCTGCTCTTGGGCACCTAACACCATATCAATATAGCAACTCTGACACCTTCCGCTCTCCCTTGACTTCTCCGACCGTCTACGACGTGAACTTAATCTTCGTGGAGTAGAGATGGGCCCCGAACTCATGCAAGTGGCCTTCCTGTGATGACATTATACGAGGAAGGAGAGTCCACCACTATAAAGGTGTCCTCCCTTGCGCACGGGCTCAAGCCCATGGATATGACCACTTGATCCGACACATGGGCTTGACTTTCACACCGTGAACCCGTATAGAGAAGTGGTTACGGGTTGAGCTCACACAATCTGATCTCCGAACGCAGCTCTAAACAAAATATCGACCGAGCTCCCAGATCCACAAAGACCCGGCCACCTGCTTAGCGATAACGGCCTTGATTATGAGAGCGTCGTCGTGGGGCGCTCCAGACCCTCCAAATCTTGTGGCCCAAAGCTAATGAGGGCTAGACGCCGCCGTGGTCGCACCCCACAGCCCCACATACAACCGCTTGACGGTGTGACTTACTTGCCGGCTACCGAGTCCCCGCTGGCCCTCCCGAAATCATGTCGATCTCTCGAGCTAAGCTTCTCGATTTTCCAGCCTCCCGATATCTCTCGCTTCCATGGGACCCAGCCTTGGTTAGAAGGACCGCTAGGTCGGGCCGGATCTCGACGAGCACGTCCCGCGACTGCTCTTCTTCCATTCTCAGATTTGGGTGCTAACCCGGGAGGCAAGCCATGGCGACGCACCGGAGTCACGGTGAATTGGAAGATCGAGATCGCGGCCCCGGACCGATGATATGTGCAATATGGTGCTCCCTTGGTCCGTCCAGCTAGGCGCTGTATGGCGTTGACTCATGGGCGGTCCTCGACTGAGCGGGCCGAGGGGTCCTGGGTGAACGGACCGAAAGGGCCGAGCTGGTGGGTTCAGTGCTCCTTCTTGCCAGGAGCTACCGTCTTTTCGGCCTTCCTCCTAGCTACCTGAGCTTCCTCCACTTTGATGTAGCAAGAAGCTTTCTCCACCATGTCATCAAAACTTCAGGCGGGGTTTTTGATGAGGCCCCTGAAGAATTCCCCTTCCAGCAATCCGTGGGAGAAGGCGCTCATCAGTATTTCCGAGGTGGCGGAGGGGACGCCATTGGCCACCTGACTGAACCGGTTGATGTAGCTTCGCAGAGGCTCGGTCTGACCCTGTTTAAGAGCGAAAAGACAGTGGTCGGTTTTTTGATACTTACAACTGCTGGCGAAACGACGCAAGAAGGCCGTTTTGAAATCCAGGAAGATATTAATGGATTCTGGGGGCAGTCCATCAAACCACTTTTGCGCCGAACCCGACAAGGTGTGTAGGAATACTCGACACTTGACAGCATCGCTGTATTGATACAGCATAGCCGCGTTCTTGAACTTTCGCAGATGCTCCTCCGGATCTTTGCTTCCATCGTATTCTCCGATGTTAGGGGCTCGATAACCCCTTGGTAGGTTTTCCCTCAAGATCTGAGCCGAGAAGGGTACCTTGTCATCCGGATCTTCGGGCAGATCTCTGGCAGGGGTTATAGCTTTTCCCTTTCCTGAATCCCGGGGTGGATGTAGAGAGCTCTCCGCCACCGACGCCTGCGGCTCTTCTTTCTTCGGACTATGCTTGCGAGGTCGGGGCTGATGATAGTTGCGGCGAGGCTCTCGGAATGAAGTACGAGGGAGTTCTTCCGGTTGCTTCCTCTTTGAGCTCCTGTCGGAGACAGGAGCTGGTTCTTTGGACGCTTCAGGTGCTAGGCGAGGTCGTGAAACTGTTCCTTGTTTTTCAGAGGCGGCTTGCTTTCTGACCTCCTTGAAGAGCTCATACTCCCCCGCAGTCATGGTGACATTAATCCTCCTGCTGGAGCTTCGACCAGAGTCCTCCATCTTCACGCTTCGGATCAGGCTGTTGTGTTTCCCACAGACGGCACCAAATTTGATCCCGTCCGAAGGCTGAGTCGGACGAAGGCTGGTCGCGACGGCCTGGTTGTTGATGGAAAGTCGCGGGTGATTCGGCTCCCACGGGCGGCTGACGATGTTGCAGGTCCCTGCACACACTCAGACGATCCCCCCTCTCACGTTAGAGACCAGAACCCAGGGACAAAGTTCCCGGATCAGGCCCTCCGATGCTCAAGTCAGGTACTTTTTCTCCAGAAAACGCAAAGAGAAGGAAAAAACTGACTGAAGGTGAAAAGTTGTGGAAAAAAGTGACGAGAGAGCGCGTACCCGCGTACGAAGAAGCCTCCTCTTTTTATGCCCCCCTCTCTTTCTAGAACCTGCCATCCTGTCAGAAAGCGTTAGACGCTGGGCTTTGTCATGTAGTCCCGGACACCTGTCGTGCTGCTATTGATCGTGAAAGCATCTTCTTGTTTTCGAAACCTCCGCCTTTACACATGGGTTTTGTCTTGTAATGAAGGCCATCTGTCAGGCTGCTATTGGTTGTGAAAGTATCTTCTCATTTAGAAACCTTCGCCTCCGCACATATCGCTGGTATGCAGTGATTACCCCTTGACGGACAATTGTGATTCCCCGACTCCCGCACGGCTTAGCTCATCCGATCTATTGAGGCCTGCATCTGCCTCGCATCCTCTGATCAGATCCAACCTCTAAGCATCACCTGCCAGTCGGGCTGACTCTGAACAGCTCTGCCAATCCCGATCTGTACCCTGCGCTTTGTATTTCCTGGCCCTCGACCGCAGACCTGTAGATCGGGCTGTTTCTAGTCAGCTCTGCCGATCCCGACTCGTGACTCGTACTTCCAGTCCTTTGAATCGCAGGCCTGTAGATCGGGCCATCTCTAAACAGCTCTGCCGATCCCGATCTGTACCCTGGGCTTTGTATTTCCTGGCCCTCGACCGCAGACCTGTAGATCGGGCTGTTTCTAGTCAGCTCTGCCGATCCCGACCCGTGACTCGTACTTCCAGTCCTTTGAATCGCAGGCCTGTAGATCGGGCCATCTCTAAACAGCTCTGCCGATCCCGATCTGTACCCTGCGCTTTGTATTTCCTGGCCCTCGACCGCAGACCTATAGATCGGGCTGTTTCTAGTCAGCTCTGTCGATCCCGACCCGTGACTTGTACCTCGCCTGTCGTCTCCCTTCGTCTTCCTACTGCTTTGCCCCTTCGATCAATAAGTCTTCCTGGCCTCTGACTATCCCCTATGCTCGACTCTGACTGCCCCGTCAGCTTGACTATTGACTGCCAAGTCACCTTGACTACTGACTGCCACATCATCTTGACTTTTGACCGCTACATAGCCTTGACCCTTCTCCCCCTTTCCTTCTGGGGCCCCTCCATTATCAGCCGTATCACATACCTCGCCTGTCGTCTCCCTTCGTCTTCCTACTGCTTTGCCCCTTCGATCAATAAGTCTGCCTGGCCTCTGACTATCCCCTATGTTCGACTCTGACTGCCTCGTCAGCTTGACTATTGACTGCCAAGTCACCTTGACTACTGACTGCCACATCATCTTGACTTTTGACCGCTACATAGCCTTGACTCTTCTCCCCCTTTCCTTCTGGGGCCCCTCCATTATCAGCCGTATCAAAGGGTGATTTGAATTATCAGATAATTATAAATCAAAGATGATATAAAGAGAAATATAACGAAAGATTGGGCTCATATATCATAGAATTAGAAGTTTCTAAAAAAAATGGTGGGTATTTCGATATGAATTATGATAATCCCTAGGAGATTTGCACGAATTAAGATTTAAGGATCCATATGCCTACGTTGTACCATTGCACCAATTAGAACTATGTTTTGGAGCCTTTAAGTTGTTCCTTCGTCACTTAAAAAGGTTTATAACAAATAGTCATCCAACATTATTATGACTATTATTATTTATTAATTCAAATATTCAATTTTTACTATCCGATTAATTTTTAAGACAATTAACTCAACTCAATGAAAATTTTTCACCAAACATCAAGGTAAATCAGAAAACATATATGAGTCCTAAATGAGATTTGAACTCTTGTTGTCTAAAAAATCCATCCCATTTTTTATCATCCCATTATAGCCTGAGGCCACGGTAAGCATATTGTTTTTATACCAGATATTTAAATCTCACAATCTGACTAATATAATCCTGAAATAGACAGTTTAGTCCCACATTATATCTACCAAATAAATCTAAGAAACGAGTCAGCCCAATGACTTAGCACACTAGGATTTTGAGCATCGCAGATGTCAGATTCAACCACCACACCTCTGACTATCTCACTGTGTCGGAGGAGGGGGCACAATAAGCACTATCTTGTGTGGTAAAAGATGACTCGCTCATCCAAGCATCTCTCATCGTTGGCCACACAATAAGATGAAGGAAGTAAATCATGTGACTGAACAACCTTGCTAGATGAGAGAGATTTTATTTTTTAAGAAAATGCTCCCAACGAATTCGATCCCTATTCTCATTTGACAATCTACTATCGAAGTATCAACTCGGTTATGCCCGTGGAGGCCACAATTATTATTATTATTAGTTGACATCATGTATCTAATTTATACGGACTAATCCTATGTGATCGATTTGACTCAGACCCATGAAAAATTTCCACAACCATTACGATAAATCAGAATGTACTCCCAACGAATGATCTCATTAACCCAATATTCTTAGGATAAATTTAAAACATAGGAAAGCATTTAAGTGAAAAGTCAATCAAACATAGTTCCGAATACTCTATATTGAATTTGAGTTAATAAATTTGAACTCACTCTTATAGTTATTCGCCGTGGTAAAACAAAATATTTTCATAATGATCTAATCGGGAGTCCATAATATTGGACCGTCTGATATAAAATTATTAGAACACCTACGTGCCTTAGTAAATCAAAATTCTCATTTTAATACAACAGGCAGTCGGAGGAGCACCATCTTCCAGCAAAATTTGACAAATTAAGTATTTTTCTTTTAGTGTCGGTTACAATGACAGTTTAATGAATCGATCCTTTTCGACCGTTCGAATAGCGCAAGCAGCTTTATTTATACCCGACCTTCAACGACGACAAAACCGCCCCCGCCGAAACGTACTTGCTTTCCCCAACGAATCAAAGCCGTTGCTTTCGATGGGACCCGACGATTAAATATTTCTTGTACAGCCCCCGCCTATTTAGGGTGCGCGTGGAGGTCGAACAGCTGACCCTTTTCTCACTTGGTGCTCTTGCCGTTTACTCTTCGCTCTTCTAAAGCAACGGGAGATAAAACAGAGATATCGAGAGAGAGAGAGAGTGGCGGAGGAGGAGAAGCGGATCTTTAGGGTTTGGTGGATCGAGAAATTAGGGGGCGGGGGTGGTGGATTGAGTTGGGGACTTGGTCGTCTTGGATGATTTCGGGCGGAGATGGGCCTCGTTCCTATGCGCAAATCCTTCAAGGACTCGCTCAAGGTGCTCGAAGCTGACATCCAGCATGCCAACTCAGTGTGAGTGGAATTCCTTCTCTGTCGCCCGATCTTGTGATCCCCTTCTTGTTCTCTTACTTCTGCTTCTGGATTTCCCGTTCCGGTCGGATAAATTGTTACTTTGGTTGTAATTTCATGGTGGAGCTGATTTGTGGTTTTGTGAATTTTTCCGACAATAGTAGATAATGCTGGTATTTTCTGGTTGTGTTTTCTTGTTCATTCAGTGGGAGGTCGAGAATTACTAGGTGGATTTGACACTTCTTCTTTTACTTCATTCAGTTAACTGTGAAATGGTTAAGCAAATATTGGCTCCTATGACTCTATGCAGTGGTCGTATGAGGGCTACTTGTTTTTGTAGGATGAGCAGTCACAGGTGAATTTTTATGTAACAAGTTAAATTTTGATAATCATCAACGTTGTAAAGTTTTTCTAACAGGCGAAGATATTTAAACACACGCTTTACACATTGATCATCTGGTTGTTGAAAAATCAATCCCATTGCCGCAATTGATGCAGTTTGATGAACGGGAAGTTAATTTTTGTGCAGTTTTTGGTTTTTGGTAATTCTCAGTCAGAATGAAGTGTTGCCGCATTGTATACGGAGGTTTTGCCGAATGATATTCCTCAGAGATTATCAATTATGCAAAATTTTTGAAGATAAGAACGGATTGCCGATTACTGCTTATTTCTGCTTGCTTATGATGGGGTTCTGAGGGCATTTCTTTTCAATTGAGTGGTGAGACAGGATGGTGCTACTTTTTCCTACCTATACCAGCCAAATGTCCTCTTTTTTTTTTTTTTTTGCTTTTGTTATTTCCTTCATTTGTTCCTACTTTATCCATTTGATTTGTTTGCTCTAGTCTCAAGTTAGTTTGGCTCATACCCTTTTCAAATCATCCCAAGGTTGTCTCTTTTTTTTCCCCTGATGTGGTTCTGTTCCTGACACTTGTTTATTTTTCCCCCTTATTTACTTATGAAATGACATAGATCGAGGCGCTTCTAGCTTATTGGTTTAACACCGTAAAGTTTGTGCCTATGATGGCTAACTTTTGTTTGAATACCACTAGATATTATTGTCTGATTGCTTGCTTCTTTGCTATCTCACTTTGCATGTGTAACTTGCAGTGATAATAGTTCCAAAGATCCAACATTTGTTATGTTTATTTGAGAAGTTTATTAATCCTTATCTAGTTTTGTTTTCTTTATAAATAGCAATTCTTATCTCAGTCGAAACTAAAAATTTAAAACCATAGTGAAATGCTTCTTAAACCTAATCAGATCTCAAAAAGGAGAAAACTCGTGGTCTAGTCTTGCTGTTGTCTCCATGTTACAATGTCTAATGTCTGTTGAAGTGCAGTGCTTCAGATTTCCCAACAGAATATGACGGTGCCTGTCTTCAGATGCGAATGTCATATAGTCCAACTGCACATTTGTTCCTTTTCCTAGTACAATGGACAGACTGTAGCTTTGCAGGGGCTCTTGGTCTTTTGAGAATTCTCATTTATAAGGTTGTCATATCCAGCTACTAGTTTTTATGTTATATCCAGCAGTGAAAACATATTGAATTTTCTTTCTGTTGTTTCTTCTTCCCTCATCTTTTTATGATCTTTCATTTTTCACTATGCAGGTTTATGTTGATGGAAAAACAACGATGTCCATCCAGGAAAGGAAAGCGAGTATCCAGGAGTTTTATGGTATGCATACTGTCTTTTGTTCAAACTAATGTATCACTGAATATATCAGTATTCTTGATATGGCCTTTGAATTGTGTGTGTATATAGGTGTGATTTTACCTTCTTTAATGCAATTACCCAAAGGCATAACTGATGTGGAGGATAAAAGACAAAAAACCATTTGTATGGAAAGATATAGGAGAAGAGAAGATGAGTGCAAGCAGCAAATATCAGAAATAGAAGTCGAAAGAGAGGAAGAATGTGCTATCTGCATGGAGTCCAACAGCAAGGTTGTTTTGCCAAATTGTTGCCATGCTATGTGCAGGAGGTGCTACCATCAGTGGTATGCATTTTTTTCCTTCATCTGAGTTACATCCATGATAGTTCAAGTATTTAAATCTGATAAATGCAACTAACAATTTCATTATAATTGTTTTATGTGCTTGAAAGGTGATATTCTTGATAAATGCTAAGCTGAAACTAGGGATTCTTCCTTTCCCTTCTTTTCTTCTCTTCTTTTTGACTTGTAATCTCTTCTCTTTATTTTTTTTTCCTTCTAATAGGGAGGAATGTCATTCGAAAGCCATTGTCGCTTCTATGATTTAAAGTGCTGATCAATATTAGTTGGCATAAAGTGTATCACTATGGGAATATACATTTTCCATGAAGGTTTCCAACTATTTTAAATACAAGATGTATAAGGAATATTACTTAATCGGTTTTTGAGTTGATCTCACTAGAGTCTATGGGAACCAAAGCTTCAAAATGATATAAGTTATATATTTTGTATTGGTAAACTATGATGATTAGTCAAGATGTATGTTATATATTTTTTTATTCCTTGTAAAATTTTAATTTAATTGACTTTCTAATTGTGATACTCTTATAAATGTAAGTTGGTCTTGGCATGCTTTGAAGAATGTTGATGCATGCTGAGGTCAATATTACAAGGTATTGAAACCATATTATTTCAAATGATACTTTAATAATAGTTGCTGCTATGGTTTCAAGTGTGGAAGTATTAATCGGTTACTGAAAGTATTTTTATCATTCCGGTAATAGACATATACCAATATTGCATTAGCATCGGTAACATTTTGTTGTCCGTGCAATGCAGTTGCAATAATTTTGACTGTGATAGAATCTAGTACTAGACAACAATTAGCCTTGGTAGTGTGTGCAATTAATTCAAGCTGCTCATGTTGTGGTACTTGATCAAGAGGTTGGTGAGTATAGCTGCCATGCATATAAATGTAAGCTAATTTTGAGCTTTTTGAAGGCTTGTTAGTATAGTTGATCCTCCAATGAGCTCGTCGTCTTTTGGGAAAGTGGTTTTGAAGGTAGCTCATAATGGAGTTGTGCAACTCACTAGAGTTTGCTCAGAGGCTTTTGCTCTAAAGTTGGGAAAAGATCTGAGCTTTAGGCGTAACCCTGTTGGCAGGGATGGAGCAAGAATTTTCTAGGACGGAAGGCTTTGTTTTCGTCTCATTTGTCTTCAAGAATTCTTAGACTTTATCCGAGTATAAGAAAGGTAACTAACTATCTAAGGAAGATGATGGAATTGTCATGTGGTTTAAGCTTGTAAAACCTATGATGCAAGAGTTACTGAAAGCTCGTTATAAGACCTGAAAAAGTCGGGGTAACGCTTGAACAACAAGACATATGGTTCTTGTTGCTTCCTAATTGGTGATTCTCACTAACGAGAAGCAAAAATGAAGAAAACACCCTTCCAAAGTACATAGATTCATCCTAAAGCTCAAAAACACCCATCACAATGACTGTTCACAATTAGTGTTTACTAGTACTATTCACACTGATCATTGTTCATTGTTAAAAAAACTGAAAAACACCACTGAAAATATTATCTTCAAATCCAACTTCTACTTCAAAATTCAACACATGATGTAAGAGCCTTAAGACCTTTGACACTAAGCATATAAATATTGGTGTAAGAGCCTTAAGACCTTTGACCACAATACATGACTTCTAGTTCCAAGAACTTAGAAGACTTTTTTAGATTTAGCCTCACGATACCCCGCTAGGAAAATTATTACAGTCATTGGTTACATAATGATGATTCACACCTAAATACTATTGTAGACGTACTCCTTACTATAGGATCTGCCTTGGACTCTCAACAACAATAGACAAAATATTTATTAGACAAAGTGTCTCAAACTTTATTACAACAAACTCAGATAATCAGTAATTGAAAATGAAACATAGACTTTTTAAGAGACGCACAAGACTCGTTAAACAGACGATTTAGCCAACTCAATCTACTTAGTATTCCTACCAAGAAAGAAATCCTAAGCCTTTCGAAACTTATTGAAGAAAATAAATCTAAGAACTTTGAACTTCAGTATAAACACTTTGAACTTCAGTCTAGAACGATTCTACTACAAATTAAAGACTTAATTACAACACAGATAGGAGACGATCTTAAGAATTTACATACTACATTTGAAGACATTAAATATAAATGAACAAATTGAATTTTGAAAATACATATTATGAAGAAGCCTTGGACTTTTCCGGACAATTTTCAAAAATCCAAGATAACGACTATTGTAAGCTTGAAGTTACTGGGAAAGGAGATCAAGTTTTACTCTAGCAAAACAATACTATAATAGCACTATTAGTATCATTACACTACCGACTCATGATATTAGAAAAGAAACTACTTCAAGTTGAAACACAAATTCAGAAAACAACCAAGGCTACCGAGTGGCGAGAAAGTATAGAAAGTTTAACAAAAGACTTAACCAAACCATCTTCAAACGACAATCTAAAACATATTCCTTCTTAACTTATACCACGTAGTCTAACAAGAAATCAAATTGGGCCCTTCACAATGTTCCTCACAAACAGTGAGAGCACAGACGGAAACAAATACAACTTCCTGGTTAGATAATATCATAACCAGAAGACATAGCAGTACCTCAACCTATCAATTGCAAGATCTTATAGACATAGAAAGGAACTTAATGATCTTTTCCAATGAATAATTAAATTCACTTAATCTAAGAAGACTATATAATCAAGGGATACTATCTTTTTCTATATCACTTTATTGTCATCATAGGACACAACCTCTTCATCTCCCTGACGGAGGAGGAGAAAGATTGAATCTTATGACGAATCAACAAGAATACTTTTACAACGAAGATATAATTATATTCACCTAGGACTAATTATATTTGGTCTAAGAGGATTAACTAGGAAAAGTATAGGAGCAAAAATATTCCTAGTTCTATATGACATGATGAAAAACTTATTGAGGTAGATATGAATAGCAACATAGGCATTACATATTTTTACCCAAACTTTAATATGACCATTCTAGACTTTATCAAACACATTAAAATTCTGGTCCAAGCCAAAGGATATGAAAATTTCCAAAAACATAATGTCCAAATAGACAATTTTCTTACGAAAGACTATGACACAAATTAATAATAGTTTTAAGACGCATATCAGTAATAGCATTGAAGCCTTTTACATGAAAAGGTGTTTACCACCTAAAACCAAAGAAGTTCTCGTTAGTAAACCTAGCAAGACTAGACTGGAATATGAACCTCGTAACTCAAACCCAAACTCTTCAACTTACAGAGCCAATCATGTATTCAACCTGGCTGTTAGGTTTAATGATTATAAACCTTCTACTTCATAAACAAAGGAAAGTGAAGAAACAAAAAACTTTAACTTAATGCATATTGAACTAATTACAGAAGAAGAGACCTTAAAGAATGCAAGACAAACATTACAACAACTAAGGAATCAACACCTTCAATTAGTTTACCAACTTGTATATCAACAAAACAACATAATCTGTATGTTTCAACAAGAACTACAGCACGAGTTTTTTTATGCTTAGATGAATACGTATACATGCGCATGCATAAATTCGGAAGAATTAATAGAACTTGAACAATTTGAGAAACAACAAAAACTAGAGCATGACGGGGAGTTATACCTTGATGAAGACCGAAATATTATTGATAGAAAGCAACCTAAAGAAGTTAACCTCATGAACCCAAGAGAATCTAGTGCGACATCTACCCTAAGACCACCAATAACAACTCCCCCATTAGCAATTATGTATCCCGAAAGTTCAATGGGAACAAGAGATTATGGACAAGGCCATCCTCCTAGAACAAAAATACTCCTTATACAAATAATAATCCGTTAATTAGAACCATAGGAAAACGAAGACCACCAGAAATCACTTATTTCGGGAAATTTTTTGTAATTTTAATTATAGGAGAATGCGATGACCCTCAACTATATGATACCTACTTAGAACAATAAACTGTCTCAATTCAAAGAGACTATCAAACTATACATGAACTTGACATAGAAATCGGAGAAGCTATGATGAAAGTGGGAGAAAACTACTTAGGCTTAGCAAGAGCTGCATGGGAAGCTTATAAAATAAACTTTTCAGAAGAAATAGCTCGCATAGCATCACAAGGAAATAACATCTTAAATTTCTATTATACTATCCACATACTTTTAACAACAAAAGATGCTAATACATGACTAGATCTACGGCAAAGGGAGACCATGAGAGATCTAGAACAACTCCAACTGTTTAGTTGGAATTCAATAAGACCATTTTACTTCCTAGCACTCACAACAATTTTAGAAAATTACTGTAATCTTGAATTATATGAAGGATTGTTTA
Source organism: Zingiber officinale (assembly GCF_018446385.1). Lineage (NCBI taxonomy): Eukaryota > Viridiplantae > Streptophyta > Magnoliopsida > Zingiberales > Zingiberaceae > Zingiber > Zingiber officinale. The sequence continues at coordinate 86,840,136 of NC_056004.1, forward strand.
GTAAATTACCAGGAGACTTAGGTAAGGAAATTCATAAGGCACGGACAAACATGAAGGTAGCACCCCAATACGATAATATAGGAGTGTGAATACAATACATCAGCTTAGTACTAAAGGAGATAAAAAAAACAACTTAAAAATCAATAATACGGTTTTTGTAGCCAAATATATACTCCCAAATAATACAAAAGGAAATCAACACCGACAATATAGACCAAGAAAAAGGTCGCCTACTTTCTAGGCCCAAAGTCAGGCCTAAGAAAATGTATTATTTAAGAAAGAGTCCAGAAAAAAAACCATATCTAAATAAGGATAAACATGTCCAACGGTTTAAGCCGAAGAAAACCTATGCGGATACCATCACTTGTTTTGCATGTAATGAACCTAGACACCCATCATCTACTGGCCTAACTAAGAAAAACTTATATACTAGGGAAGCAAAACTAGTAACATGCACCAATTTGGATTTAGTAAAAGTTCAATCAGATGTATCAAATACTTCGTTTATCTACTCCATTGTGTCACTCAATAATATATAAGAAATCCCATCTTCAGATTATAAATTAGTCAATTCCTTCCTACGTACCCCTTCTAGGATAACTGAGAAATATGGTTTGTATCATGACGATAGTAATAGCCCTACAACTAACTTTGATGACTTAGAAGAGCAATGGGATGATCTATTCCCATCAGAGAATATGGATATGATTTTCCAACACATCTCACATCTAAACACCACAACTATACGACCAAACATGCATGCCTGAATGCCCTCGTGATTGGAACTTAAAAACAGGAACAAATAATGTTCCATGTTTTCTATGCGACTTTTGCCTTGCCATAGATAAACGAGGTACATGCAAACTTTGTTGATGATAAATTTATAACTTATGCCTAGAATAAACTTTTGCTATTTTCATACCCATAACAACTCACGTCAGAAGCAGTACCAGAAACACACTTCTTGAAACAATAGTTTCCGTCTTAGAACTCGACTTAACCTTCTAGAAGCTAAGCTACATAGCCTTAATCCCCCGATAGCCTTCACTTCACAAGCTAATAAAGGAAAAGGTGTAATGATTGATCCAAATATGGATCTGGATTTTATCAAAACACCAAGTATTTGTAATACTGGTTGGACCACAAATATACGAGTTTGATGTTTCGTAAACATCCATGACCTTGAATTTACCCTTCATGCCTTCCTCGATAGTGGAGCTACAAACTCCACGATCGATGAAGCTACTATTTTAGGTATTTTATCACCCGCTCTTATCAAAACTGCTACTCAACCTTTGGTTAGTACTCAGTTTGATGGCTAAAAACTGACTTGTACTAAGTTTGTTACCAAAATACACTTACGATTCTACAACAACAGTGATACTTTTAGTTGGCCTCTTCCTCAAAATTATGAGGGGGCCTCAGACTCCGAAGTCAGTCTCGAGGCACTAGATCGATGAGCAGCAGACCTCCTCGACTCTCCCATCGGGCTTGGTGCTCTCGCCACTGATTAGAGAGCCACCTCTGTTGGGGCTGCAACCGGAGTCAGGGGTGCTCCTTCCTCAGGTGCTGCCTCAGTAAGATCAACGATGACTACTTCGCATGCCTCCAGTTTTATAGCAGTAAGTTTCATCATCTTGTTCAACAATGCTCTCATCGTGTCGGCTGTAAAAAATAACATGTCTTCATTTAGATGTCAAAACTTGTGATTATGAAAGTTCTTACCAAATAGAGCGTTGAGGGGAGTCGATCTTAGGCTTAGCCCGAACATATGTAGCAATCTTCCTCGATTAGGACATTGTTGTTGAACTGCAAGCTTAATAGCTTATGGGATGCACTGAAGTAGCTCCGCTCCAAGTGATAGTCTTTCAAAGCCAGAGGTGGGGGCAATTTTGGCTACCAGTAAGTCGGCCAAGAAATGGAACCTTGGGGTTTAACGAAGAAGAATTGGGGTTTCCATCCCTTGTGGGATGAAGGAAGCTCCTTGATTAGGTTAATCTCGGATCGGAAGTAAAAGAAGAAGACCCCATCCTTCATCTTTTTCGAGGAAAAGAAAAAATGAAAGAAGCGAGGAGAAAGTGGAATAGGATACAAACATTAAAGGATTACCACCCCCGTCAAGATGTAGAAGGAATTAGGGCCAAGCTGTGATAATGGGATACGAAAATATTGCAATACTTCGATGAAGAAAACTAGGATAGGGAAGATTTCTTACTTCCACCATCAAGATTTCTTACTTTGGTGGATGCCATTTTAACTCACCGAGTTCATGCTTAGCTACTATTTTCAACTTTGATATCATCTTATCCAATGTCGTATTAGAGCTACCGTATATTTCACCTAATGCTTATACTCCTACATTCTCCTTAAATATATTTTGCTTCCCATCCTTTAATTTTCACCACTTAATTCTAGGAGTCGTATATTTTTTCTTTCTATTGATACTATGCTTGAGACGTATATCCAACACTACTAACCTATGTTTGGTAGTTAAGCTTTCTTCCGGGATGACTTTATAATTTTTACAAATCTTTCTATGATTTTTCCTAACCATAAGAAAGTCAATTTGCGATTTATTATTCCCACTTTTGAACGTGACTAAATATTTTTCTCTTTTCTTAAAAAACGTATTAGCTAATATAAGGTCATATATTATCGTAAAATCTAATATAGTTTTCTCTTCTTCATTTCTCGTTCCAAACCCATAACCCCATGTATCTTCCCATATTCCTCATTTTTTATTCTGACATACTCATTTAGATTACCTCCTATTAAAATCATTTCATTTGGCGGAATGTTTTGTAATAATTCATTTAAGTCGTCCCAAAACCCTTGATTTGGTAGCTTCATCTAATCCTACTTACGATGCATATACGCTAATTATGTTCATAGTTTCCCTCGCCACTATTATCTTAGAGGTTATAATTCTATCCCCTTTTCTAACTACTCTTACAACTTCATCCTTTAACGAACTATCTATAACAATGTCCACTCCATTTTTTTCTTTACTTTTTCCTATGTACCATAACTTAAAACCTGAGTTCTCTATCATATTTGCCTTCTTATCTACCCATTTTATTTCTTGTACACACAAAATACTAATTCTTCTCCTAATCATCGTATCTACTACCTTCATTGATTTACCAGTGAGGGTTCATATATTCTATGTTTCAAATTTTAAAACTCTTGCCTATTTAACACTATACCAAGTTCTCATGGAGATGCAGCAATCCTTGTCGATACGTTACAGTCGGACCCTGCAGCATGAACTCTTGCATATTTAATACTACACCTGAGTTCTGGAGATATAGGGGTCTTTGCCGAGACGTTACAGTCAGACCCTGCAATGCGTTCCTTCCGGAGAACAATCTACCATTAGCACAATAGTTTAATGGATCCATTCATTGAACATTTGTCATAGTTTTAACGCTAGCTGACAACTTAATGTAACCCTCCTCCTGTATCTTGGTTCGGAATTGACCATAACTGGTTTGTCATGGACGGAGTTATATATATATATATATATATATATATATATATATATATATATATATATAAAGTATTCACATTATATTGGCATGACACAATACGGTACTGAAATCGTACGTTCTGGTTTGTGACCAAAACTCTGGCACGGGTTGAAATTTAAATCATGCATGGAAGCACCGGGGATGATGTCCTGTTGGACAAAAGTTAGGTTCAAACTATTTAGCAATTGGATGATAAATGAGTAAACTGGAAATTGGATTCGGAATAAATGTGTGCTTACCATAGTGGCCACAAGAGCTTCTAAACTAAAGAAAGTTAAGGCAGAGAGATCTTGTGGTAGTAAAAGAGTACAAGTAAAGACCATTTTTTTAACAAATGACCCCATTATCGTCATGTGTGAGAATACAAAGATTAAAAGAGGGCACAACTTAAGATTGATAATAATTGGTGTCTACCAATTGTTATCCCAAGTAATGTAGGAGTAAGTTAATAAGGATTTTGCATCACATTCCATGTTGTGAAACTTCATACAACTGATGTGGAAAAAAGTACCCATTGATTTTAAATGGATGGACGATACGTGTACTTCAAGATGGTCAATATTGGAATATGATTAATCTTTGTGCTTTGAGTTAAACATTGAGAACTGAGAAGTCAAATCATGTCCAGATAATTTTAGCCAACAATTGAAAATCATTATAAGAACTGGCTGGATCCACCTTGGCCACATGGTGCATTATTATTGAATAGATACTCACTTTGAGCCATACAGAAGAAGATTCAAGGTTGCATGGAAGAAATAAACTTTTGGACCCATTTAAATCTGCAACACTGCGTTATAGTGCTCAAGTGATTCATAATCTCCGATTCAATCTATCTCACCAAATATTTTTAACCTCAACCCATGTAGCTCAATATATCTCCACAACACCTTACAGCCCAATTTCAACTCAATCCTTACTGTCAAAATTAATCCAACACCTATTCACTCAGACACTTTGCTCACCTTTCAATCAAACTCAATCTACCACTTATCTCCTAGCAGTTAGGTCGAATTTAAACTGTTACCTCACTTGCATTGGCCAAATGTTCTCCCACTTGATCTCCTCTAGCCAACTTTCCCAATCAAGATCCGAACAAGACTCAGCTGCTAATAGATTCCTATATCATTACTTTGACCTAAATACTTCCATTTTTGCTGGATGTCAAACACAAATGGATATCATTCTTTCTTTAATATAAAGTCTGCATTTAGTTGGTACCTCAATAGAACTACTTCATGACTTTGATATGTTGTTTTTCCTCGCATAATTTGCTCAAACTGTGTTCTTGATCTTCTCATTGAACATCAAGATTATATTATAAGTTTATGTGAATCTAATACGTACTTTTAAGCTATATTATCTTATGTGCCATTTAATGATCTACATTTGAAATTTAACTTCACCAAAACACTGGACTAATTTTTATGGAGAAGGTTTTCACTAGTTTGTAACCTAAAATTCATTGGCATATGGTAAATCTCTAGTAAAAAATCTCTAGTAATGTTCTCGTTAAATCACAACCTTTGATGCAGGAATGCAAGGTCACAGTCATGCCCCTTCTGCCGTGATAGTTTGAAGAAGGTTAATCCAAGTGACCTTTGGATACTCACTGACAGGAGAGATGTAGTTGACATGGCATCAGTGGTAAAAGAGAACCTGAGGTGCCTGTTCATATACGTAGAGAAGTTACCGCTAGTCATGCCAAATTCTGTCGTGAATGTCTATGATTCTCATGTCAAATGATCTACAGGGACACCACTGCTTCTTCACCTATGACTTCTTTTATTCGTTATGCTGCAGCTTGTTTGGAGATTGTTCTCATCAGAGCATGATATTACATTCCTGCTTCTAGGCTGCATCTGATTCCTCAGCATGCTCATTTAAGGAGGTTAGTCTCTAAGGATGTGTATCCCTATCGGTAAATATTTTTCGTTTGTAAGTTGGTTGATGTAAGCAAACAAGCAAAATATATTATATGGAATGCTGTTTTTTTTTTGATCAAAATGTTTTGGATGCCTTGCTCATTGGATCTTGTAGCAGGATCACCAAGAGATCAGCAAATTTACAGGTAGAGTTGTGCATTTTTATCTTTTATTGTTAATATTCTTGATACTAGTTCCTTTGAAGGTATGATGCGTATATGTGGATTCTACAATATTTATATTTAGCAAATAATTTGTATTGCACTGTCAACTTAAAACCACTTGGATGACATTGAAGATTCAAGCACTAATAATCCTGCAGAAGCAGCCAAGGAAATTAGAATTTCTCAAAGAGTACATTAGATCTCAAAACTTTAAATCCAAACAAAGAGTTGGTTGTGAAACACCATTTCAGGAATGTATTATAGATAGTATATATTGATAAAACTTGTTGGTGCAACAAGTCCCAACTTGGTTATGTTAAGGAGATTGATGGGGAGATTATTGGTCCAATGAGACTCAACTTGATTTGTTAGATCAAAATGTTTGAAATTCAATCAAAGTTCTATTTTAATCTAATTGGATTTTATTGGATTAATGAATTAATCTAATTGTATCTTAAATTTATTGGATTAATAATTAGTCTAATATTTATTTGGATTTTTCAAATAAACTCAAACTAAATGAAGCTTATATTATTAGATAATATTTTAGTAGATAAGATTTGACCATGTTATTAGATAAAGTCTTATCAAATAAGACTTGATCATATTTTATAAAGTCTTATTAAATAAAACTTAGTGACGGTAAACATGTCTTATCTGAAAAGATAACCCTAAAAGTTAAAAATTTATCTTTACTTATATATATATATATATATATATATATATATATATATATATATATATATATGCATGGTAGCTAGTATTACGTGCATATGATTTTGAGAGACTCCAATTGTACTAGTAAGACGGGTGGTGGTTATGCTCTTGTGGATAACACTAGAGCCGTAAATGTACTGATCGCGCTCAGATCGACCTGACTCTCAAATTCGCAATGATTTTATGCATCAAGAGGTAAAATTCTATACCAACGATGTAATTAGAGCTCACATGCAAATCTTTGGTGGGTTCCCTATACTGCTATTTTTATTTTAATACTTTAATTTTGCTGGAATCCAATAGTGGTATCAGAGCCACTTGTGAATTCGATTTCATGTTTGCTTTTATATCAGATATAAATGAACATATTTATCATGATTCTAGATGAATAATTTATAGGTGTTTTGATTAATCTAGTATAAAATAGTAGTGATTGTAGCTTCATGTTAATTCGATAATATGAATGTTATAATATGATTTCATTCGACTATTCAAAGAATAGAGGTTTTATTACTATTGATATATTTGCGATCATGAGATATTAATCATTCTGTCAATAATCAATATTGTAATTTGATTATAATAATGGATCAAATTGTTATGAATAGTTTATGAAATTTGATTGTTAATGTCAAAGGAAAATATGCCAACAACTCATTTAATGAGTTAAGGAACCGCCAGGGGTGCTGCTCATTGGACTCTACTAGGGGTGCTGTCCTTAGGACCTTGTGTGGTTATGCCACATAAATCTTCAATAGGAATCAAAATAAAAATGATATTATAAAATTGATACATGTGATGTATAACATGATGCATGGTTATGACCCTTTACTCCGATGTGATTGGATTGTGTGCGACTGTTGTAAAATTAATATGGCCTACGTGTCGTGCCTTCTATTCTCACATTTTCTATTCTCATCTAACTCCCCTCGAATGTAATTTGAGATTTTCTTTAATTGTAACGTATAAATTAGAATAGTACTGGTATAGTACTAGACTACAAAGTTGTAATTAAGGAGGAGACCACACATGCAAATCGAGGAAGCACTTGGAGGAGATGTAGGTCCCTTGGGTTGACAACCGAGGAAACACTCAGAGATGATGCAATTCCCTTAGATTGACCTTTTGAACCTCTCATTGGCTTGAGAAGTATGTTGATATACATCATACTTATGTGATGTATGTTAAATTACTAGAATTAAATCAATTTAAGTTGTCTACCAAAGTTTGATACTCATTATTGTCTTAATCAATAGTAGATAGGTTTACCAACGTAAAGTGTCTTTATTTATCTTGATAGAATATGATATGATAATTGTGATATCCAGCTTATCAAACATTGGGTATGACTTAACTAAGTTATCTCAATAAGATTGAGAACTTAGAGGCATAAAATTAGGATATACACCATTAGATGGGAAAAGAACAAATTGTGCTATTCACCTAAGTATCCAAGAGTTGCATTAGATGAAATTCTAGAAGTTACCTACCTAAATATCAAGTCTTGGATGATTAGCCAAAGCTAACTCAAGACAAAGTAAAATATAGATCTTGGCTCACTAAAATGTAATCAATATTGAGTTTAGGGCTAGTAGTGTGGGTAAACCATGTTTATCTACATCACTAGCTCCTAATCTCTATTAGTATGGGGTTAGTAGTGTGGGTAAACTATGTTTGCCCACATTCATGACTTACTCTTACCCAGTCTTACAATTTTGTGGGAAAATTATTTAATTAAAGACCTAATTAAGTGAATCTATTTTATGATACTTATTTTTGTATTTATTATTATTGTAGATTACCATGTCTACAAATACTTCAAATACCTTATCGCTATGATATGTCCTTGAGAAGGACATGCTTAATGAAGCTAATATCCTGGATTGACACCAAAATTTGAGGATTGTCCTCAAGCAAGAAAGGAAATTATATGTTCTTGAGTAGTCCATTCCTGAACCACCTATTTCTAATGCCTCTCGTGCTGATAAGGATGCTTATAAAAAGCATCAAGATGATATATTGAATGTATCATGCCTTATACTTGCCACTATAAACTCTGAGCTTTAGAAGCAACACGAGAACATGGATGCATATGATATGGTTAAACATTTAAAACAACTATATCAAGAGCTAGCAAGACATGAGAGGTTTGAAGTATCAAAGGCCTTATTTTAATACAAGATGGCAGAAGGAAGTCTTATAGGAACTCATGTTCTTAAGAGGATAGGATATGTTGAAAACCTTGATAGACTAAGCTTCCCATTGGGCCAAGAGTTGGCCATTGATTTAATTCTGCAATCATTGCTTGTAAACTGTAGTCAATTTGTCATGAATTACAACATGAATAAAATTTACCAATCGTTGCCTGAGATGTTAAACATATTAAGAACTAATGAACTGAATCATAAGAAGACCAAGCCTAATACTATATTGATGGTACAAAAGGCAAAGGAAAACGCAAGTCCAAAGGGTAAGACCTGCAAGGCAAAATCTTTTGCATTGAAATCCAAAGGCGAGGTAGCTAAGGAAGGATCTTGCTTCCACTATGGTCAGACCGGACATTGGAAGAGGAACTGCAAAAGATACCTAGAGGAATTGAAGAAGAAAAAGGAAAGTGAGACTTTTGCCTCCTGTATTTATAGAAGTCAATCTATCTATTTCTTCATCATGAGTATTAGATACCGGATATATTTCTCACATTTGTACTAATGTGTAGGATCTAAGAAAGACTAGATCATTAACAAAGAGCAAAGTAGACCTATGAGTTGGTAATGAAGCAAGAATTGCTGCTATATGGAGCAAGAATTGCTGCTATAGTTGTAGGATATTTTTTTTTTATCTTTGCCTAGGATTGTTTTAGAACTTGAGAATTGTTATTGCGTCTTTGCTTTAACTAGGAACATTATTTTTATTTCTTGTTCGGAAAAGAAAGGTTTTTCATTTATAAGAAAAGACAAATGTTGTTCTATTTATTTAAATGATATATTTTATTATAGTGCATAATTTATGAATGAGCTCTATGTTCTAGACCTTGAAAACTCAGTTTATAACATAAATGCAAAACAATTAAAATGTAATGATGTAAACCAAACTTATCTTTGGTATTATCGCTTGGATCATATAAATGAGAAACGTATATCTAAACTCTACAAGGGTGGACTTTTAGACTCATTTTATTTTAAATCATGTGAACTATGCAAATCTTATCTATTAGGAAAGATTACTAAAACTCCTTTTATGGACAAAGCGAACGAGCTAATGAATTATTAGGACTTATACATAGTGATGCATGTGGCTCTTTCAATACAACAGTTAGAGGAGGCTACTAGTATTTTCTTACTTTTATTGATAATTTCAGTAGTTATGACTATGTGTATTTGATGAAATACAAGTCAAAATCTTTTAAAAAATTCAAAGAATTCAAGAGTAAAATACAAAATCTACTTAGAAAAGGTATTAAGATACTTTGATCAAATCGAGATGGTAAATACTTAAGCTAAGAATTTCGTGATCATCTTGTTGAGTTTGGGATCATATCCCAACTCACTCAATATGAAACGTCACAATGGAATGATGTATCAGAAAGGAGGAATTACACTTTATTAGATATACATGGTATGATCAATGATGAGTCATGCAGATCTTTCTTCTTCTTTTTGGGGACATACTTTAGAAACTACTGCTTTCACTATTAACCATATTTCATCTAAGGCAGTTACAAAGACATCATATGAGATACGGACTGGGAAGAGTCCTAAAGTATCTTTTATGAAAATTTAAGGTTGTGAGGCTTACGTTAGATGTTAAGTCTCAAAGAAATTATGACCCAAATCTAATGAGTGCTACTTAGAAACAAAGGGATTGTAACGACCACCCTTCTTACTACTACTACACTCTAAGGATGACCGTTACTTGACTACTAACTCTACTTAACCGGTATGATAAAAAAATCACATGGAAACCCTACCAAAAAATTTCGACAAAGTCTCCCCTGTACCGGTGACCATATCCGTAAATACATACAGAGTATACTCAGCCACAACCACGCAGTTTAATAAATCAAAACATGCAGGTAATGAAAAGCGGAAACATAACTTCTTACTACAAAATTTTCTTATCAACTTAATAAGAAATTAAACTAAACAAATTCTTAAACTAAGTGAGTTCTTTAGCTAAGTCCAAAGGATCTCTATAGTCCACACATCACACACCGTCACAGCATCTCCTTGTCGCCTTCTTCTTTATACTTTAGCTTTTCCTTTATCTGCAGTAGGAGGAAAATAGTATCTATAAGCTAAAAGCTTAGTGAGCGCTATCCTACTCACAAAAACTCGATGTGCATGTATATAAATAAAAACATGCTAAAACTGAATGCTAACATGTAAAGCTACTCAGGCTCATAAATAGCAAAGAAATCAACTAACTGAAAAGCTAACATGTAAAGATAATCATGCTCATAAATAGCAAAGGAATCTAACTAACTAAAATACTAAACATGTATAGCTAATCATGCTCATAAACCAATAAAGGAATCATACTAACTGAAATACTAAATATGTATAGCTAATCATGCTCATAAATCAATAAAGGAATCATACTAACTGAAATACTAAACATGTATAGCTAATCATGCTCATAAACCAATAAAGGAATCATACTAATCGAAATACTAAACATGTATAGCTAATCATGCTCATAAATAGCAAAGAAAGCAACTAACTGAAAAGCTAACATGTATAGCTACTCATAGAACTATCATGTGTATCAATAGGAAACTGAACTGATACATAAGCTGAACTAATTAATGCTAAACTGAGTCTAACTTGTATTCACATAACTAATTTGTGAAGTTTTGAAAACTATTTACATAATAGATTAAAATAATAATCATGCTGCTGATGGGCCCGACAACTGTACTTGCTGTGCGCGCATCCCTAACTAAACCCGGGATTGCAAGTTCCGAGTCTAGTAGGGTTTACTAGGTTATCTAAACCTAGGGACGACTGTGGGAGCCCAACCCAATGGATACCTAATCCAGTACAGTGCCACTGCTGAAAATAAAATACTGATTTCATAGCTAATTTTCTTACCTTGCTTTAACTAGGTTATCTGAACCTAGAGACGACTGTGGGAGCCCACCCATTGGACCGTAGTCCCATATAAGCTGAAGCAAGACTAAATAAGTTATTTTAAATGCTTCTACTGCATTAACTGAGCTATTAAAATGCCTATTGTAGCATTATATTGAGCTAAGCATTTTATCAAGCACTTGGTGTGCACTAGAACACACCCTACGTACTGAAAATCTGTATACAAAGCTTAACATAAATCTGCATGCAAAGCTTAACAAAAATCTGCATATTAAGCCTATCAAAAATCTGCATACTTTACTTATAAAAATCTGCATGCTATAAAAATAGAACTGCTCATGTTATTCCAATAGCAAATAGGAAACTAGAACAACTTAAGCATGCTGTGATAGTAAAACAAATTCAACTACTAGGCATGCAATAGAATCTAGAAAATAAAGGAATCGTTGCTGCATGGAATTAACAGAATATCATGCTTCATCAGGAAATACTGAGAATTCGTACTAAGGTAAAGCTAGAAAAGGAAAACTGCACTTCTATTAGCAATGGAAAAGAAATCTGCCAATGCTAAAAAAACTATTCTTACTAAGCAACCAACAACAAGATCTCAAGGCTAATATGAAATTCATGAGGCATATCAAAAACTGAGATACTACAACTGAGATGCAAAAACTGAGATGCTGGGGTCTAAACTGAGAATTCGGAATGCTGATTACATATATATTACAGTGACAATGTGATGCTACAGCTGAGATGCTAAAACTGAGATCAAAAGAAAGAAATCAAAACAGGCATGTTACTCTTAAACCTCTAGCTAACTCAATACTGTACAGTATAATCCAAGGCAAAGGAAACAAGATACCCATGCTACTCAGAAACATCTAACTATTCCAATGCTGTACAGCATAATCCAAAAGCAAAGAAACTCATGCTCTGATTTAACAAACGAACTTCTGAAATTGAAACTACAACACAACTAATGGAACAAAAACCGAAATCCAAAACCTTCCCGAACTAGCTATCCATGTTATTCCAAATCTCTCCTCATCTTCTAAAAAACTCACGGCAGCTAGCCTCAAGAATACACTCCTTACAGCATGCTTCGGTAAAATAGCAAGAAACTAACAAGAATTCGAAACCAACAACCACAAGCTAAACAAACAAACAAATTCCATTTCCTTTCTTTGAGGTACACGGCAACAAGCCCAAAACCAAAAACTTCACAGCAAACTTCGAAAGCAAGAAGAACGAGAATCCGGAACTACTCCTACTGCAGGTGAGAAGCAACTCACACTTGTTCTTTAACTTACAACCGAGAAGATGGCTGCTAGGGTTTCGGATAGGTGAAGGTCTCGGCGTCTCCTTCGGATCCGCGTGCTCTCCACGACAAGAGGATCACGGATGGGTGAAGACCGGCCGGAAAGAGCCCTTTTTCCGGCGCCGGAGTCGAAGCCCTAACACGGCTCTGTTTCGCCCGAGCAGAAGAGGCGCGCGACGTCGCGTGAGGAGAAGAGGAGAGGGAATCGCGAAGTTAGGTCACGGGAAAAAGGAAATATAAACTTATCCCGTAAGTTATTCTCGGTTCCAACTATAACTTAAATATTTTTCTCTCCCTCTTAGGTTAACACAGCCCGCGAGCGCAGCTGGTCAAATGGGTTTTGCTTGAAGTCACAGGTTGCAGGTTCAAAACCTGGCTTCAACATATTCCTTTTCTCTTTTTTTTTTAACACTTCTTCCTCTTGGTAAAAATACCAAACAAACTCCAAAAATTACATAAAAATACTCTAAAAATTTCTAAAAATCTCTAGAATATTTTAAAAGTATTTCCAAATATTTTTATGGACTTTTAGAACTCTAAATCATGAAATTTGGGGTGTTACAGGGATATTACTTTTACAATCTCAATAAGGCAAAGTGTTTGTTGACAAAAATGATATTTTTTTAATAAAGAGAATTTATTTCTAAAGGAACTAGTGTAAGAAAAGTATATCCTGAAGAAATTCGAGAGACACAAATTAGCATAGAGAATTTAATGGAAATTGAATATACACCACAAAGTGTTGTGGATCATGAACTTGTTGCACAATAAGAAATTATGAAACAACAACCTGTTCAACTAGAACAAACTCATCTTAGATCTAATAGGACATATTGTCAACCTGAGAAATATTCTCTTCTCTTGTCTAACCATGGTGATGTAATGCTTGTTGATCATAACGAGCCTACATTCTATCAGAAAGCTATAATGAGCCTAGATTCTGAGAAATGACTAGAGTTCATGAGATCTGAAATGGAATCTATGTATGTAAACCAAGTATGAACTTTAGTTGCCTCACTTGAAGGGATAAGTCCCATTGGGTGCAAATGAGTTTTCAAGAAGAAAACTGATATAGATGGTAATGTGCATACCTTTAAAGGGTGAATGGCAGCTAAATGGTTCAAGTAAATTCATGGTATAGACTATAATAAAATATTTTCATCAATTATAATGTTTAAATTCATTCTAATCTTGATTTTTATTGTAGCTTACTATGATTATGAGATCTGATAAGTGAATGTCAAAACTTCATTCCTTAATGAGAGCCAACTCATGGATGTATACGTGACATAACATGAGGGTTTTTTGATTCAAATAATGTTAGAAAGATATGTAAGTTGCATAAGTTCATTTATGGATTAAAACAAACTCCTAGAAGCTGAAATCTTCAATTCAATGATGCAATCAAAGAGTTTGGTTTCATTAAGAATGAAGATGAACCTTATGTTTACAAAAAATTAAGTGGTAGCACAATCATCTTTCTCATTTTGTATATAAAAGACATATTTCTCATTGCAAATGATGTTCCTGCCCTACAGTTTATAAAGACTTGGCTTGGGAATTATTTTTTAATGAAAAACTTAAGTGAAGCTGGCTATATTTTAGGTATTAAGATCTATAAAGGTAGATCTAACAGATTACTTGGCCTAAGTCAGAAAATATATATTGACAAAGTACTTAATCATTTTGTCATGTAGAATTCTAAGAGAGGATTAATCTTACCAATGTCACATGGTGTGAGCCTTTCCAAGGCTCAATGTCTCTCTACTAAAGAGGAGAGGGATTGCATGGATAAGATTTCTTATGCATCTGCTATTGGATTTATCATATATGTTATATACTCATCTTGATGTCTCATATGCATTAAACATAACGAGTAGATACCAATTGGATCCGAGTGAAAGTCACTGGACAATAGTAAAAAATATTCTTAAGTACTTAAGAAAAACTTAAGATTATTTCTTGATATATGGAGGTGAGGAGGAGCTCGTTGTAAATCATTACAACGATGCAAATTCCAAATTGACAAGGATGATTCAAGATCACAATGAGGGTATGTATTTTACTTAAATGGTGGTGTTGTGAGCTAGAAGAGTTCAAAGCAAGACAGTTGTTGATTCTACCACAGATGCTAAGTATATTACTGCTTCTAATGCAACAAAAGAGGTTTTTTGGATTAGAAAGTTCATTACAGAACTTGGAGTAGTTTCTAGCATAGCTAACCAATAGACCTCTATTATGATAATAACGGGACTATTGCATAGACTAAGTAACTCAGGTCTCATCAACGATCTAAACATATACTTCAGTGGTTCCATCTCATTCGAGAGATTATCGATAGAGGAGATGTGAAAATATGCAGAATACCGACAAATGATAACATTATGGACCGACTAACTAAGTCTTTGACATAGAGGAAGTATGATGATCACACTAGGTTACTAGGCATTAGATACTTTAGTGATTGACTCTAATCATGAGATGATTGATATGAGATTATTGTATCATATTTTAGGGCAACATTTTGTGTTTAATTTTGAATAAATATAATAATGCTCTTGAGTGGTAGGTTCTGTTTTATATCATATCAATTAGTTGAATTGATTATGAGAGACTATAGATATATATAAAATACTATTCTCAATTATTCCTAGTCAAGTAGTAATATACAAGGGTAATATTAATATATTGAGACTAATATATAGGTTAACTGATGATTTAATCTCACAAATCATAGATATAAGATATCAAGTTAAACATATGAGTATATATTAGAGAATATATATTGAATTGATCTGCGATGAGAATATTTCATGGATTATTTTATGAGTGTCATAAACATTCTCATAGTGACTATTAGCATAGATAGTCTTTTGACTTGAAGTCACTATGGTTCCTAATGTTAGGATCGATTCGGCCGACAAGAAGGGGTTAATTGCCTACACAATAACAACAAACAAACCTTTCTCGATCTTTTGAAATAATAGGATACTTGTATAAAAAAGAATTGATAAATGTAAAATGAAAGAGGCTACCAATTCTTTACTTGGTTACAACCAGGAAGATTGTTAATCCAAGACTCTGAAGCACTACTCAAATTCTCCTTTCTTCATAGGCGGAGAAGCCTCTTACAAGCGTTGGAAATACACACAATCGTAGAACACTTAAAGAAACTCGTATACAATTTGTTCTAGACTACTAGGATCAGGGCTATATTATTAGCCCTATTCGGGGCGTCTAGAAGGGTTCCAGGCGCTTGGAGGGGGATAAAATTTTATCCCCATCGTAATGGCTCGTGCTACGTCGAGTTTGGATAAAAGTCCTGGTCCGGGTGCCTGGACCAAGAAAGTCAACATCTTGTTGACTTTAGGTCCCGGTCTTCTGCTCTGGTTCCGCTCGCCTTGGTCAGGGTCTTCCGCTCCAGCTTCGCTCACTTAGGTGATCTCAGCCATCCAGAATAGGGCTCACCTGAACCCAACTTTCTACCTTTTAGCAATCTTCCGCTTTGTCTTCTTGTCCCTCGGAAATGTTGTGCGCCTCCTCGTCCGCTCGCGTACTCTTCCACTACACCTAGTCCCTCAGACGCATCGAGCCCGTCGACTCTCTTCCGTGCCATCCTTCTCGCTAGCTGCGTTTTTTGCTCGACTTCCTGTGCTTCTAAGTTCCTGCACACTTAGATATAGGGATTAAATACCAACAGGACCTAACCTTAGTTGATCACATTAAAACTACCTTGGGGTACTAACAATCTCCCCCTTTTTGATGTGAGCAAACCCAAATTAAGTTAGGGTAAACCTAAAAATTAGCAGTTATAATTTTTGAACAAAAAAAAATTGCAAGTAAGAAAATCTTAAAAATATGTACTAATTACCCTCCCCTAGATTTAATTTTCACTACTCCCCCTTTTGATCACATTAAAAAAAATAGGGTACTTTTTTTTTTTAAAAAAAATGACTTTGGAAAGGTAAATATAGAGTCTAAGGAACAAATGAAAGGTTAAGCTACAAAAATTCTGGTTTTACTAACAAGTTTTTATAAAAAAACTTTAAATGTTTAAAAAGTTTTAACAAGGGTAAAAATTTGAATTTTAGGAAAAAATTTCACACAATAAAAACTTACATTTTTATAACTAATTCATAGAAAATTTTCTAATAGAAATTTTGATAAGCAATTTAAAACATTAATTAAATGCTTCACAGTAAGTCAATTAAACATTCAATTTAGTAATTGGTTTCCAGGCTGTGGCGAAGCACTAGACCTTCTTGGTTATTAGAGAATCAACCATTTCTAGACAAAACCTCTTAAAGAATTTAAATATTTAATTTTCTTTTTGAAAGCCCTAGATCTAACAAGTCATGCATCAAAAGATAATTTTAATTTAAACATGATTTTGGAACCCAAAACAGATTCCTTCATACCGGATTTATCAAAAACTTTCTAGGAACATAGTTCTGTGATATTTTTTTTAATTTGACCCTTATAGTATTTAAGATATCAATTTAGGTTTCTATAATTTTTCCAAGTATTTTGATTAATATATGCAAAGTTTCTTGATTTTTCAATTTGGTCCTTCAATTTTTTATTTTTATCTTTGAATTTATCATACATTTCTAGAGGGCAAGTTTTTACTAGGATTATTCTTAATTCCAAAACTTCCTTTTTTAAATTAATATTTTTTGTTTTTAGTTTACATAGGGATCTAGTCATGGATTTAATACCTGAATATAACTATTAAACTTATTAATTTTAAAAAATTTCTTGAATTTCCTTACCATGTATGTTGTTTCATCGTTGTAGAAGGAGTTGTTGGCGTCTGATTCATCCTTCTTGGCTTTTAGAACAATGTTATTTGATTTCTCTATTTCCTGAGAATCTATACAGCGAGACTCGTGAAGTTCAAAAGTTGAAAATAAGCTTTCAAGCGTACATACCTCAAGGTTCTTAGAGATGTAGTAAGCATCTACTAAGGCTGACCATTCTTGAGTTCTTAGAAAAGAGTTAAGTGTGTACCTTAAGGAGTCATGATTTGTTACCTTTTCTCCGAGGTTGTTGAGCTAGGTGATCAGTGTTGGTTGCTACTCGAAAAACCTAGAGGTTCCACTGTACAAAAATTTTGTACAAAGGTTTGAACCTTTTCCTAGCTACCATGTGTTCTTTTAAATTAAATTTTGGATCGCCTGCGGAACTTAACACGTTTGATCCAAAACTTAATCTATTTGTTCTTTTAGGTTTTGACTTGGATCTCCTGCGGAACTTAACACGTTCGACCCAAGTCACGTTAAGTTATTAATTCTATTAAATATTAATTTCCATAATTGGTTCCTAGTACTGACGTGGCGAGGCATATGACCTTCTTGGATATGGGAGCAACCACCACCGACTAGACAAAACCTTTTATGGAAAGCTAATATTTAATTTCCTAAAATAACTTTAGGTTAACCGAAAAGAACAATCAAATCACAAGGAAAAGAAAAACAAAAGAACACTATATCGAAAACAAATTCGAAACTCTAGAATCATATGCCTCTTGTATTTAGTATTATTTCCAAAAATAACTAGTATGATGCGGAAAGAAAAAATACTAGTTATACCTTTTAGAAAAACCTCTTGATCTTCTACCGTATTCCTCTTCTAACCTCGGACGTTGTGTGGGCAACGATCTTCCGAGATGAGAAACCACCAAAGCACCTTTTTCTCCTTTCTTCAAATTTCGGCCAAGCACAAAGCTTCCAAAAGATGAAGATCTTTTTCACCAACCAAGCTCCAAGGGATGTAAGCTTTCTCTCTTTCTTCCTCAAGCTAGATCCGGCCACCAATTAAAACTCCATGAGCAAGAAGAGGTTCGGCCACAAAGAGAAGAAGAAGAGAAGAAGGAAGGGCCGGCCACATCACCAAGGAAAAGAGGGAGAAAAATAGAATAGATTCGTTAGCCTTGAAGCCTCCTCTACCCCCTATAATCCTTGATCTTGGCAAATAAGGAAATTTTAATAAAAACTTCCTTAATTCTTTTGCCATTGAAAAGGAAAATTTATTTAATTAAAAATAATTTTCTTTCTCAATTTTATTTGGCCGGCCATATAAAAGCTACAAACAAGGAGATTTTTAATTAATTAAAACTTCCTAATTTGTCTCCAGAAATTTATAAAAATTTCTCCAATAATTTTAATCCCTTTATGATAAAAAGGAAATTTAATAAATTAAAATCTTTCTTTTAAACATGTGGATAAAAAGAAAGTTATCTCTAAAAATTAAAATCTCTTTTAATCTACAAATAAGGAAAGATATCAAATCTTTTCTTAATCTTTTGTAGAAACTTATAAAAGAGAATATTTAATTTTAAACTCTCTTTTAAATCATGAACATGGTTAAAAAGGAAAGTTTTCTTAAAATTTAAAATCCCCTTTAATCAACAAATAAGGAAAGATTTCAAATTTTAAACTCTCTTTTAAACATGTTAGATGATTTACAAATAAGGAAAGTTTTTACCAAAAATTAAAACCATCCTTTTAAACTACAAATAAGGAAAGAGATTAATCTCTTCTCTTAATCTTTTGTAGAAAGCTATAAAAGGAAATTTTTAATTTTTAAACTCTCTTTTAAAATCATGATATCCACATAAGAAATAATTTTAATAAAAATCCTTTTTAATATTCTAGTGGTCGGCCACCTAAGCTTGGGACCCATGCTTTGGCCGGCCACCTACATGACTCATCCAATTGGTCTTGGCCGACCCTAGCTTGGGTTCCAAGCTAGCTTGGTTGGCCCCATTGGATGGGTAAGAAGGTGGATATGCGGTGGGTATAAATCTCTATATACTAGAGGCTACGATAGGGACCGAGAGGAGGAATTGGTTTTGGTCTCCCGATGAAATTAAGCATCCCGTGTTCGCCCCGAACACACAACTTAATTTCATCAATAATAATTCATTCCACTAGAGAACTATTATTGAACTACCGCACCAATCCCAAATTACATTTTTGGGCTCCTTCTTATTATGAGTGTGTTAGTCTCCCTGTGTTTAAGATAACAAATGTCCACTAATTAAGTAAGTTACTGACAACTCACTTAATTAATATCTAGCTCCAAGAGTAGTACCACTCAACTTCATCGTCATGTCGAACTAAGTCCACCTGCAGGGTTTAACATGACAATCCTTATGAGCTCCTCTTGGGGACATTCTCAACCTAGATCACTAGGACACAGTTTCCTTCTATAATCAACAACACACACTATAAGTGATATCATTTCCCAACTTATCGGGCTTATTGATTCATCGAACTAAATCTCACCCATTGATAAATTAAAGAAATAAATATCAAATATATGTGCTTGTTATTATATTAGGATTAAGAGCACACACTTCCATAATAACTGAGGTCTTTGTTTCTTTATAAAGTCAGTATAAAAGAAACGACCTCTAATGGCCCTACTCAATACACTCTAAGTGTACTAGTGTAATTATATAATTAAGATAAACTAATACCTAATTACACTACGACCTTCCAATGGTTTGTTCCTTTCCATTATGGTCGTGAGCTACTGTTTATAATTTATAAGGTACTGATAACATGATCCTCTGTGTGTGACACCACACACCATGTTATCTACAATATAAATTAATTAAACAACTATATTTATCATAAATGTAGACATTTGACCAATGTGATTCTTATTTCTAGATAAATGTTTATACCAAAAGCTAGACTTTTAGTATACACTCTAACAATCAGGTATTTGATTCTTGCATGGAGTTGGGCTACCTTCTCTCCCTTGTTCATCTAGAGGTTCGTCAGTTGGCTTCGGAGGATGTCTCGCTTAGCCAGTTTGGATTCTGAGGTACCTTTGTGAAGCTCCAGGAATTTCTCCCAGGGATCTTTGGCGGAGTTGTAGCTTCCGATCCGGTTAACCTCCTGGGGCGGAAGAATGCTGAGTAGATGAAACTCTGCCTTTCCATTAGCCATAAAGTCGGCTTGCTCCTTCTTCGTCCATGTGTATTCTTCTTTCTTGGCTCTGTGTTGATCCGTAGGTGATACAAAACTGTATTTTATACTTAAGAGAATTTCAAAGTTGGTTTTGAAGAATATCTCCATGCGTTTCTTCCAAGTTGCAAAGTCTCCCTCAAATTTCGATGGGTAGATGCTGGATCCGACCATTTCTTTTGCTTTGGACGATGGTTAGTCCTTCTGAAGCAGAACCTGACTTTGATACCATTTGTTAGGATCGATTCGACCGACAAGAAGGGGTTAATTGTCTGCACAATAATAATAAACAAACCTTTATCGATCTTTTGAAATAATAGGATACTTGTATAAAAAAGAATTGATAAATGTAAAATGA
The DNA here is from genome assembly GCF_018446385.1 of Zingiber officinale. Classification (NCBI taxonomy): domain Eukaryota; kingdom Viridiplantae; phylum Streptophyta; class Magnoliopsida; order Zingiberales; family Zingiberaceae; genus Zingiber; species Zingiber officinale. Next base: position 86,861,217 of record NC_056004.1, read on the forward strand.
AAGAGACTACAACTTTTTTATTTGGTTACAACCAGGAAGGTTATTAATCCAAGACTCTGAAGCACTACTCAAATTCTCTTTTCGTCGTAGGCGGAGAAGTCTCTTACAAGTGTTGGAAGCACACACAATCATAGAACACTTAAAGAAACTTGTATACAAGTTGTTCTAGACTACTGGGATCAGGGCTCTATTTATAGCCTTGTTCGGGGCACCTGAAAGGGGATAAAATTTTATCCCCATTGCAACGGTTCATGCCACGTCGAGTTTGGATAAAAGTCCTAGTCCGGGTGCCCAGAAGGGTTCCGAGCACCCAGAGTCCGGTGAGTCTGGGCGCTTGGAAAAAGAAAGTCAACATCCTGTTGACTTTTAGTCTCGGTCTTTTGCTCCAGTTCCACTCGCCTTGGTCCGGGTCTTCCACTCCGACTCTGCTCGCTTGGGTAATCTCGACCATCTGGAATAGAGCTCACCCAAACCCAACTTCCGGCCTTCTAGCAATCTTCCGCTCTGGCTTCTTATCCCTCAGAAATGCCACGCGCCTCCTCGTCCGCCCGCTTACTCTTCCACAGCACCTCATCCCTCAGACGCACCAAGCCCGTGGGCTCTCTTCCATGCCGTCCTTCTTGCTAGCTGGTTCTTTTGCTCGACTTCCTGTGCTCCTAAGTTCCTGCACACTTAGACACAGGGGTTAAATACCAACAGAACCTAACCTGACTTGGTTGATCATATCAAAACTACCTTGGGGTACTAACACCTGCATAAGGAGTTGTGTACTTTAGTATCGACAAATGTCATCTATAAAAAGGTTGATTATGAAACCATTCACTGGATATGCAATGAGTTATGCGGAGGGACGTGACTGATGTAGATACAATTTATCTCTTTTATATAACAGAAGTGATATCTGTGAGTCCCTTAATTAAGTAGGACTACTGAAATACATAATCATGTTCAAATAACTCAATATGAGATATTAAACTTATTTGGTTAAGTAAGTTTACTTATAGATCAAGAAATACATAGATTGATGAGAGGATGACATGATCTATGTTTTGTAAATCAATCTAGATATCATGGACAAAAGGACTAAGTTATATAATAAAAGTCATAGACAGGTTAGGTTGGATCTACGACATTCTCGTCACTTGGATAGCAATGATGCATTGCTAGATACCACTAATTACTTATGTCTTTAAAATGTGATTTTAGAGTCACTGTTAACGTTACGAGAACCTATTAGGTCACACACAGAGAGTACATCAATTTTAGAGTTTATTTTATTTTAGTATGACTAAAAAAAGGTGGCCTAAGTTTTAAGTTTGAAATTAGTTTTAGATTTTAAACTTATTAGATTAATAGTGGTCCTTCCTTGGAGGATTATTGGGAATAAAATTAAAGTCCCGCTTTAATCTAATTAGATGTTATTGAATTAATGAGTTAATCTAATTGGATCTTAAATTTATTGGATTAATAGTTAGTCTAATATTTATTTTTCAAATAACTCAAACAAGATGAAGCCCTCATTATTAGATATATTTTAGTATATAAGATTTGACCACGTTATTAGATAAAGTCTTATTAGATAAGACTTGACTACATTTTATAAAATCTTATTAGATAAGACTTAGTGGTGGCAAACATGTTTTATCTGAAAAGATAACCCTAAAAATTAGAATTCTATCTTTATTTATATATATGCATAGTAGCTAGAACTACATACATGTGATTTTGAGAGACTCCAATTGTGCTTGTGAGATAGGTTGTGGCTGTGCTCGTGTGGATACCGTTAGAGGTGCAAATATACTGATCGTGTTCAGATCAGCCTAACTTTCTAGATTCGTAACGATTTTACATATCAAGAGATAAAATCCTATACCAATAATGTAATTAGAACTTGCATGGATCTTTGATGAGTTCCCTATTCTACTGTGTTTATTTTAATGCTTTAATTTACACAAAACCCAACACAAGATTTATAGTTTAATGTTTGAATAATATATTTGTATAGGTTAATAATATGCATGAAGAGATGTTTGGATAATATGTTGGTATAAGTTAGGTTGACATATATATGTCAAGGTCAAGTATATTGTAACACCCCACCCTCCTTACTACTGGACTATGAGGGCGGAGCGCTACTGGACTACTAACTTTACTTAACTATCCTTGTTCACATGTTGATAGAAATTCCTAAAACTCTCGGAGAACTCAAAACATACAATTAACTAGCAGCGGAAGACTAAATGACTCATCTAATACATTCTACTCAACTCTTTGTTAATAAATTCTTATGCTAAATCCCAAGGCTTCTATAGTCCAGGCATCACACATCCATCCGCACCTCCTTGTCGCCTTCCTTTACTATAGCTTTTCCTTTCCTTTATCTGCAGTAAGAGGAAATACATCTATAAGCAAAATTGCTTAGTAAGCGCTATCTAACTCATAAAACTCGAGTATGCATGTAAGCTGAAAGAAATCTAGAAACTGAATGCTCATCTAATAGCAAATGAAACATAGCATACTGAAATACTAAACATGTAAGCAAATCTAAACAACATGTCAGTATATAAGAAAGCTAAACTTGCTGAATTTTAAACTTATGTGAAGCTTATTTCTTTTGTTTGAAAACTTATATTTTAATACTTCAAAATAATAATCAACTTTCTTCTTGGGCCCGACAACTGTACTTGCTATGCGCGCATCCTTAACTAGACCCGAGATAGCTGGTCCCGAATCTAGTAGGGTTTACTATTGTAACGACCCGACCCATTTGGCGGCCCATTTGGCGACCCTCTGGTCGTCGACCCGTGTCGTTACTACTAGGTTATCTAAACCTAGGGACGACTATGAGAGCCCAACCCAAGGACAACTGAGAGTCCAGCACAGTGTCACTGATAAAAGTAAAATACTTGTTATCTTTTAATACTTCTAATATATAATGCCTCGGCATTTTAACGAGCACCTTGTGTGCCAAAATCCCTAAAGTCTTGACTTTGGGATCTACTTAAGGCCTTGACCTTTTTCTTTCTTTTCTTTATCTTTCTTATACTTGTTAATACTTCTAATAAAAGAATGCTTCTTTAAAAACTGAAATGTTTAAACAAATTGTAACTTTGAAATGCATAAACAAAAATCTTCATACTATGCTAATCAAAATTCTGCATACTATTCTAATAAAGATTTTGCATTCTATGCTACACTATTTCTGCATACTATGCAAACATAAAATCTGCACTATAAGCTTAATTAAAATCTGCAATATAAGCTCTACATAAAAATCTGCATTATAAGCTTAATTAAAATCTGCACTATATGCTTAATTAAAAATCTGCACTATAAGCGCTTAATTAAAATCTGCAATATAAGCTCTACATAAAAATCTGCATTATAAGCTTAATTAAAATCTGCACTATAGGCTTAATTAAAAATCTGCACTATAAGTGCTTAATTAAAATATGCAATATAAGCTCTACATAAAAATCTACATTATAAGCTTAATTAAAATCTGCACTATAGGCTTAATTAAAAATCTGCACTATAAGCGCTTCTTATGCTTCGAATTCAAGAAGAACAAAGGTCCAAAACTACTCCTACTGCAGGTGATAAGCACTTACCTTGATTCTTGGACTCACAACCGAACAAAAAGGGCTTCTAGGACCTTGGCCGGCCGCCGGAGATGATGCCCTAACTCCCTTTCATTTTCTGCCCGAGCTCCGCCATCGTACGCAGAAGAGAAGGAGAGAATGGTTTAAGTCACGGGAAAATAGAGCATCAACTTATCCCTTTTTATAACTTAATATTTCTGTTAACTCCTTAAATAAATTCGCTATCTTTTCTAAACAGACAAATCCAACATCAACTTATCCCTTTTATAATATTCTGTTAACTATCTTAAATAAATTTGCTACCTTTTCTAAACAGACAAATCCAACATCAACTTATCCCTTTTATAATCCAATATTCTATTAACTATCTTAAATAAATTCGCTGCCTTTTCTAAATAGAAAAATCTGTTTGCCCACCTGGTTAGCTAGGTTTTGACCGAGCCAAAGGTCGTGGGTTCAATTCTCGGCTTGGATATTTTTTTTGTCGAAACTTCCTTCGTTTAGTAAAAATACCAAACGACCTCCAAAAATTAAATAAAAATACTCTAAAAATTTCTAAAAATCCATAGAATATTTCTATAGTATTTTTAAATATTTTTAAATTACTTTTAGGACTCTAATTGAGGAAATTTGGGTGGTTACATATATAAAATTACTTGGATGCTTGATATTGGATGAAGTCCAAACGAGTCAATGTTAATTAAGCATTTGACAAAGGGGAAGTTCGACAAGTGTTGACATTGATAAAAATCCAATAGATAGTTGGTGATGAAGAAGTCTAATGGGTGTTAATATTGGTGAAAGTCTAATAGAAAGTTGGCAAGATGAAAGTTTAGATGAGTCAAGGTTAAAGGATGCTTGATAAGAAATGAAAGTCTAAGTAGATCAAGTGTGATTGAATGCTTAACAAGTGATGGAAGTCTAATCAAGTTATGGATTAGATAGGTCAAGAGTAATCCAAAGCTTAAGTAATGGAAATCCAAGCAAAGCAAGAGGGATTGGATACTTAACAAGTGATAAAGTAGGTAATTAAGGTTGATCAGATGTCAAACAAGTGGAAGTCCTAAAAGAGTGACCTTTAAAAACTTGAAAGTTTTTGTAGGTTAAGGTTGATAGACAAGTGAAAGTCTTAGTGGATCCAAGTTGACCTAAGGTTAAATAAATGGAAGTCTTGATGACTCAAGGTTGACTTAGGCTAGATAAGTAAAAGTCCTAATAGATCAAGATTTGAACCTAAGACTAGGCAATAAAATTCTTGGTAAATCAAAGTTGACTAACACTAAGAAAAGGATAAAGTCTTGGATTCTAGGCCTCTAGGGACTGCAAGTGTTGGTAGAGTTTACCAATATTAGACAAAATGAGGAAGTCTAAAATATTATAGTCTCTTAACAGGACAAGAAATCAATCTTAGAATGAAGACAATGTTTCAATCAACTAATACATTAGTTCAATTGACTAATGATTGAGTCGACCAAGTAGTCGACTCAAGTTGGAATGCATACAAATAAAATATTTGTATTAGAGAGTCAGTCAACTGGGCAATTGACTAAAGCATAACTAATCGATTAATAGATGAGATCGGTTGATTGATACAACTATAGGAATCTAGGAAGAGAGTGGATATAATAAATTTGAGTGTCATCATTAGATGACTCAAATGCTATAAAAGTTCAACCAACTGGATGAATAATAAATCGACTCGAGTAACTCTTATGAACCATGGTAATCGATTCGGCTAAAGCAATCAATTGACTGACGTAAATTATTAATCAACTGATCGAACAGATTCTAACAACTAGTTGTTGACAGCAAAAGCACTATAAAGAGGGGATTGTTTGAAGATTTTAGGAACAGACACTTGAGCAAATGAAACAACATTCTAGGGCTTACTTGAGCAATCGATAGTGAAAGAATGCAAGTCAAATGAAAAGTGTTGGATCGTGATAGACGAGAGGAAGAGATGAATCTCGTTCTTTAAAAATCTTTTCTTTTTATAAAAATAGATCAAGTAAATAACAACAGAAAATAAAGAACACCTTTGTTTTTATTTGATTCATAGTTATGTGATTACTATTCAAAAACTCACGATCCTTGACCCAAAGCCGATCCATGTTGTTTATGTTGGTGCGGTTAGTACTAACGGTCTAACTCAGGTTTTGATGAATGACAAATTATGTTAAGTTAGGTTTGTCGTTATCTAACACTCTGACCGAGTGTGCAGGCGAAGTCCAGACAGGTTGACGGGCTAACCGGATGTCTGGCACGAAGTCCAAGCGGGTCGACGGGCTGACCGAACGCTTGGCATGAAGTCCAGCTAGGTCGACGGGCTGACCGGATAGCTGGTGAGAAGTCCAGACGGGTCGAAGGGCTGACCGGACGTCTGGCATATGAGTAAAGATAAGTCACTGGAAGGGAGTGACTATGAGGACACGTTCTCGAGAAGGGAACATTAGGCGTCGATCCGTCTTAGATCCATTTCGGATATCTAAGTCGAGATCGTGACTAAATTCCGGTCTCGGAAAGACGGAATCTAAGTTATACTCTTTATGTTGAACTTATAAACTGTGCTAACACTTTGTTTTGCAGGAAATTCATTATATTTACCTCAGACTAACCTTGTCTTGCAGGAGAAGGACTTTTTCTGGAGAAAGGTGGTCCGGGCGCCCGGAGGCAAATGTTATCCAGGACGCGACGTCGACACGTGGAGCTCGCTGGTTGGGACTACCACGTCACACCAGGGTGCCCTGAAGGGATCTGGGGTGCCCTGAAGGGATCTGGGGTGCCCCGAGCCTCCTATATAAGGAGGGTCAAAGGCGGAGCTCAAAACAACAACTCTGAATTGACGATCTGCTCTCCTGCGCTCCTACGACGTTGCGACGCCACTCCGACAAAGCTCCAATTTCTTTCTTATTGCTCTATTGTCGGTATTTTATTACTATCAATTCTTGTACTTAACTCTTTTGTAATTATTATTCAAATTGATAGTGATTGCCCAACGAAAGTACTCAACGAGTACGGGCCTTGGAGTAGGAGTCGACATAGGCTCCGAACCAAGTAAAAATGTTCTGTGTTAGCATTGTTTTACTTTTTCGCTGCGCTTACTCTCGACGAATTTTTGTAATCGATATTCACCCCCTCTATCGAACAATCACGATCCAACAAGTGGTATCAGAGCAGGTACCGCTCTGATTTGGTGCAACCACCAATCAGACAAGGGGGTGATCTATTTTTTATATTTTTTTTCTCTTGCTTTCGCATTTCAGTTTTTCGTATAATTTCAAACTGGTATTATTACCTTTTTGGAAATCTCCTTCCGTCATAATTAAATCTAAATTGGTGCAACACCAATTTAGTTATTTTTATTTAATTCTTCCCGCACTACTAATCCAAGACCAAGTCTTGGAACCTCTCTATTTGTTTTTTTGTGCAGATTAAAATGTCGCAGATCGAGGGCTTCAACACAGTGCGACCTCCCCTTTTCAACGGGGATGATTTCCCGTACTAGAAGAAGCGGATGGAGGTTTATCTCAAGACAGATTTTAACCAGTGGCTGAGCGTCACAAAAGCTTACAAACCGTCAGTTGACAGCTCCGGGAATCTACTGGATCCTAAACAATGGACATCAGACATAAAGAAGAAGGCATCAACGGAGAACAAGGTGATCAACACATTACAATGTGGATTAACAAGAGAAGAGCTGAACCCCGACGGACCGCATCAGAATACTAAAGAGTTATGAGATAAACTGATCGAGCTGCACGAAGGAACTATCGACGCTAAGGTAACAAAAAGGGATTTATTATTAAATAAAATATTTAATATAAAAATACAGAAAGGAGACATAGCGAGTCAGCTGCACGCGAGGATCAAGGATATCCTCAACGGGCTCCACGCAATAGGCCACCAGATGGACAACAGAGACCTAATCAGGTATGCGTTAAACACATTTCCACGTAATAGTTTGTGGGCATCCATAGTGGATGCCTACAAAATTTCTAAGAATTTAACTAAGCTTAAATTAAATGAATTGTTTTGTGAATTGAAGTTACATGAGAAGACTAATGCTGGAGCCAAGAAAGGTATTGCTTTATATGCAGGTTCCTCCAAGAAGAACAAGCCTGAGCCTGAAGAAGACTCTGACCAGAGCTCTGAAGATGAAAAACACCTGGTGAACCTGGTAAGGAAGATGTTCACCAAGAGGAAGAGAAGCTTCAGCAAGAAGGATCTACAAAAAATCAGTTCGCCAGCCGATTCGAGGAACGTGACATGCTTCGGATGCAACAAAAAGGGGCACTACAAGAACGAGTGCCCAAGACTGAAGATCGACAAACTGAAGCCGACAAAAAAGAAGGCCCTCAAAGTAACATGGGATGACTCCTCCTCGGACGAATCAGAAGCAGAAGATCAGAAGTACCAGAGCCACCTCGCGCTGATGGCCCGCAAAGCAAAGTCGGAAGACGAATTGGAAGACGGGTCCGAACCTGAATCGAGCCACAAGTCCGTACTCGTTTCCGAAGGTTCCGAAGAGGTATTCTTAACCTTAAACCGAAACTTTTTAAAAATTATTTCTTGCTTAAATAATAAGTTAGTTAAATTAGAAAATGAAAACAAATTGCTCCTCGAGGAAAATTAAATCCTCAAGGAACGAGTTGTAAATAATAAACCAACTCAAGATCTAATACTTGAGGAGGAGAATTCATCATTAAAATTAGAAATTAATAATTTAAAAATATGTTAGAAAAATTTACTACCAGATCAAAAAATTTAGATTTAATCCTAAAAATCAAAAAGCATGTTATAATAAAATCGGACTCGGATATAAGTCAAACTCAAATAAAACTTTTAAATCATTAATAACCCAATACAAACCAACAAATAAAGCCTGGGTTCTGAAAGCGTGTTTGACCACGCAAATAGGACCTAACCAATATTATATCCCTAAAGATAAAATATATTACGTAAAGTCAAATAAACCAAATAAAAAACCAGAATACAAACCTAAACAAAAAAATTTAAAATCTAAATATATTAGAACTCACCAAAATTTAAACTATCACCAAGTAAAGTATAATTATAAAAGAAATAGACATAAACCTAGAACTAAAAATTAAATTAATGGCCATTAATTCAGGGGGAGGCTCCGGAATAGCTGGCACTTCCAAAACTAACCTACCCGGCAGGGTAACCCTAACTAACCTACCCGATAGGGTAATTAGGACTAGTTAAAAGGGGTTCAAGTTTAACTTGAAAAATGGTACTGGTGAAGTTTTGGATGATAGTACGTTAGGGAAGCTTAGTCTATGCATGTCTAGGAAGATATGACTTCGACCTGGTGCATTTGGCTAAGTGGAACTGACCGAAGCTACCCTTTATGGATCCTAACCAGTTAGACCAAGGTTTTGTACTAAGTCCAGTGGATAGGATTATTTGGAAAACCTCGAAGGCATGATTACTCTAATGATGTCCAAGTGACTTACCATAGCCCAGAAGTTTATCCAGAGAACGCCTATTTGTTGAACCCAAAGCTAAACCTGAATCTAACACAAGTTAAAAACAAACCCTAAATTTGAACCTAATTCATCTCACAAAATTATAGGATTCCCTGATTGAAAACAAAGATCGGGTGAGATGACTAAGGACCTAAATGAAATTAATTAAATCAAATGAATTAAAATTTAATTTAAATTAAATTAAGTTAAATTAAATTAATAAATTAAATTAAATTAATTAATTTAATTAAATTAACATGCTAAATTAACTTAATTTTTTTTAACTTAAAAATTATTTTAAAAATTAAATTTAAATTTTTTTAAACTTAAAAATTTATTTTAAAAATTAAACGTAAATTTTTCTTAAATTAAAAAATTAAACTTAATTTTTTTTAACTTAAAAAATTATTTTAAAATTAAACCTATATTTTTTTACTTAAAAATTTATTTAAAAATTAAACTTTTTTTAAAAAAATATTTTAAAAATTAAACTTAATTTTTTTCAAAATTATTTTAAAACTTAAATTTAATTTTTTTTACTTAAAAATTATTTTCAAATTTTTTTTAAAACATATTTTAAAAATTGAAACTTAATTTTTTTATATTAAAAATTATTTTAAAAATTAAACTTAAATTTTTTTAAACTTAAAAATTTATTTTAAAAATTAAACGTACATTTTTCTTAACTTAAAAAATTAAACTTAATTTTTTTAAACTAAAAAATCATTTTAAAAATAAAATTTAAATATTTTTAAAAATTAAACTTAATTTTTTTTAAAAAATATTTTTAAAAATATATATATATTTTTTTACTTAAAAATTATTTTTTTTTATAAAAAATCTTATTTTAAAAATTAAAACTTAATTTTTTTTAAATTAAAAATTATTTTAAAAATTAAACTTAAAATATTTTTTAAACTTAAAAATTTATTTTAAAAATTAAACATAAATTTTTCTTAACTTAAAAAATTAAACATAATTTTTTTAAACATAAAAATTATTTTGAAAATCAAATTTATTTTTTTTAAATTAAACTTAATTATTTTTAAAAATTAAATTAATTTTTTTTTACTTAAAAATTATATTAATTTTTTTTAAAAAACTTATTTTAAAAATTAAAACTATTTTTTTTTAACTTAAAAATTATTTTAAAACTTAAACTTAAATTCTTTAAACTTAAAAATTTATTTTAAAAATTAACTTTAATTTTTTTTTACTTAAAATTTTTTTATATATATTTTTTAAAAAACTTATTTTAAAAATTAAACTTAATTTTTTAAGTGAAAAATTATTTTAAAAATTAAACTTATTTCTTTTAAACTTAAAAATGTATTTTAAAAATTAAACGTAGATTTTTCTTAATTTTAAAAATTAAACTTAATTATTTTTAAACTGAAAATTATTTTAAAAATCAAATTTAAATTTTTGATTTTTTTTTAAAAAAATTAAATTTAATTTCTTTTAAAAAATAAATTTAATTTTTAAAAAAAATTATTTTAATTTTTTTTATAAAAACTTATTTTAAAAAATTAAACTTTATTTTTTTTAATTTAAAAATTATTTTAAAAATTAAACTTAAACTTTTTTAACAAAAAAATTTATTTTAAAAATTAAAACTATTTTTTTTTAAATTTAAAATTATTTTAAAAATGAAACTTAATTTTTTAACTTAAAAAATTATTTTAAAAAATTTAACGTAAATTTTTCTTAACTTAAAAAATTAAACTTAATTTTTTAAAAATTAAAAATTATTTTATAAATTTAATTTATTTTTTTTTACTTAATTTTTTTTTAAACTTATTTTAAAAATTAAACTTATTTTTTTTTAACTTAAAAATTATTTTAAAAATTAAACTTAAATATTTTTTAACAAAAAAATTATTTAAAAATTAAACCCAAATTTTTTTAACTTAAAAATTATTTTAAAAAATTAAACTGAATTTTTTTTAACTTAAAAATTTATTTTAAAAATTAAACATATATTTTTATTAACTTAAAAAATTAAACTTAATTTTTTTAAAACTTAAAGACTATTTTAAAAATTAAATTAAAATTTTTTTTGACACTTAAAAATTATTTTAAAAATTAAACTTAAATTTTTTTAACTTAAAAATTATTTTTTAAATTTAAATTAAAACTATTTTAAAAATTAAACTTAAATTTTTTAAAAACTATTTTAAAAATTAAACTTAAATTTTTTTAACTTAAAAACTTATTTTAAAATTTTAAAATTATTTTTTTTTAACTTAAAATATTATTTTAAAAATTAAACTTAATTTTTTTTACTTAAAAATTTATTTTGAGAATTAAACTGAATTTATTTTAACTTAAAAATTTATTTCAAAATTAAACCTAATTTTTAACTTAAAAAGTTTTTTTTCAAAATTAAACTTATTAAAAAAAAAACCGGAGTCAAAAACCAGTGGTGGACGCCTCTGGTATACTGACCCGGGGTGCCCGGAAGGGGCTCCAGGCGCCCCGCCCCACTTGACCCCGGGCGCCCGGAACCCCCTATATATAGGGGGGCAGGGGCGCCCCCTCCTCTCGCACCACAAATTTCTCACTTTCGTCAAGGCTCCTTCCGAACTTTATTACAAGAGTGATTAAAATTAAATTTTACTTCGTTCTGCGGTTAAAACGCTATGCGTGTAAAATACCAAAAAAATGACGAATAATGATAAGGGAATTTTCTAAAATTTTTAGAAATTTTTCTGAAAATTTTCGAAGTTTACGGGGATGAAAACTGGGCCCGGGAAAGCCTGTTTAGGCTACCCCATTTAAACGAGGAAAAGTTAGGGTGCGTTTGGTTTGTCTCATTTTCATTTTCTGAAAAACGCGCGTTTTTCATTTTTTAGAAAATGACTTTTCCGCGTTTTTCGTTTTCTTAGAAAACACTCTCTCATTTTCTTAAAAATGAACGTGGAAAACGCAAACCAAACGCATTTTTCATTTTCTCAGAAAATGAAAATAGAAAATAGCGTGGAAAACGCAAACCAAACGCCCCCTTAAATTTTTCTTTTTCTTTTCTTTTCTTATTTCTATTTCCTTTTTATTTTTCCCTTCTTCCACGCCGTGCCCGATCACTTCCCTAACTTCTCTTCTTTTCTCTTCTCCTCCCCTCACGGTTTCTTCTCTTCATTTCTCCATACCGCCGCCGCCGCCAACCCGACAGCGCCGCCCGTGACACCTTGTCACCTCCTCTCCCTCTGCCCTAGCGACGACAGCCGGCCGCCTCCTCTGTGTCGAGTTCTTCTCCTCTCCTCTGCGTGGTGCGGACGCCAACGCTGATCGTCGACGTCGTGCCCTAGTCGACGTCTTCTCCCTTTGTGCTACCATTGACACCCTACAGCCGAACCCTATGCCGATCGCGATCTCCTCTGCCAGCCACCGGGGAACCCCGACGGTCGTCGCAACCGAGGCTGTGCCCTAGCCTCTCCACACATCGCCGAGCCCTGAATTTGATTCGCCGGACATCCCTTCCCTCTGTGCTGCCGCCACCTTCTCCGACCGTAGACCAGTGCCGAGCTTTATGCTTGATTGATTGTGCCAAGCCGTGCCCTAGCCGGATCTTGGAGGGTGCTTGGATTGAAAATTCACTGGCATGTGAAATGTGAAGGTTTTAGATTTGAATTGGAGATTTTGATTCAAGGTAAGCTATGTATAGTGTTTTGGTTGATCTCTTGTTAGTATTAGGTTGATATGGATTGGTAACAGATTCTATTTGAGATGTTAATCTGTGATAACATGACTAATGAGTAATTAGTTATCTTAGGTTGGAATTTCAGATGTGATTGAGGTGCGGATTGTGGATGATTTACATTGAGGGTAGTAGCTTCATGGTTGCTCCGACTAGGATTTTCTAACCACCAATTCTCTGACTGCGAGGTGATAAAAGGATACTCACTATTGGGTAAGTTTAGTTTGATTCATGATGGTTATTTGGTGGTTGGTTGGTTCAGATGGATGATGGTTGAATTGAGTTAATAAAATGAATTGTATTAGTTGAGAATGTTCTTGAGTTATAACAATTGGGACCACTTGGGATTGATTCAATTTGGGTTTCCTTAATCGGAAAGGAAATAGGTTTATTTATTTGGTCCTGATATTTAGTTAGCTAAATGATACTTGTTAGAGTAGCTAAATTGAATATGTGTATGCAGGACCCTGATTACGGGACGATTGTTCTGGTGTGAGGATTGTTTAGCACAGACTACAATTAAAGACGGGTACTTTGACTTTATGTCATTTGATATGCATAATAATGTCTTTAACAAATAGAAACGATTGTGTTTTCTTATTTGCTTCGGTTGATCACTACCTGATCTGTTACATGCTTGTTTGTTTATTTGCTATGCACCTCATGTTAGTATTTACCTGATTATGCATATTTATAGAGGTAGTGATACAACCCTATTATTTATCATGTTCAGTACCTAGGGTTTTTGATACCTTATCTGGTCTGTGTACCTTGATTTGATTCATTTTCCTATGGTACACATTTTATATTTATATATGGATATTGCTATGCTGTTCAGGATATTACCATGTTTAGTGGCATGCATCATCTCGCATGATTGCATGTTGTGCGATAGTCTGCTCCATTATTGTCGAGCACATCACCAGTTACATGTATCTGTACACACCACCACTCATGGGTTAGTGGTATATCAGACAGGTGTGTGGCAGTTCTGTTGTTTGGATCCGTTGGTCTGGTGACTCAGCGTGGTAGCCGGAAGACGGTTCTGCTCTGTTTGGCTCCGCTGGTTTAGTGTAGCAGCGTAGTAGCCGGCAGGCGGTTGGACTCTGTTTGGCTCCTTTGGTCCGCTTATGGGTAGTGTGACGCAGCATGGTAGCCGGCAGAGATTTCCTCCCCGTCACCGTGTACCGGGAGATGAGAGCATTGAGTTCCCTCATTTATGATTTGGGGTAGGAGGATAGGTGTACTCCGACAGCATCCCGTCTACTCGGTCACTCATCAGGAGCAGTGACGTCAGAGTGCACGGTTGTCACAACCCTACCCACTCGGTCTCACCATTGTGTGTGACATGGCTAACTGGTGTCAGGGGTGACCATGACATTTGCATCATATGCATGATGCATTTATTGCTTGTGTTTGCTGCATTTACTTGCTGCATTTATATGGATGTATATGATTGACATGCATACAGGATTTATGACACTCTCGGTCTGACGACTCTGTTGTACTTATACCCTGGTCCTGGTTAGTACAGTTTTCTCTTACTTATTTTAGTTTCATTTACCCTTCTTGTATCAGGAGACTGTACACATGATTAGCGCTGGTTGTTATTTGCTTTATTATGCATATCAGTTGTTACCCGCTGAGTTGTTGAACTCACCCCCGTGGACACTATCTTTTTTCAGGTACTAGGTTGTTTATGGAGTCGCTTGGAGTATCCTACCTGTCGGTCCCAACGTCACATCAGAAGACCTGTCTCCATTTTTGTTTGTTTGTATTTTGGTAGATTAATGTGTGTATTTGGTTTTGTGTTCTAGTTTTGTTTCCGGAGTGTTATGTTGTTGTGTGGTGTAAGCCTAGCCGGCTAGCAGTGTTTTGCTTTGTTTTGTATGAGCTTGTATTTATGTTTTTTCCGCTGTGTTGGTTTTGATTTCAGCCGAGTGAGCTGATAAAAATATATATAACTACGTGGTTGTTGTTATATTTGTCCAGTCGTGTAGGTTGAGATTATTAACTGCGTCGTTGTGTATATATTCCAACTGCATGTGGCTGATGTATATTGTGTATGTAGAAATGCTTCAGATTGTCACCCGTACAGGGGAGGTGCTGTCGAAATTTCTTCGGACCGGGACTTTCCCGGGGCGTGACAATTTAGTGGTATCAGAGCCAGGTTTACGATACTTGCTATGTGTTCTGGATTTTCGAGATTTATCTGATACCAATTTATTGGTATCAGAGCACGGTTTACGAGTCTTATATTTCGTGTTTCGGATTTTGTGATTTAGTTTTCTCGATGTGACTTTTCGAGTTTTGGGACCTGACAGCGGCAGGACATCTCCAAGCTATAGGAGGTATGTTGGTATATTGTCATCCTACCTTTTTGTTGGTATATGCATTGTTGACTATGATAGTTATGACATGTATTAGCACTTTGTATTTGGTATCTGTCTGATGTTATAACATATATTCCATGTATTAAGTAAACCACTGATCATGGTCGACTCAGATAGAGATCAAGGATTACGATCTCAGGAGATTTTTCATATTATATCACTGGTAGTTTTAACTTCTGTTACTACTAGTTGGTTAGGAGATGGAGACACATACCAGCCTATGCTATTATTAGCTAGATAGTGACTAGTAACTATATATTCTAGTTGACTCAGCCAGTAGAATACCGATATACTTTAGTTAGTTTTCGTCGGTAGATGATTAATGTACTCTAGTTAGATCGGACAATAGAAAACTGATTTACACATGTTGATTTGGGTAGTCGTGGATCGATTTACCTTAAATGCTTATGGAGGATTAATGTATTCTTGATTAGTTAGTAGATGACCGATTTAGTCATGTTGGTCCGATCAGTAGGGGACTGTCATACTCTATTTTTAGAGGTTCGAATCTTTGGATTAATTGTGCTTAGTTAGGTATCTAGAGCACATTTGAGTACATGACTCGTATTGACGTAGAAAAGACTGAAATAGCCGTATACCATTGTCGGCTTGGTCAATCTATAGAAGATCGATGTATCCTATTCCATGAGTACTTTAGTTTTAGACTGTATGTACCTATTTGGATTGTCTATGATTGCGTTTTCCTGTATGATCTTTATGTTTGATTTTATTTAGTTATACCACTAAACCATGAGAGTAGGTAGCATAGGGTTTATGTGGTAGATTGAATTAAATATGCTAATTATACATACCTGTGTAGTTTATACACTTGATTATTATGTGTTGTAGGAGTTCTATGATAGACGGTTAAATTGCATGTAGTGGTGTATATTTGTCCAGATGATGATTATTGTGGGTTTCTAGTAGATTATACCCGAGTGGTTAGGCGTACGTGTCTGATTGGTTTATTGGAGGTATTTTGTCGATTTAATCTGAGTTGTGATATGAGCATATGTGTTCGGTGTAAGATTCGAGGTATCTTGTGGATTATATTTGATTTATGGGTACACTTGTGTCTATTAGGCTTAATTGGAAGTATTAAGTGATTATACTCATTTGGTATGTGTTGTGAGAATTATTGGAGGTGTATTGTCGATTATACCTACGTTGATTTTTTTGCACACGTGTTCGGTATGTATTGTTGGAGATATCATACTGAATATACTTGAGTTGTGTGTGTGTTTGGTGTGTACTAATTGGAGGATTATGTCGATCATACATATGATGTGTGTGCACGTGTGCCAGGTGTATGGTTGGTAGCATCATGATGATTCTACCTATGTTGAATGTAGAATGTTGAGTGTCTACATTATGTTATTGGTTGTATTACCCTGTCAACTAATTCTCCTATTAGTGGGTGACCGACCCACTAGGATGATGATAGAGTTGACTATGGATTTGATTTGCTTACTGGGTTGTTATACCCTAGGCTACCCATAGTGATCTGTGGTAGAGAGATCTCGTGCAGTCTCTAGCTGGATAGTTAGATGTCTTGGGCACTTATGTATTGGTTGTGGCGGAGCGTTGCTCCCACACATGTTATGGATTATCTGTGGTGGAGCGTTGCTCCCACATATTACGGATTGTTTGTAGCAGAGCATTGCTCCCATATTGATTGCAGATACATATTTCTGATTATTTGTGGTGGAGCGTTGCTCCCACATATGGAGGATTTCTTGTGGTAAAGCGTTGCTCCCATATATGTGGTATTTCATGTGATGGAGCGTTGCTCTCACACTGGGGGATCTATTCTTTGGTGATTTATATCGTTGGTGATCAGATTCCTGACTTGTTGTCGGGGATCTTATGGTTAGGAATGTTTGTGATACAGACATTATGTCTTGGTTTTATCATTAGGGCTTGCGGAGCCTTAGATGTTTTCAGGGACTTGATGAATTTGGTATTCCTAGGATGTTTCGATCGGTTTCCATTGTCTTTGTTGACGATGTTGTGATCTATTACGGATCCGAGGTGAGTCTCGTACATCATCTTCGCATAGTTTTAGAGATGTTTCGACAGAAACGTCTATATGTGAAGATCAGTAGTGTGTATTTTGGTTGTCTTCTGTGAGATGTTTGAGACACACGGTCACCAGTAGGAGTATACCATGGTTCCACAGGAGATAGATGTTGTTACTGTTGGGAGTAGACGGAGTCTATAGAGGAGGCTCGCAACTTTCTTTGTTTGGCTCGATATTTCCGGAGATACGTTGAGGGTTTCTCTCGGATTGCTATGCCACTTACACGCCTAACCAGGAAAGGCGTGAAGTTCACTTGGACTGAGGATTGCGAGACCAGCTTCCAGGAGCTGAATCGGAGACTAGTGTCCGCTCCGATTTTGGTTTTACCTTCTGAAGAGGACGGATTCGTGCTCTATACCGACGCATCTCTACAGGGTTTGGGCGCTGTTTTGATGCAGCACGGCAGGATAGTCTCCTACTTCTCGGCAGTTGAAGGAGCATGAGGAGAACTACCCAGTACATGACTTGTGGCTGACCGCCATTATTTTGCCTTGAAGATTTGGTGGCAGCATCTGTTCGGTATTACATTTGAGATTCTCACTGACCATAAGAGTCTCAAATATCTATTCACTTAGAAAGAAACTTAATCTCCGACTGAGGAGAAGGATGGAATTCTTGAAAGATTACGATTTGTACCATTAGCTATTACCCGGGGAAAGCTAATGTGGTTGCCGATGCATTCAGCAGGAAGTCCAGAGGGACTTTGGCTTGTCACCGAGTTTCAGTTACAGACTTGGTTCAGGGTTTCTCGGAGTTAGACCTTGAGGAGCAGGGACAAACAGAGCAGGGTATTCTTGTTACCATGGTTGCTCAGTCGTCGATCAGGACGAGGATCAGAGAGGCCCAGGCTGGTGATCAGCATTTGTAGTTCATTGGCAGCCAGATAGCTTCCGGGCAGCAGACCGAGTTCACACGAGACGAGGAGGGTATTATATACTTCCAAGACAGATTATGCGTACCTCAGTCTCACCCGGTCTATAGGAGCTACTTCAGGAGGCTCATCGCTCTTGATTTACGATCCACCTAGGCGGGACCCGTAAGTACCGAGATTTGAGGTATTCTTATTGGTGGAACGACATGAAGAAAGACATAGTGGAATTAGTAGCTAGATGTCTTGTCTGTCAGCAGGTAAAGGGTGAGCACCAGAGACCTGCCGGATTACTTCAGAGGATTCCTATTCCTGAGTGGAAATGAGAAACATATTACCATGGACTTTGAGATGGGTTTGCCGAGGACACGACGAGGTCATGACGTGATTTGGGTAATCGTTCAACGATTAACCAAATCGGCGCACTTCTTAGCGATCCGGAAGACTGATTCCCTGGATCGATTGACAGATCTGTATTGCCGGGAGATCATCAGATTACATGGTGTCACTTTGACTATTAATTCGGATAAAGACCCCCGATTCACGTCTCGTTTCTGGCATAGTTTGCAGCCTGTCTTGGGCACTTAGCTCCATTTCAGTATAGCTTTCCATCTGCAGACAGATGGACAGTCAAAGCAGACCATCCAGACTCTAGAGGATTTGCTGAGGTCTTGTGTATTGGATTTTTTGAGGCAGTTGGGAGGATCACTTGCCATTGGTAGAGTTCGCCTACAACAACAGCTTTCATTCGACTATCCAGATGGCACCGTTTGAGGCGTTGTATGGTAGGTCTTGTCGGACACCCATTCTCTAGTATGAGGTTGGAGAGGCCCAGGTGTTGGGACCTCATAGAGCTCAGCAGGAGGCAGAGTTGGTCCATACTATAAGAAGGAGGATGCCAGAGGCGCAGGACTGCCAGAAGAGTTATGCTGATCGGAGACGCAGACCTCTGGAGTTCTCTACAAGCGACCATGTATTTCTACGAGTTTCATCCATGAAAGGGGTGAAGAGTTTTGGCCTCAGAGGTAAGCTAGCTCCGCGGTACATTGGCCTTTTCCAGATCTTGGAGAGGATTGGAGCAGTAGCTTACCGGTTAACACTACCACCGTCCCTGACAGGCGTTCATGATGTATTCCACGTATCTATGCTGAGGAGATACATACCCGACCCGACACATGTGCTAACAGATATCCCTGTTCCCCTTTAGCCTGATGCTACTTATGAGGAGGTTCCGGTATGGATTTTGGAGCGGAAGGAGCGTTAGTTGCAGAACAAGACTATCCGGCTGGTTAAAGTCGGATGACAGCATCATTCGGACGAGGAGGCTACTTGGGAGCTCGAGGATACGATCCGAGCTCGATATCCCCATCATTTCACTTGAGGTATGTGATTTAATTTACTGTTCAGTATTTACATTATTTACCTCCTGTTAGTATTTGCTGATGGTAGATAATGAAATTTGGGGACCAAATTTTTATTAGTGGGGGAGAATGTAAAATACTAAAAAATGGCGAATAATGATAAGGGAATTTTTAGAAATTTTTTTGTAATTTTTCGGAGACTGTATAGACGAGTTTACGGGGATGAACACTGGGCCCGGGAAAGCCTGTTTAGGCTACCCCATTTAAACGAGGAAAAGTTAAATTTTCCTTTTTCTTTTCTTTTCTTATTTCTATTTCCTTTTTATTTTTCCCTTCTTCCATGTCGTGCCCGATCACTTCCCTAACTTCTCTTCTTTTCTCTTCTCCTCCCCTCACGGTTTCTTCTCTTCATTTCTCCATACCGCCGCCGCCGCCAACCCGACAGCGCCGCCCGTGACACCTTGTCACCTCCTCTCCCTCTGCCCTAGCGACGACAGCCGGCCGCCTCCTCTGTGTCGAGTTCTTCTCCTCTCCTCTGCGTGGTGCGGACGCCAACGCTGATCGTCGACGTCGTGCCCTAGTCGACGTCTTCTCCCTTTGTGCTACCATTGACACCCTACAGCCGAACCCTATGCCGATCGCGATCTCCTCTGCCAGCCACCGGGGAACCCTGACGGTCGTCGCAACCGAGGCTGTGCCCTAGCCTCTCCACACATCGCCGAGCCCTGAATTTGATTCGCCGGACATCCCTTCCCTCTGTGCTGCCGCCACCTTCTCCGACCGTAGACCAGTGCCGAGCTTTATGCTTGATTGATTGTGCCAAGCCGTGCCCTAGCCGGATCTTGGAGGGTGCTTGGATTGAAAATTCACTGGCATGTGAAATGTGAAGGTTTTAGATTTGAATTGGAGATTTTGATTCAAGGTAAGCTATGTATAGTGTTTTGGTTGATCTCTTGTTAGTATTAGGTTGATATGGATTGGTAACAGATTCTATTTGAGATGTTAATCTGTGATAACATGACTAATGAGTAATTAGTCATCTTAGGTTGGAATTTCAGATGTGATTGAGGTGCGGATTGTGGATGATTTACATTGAGGGTAGTAGCTTCATGGTTGCTCCGACTAGGATTTTCTAACCACCACTTCTCTGACTGCGAGGTGATAAAAGGATACTCACTATTAGGTAAGTTTAGTTTGATTCATGATGGTTATTTGGTGGTTGGTTGGTTCAGATGGATGATGGTTGAATTGAGTTAATAAAATGAATTGTATTAGTTGAGATTGTTCTTGAGTTATAACAATTGGGACCACTTGGGATTAATTCAATTTGGGTTTCCTTAATCGGAAAGGAAATAGGTTTATTTATTTGGTCCTGATATTCAGTTAGCTAAATGATACTTGTTAGAGTAGCTAAATTGAATATGTGTATGCAGGACCCTGATTACGGGACGATTGTTCTGGTGTGAGGATTGTTTAGCACAGACTACAATTAAAGGCGGGTACTTTGACTTTATGTTATTTGATATGCATAATAATGTCTTTAACAAATAGCAACGATTGTGTTTTCTTATTTGCTTTGGTTGATCACTACCTGATCTATTACATGCTTGTTTGTTTATTTTCTATGCACCTCATGTTAGTATTTACCTGATTATGCATATTTATAGAGGTAGTGACACAACCCTATTATTTATCATGTTCAGTACCCAGGGTTTTTGATACCTTATCTGGTCTGTGTACCTTGATTTGATTCATTTTCCTATGGTACACATTTTATATTTATATATGGATATTGCTATGCTGTTCAGGATATTGCCATGTTTAGTGGCATGCATCATCTCGCATGATTGCATGCTGTGCGATAGTCTGCTCCATTATTATCGAGCACATCGCCAGTTACATGTATCTGTACACACCACCACTCATGGGTTAGTGGTATATCAGACAAGTGTGTGGCAGTTCTGTTGTTTGACTCCGTTGGTCTGGTGACTCAGCGTGGTAGCCGGCAGACGGTTTTGCTCTGTTTTGCTCCGCTGGTTTAGTGTAGCAGCATAGTAGCCGGCAGGCGGTTGGACTCTGTTTGACTTCGTTGGTCCGCTCATGGGTAGTGTGACGCAGCGTGGTAGCAGCCAGAGATTTCCTCCCTGTCACCGTGTACCGGGAGATGAGAGCATTGATCGCGCATTGAGCTCCCCCATTTATGATTTGGGGTAGGAGGATAGGTGTACTCCGATAGCATCCGGTCTACTCGGTCACTCATCAGGAGCAGTGACATCAGAGTGCATGGTTGTCACAGCCCTACCCACTCGGTCTCACCATTATGTGTGACATGGCTGACTGCTGTCAGGGGTGACCATGACATTTGCATCATATGCATGATGCATTTATTGCTTGTGTTTGCTGCATTTACTTGCTGCATTTATATGGATGCATATGATTGACATGCATACAGGATTTATGACACTCTCGGTCTGATGACTCTGTTGTACTTATACCCTGATCCCGGTTAGTACAATTTTCTCCTACTTATTTCAGTTTCATTTACCCTTCTTGTATCAGGAGACTGTACGCATGATTAGTGCTGGTTGTTATTTGCTTTATTATGCATATCAGTTGTTACCCGCTGAGTTGTTGAACTCACCCCCGTGGACACTATCTTTTTTTAGGTACCATGTTGTTTATGGAGTCGCTTGGAGTATCCTACCTGCCGGTCCCCACGTCATATCAGAAGACCTGTCTCCGTTTTTGTTTGTTTGTATTTTGGTAGATGAATGTGTGTATTTGGTTTTGTGTTCCGGTTTTGTTTCCGGAGTGTTATGTTGTTGTGTGGTGTAAGCCTAGCCGGCTAGCAGTGTTTTGCTTTTTTTTGTATGGGCTTGTATTTATGTTTTTTCCGCTGTGTTGGTTTTGATTTCAGCCGAGTGGGCTGATAAAAATATATATAACTGCGTGGTTGTTGTTATATTTGTCCACCCGTGTAGGCTGAGATTATTAATTGCGTCGTTGTGTATATATTCCAACCGTATGTGGCTGATGTATATTGTGTCTGTAGAAATGCTTCAGATTGTCACCTGTACAGGGGAGGTGCTGTCGAAATTTCTTCCGACAGGGACTTTCCCGGGGCGTGACAATGCGAATCAACCGGGGTCGTCATTTCTAAATATATTCTGCGATGGCTCCTCGATAAAATTCTTGTTCTCTGTTTAATTTTTTTTAAAAAAAGTTGTTGCATGTTTGTTCTTTTAATTAGTATACTGTTGCTTCATAATTTAGGAAACATTCTAAATCTAGTGCTGGACCCTCCACTGCTAACATTGACCCTAGGTTTTCCACTGACGAGCTTAGGATTAAGTTTGAGTCGACCATTTATATGGCCATTAGGACTAAATGTGTAGATAGAGCGTTCTTTTTATGCTCTTGTGCTCCAGTTATGGAGGTTATAAACCACTATAACTTGCGGAACCTTGTTGGCTGTACTAGTCTAATAAACATAAATTTGTGTGCCGAATTTTATAACAACCTAGTGAAAGTAGATGACCTTACCTATACTACTAGGGCAGCTGGCACTGATATCACGCTATCCCCTACTACAATCCGGGACTTTTTGGAGTTACGACCATCTACCTGTCTCTTTCAGTGCTATCCTCGCAGGGATCTACCATTTGGAGATCCCTACTCGCATATTACTCTTCATACGATTTATTCATATTTTTTTGGGGGAGAGCGAGTACCCACTGTGACCCAGTTTAGGTTAGTTGCCCTTCGAGTCTAGGACTACGCCCTTTATAGGGTCTTAGTCTTTTGCATTCTACCACTGAGCACTCGCGACATCGCAGTGATGCGTCCATTCAACTCTTTTCTTCTCTATGCCCCATGTCATAGGTTAGATATTGACATCAGCCTACATATCTTTTCCACCATTATCTACTCGGCCGGATACGTGACTAGTGGGTGAGTTTATATGCCCTACTATCACATTCTGACAACATATATGTCCTCTTTGGACATTGATGTCACCAGAGGTGACATCCGCTCTATGACCGAGTTTGACGTTATAGGAGCCAGGAACTTTTCCCTAGCTGGTGTCCATATAGATGGTGAGGGTATCATGTCTTGGCAGAGGGGGCATAGCACCAGCCCGACCCAGATGCCCAGCAGGAGGAGGCAGAGCAGGATGAGTTTTTCTCGCACTATTTTCTGACGAGGCCGCTCCTGCCCCAGCACCAGCTCGAGCCCCACGTCCTGCTCCTCGCACTGTAGCCGATCGAGTATCCAGACTAGAGAGAGCTATGTCGAGCCTCCAGCAGAAGTCCTCCGAGTTTCACCGAGACATACGGTGAGAGGTCTCCGACCTACGACCAGAGGTGCGACAGGAGGTCTCCGATCTACGACGAGATGTGCGGCAGGAGATCTTCGACTCGCGACGAGACCTACGAGAGGATGACCGGACCCGGCATACTGAGTTGTTGGCACTACTTCGTTCTCTGGGTTCCGGACCACCTCCTTCATCATCTCAGTAGTTGTGTTTGTTATATAGTTCTATTATGACTCTATTACAGCTCTTGTAGTACATCTTGATCTATTGATTATCATTTCAAATTTGATTGGTTCTGCTTTAATTTAATAGATTAGGATCATTAAAATTCAAAACTGTTTTAAAAAATGATTGTTTTAAATCCTAGGTTAAAATTGTTTTTCAAAACTTTCCTATTTGTAGAATTTCAAAAAGATTTTTAACCTTAGACTAGGTCAATCCCTTAGAAATCATGTTCCCCTAGGATTAGCATTTGAGCAACTCACCAACACCCTAGTTTTACCTTGCTTGTGATTGCCAAGCATAGAAAGGGGTGAAATGCATAGGCCAGTTGCCTGGACTTAAGATGCTTATGTCAGTGCATCGATATAAGTCTGGGTGTTAAATACCAAACATATATTAATCAAGTTAAGTTATTCAGTTTAGTCAAACACTAACTGATTACAATGCACTTAACTTGACTAACCAAGTGAAAGCTGCTATCTTCTGATAGTTAGTAAGTACCTAATTGGTTAGACAACTATTTTGAATGTCAGGTTTAGGGGGAGGATTAAATCAACTTATTTTCATACTTAGTTATTTTCTCCGCTTTAAAAGTAATGACTCCTCTTAAAAACTTTTTAAAATCTGATCCTTGGAAATCTAATAAAATCTATTTTTTAAAAACTAGCTTTTATAAAACTATTTTTTAAATTGGATTTTATAAACTAAGGTTTTGAAAATTGAAGCTTTTACAAACTTAATGTTGAAAAATCTTAATCAGTTTTGAAAAGTAGATTTTTCAAACTTAGTGTTGAAATTTGTTTAAAACTCATGTTTGGATTTTTTTTTAACTCTATTTTTTTTTTAAAAAAACTAGCTTTTACAAACTAAGGGCTTAAATTGGGTCTTATAAACTAAGATTTTGAAAATTGAAAACTCAGTTTTAAATTAGTTTTGAAAAGTTTTTTTTAGTCTTGAAACTTTGGTTTTAAAAACTCATGTGTGAAAAGTGTTTCAAAATTGAAACTCATTTTGAAAATTTAAACTTTGATCTTGAAACTTTGGTTTTAAAAACTCATACTTGAAAATTTAATTCCTTGAAATTTGAAACTTAAACACTTATGTTTGAAAATTAGACTATCTAAAACTTAACTTCCCTAAACTTATACTTGAATATTAGCTTTTAAAAACTTTCTCTTTGAGTTGACAAATTCATCTAATTTTGCAAAAATTATCTTTAAAAAAAATTACTCAAAATATACTAAGTTATGTTGCTAAATTAGGTATTTTTCAAAACTTAGCTATGTTACAAAAGTTAAGTTACTATATGGTGAAATTTAAAACTCCCCTAAGTTACCTTGACATCATTTCTTACAACTTTTACTATGACTGAATTCTGTATTGGTTACTTAACTTATGACCTTATTTGATGAATGCCAAAGGGGGAGGGATAGATGGTTAAGTTAGAGCAACAAAATGTCAAATTTAAGAACTAACTTAAACCTTAAAAAACCATGCTTGTTTTTGCATATTTTTCACTAACTTAACCAGGTTGTCATTCCATCAAAAAGGGGGAGATTGTTGGTGCGGTTATCACTAACGGTCTAACTCAGGTTTTGATGAATGATAAATTAGATTAAGTTAGGTTTGTCGTTATCTAACACTCTGACCGAGTGTGCAGGCGAAGTCCAGACAGGTCGACGGGCTGACCGGATGTCTGGCACGAAGTCCAAGCGGGTCGACGGGCTGACCGAACGCTTGGCACGAAGTCCAGCTAGGTCGACGGGCTGATCGGATAGCTGGCGAGAAATCCAGACGGGTTGAAGGGTTGACCGGACGTCTGGCAGGTGAGTAAAGGTAAGTCACTGTAAGGGAGTGACTGTGAGGATGCGTTCCCGGGAAGGGAATATTAGGCGTCGATCCGGCTTATATCCATTTTAGATATCTAAGTCGAGATAGTGACTAGATTCCGGTCTCGGAAAGACGGAATCTAAGTCATACTCTTTATATTGAACTTATAAACTGTGCTAACACATTGTTTTGCAGGAAATTCATTATATTTGCCTCGGACTAACCTTGTCTTGCAGGAGAAGGACTTTTTCTGGAGAAAGATGGTCCGGGCGCCCGGAGGCAAAATGTTATCCAAGACGCGACGTCGACACGTGGAGCTCGTTGGTTGGGACTACCACGTCACACCAGGGCACCTGGAAGGGATCCGGGGCGCCCTGAGCCTCCTATATAAGGAGGGTTAAAGGCAGAGCTCAAAACAACAACTCTGAATTGACGATCTGCTCTCCTGCGCTCCTACAACGTTGCGACGCCACTCCGACAAAGCTCCGATTTCTTTCTTATTGCTCTATTGTCGGTATTTTATTTCTATCAATTCTTGTACTTAACTCTTTTGTAATTATTATTCGAATTGATAGTGATTGCCCAACGAAAGTACTCAACGAGTACGGGCCTTGGAGTAGGAGTCGACACAGGCTCCGAACCAAGTAAAAAGGTTCTGTGTTAGTATTATTTTACTTTTCCGCTGCTCTTACTCTCGACGAATTTTTGTAATCGATATTCACCCCCCCCCCCTCTATCGAACGATCACGATCCAACAGTTTAAAGGCCTTGGACAAAATTATAAAATATACCCTAATTTTATCTTTCGAACACTGCTTCTAGATCATCAATTGCATAGAGCACTCAATTAAGGTGCAAT
This sequence comes from Zingiber officinale, assembly GCF_018446385.1. Classification (NCBI taxonomy): domain Eukaryota; kingdom Viridiplantae; phylum Streptophyta; class Magnoliopsida; order Zingiberales; family Zingiberaceae; genus Zingiber; species Zingiber officinale. The sequence continues at coordinate 86,887,933 of NC_056004.1, forward strand.
ATCAAGGAGCAACATTTTTAATTAGATACCCCTTATTTAGTGATGGATATGATCTAATACTATTTTCACAATGCATATAAGTAATAATTATGTTAATCTATAACATTTTATTTCTAAAAATGGATAAGGAAACATATCTTAAAATAAAATACATGTTTATGAAACTATTCACATTGGATAAATTTTAAAATATATAAAAAATTAATGTTACAAATTTATTTATTTATTCAACTTTCAAATTATATTTTTTTTTAAAAAAATCTTTACCTAACCAGGAAAATCTTATGAAAAACATATAAGATCCACGATTAGATCTAAGTAGCTTACATTAAAATAAAATGACTGGAAATTAAGAATACCCAAGAAGAATATACAAATCCACATCCAAAGAACAAATGAAGAACATAAACCATTATTAAATCAAACCAAATCTATAAATCTATCTATGAATCTTAAATACTACATCAACCAAACTGATTCGTGATTTGATACTCGAGCAACTAAATTGTCAACATAAATTGAATCATCAAATCAAGCTAAAATATATGAATCGAAAATATTGTATCGAACAATATATGGTAGTATGTGCCCTGTGTAACTATCTCATTTCAAATACTAGGGCAAAAAGGATCACCATAAATGCCCTACACTGGAACCAATAACTCAATATTTACATGTGAAGCATCTATAGTTGAGCCTAGAAGTCGATCATGTACACTAGAACAAAAGGCAATGGCATACCACTTTGTATGATGATAAGAACTAATATCGGAGCCATTCTGCATCTATTAAGCTCCCCTTGCACATCTGCCAAACAAAAAGATTTAAACTAAAATGTTATGAATTGAATAATCTTTCAAAGAAGCAATACTTGCATCAGTTGGAGTTACTACTTCAAATAATGGAATGTTGTATATGCCATTCAAGAAATCTGAATTCAGTTCTTGTATTGATGATTTTGGCGATTTACTAAAAAGGCAATCCAACGGAGGAAATTGAGAATAAGATGCATCCACCGACTTGCTAACAAACATGTTTGGATCACTAGCACTTTGTAATTGATGAACATGATATGTAGATTCCATTTTTCAAATTCTGTAAAGGACTGGAGTTATTATGACTTATGAACACTTTAAGAGAATAAATACAATGTCATGTGTACTCGTAAGTAATAAAATGTTTACCTACAATTGCAAATGAGAGTGAATGCAAAGGATATAATTAAATTATGGACTATAATACACCTACAAAAAAACACAAAGGTAACTCTAATATTTGTTTAATAAGATTCACTTAGTAACATTACTTGTAAAACTTATAGTTCTGAAAACATATATTTTGCATTAATATCAAAAGTATCACTATTTCTTAAAGTATTTTGAAGATTCACACAAGAACTCATTAATTCATCATCATCCAATGAAACTAATTTTGTAACATCATACAAGAATCCAAATATAGATTCAAAATATTACAACTATTCAAATCTACTTTTCAATTGTCCCAAGAGCAATATCGACGACTGAGATAAAATAATCTATTCAAAAAGATTCTTCTAGTGATTGATTTTCCCTTTCACTGTTAGCAATCTCATCAAAAATGTCTCTTTCTATAAATTTTATGTTTTATAGAAAATACAGGCTCAATTTCCATATCAGATGTTATTTTTTTGCATAAACCATGGCAGAAGCAAAATCATTTTCTCTATATTTTTCAAAAAAGAAAACAAGACCAGATAATTATTTTACAATAACATCAAGATGCATATCCTTTGACTATAATTTTTTGCTAACTAAGTTAATTTTATGCAAAATATCATGTCAAATAACAAGGCTTAATATAAATTCAAAACTTGAAAGTTCACCAGATGTTAAAGTTTCTGCATCTCTACATATTTTGTTGTCTTAACTTATTACTACTAATTTGAACAAAATTTCTATGATTTGGGAAGTTTGAGATAGTATTGCTTTGACTGTTTCAATATGACTTTCTTATCTTGTAGTTGATAATGATTTTAAAGTTAATCCATCAATATATTTAAGTAAAATATTCCATCTTTTTGTTGAATTAGACAACACGGTATAACATGCTCTAAAAAAATGATTGTGCTTTAACATAAGAATTTACCATATCACAAACAACTAAGTTAAGAGAATGAGAACTACATGACATGTAAAATGCTCTAGGATTAATGTCAAGCAATCTCTTTTGCACACCTTGATTTTTTCCTTTCATATTAGATTCATTATTATAGTCTTGCCCTCTCACATTATCAATGTCAAATTCTAAAGATTACAAAACAACTTGCAATTCATTGAAAAGACCTAAACCAGTTGTATCTTCTACATTTATAAATTCTAAGTACTCTTCTATTTTAATTGAAGTCTTTGAAACATCTACATATTTTAATATGAGAGTCATTTATTCTTTGTGACTTGCATCCGGTGTACAATCAAGAATTATTGAAAAATATTTTACCTCTTTTACCTTTTTAATTATTTCATTATTAACTTTAGAAGATAGAATAGATATTAACTCGTTTTAAATTTTATGACTGGGATAATGATAATGAATCTTTTTAACTTGAATGAGCAAAAATTCTCTTGCATTATTGAATCAAAATCTACAATCATTTCAAGTAGATCTAAAAAGTTACCATTACCATCTTCATAAATTTTATCATGTGTACCACGGAATGTCAAATTATGTATAGCACAACAACTATTATTAACATAACGTGTTTCCAATGTTTTGTATCCTTTTTAATTTATTCTCTTATTTCCTTATCAATTGTCAATGTTTTCTTTAATCTCATTTGTAGTTCAATAAAAGCTCTCAGATTAGTGAGGTGTTCAACACTATTTTCATGTTATTTAAGTTTGTTACATAAATGTTTCCCGTCATTAACTCTTTCTCTTGTTAAATTACTTTTGATGTGTATTACTTTAAACAACTTACAACAAATACAAAATTCTTTGTCCAACTCCTTTGAGTACACTAACCATTTTCGATCATGAGTCTCACCATTTGGTAACATTTGAACATAGTAAGTATGAGAAAAGTGTTGAGATTCTTTATCTAAAGGAAACTTGAGAATATCTTCCCTTTTAGGACCTCTTTCCATAAGTAAATCTCTTAATTTTGTATCAAGATTATCCCAAACTCTTGGATCAAATATGTTCATATCATATCTAGGTGTCAAACATTGATATTCGTTTAAATGTTCATCATCACAACAATTATCAATATTTTTAGTTTTATCAATTTTAGTTTCATCCAAATCATTAAGATTTGTATTCTCTTTGTTCTCATTTTCTACATATTTCTCATTCTCATCACTTTTGTTTCTCATAAATTCTTCATTTCCATATTATTATTTTCAACAAAATCTTCATTTGCATTTGATTCATTACTTAAAATCTAAACTAAGTTTTCCGTTGTGTTATGTGATTCTTTACTAAAATATTTATTCAATGAACCTCTTAAGCTTTGGGCTATCTCCTCTTTTTTTTTTTTTTTTTTTTGTCTTTTTTGATATCAGAGAGTTGTTTCATGATGATAGATAATTATGAACAATAAGGAATAAACAAAGAATAATAAAACCTGATATGGAGAATTTTTCTTCGATTCAAAATCCACTTATATCAGACCTTACACAAATATCCTGCAAGTTTATAAAAAAAATATAGCAATTCAATTGTTTAGGAGTTAGGACCTTATTCGTGCAATTAAAGACACAAGTACTTTAATCTAACTAACTAAATGACATGAAAACTTAGTTAGTCTATTTATTTCATTTACTAGCCAAAAGAATTCATCTAAATAGAATAAACGACTAGAAGCCAAGACTTTTTAGACTAAACTAATAAGAAAGTTCTTGTATCTCACAAAAAAAACAATAGATACTTGCTAGACAAGTGCTACCGATCTCCTAAGTGACTCCTAGTAAGTGAGGATGGACGAATCGCTGAAATTCACATTTCTTGAGAGAAATAAAATCAAATCCAAGAAAAAATTATAGGACGTAAGGATAGTAAATCGATTTCAACTCTTTTAATCTATTTTAGTAAAATAAATTTATACAAGGATTAAATAATCTTCATTTCCTCTAAAATGATATTCCAGATTGCAATGAAAACCAAGGAAGCCCTAGCATTAGAAAATAAGGAAAGTACATAAAAAGAAAAAGAATTAAGTTATCCAAGATTAGGACATTTAATTGACAAGTTAAATAAATTTTAATAATCTGCAATATAATTACCCTAAAGATGAGTTTTGGAAGGCATTTGAGATTTCATGAGATTCCAGTGTATTTCTGTAGTACTTAATTTTTTGTAGTATATCAAAGGGGGCTCAAGATTATGAAAATATTGAAGTTCTTTGATATGAGGAGTGAGTGTTTGCTATAGCCTAAGAAGTTGCAAAGTTCTTAAATACACTCGTTTAAATTAGAAATTCATCCGATATTTGATAAGAATTTAAGGGTTCAAATTATGTCTACAAATTTAATTCCTACACAAGTTGTAACGACCCGCCTTCTACTGACTAGGCTGTAAGGCCGATCGCTACATTATGCTGTGCTAAATTACTATTGCGAAAATCTGGATTGATTAAAATTTTACTAAACTGATTACTGTAAAATCTGAACTTAATATTCTAGGTGTACCTAGGAGTTGTACACATGCTAGGGAAGATAATCTATGCCTCTCGGATGTCCTGCTAGCTGTAATCAGGCATTTCAATCGATCCATGAATCGATTGAGGATCGATCGACTCTGCGCGGAGAAACTCGGATCGATCGGTGATCGATCAAAAGCCATCTCTACGTATGCGGTGGATCGGTCTACCCGATCCGAGTACACCGATCGGTGGTAGACCGATCCGTGGCTCATCGATCGGTCGGTGACCGTCGGTTTTCTCTCTGATGGATCGGTCGGTGACCGATCCATAAACTCTCGCGGTGGATCGGTCGGTGACCGATCGATGCCTAACAACGATCGATCGTAGATCAATCGGGTTTCGATTCGAACGAACCCACGATTTCGGCACTATTTCGTGCCTCAATCACATTACATGTTCTAAGATGGCTAGGAAACACTCTAACAACCACAACTAACATTCTATCATCATAAAGAACAATGTTCTAAGCATAATAGAGTGCATTGTTAACTAATTCATAGCGATCAACATACTAAAGTGTAAATTGCTAAAATACTAAAAAGTACTAATGTTTAAACAAAGCTTGCTAGAGTTCCCTAAGATCTTCTTTCCAAGTTCCTGCCCACACACATCTTCGTAGCATTGTCCTCCAACCTCCGCTAGTCCATCTTTCCTTTACCTTTATCTGCAGTATAAGGAAAAGAAAGTATCTATAAGCTTTCGCTTAGTAAGAAGCCATCTACCTCACTAAAACATGCAATGATGCAAACATGTTTTTAAAGAATGCTATTTAAAAATATGCACTGAATTTGTTAAAGCATGGCATACTGAAGTTACATGGCATAAATACTGAAACATGGCATGCATAATAAAATCTAAGCATGGAGTTATTTCATGGTATCAACTAGGAGAACTAAACTGAAACTGAAACTAAAACTGAGCTAACACTATATTCACATAACTAGATTACGAGTTTGAAAGCTATTATCATAATAAGTGAAAATAGTAATCATGCTGTTGTTTGGGCCCGTCAACTGTATTTGCTGTGCGCGCATCCCTAGCTAGACCCGGGTTTGCAAGTCCCGCATTTAGTAGGGTTTACTAGGTTATCTAAACCTAGGGACCGACTATGGGAGCCCAACCCAATGGATATCTAATCCTGTACAGTGCCCCTACTGAAAATAAAATACTGAATCATAGCTAATTAATTTATCTTGCTTTTACTAGGTTATCTGAACCTAGAGGCGACTGTGGGTGCCCATCCATTGGACCGTAGCCCCATATAAGCTGTAGCAAGACTAACTAAACTATTTAAATGCTTCTATTGCATTTACTGAGCTATTAGAAATGTCTACTGTAGCATTTTACTAAGCTAAGCATTTTATCGAACACTTGGTGTGCTCCAACTCTCCTCTCTATTAGGGAGACCACCTCTAGGCACCCGACAACGTCTAGAATCTCCAACTGAAAGGATAAAACGTGTCTGGCCCATCTAGAGGTATTCAACTAGATCCCTAAACCTGAAAAGGAGGGTTAAATACACCCTATGCGTCGAAAAGTCTACATATAGCTAATTTAAAAATATTCAATCGTACGAAAAGCTACTTATACTGCAGGTGAGGGGTTTCTTACCTCCTGTTTGGATTTTTCTTACGATTCTAATCGCTGGATTTCCGGAGGAGACGATCCTTTCGACGATCTTCTCGCGTCCTCGTGTCGAAGTCGTCGCCGGAAAGTGTCCTTGGGCCGAACCTCGGCCTTCCTTGTGGTTGGCGCCGAGAAAGGGAGAGGAGAAGTGGGCGGCGGAATTAGGTTGTGGTGGAGAAAGCTACGATCCAAGAAAATAACTCTTCACCTAATTATTTCCTACTTATATTAAGTGATAATTCCGGCCCAACTCCAACTTAAATAAAATTGTTTCCCTTTCCTTTCAGCACGGCCCTGCTGGGTTCAACTGGTTACTAACATTATCCCTAAACCGTAGGTCTCGGGTTCAATTCCCGCTTAGGCTGTTTTCGTTTTCTATTTGTTTTTGCTACTTCCGTTACTCTAAAAATTCTGTAAAAATATCCTAAAATTCCTGAAAAAATCATAGAATATTTCTAAAATAGTTTTGAGAATTTTCGGGCATTACAATCCTCCATACCTTATAAAAAATTCGTCATCGAACTTAGAATAATTCTGGGTACTTCTGTCTCATGCTGGCTTCTGTCTCCCATGTTGCCTCTTCTGCTGTGTGACTGTGCCAAATGACTTTGACTAATGGTACTTCCTTGTTCCACAATTTCTTAACTGCTCGGTCTATTATCTGAATAGGCCGACTGTCATAACTGAACTGGGGCTCAATCACCGGTGGCATCTGGAATATGCTTCTTAAGATAGAGACATGAAATACATTGTGGACAATCGCCATTTCTGGGGTAGCTCTAGCTCATATGCTACCTTGCCCACTCTTAGTGATAAGGTATGGTCCCACATATCGGGACTTAGCTTGCCCTTCTTCCCAAAGCATTACTCCCTTCATGGGAGCTACTCTAAGGAACAATCCCCAGTGAAAACTCTAAAGGTCATGTGGTGTATCGGCATAGCTCCACGGCGGCTCATCCTCTGGCGGATATACGTTGTGGTATCGCCACTAGATCTCGTCGAAGTTCTAGCTCTTCATTCACCACTCTCATACAGTGATTGGAGATCTACACCGCCCATAGAGCCTCATATGGTGCCATACCGATAGTGGCTTGAAAGCTGTTGTGCTAAACTCCGATATTTGCACCAACTTCCCTTGAAATCTAGGGCACATGCTAGGAGCATATCTTGAGTACCTGATTTACTCGCTCCGTCGACCATCTATCTGAGGATGGAAGGCATGCTAAACTTTAACTTCATGCCCAAAGCTGTCTGTACACACTCCCGAAGTGTGACGTGAACCTACTGCCTCTGTCTGAAATAATGGTTCGTGGGACTCCATGTAATCTAATTGAGATACAACTGAGCTAGCTGTTCCATGGAGTAGGATATCCTGATAGCTAAGAAGTGGGCTGATTTAGTTAACCTGTCAACTACTACCCAGATGATGTCAAAACCGTTCGTAGTTCGGGGTAGTCCCACTATGAAATCCATAGAAATGTCTTCCCACTTCCATTCTGGGATCTGAATGGGCTGCAAAACCCCTCCTGGTCTCTGATGTTCTGCCTTGACCCTCTGACAGGTTAGGCAGGTGCTGACATATCGAGCGATGTCTCTCTTCATCCCGGGCCACCAAAAACATTTCCTCAAGTCCTGGTACATCTTGGTGGAACCTGGATGCATCGCATAGGGAGTCTTGTGAGCCTCATCTAAAATCTTCTTTCTGAGTTCCTCCTGATCTGGAACACATAATCTGTCGCCAAAATACAACACCCCGCTAGCTGACACTCTGAACTCTCCACTTTCTGTTCCTGCTAATCCTTGCTTGTTTTTCTGAATTTCAGGATCCTGCTCCTGAGCTGTCTGGATGTCACCAAGCAAGGTAGACTCTAATGTCATAGTAGAGAGCTGTCCGACTATGAGCTCGAGACCGAAATCTGAGATCTCCTTCTGTAGGGGCGGTGACATGGCTGCTAGAGATAATAGGGTAGCACTTCTGCTGAGGGCGTCTGCTACCCTATTCGCTTCTGGGTGGTAGAGGATATCTATGTCGTAGTCTTTGACCAGTTCTAGCCTGCGCCGTCGCATATTCAGATCCTTCCGAGTGAAGAAGTACTTGAGACTCGATGATCTATATCTGCACCGAGCTCCATACAAGTAATGTCTCCAAATCTTGAGAGCGAACACCGCTGTAAGCTCAAGGTCATGAGTAGGATAGTTCTTCTCATAATACTTAAGTTGTCTGGAGGTATAGGCGATCACCTTGCCATCTTGCATCAGCACTGCTCCTAGTCCCAACTTCGAGGCATCACTATATATGTCAAAGCTATCTGCGTTCTCTGGTAGAGTCGAATAGGTGCCTGGTCAATCTTCTTTTCATTTCATTGGCTGATCCTCATCCTTTGAAATTTTCGTTCTTTCGGTAAGAGGCATGGGAGGCTATCTGGAGAAGAATTTTACGTAATAGCGGCTAATCCCGAATCTCACTTGGCGTTCTTGGGCCTTTTCGATTACTCACAGCTTCTATCTTACTGGGGTCTACCATAATACCATCCTTTGAGATGATATGACCCAGGAAGGACACCTGATCTAACCAAAATTCACATTTTGTGAACTTGACATATAACTGGTTCTGCTGAAGGGTCTGCAATACTGTTCTCAGGTGCTCTGCGTGTTCTTCCTGAGTTCCTGAATAGATAAGAATATCATCGATGAAAACAATGACAAACTTATCTAAATATTCCCTGAATACTCTGTTCATGAGGTCCATGAAAGTAGCTGGAGCATTGGTCACACCAAAGGGCATGACTACGAACTCGTAATGTCCGTATCTAGTCCTGAATGCTGTCTTAGGTATATCCCCTTCTTTGACCTTCACCTGATGATAACCTAATCTGAGGTCTATCTTAGAGAACACTGCTGCTCCCTTTAGCTGATCAAACAGGTCATCTATTCTGGGAAGAGGATACCTGTTCTTGATTGTGACTTGGTTCAGTGCCCGGTAGTCTATACACAAGCGCATGCTCCCATCTTTCTTCTTCACGAACAATACAAGTGCTCTCCATGGTGAGTGACTAGGACGGATGAAGCCCTTGTCAAGCAGCTCCTGTAGTTGCTCATGAAGTTCCTTCAGTTCTGCTGGAGCCATGCGGTAAGGTGCTTTGGAAATAGGATTTGTACCGGGAATGAGCTCTATCTCAAATTCGATCTTCCTGTCTGGTGCTAGGCCTGGTAACTCTTCAGGGAAGACTGCTGGGTAGTCACATACGACTCGGACCTCTGCTAGCTGTTGGTCCTTGTCCTGACTGGTACTGACTACGTGTGCTAAGAACCCCGTACATCCTGAATCCATCAACCTCTGTGCCTTCATAGCTGAGAGAAACTTCTTGGCCTTTCTCCTGGGTTCTCCGACGAATTCGAACTGTGCTTCTGCTTCAGGTTGGAATATGACTTTCTGTTTACGGCACTCGATGGAGGCACCGTATTTGATCAAGAAGTCCATCCTGAAGATGACGTCGTAGTCGGTCATATTAATCACTATCAGATCGCAAAAGAGCTCTCTGTCTGCTATAGTGACCGGCACTGCTCTGAGCCAGTGCGTAGACGCCATGATTTCTCCTGAGGGTAACGTCGTAAGGAACTGGCTACTGAGTACCTCTGGAGGTACTGCTAACTTCTCAGCAAATGCCCTGGATATGTATGAATGGGTTGCCCCAGTATCGAATAAGACAGTTGTACTTTGCTGTAAAATACTAATCTGACCTGTAACAACTATCGAGGCATTTGCTGCGTCCTCTCTGGTGAGTGAGTAGATAGCTGGAGGGGCTTCTAATCTGCCCTGGCTTATATGTGGACCATTTAAAGCGGCCTGCATCTGATGTAACTGAGCTGGCTGGCCTCCATACTGAATCGGCTGTAGCTGAGGAAGACTGGTCTTGTTTGGACACTGCTTGGCCATATGCCCTTCCTGTCCGCATTCAAAGCATCCTCGTGTGCCCTTACTACAAACTCCAGGATGGAATTTCCCACAAGTAGCACACTTTGGATAACTGGGTTGCTTGCTGGCTGGTCCTCCTTTTGGGTAACTCCCTGGTTTGCGCTTGTTGCCGGAGTTCCCTTTCCAGTTAGAGCCGTGGGAGTTGTGACCCTGCTGCTTCTGAGTGCCTGAGCCTCCTTGACCTTTAGCTTCTGAGAGGACTTGCTTCTGCTGCTTGATGCTATTCTGGTAATGCTCAGTGATTAGAGCACTGCTCACTAATTCTTCTGTGGTTTGTGGCCTATGAACGCCACCAGCCACGTTCATTACTATTTCCGGCCTCAGCATTTTGAGCATCAACCGGATTCGTTCCCTTTCTGTGTTGACTAATTCAGGGCATAGACGAGCCAACCTGTTGAATTTCTTCACGGCTTCCTCAACTGATAGGTTGTCCTAACGAAACTCAGTGAACTCGTCGTAGTGACGGTTGGTGACCCGCACGTGAAAGAACTCCTCAAAGAATTCCTTCTCGAAGTTAGCCCATGTCATCTGGTTCACTGGGCGCCGCCTGATTCTCTCCACATACGTGCATCTCCTGCCAGCAGAAGGAGGCGCACTTCACCTTCTCATGTTCGGCGGTCCGAGCTCCATCGTACTTTCGGTGTTTTGAACCATGCACGAGCATCCCATGGTTCATTCTTTGTCGAGAAATTCTCGGCTTGACTCTCGCCTTTGGATCGGATAGGCTTCTCTGCGTTCCTGCTGCTGGGGCTACTAGTGCCGTAGGGGTGGAACCTCTAAGACCACGGTGTCGCTAAGTTAGGCTCGGGGTGACGGTGGGAGTGTTCTGCGACTAGCCTTTAAGGTGACTATTTCTGTTCGCTAGCTCTTTGGCATGAGCTACTAGTCTGTAAGATGCAGGTCCGGGAGGCATTCAACCGCCTCATCTTTGGGGGCTCGATGGTGGTGCCCTTCTAGTGGGCGTCCTTGTGCCATTGCTAAAGACATGCGGGACATACATGACTAACACAAGCATAATAGAGAAACTATTGTTATCATGTTAACTACTATCATAAACAAGCATGCTTTAGTTATCCATAATAGAAAAGCAATAAACATACAAAGTGAGAGGTATTCTTACTTGGAAGCTGCGGTTCAATGTTGATGTGTGTGTAGGAAGTATGGAAACGCTCGATACCACTCATAACGACCCGCCTTCTACTGACAAGGCTGTAAGGTCGATCGCTTGTGCTAAATTATTATTGCGAAATCTGGATTGATTAAAATTTTACTAAACTGACATCGTAAAATCTGAACTTAATATTCTAGGTGTACCTAGGAGTTGTACACATGCTAGGAAGATAATCTATGCCTCTCGGATGTCCTGCTAACTATAATCAGGCATTGCAATCGATCCATGAATCGACACAGGATCGATCGATGATCGATCCGACGATCATCTACGCGGAGAGAAACTCGGATCGGTCGGTGACCGATCTACAAGCCATCTCGCTATGCGGTGGATCGGTCTGAGACCGATCCGGTACTTGATCGGTCGGTGAGCCGATCCGATTAACTCACCGATCGGTCACCCGATCGGTGAGCCTCTTCTGTTGCGCATCGGATCGGTCGGTGACCGATCCATAAACTCTGTTGCGGCGGATCGGTCGGTGACCGATCGGTGCACAATAACAACTTCGATCGATCTGTAGATCGATCTGGGTTTTTGATTTCGAACCAGAACCCCTGATTTCAGTACTATTTCGTGCCTCAATCACATTACATGTTCTAAGATGGCTAGGAAATACTCTAACAACCACAACTAACATTCTATCATCATAAAGAACAATGTTCTAAGCATAATAGAGTGCATGGTTAACTAATTCATAGCGATCAACATACTAAAGTGCAAATTGCTAAAATACTAAAAAGTACTAATATTTAAACAAAGCTTGCTAGAGTTCGCTAAGATCTTCTTTCCAAGTTCCTGCCCACACACATCTTCGTAACATTGCCCTCCAACCTCCGCTAGTCCATCTTTCCTTTACCTTTATCTGCAGTGTAAGGAAAAGAAAGTATCTATAAGCTTTCGCTTAGTAAGAAACCATCTACCTCACTAAAACATGCAACGATGCAAACATGTTTTTAAAGAATGCTATTTAAAAACATGCACTGAATTTGTTAAAGCATGGCATACTGAAGTTACATGGCATAAATACTGAAACTTGGCATGCATAATAAAATCTAAGCATGGAGCTATTTCATGGTATCAACTAGGAGAACTAAACTGAAACTGAAACTAAAACTGAGCTAACACTATATTCACATAACTAGATTATGAGTTTGAAAGCTATTATCATAATAAGTGAAAATAGTAATCATGCTGCTGTTTGGGCGCGCATCCCTAGCTAGACCCGGGTTTGCAAGTCCCACATTTAGTAGGGTTTACTAGGTTATCTAAACCTAGGGACCGACTATGGGAGCCCAGCCCAATGGATATCTAATCCTGTACAGTGCCCCTACTGAAAATAAAATACTGAATCATAGCTAATTAATTTATCTTGCTTTTACTAGGTTATCTGAACCTAGAGGCGACTGTGGGTGCCCACCCATTGGACCGTAGCCCCATATAAACTGTAGCAAGACTAACTAAACTATTTAAATGCTTCTATTGCATTTACTGAGCTATTAGAAATGTCTACTGTAGCATTTTACTGAGCTAAGCATTTTATCGAACACTTGGTGTGCTCCAACTCTCCTCTCTATTAGGGAGACCACCTCTAGGCACCCGACAACGTCTAGAATCTCCAACTGAAAGGAGAAAACATGTCTGGCCCATCTAGAGGTGCTCAACTAGATCCCTAAACCTGAAAAGGAGGGTTAAATACACCCTATGCGTCGAAAAGTCTACATATAGCTAATTTAAAAACATTCAATCGTACGAAAAGCTACTTATACTGCAGGTGAGGGGTTTCTTACGATTTCCGGAGGAGACGATCCTTTCGACGATCTTCTCGCGTCTATGCGTTCCTCTCGCGAAGGGGAGCGTCCTCGTGTCGAAGTCGTCGCCGGAAAGTGTCCTTGGGCCGAACCTCGGCCTTCCTTGTGGTTGGCGCCGAGAAAGGGAGAGGAGAAGTGGGCGGCAGAATTTGGTTGTGGTGGAGAAAGCTACGATCCAAGAAAATAACTCTTCACCTAATTATTTCCTACTTATATTAAGTGATAATTCCGGCCCAACTCCAACTTAAATAAAATTGTTTCCCTTTCCTTTCAGCACGGCCTTGCTGGGTTCAACTGGTTACTATCCTAAAATTCCGGAAAAATCATAGAATATTTCTAAAATAGTTTTGAGAATTTTCGGACGTTACACAAGTACTTGGCAAGAATAGTTTAATATGCATCAATTAACTATCTAGGATGTTTTTTTTGCATTCAAAGCACATGTAATCAATTCCTTTATAACTGAAAGGTGTTTACTAAGGTACACGTAAAAACTTGATTGAAATAAAAATAAAAAATAAAAAATATTTCAGAAGCAAACATGGAATTTATATTAATACCAACTAGAGAACAAGTGAGGACTACTGTGAAATGACATTACATCAACATCAAAAGATTTAGATATTAAGCTAAAATTGATGGTTAGAAATAATTATGGTTCTTATCATTTGAAACGGCAAACTTCTAATTTGCAAATCAGAACAGCCATGAAAAATATACAACTACAATTTAGTTCAACAAGATGATAAACAAAGGATCTACCAAAAAAACAAATTTAGAAGAAACTATACACACTTTATCAATTTGCTGGTCTGCTGCGCTTTAATGGCAGCCTTCAATTGATCTGTGCCTATGTTTCTTTTCGAAGAAAGGAAGATCAATTTGGGAAGAATGTAAGAGCAAAGCTAGTTAGAATATTACTAACCTATTCTACTAAATTGATTTCAACTCTTTTAAGCTATTCTAGTCAAATCAATTTATACAGGCATCAAATAATCTTCACTTCCTCCAAAATGATATTTTAGTTTGCAATCAAACCAAGGAAGCCCTAGCATTAGGAAATAAGCAAAGTACATAAAAGGAAAAGAATTAAGTTATCTGCGGGATTCAGGAATATGCAAAATACATATGCAACTAAATTAACCAATTATAGAGTTAATAACACGATAATAGAAAATGTACTTAAGCAAGTGCAACCTGAGGGTTCTTCTGATTATCAGGAAATGTACTCGGCGTTGCAGGGAGTTTCGTTGCAAGGAGCTTCGCCGCATGACTCGCATTGAGGGAGGGCGCGATGAGAGAGGGCACGACGAGAGAGGACCAGAAAGAAAACCCAGTTTGTGGGAGGGCAGGGAGAGAGCCAGAGAGGGCTCGTCTCGTCGTCATCAAGGGAGGGCACCTTTGAGGCAGGGTAGAGGGAGGGCGTAGTGAGGGAGGTTCGGCGAGGAGAATCGCGAGAGCGAGAGTCGAGAGGGCTAGGGCTTCGGAGACAGCTTCGGCAAGGAAAATAGAAAAATATGATTTTACAAAAATATATATATATATATATATATATATACAGAGAGAGAGAGAGAGAGAGAGAGAGAGAGAGAATGGGCCCTTGGTATTTTTGGGCCTTGGGCAATAGCCCAGGGTCGGTTCTACTTGACTGTATTTGTTGGCCAATCCATTAATAATAGTTTTCTAGAGGAAGCAAATTTATACAAGTATGAATATAATTAATATGCAAGTATGAAAATAATTTACCAAAAACACAAGTATGGAGATTTAGCAAAGTTGTTGGATAGCTTTTTAGAGAAGATGTACCATCACTTTCATGAACAGTAGCAACACAGTAGAGACAGAATGAATCGGAGTAAATAGTTGTCTTGGCTTGGTGCTTAAGGGCTTCTTTTATAGGAAGCATTCAGTCGACTGAAAAATCGTTCGGTCGCCTAATACTTTCGGTCGACTGAACCCTGCGCCTTCCTTCTTTACGTTGATCTGAATCGGCTAATCCCGTGATCTTTGGGGTTCGGTCGACTAATAAAGCTTATTAGTCAATTGATCCTCTAAGTTTCCTTTCCCGTGAGGATTCGATCTGATCGTCTGTGCTTCCATCTTTGGTTCAATCGATTGATCCCAGTTGTCAGTTGACCGATTCCACTATTTTACCAAATTTGCGAGATTTGACTTATTCTGCATTTCTATTTGATAGGTCGATCGATCCTTGGGTTTGGTCATTCGAACCTAGGTCAACCAGAACTTAACTTTATCTGTAAAATAGAATTAGCACAGATATAATAAAAGTAATCCTACAAAATAGATTTAGACAGATATATCAATGCATGAATAAGACGGTATGGACTGTCCTGGTTTCAACTTAGAAACCTCAGTTGGCTTCTCTGGTTAGATCAGTGCATAAGGTTTGTCCCTTATCGGGATACGACCACACTATACTCACTCCAGGAAATTATCTCAACTTACCTACCAAACATCGGGTCCTCCAAACTTGTACAAACTTCTGCTCAACATCGGATCGGTTGCTAGGGCTTCCACTTGATTCGATATCAAGTCTTCCAGACCTATCGAATCTACCTACTAGATGTCAGGTCCACTTGACCCATCTGGAATTTCTGCCTGGTTCCTCGATCTGCTTGACTTTCCTGTCTAGTATCGAGTCCAGTTGACCTACTATGACCTTCCATGTTAAGTTTCCTATACACATATTCAGTTTATCAGATAATAATAAGACTTAACTTGAACCTTTTGACAACATCAAAATATATGTTCGACTATGGTGTTCCATGCACTAACAATCTTCCCCTTTTTGATATTTGACAACTTGGTTCAAAGTTAAGTTTAAACATTGCACATGATAATGAAATTTATTTAAAGAAGGACTTCCCCTTGGATAGATGGACAGTTTGAGCGCACTATATGGACGTTAGAGAATTTATTGATACTGTGCATTATGATTTCGAATGTAGTTAATTTTACCCACAGTTGGCTAGACAACAATGTGGGGTTAGCAGAAGTATGTTAAACTCATAACCCACAGAGTCATTACTATCTACTTGAAAGTAAATCATCTAGTAGTTCTATAAGGAAACCTTTAGTCCTTCATGGTTGGTGATTTATTCATGATACTGGGATAGAGTGGCATATGGGTATGCTGCTTAGTTGTTACCCTTAGATGAGGATCTCTGAGTTTGAGCAGTAAATTTAGGGACTAAATTTTTATTAGTGGAGAGAATGTAAGATACTGTAGGATTGTTGCACTAAGGGGGTGAATAGAACTCGTGGCTTTCACGTTCATTTGAAATCAATTGGAGTAAAATGTGCAGTGGAATAGAAAATTGAATAAAAGTAAGGGAAAGCAATCGTTAACATGATTTATTTTACTTGGTTCGAAGTCTATAACGATTCATATTCCAAGGCCCACACTCTTTTAGTGTTTACTTTAGGAAATTCACTAATAGTTCACAAATTACAATGAAGATGAGTACAATGTAATTTAAATGTTGTAAAAGAATTATACCGATGACTTAAAGATCTAGAGAGTTGCACTTTCGGTCGTCGAAGTCACGTCGCAGAGTCGTAGGATCATCCTTGAAGTATCACGTAAGAGAGTGGAATAGAATTCGAGTGTTATACAACCCTCTGCTTGAACCAACCATTTATGGATTGCTATAGGCACCTTCAACCTCATGGAAGGTGCCTCTAGCTGTGAAAATTATCCCTAACTTCTCGGAATCGATTGTTGGTGCGGGAAGCATCCGACGATCGAACCTGAATTTTGATAATGGCAAAGGAGTCAAAGTTAAGATTATTTGTGATCTAATGTGTTGAATGATCTTGCAAGAAAAGTCCTAGGTATCTTAGGCAAAAGTCCTAGCTGCGGTTAGGCAGGCAGGAAAACCCTAGGGGGTGGTAACCCTAGGTCGTAGGGGGTGGTAACCCTAGGCGGAAAGCCTTGGTGGGTCAAGGACTTCGGGCAAAAGTCCTAGAGTCGGATACTCTAGGTGAAAAGTCCTGGTGTCGTGAACCAGGTGAAAGACTGGGCGGGTCGTGGAGCAGACGTACAGCAGAAAGACCTGAAGACTCGGACACTGAGCAAAAGTCCAGTCGGTCTGGAGGACTGGTCTGGCAACAGGTATACTCTCCTGAGTAGAGTAGGTGAGGGCGCGTTTCCCGAAAAGGAAACAGTATGCGTCGGTTCGATCTAGGGTTTCCGGGTCAGAAATCCGAAGTCAGAATCGAACAGTCCCGGTGACTGTCAAACATCTTTGTTTATCTTATTATTATGTGCTAACTTTGTGTTGCAGGGTATGCTTGATATTTTGAGACTGACATATCTTGCAGGAAGCAAAAGAGGCACTTAAAACCCAGAAGAACAGTGTCTGGGGCGCCTCCATGGAGCTTGGAGGCGCCTCGGATGCTTTGGCAGAAGCTGCGGAGGAAGCCAAGCTGGAGGCGCCCTCAAGGAGTGCTGAGGTGCCTCGGACGACATTAGAGGCGCCCTCAAGGGAGATCGAGGCGCTTTCAAGAGGATAGGCTGCGACCTGTTCAGCCCTTATCTTCGCCGCGGAATCGACGGAGTTGAGGGCGCCCTCAAGGAGGTTGAAGGCGCCCTTAATGGGATTTATAAGGAGGTCTCGAGCAACAGCATGAATCATCACATTCTGAGACATCTTTCACTTGTGCACTGCCAACGAGATGATCCGACTGAGCTACAATAAGACCCTGACAACCCGAAGATACGAAGTTTCATTTCTTTATTGTCGGTATATTTTTTCTATTTCTGTTATTGTAATAACTTTTGTAATACTTGCGCGATTATAGTGATTGCCCAAAGTAAACGCTCAACGAGCGTGAGCCTTGGAGTAGGAGTTACCCCAGGCTCTAAACCAAGTAAAAAACACTTAGTGTCCTTCTATGTTGTGTTTTAATATCCGCTGCATTTACTCGATAGTTTTTCGAATACGAAAAATGGAAGCCACGAGCGCTATTCTCATCCCCCCCCTCTAGCGCGTCTCAATCCAATAATTGGTATCAGAGAGGAGTCGCTTCGATTTAGTGCAACCACCAGTCAAGCACATTTTTTTGTGGTGATTTTTAGTATTTTAGAGTTGACCAGAATCAGTATTCTTGCCGCCCTCCGATTTTCTTTCGTAATCAAATTTTTCTCGAAGTTGGTGCAACACCATTCGAGATCGCGTGTTAGTTTTTCTTTTAACCCGCATTACTAATCCAGGATCAAGTCCTGGGACAAGTTTATTTTTGTTGTTTTCCTTGTTCAAGTTTCTATGGCTCTTCAAGAAGGCTACAGTACAGCCCGACCTCCACTCTTCACCAGAGAAGACTTCGGCTACTGGAATAGCTGAATGGAGTCGTAAGACTCATTTAGAAGTATGGATGATTATCAAGACTGGTCTTGAACTCCCAACTGATGACAACGACAAACTGATATCGTGCAAGAACTGGGATGCAACTCTGATAAAGAAGGTAGAAGAAAACACCAAAGTAACCTGTATACTTCAGTGCGATTTAACCAAGGAGGAGCTGAACTGTGTCGGCCCATTCTTGAGTGCCAAAGAATTGTGGCAAAAGCTGATCGAGTTGCACGAGGGCACGTCCGATACAAAGGTAAGTAAGCGTGACTTACTATTTAATAAATTATATAATATTAAAATGCAGGAAGGTGAGACGACTAGCCAGCTCCATGCCCGTATACAAGATTTTCTCAATGGACTCCACGCAATCGGACAGAAAGTGGAGAACCACGATATCCTAAGGTACGCCCTAAATGCCTTTCCGAGAAATACCTTGTGGGCATCCATGGTAGATGCTTACAAGGTATCTAAGGATCTATCTTTAATTAAACTAGATGAATTGTTTGCTGAATTTGAATTGCATGAACAAATTAATGCTCGATCGACCGAGAAGGATATAGCTTTGATTGCAGTTACAAGAAGAGCACGCGAACCAGAAGCAAGGTGCAAAATCGAACCAGAGTTAGAAGAAGAACCAGACTCGGACGATGACGATGACGAGATCATAGTCGAACTCATTAATCTGGTAAGAAAGCTCTATAAAAAGAAGAAGGGCTTCAACAAGAAGGACGTCAAGAAGGTGATCCAGTCCAAGGAGGTTCAACCAAGTTCCAAGATGAAGTTTGAAGTAACTTGCTATGGCTGCAACCAAAAGGGACATATCAAAGCCAACTGTCCGAATCAAAAGGAGTCAAAGAAGCAAAGAAAGAAGAAAGCTTTAAAGGCAACTTAGGACGAGTCTTCTTCAGAAGAGTCCGACAATGAGCTCGAACAAATGAGTTTCCTTGCATTGATGGCCCGGGACCAAATCAACGAATCCGAAAGCGAGGACGAATCGGAAGCTGAGTCCGAGAGAAGCCACAGATCCGTATCCGTTTTCGAAGGGCCGAACCCCGCTGTAAGTATCTCTCAGTTGCATGACTTAGTTAATTATCTTATGCGTAAATTAGCTAAGTCCAACGTTCGGATTAAATCACTTCTAAAGGAGGTAACATCCCTTAAAGAAGTGACTAACTTCGAATCCTTGACTAACCCTATTCAGACTGAAACCTCAACTCAAGTTCAAAAGCTTGAGGAAGAGAATTCCAGCCTGAAAACTCAAGTCAAGGATTTGAAGATCACATTGGAATGATTTACACTGGGTTCCAAGAATCTTGATTTGATTCTTGGAAAACAGAAGACCGTATACAATAGATCCGGACTAGGATTTAAGACTAAAAGGAAATACCATTTATATCTATCACTTGTTAACAGACCAAATAGAAAGGTAGTCCAAGCATGGGTACCTAAGTCCAACTTAGTCAATCAAGTTGGACTAGGTCATTATTGGGTCTCCAAGGATCAGATACATTACCTTGATAGACCATATTGAGGCTATGATCCAGGGGGAGCAAATAGAAAAACTATCTTTATAAATAAATAAGAATTGTTTGATGATTGCTTTATTTTTCCTGCTTTTATTATATGCTTAGATTAAGATAGATTAAGGACTCAGGCGTAATTTACACTTGATTGGTTAGTCCTAGGGATTTCAAAAGGAAAATTAAATATATAATTTCTTTGAAAGGCTCTGTCTAGAAGTGGTGGATGATCTCATACCCAAGAAAGTCTAATGCCTCGCTACAGCCTGGGAGCCAATCTTTGAAATGTATATTTAATAGACTAATTGGAAAACCTAAGTCTAACTCAAATGTAAATTAATCTTTAGACATAACCTAAATTAAAGTTAACCATCTCACAAAAATACATAAGGTTCCCTGATTGATAACTTAGAATTAGGTGAGATGGATCTAAGATGAACTTAGTTAAATTTAATTAAACCTAATTCAATTCAATTTAAACCTTCAATTCAATACAATTTAAATCTTAATTTAATTAACGTAATTAAACATAACTTAATTAATAACTTAATAAAAATTATTTTACAACTAATTAATAAACTTACCCAAATTAATTAACTTAACTATTAACTTAATCAAATTAACTTATTCAAATTAATTAACTTAACTATTAACTTAATCAAATTAACTTATTTAATGAACTTAACCTAATTAATTAACTTAATCAAATTAACTTAATCAAATCAACCTAATTAATTAACTTAATCAAATCAAATAACCTAATCTAATTAATTTAACTAAATCTAATTCATAACTTAAACCTGAATAACTTAATAAACCATCTCACAATCACCCATAGGAATACCGTGTTTGATCATCTAAACTGGGTGAGATGGAATATTAAGGAGTTGATTTCAATCAAACTATCTCTTGAATCCATTAAATTGACCCAAATCAAATACTTTATGTGTAGGAACATAAAGATTTGGATTAATAGATACTAGAGAGTGGATGCTCCAGGAACATGACTGGAGATAGATTGAAATTCACTAAGCTGAAACTCAAGAACCTAGGATCAGTTGCATTCGGCAACGACGGAACCCTTAAGGTAATCAGAATAGGTAATATCCAATTAAGTTCTGATTTCTATATTCGAAAGGTTCTACTAGTTGATCAATTCAATTTTAATTTACTTAGTATTAGTCAGTTGTGTGACTCAGGATACTTAGTCACATTTTCAAAATTTGAGTGCTTAATTAAAAACATTGAAAATCCTGAAATCACACTTAAGGGAATTAGGAAAAAGAATATTTATACAATTGACCTACCATCCTCTTCACTAAAGTGTTTATTGACACAACAAGAGGAAACTAAGTTGTGGCACAGAAGACTGGGTCACACTCATCTTAGACTCATTTCAAAAATGAGTCAAAATGGCTTGGTTAGAGGTTTGCCCAAACTAAAATTTATAGAAAGTTCAATTTGTAATGCTTGTCAATAGGGTAAACAAACCTAGTCAACCCACAAGTTAACCAACTTAAATATAACTAATTCAATACTTGAGCTCCTACACTTAGACCTGTTTGATTCACATAGAGCCAAGTCACTAAGCAAAAACTAACATTGCTTAGTGATAATCAATGACTACTCAAGATTTACTTGGGTAAAATTTTTAAAAACTAAAGATGAAACCTACGCAGTCTTTAAAATCTTTTGTAAATTAATAGAAAATGAAAAAGACACCCAAATAAAAAGAATTAGAAGTGACCATGGAGGGAAATTTGAAAATCATAAATTTATTGAATTTTGTGAAATAAACGGATATAAACACGAATATTCATGCCCTAGAACCCCCCAACAAAATGGTCTAGTAGAACGTAAAAATAGAACCCTACAAGAGGCTGCTAGAACCATGTTAAATGAATATAATTTATCTAATCAATTCTGGGCTGAAACAATTAATATAGCCTGTTATATACAAAATAGAATTTTAATTAATAAAATTCAAAATAAAACATCATATGAAATTTATTATAATAAAATTCCAAACTTAATCTATTTAAAAGTATTTGGGTGTAAAGTACACATACTTAATACCAAAGACTACTTATGCAAATTCACATCAAAATCAACCCCAGGAATCTTTTTAGGGTACTCCACAACTAGTAGAGCTTACCGAGTCTATAACAAAGAGACCCTAAAAGTTGAAGAAACAACCAATGTGATTTTTGATGAAGAAGATAAAATGCCTAACCTATTAAATGAAAATATTAATACAGAAAATATTAACTCAAGAAATATAGAAGATGATGA
The DNA here is from genome assembly GCF_018446385.1 of Zingiber officinale. Classification (NCBI taxonomy): domain Eukaryota; kingdom Viridiplantae; phylum Streptophyta; class Magnoliopsida; order Zingiberales; family Zingiberaceae; genus Zingiber; species Zingiber officinale. The sequence continues at coordinate 86,910,381 of NC_056004.1, forward strand.
AGAAATTCATCTTAAACCTAGTGAATCACAAGAACCAGTTACTGACCCAAATATAAGACCAACAAGAACAAGTATCAATCACCCATCCGACCAAATTCTAGGTGACCCAACTCTAGGAGTCAGAACTAAGTCATCTTATAGAAACCTAAAACCTAAGTCAAATAGCCCTTATTTCTAAAATTGAACCCAAAACTATAGACGAAGCCCTACCAGACCTAGACTGGGTATTAGCAATGCAATAAGAGTTAGCTCAATTCGAAAGAAACCAGGTCTGGGAACTAGTACCTAAATCCATTAATAAAACCATAATTGACACTAAATGGATATTTAGAAATAAATTGGATGATCAAGGTGAGATAGTAAGGAACAAAGCTAGGTTAGTAGAAAAAGTGTTCAGCCAAGTAGAAGGGTTAGACTATGATGAAACCTATGCACCTGTAGCCAGACTTGAATATATTAGGATGCTGCTGGCCTATGCAGCACACAAAGGATTCAAGTTATACCAAATGGATTTGAAATCCGCATTCTTAAATGGGTTCATCAAGGAAGAGGTCTATGTAAGTCAACCCCCAGGATTTGAGGATTTGAACCACCCAAACCATGTCTTTAGATTAAAGAAAGCTTTATACGGACTAAAACAAGCACCTAGGGTGTGGTATGAACGACTATCAAATTATCTAATATCTAAAGGGTTTAACCAAGGTCAAATAGAACCAACTCTATTTATAAAAATCTTAGAAAAAGACATTTTTATAGTCCAAATTTATGTAGATGATATAATTTTTTGTTCAACCAACACTAAATTTTTAAAAGAATTTACTAAGTTAATGGAAAATGAATTTGAAATGAGCCTAGTAGGAGAACTCAATTTTTTCTTAGGCTTGCAAATTAAACAAACCAAAGATGGTATTTATATTTTCCAAACAAAATATACTAAGGAATTAATTAGGAAATTTGGAACGAAAAATTTAAAAAATATAAATACTCCAATGGCTACTAACATTAAAATTGACTCTGACTTAGAAGGAAAACCAGTAGACTTGAAGTACTATCGAAGTGCGATAGGAAGTCTATTATACCTGTAATGACCCAAAATTTCTCATTACGAGTACTAATAGTACGTAAAAATATTTAGAAATGCTTTAGAAAAATTCTAGAGATTTTTAGAGTATTTTTATGTAATTTTTGGAGTTCGTTTGGTATTTTTACCAAAAGAAACAAGTTGCAAAAAAAATATGTCCAAGCCGAGATTTGAACCGGAGACCTGCGGCCGAACCAACTCTTAGGCAGATCCGGCTGACCAAGTGTGCAAGCAATCATTACTGATCAAATAAGGGACGAAATTAATTTAAGTAGTAGTTAAGTAGTAGTAGTTAAACAGGAAAAAATTGGGAAAAAGGGTTCGGCTGAGGAATCGAACTTGCGACCTTTGACCCGGTCAAAACGCAGCTAACCAAGTGTTCCGCAAGTATTTCATGAAAGAGTAAGGTAGCGAAATATATTTAAGGTATAGTATTTAATAAAAACCCTAGGTATTATAAAAGAGAGAATTTAAGTGATTTCGGGAAAAAATCTTTTCCCTATCTTCCTCTCCCGACGGCGCGACTTGTCTCGGGCGAAATCCACAGTAGAAGCTAGGGCTTCTTCCGACGGCCGGCCGAGGTTCTCGAGGGTTTTTTCTCCACCTCCTTAAGATCTTCTCGTCGAGGAGATTTCGTGGACACGAAGAGGAGCCGAGACCTTCACTCCTCCGAAACCTCGAAGCCTTTGAGCCATTCCCTCCGGCTGTGAGTTCAAGAACACGAGGTAAGTAGCTTCCTCACCTATAGTAAGAGTTGTTTCCGTGATTTCCTCCCTTATTGCTATGAAGATTGGAGTTTTTGTAGAACCCTAGTTTTCGGATTTAAAGTTTTGGTATTTCGGCTTAAGTCATGTTGTGTGATTCAAGCCCGAGATTTTAGGCCTTTATGTGCAATTCGGATCTTTCTTTTATGCTGTGAAAGGACAAGATTAGTTTTCCTTTGAGTTTTTTGGATTGTGCTGTTACGTTTGGGAATTTATGCTTGCTGTCGAGAATCCCAAAGAGAGGAAGAGGATGTTTGGTGTAGGTTAAGTAGGTGGGTTGTTTCCTGCAGGTTTGTATTGGAAATTCGGATTTAATCAAGGATGTTTTCTTTATGTATGATTTCAGAATGCTGGACTAGATTGATGGTGAGGATTTCAATTGATGTTGTCCTGTCGTTGAATTGCCATGAATCTGGCATAGTATTCGGTTTAAATGAGTTTTACAAGTTGTAACATAGTCCTGGCATTCTGAATAAACAAGTTTAGTTACTGGTTTTATTGTACTCAAGTTATAGTCCTTATACATGGGGTTCTGGATTTTCTATGTGTGGTGTAGTATTCACTATATGGTTTTCCAGTATATGGTCAAATGCTTCTTATAGTTTTCTTGCCGTGGAACAGAACAGGAGGATTAGTGGTGGTTCAGGTTTGCTTTTGACTTCCTTGCTGCCATGAATATCATATCGGATTAAAATTGTAACGACCCGTCTTCTACTGACTAGGTTGTGTGGCCAATCGTTACATTAATCTGTGCTAACTATTCCATGACCATCATTAAATCTAAGTGCGGAAGCTGTACTAATTGAAATTTTACTAAACTATCATCATCTCTTGGTTCTACATGTGCTAAGGGGTGTAATCTAAACTATTCATGACATATATTACATCCCCCAATGGTCAAGGAACTTAACTAAGAGTTTCTTATTGATGTCAGGCCTCCCAATCGATCCACGGATCGATTGGAATGGCTGGATCGATCCAGGTGGCTACTGTATGTGGGGCTTAGGTTAGATCGATCCAGCACGCTACTGTGCTCGGGCAATATTCTGGATCGATCGGTTGATCGATCCAGACTGGCCAATCGATCCAGTGATCGATCCCAGAGCCTTCTGTTCGCGACAGAATTTGCTAGATCGATCGGCTGATCGATTGAGAAGCCTCCAATCGATCAGCCGATCGATTGGGGTTTCTGATTTCGTACCAGAAGTCTGATTTCAGCACTTGTTCGTGCCAAAACTTCCCATGTCAACCCTAAACTAAATGTAAAACATTCTAACATCGCACAAATAGTATTTTTAAGCATGATAGGGTGCATGACCAACTAATTCATAGCAATTAACATACTAAGGTGCAAAACAATAAAATGCTAAAAGGTTCTAATGCTTAAAACAAGCTTGCTGAAATTCCCTAAGATCTCTATTCCAAGTTCCATCCACACACATCTTCGTAGCATTGCCCTCCAGCCTCCGCTAGTCCATCTTTCCTTTACCTTTATCTGCAGTATAAGGAAAAGAAGTATCTGTAAGCTTTCGCTTAGTAAGAAACCATCTACCTGACTAAAACATGCAATCGATGCAAATCATGCTTTGAAAACATGCTATTTGAAAAGAACATACTGAATATGCTAAACATGGCATGACATACAACACATAGAAATAAAATTGATCATAGCAATAGAACTAATCATAAACTATCATGTTGTATCAACAGAAAACTAAACTGATATAAAACTGAACTAAGCTAATACTAATCTGATGCTAAAGCTGACTAAACTCACATGACTAATTTGTGATGTTTGAAAACTATATTCATAAGTAGATTAAAAATACATAATCATACTGTTAATGGGTCCGGCAACTGTACATGCTATGCGCGCATCCTTAACTAGACCCGGGATTGCAAATCCCGAATTTAGTAAAGTTTACTAGGTTATCTAAACCTAGGGACCGACTATGGGAGCCCGGCCCAATGGATATCTAATCCTGTACAGTGCCACTGAAAAGTAAAATACTGAACACTAGCTAATAAATACTTGTCTTGCTTTTTTTCTAGGTTGTCTAAACCCAGACTAGGTTATCTAACCTAGAGGCGACTGTGGGAGCCCACCCATTGAACGTCTAGTCCTGTAAAAGTTGTATCAAGACTATATGAGCTGTGAAATGCTCCTATTGCATTTAACTAAGCTATCACAATGCCTAAGTTGCATTTTAGCTGTGCTAGTAATTTAATCGAACACTTGGTATGCGCTAATTCGCATCCTTTGTGCCGAAAAACTATATACTACTAACTAAATCATGGAATTCACACGGAAGCTACTTATACTGTAGGTGAGGGGTTTCTTATCTCCTGTTCGTAATTTCTTACGATTCTAATCGCTAGGTTTTCCGGAGGAGACGATTTCCTCCGTCGATTTCCTCGCGTCCACGTGCTCTTCTCACGGGGAGGAATGTTCTCGTAGCCGAGATATCGCCGGAAGGTGTTCCCCTTGCCCTTGGGACGGAAACCTTAGGTTTCTTGAGGTTGGCGCGGGGAAGAGGGCGGCGTGACTAGGGTGAGGGAAAGGTTTTCCTCCTTTAAGAAAAATAACAATTCCTCACTTAAATCTTTATTTATATTAAGTGGGTAATTCGGCCCAACTCAAATATAAATATACTTGATTCCCTTTCTTTTCAGCACGGCCCTGCTGGGTTCACTTGGTTACTAGAGCTATCTATAAGTCGTAGGATCCAATAGGTCTCGGGTTCAATTCCCGCTTAGGCAGTTTTCGTTTTCTATTTGTTTTTGCTACTTCCGCTACTCTAAAACTTCTGTAAAAATATCCTAAAATTCCAGAAAAATCATAGAATATTTCTAAAATAGTTTTGAGAATTTTCGGGCGCTACAATCCCCCATACCTTATAAAAAGTTCGTCCTTGAACTTAGAATAACTCTGGGTACTTCTGTCTCATACTGGCTTCTTCTGTGTGACTTTGCCAAATTACTTTCACTAATGGTACTTCCTTGTTCCATAATTTCTTAGCTGAGGTCTTCGCGGACCAGTACCGACTGGGGCTCAATCACCTGGGTGGCATCTGGGATATGCTTCTTCAGCATAGAGACATGAAATACATTATGGATGGCTGACATATCCTGTAGTAGCTCTAGCTCATATGTTACCTGCCAACTCTTCTAGTGATAGGGCATGGTCCCACATATCTGGGACTTAGTTTGCCCTTCTTCCCAAAACGCATTACTCCCTTCATGGGAGCTACTCTGAGGAACACTGAATCCCCGCCCGAACTCTGGGTCTACTGTGATCAAGATAGCTTTTCAAGGCAGCTATCTCTATCCTCTGGGATCTGATGTGGTATCTGCCACTAGATCTGTCCAAGTTCTAGTCCTTTCTGTTCACCACTCTCATACCAGATATTGAGATCTACACCTCCGCCCATAGAGAGCCTCGAAGGTGCCATGTCGATGGTGGCGATAGGCTGTTGTATGTAAATTCGCTAGACTCGATATTTGCACCAACTTCCTGAAATCTAGGGCACATGCTAGGAGCATATCTTGAGTACCTGATTTAGCTCCGTCCGACCATCCGTCTGAGGATGGAAGGTTGTGCTTAACTACAAAGCTGACTGTACACACTCCCAGAAGTGTGATGTGAACCTACTGTCTCTGTTTGAAATAATGGTTCGTGGGACTCCATGTTGTCTAACGATCTCCTTGAGATACAACTGTGCTAGCTGTTCCATGGAGTAGGATATCCTGATAGCTAAGAAGTGGGCTGATTTAGTCAACCTGTCGACTATTACCCAGATGGTATCAAAACCATTCGTGGTTCTGGATAGTCCCTGTTAGAGTGTATACTAAAAGTCTAGCTTTTGGTATGAACATTTATCTAGAAATAAGAATCACATTGGTCAAATGTCTACATTTATGATAAATGTAGTTGCTCAATTAATTTATATTGTAGATAACATGGTGTGTGGTGTCACACACAGAAGATCATGTTATCGGTTCCTTATAAATTATAAACAGTGGCTCACGACCAAGATGGAAAGGAACAAACCATTGGAAGGTCGTAGTGTAATTAGGTATTAGTTTATCTTAACTATATAATTACACTAGTACACTTAGAGTGTATTGAGTAGGACCATTTGAGGTCGTTCCTTTTATACTGACTTTATAAAGGAACAAAGACCTCAGTTATTATGGAAGTGTGTGCTCTTAATCCTAATATAATAACAAGCACATATATTTGATATTTATTTCTTTAATTTATCAATGGGTGAGATTTAGTTCAATAAATCAATAAGCCCGATAAGTTGGGAAATGATATCACTTATAGTGTGTGTTGTTGATTATAGAAGGAAACTGTGTCCTAGTGATCTAGGTTGAGAATGTCCCCAAGAGGAGCTCATAAGGATTGTCATGTTAAACCCTGCAGGTGGACTTAGTCTGACATGACGATGAAGTTGAGTGGTACTACTCTTGGAGCTAGATATTAATTAAGTGAGTTGTCAGTAACTTACTTAATTAGTGGACATTCGTTATCTTAAACACAGGGAGACTAACACACTCATGATAAGAAGGAGCCCAAAATGTAATTTGGGATTGGTGCGGTAGTTCAATAATAGTTCTCTAGTGGAATGAATTATTATTGATAAAATTAAGTTGTGTGTTCGGGACGAGCACGGGATGCTTAATTTTATCGGGAGACCAAAACCAATTCCTCCTCTCGGTCCCTATCGTAGCCTCTTAATTATAGAGTACTATACCCACCTATACCCACCTTCTTACCCATCCTATAGGGGCCGGCCAAGCTAGCTTGGAGACCAAGCTAGGGCCGGCCATGGGTATGTTCATGGGTGAATTCATGTGGCCGTCCCTATTAAAATAAAAAGGAATTTTAATTTTAAAATTTTTCTTATGTGGATAATATAATTTAAAAGAGAGTTTAAAAATTTAAATCCTTCCTTTTATAAGATTCTACAAAAGATTAAGAGAAGAGTTAAAATCTCTTTCCTTATTTGTAGATTAAAAGGTTGATTTTAATTTTGGTAAAAACTTTCCTTTTAATTATATTCATGATTTAAAAGAAAGTTTGAAAATTAAAAATTCTCTTTTATTAGTTTCTACAAAAGATTTAATATCTTTCCTTATTTGTAGATTGAAAGGAGATTTTAATTTTTAGAGATAACTTTCCTTTTTGGAAATTATCCACATGTTTAAAAGAAAGATTTTAATTTATAAAATTTCTTTTTATTAACCAATCATGAAGGGATTAAAATTATTGGAGAAATTTTTATAAATTTCTAGAAACAAATTAGGAAGTTTTAATTTTTGTTTTAATTAAAACTCTCCTTGTTTTGGGGAGAAGAGTGGCCGGCCATTATAATTTGAAAAGAGAAAATTATTTTAATTAAATAAATTTTCCTTTTCAATGGCAAAAGAATTAAGGAAGTTTTTATTAAATTTTCCTTATTTGCCAAGACCAAGGATTATAAAAGAGGGGGTAGAGGAGGCTTCAAAACTAACGACTCTATTCTATTTTTCCTCTCTTTTCTCCTTGGGTGTGGCCGGCCCTTTCTTTCCTCTCCTCTCCTTTGTGTGGCCGAAACCTTCTCATGGTGGAGATATCTTTGGTGGCCGGATCTAAGAAGGAGAAGAAGGAGAGAAAAGAAGCCTCTTTTCTAGCATCCCTTGGAGCATGGTGGTGGTGGCCGAACCTCTTCATCCTAGGAGAAGTTTTGATGGCCGAAACTTGTAAGGAAGAAGAAGGTGCTTAGTGGTTCTCATCTCGGAAGATCGTTGCCCACACAACGTCCGAGGTTAGAAGAGGAATACGGTAGAAGATCAAGAGGTCTTTCTAAAAGGTATAACTAGTAATTTTTGTTTCCGCATCATACTAGTTATTTTTGGAAATAATACTAAATACAAGAGGCATACGATTCTAGAGTTTCAAATTTGTTTTCGATATAGTGTTCTTTTGTTTTTCTTTTCCTTGTGATTTGATTGTTCTTTTCGGTTAACCTAAAGTTATTTTAGGAAATTAAATATTAGCTTTCCATAAAAGGTTTTGTCTAGTCGGTGGTGGTTGCTCCCATATCCAAGAAGGTCATGTGCCTCGCCACGTCAGTACTGGGAACCAATTATGGAAATTAATATTTAATGGAATTAATAACTTAAGGTGATTTGGGTCGAACGTGTTAAGTTCCGCAGAGACCCAAGCCAAAACCTAAAAGAACGAATAGATTAAGTTTTGGATCAAACGTGTTAAGTTCCAAGCGATCCAAAATTTAATTTAAAAGAACACATGGTAGCTAGGAAAGGTTCAGACTTGTACAAAATTTTGGAACCTTTACGGTTTTCTTAGTAGCAACCAACAATTGGTATCGAGCTAGGGTTTTGCCTCTGTGTATTTGGTATTAGTTTAATTATGCACATGTCATACATAATTTAGGCAGGTTAATAGTAGGATGTGCTAACTTTGTGGATGCAGGATCCAACTATTATGGCTTATAGTTATTATGTGTGTGATTGGACCCTTGGACATGTCAAGGGCATTTTATTGTGTGTGCATGATTGTATTATAAAATACAGCAGGAGATGTATTTAGTTTTATTAGGATTTTATTTTTGATCTAGTTACATGTACATTTCTTTTATGGAATATAGGATCGATGGATGTAAATTTTATTTTATGTTCGATCTAGTTTACATGTACATTCCTTCGAGGAATATAGGATCAAAATGTAAAATTCTATTTATGTCGCGGATCGAATCTTGCAAAGCGTGGAACCTTCTAAGGACCAGAGGCGCAGCGGAACTAGGAGCAAGATGGATGCGACAGCTAGACCCGGTGGTAGTGGCCAAATATGGCAGCAGCTTGGGATGACAACACACGAAGGACAACAAGAGATAAAAGCCATAATAGTTGAAAATTATATTTTTCTATTTATTGCTTTTATATTGTGCTGTGTGTGCATGTTAGTTTACATATTTAGTAGGCTAGCATAGTTAAAATTCCTCATTTATAAATAACTAAGTGGGAGAGGGATTTTTAAGTAAATCCCATGGTCTCCATTACTGGTTTGTAAGTGATACAAACAAGCTTGCGCGTTGGCTCTGAGTGCCTTCCTCTATAACGGATGAGCTTGTTTCTGGATCACTAGAACAGACTTCCATTTTTGGATGACTATAGGAAGTTAATTAAGAGCGTGTGATCTTCCCCAACGGAAGGGGCATAATCTTATTAATGGACTTAGTGTCAAGTAATGGTATACACTTAGACACATCTAATAGTATCCTCCCGAGTCACTGCTATTATTTGTGTGACCAAATGATACCAACTATTAATTTTATTTGTCAAAAAGTTAGGTTGACAAGATAATAAAATTAATGGGTTAAAACCCTCCTTTTACAAATGTTGAATTTGTATACGTCCACACTAACGTGGCATGCAAAATTCACGGTGTTTGAGGTGTTGGTGAATTTAAATAATATTGTTTGAGGAATCAATATTTTTTTAAATTCAAAAATTTTTGACCAAATATTTGATCAAAGACAGATCAACTATTAATTTTATTCGTCATAAAGTAAAGTTGACAAGATAATAAAATTAATGAATAAAATCTCCTCTTCGATTTTGTATACACAAAATTCATGGAAATTTTAAGGAGTTGATCTTGACCAAATATTTTTGTAATTCTTAGGATTTAAAATGTTTGTCAATCCCTAATAGTCATACTATAGAAAAGACTTAGTAGTCCCAATTGTAATGATTGGAAATAGTACTTGGACATTAAGGTAGACTGTCTTCTTAGAACTAAGAATAATATAGGTGTATTTAATTAATTAGTTGAAACATGTTTAGTGGTGTTATCTACCAGAACCTGGAGTGTAGATACAGATGCCATCAATCATGTCCGCAATTCATTGCAGGGTTCCAGGAAACCCGGCAACTAAATGAAATTAAAACACCGTACACATGGGCACTACTGTAAACATGGTAGTTGTTGCAGTGGGAGATGTTTATCTTTTGATAAGAATAAAACATGGATTTTTGAGTAATTGTCTTTACGCACCAAGTTTAGAAAGAACTAGTTTTCAGTTTCTAAACTATTCAAAGAACTTGATATTCTACCTCTTTTAATAACAAAGTTGTTATTAAGAAAAAGAGGAAAATTATCTGTTCTGGTACGTTGGTTGGCAATTTATAAATCCAATAACTCTCACGATACAACAAATAAAAATTAGTAACACATCTTCTAATTTTAAGAGAAAGCAACCTTCGGAAATGAACCATTAATATCTTTGGCATCTAAGGCTAGGTTATATTAACTTGAGTAGGATTCATTGGTAGCTGATGAACTTTTGGGTTCATTAGTAGTGGAAATCTTTCCAACCTGCGAGTCTTACTTGGAAGGAAAAATAACCAAGAAGCTTTTAAGTCTAAGGGGTATGGAGTCAAAGATATGTTGAAATTGGTTCATTCTGATTTGTGTGATCCTATGACTATCCAGACAAGAGGTAGTATTGAATATTTCGTCTATTTTATAGATAACTATTCAAGATACAAATAAATTTACTTAATATACCGCAAGACTAAGTACTTTGATTAGTTCAAATAGTACAAGGCTGATGCGGAGAAATGTTAAAGTAAAAGTCACTATGGTAAGAACATAGTGGCAAGTACCTCTTGGGAGAATTTAGGAGTCACTTATCAGAAGTAGGGATTCAATCCCAACTAACTGCACCTGGTACACCCTAACAGAATGGTGAAGAAAAAGGAAGGTATAGGACTCTTATGGAAATAAGTAGATTGATGAGTTATTTAGAATATTACCAAAATCATTTTTAGGATATACTCTGGAAACGGAAGTGAATATAGTACTTTCCAAAGTTAGAACTCTCTACTCATATAGAATTGCTGAATAGGCGTAAGCCTATTTCAAAGCATATTCGGATACGGGTAGTCCAGCACATATGATGAAGAGAGACAATGATAAGTTGGACAGGAATTCACTTGTTTGTGGGTTATCCTAGAGAAATGAAAGTAGGTTTATAGTCTTAAAAATCAGAAGGTCATTGTTAGCATCAATGACCGATTTTTAGAAAAAGACTATGTAATAAACCATGTGCCCATAAGAAAATTTGTTCTTAAGGAAATATTAAAAGGCATGTCTAATCTAGTACCAACTGTACAAGATGAGATATCACAAGGAAACTGCAACACGTATCACAAATGATACACAATTACAGAAAGTGTCTTGTCGTAATGGGAGGGTTGTTAAGCAACCTAAAAAGATTCATGTTTTGGGAGAGTTTTTGGACTCGATCCCTGGAGGACATGAACCTGATCTCCGGACATATGACGAAACACTCCAAGATAAAGATGCAATATCTTGTCAAAGAGTAATGAATAATGAATTAGAATATATGTATTCTAATAAAATCTGAAGCTTGTAGAACCATCAAATGGTGTAAAAGCCTTTGGGTATAAAAAGGTCTATAATAGGAAAAGAGGATAGACAGGAAAGTAGAAACTTTCAAAGCAAGGCTAGATGAAAAAGGAAACTTTTCACCGGTAGCCATGCTTAAGTCTATCCGGATTCTTTTATCTATTTGGTAAGTGGATGTCAAGACGGCATTCCTTAATGGAAGTCTTGAAGAAAGCATCCATATAAAGCAACCGAAGGGTTCATTGCAAAGGGCTAAGAGCATCTTGTAAGCTCAATCGGTCCTATGGCTGATACAAAGCTTCATCTTGGAACATCCAGTTTATCAAAGTAATCACCTTTGGATTCATTTAGTAATCGGATAAGTCTTGTGTATACAAAAGGTGTGATGGAAGCGTGGTGGTATTTCTTGTACTATACGTAGATAATATTTTTGGTAGTTGGAAACAATATCAAAATATTGTCAGAAATAGTATGGTTGTCCAAACAATTCGATATAAAGGACTTGGAAGAATGTATATATTCTTGAGATCAAAGTAATAAGGATCGCAAGAAAAGAATATTTTACTTATTCCAAGCTTCATACATCGGAAAATCCTTGCTCGTTTTAAGCATGCAAAACTCCAAGAAATGTTTCTTACTTTTAGGATGGAGTAACTTTATCTAAAGATATGTTTGTAGACATCAAAGGAGATAAAGGAAATAAAGGCAGTTCTTTATGCTTGGCTATCGGAAGCCTAATGTATGCTATGCACGAGATCGAAATCTATTTTACCAAGGGCATAGTTAGGATATCAAAGTAACCTAGACAAGGACATTGGAAAAGAATATATTAAAGTACCTTAGAGGCGCTAGAGATTATATGCTAGCTTACAAGGCAGATTTGGTCCCTGGGTTACACGGATTTTGACTTCCAATCGGATAGGGACAATAATAAGTCGACCTCGGGTTTTGTGTTTACTTTAGGAGGAAAAGTCATAACTATGGAAGAGTGATAAGCATAGGTGTTTTTCTGGACTCCACCATAGAAGTTTAGTATATGAAGCCTCTGAGGTAGCCATAAAAGCTGAATGACTTAATTACCTCAAGATAGACTTAGATATGATTTCTAGTTTGTCCAAAGATTATTACAATTTATTGTAATAATAATGGTGCAGTAACAAACTCGAAGAAACCATGAGTTTATAAGGCAAGAAAACATAATAGAGCGCAAGTACTACCCAATACAAGAAATTGTATAACGAGGAGAAGTTGTTGCCGCCTAGATTGCATCAGATGATAACCTAAGGTCCTTAAGGCAAGAGTTTTTTGAAAGGCTTGGGAATCAGATGTATGGCAGCAGATATGGCAGCTTAGTCTTTTAGTATAAGTGGGAGATTGTTAAAGTGTATACTAAAAGCCTAGCTTTTGGTATGAACATTTATCTAGAAATAAGAATCACATTGGTCAAATGTCTACATTTATGATAAATGTAGTTGCTCAATTAATTTATATTGTAGATAACATGGTGTGTGGTGTCACACACAGAAGATCATGTTATCGGTTCCTTATAAATTATAAACAGTGGCTCACGACCAAGATGGAAAGGAACAAACCATTGGAAGGTCGTAGTGTAATTAGGTATTAGTTTATCTTAACTATATAATTACACTAGTACACTTAGAGTGTATTGAGTAGGACCATTTAAGGTCGTTCCTTTTATACTGACTTTATAAAGGAACAAAGACCTCAGTTATTATGGAAGTGTGTGCTCTTAATCCTAATAAAATAACAAGCACATATATTTGATATTTATTTCTTTAATTTATCAATGGGTGAGATTTAGTTCAATAAATCAATAAGCCCGATAAGTTGGGAAATGATATCACTTATAGTGTGTGTTGTTGATTATAGAAGGAAACTATGTCCTAGTGATCTAGGTTGAGAATGTCCCCAAGAGGAGCTCATAAGGATTGTCATGTTAAACCCTGCAGGTGGACTTAATCCGACATGACGATGAAGTTGAGTGGTACTATTCTTGGAGCTAGATATTAATTAAGTGAGTTGTCAGTAACTTACTTAATTAGTGGACATTTGTTATCTTAAACACAGGGAGACTAACACACTCATGATAAGAATGAGCCCAAAATGTAATTTGGGATTGGTGCGGTAGTTCAATAATAGTTCTCTAGTGGAATGAATTATTATTGATAAAATTAAGTTGTGTGTTCGGGGCGAGCACGAGATGCTTAATTTTATCGGGAGACCAAAACCAATTCTCCTCTCGGTCCCTATCGTAGCCTCTTAATTATAGAGTACTATACCCACCTATACCCACCTTCTTACCCATCCTATAGGGGCCGGCCAAGCTAGGGCCGGCCATGGGTATGTTCATGGGTGAATTCATGTGGTCGTCCCTATTAAAATAAAAAGGAATTTTAATTTTAAAATTTTTCTTATGTGGATAATATAATTTAAAAGAGAGTTTAAAAATTTAAATCCTTCCTTTTATAAGATTCTACAAAAGATTAAGAGAAGAGTTAAAATCTCTTTCCTTATTTGTAGATTAAAAGGTTGATTTTAATTTTGGTAAAAACTTTCCTTTTAATTATATTCATGATTTAAAAGAAAGTTTGAAAATTAAAAATTCTCTTTTATTAGTTTCTACAAAAGATTTAATATCTTTCCTTATTTGTAGATTGAAAGGAGATTTTAATTTTTAGAGATAACTTTCCTTTTTGGAAATTATCCACATGTTTAAAAGAAAGATTTTAATTTATAAAATTTTTTTTATTAACCAATCATGAAGGGATTAAAATTATTGGAGAAATTTTTATAAATTTCTAGAAACAAATTAGGAAGTTTTAATTTTTGTTTTAATTAAAACTCTCCTTGTTTTGGGGAGAAGAGTGGTCAATTATAATTTGAAAAGAGAAAATTATTTTAATTAAATAAATTTTTCTTTTCAATGGCAAAAGAATTAAGGAAGTTTTTATTAAATTTTCCTTATTTGCCAAGACCAAGGATTATAAAAGAGGGGGTAGAGGAGGCTTCAAGGCTAACGACTCTATTCTATTTTTCCTCTCTTTTCTCCTTGGGTGTGGCCGGCCCTTTCTTTCCTCTCCTCTCCTTTGTGTGGCCGAAACCTTCTCATGGTGGAGATATCTTTGGTGGCCGGATCTAAGAAGGAGAAGAAGGAGAGAAAAGAAGCCTCTTTTCTAGCATCCCTTGGAGCATGGTGGTGGTGGCCGAACCTCTTCATCCTAGGAGAAGTTTTGATGGCCGAAACTTGTAAGGAAGAAGAAGGTGCTTGGTGGTTCTCATCTCTGAAGATCGTTGCCCACACAACGTCCGAGGTTAGTAGAGGAATACGGTAGAAGATCAAGAGGTCTTTCTAAAAGGTGTAACTAGTAATTTTTTTTTCCACATCATACTAGTTATTTTTGGAAATAATACTAAATACAAGAGGCATACGATTCTAGAGTTTCGAATTTGTTTTCGATATAGTGTTCTTTTGTTTTTCTTTCCCTTGTGATTTGATTGTTCTTTTCGGTTAACCTAAAGTTATTTTAGGAAATTAAATATTAGCTTTCCATAAAAGGTTTTGTCTAGTCGGTGGTGGTTGCTCCCATATCCAAGAAGGTCATGTGCCTCGCCACGTCAGTACTGGGAACCAATTATGGAAATTAATATTTAATGGAATTAATAACTTAAGGTGATTTGGGTCGAACGTGTTAAGTTCCGCAGGAGACCCAAGCCAAAACCTAAAAGAACGAATAGATTAAGTTTTGGATCAAACGTGTTAAGTTCCGCAGGCGATCCAAAATTTAATTTAAAAGAACACATGGTAGCTAGGAAAAGGTTCAGACCTTTGTACAAAATTTTTTTACAGTGGAACCTTTAGGTTTTCCGAGTAGCAACCAACAATCCCACTATGAAATCCATAGAAATGTCTTCCCACTTCCATTCGGGTATCTGAATGGGCTGCAAAACCCCTCCTGGTCTCTGATGTTTGCCTTAACCCTTTGACAGGTTAGGCAGATGCTGACATATCGAGCGATGTCTCTCTTCATCCCAGGCCACCAAAAACGCTTCTTCAAGTCCTGGTACATTTTGGTGGAGCCAGGATGCATCGCATAAGGAGTCTTGTGAGCCTCATCTAGAATCTTCCTGCGTAGTTCCTCTTGATCTTGAACACATAATCTGTCATCAAAGTACAATACCCGCTATCTGATATTCTGAACTCTCCACCTTCTGATTCTGCCACTCCTTGCTTGATTTTATGAATTTCAGGATCCTATTCCTGAGCTGTCTGAAGATCACCAAGTAAAGTAGACTCTAACGTCATAGTAGAGAGCTGTCCAACTACGAGTTCAAGACCGAAGTCTGTGATCTCCTTCTGTAGGGGCGGTGACATGGCCGCTAGAGATAATAGAGCAGCACTGGACTTTCTGCTAAGTGCATCTGCTACCCTATTCGCCTTTCCTGGGTGGTAGAGGATGTCTATATCGTAGTCCTTGACCAGTTCTAGCCATCTGCGCTGTCGATCCTTCGAGTGAAGAAGTACTTTAGACTCAAGATGATACACTCTGGACTGAGCTCCATACAAGTAATGTCTCCAAATTTTGAGGGCGAACACAATTGCTCAAGGTCATGAGTGGGGTAATTCTTCTCATAATCCTTGAGTTGTCTGAGCGGAGGCGATTACCTTGCCATCTTGCATCAAGACCGCTCCTAGTCCCAACTTAGAGGCATCACTATATATATCAAAGCGTTCTCGGTAGAGTCGAATAGGTGCACGTCAATCTTCTTTAGCTCGTTGTTTCTCCGTCCACCGAAATTTTACTGTAAGAGCGGTGGGAGGCTATCTGGAGAAGTCCTCTCGAACTTTCTGTAATAACCTACTAATCCCAGAAAACTCCCGATCTCACCGGCATTCTTTTCAGTTACTCACAGCTTCTATTTTACTTGGGTCTACCATGATACCATCCCTTGAGATGATGTGACCCGGGAAGGACACCTGAACCAAAATTTGCATTTCGTGAACTTGGCGTACAATTGGTTCTGCTGAAGGGTCTGTGTTCTTCCTGAGTTCTTGAATAGATAAGAATGTCATCGATGAACACGATAATGAACTTATCTAAGTATTCTCT
This sequence comes from Zingiber officinale, assembly GCF_018446385.1. Lineage (NCBI taxonomy): Eukaryota > Viridiplantae > Streptophyta > Magnoliopsida > Zingiberales > Zingiberaceae > Zingiber > Zingiber officinale. The sequence goes on from NC_056004.1 coordinate 86,926,800, forward strand.
GAATACCATGTTCATGAGGTCCATGAAGGTAGCTGGAGCATTTGTCACGCAAAGGGCATGACTACGAACTCGTAATGTTACCGGTTGAATCTTGCCTTGGGTATATCCCTTGACTTTCACCTGATGATAACCTGATCCGAGGTCTATCTTAGAGAACACCGCCTCCCTTTAGCTGATCGAGCAGTCATCTATTCGGGAAGAAGATACTGCTTAATCGTGACTTGGTTCAATCTATGCATAGGCGCATGCTCCGTCCTTCTTCTTCACGAACAATATACAGGCGCCCCCATGGTGAGTGACTAGGACGATGAAGCCCTTGTCAACTCCTGTAATTGCTCATGAAGTTCCTTGATTCTGCTGGAGCCATGTGGTAAGGTGCTTTGGAGATAGGATTTGTACCGGAATGAGTTCTATCTCAAATTCGATCTCCATGTCGGTGCTAGGCCCGGTAACTCTTCGTGGAAGACTGGTAGTCACGACTCGGACTGTCGGTCGTTGTCCTGACCTGTATTGACTACATGTGCTAAAAATCCCTTACATCCTAAACCCATTAATCTCTGTGTCTTCATAGCTGAGAGAAACTTCTTGGGTCTTCGCTTTGGTTCTCACGACGAACTCGAACTCAGCTTGGAATCGACTTTACTTACTCAATGGAAGCACCGTATCTGATCAAGAAGTCCATTCCAAGGATGACATCGTAGTCAGTCATATTTAGCACTATCAGATCACAAAAGAGCTCTCTGTTTACTATAATGACTGACACTGCTCTGAGCCAGTGCGTGGATGCCATAATTTCTCCTGAAGGTAAGGTCGTCAGAAACTGACTACTGAGTACCTCTGGAGGTCTTGCTAACTTCTCAGCAAATGCCCTGGATATATAAGAATGGGTCGCCCCAGTATCGAATAAGACAGTTGTACTTTGCTGTAAAATACTAATATGACCTGTAACAACTGTCGAGGCATTCGCTACGTCTTCTCTGGTTAAGGAGTAGATCCTTTCATTCGTCATAGCTGGAGGGGCTTCTAGTCTTCCCTGGCTGATGTGTGGACCATCTAGAGCGGCCTGCATCTGATGTAACTGAGCTGGCTGGCCTCCATACTGAATCGGCTATAGTGGAGGAAGACTAGTCTTGTTCGGGCACTGCTTAGCCATATGCCCTTCCTGTCAACACTCAAAGCATCCTCGTGTGCCTTTACGACAAACTCCAGGGTGGAATTTCCCACAAGTAGCACACTTTGGATAACTGGGTTGTTTGCTAGCTGGCCCTCCTTTTGGGTAACTCCCTGGTTTGCGCTTATTGCTGGAGTTCCCTTTCCAGTTGGAGCTGTGGCCCTGTTGTTTATGAGCACCTGAGCCTCCTTACCCTTTTGACTCTGAGAGGACTTGCTTCTGCTGTTTGATACTGTTTTGGCAGTGTTCGGTGGTCAAAGCACTGCTGACTAGTTCTTCGGTGGTTTGCGGCCTGTGAACGCCGCCAGTCACGTTCATCGCTATTTCCGGCCTCAGCATCTTAAGCATCAACCAGACTCTTTCTTTCTCTGTGCTGACTAGTTTAGGGCATAGACGAGCCAATCTATTGAATTTCTTCACGACTTCCTCAACTGATAGGTTGCCCTGATGAAACTCAGTGAACTCGTCGTAGTGGCGGTTGGTGACCCGCATGTGAAAGAACTCCTCGAAGAATTCTTTCTCGAAGTCAGCCCATGTCATCTGGTTCACTGGGCGCTTCGCTCTGATTCTCTCCCACCACATGCATGCATTTCACCTTCTCATGTTCTGGCCAGTCCAGAAGCTCCATCGTACTCTCCAGTGTTTTGAACCAGGCTTGGGCATCCCATGGTTCACTAGTGCCTGAGAAGTTCTCGGGCTTGATCGTCTACCACTGGATCAGATAGGCTTCTCTTCTTGCCCCTGCTGCTAGGGCTACTGATGCTGTAGCGTTGCTACGTTTGGTTCCGGGGTGACTATGGGAGTATTCTGCTGATTAGCCTTTAAGGTGGCTATCTCCTATTGCTGTTCAGCTAGCTGCTGCTGTAACTGAGCTACTAATGCTGTCAGGTCTGGGGGAGGCACTGAACTGCCTGCCTCATGCTGGGGCTCAGTAGCTGGTGCCCTTCTAGCTGGGCGTCCTCGTGTCATTTCTAAAGACATAGAGGACATACATAACTAAGGCAATCATGTTCATATATATACTATCATTATCATGTTAGGTGTTATCATCAATCAACATGCTACGGTATCTATAAACATGAAAGAAAGAACATAATAAAGTGAGAGACGTTTCTTACTTGGAAGCTGCAGGTTCAATGCTGATGTGTGTGTAGGAAGTATGGAAACTGCTCTGATACCACTCTGTAACGACCCGCCTTCTACTGATTAGGCTGTGTGGCCAATCGTTACATTAATCTGTGCTAACTATTCCATGACCATCATTAAATCTAAGTGCGGAAGCTGTACTAATTGAAATTTTACTAAACTATCATCATCTCTTGGTTCTACATGTGCGAAGGGGTGTAATCTAAACTATTCATGACATATATTACATCCCCCAATGGTCAAGGAACTTAACTAAGAGTTTCTTGCTTATGTCAGGCCTCCCAATCAATCCACGGATCGATTGGAATGGCCGGATCGATCCGTGGATCGATCCAGGTGGCTACTATATGTGGGGCTTAGGTTGGATCGATCCAGTGATCGATCCAGCACGCTATTGTGCTTTCGGATGATCGATCCAGACTGGCCAATCGATCCAGTGATCGATCCCAGAGCCTTCTGTTCGCGACAGAATTTGCTGGATCGATCGGCTGATCGATCCAGAGGCCTACTGTTCGCGGTACGAACTTCTCAATCGATCGGCTGATCGATTGAGAAGCCTCCAATCGATCAGCCGATCGATTGGGGTTTCTGATTTCGTACCAGAAGTCTGATTTCAGCACTTGTTCGTGTCAAAACTTCCCATGTCAACCCTAAACTAAATGTAAAACATTCTAACATCGCACAAATAGTATTTTTTAAGCATGATAGGGTGCATGACCAACTAATTCATAGCAATTAACATACTAAGGTGCAAAACAATAAAATGCTAAAAGGTTCTAATGCTTAAAACAAGCTTGCTGAAATTTCCTAAGATCTCTATTCCAAGTTCCATCCACACACATCTTCGTAGCATTGCCCTCCAGCCTCCGCTAGTCCATCTTTCCTTAACCTTTATCTGCAGTATAAGGAAAAGAAGTATCTGTAAGCTTTCGCTTAGTAAGAAACCATCTACCTGACTAAAACATGCAATCGATGCAAATCATGCTTTGAAAACATGCTATTTGAAAAGAACATACTGAATATGCTAAACATGGCATGACATACAACACATAGAAATAAAACTGATCATAGCAATAGAACTAATCATGTTGTATCAACAGAAAACTAAACTGATATAAAACTGAACTAAGCTAATACTAATCTGATGCTAAAGCTGACTAAACTCACATGACTAATTTGTGATGTTTGAAAACTATATTCATAAGTAGATTAAAAATACATAATCATACTGTTAATGGGTCCGGCAACTGTACATGCTATGCGCGCATCCTTAACTAGACCCGGGATTGCAAATCCCGAATTTAGTAAGGTTTACTAGGTTATCTAAACCTAGGGACTGACTATGGGAGCCCAGCCCAATGGATATCTAATCCTGTACAGTGCCACTGAAAAGTAAAATACTGAACACTAGCTAATAAATACTTGTCTTGCTTTTTTTCTAGGTTGTCTAAACCCAGAACTAGGTTATCTAACCTAGAGGCGACTGTGGGAGCCCACCCATTGAACGTCTAGTTCTGTAAAAGCTGTAGCAAGACTATATGAGCTGTGAAATGCTCCTATTACATTTAATTAAGCTACACAATGCCTAAGTTGCATTTTAGCTGTGCTAGTAATTTAATCGAACACTTGGTATGCGCTAATTCGCATCCTTTGTGCCGAAAAACTATATACTACTAACTAAATCATGGAATTCACACGGAAGCTACTTATACTGCAGGTGAGGGGTTTCTTACCTCCTGTTCGTAATTTCTTACGATTCTAATCGCTAGGTTTTCCGGAGGAGACGATTTCCTCCGTCGATTTCCTCGCGTCCACGTGCTCTTCTCGCGGGGAGGAACGTTCTCGTAGCCGAGATATCGCCGGAAGGTGTTCCCCTTGCCCTTGGGACGGAAACCTTAGGTTTCTTGAGGTTGGCGCCGAGAGGTGTGGGAGAAAAGGAGAGGGTGGCGTGACTAGGGTGAGGGAAAGGTTTTCCTCCTTTAAGAAAAATAACAATTCCTCACTTAAATCTTTTTTATATTAAGTGGGTAATTCGGCCCAACTCAAATATAAATATACTTGATTCCCTTTCTTTTCAGCACAGCCCTACTGGGTTTACTTGGTTACTAGAGCTATCTATAAGTCGTAGGATCCAATAGGTCTCAGGTTCAATTCCCGCTTAGGCCGTTTTCGTTTTCTATTTGTTTTTGCTACTTCCGCTACTCTTAAAATTCTGTAAAAATATCCTAAAATTCTATAAAAATCATAGAATATTTATAAAATAGTTTTGAGAATTTTCGGGTGCTACAAAAATGTTGTTTAAAGGTTACATAATTAAGATTTTAGTTAGCTGGGAGACTTGGGGCAATTGTTTGAGTAGTGTAGTTTCGATTCCAGAATTTGCTTATGTTAAATCTGAGCATGAGGATTAGATATGCTACTTTCATTCAATTATACAGATTTGAGGTTCTTTATTCTAGCAGGAGGTTTAGATTTAGTTTGAGTTTGTATGCAGATTTCTTTAGAGCTTATAGTGCAGATTTCTTTAAAGTTTATAGTACAGATTTCTTTAGAGTTTCAAGTGTAGTTTCGTTAAACTTATAGTGCAGTTTTGTTTAGCTCAGTATGCAGATTTGATTAAGCTTATAGTGCATAATTTTGATTAAGTTGTAGGCAGATTTGATTAAGCTTGGATGCAGATTTAATTTAGTTTTAGTGTAGTTTCAATAAGCATTTCAGTACAGTTTTATTAAGTATTTCCATGCAATTCTGTTAAACATTTCAGTGCAGAGTTAATAAGTATTTTAGTGCAGTTTTGTATGAGACATTTTTTTAATAGAGGTATTGACAAGTATAAGTAAGATAAAGAAAAGAAAGAAGAAGGCCAAGGCCTTAAGTAGATCCCAAAGTCAAGACTTTAGGGATTTTGGCACACAAGGTGCTTGTTGAAATGCCAAGGCATTTAAAGAAGAAATAATTAAGATAATAAGATATTTTACTTTGAAGATGCTAGTACCCGACTTCCAAGGTTGTCGTTAAACAAATCTAGGTGTCCAATTCCAAGGTCTTGGCCCTGGTAGACCAAGGTCTGCTCTTTTAGGATTGGTGGCTCGCTACCCCAACCTATTAGGGAACGCACATAAGATGGTACTACGCCTTGGCCCAAGAGAAGTTCATTACTATTTTGAAGTATTATAAGTATAAGCTTTTGAACAAGTAAAATAAGTTTCACATAAGTATAAAAGTATTAAAGTATAAGTTTTCAAACAAAAGAAATAAGCTTCACTTAAGTTTAACATTCAGCAAGTTAATTTCTTTTAATTCAAAGCATGCAGTGTTAGTTTTATGGGTTTCCTGATTAGTTTATTGAGCATGATTAGCCTTGCTTTCCAGCATGCAGTTTTATTCTTGTATATCATGTGTATGCAAATTTTAGTGCTTGCTATTGAATATGCATGAGTAGATTTATTTCCTAGTTTCAGTACTTTTGACATGAGCAGCTTTATATGTTTTTTTTAAAGCATTCAGTTTCTAGTTCTTCTTGTATACATGCACATTCGAGTTTTTGTGAGTTAGATAGCGCTTAGTAAGTAATTTTGCTTATAGTTTGCATTTTCTCTTACTGCAGATACAGGAAAGGAAAAGTTTTAGCAAAGGAAGGTGACAAGGAGGTGTTCGATGATGTGTGATGCCAGGACTATGGGAGAGACTTGGGATGTTATTGAGTTTTCCGCGTTTGAGTGATTTAGCAATATTGGAGATTGTATTTTAAGTTCCATGTCATTTGAGATTATTTTTTTTAGTTTGCATGCTAAGATGAATTCAGTATAGTAAGTAAGTACTTTTGGTGTTTGACACTTATTTAACTGCGTGAGAGTTTGTTATATGTTCCAGCCACCTGTGGCTGATGTATACTATGTTTGTATCTCAGTTTATGGTCACCAGTACAAGGGAGATTTTGTCGAAATTTTTCGGTAAGGACTCCTCGTGGTTTCGATCATACCGGTTAAGTAGAGTTAGTAGTTAAGTAACGGTCACCCTTAGAGAGTAGTAGTATAGATAAGAAGGGTGGTCATTATAATACCTAACTGCAAGTCAACCTGACATCCTTTTTATTGTAGGTATGTGTGCAAGATATCAATCTTGTGCAAAAGAGTCACACTTAACAAACGTTAAAAGAATACTTAGATATATTAAGGGAACCCTCAATGTAGGACTCTGGTACCCTAGGACTTGCACCTTTGATCTAATTGGCTATTCTAACTCAGACTATGTCGGGTACAAACTAGATAGAAAAAGCACAAGTGGTAGCTGTCAATTTCTAGGTCAGTGCTTGGTAAGTTAGTCAAGTAGAAATCAACACTGTGTTGCTTTATCCACTACTGAAGCTGAGTACATAGCCCTAGGAGAATGTACATCTCAACTATTATGGATGATGCATACCTTAAAAGATTACTAATTAGAATATCAAAATACAAAAATTTCAATTGATAACATAAGTTCAATCAATCTAACCAAGAACCTAATTCACTATTCAAGGACTAAACATATAGAAGTAAAACACCACTTTGTAAGGGATCACGTAGCTAAGGGTAATATTGTGCTTAACTATATTGAGTCCAAATAAAACCTGGCTGATATATTCACAAAGTCCTTACCTGAACTTGAGTTCAGTGCACTTAGAAGACAAATAGGAATGTGCATGGTAGAATAGAATTTACTTTATATATATATATATATATATATATATATATATATATATATATATAATTTCTGCCTTATGACTTACTATCTCGAAAATTATGGTTTTAAATCAGTCTGATTTTAAAAGTGTCTTTAAAAATTCTAGGAAAAATAGTTTTCAAAATCCTAATTTTGTTAATTTTCAAAATTTTGGACTTAGCCTAGGAATTTTACCCCCTAGAAATCATGTACTCCTAGTTTCAGCCAGAGCATCTCACAAGCACCCTAGGTTTAACTTACTAGTGTATGATAACACTTAGAATGGTGTGAGATGTATAGGGTACTGCCTGGACTTAAGAATGCTTATGTCTATGCATCGACATAAGTATGGGCAATAAATATCAATTTACATTAATCAAGTCTTAGTCAAGTCCAACTGGATCACTGACTTAACTTGACTAACCAAGTGAAAACTATTACCTTTTAGGTAAGCAGATAGTAGCTAATGGTTAGACATTTGGATAAGGAGATTTAGTTTTAATTTTGTTAATTACTCATGCTTGGACTTTAGGACTTTTGGAAAAGAGAACTAAATTTTTTAAATTTGACTTACTCAGTTTTGATTCTAAGTGAAAGTGGCCTTAGCTAAAGTTTTACAAGTTTTTACTACTTAAACTAAGTATTTCTCAAATTTCACTAAGTTAAATTAATGTTTGAATCTCTAAAATTTTTCTTTAACGTTTTTATCAAAAAAATTTTGTTCGCTCTTTTTACACTAAATTTTTTTTCTAAGTTACTTTTCAAACTTTTCTTTAACTAAAAATTTCTTTCCAAACTTAGTTTCTGAAATTTTTAAGGAAAAGTTTTTTAAGTACTTTCTCAAAAATCAGATTATTTTTAAGAACTAAGCTCCCTACTTAACTTTTGATAAAGTTTTTTTTATTCATTCACTTAGCCAAAAAGTCTACAAGAAAATTTATTCTAAAATCTAAGTTTTTTATTTGCTCAACTTTCTATTAAATTTTTTTTAGCTAAAAGTTTTTGTGTATTCTAAAAAGATAAGTTTTTTTAAAAAAACCTTCTGAAAAACCAAGTTTTAAAAGATAAAATATTTCTTAAAACCAGTTATTAGCTATGTACTTTTAAACTTAAATTCTTAAACTAAGGCCTATGATTAACTACTCAACATGTCTATTTTTATACCTTCTTTTTTGCTATTTTTTTGATATATGGCAAAGGGGGAGAGTATATGAAAATTCAAGTATATGAAAATTCTAATATGAAAAAAAAGAGGAGCTTTGAATTTAGGGGGAGTTTTTCACTTAAGCTTTCATTAAGGAGGAGCTTTGCATTTAGGGGGAGCTTTGCATTTAAATTTTTCCTTGTACTGTCATTGAAATTCTTTACAGCATTATTTCTTTATTTCTTTATGTCTTTTTACTTAACTTTGAATTTCTGTTACCATAATAAAAAAGAGGGAGATTGTTGGTGCGGGAAGCATCCGACGATCGAACCTGAATTTTGATAATGACAAAGGATTCAAAGTTAAGATTATTTATGATCTAATGTGTTGAATGAGCTTGCAGGAAAAGTCCTATAAGGTATCTTAGGCAAAAGTCCTAGCTGCGGTTAGATAGGCAGGAAAACCCTAGGGGGTGGTAACCTTAGGCAGAAAGCTTTGGAGGGTCGAGGACTTCGGGCAAAAGTCCTAGAGTCGGATACTTTAGGTGGAAAGTCCTGGTGTCACGAACCAGGTGAAAGATTGGGCGGGTCATGGAGCGGACATCCAGCAAAAGGACCTGAAGACTCGTGCGCTGAGCAAAAGTTCAGTCGGTCTGGAGGAATGGTCTGGCAACAGGTATACTCTCCTGAGTGGAGTAGGTGAGGACGCGTTCCCCGAAAATGGAACAGTAGGCGTCGGTTCGACCTAGGGTTTTCGGGTTGGAAATTTGAAGTCAGAATCGGACAGTCCGGTGACTGTCAAACATCTTTGTTTATCTTATTATTATATGCTAACTTTGTGTTGGAGGGTATGGTTGGTATTTTGGGACTAACGTATCTTGCAGGAAGCAAAAGAGGCACTTAAAACCCGGATGAACAGTGTCTGGGGCGCCTCCATGGAGCTTGGAGGCTCCTCGAATGCTTTGGCAGAAGCTGCGCAAGAAGCCAAGCTGGAGGCGCCCTCAAGGAGTGCTGAGGCACCTCGGACGGCATTGGAGGCACCCTCAAGGGGGATCAAGGTGCCTTCAAGAGGATAGGCTGTAACCTGTTCATCCCTTATCTTCGCTGCGGAATCGGTGGAGTTGAGGGCGCCCTCAAGGAGGTTGAAGGCACCCTTAATGGGCTTTATACGGAGGTCTCGAGCAGCAGTATGAATCATCACATTCTGATCCATCTTTCAACTGCGCACTGCCAACGAGGCGATCCGGCTGAGCTACAACAAGACCCCGACGACATGAAGCTGCGAAGTTTCATTTTTTTATTGTCGGTAAAGTTTTTCTATTATTGTTATTGTAATAACTTTTGTAATACTTGCGCGATTATAGTGATTACCCAAAGTAAACGCTCAACGAGCATAGACATTAGAGTAGGAGTACCCCAGGATCCGAACCAAGTAAAAACACTTGGTGTCCTTCTGTGTTGTGTTTTAATTTCCGCTGTATTTACTCGATAGTTTTTCGAATACAAAAAGTGAAAGCCACGAGCGCTATTCTCCCCCCCCCCCCCCTAGCGCATCTTGATCCAACATCGATAACCTCCATAGCATACGTTGTTTATCCATTCGAATGCACCTTCAAGCTCATGGAAGGTACTTTTCATCCAATCTCCAAGGTGCCTTCAAGCGAATGGAAGGCACCTCTGCGCCTCTCTATGTGAGCCTTCGGCCAAGGTGCTCAAGGCACCTCAAGCATCATGGGAGGCACCTTGAGCACTGCTCATCTGAGAGCAACTTATGTGTTTCATCTCCTGCAAAACACGTTAGTTCAAATATACATAGATACTTTGTAAAATATAGTTAGCACAATAAAATATGATTAATAAAATATTTGACGATCTCTGAACTATCTAGTTCTGACTTTCAGATTTCTTGGAAACCCTTGGTTGAACCAAAGCCTATTGTTCCCTCAACGGGGAACACGTCCTTACTTACTCCTCTCAGAAGAAATTACCTTTTACCAGACTAGTCCTCCAGACCATCTAAACTTTTACTCAACATCAACATCTGAGACTTTAGGACCTCATGCTGAACATCTGATCGACAGCTCATCCAGTCTTCCACCTGGTATCCCCGACCCCTAGGATTTTCACCTAAAGTCCTCAACTCTAGAATTTCACCCAAGGTCCTCGACTCGCCAAGACTTCACTCAGTCCACCGGACCAGGACTTTGTTGTCTAACTACAGCTAGGACTTTCCACCTACCTAGCCTCAACTAGGACTTTCCTGCACACACAATCACACTTGTTAGATCACACGACAGCTTAACTTTGAACCCTTTACCATAATTAAAACTTAGGTTCGATCATCTGGTGCTTTTTGCACCAACAGATATGGTAAATTAAATAATAAATATTATTTGAATAATAACCTTATTAGATTTTTTTAGAAATTTATAGAAACTTTCCAGGAATTATTCCGAGCTTGGATGACATATTTTGAGGGGATAGCTCTATTAGACTTTGAGGAAGACTGTTTGGAATACCCATTCTAGTTGGAAGTTGATTGGAATATAAACTTAGGGCTTGATTGATTAACCCTAAGTTCAATTAAATATTAAACCCGAGCCTCACTTCTCCTCGTGACTTCCTCTTCCCCTTGCTCCAATCACGAGCGTTCTTCTCCTCTTCATCACCATCTGCCGCCCGACACCATCGACCGACTGCTGGCACCAACTAAAGCCCTATCGAGTTATGCTTAGCTCCGATCAATGTTGACTTGTCATGGCCCTCTTTTGAACCCTATTGGTGTCTTCATCTCCCTTCCTCGGCCAATTGTGTTGATCACCCACTTCGAGCCACCGTCGAACGTTGTCCTCGACTAGTCGCCACCAACCTTCCTCCTTACTGCGAGAGAGGGAGAGAGGGAGGGAGCTCTGACATCCTTTTGGTTGTGTCGATCCTTAGCATTCCTTTTAGTGTCACATCATCTCCTTTTCCAAAGTTGTATCGCAGCCATAGTCGCCAACACCCAGCTATAACCAGAATTGTTGGTGACCATTCACAATCTATGCACATCCTCACACCCTCGAGCCACTCTACCGATTGTTGGTGTTCTCTGCTGCCCTGCTGCCATCATAGAGGTAATCAATTAACCCTAGCAGAGGATTTGGGAATTGGATCTAAACTTGGTATTGATTTAGGGCAACTGTGTTGGACTACAACTAACCATCTTCCCTTTGGATTTGATGAGGGGGATTTCCTATTCATCACAGCTACGATTGGGATCTCCATTGAGCTACTGTAGAACAAACTGAGGTAAACAAACTAGATTTGACCAGATTAATAGGTGGATTAATCTGTGCTTGTGGTTAGCTTAGGATTGATTTGGATTTCTTTATTAGATTAGAGATTATTAATCTGTTATTATTGATAGGGATTTGATTTCAGTCTCTTGTGGTGGTTGGGTTTATGATGTTGGTGTAGGGAGCACCAGACGATCAAACCTATGTTTTGATAATGACAAAGGGGTTAAAAGTTAAGATGTCTTATGATCTAATAAGTGTGACTGTGTTTGCAGGAAAGTTCTAAGTGATCTTAGGTAAAGGAAAAGTCATAGTTGAGGCTAGGTAGGTGGAAAGTCCTAGCTGTGGTTAGGCAACGAAGTCTTGTTCTGGGTGAATGGCAAAGTCTTGGCTGGTTGAGGACTTAAAGCAAAATCCTATAGTCAAGGATGCTAGGTGAAAATCCTAGGGTCGCAGACACTAGGTGAAAGACTAGACGGGTCATGGATCAAATATCCAGCATAAAGTCTTAAAGTCTCAGACACTGGGCAAAAGCCCAAACGGTTTGGAGGACTTACCTGGCAAAAGGTAAACTCTCTTGAGAGGAGTAGGTGTGGACGTGTTCCCTGAAAAGGGAATAGTAGGCATCAATCCGACCTAGAGTTTTAACAATACTCAAAATCAGGATCAGATAGTCTAAAGGTTGTCAAAATCATTCATTATATACTATTTGCCTATTATTCTAACTTTGCTTTATAGGAAGACTAACACTTTGTAGATTAGGTTTTTGCCTTATTCGGTGGATCGAACATCGGAATCTGTCGAACAAACCCTAGAAATTATATCGGCTCACAGTGAAGGTTTTACCAAGGGATGAACATCAGTGGACCAAGACTGGGTTGATTAGATCAGATAACCTGGTGTGAGTTGATCGAATCTCGGGTTCAGTCGATCAAATAAGTGGATGAACATCAATGGACCAAGATCGGGTTGATCAGACCAGATAAGTTGAGGAGCATCGAAGGTTCAATTGACTGAATGGTTGGATCAGTTGATCGAATGAAGACTTCTATCCGAAGCGGCAGTATCTGGACAGAAGCTGGGCAGATTCAGAAGGATCAGTCGATCGATCAGGGAGGATCGATCGACCTATCAATGTCAAGTCAAACAGTGATCCTGAGATTAGTGGATCTGGATTAGGTTCAACTCGGCTATATAAAGAGGGTTCGACTAGCTACTTAAACAATGAATCTTTAAGAACATCTTCTGCTCCTACATGCTGCCCCAAAGACAAGTCTATGAAGCTGTAACATAACTCCGACGACCGATAGCACGCCTCTTTGAATTCTAAAGTTGTTGGTATAAATGTTCATAGTACTTCAATTATTTTTTCATTGTACTTCATCTCTGTACTTGAATTTATGGATTGATAGTGAATTGCTCAAAGTAAACACTCAACGAGTGTAGGCCTTAGAGTATGAGTTGTCACAGACTCCAAACTAAGTAAAATTAACTTGTGTCATTATTTTATTTATTTATTTATTTTTTCTACATATTCTCAAAACGATTTACGAAAAGAGTGAAAGTCACGAGCGCTATTCACCCTCCCCCTCTAGTGCAACAATCCTACCTATGACGCTTAGGAGTTGATTCAATTGATTAAACGATTGGATAATTGTTGGATTGAGTTGTGTTGTGATAATGATGGTTAGAATTTGATTATAGATTAAGAGTGATTGATAACTATCAAATGGATTAATTCACAAGAAGAGTGGATGTGATCGAATAGAGGATTAATTGAAGTTAATCATTAATTAGAAGTAATTAGTGATCATTCAATTATGGCTTTAAGTTCATCTAGTTGCTGCATATGTAGTTAGCTAAACTGTACACCATGTGATTTGTAGGATGTTGATTTGAGATGAGCGTCTCAATGTAGGCAGGTACTTCTTGACTTGTTTCTGTAGTACTTTGATCTTAGTGCATAAGCTATGTTTAGATAGGCTGCTATATTTATTTTGACTCCACTCGTATTATTTCATGAGCTTGATACTTGGTTGCTTGATCTTTGAGATGGTCGATTCCATATCTATATAGTCTCTCGTTAGCCATCTATGATATTTAGTAGATACTGGATATCTCGTTTATTTGTATTTATTGTTGTATATACATGTACTAGACATGCTAGTTATACTGTGGCATAGCTATTTGCTATATCTATGGTGATGATTATTTGCATATTGCTTATCATAGTATTTCATGTATGTCGGTGACTATGTCTCCCTTATGGTTGAGAGAGTTGTCGGCTATTACTGCTCACTTGGCCACTCGAGGTAGTGTGCTTAGAGTGAGTACAACTTGTCCTGACGTGCCCAACTTGCTTCACTGTAACTAAAGTTGCGAGCAAGAGGGACCCCATTGCTATGTAGCTAGAAAGCTACTCAGTAAACTGTCCACTCACACCACTCAGGAATAGTGGCTATTGGCAATATTTACAGTTGTTATTATCCTGACCTCTAGACCATACAAGGGTCATGGTAGCTAAGGGGTGGGCGGGAGTGATCATGCTTTGTATATGCATATGATGTGCGATTGTGTATGCTGTTATTATATTGTATCCATGTGACTGTGATATGCTCACATATGCTTGAGATATATCTATTCCATGTTCATCGACACTGCTTACTTATTGGTAGTATGTATATGCTATACATGTTGCTCTTATAGTTATGAGCAGTACAGTTGTAGATCTTCATTTACTCCTGATTTTCTATTACTTGCTTAGTACATGGGTTCAGGTATAGCCATTTATTATAATACACTGTAGTTCATGATATTATTTTCCCATGAGACTGTATATTTTTGAATCTCTAGATATATATTATGTTCACGCATTATCTATCTATTACCCGCTGAGTCACTCGCACTCACCACCTCTTGAACTGATTTTTCTTTTGCTAGGGAGCAAGTAGAGGATTTATAGAGTCGCTTAGAAATTCTGTCCGCCAGTCCCATGTCACATCGAGCAACTTCTTTCGTTATTGCTTCCACTCACATTATTGGTTTTGTGCTTGTGCTTGTACTTATAATATGTATCTTCTATATAGATTTTTAGACTTGTGGCATCCTTTTATTTGGTTATGTACTTCTTGTGTCAAGTCAGGCTAGCTCACAGTCAATTATTCATTTTATGATTTTACGTTTATTATTTTGTGACTTTTATTGTGTTTTGTTTTAGCCATGCGGGATGTTTATTAACTGTGTGGTTGTGCTTACTTCCAGCCATGTGAGATGCTTATAAATTGTGTAGCTATGTTTACATCTAGCCGTGTGGGCTGCTGTTAGCTTGTGAGTAGCTTCGTGGTATTGTATACATGTTTCATTTGTCACTGTTACAGGAGAGGTGCTATCCGATTTTTGTTGGATAACCTTACCCTCGGGGCGTGAGAGACTAGGGCCCTCGATCCTCAATCAAACACTAGGGGGGCAGCTTCCCAATCAGAGACTAGGGGCACAACTCCTAGATTAGAGACTAGGGGCATAACTCCCAGATCAGAAACTAGGGGTACAACTCCCCGATCAAAGACTAGGGGTATAGCTTCCCGATCAGAAACTAGGGGTATAGCTCCTCGATCAGAGACTAAGGGCACATTCCTAGATCAGAGACTAAGAGCACAACTCCCCAATCAGAGAGTAGAGGTACAACTCCTCGATTAGGATCTAGGGACCTAGATCTCCGATCATAAACTAAGGGCCTCACTCTCCGATCAAGGACTAGGGGCTCAGCTCCCTGGTACAGTATGCTACAGGCTCTATCTCCTTTTACGACTACAGGCTCTGCACCCTCCACCCATGGGGCTCGGTACCCTCTTACTACTATAGGCTCTACACCCTCCACTTATGGGGCTCTTTACCCTCTTACTACTATAGGCTCTGCAGCCTCAGGGATTAACACTATTTCTCTCCCTGAATCCACAGACACTCGGGAGTCGAGGGATCAAGTCAGATCCTCAGTCGGTCATCATGACTCCACGATCATGTATGATAAAGACTATGCTCCCTCATATTACTACGGGCTCCGCTTCCATTGACTTCAGGGATTAACCTCTCTCGTTCAGGGTCGAGCTATCGCCATTGGTCTCGGACCAGAGTATTTTCACCAGTGTCAGACCAAAGTATCGCCACTGGTCTTAGACCAGAGTATCTATATCGATATGTCCTCTTCAAGGCTCAGCCTACCCCATTTAGGGTTGAGCTATCACCACTAGTCTCAGATCAGAGTATTGTCACTGATCTCGGACTGGAGTATCGCCACTAGTCTCGGATTCGAGTATCCCACGGGCTCCGAGTCCGCTTAGTTTACGGGCTTTGCTCCTTCTCGTGTGACTCACAAGCTCCTCTCCTACTCAACATCGCTCAATTGCCCACTCGGCATTCGCCCGATCGATAGCTTAGCATTCGTCCGGTCACCCACTCGACATTCTTTCGGTCGCCCGCTCAGCACCACTTGGCTGCCCGCTCAGCATTCTTTCTGTCACCCGCTCGGCATTCACCCGATCGCTCACTCAGCATTTGCCCGATCACTCGCTTAGCATTCGCCTGATCGCTTGGTTGGCATTCACTCGATCGCTCCAATCGTTATTTGTCTGTCGCTCCTCTCAACACTCCTTACGCCTCTTGGCTCAGCATTTATAACATCGCTCAGCTCGGCATTCCTTATGTCACTCATCTCGGCACACCTTTATTCAATCGATCATCCCCTCAGCATCCACTCGGTCGCTTGCTAGGCCTCCATTCCAATTTCAGGTCGGCATCCCGCTTGTCGCTCGGTCGACACTCGTTTAGTTCATTGCTTGGTCGACAATCATTTTACTCATCGCGTGCTTAACATTGTTTTGCTGCTTGCTCAGCATTGTCATCACTTGCAGGGCGTTGTTTTTGTCACTCGTTCGACATTCACCCGCTCGGCATCTGCCCGATTATCGACTTGGTACTATTTTACATTGCTCGCTTGGCAGCACTACCATTCCTCATGCGACACCACTACTATAGTGATGGCTCGCGTGGCATTATACAATGGGTTCAGCGATTTGACACTATTATCGAGAATGATTCAGCCTTTACGATAAACTATCTAGTCAGTCAAACTCACGCCTCCTTCGAGTAGACTTGAAGGGGGGCTTGTGATACGGTGAGATGGAGATAACACAGGGGTAAGATGGGAATTTAGGTCATTTTACCATAGCCTTTGATTTAGGGCACTATTGATGGGGAGAATGGGGCTCTTCGTGTTTTTCCAACGCTATCGCCAGAGGAGGGACACGCACGGGGACGCTGCCAACCTCCTCATGCCACCTTTGCCTTCTACCTTCAGGGGAGGTTGCTTTCCTTTCTTCCTTCACCGACTAGCCTCTCCATGTGACCCTGAACTGACGATAATGGCTATGACACCTTCTTCCTTGTTGCAGTAGCCATCCCTCAATGGGGCGATCCCGCCGCCTCTCCCTCTCTACACTAACGCCACCCTGCCAGGCTCCTCTCCTTGCGCACTCTCCGCCGACTGGCCTCGCAACCCTCGCTGCAAGCCAGGTTATGGCCATGAACACCGTTACCTGTTCACCGTCACTGTTAGTGCCCCTGACTGCTGACATCATCCTCTAGCGGTCGCCTCCTCTAGTGGTCACTAGAGGCCACTCTCGACTCTCTCCAACACCAAGGGACGCTTCCTTCACACTCCGGCACTCTGGGGTCATCGCTTTGTGCCACAGCTGATTGTTGTCGTCCTACGATATCTAGTCACCAATCTGGCTCCCTGCAATTTACTATTTTCAGCCTTCACATCATTCTAGCCTGCGTGTCGTTATTGTATCCTGGCCTGCGTGCCACTGTCATATGCATGCGTGTTGCCTTTCAGATCCATGCCACTTCTAGCTCGTTGCCATTAGATCTAGTCTCATTCAGTTAACATTCATCTGCTCTTTATATGGACATGACGACTCGATCAGCATCACAACCGGCTCACCGATCTACTAGAGGGTGCCCCCTGGGCCAAGGGACCGGGGCAACTCGGTCGCTATCTATAAGTACTGTTGACCAGAGGCATTCTAACGACTTGGTCAACATAGAAGTCAACTCATCATACCCTCGCTTCTCTGGGTCATGACAACTCGGTCAACATTTCATTATTCTGGTCGTTCCATCTTCTTAGCTTTCAGACAGGATCACTAACCATTCTAATTTAAGCATGGAAATAAAACTAAGCATGCATATTTGAAAGTTAAAACACTTAATTTAACCAGGGTAAATTAATTTTTTTTTTAGCTCCCTTTGAATAATGGCTTAGATGTGGACTATCTAAGTAATGAATTTGATTCTTGGGGACACAGTATTGGTTTAATCTAGTCAGGTTAAGTAAACATGTTTTGGGGACCCATGCTTGGACTTGATTTCTAACATTTTGACTAATCAAAGATAAATACGATTTGTTCATAGTGTTAGCTTTGTATCCGAGTTTAAATCTGTTGTACATAGCTTGTTGAGATCCAAGGATTATGTTCAGACTCTTGGACCCCAAATCAAAATTTTTCAACATTTTCTTGAGTCTCTCAACTTGATCTTTCAAGTTAGATTTTTCTTCCTCAAGTTTTGTAATTGAGTTGGAGTTCCCTCCTGAACATAGTTAGTTGAGGGATTCAAGTTGACTTGCTCCTTAAGGTGTTCAATTTCCTTAAGTAACAAGTTGATCTGATCCTCAAACTTATCCAATTTCTTAAATAATACTTTTATAATTTTATGCATTTGAATTTATGAAAGTGAATTTACTTCATCCAATCCTTCTGAAATGGATACTGATCCATGGCTTCTTTTGGACTCAGAATCAGACTCAGATCATACTCAAACTCGGATTCTAGTTCATTTGTTTGTTCTTTTGTTGTTAGTGCCACAAAGCATCTATTCTTTGGTTTCTCCATGTTCGACTCTTCTGAGGATGATTTGTTGTCCTGCATTTTATTATTAGAAAAATTATTTAAAATAATATTGCTTTTGATTACTTTTGGAGCGTGGGTTTCCTGATGAATTTCAACCAACTTATAACAAAGCTCCTTAGTATTGTTGAAGTAGCCAACTTGATCATGTTCTTTATTCGTCAAACCACATTGGAGGATGTATGTGGCTTGAGCATCGAGTTGAGCTTTATTTTTCATCTCCGGATTCCACTTTTCTAGGTCTAGTTGTTCTTCGAGTTCATTTATCGGTGTTGTGTACCCTTTCTTGATACAGAATCATATATCGATGTTGAACTTTAGAAAGCACTTCATCCTCTATTTTCAATAGTTAAAGTCTTCTCTATTGAATAGTGGTGTATGAATAGTGTTATACCTTTCTTGGTGAGACATTCTTACAAATAAGATAAACTAAAAGGAAAGTTCTAAGAAACCGTCTTGGGATTAGTAGTGCAGGAAAAGAATTAATCGAGAAACAAATAAATAAAGAACAAAAAAAAGGCATAAGAAAATTTTTCTTGAAGATTTTTTAAAGAAAAAGAAAATAGCTAGAAAGATGGTTAAGTCTTTTCAGAACAACCTTGCTCTTATATCAATTATTGGATCATGATAAACGAGAGGGGGGTGAATTTCATTCATTAAAAATATTTTCTTTTCGTAAAATTAGATCAAAATAAATAGCAGTGGAAAATAATGAACACATTTGTTTTTTACTTGGTTAACAGTCCCATGACTACTACTTCAAGGTCCGCGATCCTTAACCGCACTCGTTGGGCAATCCACTAATAATAGTTCTTCTAGAGGAAGCAAATTCATACACGTATGAATACAATTAATATGCAAGTATGAAAATAATTTACCAACAACATAAGTATGAAGATTTAGCAAAGTTGTTGGAGAGCTTTTCGAAGTAGATGTATCACCACTTGCACGAATAGTAGCAGCATAGCAGAGACAATGAATCAGAGTAAAAAGTTGTTCTGGCTTGGTGCTCGAGGACTTCTTTTATAGGAAGCATTTGGTCAACTGAAAAACTATTCGATCAACTAATACTTTTAGTCGACTGATCCATCTATCGATCGATTGAACCCCACACCTTTCTTCTTTACGCTGATCCAAATCGGTTGATCCCATGATCTTTGGGGTTAGGTCAACTGATAAAGCTTATTAGTCAACCGATCCTCTAAGTTTCCTTTCCCGCAAGGATTCGATCTGATTGTTTGTGCTTCCATCTTTGGTTCGGTCAACTGATCCCAGTTATTAGACGACTGATCCCACTGTTTTATCAAATTTGTGAGATTTGACTTGTTCTACCATTTCTGTTTGATCGGTAGACCGATCCTTGAGTTCGGTCAACCGAACCTAGGTCAACCTAGAACTTAACTTTATCTGTAAAACGGAGTTAGCACAGATATAATAAAAGTTTCCTACAAAATAAGTTAGGCAGATATATCAATGCATGAATAAGAAAGTATGGATTGTCCTGATCTCAACTTAAAAGCCTCCGTCGATTTCTCTTGTTGGATCATTGCCTAAGGTTTGTCTCTTACCGGGATACGACCTCACTGTACTCACTCTAGGAAATTATCTCAACTTACCTACCAAACATTGGATTCTCCAGACCTGTTTGGACATCTATTCAGCATCGAATTGACTGTTAGTGCTTCCACTTGATTCGATATTGGGTCCTCTAGATCTATTGAATCTACTTGCCAAATGTAAGTCCACTTAACCCATTTGGACTTTCTGCCTAGTTCCTCAATCTACTGAGACTTACCTGTCTAGCATTGAGTCCAGTTGACCTACTAGAACTTTCCAAGTTGAGTTTCTTGCACACTTGTTCAGTTCATCAGATAACAATAAGAATTAACTTGAACCCTTTGATAACATCAAAACATAGGTTATATGGTACTCCCTGCACTAATAAAAAGCGTTATTGTATAATTCATTCTTGTATTATATTGTATTGTATTTGTTGTTTGCTTAACATTGTATTTGTTGTTTGGTTAACATTGTATTGTAATTCATCCTTGTATTGTATTGTATTTGTTGTTTTCTTTACCTTGTGTAATCCATCCTTATATTTCATCCTTGTATTGTATTGTATTATATATTTTTAAATAAAATATTAATTTAAAAATAGATTTTTTATATAAAATTTAGTTTTCTAGCTTTTTGAGATGTAAAATTATTAATTAAATTTTTATATTCAAGTTTTGATAATAATTTTTTTCCAACTGATAAAATTGCTAGATTATTTAATCTTTCTTGAGACATTGCTGAACGTAAATAAGACTTTATTAATTTTAATTTTAAAAAACTTCTTTTTGCTAAAGCTATACTAACAGATATAATTAATAATATTCTATAAGATATCCATGTATTGGGAAAAGAATTTAATTTTTTTATAAGGTTTGATGCCTCAAGTGCAGATTTTAATTCTGAATTTATTATTTCTTTTAAAACTTTTAATTCTAAAAATAAATTGAAACCATCAATATTATATAACATGTCATGTGTTAAAAAGTTTTCAAGATTTAGGGGGCGTTTGGTTTAAGGGAATAAGAGTAGGGAATGGGAATGAGAATCATTGATTGTCATTGTTAATGTTTGGATTATAGGAATAGGAATACAAATAAGGGAATTGATCCTGTCCGAATCGCCGAACCAAGGGGCGCTGGGCACGTGGCGCTCTCCTAGTCGATGGCACAGGCCTCCGAAGCTTCGACGATCCTGCACAGAAGTCGGGCCGGGAAGGGGTTCCCGGCGACGACCCTCCGACGCTCAAGTCAGGTAAGTAGTGGAAAAAGGAGCTCCCAAGCTTGTAGAATGCGTACCTCCGGCAAAGTCTACGGTTCTTTATATAGGGCGATGAAGAAGCTCCTACACGCCTATCGAGGCACGTGCGTATCCGCAGCCCATGCCTCGGTGTGTGCCTGTCAAAAAACTTACCTGACGCCATACTTCAACAGTCCCATCGCGCCTTCGATGGGACAACAAGACACCCCGTTGTCAGACTAGGAGTATGGCTTAGTCATGTGACTTGACGGCTATCAGGAGATGTTCCTGTTCTCCTTTACCGCCAGCCGGGACGTACGTCCGGCAGGCTGGATGGAGAACATCGTCCAAACGGCTTTCATCCCCTGCGCCGGCCGGACGGCACGCCCCTCACATCTCGCCTGTCGCTTGTGCTGAGATGTCGGGGAGACTTCCAGGCGAGTGACTTCCTCTCGGCTCTGAGGCATTGTTTCATTGAACGTCGGAACCCCAGCCCGGTCAGGGCGCCTTTTACTACCGAATGTCCATTGGTCGACCGATCGACCTTATCCATTTCTTCCAAGTCCGTCGGCTCACCCTTCTCCGACGGGCTACTTGGCCATTTGACCTCCACGTGGCGTTGACCCCTCGTTAGGGGGTCCCGGGCTCTTACCACCGGATCAGGAATGAATCCTTGAAATTGGGTAATAACCCATTCCCATGTACCTCCCCTTCAATGAGTCATTACCCTATTTTCATCAATCAAAATATTCCCTTATTCCAAAAATACCCTTGACCTAAAACTTAAAATTTCTCCCTTAATATCAAATATCAAAATATATTTATTTATATTTTCTTTCATATCACTTCTCTCTCCTTGTTCTCTCTCATCATATTTTCTCTCTCATCATTTTATCACACACTTTCTCTCTCCTATCACACTCTCTTTCCTCTTTTTTCTCATTACACTTTCTCTCTCCTCAATCTCTTCCATCGCACTCTCTTCCTTCTTTTTTCTCATCATACTTTCTCTCTCATCATACTTTCTCTCTCCTCAATCTCTACCATCAAACTCTCTTTTCTCTTTTTTTCTCATCACACTTTCGCTCTCATCACACTTTCTCTCTCCTCAATCTCTCTTGTCACACTCCCTCCTTTTTTTCCCTCAACACACTTTCTCTCTCATCATACTTTTTCTCTTATCATACATTCTCTTTCCTCAATTTCTCCCATCACACTCATTGTTCTCTTTTTTTCTCATCACACTTTCTCTCTCATCATACTTTCTCTTACACCATACTTTCTCTCTCCTCAATCTCTCTCATCACGCTCTCTCTCCTCATTTTTTCTCATTATATTTTCTCTCTCTTCATCCTCTCCCATCATACTTTCTCTCACATTATATTTTCTCTCTCATCTTCTCTCATCATGCTCTCTTCTATCACACTCTCTTTTCTCATTCTCTCTCATCACACACTCTCTCTCTTTATTCTTTCTCATCACACTTTCTCTCTCATCATACTTTCTCTCTCATCATTCTCTTTCATCATATTTTTCTCTCTCATTCATCTTTCTCTCTCATATAATATTTTCTCTTATTTTCCTTTAAGGGTAAAAAAGAAAATTTTGATTTATTCCGATAGAAAATATGCAACTAACCAAACATTACTTTTAAGAGTGATATCCATGCTCATACCCATTCCCATTCCACACTACAATGATTCCCATTCCGATTCCTATTCCTAGGAAAGAATCAAACGTCCCCTTAAACATTTTATTTTAAAAAAATCATCATCAAGTAATTTTAACTTTTCTGCATCATATAAAAAATTAAAATTATCTTCATATATTTTAAATTGTTCAAACTTACTTTAAAGTGAAGAAATAACATGGTCAATAGTATAATTAAAGTAATTAATTTTAAAAAATTCTTTAGGAGAAAGTTTCACCTCATTAATTTTATTTTCATCAAATTATTTATTTCTTCTAATTGCACATTTTTCACGAAATTTTGATTTTATATTCATTTCATTTGAAATCTCTTTGGCCAAAATCATAACAGATATGAATCTATTTTCTCTATAATTATTATAAAAAAAAAAAGAAGCAAGACCTGTAATGACCCGCCTCCTACTAGCTAGGCTGCGAAGCCGATCGCTACATTATGCTGTGCTGGACTATTAATGCGGAATGAAAACTGGCTAATTTAAAATTTTACTGAACTAAATGTTATAAAGTTTAACTTAGTGTTCTGGGTGTACCTAAGAGTTGTACACATGTTAGGGAAGGTGTTTACAACTGATAATAAACTTCGGATCGATCCACAGACCGATCTACTGATACTGGCACGGTAGGAAACTCCGGATCATTCAACCGACCGATCCATAAACTACACTGCAATCCTGTACGCTGCTGGATCGGTCTACCGACCGATCCAGCTGGTCCCTGATCGGTCAATGAGACCGATCAGTGGCTTACTGATCGGTCTGCTGACCGATCGGTGAGCCATTTTTTCGCGACCCAGCTCCTGATCTGTTCGCAGAAACCAGGTCCCTGATCGGTCTACCGACCGATCAGAGACTCCCTGATCGGTCTGCTGACCGATCAGGGGTTTCTGATTTCGTATCAGGCCCCTGATATCAACACTGATGCGTGCCAAAGCCATTACACAACACTATAAAAGCTAAGAGAAACATTCTACTAGGTAATGGCTAACATACTAAACATGATTAAAGCATAGAATACTAATTCATGGCATGTAAACATATGGAAACCAAAACTAACAATGTTTTAAACTGTTCTCTTGCTAACTAACAGAAACATAAGATAACGCTTGCTATAAGTACTAATGCATACTGAACACGTTCTAATGCATAATAAAATAAAACTAGATCCCTAGGATCTTTATTCCAGTTCCTTCCATACACATCTTGATTTGCATTGACCTCCAGCCTCCACTGCTAGTCCATTTTCCTTTTACCTGTATCTGCAGTATAAGGAAAATAGTATCTGTAAGCTAAAAAGCTTAGTAAGAAACCATCTACCTCACTAAAACATGCATACGATGCAAATATGATTTTAAATCATGCTGTTTGAAAGGATATGCTAAGTATACCGAATAAACTAAACATGGCATGGCATATAAGCATACAATCATGGCATATCTAAAGCTAAACATGATATCAATCACATGATATCAATGAAGAACTAAGCTGATACTAAAAACTGAGCTAAGCTAATACTGAGCTATTGCTAGGACTGTACTGAATTCATGAACTAATTTGTGAAAGGTTGAAAACCATATACATATAGTAAGTGAAAATACTAAACATGCTGCTAATGGGCCCTGGCAACTGTACTTGCTGTGTGTGCATCCCTAACTAGACCCGGGAATGCAAGTTCCGAATCTAGTAGGGTTTAGTAGGTTAGCTAAACCTAGGGACGACTATGGGAGTCCAACCCAATGGATATCTAATCTAGTACAGTGCCATTGAAAAGTAAAATACTGAAATAGCTAATACTATTTTGCTAAATCTAGGTTATCTGAACCTAGAGGCGACTGTGGGAGCCCGCCCATTTGGACATCTAGTCTCGTAAAAGCTGAAATAAAAACTGATCATGCTAATTAACATGTTCTATGACATTTAACTAAATGCCCACTGTATCATAAGGCTGTGCTAGGCATTTTGTCGAGCATTTGGCACTCTCTAACTCTCCTCTCGATCAGGGAGACCACCTCTAGGCACCCAGCAGCGTCTAAAACAGAGGATACACGTGCTCGGCCCATCTAGAGATGCTCACTAATCCCTAAATCTGTGAGAAGAGTTAAACTACACACTATATGCTGACAAAATTCAATAAAACTAATCTAATGCAAACGAGAGCTACTTATACTGCAGGTGAGGGGTTTCTTACCTTGTGTGCTAGATTTCTTACAAATCTAATCGCTAGAAATTCCGGTGGAGACGACTTCTCGACGATTCGCTCGCGTCCACGTGCTCTACTCGCGGAGGGGAACGTCCTTGTGCTGAAATCGTCGCCGGAAAGTGACCTTGGGACCCTAGGGATGGAACCCTAGTTCTTCCCTTGTTGTGGCGCCGAGAGAAGGAGAGGGAAGAGGGGTTAGCGTCGGCGTGAGGGTTTTGGAGAGGGGTTGCCGAACCAAGTTCTAAAAATAAACCAAACCCCAACTTAAATTTCCTATTTATACTAAGTAATTAATTCGGCCAAACCAATTATAAATATAATTGATTCCCTTTCCTTCCAGCACGGCCCTGCTGGGTTCACCGGTTACTAAGGCTAACTAAAGGTTTAGCAGACCCGAGAGGTCCCGGGTTCGATTCCCGCTTAAGTCATTTTACCTTTCTAATAATTTTTTGTTACTTCCGCTACTCGGAAAATTTCGGAAAAATATCTAATAATTCCAGAAAAATCATAAAATATTCCTAAAATAGTTTTGAGAATTTTCAAGCGTTACAAGACCTTTTAACTATCTAATACAATAGCAATATTCATATCTTTATATTGTAAAAATTTACTAACAGTATTAACCGTGAGTAATATATCATACCAAATAATCATACCTAATAAAAATTTAAAATTTTCAAACTCATATGTTGCTAAAGAATTTGCTTTACTTTTTGTTTTAGGATCATCACTAGTTTTTGTAAATTTATATAAAGCTTCTCTTATCTATGGAGCTTGATATTTTATTGTTTTAACACTTTCAATTAGATGATTTTTCCAACGTGTTTGTGATAATGGTTTAAGAGTTAAATTAGAAATATAGTCTTGTAAAATTTTCCATCTTTTTGTAGAAAAAAATAATGAGTAAATACATTGTATCACACTAAAAATTATTGTTATAGCACTAGGACAAGAATTAGTCATATCACATAGTACTAAATTAAGACTATGACAATCACATGGTGTATAAAAAGTTCTAGAATGTATATCTAATAATTTCTTTTGTATGCCTTGTTGTTTACCTTTCATATTAGCCCCATTATCATATCATTGTCCTCTTATGTCATTTACATCAAATTCAATTTTCTTTATTATATTAATAAGCCTATAGAAAGACCTTTTCTTGATGTATTATCTACTTTTAAAAATTCTATAAAATATTTTTCTTTTTTGATTGGACTTGTTAAAATATCTACACATCTTAATATAAGAGACATTTGTTTAAGAGTGTATACTGAAAGTCTAAGCTTTTGTAAACATTTATTTTGAATAAAGAATCACATTTGGTCAAATTATCTACATTTATTTGTAGTTGTTCAATTAATTTATATTGTAGATAACATAGTATGTGGTGTCACATACAGAAGATAATGTTATCAGTACCTTATAAATTATAAACAGTAGCTCACGACCAAAATAGAAAGGAACAAACCATTGGAAGGTCGTAGTGTAATTAGGTATTAGTTTATCTTAACTATATAATTACACTAGTACACTTATAGTGTATTGAGTAGGACCATCAGAGGTCGTTTCTTTTATACTGACTTTATAAAGGAACAACGACCTCAGTTATTATGAAAGTGTGTGCTCTTAGTCCTAATATAATAACAAGCACATATATTTGATATTTATTTCTTTAATTTATCAATGGGTGAGATTTGGTTCGATAAATCAATAAGCCCGATAAGTTGGGAAATGATATCACTTATAGTGTGTGTTGTTGATTATAGAAGAAAACTGTATCCTAGTAATCTAGGTTGATAATGTCCCCAAGAGGAGCTCATAAGGATTGTCATGTTAAACCCTGCAGGTGGACTTAGTCCGACATGACGATAAGGTTGAGTGGTACTACTCTTGGACTAAGATATTAATTAAATGAGTTGTCAGTAACTCACTTAATTAGTGGACATTCGATATCTTAAACACAGGGAGACTAACACACTCATAATAAGAAGGAGCCCAAAAATGTAATTTGGGATTGGTGCGGTAGTTCAATAATAGTTCTCTAATGGAATAAATTGTTATTGATAAAATTAAGTTGTGTGTTCGGGGCGAACACGGGATGCTTAATTTTATCGAGAGACCAAAACTAATTCCTCCTCTCGGTCCCTAATGTAGCCTCTTATTTATAGAGTACTATACCCACTATACCCACCTTCATACCCATGTTGTAGGGGTCGGCCAAGCTAGCTTGAGGATCAAGCTAGGGCCGGCCAAGCCTTAATCCATGGGTGGTCGGCCCTAGCTTGAACCCAAGCTTAGGTGGTCGGCCCTATTAAATTAGAAAAGAATTTTAATTTTAAATTTTTCTTATGTAGAAGATATAATTTATTGGAGAGATTAAAAATTAAAATATCTCTTTTATAAGTTTCTACAAAAGATTAAAGAAAGAGATTAGATCTCTTTCCTTATTTGTAGATTGGAAGGATATTTTATTTTTCTTCTTTGAAAATTATTCACATATTGAAAAATTAAAATTATAGAAATTTCTTTTTATCAACCATGAAGGGATTTTAATTGGAAATTTTATTTTTTAAAATTTCTGAGGACAAATAAGGAATTTTAATTGTTGATTGAAAATTACCTTGTTTGCTCTCCATGAGGTGGTCGGCCATGATATGATTTAATAGGAAATTTTATTTAATTTTTCTTAATTAATTCATGTCAAGGAAAGTTAAGGAAATTTTATTGTAATTAAATTTCTTTATTTGCCAAAGCTAAGGATTATAAAAGAGGGGGTTTTGGGAGCCTTCAAGGTGAACAACCTCTATTATTTTCTCCCTCTTTTCTTCCTTGGTGTGGCCGGCACTTCCCTTTCTCTTCTCTCCATCCTTGTGGCCGAAACTCCCTTCACTCTTGGAGATCAAGTGGTGTCCGGATTCTAGCTTGGAGAAGAAGGAGAGAAAGATTGCATCCCTTAGAGCTTGGTTGGTGGAATCTCTTCATCCTTGGAGGTGCTCTTGTTGTGGCCGAACCTTTCAAGGAGAAGAAGAAGGTTCTTTGGTGGTATCTCATCTCGGAAGATCGTTTCCCACACAACGTCCGAGGTTAGAAGAGGAATACGGTAGAAGACCTATAGGTTTTTGCTTGCAAAAGAAAAGGTATACTAGTATTTAATTTCCGAATCATACTAGTTTTATCTTCATGTAAAAATACCAAATACAAGAGACATGCGATTCTAGTATTTTGAATTAGTTTTCGATGTTGTGTTGTTTTATTTTTCTTTTTCTTGTGATTTGATTGTTCTTTTTGGTTGACCTAAAGTTATTTAAGGAAATTAAATATTAACTTTCCTTAAAAAGGCTTTGCCTAGGCGGTGGTGGTTGTTCCCATATCCAAGAAGGCCATGTGCCTCGCCATGCAGTCCTGGAAGCCAATTTTGGAAATTAATATTTAATGGAATTAATAACCTAGGTGATTTGGATCGAACGTGTTAAGTTCCGTAGGAGATCCAAGTCTAAACCTAAAAGAACAAGTAAATTAAACTTTGGATCAAACGTGTTAAGTTCAGCAGGCAATCCAAGTTTAATTCAAAAGAACACATGGTAGCTAGGAAAGGTTCAGACCTTTGTACAAAATTTTTGTACAGTGGAACCGTTAGGTTTTCCGAGTAGCAACCAACAATTGGTATCAGAGCTAGGGTTTTGCCTCTGTGTATTTGGTATTAGTTTAATTATGTACATGTCATACATAATTTAGGCAGGTTAATAGTAGGATGTGCTAACTTTGTGGATGCAGGATCCAACTATTATGGCTTATAGTTATTATGTGTGTGATTGGACCCTTGGACATGTCAAGGGCATTTTATTGTGTGCATGATTGTATTATAAAATACAGCAGGAGCTGTATTTAGTTTTATTAGGATTTTATTTTTGGATCTAGTTACATGTACATTCCTTTTATGGAATATAGGATCGATGGATGTAAATTTTATTTTATGTTCGATCTAGTTTACATGTACATTCCTTCGAGGAATATAGGATCGAAAAATGTAAAAATTTTATTTATGTCGCGGATCGAATCTTGCTTTTGAGGACCAGAGGCGCAGCGGAACAAGGAGAAAGATGGATGCGACAACTAGACCCGGTGGCGGTGGCCAAAGATGGCAGCAGCTAGGGTTGGCGACACACGGAGGACAACAATAGATAAAAGCCATAATAGTTGAAAATTAGTTTTTCTATTTATTGCTTTTATACTGTGATGTGTGTGCATGTTAGTATACATGTTTAGTAGGCTAGCATAGTCAAAATTCCTCATTTTAAATAACTAAGCGGGAGAGGGATTTTAAATAAATCCCATGGTCTCCTGGTTTGTAAGTGATGCAAACAAACTTACGTGTTGGCTCTAAGTGTCTCCCTCCATATCGGATGAGTTTGTTTGTGGATCATTAGAACAAACTTCCATTTTGGATGACTATAGGAAGTTAATTAAGAGCGTGTGATCTTCCCCATCGAAAGGGGCACAATCTTATTAATGGACTTAGTGTCAAGTAATGGTATACACTTAGGCACATCTAATAGTATCCTCCCCATCGGAGTCACTGCTATTATTCATGTGACCAAAGGAAACCAACTATTAATTTTATTTGTCAAAAAGTTAGGTTGACAAGATAATAAAATTAATGGGTTAAACCCTCCTTTTACAAATGTTGAATTTGTATACGTACACACTATCGTGGCATACAAAATTCACGGTGTTTTGAGGTGTTGGTTAATTTAAAATAGTATTGTTTGAGGAATCAATATTATTCTAAATTTAGAAGTTCTGACCAAAAGTTATTTGTGATTCTTAGGATGACTTTCAACCCACTGGCCATCATACTAAAAGAGAACAGACTTACTGGTCCTAACTACATAGATTGGAAAAGGAACCTTACTGCTGAAAGCTATAAGTTTGTACTGACTGAGCCTTGCCCTGATACACCCAATGGTGAATCTACCCAAGAGGAGATTGAGTATCATAGGAAATGGGTAAAAGCAGATGAGATGGCACGGTGTTACATTTTGGCTTCAATGTCAAATGTATTGCAACATCAGCATCAAGATTTACCAACAGCCTATGATATTATGAACAATCTCAAGGAACTCTTTGGTCACCAGGATCGGGCCTCTAGGCAAGAAGCCATGAGAAAGATAATGACGGCCACCATACAAGAGGTTACTCCTGTGAGGGATCATATCCTAAAGATGATGGCTTATCTGAATGAAATACAAATCCTTGGAGGAGAAATTGATGGGGAAACCCAGATCGATATGATCCTCCAAACGCTACCTAGAAGTTTTGAGCAATTCTGCCTGAATTACAATATGAATAAAAGGGTATATTCATTGGTGGAACTACTGACAGAACTTCAGGCAGCAAAAGGTTTGTTTCGTTATAATTCTCAGATTCACTATGCTGAAAATGGTTCTACTTCTAAACCGAAAGGAAAGAAGAAGAAGAAACAAGTTAGCTCAGCAAAGAAGGTGAATAAATCTCAGAGTACAAGAGCTAAAGCTGGAGTGAAGAAGCCGAAGGGAAAGTGCTTCATCTGCAAGTAGTCAGGACATTGGAAGGCGGACTGTCTTTAGCGGTGTTATCTATCAGCACCTGGTGTGTAGATACAGGAGCCACTGATCATGTCTGCAATTCTTTGTAGGGGTTCCAGGAAACCCGACGACTATATGAAGGAGAGATAACCGTCTACGTGGGCAATGCTACTAAGGTGGCGGTTGTTGCAGTGGGAGACGTCTATTTATCTTTTGATAGAAATAGAAAATTGGTTTTAAGAAATTGTCTTTATGTACCCAGTTTTAGAAAGAATTTAATTTCAGTTTCTAAACTATTTTTGGATGGATATTCTGTTTCCTTTAATAACAATGTAGTTATAAAGAGAAATAAAGTGATTATCTGTTCTGGTGCATTAGTTGATAATTTATATACTTTAAATCCAATTTCTCCCACAAAGTAAAATATGGAAATTTATAACACATCTTCTAACACTAATAAGAGAAAATAACCTTCGGAAATGAACCAAGCATATCTTTGGCATCTAAGGCTTGGTCATATTAACTTAAGTAGGATTCAAAGGCTTATAGCCGATGGACTCTTGGGTTCATTAGAGTTGGAAAATTTTCCAACTTGTGAATCTTGCTTGGAAGGTAAAATGACCAAGAGGCCTTTTAAGGCCAAGGGGTATAGAGCCAAAGAAGTGTTAGAATTGGTTCATTCTGATTTGTGTGGTCCTATGTCTATCCAGACAAGAGGTGGTTTTGAATATTTTGTCTCTTTTATAGATGATTATTCAAGATACGGATACATTTACCTAATGCGCCGCAAGTCCGAGTGCTTTGATAAGTTCAAAGAGTACAAGGCTGATGTGGAGAAACGACTAGGTAAAAGTATCAAGACACTACGATCTGATCGTGGTGGCGAATACCTCTTACGAGAGTTTAGGAATTACTTATCAGATGCCGGGGATTCAATCCCAACAGAATGGTGTGGCAGAACGAAGGAATATGACTCTTATGGAGATGGTTAGATCGATGATGAGTTATTCAGAATTACCAAATTCGTTTTGGGGATACGCTCTGGAAACGGCAGCGCACATTCTGAACTTAGTATCTTCTAAATCAGTATCTTCTACTCCCACAGTATTATGGAATGGGCGAAAACCCAGTCTAAGACATATTCGGATTTGGGGTAGTCCAGCACATGTGTTGAAACCAGATGCTGATAAGTTAGAATCTCGTACAGAAGTTCGCGTGTTTGTGGGTTATCCCAGAGGAACGAAAGGTGGTTTATTTTATAGTCCTAAAGACCAGAAGGTCATGGTTAGCACCAATGCCCACTTTTTAGAAGAAGAGTATATAATGGATCACAAGCCCAGTAGCAAAGTTGTTCTAGAAGAACTTAGAGAGGATACGTCTACTTTAGTACCAACAATACAAGATGAAGTACCACAAGAGACTGCAACACGTGTCACACATGATACACAACCACAGACGGTGGCTCGTCGTAGTGGGAGAGTTGTGAGAGAACCTGAGAGATTCATGTTTTAGGGAGAGTCTTCGGACTTGATCCCGGGTAAACATGAACCTGATCCCCGAACATATGACGAAGCACTCCAAGATATAGATGCAGTATCTTGGCAGAAGGCAATGAATTCTGAAATAGAGTATATGTACTCTAATAAGGTCTGGGAGCTTGTAGAACCACCTGATGGTGTAAAAGCCGTTGGATGCAAGTGGATCTACAAAAGGAAAAGAGGGACAGACGGGAAGGTAGAAACCTTCAAAGCTAGGTTTGTTGCGAAAGGGTACACTCAGAAAGAGGGAATCGATTATGAGGAGACCTTTTCACCGGTAGCCATGCTTAAGTCTATCCAGATACTCTTATCCATTGCCGCTCATATGGATTATGAGATTTGGCAAATGGATGTCAAGACAGCTTTCTTTAATGGAAGTCTTGAAGAAAACATCCATATGAAGCAACCAGAAGGGTTCATTGAAAAAGGCAAAGAGCATCTAGTGTGCAAGCTCAATCGGTCCATTTATGTACTGAAGCAAGCTTCAAGGTCTTGGAACATCTAGTTTAATGAAGTACTCCAGTCATATGGATTTATTCAGTGTCCGGATGAGTCTTGTGTATAAAAGAAGTGTAACGGAAACGTGGTGGTATTTCTTGTACTATACGTAGATGATATTTTGTTAATTGGCAACAATGTCAAGGTATTATCGAACGTAAGGGTATGGTTGTCCAAACAATTTGATATGAAGGACTTAGGAGATTGTGCACACATTCTTGGGATCAAAGTTATAAGGGATCGCAAGAAAAGAATGTTGTGTCTATCCCAAGCTTCATATATAGATACAATCCTTGCTCGTTTTAGCATGCAGAATTCCAAGAAAGGTTTCTTACCTTTTAGGCATGGAGTAGCTCTATCTAAAGAGATGTCTCCAAAGACATCAAAGGAGATAGAGGACATGAAAGCGGTTCCTTATGCTTCGACAGTAGGAAGTCTTATGTATGCAATGTTGTGTACGAGACCTGATATCTGTTTTGCCGTGGGCATGGTTAGCAGATATCAAAGTAACCCTGGACAAGGACATTGGACTGCGGTAAAGCATATATTAAAGTACCTGAGAAAGACTAGAGATTATATGCTAGTTTACCAAGCAGACAATTTGCTCCCTGTGGGTTACACGGATTCAGATTTCCAATCGGATAGGGACAACAGTAAGTCTACATCAGGCTATGTGTTTACTTTAGGAGGTGGAGTCATTGCATGGAGGAGTGTTAAGCATAAATGTATTTCAGACTCAACCATTGAAGCTGAGTATGTAGCAGCCTCTGAGGCAGCTAAAGAAGCAGTATGGCTCAGGAACTTTCTAATGGACTTAGATGTGATTCCTGGTTTGCCCAAAATCATCATAATTTATTGTAATAATAGCAGTGCAGTTGCAAACTCGAAGGAACCACGAGCCCATAAGGCAAGTAAACATATATAGCGCAAGTACCACCTGATACGAGATATCGTGAAGCGAGGAGAAGTTGTCATCGCCAAGATTACATCAACAGATAACCTGGCAGATCCTTTCACTAAGGCCCTTCCAGCAAAAGCTTTCGATCGGCATGTGGAGGGGATGGGAATCAGATGTATGACAGCAGATATGGCAGCTTAGTCATTAGTATAAGTGGGAGATTGTTAGAGTGTATACTG
The DNA here is from genome assembly GCF_018446385.1 of Zingiber officinale. Lineage (NCBI taxonomy): Eukaryota > Viridiplantae > Streptophyta > Magnoliopsida > Zingiberales > Zingiberaceae > Zingiber > Zingiber officinale. The sequence goes on from NC_056004.1 coordinate 86,960,646, forward strand.
AAAGCCTAAGCTTTTGTAAACATTTATTTTGATTAAAGAATCACATTTGGTCAAATTATCTACATTTGTTTGTAGTTGTTCAATTAATTTATATTATAGATAACATAGTATGAGGTGTCACATACAGAAGATAATATTATCAGTACCTTATAAATTATAAACAGTAGCTCACGACCAAAATGGAAAGGAACAAACCATTGGAAGGTTGTAGTGTAATTAGGTATTAGTTTATCTTAACTATATAATTACACTAGTACACTTAGAGTGTATTGAGTAGGACCATCAGAGATTGTTTCTTTTATACTGACTTTATAAAGGAACAAAGGCCTCAGTTATTATGGAAGTGTGTGCTCTTAATCCTAATATAATAACAAGCACATATATTTGATATTTATTTCTTTAATTTATCAATGGGTGAGATTTAGTTGGATAAATCAATAAGCCCGATAAGTTGGGAAATGATATCACTTATAGTGTGTGTTGTTGATTATAGAAGGAAACTGTGTCCTAGTAATCTAGGTTGATAATGTCCCCAAGAGGAGCTCATAAGGATTGTCATGTTAAACCCTGCAGGTGGACTTAGTCCGACATGACGATAAGGTTGAGTGGTACTACTCTTGGACTAAGATATTAATTAAATGAGTTGTCAGTAACTCACTTAATTAGTGGGCATTCTATATCTTAAACACAGGGTGACTAACACACTCATAATAAGAAGGAGCCTAAAAATGTAATTTGGGATTGGTGCGGTAGTTCAATAATAGTTCTCTAGTGGAATGAATTGTTATTGATAAAATTAAGTTGTGTGTTCGGGGCGAACACGGGATGCTTAATTTTATCGGGAGACCAAAACCAATTCCTCCTCTCGGTCTCTATCGTAGCCTCTTATTTATAGAGTATTATACCCACCTATACCCACCTTCATACCCATGTTGTAGGGGTTTAGGAAATTCCTCCATGAGGTGGCCGGCCATGATATGATTTAATAGGAAATTTTATTTAATTTTTCTTAATTAATTCATGTCAAGGAAAGTTAAGGAAATTTTATTGTAATTAAATTTCCTTATTTGCCAAAGCTAAGGATTATAAAAGAGGGGGGGGTTTGGGAGCCTTCAAGGTGAACAACCTCTATTATTTTCTCCCTCTTTTCTTCCTTGGTGTGACCGGCACTTCCCTTTCTCTTCTCTCCATCCTTGTGGCCGAAACTGCCTTCACTCTTGGAGATCAAGTGGTGGCCGAATTCTAGCTTGGAGAAGAAGGAGAGAAAGATTGCATCCCTTGGAGCTTGGTTGGTGGAATCTCTTCATCCTTGGAGGTGCTCTTGTTGTGGCCGAACCTTTCAAGGAGAAGAAGAAGGTGCTTTGGTGGTATCTCATCTCGGAAGATCGTTGCCCACACAACGTCCGAGGTTAGAAGAGGAATACAGTATAAGACCTAGAGGTTTTTGCTTGCAAAAGAAAAGGTATACTAGTATTTAATTTCCGCATCATACTAGTTTTATCTTCATGTAAAAATACCAAATACAAGAGGCATGCGATTCTAGTATTTTGAATTAGTTTTCGATGTTGTGTTCTTTTATTTTTCTTTTCCTTGTGATTTGATTGTTCTTTTTGGTTGACCTAAAGTTATTTAAGGAAATTAAATATTAGCTTTCCTTAAAAGGCTTTGCCTAGGCGGTGGTGGTTGTTCCCATATCCAAGAAGGCCATGTGCCTCGCCATGCACTCCTGGAAGTCAATTTTGGAAATTAATATTTAATGGAATTAATAACCTAGGTGATTTGGATAGAACGTGTTAAGTTCCGTAGGAGATCCAAGTCTAAACCTAAAAGAACAAGTAAATTAAACTTTGGATCAAACGTGTTAAGTTTCGCAGGCGATCCAAGTTTAATTTAAAAGAACACATGGTAGCTAGGAAAAGTTCAGACCTTTGTACAAAAATTTTGTACAGTGGAACCGTTAGGTTTTCCGAGTAGCAACCAACAATTTGTTCTTAATGACTTACATCGGGAATACCATCAAGTATAACTGAAAAGTATTTTGCTTCTTTTATTTTTTTAATTATAATATTATTTACTTCTTTTCCTAATATATTTATTAATTCATTTGGATATTACGACCAAGATAATGATTATGAATTTTACCATTTAGAATATGTTTAAGATGTTTTACATTATAGGATCAAATTCTACAATAATTTCAATTAAACCTAAAAAATTTTCATTGTTATCATGATAAATTTTCTCATTTGTACCACGAAATGTAAAATTATTTTTTGCAAGATTTTTAATTATAGGAATAATTCTTATTAATACATTTTTCCAATGTTCTTTTTCCTTATTTATTTTTTCTTGTAAATTTTGATCAATGGTTTAATTTTTAAGCAATCTCATTTCAATATCAACCAAATATTCATATTTATAATATGTTCACAGCTTATTTCATGACTTTTAAGCTTGACACTAAGATTTTTCCAATCTTGACATCCTTCGTTTACTAATTAAATTGTAATTGATTTTTGACTAAATAATTTACAATAAAAATAAAATACTTTATCTAATTATTTTGAATATATTGACCATTTTCTATCATGTTTTTCTCCATTTGGCTATTTTTGAATGTAAAATGTCTAGGATTTTCATCATTTGAAAAAGAAATATTGATTTCTCTAATTGGACATTTTTCAACTAATAAATCTATTAAATTTGTATTTATATTTTTCTATTGTGTTGAATCATATATATTTTTAATAATAGTTTCATATTATTAAAAAAATTATTTTTATGATTTATTAAGTTGTCGTCTTCTTCTTCTGAATTACTATTATCTTCTAGGTTAATATTAATATTTGATGAATTAAATTTATGATCATTAGAAAATTCTGAGTTTTGATTTTGATTATTAATAATAAATCTATCGATGCATCTTTCTGAGGTTGAATAAATTCTTCTATTTTTTTCATACGTTTTATATATGTAGGATCATATTTTTTTAGCAGACATATTTATATTAAAATAATAATAAATAAAATATAAGTCCTTAAAATTACTTAGAATTAAATAAACAATAAAACCTGATTTACACTATATAGTTTTAATTGATGACAATATTCAAAAAATCCCTGCCTAGGGTTGCCTAGGCGGTCGATGGCAACCCACCGCCCTACCTTTTACCAAGGCGACAATGGTAGGTGGTGAGGCATTAATCGACCGCTTAGGCGGGTGAGCGCCGCCTAGGATCTCGTTGAGCACCACCTCCTCAGCGACACCTAATTTTTTTTTATCATGAAAATTGGCCGAATTAATCAGCTGATCGATTCAACATGATTTTGTTTGCTGCTAAAACCCTACCAGATCGATGAGTTGATCGATTCAGTCAATTTTTTGTAATAAACTTCTTCCCCTTAAATCGATCAATGCACTACCAATCAATCAACTGATAGATTCAAGGGGAAGAAAAAACTCAAAAAGCAGAAAATGTGGATTTATAAATTATAGGGTTCTATTTTAAACTTTTAATCAGGATTTTCAACCGCCCTAAATCCTAAACCTCATCTTCTTCTCCCTCCCTGCTTCTTCTTCATCCCATTTTCTTCTCTAACTTGCCCTAGTTGCTGCCTCTTCTCCCTCCCCTTCTTATGAAAAATCAATGAGCAACAAGGAGCTTGCTATCCTAGCATCTTCCTCCTTCAGTCTTCATCAAGGAGCTTGATGTTGCTGAGGTTGTCAAGTGCCAACAAAGAAAGGAAAGCAACCCTTGTTCCTTTATTTCCAGCTGCAGTCGTAGACAACGTTTTCTTTTGCAAGGTTAGTAAAATTAAAAATTTTATATTTGATAAATGATAATCATTGCTTATATGTTCTTCATTTCCAGTCATTGAGTCCCCAGGGCCATGGTGCCGTGGTAGGGCATCCAAGTTATCAACGAGGCACCCACTGTTCGAACCTCAGCTACGGCGTATTTGTAAGAATTTTTCCTCCAAATGGAGGGCGTAACCAAAGGATGCTGGGTTTCTGGGCTGGCCACCACGTGCGCTTCCCGATTTATCCTGGTGACCGGTGGGAAACTTCCGTGGGGTCGGGCCGGTCACCCCCAGAGATAGTCAATGAGGCTAACTGGGATTATTATTTTTTTTGTCCCCGGGGTCATGGTGTCGCGGTAGGACATCCAGGTTGTCGCCTAGGCACCCGCGGTTCGAAACCCAGCTACGGCGTATTTGCAGGAATTTTTCCTCCAAATGGGGGGCATAACCAAAGGATGTTGGGTTTCTGGGCTAGCCGCCGCGTGCGCTTCCCGATTTACCCTGATGACCGGTGGGAAACTTCCATGGGGTCGGGCCGATCACCTCTAGAGATAGTTAATGAGGCTAACTGGGATTATCATTTTTTTTTTTCATTTCCAACCATTGGTTAATACTTAATAAAATTCAATCTTATGTTAATATTTAAATCTTATATGTTATTACTTGCCTTGAATTGGGAATTGTCATGTATGAATTTTTTGAATGTTTGATAATCATTGCTTGTATGTTCTTTATCAATGATTTTTTAATGCTTCACTTGTAGTAAAATGTCAGCTAGTATATCTTCTCAAGCATCTAATTCAATGTCATCGATTGCTACCCCTTTAAAGTTTAATTCAAATGATATTGGATGGTAATTTGTGGAGATGGTGGATTCTACAAATTTGGATAAGTTGAAATGTAAGTTGTGTCAAAAAAGTACTAGTGGTGGAATTTATAGGCTCAAACAACATATTGCCAATATCAAGGGAAATGCTGACCCATGTAAGAAGTCCTCGGATGAGGATAAATTAAAGTGTAAGAATGCAATTGAAGAAGCAAGAACAAAAAATTAAAAGAATATCAATAAAATGGAGGTGAGAGAAAAAGTTATTCTTGAAAAATATGAGGAAAACAAAGGGACTCTAAGGACAAGAAGGAACCTGCTTACTCTTGGCTCTATGGACAGATTTGCATCCGTTATTGATCCTGAATCTTCATTGAGTGGAAGTAAGAAGACAAAATAACAACAAAATATTATTGATGCACTTTGGAGCAAAAGACATAGTGTGCACCAATATTTAGCCCGATAAGTGTACAAGTATGATATTCCTTTTGATGCCATTGACAATGATAGCTTCAAAAGGTTTGTGGAAGACGTTGGCCAATTTGACCCGGGTTATCATCCTCCAACTCAATACTTATTAAGGGAGCCCTTATTGAGGGAGCCCTTATTGAAGGAAGAGTTAATTAGATAGAACTAAAAGTCTATTAAAGAAGCAAGAAGAAGAATGAGCTTTGACTGGTTGTTCAATTTTGACCATACTTGGATTGACCGGAAAAGAAGAAGTATCATGAATTTGTGTGTCAATTGTAAAGAAGACACAACTTTCCTTTCTTCTAGGGAAGCATCAGATAAAGCACACATCGGGAATTATATATTTGAATATGTGAACAAGTACATTGAAGAAGTTGGGCCTCAAAGTGTAGTTCTAGTGGTAACGTACAATGCTTCGAATAATATGGCTAAGAAAGATTTGTTGAAGAAGAAGAGGTCATATATATTTTAGACTTCATGTGCAACTCACACCATGAATTTTATGCTTCAAGGAATTGGGAACCAACTAAAATTCAAAGAGATGATTGAGAAGGCAAAGAACTTAATAATCTTTAATTAGAACGGAAAAAAAATATTATCAGGCGAGGGAGCCGAGAGGCAAAGGATATAATAATTATAATTAATATGGAATTAATTAGAGTTGCCGTTGGAATGGGTAAATAAGAAGTGCTTGCAGAAATTGAAGTGTCATGGGCAAATTCGAAGCGTCAGTAATGCTGCTCTGTCAAGAACTAATTTTTAGTTATTAAATCTATTTAAATTTTTTAATAATAATAAAGGACCCCAATTTTATTGGGGTGCCTGAAGACCCCTCAAACTCAATGTAGAGGTAGCATCTAACCAGATTGAATAGATGATGAAAAAGTTATTTGGTTAGGTGAATTTCTCTCATACTAATTCCTTCTACTGTGTTTCTTCTTCTCCCTGTTGCGACCTCTCTTTCTGAAGGTTGTTGAGATTTAATTTGACTCGAAACAGTCCAACTTATTTAATTTATTGTTGAAATACATAACATGGGATGCCGCCGAGGCAATTCCAGGAAGGAGCACATCATATGCCGTGTCATTGTTATTCTGATGCTACTTTTTGCATGATTTATTGCCCCCTTCATGTTCATGCATTTCTGAATCCCCGTGCAGGAGGGAATGTTGAAGAAGAAATCAGAGATAGCTGTCACTGAAAATTCCTGTTTTATTTTCCAGAGTTCTTCAAAGCAATAATGCAGTCCTGAATCGAGCTGAGCCCCATCTCCCATGTTACAATAATGCCCAGACAACGACAGGAGGAGGATGAGAAGAAGAGGAACAAGAAGAAAGAAGCTAGAAATTCAATTGTGGACACGTCTGTGCACAGCTTTTGGTGCTGTGAACTCCAACAAGGTCAATGGCATTTTCTCTACGCCGACGAGGTTTTATTATCCTTCCTCTAATTTTGTGTTTGTGTAATTGTGTGTGTGGTGTAGAAAGGAGGAGTTAAGTTTGCACCAGGTCACGTCGTAATTAAGATAATTGGAAGAGTGGTGCATTGATTGGCTTTGAATCGTAAAAAGGGTACTATTTTTTTATTATTAATCATTAAAAAGGGCCTCTCATTATTTATTTATTTTTACCTTTATCTAGATAACAAAATCGGACCATGTTTGACGGATATAGTCTAGATGAAGTCTCTTTCACCGAACGCCTTTATGCTTATCATATGAACAAGGGGATGCAATGGTAGGGTAGGGAGATGTTGGGTTCTTATGAAGGCATTGCATACATTAGGCACGCATAGCCTTTCCATCAACCATACATGTTCATCCCTTTATTTGTTTATCCTTCAGCTCTTTTCAATTCATTCTTCGATCTTGCATTTTCATCTTGAATGTGAGTTCAACTTCAAGAACATCCCTTGATTTGTTTATCCTTCGGCTTTTTTTTTATCCCTTTATTTGTTGATTTTGAATGTGAGTTCAACTTCATGACCATTTTGATCTGACATCAATTATAACGAATCCGATAAAATTGAAACGATACATAGAAGTTTCGTATGCCCCTGCACAAGCATAACACATGCACATAAATTGAGAAATGATTCAAATTTAGCCTATATGGACTAACACAGTTGATATATTTGTGCAAAATATATCGCAAGTGATTTGACTCTCATGCAAAGGCTCATCATGTTGGATGAATCTCTTCATAATTTATCTACCTTTCAGATAGAATGGGATAGTTCTAAAAAGATCCTAGATGAGGATCTACAATTGTAAGATCATTTATTGTAGGAGGTCGTTAAAATTCATTAGTACTTTTAAAATGATCATTTTGTCCTCAACTTTGAGATTACTATAGTTTGTTTATATTTTTTAAGCGATTAAATAACTCAAACCGATCATATACAGTCCGGATCCTCTGGACTATAACCCATGATCTGTTCTTGAACCAGGGGTTACTAATAAGTAGAATCTCATGGACCGTACTTATATAACAGGTAGGGTCCATGAGATTCCACCTATGAATGATGCGGTCCATCCTCTGAATCGCACTTTGTGATCCATCCGACCTCATCATATATCAATTTTGACAACTTTTATATAATCTCTAAAAACCACTTTAAGAAACATTAATACAGGTAGGGTCTATAAGATCCCATCTATGAATGATATGGTCTATCGTACTTTGTGGTCTAGAGGATCTGACCTAATCATATATCAATTTTGACAACTTTTATATAATTTCTAAAAACCAGTTTAAGAAACACTATTTTAATTTTTTTTTACCCAATAAATTTTACTTAAAATGGTAACCACAAATCTACTAAAATAAAATATGTATTTTTAGGAAAAAAAAAATCTACAAAATCAAAATATGTATTTTTAGGGGAAAAAATAGAGGAAAGAGAAAATAGATATCAGTTTTGTCAGTTAGCATGTGTCTGGTACTGGTATTAATCTGGCAAAGCTTGCTTAATTCTATCTCTAAGTGTTTGGAAGGCCTAACCATTCCATTATTGTCCGGGAGATGAAGCAAGTGTATTTACTCACTGGAAATTGACCATTGTATCGACTGTACTAATCCATGAGGGAGAAGTTTACTTATTTTAAAATAATTAATCAGATCATGTATCATCAAAACTGGAACGATACATTAGCTGTGATCCATGGTTGCTTTGGCTGGCATGTGATCTACAACATCCCGGCATGGCGGCATTACATTGCAACTTCTATTAATTATTGTTTCTATTGGATTTATTTGCCATCGATTACTTTTCTTGATGATGCAATTTGAGACAGGAGAGAAAGAGAGAAGGGGAGAGGAGAAGAGTATTGTATTAGGCCGAGGTTGACTGGGGAAGCTGGCAACTGCTGGTGCTTGGTTTAAACTTTTGCGAGTACAGAGCAGCGCACAAACCAACACTCCTTCCCTACTCCCTCTTGCTTCTGCCTTCTGCTGCATTGGTCCTCTGGCCTGGCCCTTTGCGTCGCTCTTTGCCTCGTGCGCGTGTCAGAGGGAAAGAGCAAGGAGGAGACTTTCGTTGATCGCAAAATCGAATCTTTTCGGCCATAGGGAGCTCCTCCGAGGTCCCATTTGCTTGTCGCTAGCCGCTAGCCGCTTCCTTGTCCCATCTTCCGGGGCGTGCTCTCGGGTGAAGCTCGAGTATTGGTGACTGACCCTGCAAAAGGGAATTTTTGTTTGTTTGTTTGCTTGTATTTCTTGTTTTTGGGTTTTCGAACCCTTAAATGGAGGGATTTTGACCCGAGGCGGAGGAGGAGGAGGAGGAGGAGGAGGGTCGCTCTTTGCAGGTGTTCCTGCTTTGTGAGTGATAAAGCGGAAGGAACCTTGATATTGTTGGTAGATGTGTGCAAGAAAGTCGAGATTTTGATAGGAGATTATTCGGAGAAATGCCTTTTGATGCCCTTTTGGATTAAGTATTAGAAGAAACTATCAAGAAGCAGGGAGGAGTCTGGTTCGACTTTGGCTGGAGTTTTTTTTGCTGCGTGATGCTAGAAATTGGAGGTACATACTGAGAAAATAAAGCTGTGGAATGTCGACCATCGTGCCAGAAACACGGTCTTTGGCATTGACGCCCACATGGTCGGTGGCTGCTGTCTTGACAATCTTCGTCGCTGTTTCTTTGTTGGTGGAGCGATCCATTCACCGTCTCAGTAAGGTTAGTGTTTCTGGATTCGCAGTTTCTGCATCCTTATGTGATTCTGTTGTGATTCTTTTTTTATAAGCTTCTTATTTGTTTCCTTTTTTGATTTGTCTCTTCTTGCGAATGGGAATGTAAATACACGTTATTTCAGAGTTTACTTATCCTCACCAATAGGAGTTAGAGCACCCTTTTCCTTGACAAGAATGTTTACAGATGTATTTATCCTTGCTGAAGTAATTCATGTGTGTTCTACTCAGTTTAGTTTCATGATTTCGGGATACTTAATATTGAGATGGAGTTATTGTCATTATGCGTTATGCATACGATGATCGGTGCAAGCTCCTACATTTGTAATTTTCTTAATTGAATATACTGTCACACTAAAATTTAGAAATTTGAACTGTCAATGCATGTTGTAATCAAGTCCATCTCTTTGTCCTTCTGCATCAAACAATATTCTAGTTGGTAGAGCTCCTGTTCATATTCATTAGTCTTTACTTGATATTTAACTGCCAAAGTTATCATTTTGTTCACTAGTACAAGAACAACCGATTGTCTTGACTTTGGTTAAGTTCCTTGGCTAGTAGTTGTGCATGATGAAGCTTCAATTTCAGAGTGATGATTCTCTAATGAATTGAGACGTCTCCCGTTTGATATATTAAACCACAATACTATAATAGTTGTAACTGCTGTTGCTAATGTTATCATTTGTTGTTTAAATTTTCTCCACTTGACCTAGTCCTCTAGCTGGCTCACCCATATTATTCATGCAATTTGAGTTTGCTTTAGTTGTGCACCGGTAAAGCTTTTCCCCATTTTGTAATGTTGTCGTACTAAATGATCAAATATTGACCTAGGCACATATCATTGCTTTGGCTAAATCTTTTAATTTTGTTTTACCTCATATTTGATCCAGTGGTTGAAGAAAACACGTCGGAACCCACTTTTTGAAGCACTAGAAAAAATGAAGGAAGGTAATTCACTTATGTATTAAGAGTGGTTTCTTTGAGACAAAATTTTTTTAGTGAATAAATAGCAAGAGAAATCTGACATAATCTTGTCATTGAGTGCTTGCCTTCGCATATTAGTGTTGATTGTTCATCTCGCATATTGATATTCTAATTGCAGAATTAATGCTGCTTGGGTTTATATCACTGCTACTGACAGCCACCTCAAGGAGTATCTCAAAAATTTGTATTAATTCAAAGTTCTATAGTGGAAAATTCTCACCATGTACTAGAGCTGAAGTTGATGATACAGTAAAAACTGAAAATGGTCCAGCTAAGGACCACAAACTTTTGGGTATTTTTCATCATCTCTCCATTAAAAGTACCTTGTCCGAGCACAATCCAAAGACCTGTTCAGAGGCATGTCTTCTAATCCAACTGGTTCATTCTATCTTATATTCTGCTTGCTCGATCCCCATTCTTGGGTGTTTTCCATATTGTTTTCCTTTTCTCATACTTCTGTGAATTTTTATTGCTTAAAGGTGAGCTTTGTATGTCCGACAGGGTCATGAGCCTTTTGTTTCTTATGAAGGCTTGGAGCAGCTACACAGATTTATATTTGTCATGGCAATAACTCATGTATCGTACAGCTGCTTAACAATGTTGCTTGCCATTGTAAAGGTTAGTTGATGAGTTCAATCATCTAACATGATTACAAACAGGACTTATACATGTTTGGATTTAGTCAGTGTTCTTGGGTTCTAGCTGAATTATATATGTTTATCATGTTCATTTCGGTCCAGTTGACCATAGTCTCTGGTCAATGTCACCAGAGACATGTCAACTAAGAGGTAGCCCCAGCAATATTTGGAAAGCATGTACCTTGACATCACTAAATCAGGAGCTCTTTGATGTTGATCTGACTTTGTGCTTCTATGCAGCTATGTCATCATGTTCAAATTGGAAAGCAAGGGTAGTGCTAAGTTATACATGAGCATAGAAGACGATATACCACACATCCACTGATCTTTTGTTGAAACTGGTCAAACATGTTATGATGCTGAAGACAATCTGCTTCGGCATTGACAATTGACATGACAGTGCAATTTTTTAGCCATCTCTTTCTTTATTTGAGGCCACTTTGTATGCCATCATCTTTGTTATAGATCCAAGATTATTAAGGGTTCTACATATTTCTGCATTCACCTCAAAGATTAGCATGCACTATATAGTAGGCTTTCTTCGGATCTCATTATTTTTGGTTAATTGTGACCACATTTTGTATTTCGATGTAGTTACAGGTGAATTAGAAATTACCTTATGGTTGTGCCATTTATAGATGACTAAAATAACCTATTTTTTTCCTATTTCTCAAAATGGTCTTATTGAAATTCGAGTTATTAGTAAAGTGTAACCTTGTTAAAACACGAGTTTGCATTATGTTCTTGCTTTCAGTATTGTGGGTGGAGAGAAATTCTTCCGACTGCTGCTTCTGAGGAACACTGGTACATTATTAAAAATTAGTATACAAAGTAGAACAATGAATTTGGAAACTCTCAAATGAAGGACCAAAGAGTAATGTGTTTGTGCAGAGTGCAGACTCTCTCCTACACTACTATCTAGCACCATCTTACAATCTACACAAAATTGTATTTTAACATTGTTTTGGATTTTGAAATGTTTATGTTCATAACATTATGTTTCAGGTGTGATTATACATGGGGTAGCAGCAAGAGTGCTTGCTTGATATATTATCTATTGATAACTTTCACATTCTTTTTGTTGTCCACATTAATGATGCATATCAATTTTTTTTTGTTCTCTTGCTCAATATTTCCTATTTCTTATTTCTGATATAATAAAAAGGGCCTTAGATAAATTGTAGAAAAGAAACATTCTCAAATTTTATGTAATTCAATAAGTAGCATTAATGCCCCGAGACACTTGTGAAGTTATAATTCGATTTTCAGAAGGAACTATATCTTCGTGTTGCTCATTGGTAATTCTTTGTTTTTGCATAGATATATTTGTGAAGGAGACTAAATTGTCATTCCTTTGTTGTATGCAGATACATACATGGAGAAACTGGGAAGAAGAAGCTCGTAGAGATCAGTATGATGCTTATGGTGGTAAGTTTCTTTGTACTAAATGAAAATCTCCATCAGAGCTTCAGAAATATAAAAAGCTTTAGGGGGCGTTTGATACACGCATTTTCCATTTTCATTTTCTGGAAAACGCGCGTTTTCTGAAAAACGGTGTTTGGTTTGTATTTTTCGAGCGCGTTTTCTAAAAAATTGGCTATCGTTTTCTAGAAAAACAGAGAATGACAAAAAGTTGTTTTCTGTTTTCTAGAAAACGCGCGTTTTCCAGAAAATGAAAATGAAAACGGTGCAAACCAAATGCACCCTTAGTTTCTTCTCACTCATTTTCCGACTCGTTCAAGGTTTTAAGTCCATATACTGTAATTCCTTGGGCTCTGTTTCTGAAGATATTCTTTGACACAAATTAGTTACTCGATTCTGTTCTTCTCTAGTTTATTGTAGCTTATTGGTTGCTCTAGTTAATATAGATTGTCAAATTGATTCTTCTTAACAGAAATTTGATATATTTAAAGGTTTGGCAACATTTTGACCTTTCCATTTATCTATATCGAATCATCAATAGTTTTTAATTTCATCTTTCAGCGGAAATAACCAGAGCATTGACAATGAGAAGGCAGTCAAGCTTTATGAAGTTGCACTCGTCAAATTCTTGGAGCAGAAATAGCTTTGTCATTTGGGTGGTAAGTTCCTTAAATCCAAAATTTTGTATGAACTTTTAATACACTAGGAAAAGCATACAAGAATCTCTAGCAACATAAGACTCCTTATCAAAGGTAACACCTAACTCCAGTTTATGGATGATAGGTGTAAATGCTCTTTGCCTAAATGATCTTATAGAGCCTAGGAATGTATCTTACTTGTTTCTTTTATTAACATCATCACATCACATTATGCAGACTTGTTTCTTTCGTCAGTTTGGAAAGTCGGTCGTACGGGCTGACTACCTTACCCTTCGTCGGGGTTTCATCTTGGTATGCTGGAAGTTTTAGAGACATTTTTATATTTGATATATTGTTCATTAGTGATGTTGGCTTCATGAGGTTAAAATCAATAATTGCTTTTGCTTGAAACCTGCTTTTCAACTTGAATCTATTGATGCCCATGTGCACTTTGCTTTTCCTTCTTTTGAAGAGCAATAGTAGATGTACTATGTTCATCAGCATAGCTAATTTCCTTCTACTATATAATCTGCTAATGACTTTTGTTTTAACATATATGTAATTGTCCTCGTTACCATGGCATCATAAGGAAATTCTACTTTTTTCCTCATTGGCTTACTGTATCTCTCATGTATGTTTGACAGAACCACAATCTGACACCAAGATATGATTTTCATAGTTACATGATACGCTCTATGGAAGAAGAGTTTAAAAGGATTGTTGGTGTAAGGTCAGATGAATGTTTGGATGAATTTTGTTTTCTTGTAATTTCATTGAGCATTGTTAGACTATATTGGCCATGATGTTCCAACTAATACAAAACTCTACTAAATTGTTGATGAAAACTTATATAGCTAATGGTATTGTTGCCCTAAAGATCAATGTATTTCCCCTAATTATCCTCATTATCAGTGCTCAAGATTCTAATTTTTTTTAAAAAAAAATTATTTGAGGATGAGGAGGAAGAGTGGAGTGGGGGAAGACCGGAAGAGAGAGGGGAATGTAACTCAGGCAAAACCATTTCAACCTTCTCTCTGCATCTCTCATACATGAAGCATCATCAAATGAAATTTCAATGTCAAATGTCAGTTGAATATTGCTAGGTTCTCTCATAGCAACTCACAGGCTCTAATTTTTAACTCTTGCAGTGCACAATTGTGGGGTTTTGTCGTTGCCTTTATGCTGTTCAACATCAATGGTCGACTCTTGTACACTCATGATACTACCTCATTTTAATTTATGATGTTATTCTTCTCTTAAGCACTTGTGTCATCTTAAATTTTTTGGTCTTACAGGATCTAATCTTTATTTCTGGATAGCTATTATTCCTGTTACGGTAGATACTCTACTTATCGTCTGTGTTGTCAGTGCTCACCAAATTAAAGAAGGGATGGGATAGTTACAGTTTCTTTGTCTGCTTATGAAGCTTGTCCTCTCGGTGGGTGCAAAGTTGCAGCATGTTATCGCAACTCTAGCACTGGAAAGTGCTGGCTTAAGTGGATTTGGCGCAAGATTAAATCCTCGAGATGATCTATTTTGGTTCAAGAAACCAGAGCTTTTGTTATCCTTGATCCATTTCATTCTTTTCCAGGTTTGTCTCTATTCTTGATTTGCAAAGTGTTTTCTCATCCTCAGTGGTTTGCTTTCGTTGTAATAAAACGGTGAGCGTTTTTCGTCGTCTGCAGAATGCCTTTGAGCTTGCTTCTTTCTTCTGGTTCTGGGTAAGAAAAAAAAAACTGACTATTTTTTTTTTTTTTTGAGTTTCAAGTCGATGAATTAGGAAATGCAACTCATACCTTTTGGCTGTGACTTCCAGTGGCAGTTTGGATACGACTCGTGCTTCATCAAGAACCACTTTCTGGTGTATTGCCGCCTTATCTTGGGGTAACTAACTATCTGACAATGAACTGAATCAGTTTGGTGATAAGGTCTTAGACGATGAGTCTGTTAGAACCGCGAGTCTTCAATGTTCTGATTCAGTATTTTCTATCATCATTCTCAGATTTGCCGGTCAGTTCCTCTGCAGTTACAGCACATTGCCCTTGTATGCGCTTGTTACACAGGTATCGGAGAATGCCATGACTAGAATTTTATTTTTTGATATGCCAAGAAGAAAACTTTGAGGGTGGTTCATAAAGATTAGAACTCCAATGATTTGAAACATTCCATTTGCTTGACTAACGTCTAGATGGGATCGAACTACAAAGCTGCGCTTCTTCCGCAAAGTATCAGGGACACGATCCACGGGTGGGGGAAAGCAGCAAGGAAGAGGAGAAAGCATCGGCGCGGAGTCGATGAGTCCACAATCCACACGGAGACAAGCACTGTTTGCTCCATTGAAGAAGATGAAGAGTTTCTCGAGGACCCAAATTCATACATGCAACTGGAGTTGCAGCCGCCTTCAATTCCTCCGACCACCACTTCGACTGTCGAACACCCCAGCGCAGCTGGCTATGGGGATTCTAGCTACAGCAATGCCCATCTACCTCTCCTCCATTCCATATCTGTCCCTTCTTCCCCGGCTCTCTCAGAGAGAGGAAATGGGATATCGAGATGTGCTTCTATGCCGATATGGAGAGCATCGAGAGATGCTGAAAGAGACTCAGTAAATAAGAGATAGAAGGAGAAAGAGCGAATGTATATGCTGTTAACTTAGGTGGTTGTTCTAAGAATTTGAAAGTGTTGTCTTGCAGTTGTGTTTAAGCACTAGTGATACAATTGACCAAACTTGCTAAAAATGATCAGATGTTTGATTGCAGTGCTTGAGATCATCCTCTTCTATTGTCCAGTAGAATGTACAAAATGTCTAGGCTGGGTCATTGGCTTGTTTGAAGATATAGTGTTTGCTAGAACTTAATAAGTGCTACAAAGGGCAGGACAATTTGGTACGTGAAGTTCTTGTCAATTTATACGGGAACATGAGAAAGGATTTAATCACATTAGGTCTATTATATGCATTCTTATTTGCATTATAAGAGGTTACTTTTTGCGATTCAAATTCATGAGCATTAGGTTATATGATAGTACTTTGAGAAGGTTCTTTCTCACGTTAAGCCTATTGTAAATTCTTCGTTAAACAACTGGTGAAGTTTGTAAAGCTCTATTTGATGTGCACCCTAAAAAAAATTAGGGATAATCGGTCTTGTCTCACTAAAATTTCTCATTAATTATCGAGATAAATCGAGAAGCACTCACGACGGACGACTTAGAGACTTAACGCCTCTTTAATTGCATGCCCCATTTAGAGATGCACCCCTCAAAAGCTCCAGGATCAAATGGTAACTTCTGGTGTCCTTCATGTATTAAATGATAATAGTGATCTGACTCTAAGATTCCAAACCCTTCACTGAAAGAATTTAGGTCCATAAGCGCATGTAACACTTGTTATAAAATTGTTGCTCGTATCATTACTAATCGGTTGAGACCAACTATGGCTGTTGTACTTCATCAACAACATAGCGCATTCATGTCGGGGTGCCTTATCATGAGCAACGCTATTATTAGCTTTGAGTGCATGCATTAGATAAGGAACAACATTAAAAATCGGACTGGATTCGGTGCTCTCAAGCTTGATATGAGCAAAGCTTTTGATCATGTTGAATGGGACTTTCTTGAGGTAATTATGATCAAATTGGGATCGGCTTTCACCAAAAGGAGTGGTCATATTTTTTTTATTTACCCAAAAGAATATCATAGTTTTAAAACTACCAAAAAGAACATAAAAATAATGTTATTCCCTTCCTACCCCTCCCATCAACCTCCTAAATCCCCCCTGCTGTTTTCCAATGCATCATCTCTCTCCAGGATTAAAAAGGACCTGATATTGTCTCATATCAGGCCCACCGTTGAACCTAATATAATCTCATATCAGACCCACAGTGGACCTGATATTTTTCATATCAGGCACAGCGTGAGTCTGATATTTTCTCACATCAAACCCAGCGTAGGCCTGATATTTTCTCACAGCAGGCCTAGCGTGGACTTGATATTTTCTAACATCAGACCCAGTGTGGGTCTAATATGGAAAATATCATGTCCATGTTGGGATATTTTCTCATTTCCCATATTGCATTGGAAAATAGCATAGGGGATTTAGGAGTTTGGTGGGAGGGATAGGAAGGAGATAATACTATTTTTTATGCTCTTCTTGGTAGTTTTAAAACTAAGGTACTCCTTTTGATAAATAAAAAAACATGACCGATCCTTTTTGGTAAAAAGTCGAATTGGGTTTTACTGTGACCTCTGTGAATCTTATTATCAGCTGCATATCCTCAGTCTCTTACTCAATACGGGGCAATCATTCTATCTTTGGCACTCTAATTCCATACCAAGGACTCCAACAAGGTGGTCCGGTCTCTCCTTACTTGTTTGCTTTATGTGCCCAAGGGCTCTCCACCCTTCTCATTGTTGGTGCAATATCCCTTAGGTCAAGGTTGACTGGTTTGACCAATCTTGAGTCTTGGTCATAGTTTCGATGTTTGACAATACATGTAGACACATGGACAATGCAGGTGCAGTTGTTCATATGGGGAGATTCTGATCAGGGACTGATCAGTGTGAATGAATAAGAGTCAAGTAGGTCAAGGGAGTGACCAGATACTAGGTATGATGTACCAACAGGTCAAGGTTGACCGGATGTTGGTTTGAGAGGCTTGGGACTTGGTTTTGGGCAAAAACCAAGAGCTGGATCGATCAGTGGATCGATCCAGGCCTTTCCTAGCGAACAGAGAGCCTCTGAATCGATCAGTGGATCGATCCAGAGGTCCCAATCGATCAGCCGATTGATTGGGACGGTGCTGCTTTGCGCGATAAGCGCTGGATCGATTCGTGGATCGATCCAGGCGTTTTTCCATAGCACAGAGGCGCTCTGGATTGATCCGTGAATCGATCCAAAGCCTCCCCGATCGATTGGGAGTTTTCAAATCGATCGGGATCCGACCGTTGCGTCGTATTTGAGCTGAAGGCGAGCGTCTCCTTCGGCATCTTTTTACCGATTCATTTCAGATCTCTCGCCAGCTCCTCCACAGCGCTCTCAAAGCTCAGATCGCCAGTTCTTGAAGGATCTTGGAGGTTTTCCAAGTCAAGAGGCGGATCAAAGCCAAGAAGAGAAGTTAGGATTAGGATTTTCTGTACTCATTGTAAGCTTTGTGCTTGTATTTTGTTTCCCTTTCCTTTCTTCTTGTACTGAGAGTCTTGTAGGGCTTCTCCGCCTTTGGTAGTTACCATAAAGGAGTGTTATTCATAGTGGAGGGTGCGTGAGTAGGTGTGGATCCTTGGACTAGTCACCTCTTGTGAGGTGGATACCAAGTAAACCATCCTTGTTAGCGTTGTATGCTTTTGTTTCTTATATTTCCGCTGCATATCTCTGAAGAAATGAGCAACGCCGACGACGAGCACGCGAAGAGCTATTCACCCCCCCCCCTCTCTAGCTACTTTTCGGTCCTAACAAGTGGTATCAGAGCGAGGCCGCTCTTCATCGGAATCATCGCCGAAAGGGTCAAGCATAACAAGAAGAGCTAGAGGGTGAAGAAGTTGAAGCAAAATTGTCAAAGTCAAAGAAATTCAAAAGCTCAACTTCTACAATGGAATTCCGAGATGGGCTCGGATTCGACACGAGGGTGGCTCCACCATACACTTCCACGAGCTTTGATTCTTGGAAATCGAGAATCGAAAATTTTCTTATGATGGAGATAGAGCAATAGTTTGCTCTTATGGAAGGCTTCAAGGCTCCAACAAATTCAAAGGGCAAAGTTCTCAAGAGGAGTAAGTGGAGCCAAGAGCAAGTTCAAAGATGCGAGGCCAATGACAAAGTGACCAAGCTTTTGGTCAATTTATTGCCAAGCACCATCCTTTGTAAAATTGGAGAATTTGAAGATGCAAAGGAATTATGGAGTAAATTGGCCAAGCTTCATGAAGAGATCTCCTCCACTATACAAGAGCAAGAAGAATCGAGGGTGACTCCTTGGAGCAAGACCAAGAGGAGGACTCCGAGGTTGAGAGATGCTCAACCTCCGAAGAAGAAGTCCAAGAAGAAGCTTCATCTTCAAGGGAGTGCAATGAAGAGAACAAGGAGGGAGCATACTCCTTGTTTCATGTACAAGATGATGAAGCCTCCACCTCTAGGATTGAGGGGGAGTAATATTTGGTGACGTCGGATCAAGAAGAAGGAGAAGCTTCTACATCCGGGTCAAATGGAGAAGAGGCTTCCACCTCTACAAGTCAAGCAAAATCTAATGGAGGAGCATCATCATCGGATCAAGAGGAAGCCTCAACCTCCGGATCCAAAGGAGAAAATGTCATCCCTACACAAGAAGGTATAAATGTTTCAATTAAAAATAAAAATCATATAATATATTTTGAGTGTAGGGAAAGTGGGCACTACAAGAGCAAGTGTCCCAACTTGGCCAAGAAGAAGGGTCAAGTGACACAAAAGGGCAAGGAGAAGTCCAAGGAGACCACCCCCGGGACAAAGAAGAGCAAGGAGCACATTGTGTGCTTCTTGTGTCAACAAAAAGGTCATTACCGAAGTCAATGCCCCAAGGGGAAGAAGATGGTCAAGGCTCAAGGAGGCACTAGTCAAGGGGGAGCCTCCAAGGTAAAGAAGAAGGTAACGTTTATTGAGCCTACCCCTTTACGTTATGGTAAAAAGCATGATAGTTCAAATTTCAATCATTTTAATGCTATTTACCATGAAAATAGGAAGCATGATAGTGTTAAGGAAAAACATATAGCTTTTCATGCTAAAACTACCACACCTAGGGTTAGGAAGGTAGATGAAAATCTAGGTAAGAAAACTAAGGGTTTTAGTTATAAGCCTAGAAATAAAAATGCTCATGGGTTTAATGAAAAACCAAAATCTAAGGATTTAATGGTAGAAAATCAAGCCTTGAGGTCAAGGCTTGATAAAATTGAAAAGACCCTAAAAAGGATGAAAAATATCCTATTAGGGCAAAATGAGCATAACCTAGGTTTAGGGGTACAAAAGCCATCCAATGTACATAGAGGTTTGGGATACAAACTCAAAGCTAAAAAGGATGTGCCTAGTTATCATAGGGTTCCATATAGTTATGGAAAAAGCCCTAAGTCTAGTGGGCAAGCCAAAAATACAAGGGAAGATATCCCTAGAAGTATCTTTGCAACCAAAGTGACTAAGACGTCTAAGAAGTCTAAGAAAGTCACTAACAAGGTCACAAGGGAGGCTATCCCTAGAGTTGACCTAGAAAATGTGACCAAGGCTTCTAAGAAGCCCAACAAGGTCACTAGGAAGGTATCTAAGGAAGTTATCCCTAGTGAGTACTTAGAGCATCCAAGGAGCACCAATAGGTGTTGGGTTCCTAGGAGCATCTTCTCTACCCCATAGATGGGTTAGAGAGTGTCAACTCCGATTAAAAGGGTAGTTAACCCAACTTTGAGGAAATTGACACTCAAGGAGCATTTTCAAGGTTTTTGTTAACCTTTGAAAATGAAATGGAATTATTATTTACTCTTTGAAAGAGTAAAATGTGTCTAATGGTGGAAAAAATGATTTTATCTTTAATGACATAAATTGGGAAAACCTAGAGAAATACCAAGTTGGGATTTTGGTATTCTCTTAGAAATTTAAGGCAATCCGGGCCTTGATTTATGGGCTTACTCTTGAGGAAAAATGGAATATGCCAACATTTGAGGATATACTTAATTTTTAAGTGGCATAAACAAATCAAGAGAAATAGAAATGTCAATTTAGGTTTTGGCACTTCTTTGAAGCATTTAGGGCAATCTAGGTTTAACGTTTTAAGTTAAAACAAGTGGAGATAGCTAAGTGGTTAAGATACTAAGATAGGCAATCTAGGTATATTTTATTTATGCTAAACCTTGCCATGATTGTTTGCCCATCATATGTCATGACATCATGTATATTTTTGCATTCATGTTTTATTATGAAAAATCCAAAAATATCATGTCATGACATTCATACATCATGTAGTTATAGGATATTTTCGTTTGAAAAATTATTTCCTTTTGATGTATGCCATAACATAATCATGCATCATGTCTATTTCCTTAAAATTAAGGACAAATGACATTTAACAATACTTATTAACAAGTGACATCCTAGGTGGATGTCTAATATCTCTAAAATGCCTAGATATATATGCATGATCCCTAGAATAGGGCAAAACCAAAATCTCACATCTCACAAGGACTATAAGGTGACTTGTATGTGTTTTAGTGCACATTAGGTACAAGTGAGATGTTAGGAAGATGAACAAAACTCAAGATGTTGATTTAGTGCATTCTTTTGAGTTTTAGGTTCATCAAAACACATAGTTATGTGTTTTCCCATCATTGGGAAAGCTAATGTACAAGTCATGTGCATTAAGCCCAAGGAATGTGATGGGATATTGGTTTTGAAAATTATTTTAAAATGCTTTTGGAAAACCTTGGTGAGGGCTAGCTTTTGACAGTAATCACCATTGAATAGTTAGACACAAACTTGAAGAAAACGCTAAAGTTTTTAGCAAGTTTTCAAGCATGTGTCAATCTTTCAAAATATGATGTATTTTCATAGAAAACTATTTTTCCATGATAAAGTATGCCCTAAATAATGTCTACACGAAATTTCATGATTTTTGGATTTTTGTAGAATTTTCTAGGGATTTCTGAAGTTGGCTGAATTTGAAATTCAGCAACTATCAGAGCTCCGATCGATCCATGAATCAATTGGAGTTCCTGAATCGATCAGTGGATCGATTCAGAAGGAAATTCTAGCGAGCAGAAGCTCGCTGGATCGATCAGCCGATCGATCTACACATCCTGAATCGATCAGTGGATCGATTCAGCAAGGTTCAATCGATTGGAACCCAACTCCAATCGATCCAAGTTGCTGATTTTGGCTGGGAAGGCCTGATTTCAGCATTTTGAACCTATGTTAGTCTAGGTAACCATTCCAAACCCCTCAAAATACATTTGTATACATAAAAAGGGAGTTTTCATGTTGAAAACAAGGATGGATTGGTTAAGAAAGACTATATTGAAGTTAGGTTGAGGTTTGTTTTAAAGTTTTGAATATTTGAACCTCACATCTTCAAAATTTGGGTTTCCTAAAGGTTTAAGGATTCCAAGTCATTGTTGGTGCAATGACAGAAGTTACCACCATGTCTTTAGGGGGAGGGACTTTTTAAAGACATGAACACTATTTTTTTCATGAACCTTGGAATGTGGTTAACCTTCTTTTCAGAAAATGCTCATGAATGAGCGTTTGAACTTGAAATGGGGAGTGGATATCCTCATTATTTCAAGTGGTATTTCAAATGGTTGAAAAATGCTCAAGGTTGGGCATTTGTCTACTTTGAGGGAGAATGTAGGGAAAATGAAGGGTATGGGACCTTCATTATGATGTTGATCACGACCTTGAGAAACTCTTCAGGGGGAGAGTTTAAAAAGGGATAAAGGTTCAACGAGTGAAGTTGTAACCAATGATGAGTATCTCTTCAGGGGGAGAGATAGTGGTTGTTTGATGTGTGCCAATAGGGGGAGAATGCGTGGTTTAAGTTAGGCCTTCATTACCTATGGGGGAGGTCATAGGGGGAGAATGAAGGGAACCAACATTCATACTTTGGCATGAAGAGAGTTAAGGCTGTGGGATTAGCTTAACTCAGAGTAGTCCTAACTTAAAGGTATTGTCAAACATGAAAAAGGGGGAGATTGTTGGTGCAATATCCCTTAGGTCAAGGTTGACTGGTTTGACCAAGCTTGAGTCTTGGTCATAGTTTCGATGTTTGACAATACATGTAGACACATGGACAATGCAGGTGCAGTTGTTCATATGGGGAGATTCTGATCAGGGACTGATTAGTGTGAATGAAGAAGAGTCAAGTAGGTCAAAAGTGACCGGATACCTGACTGGGAAGTCCTAACTGGAAGGTTAGGTAGAGTGAAAGTCCTAGTGAGTGAAGCTAGGCAGAAGGAAATCCTGGTGAGTGAAGCCAGGTGAAAGTCCTAGTGAGTGAAGCTAGGCAGATGGAAAGTCCTAGTGAGTGAAGCTAGGCAGAAGGAAATCCTGGTGAGTGAAGCCAGGTGAAAGTCCTAGTGAGTGAAGCTAGGCAGATAGAAAGTCCTAGTGAGTGAAGCTAGGCAGAAGGAAATCCTGGTGAGTGAAGCCAGGTGAAAGTCCTAGTGAGTGAAGCTAGGCAGAAGGAAGTCCTAGTGAGTGAAGCTAGGCAGATGGAAAGTCCTAGTGAGTAAAGCTAGGCAGATGGAAAGTCCTAGTGAGTGAAGCTAGGCAGAAGGAAATCCTGGTGAGTGAAGCCAGGTGAAAGTCCTAGTGAGTGAAGCTAGGCAGAAGGAAGTCCTAGTGAGTGAAGCTAGGCAGATGGAAAACCCTAGTGAGTGAAGCTAGGTGAAAGCCCTGATGAGTGAAGCCAGGCAAGGGAAAATCCAGATGGATCAAGGATGATCAGACATCTGGTGGAAGTCCAAGTAGGTCAAGGGAGTGACCGGATACTTGGCACGAAGAGAAAAGTCCAAGTGGGTCAAAGGGACTGACCGGACACTTGGTGGGGAGTTCTTGTTGGAACCCCAAGGTGTTTTGATGTGAGAAAACAAGCTAAGTTAGGTCCTGCGTTTGTTTAACCCTTGTGTCTAAGTGTGCAGGAGCTTAGGAACACAGGAAGTCGAGCGGAAGACGCGGCTAGCGAGAAGGACGGCACGGGGAGAGAGCCGACGGGCTCGGTGCGTCCGAGGGACGAGGTGTCCGTGGAAGAGTACACTGGTGGATGAGAAGAGCGTGCGCGGCGCTCGAGGGACAAGAAACCGGGAAGGAAGGCTGCTCGAGGAGAAGGCCGGAACATGGGTTCGGGTGAGCCCTATTCCGGAAGGTCGAGATCACCCAAGCTAGCGGAGCCGGAGCGAACAGACCCGGACCAAGACGAGCCGAACTGAGACAAGTGGTATCAGAGCAAGGTGCTTCAGGAGGACTAACCGCCAATCGAAGCAACAAAGATGGCCGGACCAAGCATTGTTCCACCAAAATTCGAGGGGAACTTCGCAGACTGGAAGCGTCGTATTGAGGTATTCCTAAAAATAGATTTTGAAATTCGGTTTATTATGAAATATGGTTTGTAGCTCCAATAGATAAAGATGGAAAAGAAAAAGAAGAGAGTGATTGGACAAAGAAGGAGCAGAATGAGTCGGTAGCAAACAGCCGTGCGGAACATCACCTGCTGAGCGTATTACCGCCTCAAGAGGTCAACCGCATCGAAAACTATTTATCTGCTAAAGAACTTTGGGAGAAGTTCTTGGAACTCCACGAAGGCACGTCCGAAGCAAAGCTCGCTAGAAGGGACATCCTCCGCAACAAACTGATAAACATCCGTCTGGAGAAAGGTGAGAAAGTAGCCGGTCTACATGCAAAGGTAAAAGAACTAGTTACTAGTCTTGAAAACCTTGGTGAAACGGTAACAAAACGGGACACTATACGCTACGCGCTCAACGCGTTTCCAAGAACTCCGGAGTGGACATCAATCGTCGATGCTTATTACATCTCAAAAGACCTGGAGGTAAATACTTTAGAAGAGTTATTTTCTACCCTTGAATTACACGAAACTAGATATGCAGAGATATCAAAGGACACATCCCAGACTATGGCGTTGAACGCAACCAACAAGGATGAACCTGAGTCAGACTTCGAAGACGATCAAGAAGCATACATGGTAAGAAACTTTAAAAAGTTTTTTAGATCTAATAAATTTAAAATGCAGAATAAAAAGAATCAAAAAGGTAGAAGAAAGGTACGGTGCTACCAGTGTCAGAAGGAGGGACACCTAAGGGAAGACTGCCCAGAACTCAAGAAGGTCAAAATGAAGACACCCAAGAAATACAACCTAAAAGCAACTTGGGACGACACTTCTTCATCCGAATCAGAAGCTCAAGAATATGCCGGGATAGCACTGATGGCAAGCTACGAAGGACAAAGTACATTAGAACCCAGCATCGATGAAGGGGGAGCGACCTCAGATGGAAGTAGCGAAGCAGGGGGAGATTCAGGCTTTAAGTCTGATATGCCTCTTACCCCCTGATGAACTTTACTCTGGTATTAAGGCAATGACTAAATCCATGTATAAATTAGAAAATAAAAATGCCAAATTAAAAAATGAAATTTTAGAAACAAAGAGAATTTTGGCAAAATCATGTCTTATAGAGGATTTTGAAAAATTGAAAATTGAAAATGAAAAGCTAAAAGAAGAAATAGAACGATTGAAAAAATCTAATGGTTCAAATATTTCTACTTTTAGAAATTATATAGGTTTAAATTGGTATTATAGATTTCATCAAAGTCAAATTATAAATATATCAAAAATCTATATACCTGGGAAATACTTGGTTAATCCTGTAGGTAGGAACCTCTACTGGGTTCCAAAAACCTGTTTAATTTAAAATTAAAGTCCGACTTAGCATTTTTAGCAAGGAAATTAAACAACTAATTTCATTATGAGGTTTTGTCTAAGGAAGTGGTTGTTGCTCCAATAACCAAGAAGGCCTAGTGCCTCGTCACGACCTGGAAGCCAAGTATCGAAATGAAAAGTTTAATTGACTAACTGAAAAAACATTAATTTAAATTACTTAATGCTTTAAAAGAGTTATTCAATTTGTGTTAGAAAATAGGTAAAATTTTCAACTTGACTTAGAAATTTTTTTTATTATCTTAGAAATTTTTATGAAAATTGACTTAGAAATTTTTTTTTTATGAAAGTTATCTTAGAATTTTCTTATAATATTGCCTTATAATTTTTCTTAAAGTTGACTTAGAATTGTTTCTTATGAATATTAACTTAGAATTTTTTTTCTGAAAAATGTTTTACTTAAATTTTTCTCGAACGAAAAATTCCATAGACATTTTTAAATATTTTACACTCAAAATTTTTGTTTGAATTTACCTTAGACTTGTTTATAACTCCAATTTTTATGTGATCAAAGGGGGAGAAGTATGTTAAGTCTAGGGGGAGGTTAGATAATTTTTTATTTTATTTGAAAAATACTTGGACTTATTTGAATCTAAATTTTTTTTTTTGCATATGTTTACCCTAACTTAACTTGGGGTTGCTCACATCAAAAAGGGGGAGATTGTTGGAACCCCAAGGTGTTTTGATGTGAGCAAACAAGCTAAGTTAGTTCCTGCGTTTGTTTAACCCTTGTGTCTAAGTGTGCAGGAGCTTAGGAACACAGGAAGTCGAGCGGAAGACGCGGCTAGCGAGAAGGACGGCACAGGGAGAGAGCTGACGGGCTCGGTGCGTCCGAGGGACGAGGTGTCCGCGGAAGAGTACACCGGTGGATGAGAAGAGCGTGCGCGGCGCTCGAGGGACGAGAAACCGGGAAGGAAGGCTGCTCGAGGAGAAGGCCGGAACATGGGTTCGGGTGAGCCCTATTCCGGAAGGTCGAGATCACCCAAGCTAGCGGAGCTGGAGCGAACAGACCCGGACCAAGACGAGCCGAACTGAGACGAGTTGAATCGGAGCAGAGAGCCTGGACCAGAGTCAACTTTGTTGACTTAACAGGTCCGGGCGCTCGGAACCATTCCGGACGCCCGGGGGTTCATATTGGACCAGATCGAATCTGATCGCGAGCTGACCCTTGGGGGATAAAATTTATCCCCCCGGGGGCGCCCGGAACTCCTTCCAGGCGCCCGGACCAGTACTATAAATAAAGTACTGATCCGTACATTTGAAACAATGAACTTGTAATCAATTCTTTCTGTGCTTCCAATTCTGTTCTTTTCATTTGTGCTGTCAACGTTGTAAAGAGGCTACTCCGCCCAGAGGAGAATCAGATAGTGCGCTTACATTCCTTGGATTAGCAATCCCCTGATTGCAAACCAAGTAAAACTCTGGTGTCTATTCTTCTTTACTTAGTCTCTTTTATTTATTTATTACAAGTGTTAATTATATAGTTGAAATCCGAGAAAGGTTCGAGTTTTATTTTGTAGGGCAATTCACCCCTCCCCTTTTGCCGGTCTCCAAAGGGACCTACAGTTCTAGCAGGTCAAGGGAGTGACCAGATGCTAGGTATGATGTACCAACAGGTCAAGGTTGACCGGATGTTAGCTTGAGAGGCTTGGGACTTGGTTTTGGGCAAAAACCAAGAGCTGGATCGATCAGTGGATCGATCCAGGCCTTTCCTAGCGAACAGAGAGCCTCTGAATCGATCAGTGGATCGATCCAGAGGTCTCAATCGATCAGTCGATCGATTGGGACGCTGCTGCTTCGCGCGATAAGCGCTGGATCGATCCGTGGATCGATCCAGGCATTTTTCCAGAGCACAGAGGTGCTCTGGATCGATCCGTGAATCGATCCAAAGCCTCCCCGATCGATTGGGAGTTTTCGAATCGATCGGGATCTGACCGTTGCGTCGTATTTGAGCTGAAGGTGAGCGTCTCCTTCGGCATCTTTTTACCGATTCATTTCAGATCTCTCGCCAGCTCCTCCACAGCGCTCTCAAAGCTCAGATCGTCAGTTCTTGAAGGATCTTGGAGGTTTTCCAAGTCAAGAGGCGGATCAAAGCCAAGAAGAGAAGTTAGGATTAGGGTTTTCTGTACTCATTGTAAGCTTTGTGCTTGTATTTTGTTTCCCTTTCCTTTCTTCTTGTACTGAGAGTCTTGTAGGGCTTGTCCGCCTTTGGTAGTTACCATAAAGGAGTGTTATTCATAGTGGAGGGTGCGTGAGTAGGTGTGGATCCTTGGACTAGTCACCTCTTGTGAGGTG
Source organism: Zingiber officinale (assembly GCF_018446385.1). Classification (NCBI taxonomy): domain Eukaryota; kingdom Viridiplantae; phylum Streptophyta; class Magnoliopsida; order Zingiberales; family Zingiberaceae; genus Zingiber; species Zingiber officinale. The sequence goes on from NC_056004.1 coordinate 86,988,347, forward strand.
GATACCAAGTAAACCATCCTTGTTAGCGTTGTATGCTTTTGTTTCTTATATTTCCGCTTCATATCTCTGAAGAAACGAGCAACGCCGACGACGAGCACGCGAAGAGCTATTCACCCCCCCTCTAGCTACTTTTCGGTCCTAACACTCATTTGATCATATCCGAAAGCGGTGAGAGACGGATTGCTGGCAAGGTGTTGCTAGTGTTGACTAGAACAAGACTTCGAGCTAGAAACCAGGAGGAAGAAGGGGATGAGCTAGACCTCCAAAGAAGAGGGGGAGTTGTCCCCATCGCCAGAAAAGCCTGCGAAGAGTAAAAGAGTGAGGGAGGGGGTTAGAACGGAGATCGAGTTGCCCGGTCTTCAACTCTGATGCTCAAGTCAGTTTCCTGCGGTGTCTAAAATGGAGAAGATAAATAGTGCAGGAGCATGATGAAAAATGAATGTATGTAGCAAGGAGTATCCAGCGTACCATAGCTCGTAGGGCCGGGGCTTTTTATAGCAATAATGAGTGATGTGTCACATCCATGACTGTTAGAAGAGGTGATGCATTTATGACAAGGTGTTATGTTCACATTAAAGAATATGTCATGTCAAAGGTGTCTGAGGGTCTGGCCCGGACCCAGCCCGAGCCCGTAACCAGGTCAACGGGCCGGTTGCCCGTTGACCCGGTTCACCGGTTTGAACCGGAACCGGCTCGGCAAGTTGCTGGGCCGGTTCCGGTTCATTCGCTGTAAAATCGGTGAACCGCCGGTTAGTTCAGCCGCAAATTTTTTTTTCCCTTAGACGGCTTAAACCGTCGGTTAATCGGTGGTTCGTAGCCATTAGAAGGGTTTTTTGGGTATTTTTTCAACGGTTAGAATCATTTGACCGTTTTTTGATCAATAGCTATGATTTAGTGTCTGTTACTATCAAAACTCTATAAATAGAGAGCTCATTTCATCATTTTTCACACACATCTTCTCTACTCTTAATCTCATTTTCGTATTCTCTAATCTCTACACGCTTTGTTTCCAATTTTCAATTACAATGGAAGGAGGCCGCGGAGGTGCATCATCTCGAGCTCGGAAGGGAAAGCAAATAATGAATTCGCGGGAGGAGGGCCCCAATATTCAATCCACCGATGATGAGATCGAGCATCTTCCGAATCCGACACCCGAAACACAAGGAAGTACCGATGCAATTACTTCTAACGTTCGGGAACTTCCTCCTCTAAAGTCTTCTATTTTCACTAAACATTTTGAGAAGGTCACTCTTCCGTCGGGAGAAATGAGTGCAAAATGTAAGCACTGTAATGCTTCCTACAAATTCCAAGCCGGCGGCAGCTATGGGTCATTGAAACGACATGTAGAAACGAAGCACCCGGCGGAATATGAACTCGACCGTTCTCAAACACAATTATCAAGATTTTCTTCAACTAGCGATAGTACCGATTCCGGTTTATTTTTATATTCGGATAATAAATTAAGATAATCATTAGCTAAATTTATTTCCGTAGAACATCTTTCTTTTAGTTTTGGATCTAAATGCACATTTGAAAATTTTTGTAAAGAATCTCTTAATCCATGTGCTAAACGTGTTCCTAGGACTGCACTTACTCGTACAATTAAAAAATTAATAAAACAAGAAAAAAAAGAATTTAATTGTTGAATTTAGTAAATTAGATAATAAAGTTTCTTTATATTCCAATATTTGGAGTGATCATTGGCACACTACAAAAAAACAAGGGCTTTAGAATCGATTTTTGGGACCTTCCGAAGCGTATTCTAACCGCTTCAAATAAATTTGAAGCGATTCCTTTACTGACTCAATTTCATCCGCTCCTAGGATCTATTGTACCACAACAGCGACCGGTGGTGAAACAAGAATAACCGCTCCTAAAAGAATTATTCGAAGCGGTTATAAACTACTCCAACAGGTAGTCACAAAAGCGGTTGTTTAACCGCTGGTGTTTCTAGTCTTTGTAAGTGGTTGATAACCGGACCTATAGACGTGCATCACATTTGGTTTTCTAGCGCTGTGATTGCTTTGTTCTTGAGGCGGTTAACTAACGCTTCAAATTAATATATAGGAGCGGTTATTCTGAACGCTTGTACAAACATCTGAAGCTGTTGTAAACCGTTTGTACAGCCATGAGCACTGCAGTACATTTTCCCTTCTAAGAGTGGTTGTTAACCGCTTCGGAAGTCATTTAAAAAAAACATTTTAGAATTTTCTATTCCATTCTTACTGCACAAGCAACTCCACAATGAAAAAAAAACATGGTACATTTAAGAGAAATAACTAAAAAAACAAAACTGAATTGTCATTTACTAGGATATAAACCAAACAAAATCCAACAATCCACAAATGAGTATCTAAGTTTCAAGAAACATGAAATTCTAAAAACAAAAACATACTAATGATTACAAATGAAGGCACAAACTAAAATATATTTTTCCTTCAATATCTAATTATCAGATGAATCTTCTCGGGAGATAGCATTTTCTTTTGGATTTGATGTGACATCCATGTGTTTCTAAATGATGTTTGCCATTACAATTGCGATCTGTAAAAATAAATCAAAATTAAAATCATAGATTTGAACAAGAAACCAACTTGTTAATTTGATATTATATAATATGTAAATACCTGTGTTGGTAACAATTCAGGTCCATTAGACCCTCCAGCAGTTCCATGTATCATACTCTGCATAACACGTGTAAAACTTTCAAACTGATCTTGCATTTGTCTCATTTGCTCCATTTTTGTTTGAAATTGTGCTTTTTGCGCCTCCATTTATGCTCGCAACTGTGATTCACGCATCTCCATATCTTTGTTCATTTGTTCTTGCATTGCTTTGAATTTATCTGTGATATCCGTAGTGAAGTGATAGTTTTGCCTATTGTAGAATGAGCTACGTTTACATTGTTTAGGGAAGACTTGGCTAGGCAGTGCTCCTGCTCCTAGACATCAAATTCGACCAGAATGCTCAATTCCGAATACATCACTGCATAAAATTTATAATTAATACATATACATTTTGTAATAGCCTTAACAAAAATGATATCAAATTTTTTAAAAAATATAACCGAAATGCATCCTCATGCACTTCTATTGCTTGTGTTCCCTTAGGCATGTCTTATAGGCGAATTTGCACAGCCTCATCCAACAAATGCTAACAAATAAAACATCAATTGAATGAAAAATTTATTCAAAATCCATTTTAAAAAATTGCAACAAATTAGTACCTCATAGCTTATGGCTTCAACATCAACTGGAGCACCTCCTTTCTTTTTTACTTCTTCGACTCAAATGCATTATTTCGATGCGAATCGGCTTCCTACCATTGTCTTTCAACTAATAGAAGAACAATAACACCTATACAACAAATGTGACAGCTGAAATTTTGCAAACAATAAGCGTATATCAATCGTTAACAACATATCTATAAAGGTTAACTACATTCTATATCATTATAAACCTATATTTACAATACCATAGAAGCATATAACACTAGTTATTTATAACATCAAAGTTTAAACAACAAATAGGTAATATGAAACTTGTTGCAAATAAAAAAAAAAAATTGATACTTACAAATTTATCTTCCAAAGAAGCAATACTTATTCGTCCCTGTGCATGAGTTCCTTTTTTATTTTTCCCATTTTCTCGATTTATTTTTGAACTTTTCTGAAAAAAAAAAGTTTAATTAAGTTTTACTAGGAATATCCATAACTATATATAAAAAATTATCAATACTAGTGATTACCTCAGTAACCTTCCAGTGCTCACATAATCTTTCCCAGACTTCTATAACCAGGCCATGAGGAATAGGACGAATGGACACAAGGTCCCTTAATGGGCTTTAACTTGGGTCCTCCATCGCCTCCATGCAACTCCCATCATTTGCATCACAAAATCTCGGTGTTGATCGGAGATTATGAATCGTGCCTATAAACATAAAATTAAATATGTTAATGTTTGAAACTCATGTGTGATATTAAGTACTTCTCAACTTACAATAACAAGTTTCCATGCCTCCTCCAACCGATGCTTTGGAATTTTTCGCCAGTCTAAATAATCAAGGGGCAACAAAACTCCATTCCGAGCTATTGTTCCCACATAATTTGCTAGTACCGATTGTAAATCACCATAAGACTGGCCTCTTTCATTAAATATGACATGTAGAAAATCATCGTGATGCAATGCATGAACATCCTTCATTACAATCCTCCCACGTCTATTCAGCTGCCTCTGCGAAGGCGACACTGCATCTTCTTTGGATAAATATATATGCAAAATATGATTGTTTTGTCATGCGTTAAACTTAATTAAATATATAAAAAATATATTTCCAACCTTCCTCATGGAACTCCTCATCATGTTGTTGTGATGCTAGTGCATTATTTTGGGTTTCCGATGGTGAATGTAATGTTGTGTCTTGTGATTCAACTTCATCGTCACGCCTATTATTTGATTCTTGTCCCCTAGATCGCCTTCTGATATTCTTCATCAACTTTTGAAGTCTTTTGTTTGTCATTTTTCATATATACCTGAGAATAATAATAATAATAATAATAATAATAATAATAATAATAATAATAATGAAGATGGTAAAGATACATAACAAATAATTATAGAAAAAATAAACAAATAGACGATTGTAGAGATAAAGAAGACCCCAATTTTTGATGTGGTGGAGTTCTTTAATTTAATTATATATTATATAGAAAAAGAACATGATCAACAGGTTGCTTGTTTCTATGAACATTGGTCATGAATAACACGTATGAAAATTTCTCTCCTAGGGAACAACTTCTACATTCCAATCTCTAAAGGAAAATATTTACAACCAAATAAAGAACAAACACAATATTAAAAGAATCACCGCTCATAATCCTTCACAACATAAAAGAAATTTTATGGAAGATTTACAAAAGTCCATTAGCTATCTGAACACCAAACTCGTTTAAAACATAATGTTAAGAGTATTTACCTCCAGAATCTGAAAACGGATTGTAACTTAGGGTAGAACAAAGATTTTCTTTACACAAGACGGGAAAAATCGATTGTGAGGTAGATTTACTACACAGGCAGATTTTCTAAAAAAAAAAGCTTACAAGCGGGAATATCAAATACTAATACGGGATTCTGAATAAGATGACACCGTTTCGTTTTTCCACGTTCTTTTAGGCAACAAATAAGAGCCTTTTCGTTTTCCAAAATCTCTTTTTAATTAAGGCATACCATTTTTAACTTTATAAAATATTAGATTATTAAATTAGATGTGAGAAAATATGGCAATAGTATATAGAGAATTTTAGCTATGATTCCAAAAACGGTAAATTACTGTACATGATTAAAAAAAATAATATTTTATGATTTTGAAGAAATAATATGAAATTTACGAGATAGATATAAAAAATTAATATTGAAAGTAATTATATTTTCATCATAGCACAAATACTAATAAATCTTTTCAATTTTACAAGGATATAAAATCTCATCAATCCCCTGATTAAATACCAATTTAATTAATTAGTGGTCATCTAAACTTAGTAGATGGTACAAAAAATCTGTAAAATAAATAAACTTGATAATGACGTTGTTTGCCCATGAATTGGTAGACTTAAAAAAACGATCGACTTGAAGAGTAAACCTTACCGAGTTTTACACTTAGTCAATTTCTTCATTCTAAATATCTGGTAGAATTTATTAATAATAACTAAAATGAGCTCATAAATTTATTAAGATTGGTAAAATTTATAGTAAACACTTGACAAAGTTTAAATCAACAATGAAAAGTAATTGAAAACTCTGCCCACGTGACAATAGTCATTTGTGTGGTGACACTTATATTCATATAAAAAATTACACAAAAATAATAAATTGAAATTCACCCATGCACCTCAATAGGCTTCTCTTTCTCTTTGTGCTCCTTATTTCCCTACCTATTAGAAAACAAAATAAAACTAGTTAGTTGGATTCGTTTCCATTTTTTGCCTTTCTTCTCTCCCCGTAACATAATTGAAGATGAGTGAATGAATGATAGTCTAGTCGTATTCATTAAAAAGGATATCTTTTCAACAATTGAAATATTACAGTGTTTTCAAAAGATGAAAAATCAAGATGCAATTATCTCAATTTTTGTATCCGATAACCACCTAATATGTCACCAAGTGTTAACCAATACTTTAATAAGTAATAGTTTAATAGTAATTTTGTAATTTATTAATTTAGTATTTTTATCCTTTTATGATGTCAAATTAAATTTTTTATTACTAAATATATTTATTGTTGTAAAATAAAATTTGTTAGCCCTCGTTAAAAATTATATCTAGATCTGCCCCTGTCGACCGATTGAAGCAATGAAATAGGTGAGTTGTTAATGTCTAAATAAACCTGAACTCTTCTATTTATATCTGCTTAAATAAAACCTATTATTTTTAGGAGTGGTTCCAACTACTTCAAAAGGATTCTTTTAGAAGCAAAATATAAAACCACATCTAAATGTGCTAAATAGAAGCAGTATATCATAACTGCTTCTACGAAAAATCTATTGCAGCGGAAAGTACGTAACCGCTTCTAAACCTTTACTCATTCGATGCGGTTATTCAAACGCTTCAAAAAGACCGATTCAAAAACACCTATTTTTTTGTAGTGGCAAACACATTCGCATATGGGTGTGACTTGCCATTAGATCGATAACTCTTGGAACCTCCAAAAAAGATTATTAGCTTATAAAGTTTTTGATGAATCACATAATGCTCATAATATCGCACAATTATTATGTTTAATTTTAGAAGAATATGGTTTAACTCATAAAATATTTTCAATATTATTAGATAATGCTAGTTCCAATACCGTTTATATAGATGATTTAAAATTTGTTTGTCAACCTATTATTGACGGTTTATTTTTTCATATTCGTTGTGTATGCCATGTTTTAAATTTATGTGTTCAAGATGGTTTAAAAATTTTAGAAAGTTATATTAAACCAATTAGAATTGCAATTTCTTATTTATGGTCTCATCCATCTATAATGAAACAATGAGGTAGGTTTTGTAAAATTAATGGAATGAGACTTAAAAAATTTCCACGTGATGTACCAACACGTTGGAATTCAACATACCAATTATTACAAGATTCATTTCAATATAAAGAATTATTATGTGTTGGTGTGGGAAGCATCCGACGATCGAACCTTAGTTTTGATAATGGCAAAGGATTCAAAGTTAAGCTAGTGTGTGATCTTACATGTTTGAATGAGTGATTCAGGAAAGTCCTAGCTGCGGTTAGGCAAGTGAAAAACCCTAAGGGGTGGTAACCTTATGTCCTAGGGGGCGGTAACCCTAGGTGGAGGAAAACCCTAAGGGGCGGTAACCTTAGGTCCTAGGGGGCGGTAATCCTAGGTAGAGAAAAACCCTAGGGGGCGGTAACCCTAGGTCCTAGGGGGTGGTAACCCTAGGCGGAAAGTCCAGTCCGTCTGGAGAACCGGAGTGGCATCAGGTAATCTCTCCTGAGGGGAGTAGGTGAGGACGCGTTCCCCGTAGAGGGAACAGTAGGCGTCGAGTCGACCTAGGATTTTCGGTAGGAAATCCGAAGTTAGACTCGAACAGTCCGAAGACTGTCAGCTCTTTTTCACTTATGAATTATCAGATTCTAACATTGTCTTGCAGGGTATGCAATTGCTCGGACTAACCTTGTTTTGCAGGAGAAGCGGCTCCTGGAAAAAGGAGGTCCGGGCACCCGGGATGGATCCAGGCGCCCGGAACAGGTCCGGGCGCCCGGAACAGGTCCGGGCGCCCGGGACCAAACTTTATCCCCTGCGCGACTTCACCACGTGGAGCAACCTAGTTGGCTGGCCACGTCACACTCCAGGCGCCCGGAAAGGCCCCAGGCGCCCGGAACCTCATATAAAAGGAGGGTTGAGGTGCAGCTTTACTAACAACGATCTACTAAGCATTCTCCGTGCGACAAGCTGCTAACGTCTCGACTCAGAAGTGCTGCAACGACAATTCGGAGCTTCAGCTTTATTCTTTTTATTGTCGGTACAATATTCTTTTCTGCTTAAATTGTACTTAGTGTGTAATAGCTTTTACGAATTATAGTTGTTGCCCACCAGAAGCGATCAAGGATCGCGGGCCTTCGAGTAGGAGTCGTCACAGGCTCCGAACGAAGTAAATCCTTCGTGTCCACTTTATTTACTTTTCCGCTGCGTTATTTCTGAACAAGCTTTTACGATTTCGAAAAACGAAATAGTCACGAGCGCTATTCACTCCCCCTCTAGCGCTTTCGATCCATCAATTGGTATCAGAGCGGGGTCATTTTGAATCGGTGCAACCATCATTCAAAATATTTTTTCGTGGTTTTTTTTTCGGAGTCGATTAGAATTTAGCCTCATAGCTATATTCTAATTCATTTTTCCCTCGAATCGGTTTTTCTCGGAATTGGTACAACACCACCCGAGCTCGTGATCCATTTTTTTCCTACCGCACTACTAAGCCAGGACCAAGTCCTGGGACAATTCTTTTTTTGGTTGTTTTTTGCTTTAGGTAAAACTGAAATGGCCCTTCAAGAAGGCTATAGTACTGCCCGCCCTCCGCTATTCACCGGAGATGACTTCGGGTACTGGAAAGGTCGGATGGAGGCATATCTCCATACTCACTTTGAAGTCTGGATGATTGTCAAAACCGGATTCGAACGACCATCTGATAGCGCCGGCAAACCACTACCGTACGAGGACTGGGATGCATCTTTGATCAAGAAAGTGGAAGCTAATGCCAAGGCAACCTGCACCCTCCAGTGTGACCTATCAAAAGAAGAACTCAACCGCGTCGGCCCCTTCAGCAGTGCCAAAGAGTTGTGGGAGAAACTAATTGAACTTCATGAAGGGACATCCGACACCAAAGTAAGTAAAAGAGACCTAATTTTTAATAAATTATTTAACATCAAATTGTAGGAAGGTGAAACAGCTGCCCAACTCCATGCCCGGATTCAAGATCTGCTCAATGGTCTTCATGCAATTGGACAGAAGGTAGACAACCGGGACATCATAAGGTATTCTCTAAACGCCTTTCCAAGGAACACCTTGTGGGCATCCATGGTAGATGCCTACAAGGTCTCCAAGGACTTATCTACCATTAAACTAGATGAACTTTTTGTAGAACTCGAACTTCATGAACAGACTAATGCACGCCCGACCGAGAAAGGGTTGACTTTGGTTGCAGGAACAGGGAGATCGCGTGAGTCAAAAATCAAGCGGAGAACCGAACCGGAGTCAGAAGAAGAATCTGACTCAGAAGACGACGATGAACTTACAACCGAAATAGTCAACTTAGTAAAGAAGCTCTGCAAAAAGAAGGGCTTCAACAAAAAGGATCTCAGAAAGGCCATTCAGTCTAAAGAAGCCCAACCAAGCTCGAAGGTTAAATTCGAAGTGACCTGCTACGGATGCAATCAGAAGGGTCACATCAAGGCAAATTGCCCGAACAAAAAGGATCCAAAGAAACCCAAAAGAAAGAAAGTATTGAAGGCAACATGGGACGAGTCTTCTTCCGAGGAATCCGACGACGAAGAAATAGAACAGACGAACTTTCTCGCCTTGACAGCCCGGGACTACACCAACGGATCCGGAAGTGAGGACGAATCGAAAACCGAGTCCGAGAGAAGCCACGGATCCGCATCCGTTTCCGAAGGGCCGAACCCCTCTGTAAGTAAAAGTCGTTTATATAGTTTAATTAATTATTTAATGCATAAAATAGCTAAGTCCAAGATTCGAATCAAAGCGCTTCTAAAGGAGGTAACACTCCTTAAAGAAACGCCTAACAACGAATCCTTAACTGATCAAGTTCAGACTGGAACCTCAACTCAAGTTCAAAAACTTGAGGAAGAGAATTCCAATCTGAAAAGTCAAGTCAAGGATTTGAAAACAACCCTAGAGCGATTTTCCTTGGGATCCAAGAATCTTGACTTGATTCTTGGAACTCAAAGGGCAATCTACAATCGAACTGGACTAGGATATAAAAAGAAATATAAATCTTACCTATCCTTAATAAACAAACCAAATAGTAAATCAGTCCAAGCTTGGGTTGCCAAGTCCAATCTGATCAATCAAGTAGGACTTGGACATTACTGGATTCCTAAGGATCAAATACATTACCTCGATAAACCTTATCGAGGCTATGATCCAGGGGGAGCTAGCAGAAAAACAATTAAAATTAATAATTAAAATTCAAACTCAAAATTCGTAATTAAAACTTAAAATTCAAATTCAAAATTCATAATTAAAACTTAAAATTCAAATTTAAAATTCGTATTTAAAACTTAAAATTCAAATTCAAAATTCGTAATTAAAACTTAAAACTCAAAATAAAAAATTCGAAATTAATCTAAAACTCAAAATTCGAAATAAATCTAAAACTCAAAATTCAAAATAAAACTCAAAATCTAAAACTCAAAATTCAAAATTCAAAATAAATCTAAAACTCAAAATAAATCTAAAACTTAAAATTCAAAATTCAAAATAAATCTAAAACTCAAAATTCAAAATTCGTAATTGAAATTTTAAAATTTAAAACTCAAAAATCAAATAGAAGGAGGGTCCAGAATAGCTGGCAACTCCGAAATCTATTTACCCGACAGGGTAACCGAACTTAATCTACCCGAAATGGGTAAACAAGAGTAGATTACCCGGATGGGTAAATAAGGATAGATTAAAAAGGGTTAAACTTTAACTTGAAGCACAGTACTGGTGAAGTTTTTGGATGATAGTACGTTGGGAAAACTTGGGCATCGCATGTCTAGGAAGATATGGCTTCGACCTGGTGCTTTTGGCCAAGTGGAACTAACCGAAGCTACCCTTAAATGGATCCTAATTAGTTAGACCAAGGTTTAGTATTAAGCTCAATGGGTAGGACTATTTGGGAAACCTCGAAGGCATGGTTACTTTAATGAGCTCCTTGTGACTCACCATAGCCCAGAAGTTTATCCAAAGAACGCTTACTTGTTTAACCCAAAGCTAAACCTGAATCTAACATAAAGTTAAACTAAGCCCTAAAAATTGAACTAATTCATCTCACAGAATAATAGGATACCCTGATTGAAAACATAGATCGGGTGAGATGACTAGGCAAACTAAATTTTAAATCTTACTTAAGTTAAGTTAAACATTTTCAAAATTGAATTAATTTAAATATTTCTCAATTAAACATCAAATCACCAAACAAACCCTCATAGAATTAACTCAGATTAGGTAAGATGCAAAATTAGGGACTTACCTCAATCAAACTGTCTTTTGATCCATCAACTACTTTATGTGTAGGAATTGGATCAATGGATGTTGGGCAGTGGATGTTCCAGACATATGACTGGAGATCGGTTGAAGTTCACTAAGTTAAAACTAAAGGACCTAGGATCAGTTGCATTCGGCAACGATGGAAAACTGAAAGTAATCGGAAAAGGTAATATCGAACTTAATTCTGATTTCATTATTCGAAAAGTACTGTTAGTTGAAAATTTAAATTTCAATTTATTAAGTATAAGTCAACTATGCGATACTGGTTATTCAGTCAATTTTACCAAGTTTGAATGTATAGTCAAACATGTCGATAATCCAAAAATCATACTTAAGGGCACTAGAAAAGATAATGTCTACACCGTCTATCTACCATCATCCTCAATAAAGTGTTTTCTAACACAACAAGAGGAAACTGAGTTATGGCACAGAAGACTCGGTCACACGCACACAAGACTCATCTCAAAAATGAGTCAAAATGGACTAGTTAGAGGTTTGCCCAAATTAAAAGTTATTGAAAACTCAATCTGTAATGCATGTCAACAAGGAAAACAAACCAAGTCCACCCACAAGTCAACCAATACGGTTAGAACTACTCATCTACTTGAGCTCCTTCACCTAGATCTATTTGATTCACATGGAGCCAAGTCACTAAGCAAGAACCAGTATTGCTTAGTTATAATTGATGACTACTCCAGGTTCACCTGGGTAAAATTTCTAAAAACAAAAGATGAAACCTTTGAAAAATTTAGTAATTTTTGCAAATTAACAGAAAATAAAAAAGATACTAAAATTAAAAGGATAAGGAGTGATCATGGAGGAGAATTTGAGAATCACAACTTCACTGAATTTTGTGAGATAAATGGGTACAAACATGAATACTCCTGCCCTAGAACCCCCCAACAAAATGGATTAGTAGAACGTAAAAACAGAACCTTACAAGAAGCTGCTAGAACCATGTTAAACGAATATAATCTATCTAATCAATTCTGGGCTGAAGCAGTTAGTACAGCATGCTACATTCAAAATAGGATCTTAATTAACAAATTTCAAAATAAAACCTCCTATGAAATTTATTATAATAAAATTCCTAACTTAAACTATTTAAAAGTATTTGAGTGTAAAGTCTTTATTTTAAACACTAAAGACTACTTAGGAAAATTTACATCAAAAACAACCCCAGGAATATTTTTAGGGTACTCAACCACTAGTAGAGCATATAGAGTATATAACAAGAATACCCTAAAAGTAGAAGAAACAACAAATATAAAATTTGATGAAGACACTATAGATGAAACTGAAGATACAGAAAATGCTAATCCAATAAACATAGAAGATGACGAAACTCAACTAAACCTATTGAATCTGAAGAACAAATCACTAATTCAAGTGACATACGACCAACCAGAACAAGCACAAATCATCCATCTGACCAAATCTTGGGTGATCCAACTGTAGGAGTAAGAACTAGGTCATCCTATAGAAACCAGAGTCAAATAGCCCTAATTTCAAAAATTGAACCCAAAACCATAGAAGAAGCCCTACCAGACCCAGATTGGACTATAGCAATGCAAGAAGAATTGGCCCAATTTGAAAGAAATCAGGTATGGGAATTAGTGCCTAAACCCATTAACAAAACCATAATTGACACTAAATGGGTTTTTAGAAATAAATTAAATGATCAAGGTGAAATAGTAAGAAATAAAGCCAGGTTAGTAGCCAAAGGGTTCAATCAAATAGAAGGGATAGACTATGATGAGACCTATGCTCCTGTAGCAAGACTTGAATCCATCAGGATGCTGTTGGCCTATGCAGCACACAAAGGATTCAAGCTATTTCAAATGGATGTAAAATCCGCATTCTTAAATGGATTCATAAAAGAAGAAGTATACGTAGGCCAACCCCCAGGATTTGAAGACATGGAACATCCAAATTATGTCTTCAGATTAAAAAAGACCCTATACGGACTAAAACAAGCACCTAGAGCTTGGTATGAACGACTATCCAACTATCTAATATCAAAAGGGTTCAACCAAGGTCAAATAGATCCAACCCTTTTTGTAAAAACCTTTGAAAATGACATCTTTATAGCCCAAATTTACGTTGACGATATTATTTTTGGATCAACCAACTCAAAATTTCTAAAAGAATTTACCAAACTAATGGAAAATGAATTTGAAATGAGTCTAGTGGGTGAACTTAATTTCTTTTTAGGGTTACAAATTAAGCAAACCAAAGATGAAATTTATATTTATCAAACCAAATATGCTAAGGAATTAATTAGTAAATTTGGAATGGAAAACTCAAAAATTATTAATACACCAATGGCTACTAATGTTAAAATTGACTCAGACTTAGAAGATAAACCAGTAGACTTGAAATACTATCGAAGTGCGATAGGAAGTCTACTGTACCTAACTGCAAGTCGACCAGACATCTTTTTTGCAGTAGGTATGTGCGCAAGATACCAATCTTGTGCAAAAGAGTCTCACTTAACCCTAGTAAAAAGAATCCTTAGGTATGTTAAGGGAACCCTAAACGTAGGACTTTGGTACCCTAGATCTTGCACCCTTGATCTAACCGGCTACTCTGACTCTGACTATGCCGGGTGCAAGCTAGATAGAAAAAGCACAAGTGGCAGTTATCAATTTTTAGGGCACTGCCTAGTAAGTTGGTCAAGTAGGAAGCAACACTGTGTTGCCTTATCTACCACTGAAGCTGAATATATAGCACTAGGTGAATGCACATCTCAATTACTATGGATGATGCATACCCTTAAAGACTATCAACTTGAATATCAAAAAACAAAAATTTCAATCGATAACATAAGTACAATAAATCTAACAAAAAACTCAATTCATCACTCAAGGACTAAACATATAGAAGTAAAACACCACTTTGTAAGAGATCATGTAGCTAAGGGTGACATTGTACTCAACTATGTTGAGTCAAAATCAAACTTAGCTGACATCTTTACAAAACCCTTACCTGAACTTGAGTTCAGTACACTTAGAAGATAAATAGGAATGTGCTGGGTAGAATAGATACTTTCAATTCAGTCCTTTTAATGTTTTGTTTCATGTTTATAACTTCTAGGCAAAACTGATTTTTCAAAATCCCTACTTTACTAGACTTTCAAAAGTTGGATTTAGCCTAGGATTTCCCCCTAGAAGTCATGTTCCCCCAGGACTCAGCCAGAGCATCTCACAAACACCTAGGCATACCTTGATTGTGTTTGTAAAATATAGAACGGTGTGAGATGCATAGGGTACAGTCTAGACTCAAGAATGCTTATCTTTGTGCATTAAAATGAGTCTGGGCGTTAAATACGTGATTAAAAGTAATCAAATCAAGTCTTCCAGCCTTAGTCAAATCTAACTGGATAAATTGACTTGACTTGACTAACCAAGTGAACACTGTTGCCCTCTAGGCAATCAGCAAGTAGCTAAACGGTTAGACAGTTGGTGAAGGAAATAATAAGTTTAAGCATGTCTGTACTTAAGGGATCTGATACCTGATCAAAACAAATCTTTACTCATGCTTGGACTTTAGGGCTCTGATACCTTACTAAAACAAAATGACAAGCTATTAAAAAATAAGGTTATCGCTTCTCCTTTGCCTTAAGTATTCTTGAAATTCATTTCAAAGCAGCTTTTTCAAAAACTTTCTCCAAATTTTAAACTTTCAGTGTCCTCTATTCTGAAAATCTTTTTTAATCTTGTTAGAAAGTTATTTAAGCTGAAACTTTTTCGAAAATTCGTTAAGTTAAAATTTTTTAAAAGCTTTGAAAATTTTTAAGTTGAAAATCTTCCTTGGAAATTTTCTTTAAAAACCTGAATATTTTTTTTCAAAAAATTTCTGAAGCTGAAAATTTTGTTTGAAAATCTTTGAAGTTGTCATTTTTTGTTTGACAAATTCTGAAGTTAAATTTTTTTTGTTTTGAAATTTTTCTGTGAAAATTTTGGAAACTCCTCAAAACACACTAAGTTAAAAAGAGTTCCTCTTGGCAAATCACTTCAAGCAAAATCAATTGATAAAATTTTGAAAAATATTCTAAGGTGTTACCTTTCACTTGCTCCTTGCCTAAGTTAAAATGTTTTCTGCTAAATTCTGTTTTGAAAAATTAAGTTTTTCAAAACTAGCTCATTTTTGATATATGGCAAAGGGGGAGAATAGAGAAATTCAATTCAAAAAAGAAATAAAAATAAATAAAAATAGAAATTCAAATTCAAAGAAAGAGTAGAGAAATTCAAAGAAAATATTTTAAAGGGAGCTTGTATTAAGGGGGGAGCTATGTTTATCTTGCTATCACGCTTACCTTGTGTCTTGTGCTTATACATAACAGCAAATTTCTTTTACTTAACATTGAATTTCGGTTGTCATTATCAAAAAGGGGGAGATTGTTGGTGCGGGAAGCATCCGACGATCGAACCTTAGTTTTGATAATGGCAAAGGATTCAAAGTTAAGCTAGTGTGTGATCTAACATGTTTGAATGAGTGTTTCAGGAAAGTCTTAGCTGCGGTTAGGCAGGTGAAAAACCCTAAGGGGTGGTAACCTTAAGTCCTAGGGGGCGGTAACCCTAGGTGGAGGAAAACCCTAAGGGGCGGTAACCTTAGGTCCTAGGGGGCGGTAACCCTAGGTAGAGAAAAACCCTAGGGGGCGGTAACCCTAGGTCCTAGGGGGTGGTAACCCTAGACAGAAAGTCCAGTCCGTCTGGAGAACCGGACTGACATCAGGTAATCTCTCCTGAGGGGAGTAGGTGAGGACGCGTTCCCCGTAGAGGGAACAGTAGGCGTCGGGTTGACCTAGGGTTTTCGGTAGGAAATCCGAAGTTAGACTCGAACAGTCCAAAGACTGTCAGCTCTTTTTCACTTATGAATTATCAGATTCTAACATTGTCTTGCAGGGTATGCAATTACTCGGACTAACCTTGTTTTGCAGGAGAAGCGGCTCCTGGAAAAAGGAGGTCCGGGCGCCCGGGACCAAACTTTATCCCCTGCGCGACTTCACCACGTGGAGCAACCTAGTTGGCTGGCCACGTCACACTCCAGGCGCCCGAAAAGGCCCCAGGCGCCCGGAACCTCATATAAAAGGAGGGTTGAGGTGCAGCTTTACTAACAATGATCTACTAAGCATTCTCCGTGCGACAAGCTGCTAACGTCTCGACTCAGAAGTGCTGCAACGACAATTCGGAGCTTCAGCTTTATTCTTTTTATTGTCGGTACAATATTCTTTTCTGCTTAAATTGTACTTAGCGTGTAATAGCTTTTACGAATTATAGTTGTTGCCCACCGGAAGCGATCAAGGATCGCAGGTCTTCGAGTAGGAGTCGTCACAGGCTCCGAACGAAGTAAATCCTTCGTGTCCACTTTATTTACTTTTCCGCTGCGTTATTTCTGAACAAGCTTTTACGATTTCGAAAAACGAAATAGCCACGTGCGCTATTCACCCCCCCTCTAGCGCTTTCGATCCATCATTATGTTCATTTTTTGCACAAAATACTAATACTAATATATATTTATTTTCACAACAATGGAATATTTGTAGTAGTATTTGTGAAATTTTAAAACTAGTTAATGATACAACCGAACAACTTTCCAGTGTTTATTACCCCATTGCTCAATTACTTTAGAAAAATTTTCTAATATAGTATTAGTTTTAAATGAACATATTAATAATGAATCTTTATCTCCTTGCATCTTAGCTATGAAAATTAAATGGGAAAAATATTTTTATTTAATTTCTGAAATTTATTTAATTGCATTCGCTTTAGATCCTAGATTTAAATTAGAAGTTTTACAAGAAATGTTAACTTTATATTATGACGCTTTAATTCCAATTAAAGATTCTTATTCCCTGATCCAGTTAATATTATATATAATGTTAGAATTTATTTATATGATATTTATAATCAATATTATGCAAAATATGGAACACAAACTAATATTTCTGAAATGCAACAAACTACTAGTAGTAATTTAAAACTTACAAAAGCACAACTCTTATTAAAAAAATGGACAAAACATCCACGAGCATCCTTAAGTTCCACACAGGAACTTGAGAATTATTTTACGACTTCTTTTGATTTTAATGAAGTAGATAGCGAAAATTTCAATATCTTAAAGTGGTGGTCACAGAAGGCTCAAAGCTTTCCCGTCCTCTCCGTGATCGCCAAAGAAATATTAGCTTGTTCAGTGTCAACTGTTGCTGTGGAGCAGACGTTCAGTGCCGACGACAACATATTAGATGAACCATGATCAACTTTATCTCCCGACTCATTAGAAGCACAAGCATTACTGGACGATTGGACCATAGCGGAGAAAAGAATCCAAGGGATGCAACTTTCAGATGACGAAGTTGAAGATTTTGATACTGAAGGAACAAATACAACAGGAACAGGAAATGGAAGTGAGTGAAAATGTAAAAGGATAAAAATGTAAAAGAACTACGTGGGCTTTGATTCCCCTAAAGGGATATGTAGGCAACTTAAATAAGTGCAAGCCCTTTTCCAATAAATTTTAATTTCTAATTTGTAATTTATAATTTATAATTTTTAATTTTTAATTTTTAATTTTTTAACATAATAATCTTGAACCGTGGTGACCCGTGACGAACCGTGAACCGTAACCGTCTTGAGCAGTTAAGGTTAATGGTCGACCTATCTGGAACCGTCGAACCGGCGGTTCTGAACCGTCAAACCATCGGTTCCGAATCGTGGTCAAGTCTACTGTTATGTCACATATATTGCTCCACATGTTTGGACACCCATGTGTTCTAACAATTCATGTATTCTGACAACCCACGGGGGGGCCACGTGCTGTTCTGGATATTCGGGCCTGAGGGAGGCGTCGGGTCAGAGTGGAGGTAAACCAGAGTGTCTGAGCTGCAGAGCCGGTCGGCCATGAGCTGGATACCTGGTCGGGGAGCTGAGTCCCTGGATAGGACCAACCGCAGACTGGTCAGCTTGGCTTGGCCAGGAAGACTAGCAGATTGGTCATGGAATGTTGCGGGTCGGATTTGGCGGATCTACCCTAGGGACTCGACCCTAGGGGGTTGGACTTGGAATGTTGTCGGTCGGATCGAGCTAGTCGACCATGAAATATTGCCAGTTGGATTTGGTGGGTCGGCCATGGAATACTGTTGGTCAGCCCTAGCAAATCAACCCTACTATGGGTCTGCTCTGCACTACCGAAAATACTGGCGAGTGTCAGTCGGATGTGGCGGGTTGGTCATGGAATGTTGCCGATAGGATTGGGCCGGTCAGGCATGGAATATTGTCAGTCATCCCTGGCGGATTGGTCCTGCTCTGGGTTAGCTCTACATTATTGGAAAGACTGGAGGGTGCCGGTCGGATTTGGCGGGTCGGCCATGGAATGATGCTGGTTAAACCTGATGGGTCGACCCTGCACTAGGTCAACTCGGCCCTACCAGGTAGACCGATGGATCGGCCTTGCTCTAGGTCAGCTCGGTTTTGCCAGGCAGATTGGTGGATCGACCCCGAAATGTTGTCGGTCAATAACATGCAAGTTCATTTGAAAGAGCAACTCTCTTTGCATGATAGCTTATTTTGTGACGGTGAATTTTTTCATGTTCGTTGTTCTGCTCATATATTGAATCTCATTATCCAAGAAGGCTTGAAAGTGGCTAGTATAGCTTTGAATAAAATTAGAGAGTCGATCAAGTATGTTAAAGGTTCAGAGACTAGGATAAGGAAGTTTGGAGAATGTGTACAAGCAATTGGTAACATTGATACTAGTATTGGCTTGCGATTAGATGTGTCTACTCGTTGGAACTCAACGTATTTAATGTTGGATAGTGCCATCAAATATAGAAAAGTTTTGCTTCTCTTCAATTCAATGACAAGAATTATAAATATTGTCCTTCAAGTGAAGAGTGGGAAAGAGGAGAGAAAATATGTGAGTTCCTTGAGCTATTTTATGACACTACTAATTTGATTTCTGATTCTTCTTATCCTATATCAAATTTATATTTTATGAAAGTATGGAAGATTGAAGTTTTGTTAAAAGAAAATTTATCAAATGAAGATGATGTGATAAGCTATATGTGTAAAAGAATGATGGAGAAGTATGACAAATATTGGACTCAATATAACATAATGCTTGCATCTGGAGCTATTCTTGACCCACGAATAAAACTTTCGATGTTGGAGTTTTTTTATTCAAAGGTTGAAAGTGATTTTCTTAAATGCCAATAGAAGATGTATCTTGTGAAGAGAAATTTGTATAAGTTTTTTTATCAGTATTCTAATACTAACAGGACAAGTTCTTCACAACCATAATCTTCTTCTACTACGCATACACTTTCGCAAAGTGTAGGAGTTAAAGGAAAGAATAAAAGAATATTTGATGTAAGTACTCTAATACATTTTTTTCTTGTATTCTCTAATTGATTTATATTTTTTTGTCACTACTATTCTAATTAATGCAGGAAATGATGGCATATGAGAGTCAAACAATTACAAGTACTGGAAAATCTCAATTGGATCTCTATTTGGAGAAGCCAAAACTTGAATTTGCGTATTATCAAGATTTGGATATTTTGGAGCATTGGAAGAATCAAAAGCATCGATACCCAACCCTTGCACTAATGACATGTGATGTTTTAGCTATTCCTATAATTATTGTTGCATCGGAATCAGCTTTTTCTATTGGTGCTCGCGTGCTTACCAAGTATAGAAGTTGTACCCTTCATGAAAAAGTGCAAGCTCTTATTTGTACTCGCAATTGGGTACATGATTATGATATTGGTAATTTATTTATTTTAGTTATGTTCTTGACTTAATTGATATATTAGTTTATTGTTATTTTATTTTTAACTATCTTCACTTTTGTGTATTTTATATGCAGATAAAGATAATGAAGAAAATGCAAGTATCAAAACAATATTATCTAAACAAGAATCAAATACTCTAGAAAAGGATATCAATGAAGACAATGGAGATAGAGGAGGATCAGAACTTAATGTAAATGATGTCATTGATGAAATTTAAAAAATATTGTATTATTGAACTTTCTATTTCGGTTTAGGACTTTAGGTTCATAGAGTTATTAAACTTTCTATTTTGATTTTATGAACTCTTTTATGTTTTTAATTATTGTGTGGTGTGTTTGGCTATTGTGATTTGTTATGGAATCTCTTAATTATTATGTGGTGTAGAATCTGGTCATTTGGAATCTTTATTGGAAACACATGATTCTATTATGGTGAACTGATGGTGTAGAATCTATGGACTGTGGTGGTGTAGAATCTAGAGATCGGAGTCATTCATTGAAACATCTTATTTATTTATTTTACAAGTTTTGTAATGAATCAGAACCATTATAAGTAATCCTATCGTTATTTTCTATCTTGTTATGTTCAGATGTATTATTTTATTTATTTTATTTTTTATAGACCTGTGGGTTAGTTCGTCAAATCTGCAATTCATCTTGAGTTGGATTAGGTTGGAGATTTCATAGTTCGCTAGGATGGTGGGTTGGCCCGCCTTGCCACGCCCCGCCAGATGTTGGATTTGTGATGAGTTAACCCGTCCCATCATGGGTTAACCCTATATTCGCTCAGATTTTGAAAGCCATATTTTACATCCGTCAACGATTTAACTCATCCTTCCAATCGATCTTTAAAGTCATCTTAAAAATGATTAACCAAGTTAGGTAATATTGAATCTGGGATGATCGATTTAATTCAATGAAAATTTTTCATTGACTACTAGGATAAATTAAGAAACGCTCATAATGAATAGCTCAATAACCTAACAACTTTTAATTACGTGCCCTATTTAAATCTTCAAAGCCATCTTAGTACCGGGTGTCTTAATTTAATCTCCGTTCGATGGTTCTACGTCATTGGCCGTATCAATGATATTTTTTGCATTCCGCTAAAGACGTGGTGGAAGGAATAGTGGAATGCCAACCCGTCGAGGTACTTGTTGGTGGTGACAATGTGAGTCTTGGTGAAAGGAAATGATTATTATTATTAGCTTTCCTTTTCTCTGAATACATATTATTATATATAAACAATTTCTTCAAAAGTATTCATTTTTTTTATTTTATGTAAAAAGATTTCAAAACTTCTTAATTTGCACGTGGATATTATTGTATTCAATTACATATATTCCAAAATAAAATTTGTCTATAAAAATTAAAATATGGATTAACAATAATAAATAGGTAAACAGGTTGTTCATTGAATGCTCGTTTTGTTTCGGTTAATTTTTTCACTAATGAATAAAATACAGGGGCCAAAATAAAATATTAACCTTAGCCGTCGTTTCTGATTTCTCTCCACGTGGCGAATATTTCTCCAACGCCGCCGGCGCCGCCAGATGGAAAGAAGGTAGCCTCACTTTTCCCACTGCTGACTTTTTTTATTTTGAAAGGGAAAACTTCTTTTTGAATTTTCTTAATATTATTTTTAAATGGATCGAATTATATAAGAGGAGATAAATTATAGGATCATGAGATTTTCCGAGAATATAGCCTTGCTAATTTTCTTAATATTGATTTGAGAGCTCGATGACCTTCTTTATTTATTTATATTTTATATTATATTGATTTGAGAGCGATGGCCTGCTTTATTTATTTATTTCGTCTTTTGTTTCCCTTGTTCAGCGGTCGTCGTCACTGCGATCTCCAGATGTGTTCTCTATCTGCCTCGAAGTAGTTGCAGCGAGGGCGAGAGCGCTGTGCCACCGGCCGCCGGCCGCCGGACGAGTTCCCTTTTTGCTCCCCGCTCTTCTTTCTTAGCCGTTCGCCTTCAGCTGTTGATTCCTACTCCGAATTCCAGTCGGGTAGTTCGTTTTTTTTTTCTTTGAAAAATTCCCGAGGAAATGGAAGGGACTGGCTTCGATGCGTAACTTGGAGATGTAGCATAGGATCTTACCCCTGGTAGGTTTCATCTTTATTCTTATTCTCACCATTTTGTTTGCGGCACAATAACCCCTGTCCTGGATTAGCCAATAAATATTCTTTTGTGGATGATTTATCGAAGAGTTTGTGGCGATGCTGTTTGGCACATTACATCGAGATTCTGCTTCTTTTTCTTTTTTTTTTATCTTACCCTGTTTCTTTCTTAGGGTTAGTTTTTGAATGACCAAAAATTAATGAATGAGATTCGGAGGTAACATGCCCTGTGATTCAGGAAAGGAAAAACTTCTAGATAGTTGAATTGTCTCAGTATTGATTTGGGAGCTTGATGCCCTTTTTGATTGAGATTGAAGTTTGCTACTAGATGGTGTTGTTACTTGTATAGTTGTGCACCTTAGTTGTTTTATGCCACTGCTAACAAAAACGATTTAGTTGCTTTAAGGTGCAATGAAGGGAGTGTATGCGCCACTGATTCAAAAAGGCTAAGAACATTGATACAGTCAAGAAACAAGCTGTTAATTTTTGTAGCTGCCTAGCTAGAGCGTTAGACAAGTTACTTGTAGCAGCAACTGAACATGGGCATTATAAGTTTGGTGTTGACTGGTTTTACAGTGGAATTTAGTAAGTTAGTTGAAGCTAATACCCAATTTATTAATAATGGGTACTGAGAACCTGTGGTACTGTACATCAGTTTCTTTCTTTGAAGAAATGGATGTTTAGAAACATTATATTTAGTACATGGCCTTTTTTATCGGTAAAAATGCTAAGTATTTACAGAGTTCTTTAAATGTTGAACACACATTAATTTTGATGACTTATTATAATCACTAATGTTGTTGATAGAACCAACTTGACATTTTGGTGATCAAAGACAACAATGTAAAAGCAAACACCAAATGCTACGTGGTTCAATCTATGAACAAGGCATACATCCACAAGAAGGAACAAATAATTTTCCAGGTGAGATAAGTAGATAAAAGAGAAATGCAAGTCTTCAAGCACTCATCACTTGTTGGCAAAAAATTGCCTTTAGGCTAACCAAGAATATAAAAGAGAACTCACTTTCCAATTAATCTCTCTCTTCCAAGGACTCTTCAAATAGACCAACCAAGATTTTCTTCCCTGACATTGCACTACTGGGAGGAGGCATTAATGGTGGTTACTGCTTGAGAAGGCCAAACAGACGTTCACTAGTGCTAGATGGGAAGTTAGGAGAGGGGCGTGGTCCTTGTGTGTGTGTTTGTCAGAGTCTGCATGTATGTAGTTGTAAAAGGTTGATAAGGTCACAACCTGTGGAAGCTGAATAAGAGGGGGCTACAAGAGGAGGGAACAAGAGGGTCTCTAACCTCAGAAATGAGGGATGGGGACTACAAAGGTTGAGACTGTGGGAAGGGATTACACAAGGAGGAAGGAGACTTGGAAAGGGAGAGGACATTGGTGGTGGATTGGTCATTGTCAAATGGGAATATGAAATAGCAAAGGGAATCGTTAGGATTTGCTTCATCAATGCAGTGGAAGAAAGTCAGTTGCAGAAATGGGGAAGGGGCTACAACTACACGAGAAGGGGTTATGTGAAAGAATTCCTAAAATACCTCTTCTTTACAATGGTACCTTGTCATGTAAGATCTCAAGACAATTGAGAGGCTTTACATTCTAGGCAAGGTTGTGAGGATGAGAATCTTGCATAGGAATGGTAAGGGTGATTGAATTGTAGGAACAAACAAGTATTGGATTTGAAATGTAGTGAGTTGGGTGGGTTTGTCTAGTATGTGGGCATTTAGTTGTAACTTAAGCCATCATTGTTGTGCATGCAATTATTCTAACCTCCTAAAATTAGTTTCTATTGTATTCTATAGATTGTCATGTTATGATTTATCATATGTCTCCAATTGTATTATACCATTGATAACAACTGGATTTTAAAAAGCTGGATATGCAATCTTTTTTATTTAATTTTCAGCACAAAATTTACATGTTCTGTGAAAGTTAACACTGCTCCAATCTTGATCTTGCAGTGTCTGGCATACACTGTTTTCATATACGTTAATTTTCATGCCAGGCTCTACTGAACTTGTACTAACTTCATCCCTTCAGATCTCAGAGTAAAAATAAAATAACATTTTTATTCACAGGTATTTTTATTATCTCCTGACCTCAATCAAAATACATAGCTCAAGGCAAGTGAAGTTGATATGACCTGTTCTTGCTTCCGTGCTTTACTATCCAGGACAAAACATCATCACAATTCTGAGCAAGAAGCAGGATGTAAGAAATTTGATATGGTTTATTTATTTTTTGCTTTTCTCTCATTATTATATTATCTTCAGGAAGTTTATATCGCTGAAGAATGGCAATGTTGATATTGTGGTGACAAGGGAAAATCTGGTAGTGCTGTGTTAATTGTTGTAGCTTCATCTGAATCACTTGCATCCCACAAAATCAGAATGCCAAATATTGTATTTTCGATTGCTTGGATTTATATGACTTAACCAAATTGTTCACTTGGAATGCTTATTGAGTTTGTCATAATATTAGATGGTTGAGCAAGAATATGAAATTAGAGAGGTCATAAGAGTTAAAATTTGATTGGTTTTTGGTTGGTCAATAGAAAAGAGCTATGTTAGTTTGGTATGTGTTATTTATCTGATGAGCATCAAACTACCTTAGCTTGTATCTCTCTGGCTTGCCAAAAGTTGAGTGGAGATCGTATAAGTCTCCAAATAACTACATAAGAAAGGAATCAAGGCAACTAATAACCTTTTTAGTAGACAAGCCAGCCTCATACTTGGTCTCATATAGTTGTTTTGTTTGTTAAGCGGCATTACTTTTGCAAGACTGACATGCAAATACAAAAGTAATACTACCCTAATTGTATAAGAGTGGCATTACTTTTGCAAGACTGTCATGCAAAAGTAATGCTCTCATCAGACAACTACAGGTCTAATGCCACTTAACAAAGAAATTTGCATATTTCTATTTATCCTTTGGTTCACTTAACTTGGTTCTTTTGGGGCTTTAGGTTAGTGTGATAAGTGCAGATGATTAATAGCACATGGAATGATCCATAAAATTGGTGAGTTATCAGGACGTCCTTCAGGATACTTGATTAAAGGATAGTTAGTCTCAAGAGATGCACCCCTAAATGTGGTAAGAGTTTATGATACATCATGTCTGATGGTTTCTGGAGGCTCTTTTTTCGTTAAACACTGGGGCTTAGTGAAAGGTTCAACGGTATCAAGTGAGGAGGCACTAGGTAAGTAGATACTATCTATTGTTGTGCTAAAATTGGAGTGGTCTTTCAACTCCAAATTTCAAAAGGGGCTTAGTGAAAGGTTCAATGGTATCAAGTGAGGAGGCACTAGGTAAGTAGATACTATCTATTGTTGTGCTAAAATTGGAGTGGTCTTTCAACTCCAAATTTCTTTTGAAGTCGAGGATAATTCATCGAGTGATTTTTCTGATATTTTTTATTTTGCAACACTTTCTAGGAGATGGTCGACTTAAGAAGAGAGGTGATTCTATTCTTGTTTTTAAGGTTGACACTATTTCTAATTCTTTCTTTTCCCTTTCATGTCAGGTTAGTGTAATGGTTTTCAGGGCTTCCTTTGTTATCTGTTTCTCTGGTTTAGATTTTGAAGGATTAATTTTGATATAATTTTAAGATGTGTATTTTCTCTTCAATCATTTTGGCCTTACCAAAGGATGATATGAGTCATATGACAATATTCATGGGGAAAATGTCACCTCATATCTCATTAATGTAGCAGCTGAGGTGCCATTAATAATAGGTAGCCTGCAGATATCTATTATGACATGGTCTTCTGCTTTCTCTATGCAGGGTATCCATCCAACAAGAACATAAAGCTTTTCTCCTACAGAAAACTGAGATCAGCTACAAATAATTTTCATCCGAGCAATAGGATAGGCCGTGGTGGGTTTGGAACAGTGTATAAGGTGATTCATGTTACTCATCATAGCATATGCCAGAATAATTGTGTGCTGTTTATGAAATGCTCACTTCTTCATCTTTTTCTATGACTGACTGCAACAAGTCAACTAGAGTTAATTGTGTGTTAAATATGTTCAGTTCCTAAATTTTCTTTGAGTTGATTTCTGCAGGGAAACTAAAATGGCACAGTTTATATGAACCTTCTTCACCTTATACATATAGTTGCTATGATTCTTGTGTAATTCTTGTTGGTTCCCTGATGGTCGGCTAGAGGAGGGGGTGAAGAACCCTGAAAGATAAAAAACAAAAACCTTTCTTGACTTATAGCTTATTAGAGCAAACACTTGTATAAAAAGAATAAAGAAGCATACAAATCAAAGACAAATGCATAGAAAGAATTATTTGGTTGCAAGTAGAGGATTGTTAATCCAAGGCAAGTGAAAAGCACTATAAAGATCTCCTTTGGGCGAAGTAGCTTCTTACAACGTTAATGGCTCACAAATAGTAGTAGAACAAAAAGAGAATGATTTACAAGTGTTTTTCCTAACTACTGGGATCAGGGTTGTATTTATAGCTTGGTCGGGGCGCCTGGAGGGGATAAAATTTTATCCCTATCGCAATGGAGCACACCACATTGTATTTGGTTGATTTTTCAGGTCCGGGCGCTCAGACCAAAAAGTCAACATTTTTTTGACTTTCGATCCCGGTCTTCTGCTCCAGTTTCGCTCGCATTGGTCCAGGTCTTCCGCTTCGACTTTGTTCGCTTGGGTGATTTCGGTCATCCGGAATAGGGCTCACCTGAACCCATTTTTTGGCCTTCGAGCAGTCTTTTGCTCCGGCTTCTCGTCCTTCGGAAATGTTGCGCGCCTCCTCATCCGCCAGCATACTCTTTGGCAACGCCTCGTCCCTCAAACGCACTGAGCCCGTCGGCTCTCTCCCATGCCGTCCTTTTCGCTAGTTGCGTCTTTCGCTCAACTTCCTATGCTCCTTAATTCCTGCACACTTAGACACAAGACATCAAAATAACAATAGGACCTAACTTGACTTGGTTGATCACATCAAAACCATCACGGGTACTTACAATCTCCCCCTTTTTAACGTGGATCAACCCAAATTAAGTTAGGGTAAACAAGATATTAAATAAAAGCATTAAATGAAATTTCAAGTTTTGAAAAGTAAATATGCAATATTTTTAAAAATATATACCTCCCCCTTAAATTTAACTTCTAACTCTTCTCCTTTAATCACATTAAAAATAGGGGTACTTTAAAATGACTCAAAAGAAAAAAAAAATCCAAAACAAAGTCTAAGGAAAATACTATTATAAACGATTATCTAGGAAATCATGAAAGTTTAAGTTTTGACAAAATCTGGACTTTAATAAGTTAAAGTTTAAGCATTGAAAAAAAAATTTAATAGGGGTTGAACAGACATTTATAAAGCAAATATAAAAAGGAGTTAACTTAAGCAGAAAATAAATTCCAAAAAACTTGAATTTTAAAACAACCTTTTTGAGTAGTTGACAAATATTTTGGGCAAAATAAAAAAATATATATATAATAGTTGACTATTTAACAGTTACTCAATTAAACATTCATTTCAATAATTAGCTTTTATAACAGTTAACTATGTAGTCAATCAAACATTTATTTCAATAATTAGCTTCCATGGCGAGGCACTAGACCTTCTTGGATATTAGAATAACAACCACTTCTAGACAAAGTCTTTTAAAGAAATTAAACATTTAATTTTCTTTTTGCAAATTGTAACTTAAAAATTAATTTATTCTAGGCAGGATTTGAGAACTCAATATAGGTTTCTTCCTACTAGATTTATCAAATATTTTCTAAGGATATATGTTTTTGTTACTTTTCTGATTTGGTCCTTGTGAAATTTATAATACCAGTTTAATCCTTTATAGTTTCTAAAATTTGAAGCAGAAAAATTTGAACATACAAAATTTTTTAAGTTTTTTATTTGTTCTTTCAAATTAGCATTTTCAATTTTTAACTTATCTAGATCCTCTATTAAGTATGATTTTGCTAAGGTCCTTTTTATCTCTAAATTTTCATTTTTTAATTTGTCATTTTTAGTTTTTAATTTGCACATTGATTTTGTCATTGATTTAATGCTGAAATACAGAGTTGATCAGGTGGTAAGAGGCATACCTCACTTACTATGTCAGATCTGAAGCTTGATTCTCCCCCTGCTTCGCTGCATTCGTCTGAAGTCGCTCCTCCTTCATCGATGCTAACTTCTCAGGTGCTTGATTCTTCGTGGCTAGCTATCAGTGCTAGATCAACGTATGTTTCTATTTCTGACTAGGATGATGAGCTTTCGTCCTAAGTGGCATTGAGATTCTTGTGCTTGTTTTGCTTTGGCCTCTTTTCTTTTTCCTTTTTAAGTTTCGGTCAATCCTCCTTTATGTGTCCTTCCTTTTGACACTCGTAGCATTGAACCTTTCTTCTATTTCTTGAATTTTTTCTGTTCTGCATTTCTTTAAATTTGTTAGATCTAAGAAACTTCCTTAATTTCCTTACCATGTAAGCTTCTTGGTCTCCTTTTGGATCTAAGTCGAATTCGGGTTCGTCCTTCTTTGTGGCTCTGAGTACCAGGTTCTGCCTAACTCTTTACTTGATCCTGCACATCTAGATTCATGTAATTCTAAAGTTGAAAACAATTCTTCTAGTGTACTTACCTCTAAGTCCTTCGAGATGTAGTAGGCGTCGATTATTGAAGTCTATTCTGGAGTCTTGGGAAAAGCATTGAGTGTGTAGCGTATCGAGTCCCGGTTTGTTACAATTTCGCCGAGGTTGACCAATCCGGTGATCAGTTCCTTGATCTTCGCGTGTAGTTGGGATACCTTCTCACTTTTTGCCAGACGTACATTTGTTAGTTGATTTCGAAGAAGGTCTCATCGTGCGAGCTTCGTTTCGGATGTGCCTTCATGAAGTTCCAGGAATTTCTCCTAGAGGTCTTTGGCCGACGACTAGCTTCCAATGCGGTTGACTTCTTGAAGCAGCAACACACTTAGCAGGTGATATTTTGCTCTGCTATTAGCGACGAAATCACTTTGTTCCTTTTTCATCTAGAGGTACTCTTCTTTCTCTATGCCTTGTTGATCTTTTAGAACTACAAAATTATATTTAATAATTAAAAGAATTTCAAAATCTGTTTTTAGGAATATCGTCATTCGGCGTTTCCCTCGAACTTTGCCGGAATGAGGCTTGGTCCAGCCATTGATTTCTTGGCTTCGGTCGGTGGTTAATCCTTCTAAAACGTCCTTGCTCTGATACCAATTGTTGGTCCCTGGTGGCCGGCTAGAGGGGGCTGAATAGCCTTGAAAGATAAAAACAAAAACCTTTCTCGACTTCTAGCTTATTAGAGCAAACACTTGTATAAAAAGAATAAAGAAGCATACAAATCAAAGACAGAGGCACAGAAAGATTTACTTGGTTGCAATCAGAGGATTGTTAATCCAAGGCAAGTGAAAAGCACTATGAAGATCTCCTTTGGGCGGAGTAGCCTCTTACAATGTTAATGGCTCACAAACAGTAGTAGAACAAAAAGAGAATGATTTACAAGTGTTTTTCCTAACTACTGGGATCAGGGCTGTATTTATAGTCCTGGTTGGAGCGCTTGGAAGGGTTCCAAGCGTCTGGAGGGGATAGAATTTTATCCCCATTGCAACGGGACGTGCCACATCGTATTTGGCTGATTTTTCAGGTTCGGGAGCCCCGAGGGGGTTTCGGGCGCTCGACGTCCAGGTGCCTGGACTAGGCTCGGGCGCCCGAACTAAAAAGTCAACATTTGTTGACTTTCAGTCCCGGTCTTATGCTCTGGTTCCGCTCGCATTGGTCCGGGTCTTCCGCTCCGGCTCCGTTCGCTTGGGTGATTTTGGCCATCCGGAATAGGACTCACCCGAACCCATTTTCCGGCCTTCGAGCAGTCTTCCGCTCTGGTTTCTCGTCCCTCGGAAACATCGCACGCCTCCTCGTCCGCCAGCGTACTCTTCCACATCGCCTCGTCCCTCAGATGTACCGAGCCCGTCGGCTCTCTTCCGCGCCCGTCGGCTCTCTTCCGCGCCGTCCTTCTCGCTAGCTGAGTCTTTCGCTCGACTGCCTGTGCTCCTAAGTTCATGCACACTTAGACACAAGACATCAAAATAATAATAGGTCCTAACTTGACTTGGTTGATCATATCAAAACCATCACAGGGTACTTACAATTCTATCATATGGACATAGTCACATCCTGCAGCACATGTGTCACATCTTTAGCACATGTGTCACATCTTTGAAGTTTTGAATTACGGGCAATTTTTTTTAAAACTAAACATATTAAGATAATTTGAACAAGAAAAGAAGATATGATATGCAGTTTTAGTAACAAGAAACAAATTAATGGAATAGTTAAGATAGATGATGATTTTCTAGAAGAGTTTTAGATATCTTAGAGTCATTATTCAATAAAAAAAGGGAATATTGATGAAATCATCATTAATAGGACAAAGACTTAGTGAGGAAAGAAACTTCTGTAGTCCTATGTGATCGTTGTGTTCCTTTAGGCTAAAAGGCAAAATTCTATAAGACTTTGGTACCACTTGCCATACTTATGGATTGTAACGTTGTGTTGTTACATGCAACATGTGCAAAGTTTTAAGATAGCAAAAATTAGAATGCTAAGATAGAGGCGTGGAGATACTAGAAACTATAAAGTGAAAAATATTAATATGATCAGTTTGGTCTGAATCTAATAGACAATAATTTTTTTTTAAAAAAAAGGTAGAGATGGTATAGGCCCATCTAAAGGCAATCAATAAATTCTATAGGATAAAGAATTGAATCTATTAAAGTGTAAGGGCTAGAGGAAGACCTAAGAAATACAAGTCAGTATAATAAAAAATAATTAATTAGTTTAAATATTACTAATGATCTAGCCATGTATAGAGCTCAATGAAAGAGTTAGATTTATGTAGAGCATGACTTGATAATGATGAACATAAATTTAAAATGACATCATAATTTCACTATGATGCCATGTTAAACTTTGTATTGATCAATTATGCTATATTTTTTTGATCTCCCTTTTAGACAGTGGGGGCCACCTTGGAGGGGTCGCCGAGGTGACGGTTTCACCGATTATGTTATATTTTTTTTATTGGTAAACATTAGTAAAATTATAAAAAAAAATTACTTGTGATTTTATTTATAATAAATAACATTTAAAATTATTGAACAATGTATGATGGGATATGATCATTCATAAAAAATGCCATTAGTGTTTTTAGTTAAAGTGGAATTAGATTTCTTACAAAAACTTCTAGTGGTATAGTAATGCCTATGTGGTTTTGATGTTTGGACAAAAGTTTTAGACCTAGTGGGATAAAACTTGGTTGTTGTTGTTGTTGTGTGTCAAGTGTGCAAGTGCAAGATATTTGTCATTGATATTGTTGGTGCAATGGATGAAGTCTAAGAGATTTTAGGTTAATTGGACACTTGGTAATCGGAAAATTCCAAGTATGTTAAGGAATAGATGGAAGTCTTAATAGGTCGAGGTCAACCTAATGCTTGGCAAAAAAGAAAGTCCCGGAGGCAAGGTCTCTTAGCATGGAAAATCCGAAAGTGAGGCTTCTTGGCACATGAAGTCTCGGAGGCACTACCTCTGAGTAGGTAACTTATGGTGAAGTGGATACTAGAGCACACTTGTATAAAGGGTTATACGTGTGACTAGACTTGGGCAGGGACTCAACCTGAGTAGTCTGACTTAAGTATTTAGTCAACTGCGGGTGGCTTTCAATTGGCTGGAATATGAGTCAATTGGTCAGTCAACTAACTTCCTAGCAAACATAATGTTGCTATTCGTTGGTGAGTCAACTGGGGAACATTAAATAAATGATTGATGTACCAATGGGCAATTGGAACATAATTGTTGATCTAACATAATCAGACTCAAGTTCTAGCTCTTGAGTCGATTAATTAATGGTAAATTGAGTCAACTTAAGTATCTATTGTGACACAGTAAATTGGTAAAATTAAGTTAGCATTCGACTGGTCTAGCATAGGAAAGCAATGTTCAGGTTGAAACAAAGCTGCAATTAATGACTATAAATATGAGCCAAAATGAGCATGAGAACTAAAAGTGCTTACACTTACAATTCTGGTCTCAACTTTCTTGCGCTTCTATTCTTTACTCTTGTGTAATCTCTTCTTTAGCTTAATTTTCATCTTATAGGTAGAATAGGATTAGATGTTTTTCCACCTCTGGAAGCTATCCAAGGAAAAAAGATAGTGGATTGCAAGGAGTGACTCCCCGGCAAGTCATAGGTTGTAGAATTAGAAATCATGGTTCCAACCATGTAAAAGGCTTGTGTTTGCATTATTCATTTTGTTAAAAATGGTACTGTTTTTGTTTCTACTGCATACTAACTCAATTGTAGACATGAGCAAGCAATCAAATGATGGACCATTCAATCCCCTCTAGCCTCACCATCGATCCAACAACTTCAAGTATGTGCATAAATTTACTAAAAACAATTGTTCATGCTATATTTGTCACAATCATAAAAGTCTATACTAGGTTTAGCAATTAATAGGAATTATATTTGCACGATCTCATAATAATTCCTTCTTATTCTATCAAAGAATTACAATCTCATTATTAGTAATTTTACTCTTTTTTTCAAAACAATATTTATTTTTAGAAGTATGCAATAACTCTTTTTATTGGAGATTCCTCCATTTTTTTTTATTGCCTTGCTTTTGTGTGACAGGGGATACTTGGAAATGGAGTAGCAGTTGCAGTGAAGGTACTATCCACAGAATCCAAACAAGGAATTAAGGAATTCTTGACTGAGATTGATACCATCACAAATGTGAGGCATCCGAACCTTGTTGAGCTTTTAGGTTGCTGTGTTGAAGAAAGTAGTCGCATTCTTGTGTACGAGTATGTGGAGAACAGTAGTCTTGATCGTGCATTGCTTGGTAACTTGAGTACACTTATCAATATTGATGTGAGACAGAACAGTTCTCTTTGTCTGATTTCATAATTTTCTTTACCTTATAGGTATGACTGTTGACACAACCAATCTGAATTGGAAAAATAGATCAGCTATTTGCATTGGCACTGCTACAGGTCTTGCATATCTGCATGAAGAACTTGAACCCCCTACCGTGCACAGAGATATTAAAGCTAGCAATATTCTTCTTGACAGTAACTTTGCCCCTAAAATAGGAGATTTTGGTTTGGCAAAACTTTTCCCTGATAATATTACACATATCAGCACACGAGTAGCTGGAACAAAGTAAGCCATTGTTAGACATTCTGGGATTTCTAGTTTTAAAATATGATGTTTGAGTAATAAAGAATACGAAGGTTTAATGGTTATAAACCATGCGTATTAGGTGGATATTTTCTGTTCATCTTGTAAAGTATTATGTTAATAAAGTAACTGGATAAAAATTATTGGTTTTTGGTTTAAGGCAGCTAATTCCATGCATCATGTTTTTTAACAAGTTTTAAGTATGACAGCCCACAGTGAATGTCTAACATTCCTTAGTCTGTTCGCTTGTGACATCTAAGGTAGGTACCTGCAACATCTGTTTTTCATCTTATCCAGCTAGATATGATTACCTTTATTGTGAACGACAATCTTTTGTTAATAGAATGTGGAACATGTGATGACAGATGCTCCTGTTATTGCTACCTTGAAATTAGAGTGTGGTAGTATCAAAAGAGATATATGTGCACAACACGCTAAAATTTATTCTCAATCCATATTTTCCATCTTCTCTGGTACTCATTCATGCAACAATTAACTGCAGTGGCTATTTGGCGCCAGAGTATGCCATGAAGGGCCAATTAACTAAGAAGGCCGATGTATACAGTTTTGGCGTGCTTCTAATTGAAATAATTAGTGGCAGGAGTAGTTCAAAGACATACTGGTCAGGGATGGGGCAACCTCTCTTACAATGGGTAAGTCACGGTTATGAATGGCACATATATTACTTGTTCGCTATCAGTGAAGTTTTCTCTTTTATGTTGTAGTTGTTTTTCCTGGTCTTGAAAATGGGTCATTTCGAACATATATGCTCAACAAAGTGACTTGGCCATAATAATTCATAACATTGACATTCTCAATCCATTCATCTGCTCAACATGCATCAACACATTGCATAAACATTCAACTAGAATATATAAATTATGATTTACTCGTTTAGGTTTGTGATTATGTTTTGAGCTATGCTTAGGTGAGAAAATAGCATCGTGGGTACACTAGTCATAGCAAATGCTAGCTTCCAAAGAGAGAAGTCATTGGTTCGTCACAAATCTACAGTGGACTGCATTTTGTTAGATTTTTTTTTTGGAGACAACTCAACATAGTCACATTTCTATGCTATTCTTTTCAGATAGCTAAATTATATGTACAAACCCTCGACTTTGTTAGTATTCCATGGACATCCTACTGTTCCTTCGCAAATCTCTGTCTGTCCATCTTCTGACTTATTTAGCTCGGAAAACAGTAAACGTTAGTGAACTTTGATAGATTGGTTAAGTTATATCTGTTAATAATACTACTAAACCAATAAGCAGTAGGCTTTGAGAATCTTTTAACAAGCTTGTTGTTTCCTGACTAATCAACTACCATTTATGTACTCCAAATGCTAGACATGGCAGCTTTTCAAGGAAGGGAAGCTTAAAGAATTGGTAGATCCATCACTTGGTGAATATCCAGAAGAGCATGTCATGAAATTCATCAAAGTTGCACTCTTCTGCACGCAAGCGGCTGCCGGGCGAAGACCTTCGATGCCCCAGGTGGTAGAGATGCTGTTGAGGCCCATTAAACTAAACGAGGAGGAGCTGACGCCTCCAGGTTACATCGATATCCCTTCAAAGATAAACCATGGTTCAAGAGGTACAACCTCCAGTAATTTTCAATTGAAGAAATCAGCTGCTGGTGATTCCACTAATTTATTAATGTCGACTTCTGATACCTCAACAGAAATATCACCAAGGTAAGCTGTATCAGTGCCAGGATTGGCATCCTGTGTCAAATAGGTAGTGGGCATCAGCAGGAATTTGTGTTGTCATTTGTTTTTGCGGTTTGTGTTCTTATTTTTAACTTTACAAATATGTGCCTGTGGCATAAAATGTTACTACATTATAAATTATACAATAAAAATTAGGTAAAAATCAAAAGGGCATTTATCATTTACTTCGTACCATCTGACTTGAACCGTCCAAATTACTTTTATATTATTTGATCATTCGTGTAGAAGTTAGTAGGTAGCTTTTATAATGTGGAGACATTTTGCTTTGTTTCTTTAAGTGATAATTTGATTAAAATAATATTTTAATGAGTATGATAACTTTATGATGTTAAATGAACAATATATATGATCATGATCTCTGTTGTATAGAAATTAACATGTAACTTTCACACGTTGAATTTAGCATGTAGTTTCTACACGATGGAGTATCAGAGATGGAGTATCAGAAAATAGCAGGAGTCTTTTGGATGGTTTGATGGACGTCCTTGATTTTGCTCTAAATTTTAGGTTGAACAGATAACTTTTTTGGTTCTGATTGATTAAATAAATTATCGAACCAAATAAATTATCTGAAAATGGGGAAATTTAGAGATACATATTGAAAAAAAATAAAGGATAACATACGTTTAACCCTTGTATTTTCTATCCAATAATATTTTGCTTCCTGTATTTAAAAAATAATATTTAACTTCTTTTACTAAAAGTCATAAAAGATAATTATATTTTTATATATATTTTTTTTATCATTTTTAATAATAATCTGACTGTCATGTCCTTCGATATAAATTCTCATAAAATTTATATATGCATACGGATATGGTGGACCCAAAACTTTAAAAAGAGATTTTCTTTGGATGACCTGTCCAATCTAAAGCTACTTTCGATGATCACTCAGTGCATTATTGTACTGATCCTAATCACTTTGTGAATTATTGTAGATAAGGGTGTGTTGTAAAGTAGACGATAAGAATGTGATGGGGCCGCCCACAAGTACCCGGTTCTTATCTCTACTCGAAAATAAAAGATAAGCGTGTGTTGTAAAGTAGAAGATAAGGATGCGATGGGGTCGTCCATAGGTACCCGGTTCTTATCTCTACTCCTATATAAAGCCCTGACTACCTCTTGCAAACTCATTCAGAAATCATCTGAGAGTTTACTTGAGAAGTGCTTAAGTCTTTCCTGTATGTTCATAAGCCTTTAAGTTTTCAAATAAAATCTGTACATTTTCTAGTTCCTGATATTTATTTTTGTTTGAAAGCACTCTCTTTACTCACTTTCCTGTTTGACCTTTGGTATCAAAGCGAGGTTAGGAATGGTTAATTAAAATCCTCAAGGTATTCCAGGGAAGAGATCGTGTTCATAGGTACCAATTTGTTAAAAGTACTCCCATTAGATCAGACTAGAACTTATAGGAAGGCATAGAGGTTGGATCTAATAAGCCCTTTCAAACAAAGATCGCTTACCTAAGGCACAGAGACTAGACCTAATAAGACCTTAGTAAGACCAATTTGGTAAGGTTTTGAAAATAAATTCTCAGGAGGAAGTAATTCCTAAAGTGGGAACTAACACCAATAGACGTAAGGTGGTAGAAGGATGGGTTCCTAGCAAAACCGCTAAAAAGGTGAGGTGAAAATCCTTTTTGGGAAAGAAAACCGATGAGCATTTATAATCAATTCTGATGTCTGTGTTAGAGTGTATACTAAAAGCCTAGCTTTTGTATAAATATTTATAAGAATCACATTGGTCAAGTGTCTACATTTATATATATCAAATGTAGATGTTCAATTAATTTATATTGTAGATAACATAGTGTGTGATGTCACACACAGAAGATCGTGTTATCGGTTCTTTATAAATTATAAACAGTAGCTCACGACCAAGATGGAAAGGAACAAACCATTGGTAGGTCGTAATGTAATTAGGTATTAGTTTATCTTAACTATATAATTACACTAGTACACTTAGAGTGTATTGAGTAGGACCATTAGAGGTCGTTTCTTTTATACTGACTTTATAAAGGAACAAAGACCTCAGTTATTATGGAAGTGTGTGCTCTTAATCCTAATATAATAACAAGCACATATATTTGATATTTATTTCTTTGATTTATCAAAGGGTGAGGTTTAGCTCGATAAATCAATATGCCCGATAAGTTGGGAAATGATATTACTTATAGTGTGTGTTGTTGATTATAGAAAGAATCTGTGTCCTAGTTATCTAGGTTGAGAATGTCCCCAAGAGGAGCTCATAAGGATTGCCATGTTAAACTCTGCAGGTGGACTTAGTCCGACATGACAATGAAGTTGAGTGGTACTACTCTTGGAGTTAGATATTAATTAAGTGAGTTGT
Organism: Zingiber officinale; assembly: GCF_018446385.1. NCBI lineage: Eukaryota > Viridiplantae > Streptophyta > Magnoliopsida > Zingiberales > Zingiberaceae > Zingiber > Zingiber officinale. The sequence continues at coordinate 87,025,855 of NC_056004.1, forward strand.
CAGTAACTTACTTAATTAGTGGGCATTCGTAATCTTAAACACAGGGAGACTAACACACTTATGATAAGAAGGAGCTCATAATGTAATTTGGGATTGGTGCTGTAGTGCGGTAGTAACTCTCTAATGGAATGAGTTATTATCGATGAACTTGAGTTGTGTGTTCGGGGTGAGCACGGGATACTTAAGCTCATCGGAAGGTCAAAACTAATTTCTCCTCTAGGTCCCTGTCGTAACCTCATTAAAGCCTCAAGTCCATCCAAATGAAAGGTCTTCTTGGTGTCCAAGAAGAGGGCGGGACCATTGCTTGGTGACCAAGCAATGGCCGGCCACATCCTCTTATAGGGGTCGACCCTATTGCTTGGTGACCAAGCTTGTAGGGGCCGACCAAGAATAATTCAAATAGGAGAGTTGTTTTGAATTTTTAAAATCTTTTCTTTGAAGAAAACTATAAGTTTTAAAAGAGAGGTTTTAATTTTAAAAACTTTCCTTATTTGAATTTGGCCACATGTTTTAATAGAGAGTTTTAAAAGTTTTAAAACTTTCCTTTTTTAACCATCTTCATGGTTTAAGAAAAAAGGGAGATAAGTTTTAAAATTAAAATTTTCTATCATCATGTTAAAAAAGGAAAATTTATAAGAGAGTTTTTAAATTTTAAAACATGATTTTAATTTTTATAAACTTTCCTTTTTTAACTCCTACTTTAGGAAAGAGAGCTTGTAAAATTTTATAAGAGTTTTTTTTCTTATAAAATTTTATAAAAATAAAATTCCTTTTTCCCCTTGATGAGGTGGCCGGCCACCTTGCTTGGTGCCCAAGCAAGTGGCCGGCTATATTAATTTAATTAAAATCATCACAAAATTAAAATTTGGTGATTGATTCAATCAAGAGGAAAGAAAAGGAAAAATTAAAAGGGAAAAGGAAAAACTCTTGGATGATTTTATTTTTTGTAAAAAGTTTTTCCTTATTTGCCTTGGGCAAGTAATATAAAAGAAGGGGTGAGGGGGCTTCATGGAGAATAACTCTTATTCTTTTGCTTGGAGATCTCTTGGTGGTCGACCCTCTCCCTTCTCCCTTCTCCCTTTGCTCTCTTCTCCTTGGTGGTGGTGGTGGCCGAATTCTAGAGGAAGAGGAAGGACTCTTTTGGATGGTGTTCATCTTGGAGGATCGTTGCCCACACAACGTCCAAGACGAGGCGAGGAATACGGCAGAAGATCTCGAGGTTATTAGTTTACAAAGAGAAGGTATAATTAGCAATTGTTTTCCGCATCATGTTAGTTATTTCTTTTTGTAAGAATTCTAAATACAAGAGGCAATTAGATCTAGTTTATCGAATTTATTTTTCGATTTTATGTTTTCTTCTTTTTCGAATTTGTGATTCGATTGTTCTTTTTGGTTAACCTAGAGTTATTTAAGGAAATAAATATTAGCTTTCCTTAAAAGGTTTTTCCTAGGCAGTGGTGGTTGCTCCTATATCCAAGAAGGTCATGTGCCTCGCCATGCAGTCCTGGAAGCCGATTTTGGAAATTAATATTTATGGAATTAATAACTTAGGTAGATTTGAATCAATAGTGTTAAGTTCCGCTTGCGATTCAAATCTAAACCATTAAGAACAGATAAGTTAAATTTGGAATCAATGATGTTAAGTTCCGTCTGTGATTCCTAATTTAACTTTTAAAGAACACAATAGGTTATTTAAGGAAAGGTTCGACACTTGTACAAAAATTTTTGTACAGTGGAACCGGTACGTTTTCCTAGAACTAACCAACAGTCTGAACAATGGGAGGAAGCAATACAATACTGGTATACTAGTTCACGTACCTCAAATCTAGAATACCTTGATCTAGCAAAAGCAGAAAAGCCATCCCACAAGGAACTAGCTCATAATATTACCGTATTATACGGCAAAGTCTGTTTATCTAGTAAAGTCCATTTGAAAATTTTCAAAGTCCTCCAAGAACAAAACTAAGTCCTTGAAAAGGAACTACAAAAACTTAAGAAGGTGATACAAGCTCTAACCATTTTGCAAGCTGATAACAGACCTCTTACTCAACAAGGGGTCAAGGCTCTAATTACTGAGATTTCATAGCAATCAAAGCTTGCTGAAGAAAAGGCTCTTAAATTATCAGCAAACTTGGATAAAAAGCTGCACCGGGTGGAGCAATTATTGGCAAAAATTGAGAAGCAAATTTTTGGATGAGCTATACGCTGTCCAAAAATACAAACTCTTACAAGGAAGCCATCGGAGCTGTCCTGCGCTTAGATTTATAAGGCCAAGTGATTATTCAAATACTATCGCCAATGGAACAGCAATCATCAAGCAAAACAATCTTCAACTTCAACTACTAACGCAAATCGCGGAAGGCATACAAGAAATTCGTGACGATCTAAAAAGTGTTCTTGATTATCAAAGAAGGAAGGGAGGTACTTCTATTCTACCTGACGATTTAATTACAAAACTTTCCAATTTATCTTTGGGTCCAGGAGAGTGACCTAAGGAACCAAAAGGAAGACTTTTGGTGTTTAAAGACCCCCTTAAAATCCTCCGGCAAGAAAACGAGAAGTTGGAGAATGACAACCAGAACTCAAGAAGTACCAGCTACACCTCTGGTAGAGGATCAAATACGGGAATACCGGCACAATCAAAGGCGTCTTTACAACCTACAGTAAGCATCCCGACGAATGGGGCAACGAATAATGAGAAGACCAGTAACCCAGCATATGCTGGAACAACAGCTAGATCCCCAGGAGCAACTGAAGCTGTCCATGCGAGAGAGGGCGACCATTAAATAGATCGCACGTTTATTCAAGAAGAAAGCTTTAATCAGTTACAAAAGAGCAGGATGCAATACATCCACATAGGCGTTCTTCAGGTACGACTTTTAATTCTTCATCGACGGGAAGAAGGAACTCTGGCCTTAGTCCTGTTCAGGGACAATCGATGGCAAGATGATAGGTCAATAATAGCAACTATGAAAGTAGATCTATCCAGAGGAAGTCAACTTTTTTATGTAATTCCGGATATTATGATGACAATTAGGGATTCCTTTAGAAATATTCAATTAACCATTGCAATCAGGGGCTATGAGACATGGCAAAATGGCGAAGCAAATTTCCTTGTTACGAGGGGACTAATCGGAAGGCTTTCAAATACACCAAATGTTGCATTCGCCTATGAGGTAAACGGTGTTGTTGATTATCTAACAAGTCATGGAGTAATTGCTTTACCAGGACAGCGATACACTACCAGGCAACTGCAAGGAATAAATTGGGTGGTGCGCCCAACAAATACAAGTATTCCCTTACAACCCAGAGAGGTATCAAGTAACAACTTGATAGATGGAAGGCTCTCAATCATCTTATCAAATTATCAAGCAACACCATCAACACATGAAGCAATTTACAACAGAAATGATGATGAAGTTCCAAGTGATGAAGAAGAATTGAGACTGCATACAATAGCAGTCTTAATTGAAGAAAGAGGGCTTCTTGTGAAAAGATTGTACCCCTTAGTTGCCTTACCCAGAATGGCAACTGTAGGAGCCGCTGGCTATGATTTACCAATCAACAGGGCTTAGGATGTACTTGCAAATAGCAGAGCATTATTAACAACAAGGCTCAGCATTAAAGTACCTGATGGGACTTATGCAAGGATTTCCGCATGATCAGGAGCAGCACTAAAAAGAGGAATAGTAATTGGAGCAGTCGTAATGGATTTTGATTTCCGAGATGAAGTAAAAATTTTAGCATTTAATGGCACTAAACAACATATCTTTCTGCATAAGCATGAATGCATCGCACAAATTATTTTGGAAAATATTTCCACACTCGAAATATATGAGGTAGAAAGTTCAGATGATACAGTACGAGACGCTAACACCTTTGGATCAACATCAGAAAAACACATAGTGCAGTTACGACAACAACTGACAACAACATGGCTAAAGACAAAAGTAACTAGCTCTATCCCAGCTGACCGGCGCTTTACTAAACCAAGGAAGCCAGGGCGATGGGACACTTTGGGAGAACCAAGTGGAAAATTTGACTACCATGTTAATTATGCAATTCCTGAAGCCATTCCCGACTTGGAATTACCAACCCCCTCATGGGATGATAATCCATGTCCTTCATCAGAAAACACTATTGATCATCCACCCAATGATATTATCAGACTTCTCTGCCCCCCTGAGGTTACTAATCATTATCCTTCGTCATCTGGTGCCTATGCAGGTGATACAAGGCCAAGACCCTCTGTACACCGGTCCATAGGATACCCTATGACAACGGATGATGAGTTTTTAGCAACCTTTCTTGAAGATACTTCCAATTCTGATGCAGAAGATATCCAGGACTCCTTGAATTTTTATTTCTCTAGCAGTTGAAGGGGGGCGGGAAGGAACTACCATACCCTACAAAAATAACCCCAAAAATAGTGGCAGCTGGTCAGGAATTGGAGGAAAACTGGGAGCTAGAATATCCGCAATTAGCAAGATTCTCAGAACAAGTATACTCCTCTTTAGCCATTTCACCATATCGACCCCCAGAAGATACAACCATGGGACCACCCAATTACCTCCCGGGGGTAAAAATAGGGGCAGGCTATGAGCAAAGACTAGATTTTGAAGGATATAGAGGGAATGGAAAATTTAAATCAAAAAGCTATTCTGAGCAGTGGAATCTACCCTCAGCCTTCCACCAAACTAGTGCAATGTTTATAATTCCCATTGAACTCGGAAGGTTTGATGAAATCTTTATGAGATGGGAATCAATTACAAAAAATCTGGTTTCTCTCCAAGGATTTACAGATACAACTAGTAATGCTGAATTTATAGAAAACCTATTAGGAGAAGCAGAAAAGCTGGCCTGGATTCAATGGAGAATGTCTTATCCGAATGAATACCAAGAATTATTAAATAATACTGATGGATCTGCGGGAACTCAGAATATACTTTCCCAGATAAGAACGATTTTTATGCTTGAAGATCCATACCAGGGATCCACAATTATCCAAGAAGAAGCATACAAAGACTTGGAGCATCTGTCCTGTAATAACTTAAGGGATATTCTTCAATTTCTAAATGACTACTGGCGACTGACATCAAAGACAAGATGATTATTTACAAGTCCAGAATTATTTGAAAAACGTTGGGCAAAATGTCTGGTGATTTGGGAAGAAGAATCAAAACTTCCTTTGAAAGTAAGTATCAAGGAAACACTATCGGGGTTATTCCAAGAATCTTATTTTCTTATAGATATCTGGAAAATGAATGCAAGGACGCAGCATTTAAAAGAGTCCTGAAAGACTTGTATTTCTACAGTAAGATTCCTATCCCGGGATATTATAAAGCACCAGAAAAGAAATATGGTGTACGAAAATCCAAGACTTATAAAAGAAAGTCACACTCATCACATGCCAAGATACAGAAAAAGAAGCACCTCGTAAGAAATAAGAAATGCAAGTAGGAATGGCTAATTAAAATCCTCAAGGTATTCCAGGGAAGAGATCGTGTTCATAGGTACCAGTTTGTTAAAAGTACTCCCATTAGATCAGACTAAAACTTATAGGAAGGCATAGAGGCTGGACCTAATAAGCCCTTTCAAACAAAGATTGCTTACCTAAGGCACAGAGGCTGGACCTAATAAGACCTTAGTAAGACTGATTTGGTAAGGTTTTGAAAATAAATTCTCGGGAGGAAGTAATTCCTAAAGTGGGAACTAACACCAATAGACGTAAGGTGGTAGAAGGATGGGTTCCTAGCAAAACCGCTAAAAAGGTGATGTGAAAACTCTTTTGGGAAAGAAAATCGATGAGAATTTATAATGAATTCTGATGTTTGAACAATGGGAGGAAGCAATACAATACTGGTATACTAGTTCACGTACCTCAAACCTAGAATACCTTGATCTAGCAAAAGCAGAAAAGCCATCCCACAAGGAACTAGCTCATAATATTACCGTATTATACGACAAAGTCTGTTTATCTAGTAAAGTCCATTTCAAAAATTTCAAAGTCCTCCAAGAACAAAACCAAGTCCTTGAAAAGGAACTACAAAAACTTAAGAAGGCGATACAAGCTCTAACCATTTTGCAGGTTGATAATAGACCTCTTACTCAACAAAGGGTCAAGGCTCTAATTACTGAGATTTCACAGCAATCAAAGCTTGCTGAAGAAAAGGCTCTTAAATTATCAGTAAACTTGGATAAAAAGCTGCACCGGGTGGAGCAATTATTGGCAAAAATTGAGAAGCAAATTTTTGGATGAGCTATACACTGTCCAAAAATACAAACTCCTACAAGGAAGCCATCGGAGCTATTGAATCTCTAGAACCTCCTACGCTTGGATTTATAAGGCCAGGTGATTATTCAAATACTATCGTCAACGGAACAGCAATGATCAAGTAAAACAATCTTCAACTACTAACGCAAATCGCAGAAGGCATACAAGAAATTCGTGACGATCTAAAAAGCGTTCTTGATTATCAAAGAAGGAAGGGAGGTACTTCTATTCTACCTGACGATTTAATTACAAAACTTTCCAATTTATTTTTGGGTTCAGGAGAGTGACCTAAGGAACCAAAAGGAATGCTTTTGGTGTTTAAAGACCCCTTAAAATCCTCCGGCAAGAAAAGGAGAAGTTGGAGAATGACAACCAGAACTCAAGAAGTACCGGCTACACCTCTGGTAGAGGATCAAATACGGGAATACCGGCACAATCAAAGGCGTCTTTACAACCTACAGCAAGCATCCCGACGAATGGGGCAACGAATAATGAGAAGACCGGTTACCCAGCATACGCTGGAACAACAGCTAGATCCCCAAGAGCAACTGATGTTGTCCATGCGAGAGATTGCGGCAATAGCCTCAGCTGAAGTGCTATATCAATCCCAAAGAGATGATGCCAACCATCGTGTTTACTTGCACCGATAAGAAGAAGCAATTTTATGTACCGACAACCATTAAATAGATCACACATTTATTCAAGAAGAAAGCTTTAATCGGTTACAAAAGAGCAGGATGCAATACATCCACATAAGCGTTCTTCAGGTACGACTTTTAATTCTTCATCGACGGGAAGAAGGAACTCTGGCCTTAGTCCTGTTCAGGGACAATCGATGGCAAGATGATAGGTCAATAATAGCAATTATGAAAGTAGATCTATCCAGAGGAAGTCAACTTTTTTTATGTAATTCCAGATATTATGATGACAATTAGGGATTCCTTTAGAAATATTCAATTAACCATTACAATTAGGGGCTATGAGACATGGCAAAATGGCGAAGCAAATTTCCTTGTTACGAGGGGACTAATCGGAAGGCTTTCAAATACACCAAATGTTGCATTCGCCTATGAGGTAAACGGTGTTGTTGATTATCTAACAAGTCATGGAGTAATTGCTTTACCAGGACAGCGATACACTACCAGGCAACTGCAAGGAATAAATTGGGTGGTGCGCCCAACAAATACAAGTATTCCCTTACAACCCAAAGAGGTATCAAGTAACAACTTCATAAATGGAAGGCTCTCAATCATCTTATCAAATTATCAAGCAACACCATTAACACATGAAGCAATTTACAACAGAAATGATGATGAAATTCCAAGTGATGAAGAAGAATTGAGACTGCATACAATAGCAGTCTTAATTGAAGAAAGAGGGCTTCTTGTGAAAAGATTGTACCCCTCAGCTGCCTTACCCAGAAGGGCAACTGTAGGAGGCGCTTGCTATGATTTACCAATCAACAGGGCTTAGGATGTACTTGCAAATAGCAGAGCATTATTAACAACAAGGCTCAGCAGTAAAGTATCTGATGGGACTTATGCAAGGATTGCCTCATGATCAGGAGCAGCTCTAAAAAGAGGAATAGTAATTGGAGCTGTCGTAATGGATTTTGATTTCCGAGATGAAGTAAAAATTTTAGCATTTAATGCCACTAACCAACACATCTTTCTGCAGAAGCATGAATGCATCGTACAAATTATTTTGGAAAATATTTCCACACTAGAAATATATGAGGTAGAAAGTTCAGATGATACAGTACGAGACGCTAATGCCTTTGGATCAACATCAGAAAAACACATAGAGCAGTTACGACAACAACTGACAACAACATGGCTAAAGACAAAAGTAACTAGCTCTATCCCAGCTGATCGACGCTCTACTAAACCAAGGAAGCCAGGGCGATGGGACACTTTGGGAGAACCAAGTGGAAAATTTGACTACCATGTTAATTATGCAATTCCTGAAGCCATTCCCGACTTGGAATTACCAACCTCCTCATGGGATGATAATCCATGTCCTTCATCAGAAAATACTATTGATCATCCACCCAATGATATTATCAGACTTCTCTGGCCCCCTGAGGTTACTAATCATTATCCTTCGTCATCTGGTGCCTATGCAGGTGATACAAGGCCAAGGCCCTCTATACATCGGTCCATAGGATACCCTATGACAACGGATGATGAGTTTTTAGCAACCTTTCTTGAAGATACTTCCAATTTTGATGAAGAAGATATCCAGGACTCCTTGAATTTTTATTTCTCTAGCAGTTGAAGGGGGGCGGGAAGGAACTACCATACCCTACAAAAATAACCCCAGAAATAGTGGCAGCTGGTCAGGAATTGGAGGAAAACTGGGAGCTAGAATATCCGCAATTAGCAAGATTCTCAGAACAAGTATACTCCTCTTCAGCCATTTCACCATATCGACCCCCAGAAGATACAACCATGAACTGCCCAATTACCCCCGACGGTAAAAATAAGGGCAGGCTATGAGCAAAGACCAGATTTTGAAGGATATAGAGGGAATGGAAAATTTAAATCAAAAGCTATTCTGAGCAGTGGAACCTACCCTCAGCCTTCCACCAAACTGGTGCAATGTTTATAATTCCCGCTAAACTCGGAAGGTTTGATGAAGTCTTTATGAGATGGGAATCAATTACAAAAAATCTGGTTTTTCTCCAAGGATTTACAGATACAACTAGTAAAGCTGAATTTATTGAAAACCTATTAGGAGAAGCAGAAAAGCTGGTCTGGATTCAATGGAGAACGTCTTACCCGAATGAATACCAGGAATTATTAAATAATGCTGATGGATCTACGGGAACTCAGAATACACTTTCCCAGATAAGAACGATTTTTATGCTTGAAGATCCATGCCAAGGATCCACAATTATCCAAGAAGAATCATACAAAGACTTGGAGCATCTGTCCTGTAACAACTTAAGGGATATTCTTCAATTTCTAAATGACTACTGGCGACTGACATCAAAGACAGGATGATTATTTACAAATCCAGAATTATTTGAAAAACGTTGGGCAAAAATGTCTCGTGATTTGGGAAGAAGAATCAAAACTGCCTTTGAAAGTAAGTATCAAGGAAACACTATCGGGGTTATTCCAAGAATCTTATTTGCTTATAGATATCTGGAAAATGAATGCAAGGATGCAGCATTTAAAAGGGTCCTGAAAGACTTGTCTTTCTGCAGTAAAATTCCTATCCCAGGATATTATAAAGCACTAGAAAAGAAATATGGTGTACGAAAATCTAGGACTTATAAAGGAAAGTCACATTCATCACATGCCAGGATAGAGAAAAAAAAGCACCTCGTAAGAAACAAGAAATTCAAGTGCTTTCTTTGTGGAGAAGAAGGGCATTTTGTTAGAGACTATCCTAATGAGAAAAGGAATGTTAAAAGGGTTGCAATGTTTGAGCAACTCAACCTCCCTGAAGACTGCTAGATAGTATCAGTAGAAGAAGGAGAAGAACAAAGCGATGCCATCTACAGCATTTCTAAAGGAGAAGGTATGGAAGAATTGCAATGTAACATGAATACGATACTAATGGAAAATGTCTTTATGCCGCGAGAGGAAGGAAGATCATGGTGGATTGGACCAAGCTCGGGGTATAGAGCACAAGTACAAGTATCCTAAAATCAGTTTGAATGCAAACATTTATGGGAAATTAATGAAGAAGTCCCTGGGGATCACTCCACATGCCAATGCTGCAAAAGGAAAACACAAAGGAGGCATAGAAGGCATTGTTCGATATGCAAAATAATGGTCTGCGGAATGTGTAACATTTACTATTTCGACAAACGCAATCCCACGGCACAAACTACACCCATAAGGTACAATCCCAAAGATTTGCTTAAATAACAACAAGATTATATTACTTTCTGTGAAGCAGAAATCAAGAGACTTCAAACAGAACTAGAAACCCAGCAAGTCAGAAATAATGAAGAAAAATAAATCCGGGAGCAGGCAATACAGCTGGCTGAAGAAAATTTAAAACTCAAGCATGAAATTAAGGAGTGGGAGCACAAGTACAAAAGGATTGAAGAAGAAGTCATGAATCTTGACAGAATGATATTTGAGAAAGAGGATTTAAGAAAGGAAATCCAGAAATTATAGGAGGACTCGGCTTACCAAAAAGGAAAGCAGATAGAAGATAATGAAGATGAGGAAGAAATAAATATGCTCCTTATTGATGAAACTCAAAAGGTCCTCACATTGCCATCCCCCGAGGTAACTCCCTCAAGAAAAGCTAAGAATATGTTGTATAATTTAAAGGTTGGATTAGAGATCCTGAATAGCCCTCCTTTTCAAGTAAATGCTATATTAGACACAGGGGTGACGACATGCTATGTAGACCATAATTAAGTTCGAGCACAACGCTTGAAGAAAATCCATTTCTTGTACATTTTAGCGGGATTACCTCAAAAACTACAACAAGGAAGAAGCTGAAAGGTGAAAGAATGATAATTGGGGAAAACACTTTCAGGATCCCTTACACATATGCATTCCCCATGAACTTAGGGGAAAATATCCAAATGATCCTTGGTTGCAACTTCATAAGGGCAATGCAGGGAGGAGTCAGAATAGAAGGAAACACGATAATTTTCTACAAAAATTTAACAACAATAAATACTCTCCCATTTGTATCTGCAGTAGACTCAATTGAAGAACTGGAATTAGAAGAAGATGATTATATCAAGATTCAGGAGCTTGTATACTATTCCGCGGGAGAAACACAAAAGTATTTTAAAGACAAATTTGCAGATATTCTATCAGAACATCGAGCTCAAGGATATATTAGTGAAGACCCCTTAAAACATTGGAGTAAGAACCAGGTGGTATGCCAATTGGATATCAAAAATCCAGATTTTACGATTGAAGACAGACCATTAAAGCACCTTACTCCTCAAATGAAAGAATCATTTTCTAAACATGTCAAGGCACTGCTGGACATCGGTGTTATAAGGCCAAGAAAAAGTAGACACCGAACCACAGCGATTATTGTTAATTCCGGAACGACTATTGATCCAAAAATAGGGCAGGATGTTAAAGGTAAAGAACGGATGGTGTTCAACTATAGACGTCTAAATGATATCACCAACAAGGATCAATATAGCTTACTTGCATTAATACTATCCTTAAAAAGGTTAGCAGTAGTAATATTTATTCAAAGTTTGATTTAAAATCAGGATTTCATCAAGTCGCCATGCACCCTGAGTCAATAGAATGGATCACCTTCTGGGTCCCGGACGGACTATATGAATGACTTGTTATATCATTCGGATTAAAAAATGCCCCAGCAGTTTTTCAGAGGAAGATTGATAACTGCTTTAAAGGTACAGAACAATTCATTGTTGTATATATTGATGATATTTTAGTATTATCAGAAAATGAAGCAGCTCATGAAAAACATCTACGAGTTATGCTGGATATATGCAAAAAGAATGGGCTTGTCCTAAGTCCGATAAAAATGAAGATCGCGATAAGAGAAATTGAGTTTCTTGGGGCAATCTTGGGAAACAGAAGAATCAAATTGCAACCCCACATAATCAAGAAAATCATTCAGTTCAACGAGGAAGACTTAACCATAAAAAGAGGGTTAAGATCATGGCTGGGTATTCTTAACTATGCTAGAAATTATATCCCGAATTTGGGTAAATTGCTAAGCCCCTTATATGCCAAAACAAGCAACACAGGTGAAAGAAAAATGAATCAACAGGATTGGGAGCTGGTAAAAGTAATCAAAGACAAAGTACAACAACTACCAGATCTCGAAGTACCACCCCCAGAAAGTTTTATTATCTTAGAAGTTGACGGATGCATGAGTGGATGGGGTGGGATCTGTAAGTGGAAGGCCAGGAAAAATGACCCAAAATCCACAGAAAAGGTATGCACCTATTCCAGTGGACAATTTTTCCCAATTAAATCCACAATTGATGCAGAAATACACGTTGTCATGAAGACAATGGATAGCTTGAAGATCTATTATTTGGATAAAAAGGAAATAATTATCTGGACTGATTGTCAATCAATAATAAGCTTCTTCAACAAATCCGCTCAGAACAAACCCTCTAGGGTGAGATGGATGGCCTTCGTGGATTATATTACAGGAAGTGGACCAGAAGTAACCTTTGAGCACATAGAGGGCAAATGTAACCAACTAGCAGATTCTCTGTCAAGACTAATCTCTGTTATTATCCTGACAGGATGGAAGGAGAAAAAACTGGACCAGCTATATATGATTGCAGGAGCCCTCCTAGAGCTCAAGGAAAAGCCCAACTTGAAGGCGGAAGCCCACCTCCAAAAGATGATACTCAAGACCTTGTCAAGCTATACAGAGTTAAAGTTGAAGAAATCAACGAAAGAACCAAGATTGGACTCAGGCTTGATATCCTCCATGAAGCAGAAAGGCTGCTGGGCCAAATCCAAAAAGAAGCAGCCCAGTAGGCTATTAAGTCACTACAACAATACAGGGTAATACACTCCATCAAGCTTCAAGAGTATAAGCAATGAAGCACAAGACGAAACTGGTATGGAGATTGGTTGCCAGTTGTACAACAACAAGATAATCAACTAGAACAGGCCCTCTGGCTCGTGAAGGATACGACACAAAGGACTCCATCGTTTAGCATCTAAAGCGGACATGGTGGACCCAAAAATCCAAAAAGAAATTTTCTTTGGATGACCTGTCCAATCTAAATCTACTTTCGGTGATCACTCAGTGCATTATTGTACTGACCCTAATCACTTTGTGAACTATTGTAGATAAGGGTGTGTTGTAAAGTAGAAGATAAGGATGCGATGGGGCCACCCACAGGTACCCGGTTCTTATCTCTACTCGAAAATAAAATATAAGGGTGTGTTATAAAGTAAAAGATAAGGATGTGATGGGGCCGCCCACAGGTACCCGGTTCTTATCTCTACACCTATATAAACCCCTGACTACCTCTTGCAAACTCATTTAGAAATCATCTGAGAGTTTACTTGAGAAGTAAGTGCTTAAGTCTTTCCTATATGCTCATAAGCCTTTAAGCTTTCAAATAAAATCTGTACATTTTCTAATTCCTGGTACTTACTTTTGTTTGAAAGCACTTTCTTTACTCACTTTCCTGTTTGACGTTACATATTTTTGTTTGAAAGCACTTTCTTTACTCACTTTCCTGTTTGACCTTTACATAAACAACATAAAAGCAACAACTCTGAAAGGGATAACCAGTCAAAAATTCATTCCACCAACCTCACCAAACAAAAAAAACTAGAATTGTAAATTGATGAATCAAAATCAAATGAAGATGGATTAAGTTCATCATTAAAAATCTCCTCCCCATCACCAAATGTGACGTACAATGAAGTAGGAGTGATTTTGGTCCACATTTAGACTTTTGGTTCTTTATTGGTTTGTTGAGGGTGGTGGACTGAGTTTTTGATTGATTATCCCTTTCAGAGTTGCTGCTTTTCTGTTGTTTATCTAGGTGTATGTATGAATTTTATGAGGATTTTTATCGAATGATATAATGACCAATTCAATATATTTTTTCCTCGTGAGGTTATTATTGAAAAATAATTAAAAAAAGACGATGATACAATTATCTTTTATTCATTGTATGCCACATTTGATGAAGAGGAGAAAATTTTTAATGATGAACTTTGATCTATCTGTTGGGGATTGGATGACCGGCTAGAAGAGGGGTTGGATAGACAGTGCCCCTCCCTCCAAATCGTTTTGTTCTCTACAAGAAGGTTAGTGTGTAAGCGGAAATATAACTATAACAATAAAAGCAATATAGAGAAAGAATACCAAACGCTAACACAATTCCTTTTATGTGGTTCGGAGATTGCTTGCTCCTACTCTACGGCTTATCCTTGAGGTGGATGAACCCTTAATCCTTCAGTGGATTAGTCCCTGGCAATCTTCGGCTAAAGCTGACTCCTTCTCGGTGGAGTACAACCTCTCACAAGGCACTCTTCTTCTTTACAAGATTGAGAATAGGAATTGGAAGAAGAGTGTTAGACTTTGGAAGCTTGGAGGTCAAGACTAGGAGTGTATCAACAAGATCAATAACATCCTTCAATGCCCCAAGCTTCCAATATATAGAGAGGAAAGAGTTGATCACAAGACAACTCATTTTCTATGCACCAGTCGACTGGCATTTCCATCAGTCGACTGGTGCTACCATTGGATGTAGTCAACGGCTACTCGCAGAATGCCAACGGTCACAAACGACCATTTCTAGTCGACTGGTGAAAGTACCAGTAGACTGGTCACTGCTGGCTGAGAGAATAGAATTCTTCTGTTTGCTACCAGTCGACTGAGCAGTCAACTGCAACTTCCATCAGTCGACTGGTCTTGGTTACACACTCACACTCATCCTCTCCGGAGTCACCCTTAAAGCCCTCTTTCTTGGCCTTCATCCCTCAGATGCACCCAAGCACGTGGCTCCTCTTCGCGCCATCCTTCACGTTGCCTTGAAGTCCGCTTCTCTCAGCTTAACTCCATTACTCCTCGTCCGGCGGTCCCTCGGATGTCTTCCACACCATCATTCACTGACTCAAGGATCCGAGCCCTTAGATGAGCTTCCCAAACTTGGCCACACCAAGTTTCTCATGTGTTATACCAAGTCTTGCATGACTCAAATACATATCAAAATAATATGAAAGTCTAATTTAAATTCTTTGACACACACATCAAAACCATAATTGTACTGATCAAACTTAAGTCGATTGTACCAACAATCTCCCCTTTTTGATGTATGGCAATATGCTTAAGTTAGGCACAAATAATAACAACTTGAAACTTACAAGCAATATGGAAAACATGAAGTGTAAATCCAAACTCCCCCTTAACATATGCTGTCAACCTTAATTTTCAAATTTTGCACACATATGGAGAATTAAGTTTCTAACTTGAACTTTCCCATTTCTCCCCCTTTAACACCATCAAAAAGATTGTACCATAGCATTAAATTTTTGACTAAGTAAATAAAAACCAACTTCTGAAAGTGTTGGAAAACATGTACCAGTCGATTGGTAGCTAACGCAGTTGACTGGTACAAGCTTATTTCAAATTTCAACATTTTGAAGCCAATTCCATAAATGCATAAAAAAATTCCACAAAATTCAAAAAGTCATGAAATTTTGAAAACCTATTTCTTTTAAGGTCCTCTATCAAGAAAAAATATATTTCATGGAAAGTCAAAGTATTTTTGAAATTTTGACCAAATCTCAAAGATCTTGAAAATATGCAATTATGTATCAATTTGAACCCTAGCTTTGAATTCATATGTTTCAAATTATCTATATTACAGTAAATAAAATATAGAATTATTTTTAAAATATTTAAAATGTCCAACTATGATCTATAGGCAAAATGTCCATTAGTTAAACATTTACTTTCCCCATAGTTGATCTATGATCACTAAAAATTGATACATTTCATAATTCATCAAAATGTCATAAGCACAAGTGAATTGTGAATATCATCCATCACCTCACATCTATGTTTAGAAATATGATGTAAGTCCTTGTGAGATGAAATAAAGGTAACCTCTACTTAGCCTTCATGAGGTTATATTCAAGGCTAAGTGCTCCCTCTTAAGGTCTCAAGTCAACCACATAAAAAATTAAAATTATGACTTCTATGGTTGATTTATCCCAAAATCCTTTTACCCTTGAGGATTGATTTTGGTACCCAATAGAGATTCTTCCTAATTGGGTTAACCAAGTATTTCTTAGGGATCCATTTCCTATCTATGGTCTTTGTCTTGGATTGCCCCCTAGCAAGTAAACAATGGTATGCTTTCTCATATTTGGGTTCATTATATCCTAACCCCCTTTTGTTAAAGCTTGTCCTTTGGCTCCCAATAATCATGCTTAGAGTATTTGAGCCAATTTCAAATTTTTTAAGGGCTTCGGTGAAGTGTTCTACCTTTTCCCTTAAAGCCCTATTTTCTTCTTCTAAGCATGATACATTTGAATTTGTAGAAGAAACATGGTTATCATTATCCTCAATAGTTATGAATTTTAATTTTCCTTCAAGGCAAATAATATCATTTTTCAAAGACTTATTTTCCTTTTTACCCTAAACAAATCTTTATTTGTACTTGAAATAATTTTAATTAAAACATGGGGAGGAAGATTGTATACCTCACCTACCAAGAAGTCCGAATCCAAAGTTTGACCTCCCCCTTCACTTGAGCTCCCTTCTTCATCTTCACTTGAGCTCTTTCCCTCTTTATTTTCAGATGAGGTGGAAGCTACATCTTCAATTCCCATTAGAGCAAAATGGGACACATGGTGTTCTTCTTCCTCTGATGACGATGGATCATCTCATGTTGCTTTTAGGTTTTTGACCTTCTTCATTTTTTCTTTTGCTTCTTCTTCTCTTCCTTCTTCTTTCTTCTTCAAGAGGGGGCATTCATCTCTCATGTTTCCTTGTCCTTGGCATTGTAACAAATGACCTTCCTAGTTCTACTCTTGCTTCTTGAATTTTTCCTAGCATGAGATTTGTTAGTAGAAAAAGTTTTAAATACTTTTCTCATCTTCCTTACCATATATGCCTCTTGATTGCTATCCATTGAGACGTTTGAATCTTCAAAGTTGGAGGTTGGTGGGGATGAAGACTTCTTCTTTTTACCCTTTCCCTTGTTTGCTACAAGGGCTACTCCTCTTGATCTATGGACTTCTCCATCTAGCCCTTTAACTCTAGTTTCGTGGAACTCCATTGTTGAGAAGAATTCATCTAGAGAGCACTTCTCTAGATCCCTTAAAATGTAGAATGAGTCTACAATTAAGCTCCAAGTTGTGGTTCTTGGGAAGACATTTAGGGCTTTCATCATCATGTCTCCATTTGAGAGTGTCTCACCTACACTTATTAGTCCATTAATAATTTCCTTAATTCTAGAATGTAACATTGATATCTTTTCTCCTTTCTCAAGCTTGATGTTGTTGAGTTGAGATCGGAGAAGGTCTTTCTTTGCCAATTTTACTTCCAAAGTTCCTTCATGAAGCTCCACTAGTTTCTCCCACAAGTCCTTGACGCTTGTGTAATTTCCAATCCTAGCCACCACTTTATTGGGGGAAAAACATTTAGTAGGTGATGCATTACCTTTGAATTTGCTAAATGCTCTTCCTTTTGCTTCTTGGTCCATCTTGTTATGTCGATTGTCTCATTGCGTTCATCCTTTGGTGTTTCAAAACCACTTCTCATGATTAGCATTATATCAAAATCGGTATTGAAAAATGCCTCCATTCTTTTCTTCCTCCAAGAGAAGTCTCCTTCGAATTTGGGTGGTTGAATGTGTGAGTCGACCATTTGATGTTGTTGCTCTTCTTGGCGATTAGTCTGTTGAAGGGCGTTCTCGCTCTAATACTACTTGTTGGGGATCAGATGGCCGGCTAGAAGGGGAGTTGAATAGACGGCACCCCCAAATCATTTTGTTCTCTACAAGAAGGTTAGTGCGCAAGCGGAAATATAACTATAACAATAAAAGCAATGTAGAGAAAGAATACCAAACACTAACACAATTCTTTTTACGTGGTTCGGAGATTGCTTGCTCCTACTTCACGACTTGTCCTTGAGGTGGACAAACCCTTAATCCTTATGTGGATTAGTCCCCGACAATCTTCAGCTAAAGCTTACTCTTTCTCGGTGAAGTACAACCTCTCACAAGGCACTCTTCTTCTTTACAAGATCGAGAATAGGAATTGGAAGAAGAGTGTTAGGCTTTAGAAGCTTGGAGGTCAAGACTAGGAGTGTATCAACAAGATCAGTAACCTCCTTCAATGCCCTAAGCTTCCAATATATAGAGAGGAAAGAGTTGACCACAAGACAACTCATTTCCTGCGCACCAATCGACTGACATTTCCATCAGTTGACTAGTGCTACCATTGGATGTAGTCAATGACTACTTCGCAGAATGCCAATGGTCATAAACGACCACTTACCAATCAATTGGTGAAAGAACTAGTCGATTTGTCGTTGCTGGCTGAGCGAACAGAATACTTCTGTTCACTCCCAGTTGATTGAGCAGTCGACTGGACCAGTTGACTGGAATTTCCATCAGTCGACTGGTCCTGGTTATACACTCACACTCATCCTTTCTGGGGTTGTCCTTGAAGCTCTCTTCCTTAGCCTTCGTCCCTTAGATGCACCCGAGCCCACATCTTCTTTCCGTGCCATCCTTCACGTTTCCTTGAAGTCTGCTTCCCTCGGCTCAACTCCATTGCTCCTCATCCGGTGGTCCCTCAGATGTCTTCCACACCATCCTTCACTGACTCAAGGATCCGAGCCCTTAGATGAGCTTCCCAAACTTGGCCACACCAAGTTTCTCATGTGTTACACAAGTTCTGCATGACTTAAACACATATCAAAACAATATGAAAGTCCAACTTAAATTCTTTGACACACACATCAAAACCATGATTATACCGATCAAACTTAGGTTGATTGCACCAATACTATCCTCATTTGATTTTGATTCATCAATTTAGAATTCTGACTCTTTTCATTTGGTGAGGGTGGTGGAATGAGTTTTTGGCTGATTATCCCTTTTAGAGTTTCTATTTTCTATTGTTTATGCTGGTGCATGAATGAATTTTGTGAGGGCTTTTATCGAAGGATATAACAGTCAATTCAATGTGCTTTTTTCCCTCATGAGGATTATGCTACAGTTGCCAAATTAGAATATGAATTCCTTGTTGTCCTAGTCCCTCCATCTTCTGTTAGTGATGTGGTTGTGACCAAATTCCTTGGATCCCTTGTGTTGCCCCCTAAGTGGTCTTGGTGATATATATAGTTGGTGATACGCGTAGATTATATATACTTTTATGCATATTTTAATTTACATTCACGTACTTTATTTGCGCTTGATCTATGCACTTTTACACATCTTATCATATTTTCAGCATAATTACTCTTTTTTTGTCAGAAATCTGCTCTTTGTATTTTCTTGTTGATATGATACATTTTGGAGCAAAAATGGAGTAAAAAGCCTTAAAATATGAAGTCAAAAGAAGGAGCATGTTCACTCGAAACATATATGAAGGAAAATACTTTTAACATACTTTCAATTGGAGTTTTAATAAATGAATATGTTCTAGCCATGTTTCTTGACTCATGCATTATCCAACGAAAGAATTTGATTAAAAACGGAGCTAAAATAAAGTATAGAGCCTCCAAAATACCCGAGCTGTGCTTATGAGACATGATCATGTGAAAAAATGGCACAAACTAGTGTTTCACACGGCCTGGCCGTGCCTAGTCATGATTGTGTCTTTTAGGCACTGCCATATCTTTGTCAACATTATAGATCAAAAGTAAAATAACCATAACTTTTTGTTCGGTTGGAGTTACGGGCTAATCTTTATACCAAAATGTATATAACTTCATGATGTACAACTTCTATTCAAACTTCAACTAGAGAAAATGAAGTTTAGATGTGCTAAAAGGTTCCAAAAGTGAATTACGACCTTGAGACACGACCGTGTCAAATTCTACATTTTTTATATTGCATGTTTAAAGTAAAATGGTCATAACATTTTGCTCAATTGGAATTTCGGGCTTTTCAAGATACCAAAATGTAGCTAACTTTAAGATATACAACTTTGCTAAAAACTTCAACTTGAGAATACCATATTAAGATGTGCTAAAAGGCTCTACAAGGGAGGCACGACCTTGACACACGTCCATGTGAAATCACACGACCGTGCCTCCCTGGCCAAGGCCATGCACACCTAGGCCGCGCCAAAAGGCACGATTGTGGAGGAAAGCACAAGAGGTTGTGTGCCCCTTACTATAAAAGGGGGTTTCTCCCCTTTTTACTCATCTTTGGTTTGAGACTCGCCCCCATTTCTTGGGCAAGGGTTCTCCCCCTTGGGAGAATCCTAGAAGCTTCATCTTCGCTGATCCATCCACCTCCGGAGCGAGGATTGCATCCAAGAAGACCAGCGCTACATGGATAGGTCTTCTCTTCTCTTTATGTTTTGAGTTGTAAATTGCTTTACTTCTTTGTCTCTTGGTTATATTTTCTTCTCTATGGAGTAGATCCTTCGTTTTTAGGATGTAAGGAATATTTGTGATGCAATGTTGATGTAGGAACTACGTATTTGGACATTTTCTTATGTTATGATATGTTTTATGACTTGTTCTTGTGTGCTATGCCTTGTATGAGTTTGACGAAATGTGTGTGAGGTCAATACATTCAGATGTAGAGTTTTGATCACTACGTAGAGGAAGAGCCTTGGATTGTAAGACCATGAGACCTTGTGACAGAAGATATCCCTTACTTTCTACGGTATTTTCTTGAAACAAGGATCAATTCTCTACTAGGGAAGTTAATTAGAGTTTTAGAAGTTTTCCCCAAATTAATATTAGGAAGTAACTTGTGTAATCTAACGAATGTATAACCAAGGGGACATCTGATAGAGGACATTTTTTTAACCGGACTTTCTAGATTACATTTTCTACTTAATTGCATTAATCTATCGTTAGGAAGTAAATTGAATAACTCTGGCGATTATATGACCGAAGGGCCTTAGGATAACTCTTTAATCGGACTTTCTAGAGTTGTTTCTTTATTTAATAACGTTAGAACTTGAGTAAACTCTTCGGTGCGACTTGCGTGGAATTGTGTTAGACTTTAGTTAGAATTCCTATACGACTGTAAACATAGAGTTAGGTAAATGAACAATACATAGGGACATTAATTAACATCATAATGAAATCAAAATTTTATAATCTATCATCATTCACTCATCTATGTTGATACAGTCTGACCTGGCTGTTGTTTTGATGTTGACACTGATTTAAGTTTGTATCAGATATTAATTAAACTCAGAATGACTACTGATCGAAGTTGATCAGTTGGGAGGGAAAGTCCTGGTGAGTGAAGCCAGGCAAGGGAAATCCAGATGGGTCAAGGTTGACCAGACATCTGGTGAAAAGTCCAAGCAGGGAGCTTGGCACGGGAAAAGTTCAAGTATGGTGACTTGGCACGGAATGGTCAGAGAGGGCTCGGTAGCTCGTTCTCTGGACCGGACGAAGTCGGAGAGGGCTCGGTAGCTCGTTCTCCGGATTAGGTCGGAGAGGGCTCGGTATCTCGTTCTCTGGACCGGACGAAGTCGGAGAGGGCTCGGTAGCTCGTTCTCCGGACTAGGTCAGAGAGGGCTCGTCGATCTGGAGCTAGGGACAAGCTCATTGGAGAGAGAGCTCATCGAGGCTAGCTTACCCTCGGGACCCTGAACTCCCACCCACACTGGCGATCAGGTAACACTGGCTCGATGAAGTGGCGATGGCAGTGGATTGATCGCGAGGAGGGTGAATCCAACTAGGGCAGACGGTGGCTAGGGCACAAGCAACCGATCGGGAGAGGGACAGCAGTCGGATCTGCGACGGTGACGAAGAGGAGGGGAATAGGTATCGGCGGTGACGTCGGCTCGGGAGGAAAGAGAAGATCGAGATGATGTCGCGAGAGGGTGAGGGAGGAAAGCATGAGTCCAACGAAATTAGGGCATAGGAAAGGAATTTAAAGAAAATGAGAGGACACATTTATGAAAATTAAACATTTCCTTGGTCAAATAGGGTAGCTTAAATAAGCTTGTTCCTAGCCCCAATTCAAAGGTGTGGATCGGTCCCCGGACCGATCCACCACACTGTCTGCACACACTGTCAAGTTCTGCTGGTTTCTGATTCGTTTGAACTAATCAACTTCTGCTGTGAGCTTTATGTGGTGCAGGTTGCAGGTTCCATTCCAATGCTTAATTTCAAATTAAGCCTCATCAAAGGAATAAGACAGAGCTTACTTTCTTCTGTGTATCACTGCGATGAGGGAAGATTGAGCATCAACGGATACTGATGCTAACAGACTGCAATCTCTGTTCGCGATCAGCTTGACTCCTGTGGGTTGGTTGGAGCTCAGAAGACACCAGCAAGACCAAGGATGGTATTGGTGTGAGTTCAGAGAACTAGCTGAGGAGGAAGAGTGATTGGCGATGCTTGTGTTTACAGCAGAGATTCGACGCAGAGTTTCGGCAGCGAAAGAGCAGAGGCATAAGAAGAGAGACGAGGAAGCAAGGAACAGAGCTCTCGGTTGATTGTGTGAAACAAGCTGTGCTGTGCTTTGTGCTTGAAGAGAGGCTGTATTCTTGTGTTCCTGCTTGTGCTTGTTCTTCGCTGATTGTGGCTGTGAGCTTCCTTTGATCATTTCACTTGAGCCACTACTGTAAGTCTTGTGCTTAATTTCTTACTGCTGTTAAAGACTTTGTGGAGAGGTTACTCCACCGAGAAGGAGAATCCTTTAGCCGGATAGCTTCCGGGGTGTGATCTACCGGAAGATCAAGGGATCGTCCACCTTACGGACACGCCGAGGAGTAGGGGCAAGTTATCCCCGAACCTCGTAAATCTCTGAGTTAGTGTGCTGTGTTCTCTCTTTGTTTTAGTTTTCTAATTCCGCTGTGCTAACAAAGTTCTTGAAGAAATTTGTGTTTAGTATTTTTCAAAGAGGCTATTCACCCCCCTCTAGCCATCTAAGATCCCAACAAGTGGTATCAGAGCAAGGGGCTCTTTGATTCGGATTAACACCCAAAAGAGCAAACAAGGATGGCTATGAAGGAAGGCTTTAGCACAAATCGACCACCCTACTTCGAAGGAGCAGATTTTCAATATTGGAAGGGCCGCATGGAGTATTACCTCAAGACCGACATTGTCATGTGGTTCTCAGTCAAGGAAGGTTTCACACCACCAAAGGATGAAGAAGGTAAGGAATTCGATTCGTCAAGGTGGTCTACCGAACAACTCCGCAAAGCATAAGCCGATGCCAAGGCTATGGTCACCTTGCAATGTGGAATCGCCAAGGACCAACTCGTCAAGGTAGGTCCGTTCTCGAGTGCAAGAGACCTATGGAACAAACTCATCGAGCTCCAAGAGGGAACTCGAGATTCTCGGATTGCCAAGAGGGACCTATTCTTGAATCAGCTCCAAAATCTAACCATGAAGGACAATGAAACGGTAAGTGAACTTCATGGGAGATTCAAGGAGATCATCAACGGTCTACACTCTGTGGACGAACGAGTGGAGAATCGCGATCTAGTAAGGTATTCTCTTAAATCTTTTCCTAGGAATGCCTTGTGGTCATCTATGGTAGATGCCTACAAGGTATCCAAGGATCTTTCCATTGTTAAACTAGATGAATTTTTCTGTGAGATGGAACTTCATGAGCTTGCTAACAAAGGTCAAAAAGAGAAGGGTATTGCTTTATTTGCAGGACCAAAGAGCAAGGATGGAAGAAGGAAGAAGGAAAAGAAGAAGGAAAGGAGATTTTCTCATCCACCTCTTCCTCCGAATCCGATGATGAAAGTGGATCATCATCAAGTGAGATGGCGAACTTCGTAAGAAGGATTATGAGAAGAAGCCGAAGATACAAAGGAAAAGGTAAAACTAATGATCAAAATTTTGATAAATCTAATGTTATATGTTATGAGTGTAGCAAGAAAGGACACATTCGGAGCGAGTGTCCGAAATTAAAGAGGAAGGAGGAACGAGCCAAAAAGAAGGAGGAAAGAGTCAAGAAGAAGAAGGCTCTCAAGGCCACTTGGGATGAGTCCTCATCAAGCTCATCGGAGGAAGAAGAGAAGATGGAAAAGAGCACACGACAATTAGCACTCATGGCAAGGGAGGTTTCGGACTCCGGAAGTGAGGGAGATTCGAGCGACGCTTCAACCGCGGCTTCATCATCGTCGGATGATAAAGAGGTAACCTCTTCTCATATAGAAAAGTGTTATAAGACTATCACTCACTTATCTACATTGCTTAAAAAGTCAAAAACAGAAAATAAATTGTTAAAAGAAGAAGTAAAAACATTAAGGACCCTTAGGGAAGATGAGGTCGATGACCTACATCTAGAAGTCCTTGAGGATGAGAACAAGGCCTTAAAGGGTGAGGTTGAGAAACTCAAGAAAATGCTTGAGAAGTTCTCAACTAGCTCTAAGACTCTAGACATGATTCTAAATGCCCAAAGGGCAGTCTACAACAAGGCCGGACTAGGGTATCAACCCAAGGAGTCGAGTTTCATTTCTCTAATGTCTAGAACTCAAAATAGTAGATCACATGTTTCTAGGGCTCATGGAACTAGGAAAGGTATGACCAAGGCATGGGTACCTAGGTCTTTCATTGTAGAAGCATTAGGTCCCAAAATTTAGGTACCTAAAACCTCTATCTTCCGTGTCTTATAGGCATTGGTCGAGGGGGAGCATCTATCAACTTGGTTTGTTGATAGTGGATGCTCCAAGCACATGACCGGGGATAAATCACTGTTTACAACCATTCAAAACAAAAGTAGAGGTAATGTGTCTTTTGGTAATAATGGTAGCCTTAAGGTTGTAGGAGTTGGAGACATTCATAAGACATTCATATATCCGAATGTCTCCATATCAAGAATGTCCTTCTAGTCAAGGGGATGACTTTTAATCTCCTAAGTGTCAGTCAATTGTGTGATACGGGTTACACAATTGAATTTCACTCAAGTCAATGTTTGGTTAAACACATTGACACACTTGACACGGTACTAGTAGGCACAAGGGTTGATAATATTTATCAAGTATCGTTTAAAAGTGCTACTAATGCTTTGATTAAGTGTTTCATGTCGAAAGAAGAAGAGTCTTGGCTATGGCATAGAAGGTTGGCACATGTAAACATGAAGAACATCCGGAAGTTGGCCAACCAAGGATTAGTGCGAGACTTACCCAGCATCAAGTACCAAAAGAACAAACTATGTGATGCATGTCAAATGGGTAAGCAAACAAAAGCATCTCATAAAGGTAAAAGCACTGTGAGTACATCTACTGCCTTAGACTTATTACATATGGACTTGTTTGATTGTAACAATGTTATTTCATTGAATGGTAGTAGATATTGTTTAGTAATTATTGATGATTTTACTAGATATATATGGACCTTCTTTTTGAAAACTAAGGATCAAACTATAGATATTTTTATTTCTTTTTGTAGAAGAACTGAAAATGAAAAATCGACAACAATTAAAACCATTAGAAGTGATCATGGTGGGGAATTTCAAAATCATAGGTTTTTAGAGTTTTGTCAAGAAAAGGGATATAGGCATGAGTTCTCTACTCCAAGGACCCCACAGCAAAATGGGGTTGTGGAGAGAAAGAACCGAGTCCTACAAGAGGCTGCACGAAGCATGCTCAATGAGTACTCACTACCGAGCTACTTATGGGCTGAAGCTGTGAATACAGCTTGCTATGTGCAAAATCGAGTTTTGATACATAGGTTTTTAGGAAAGACTCCCCATGAACTTTGGTTTGGGAAACCGCCTACAATTAAACATCTTAGGGTGTTTGGTTGTAAGGTGTTTATCTTGAACACCAAGGATCATCTTGGGAAGTTCACGGCTAAGGCTGATCAAGGGATACTGGTCGGGTACTCTCTTACCAGCAAAGCCTATCGAGTCTACAATGAGAGGACTAAATTGATTGAAGAGTCCTCGGATGTAGCTTTCGAAGAAATCCCTGATAATCAATCAAGGAATGTAGAAGAAATTCAATTCGAACTTAGAAGGCTAGGTTTGAATGATCCAAACATGGAAAGAGTCGAAATTGACTCTGATGATGATGAGCAAGGGCAACAAAGAACTCAGGCGGACCCGTTGCCTGATACTGAGTCCTCGTCTGTGTCGAGTGAGACCACTCATGAGGCACCGCCAACACCAAGGCAGTCTAGGTTAACCTCTAGTCATCCCCAAGACCAGATTGTGGGAGACATCCAACAAGGGGTTAGGACTAGATCATTCTTTAGAAATGAGTCCAATGAGGTTGCCTTAATCTCAGAAATTGAACCAAGACTAGTTGATGAAGCATTGCACGATCCTGATTGGATCATAGCTATGCAAGACGAATTAGGTCAATTTGAAAGGAGCCAAGTATGGGATTTAGTTCCTAGACCTAGGAAGACCACCATTATTGGAACCAAATGGGTCTTCAAAAATAAATTAAATCAAAAGGGAGAAGTTGTAAGAAACAAGGCAAGACTTGTAGCCAAGGGCTATAGTCAAGTCGAAGGTCTCGATTATGATGAGACTTATGCTCCCGTGGCCCGATTAGAGTCCATTCGTTTGATGCTAGCTTTTGCTGCACATAGAGGTTTCAAGCTCTATCAAATGGACGTTAAATCGGCCTTCTTAAACGGATTCATCAAAGAAGAGGTCTATGTTGAACAACCACCGGGGTTTGTGAATACCGAAGCTCCAAATCACGTGTACAAGCTCAAGAAAGCACTTTATGGGCTTAAACAAGCACCTCGAGCTTGGTACGAAAGGTTGTCAACATATTTACTAGAAAAGGGTTTTGTGAGAGGCCAAATAGATCCAACACTATTTCTGCGTAGAGATGGTGAAAATATTTTTGTAGCCCAAGTGTATGTCGATGACATAATTTGTGGCTCAAACAACAAGGGCTATTTGAATGAATTTATCACTCATATGGAAAGTGAGTTTGAAATGAGTCTAGTAGGAGAATTGACATTCTTCCTTGGGCTTGAAATCAAACAAACTCGAGATGACATTTATGTCCATCAAACAAAATATACTCAAGAGATGCTCAAGAAATTCAAAATGAGTGACTCTAAGGAAGTATCCACTCCAATGGCGACAACCACTCGCCTTGACAATGATGAGAGTGGAAAACCAGTTGATCTAACGCAATATAGAAGCATGATTGGTAGTCTTCTATATCTCACAGCTAGTAGGCCGGACATACTTTTCGCTGTGGGCATGTGCGCTAGATATCAAATTTGTGCCAAGGAATCTCATTTAATTGCAGTTAAGAGAATTCTGAGATACCTTAAGGGCACAATTAGAGTAGGTCTTTGGTACCCTCGTACTGAGTCTTTTGACTTGATAGGTTATACCGATTCCGATTATGCTGGATGCAAATTGGATCGGAAAAGCACTAGTGGGGGTTGCCAATTCTTAGGATCATCATTGGTTAGTTGGTCAAGTCGGAAGCAACATTGTGTTGCTCTCTCCACGACCGAGGCTGAATACATTGCCATGGGAGAGAGTGTATCACAATTGTTGTGGATGATTCACACTCTAGAAGATTATGGACTTTCGTATAAGGGAGTGCAAGTGTTGTGTGACAACATTAGCACAATAAACCTAACGAAAAATCCAGTTCATCATTTAAGGACCAAACACATTGAAGTGCGTCATCACTTCATTAGAGATCACGTAGCTAGGGGAGACATTGCACTCATATATGTTGAGTCAAAGTCAAACCTAGTCGATATTTTCACCAAACCCCTTCCGGAAAATGAATTTAGTCATTTAAGGAGGGAATTGGGAATGTGTTTGTCTCAATAAGTCATTCTGACCACATCATGATCAATAAGGACCATTAAAATGACAAGAGAAATTGGGAAATTAATTTGGGCAACTTGGGAACATCTCACACAAACTATAAGGTTTAACAAAATATTTTTGTTTGCTAGAAATGGGGTGAGATGCTAGGATCAACCAAATTATTCAAAATGTATCATGCATCTCTTGAATAATTAGGTTGAAGAGACATAAATTGAGTATGGGGAAGACCATTACATAATTCATGTGTATTTGGTTCCTAGATCTTACTCATATATTCCAACCAAGGAATCTTGGTTGGACTTTTGCCTAGAAATTATCTAATTATGGTTGATGGCTGATGTGTTGATTGATATTGTTGGTTGATTCATTTCATGACTTTGATTGATTGATAATAAGATAGGTTGTTAAAGGAAATGATAGCAACTTGGATATATTTTGACAAACTTGAAACTGATCATAGCAATCCTAAGTCTTAATTAATACCTTGGTTCACCTTAGGTAATAGTTTTATAAGGTTTTCTGAGATTGGAATCCTAAGATTCCAAATGTCTGAGTTTTTGGTTTTAAAGTCTGAAACTTTCTGGCTCTAAACAAGCTCAGACCAAAAGAGCTCATTTTTTTTTTAATATACTTGTGAGTGTTGATTCTTAGATTCTAGGTTATGATTTTGGGAGATTCTGAATTCTTGAGTTCTGAACTTTTCAAAATTCTCGATAGATAACGGCTCATAATTTCAGTTACTGAAAATTATATCAGAGACTGATCGGTCCAGGGACCGATCAGGATGATGCCTGATCGGTCTCCACGACCGATCAGGAGATTTGACGATACCTGATCGGTCTCCACGACCGATCAGGACATTCCTGACCACAGAAGGTTCACTGATCGATCCAGGGATCGATCAGGAGACAGATCTGATCCACATCTGATCGGTCCAGGGACCGATCAGGAAGCTCCCTGATCGGTCCCCACGACCGATCAGGACGATCCCTGACCGATCAGGACGTTCCCTGATCGGTCAGGATTGCTCCTGTTCGGACAGCCGTTCGATCATTTCATCACTGTTTACCCATCAGTAAACCATTAAAAACATCCCGATCTCTTCTTTTCCTTTTTCACGCGGAACCCTAGCCGACTTCTTCCCTCACCTCACTCCTTCTCTTCTCATTGCACGCGGACCACTAGCCGAACCCTAGCCGAAGCTCTAGCTCGGAAGTCCTAGCCTAAAATTCAATGGCACCAAGGTAACTTCTAACTTCTCTAGAACTTGCATTTTGTTTTCATTTCTCACTGAATCTGAATCTTCTGTTGTCTCGGTTCTTGATTGTTAGTGGCTCCGGTGCTCACTCATTGCTCCATTTTACCACATTGTTAACTCTTAGAAAGAAAGTAGTGGGTGAAGGGACCTCTAAATCTAAGTCACCTGAGAAATCGAACCCTAGGGCTACTTCCCGACCTCAACCATCTGTCTCGGCTAGATTTCCAAACCAACATTATGAGGATGCCTTCAACCAAAGAACATTCAAATTACTCCCTTGTAGGTCCGTGGATCGAAAATTCATGGACGAATTTTGCCCACAAGTGTCAGAAGTCATAGCCTACTACAAACTCGATTCACTAGTCTACTTGGAACGGGATATCAACTATGACTTGGTCTCTGAGTTCTATAATAACCTTCATCAGACTAATGATCTAGGTTATAAAACAAGAGTTGCTAAGCGGACTCTTGATTTCAGTGTCTCATCCTTCTTTGAGTATCTCGATTGTCGGAGGAGTACCGGTAATGTCTGTTCATTATTTCCTGACTTACCAGATCCTTTACTTCCACCTTTTGATATCTCACCTGACGATATTTATGAGTACTTCTTCTGACAGCCTAGACAAGGGCTAGATGAGCTAGATGTTGACTTCCCTACTTTTGCAGCCTTGAGATTATCTCCTCAAGACTACATTCTTTTTAAGATTGTCACGAATTGCCTTCTACCTATCACATCTAAACCATTATCTGAGATCTGATCATATCATTATCTTATGCTTTATGGTTTGCGTCGGCGTCTCGATTTTGATATCATGTCGAGCATCTACTCCTCGATCATATCATATTCTAAGCCTAGCAGCTCCACTATTTATATGCCTTATGGGCATATAATTACTGATTGGCTCGAGACCCTTCAGGTTGATGTCTCTAAGGGTAGGGTAATCAAAATGGTCAGGCAGGATTGCCGACTTGGGAAACGGGCATTTTCCAAGTCTGCCATCATAGGACAAAATGGGGGTGTTCAGTGGAAGGATGGGAGAGCTTTAGGTGAGTTGCCACGGGGACCTCCACGACAGGTTGCTCCTGTTGCTGCTCCTCCTGCTGCTGACGATGGAGAGGCCGATCCTGATCTGCGCTGGCAGATCGCCGAGCTGGAGAGCCGCTTTGATCAGCACGATGAGATGATATCTGCTGAGCTGGATGGCCTGCGTATTCGGATAGACCAGCGCTACGATGACCTGCGCGGGCAGATTGACCAGCGCTTCGATGTTCTGCGCAGTCAGCAGGTGGTGACACAGCAGTTGCTACTCGGATGGATGGCGCGCTACCCGCCTCCGCAGTCTTACCCAGGCTATCCATCCTCCAGCGTGCCGCCTCAGGATTTCACCCCTCCTGCCGATGATGGTGATGTTCCTCAGTGTGAGGATATTGATTGATACAATTTGTTTGTTGACTGTCTGTATTTTGGATGCTATTTGTTAGTTTTTATGTCTGACCTGGATGTTTGCACTTCTGATGCTACTCATGTATTTATGCTACTCAGTTTTATATTTGCTTGCTCTTTATTATGCTTCATTTTCTATCGGCTATTAATATGCTGTTCACTTGCATGTCTTGTTTGTCTTTTATTTTTTTTACTGTCTTATAATACACTTAGAGGGAATTCTAAGTGCTTTAAGAAATAGACAGTAAGGGTTAAGGGGGAGCTCTTTAAGTGATCTTACCTTATTCGCACCTTTTCGGTGTTTGACAAAGGGGGAGAAGATAACTAAGTTTAGATGAATGCAAATTTGATTTTAGAAGACCCTCACATAGTGTTGTATCCGTCTTAGGGGGAGGATCTTGATTCCCCTAAAATTATGAAAATTTGAACAATTCTGATCTAAACTTAAATCGTGTTGTCAAACAACAAAAAGGGGGAGATTGTTGATACAGTCTGACCTGGCTGTTGTTTTGATGTTGACACTGATTTAAGTTTGTATCAGATATTAATTAAACTCAGAATGACTACTGATCGAGGTTGATCAGTTGGGAGGGAAAGTCCTGGTGAGTGAAGCCAGGTAAGGGAAATCCAGATGGGTCAAGGTTGACCAGATATCTGGTGAAAAGTCCAAGCAGGGAGCTTGACACGGGAAAAGTCCAAGTATGGTGACTTGGCACGGAATGGTCAGAGAGGGCTCGGTAGCTCGTTCTCTAGACCGGACGAAGTTGGAGAGGGCTCGGTAGCTCGTTCTCCGGATTAGGTCGGAGAGGGCTCGGTAGCTCGTTCTCTGGACCGGACGAAGTCGGAGAGGGCTCGGTAGCTCGTTCTCCGGATTAGGTCAGAGAGGGCTCGGTAGCTTGTTCTCAGGACCAATCCTAGTATCACATAGGCGTTGGATCGGTCAACAGACCGATCCAGTGAGATTTTGATTGCCTGATCGGTGCACAGACCGATCTGGTGAAACTAGGTTTCCGACGGTCGGTGACCGATCGAGAAACACTCGAGCACATCGAGTAATCGATCGTGCGATCGGAAACACTCGAGCTCATGAGTGTAATCTGATCGATGCAGACCGATCGAGATGATGTCGCGAGAAGGAAAAAGGCGGGGATCGGTGCGTGGGCGATCCATCAGGAGGCTGAATCGATTGGGAAGAACGCTATCTGATCGGTCTTGGGACCGATCAGATTAATGCCTGATCGGTCCGCAGACCGATCAGTAGACCGATCAGGCCATACCCTGATCGGTCTGTGCGACCGATCAGACATCAATTCAAAGGTGTGGATCGGTCCGCAGACCGATCCACCACACTGTCTGCACACACTGTCAGGTTCTGCTGGTTTCTGATTCGTTTGAACTAATCAACTTCTGCTGTGAGCTTTATGTGGTGCAGGTTGCAGGTTCCATTCCAGTGCTTAATTTCAAATTAAGCCTCATCAAAGAAATAAGACAGAGTTTACTTTCTTCTGTGTATCACTGCGATGAGGGAAGATTGAGCATCAACGGATACTGATGCTAACAGACTGCAATCTCTGTTCGCGATAAGCTTGACTCCTGTGGGTTGGTTGGAGCTCAGAAGACACTAGCAAGACCAAGGATGGTATTGGTGTGAGTTCAGAGAACTAGCTGAGGAGGAAGAGTGATTGGCGATGCTTGTGTTTACAGCAGAGATTCGACGCAGAGTTTCTGCAGCGAAAGAGCAGAGGCATAAGAAGAGAGACGAGGAAGCAAGGAACAGAGCTCTCGGTTGATTGTGTGAAACAAGCTGTGCTGTGCTTTGTGCTTGAAGAGAGGCTGTATTCTTGTGTTCCTGCTTGTGCTTATTCTTCGCTGATTGTGGCTGTGAGCTTCCTTTGATCATTTCACTTGAGCCACTACTGTAAGTCTTGTGCTTAATTTCTTACTGCTGTTAAAGACTTTGTGGAGAGGTTACTCCACCGAGAAGGAGAATCCTTTAGCCGGATAGCTTCCGGGGTGTGATCTACCAGAAGATCAAGGGATCGTTCACCTTACGGACACGCCGAGGAGTAGGGGCAAGTTATCCCCGAACCTCGTAAATCTCTGAGTTAGTGTGCTGTGTTCTCTCTTTGTTTTAGTTTTCTAATTCCGCTGTGCTAACAAAGTTCTTGAAGAAATTTGTGTTTAGTATTTTTCAAAGAGACTATTCACCCCCCTCTAGCCTTCTAAGATCTCAACAATCTACACTTATTCTCTCTTTCTCCTCCCTTTTCTTCTTTTTTTTTAGACATTTATGAGTCAACATTTGATTAACTAGTTGGCTCATCGTATTAAATTAATTAATATTTAATCAATAATGCTGGTAAGATCAATATTTTATTAATTAACTATACTCATATACTCACGGACACATATGACCTGGGATCCCTTTTCCATCTTGTCGGTGTAGAGATATAAAAAAAAACATAAGGATATAATTATATTTTATAAAATTTATCATATTTAATTTTGGGTGAGAATTAAATGTTATTTTTTTTAAAGATAGGGGATAAAATGCGATAGAAAACGTAAGAGTTATAATAATGAATTTGGACGATACACGGCAACGCAATAAACTATAGTCTTTTCGTTCCGATCAGCATCGAACGCCGGTGGCGGCGCTGCATCCGAGTGCGCCGGCGTGCCTCGTCAAGTCTCGCACGGCCTCCGCCCGCGCCACCCGAAACTTCTGCTTCCGCCCGTACGGCGGCCGTACCGGGCCGGTGCCCGTCTGCCGGAAGAACGCCCCGTTGACGAAGGCGTCATTGACCGAGCGCCATTTCCACGACGCCGACATCGCTCGCACGCCGCCTGCGTCCATTCGGAGAGTAGCCTTCTTGTTTCCGCCTGGCGACGCCACGTAGAGATTGCCCTGGCTAAGGATGATGGGGTGCGTGCTGCCGCCGACGGCGTACTCGAGCCACCCGTCGTACAAGTTGTTCACCAAATGCGCGTAGCCGTACCTGACCCTGCACGCAACGCAACCGATAGATCGCGGCTATCGATCAGCACTCCGCTGCATCGATTATGAAAAACCGGCCAATTAATCATATGGATCACCTGGGCATCCGCTGGTTGCAATTGGGGCCGAAGCGATTGAAGGCGACGGTGACGTGCATCGTCTTGTCCTGCACGAAGTCGTCGTTGTGGCCGAGCAGCATCACTTTGTCGTGCTCCCTGAACCAGTTGTTGGACACCGTCACTGCATTGGAGCCGAGCGTCACGTCGAGCAGCCCGTCCTCGCAGCTGTACAGCGTGTTGTGGTCGATCCAAACCTCTGACGAAGACACCAGCCGGATCGCGTCGCCGTCCTCCGCAACCATTTCTATCAGCTCGCCGAGCGGGTCCATCACCTGCCCCGCCGCCTGCGCTCGTATGTGGTGGACTTGGATCCCGTGAATGATGACATGGCTCACCTGAATTAAGTACGTGTACACTCTGCATTACAACTGTTTGTTGCTTTGCCTGACCCAACGTTTTGTGCGCTTTTACATACCTGGTAGAGCAGAATTCCGGCGCCGTAAGCAACGTGGACGTCGGCACCGCGGCCGTCGATGGTGGTGAAGTTCTTGACGAGAAGAGGCCTCACCAGCTTGATCTGCATGCTCCCTTGGAAAGTGATCCACACCTTCCCCGGGAGCACAGTCGCGCCGTAGCGCAGCGTGCCAGGGCGGGGACGCACGGGGTCGTCGCTGGAGTCGGTAACCGTGTACCGCCGCAGACCGCGGCCGACGTTGTGGTGCATGGGGGCCGCGAAGCCGACGGCACATCGGGCGAGGCGTTGCCTGTCGGCCGCCCAGTGGCGGTCGCGCCGCCAGCACCGGTCGATGACGTTCAAGCGCCTCGCCGCGCAAGCATTGCAAATGAAGACCAGAACGAGGAAGGAGAGCAGGAGGCTCTTCTTGGCGGAGAAGGAAGTCGAAGTCATTGCTGGCCTTGTGACTAATGCCGAATTCGACAATTCTTGGAAGATTGGAGATGGAATGAGCTGCTCGTCGGAGGTTTAGGTTGATTTTATAGAGGGGAACAGGGAACGTGCCGGTGCGTTGTGCTCGAAACCAGTGGTAGACAGGGAGAAGGAAGTTGCTCTTGCTGTTGTTGGACATGGCTATAATTGCATGGGCATTGAACGTGATGGACCTAATTTAGTTTGCAATCTTTCAATTTCGACAGATATTTTTGAACTATGTTCCGTTCTTCTCCGTCGACGTTCGAAGGGGAGGCCCGTCGCCGGCGGGGAAGCAAAGATCCGCCGCGATAGAAATTGGGCCACAGTTCATTCGATTGGATCTATAAATGGGCCTTAATAGGGCCCGTTAAGAGCTTGGCCTAGTCGTCTCGTCGTATTGTTACACATTTGTGGCGCCAAGTTCAGTAGGCTTCCCGGCAATTACTGCAGCCGTCCGATGAGTCCATCGACGGTCAGGAATCTCGATCCGCGGTGTTTCCCCCCCAAAATTTTCCCAATTCCCACGCGAACTGCTCAGGCGCGCGAATTGGAATGCGAAATCTCCTCTTTTCCCGCCTAACATTTCCTTCCTTTATAGTCTCTTCTAGATCGTGCTGTTGGTTCTTGCGCTGTTGTTTTCGTTTCGTTCCTGATCTCTCTCGGTCTTCACACAGTCGCCGTCGTGTTCAGGAAGGGGGAGCAATGGCGAAGGGTTCATCAAAGGCTAATCCGCCGAGGCCGAGGAAAAGGGTGGAAGCAGACACTAACACGTTGAAGCGTGCGAGGGATGGAAGCGCCTTCACAAGATGGTATTTTTTGTTTGTTTTTCGATCTTGTCTCCTTTTGCTTTGGTTACTCATTTTTCATAAAAGTCTGTTCTTGTTTGTTGATTGATCACAGCGAAGCGTGCAAAAAGGATGTGGCAGTCGTGCTCATCGACATGCACAGTTGCAGTCTCGATTCTAAGATCAAGATGACGCTTGGTAAATTTCTGGCCTTGATCGCTTGATTCTTGTTTCATCTTCAATTTATTGCTCGGTTTTCTTATGAATTTGTGATCTCCCAACAGAATCACAAGTTGTGGAAAAAACAGTGGAGGCGACGAAGCCTGCTGAGAAGTAAATTTTTTTATTAATGACAATTAAATTATATCTTCAGCTTTCTGTTTTCTTAGTTTTCCTCCTTGATATCAGGAAGAGAGCTGCCTTGACGGATAGGGAGAAGAAGCCAAAGAAGACAAAGAAGTCCAAAGAATCTAGTGGTCGCAAGCGACCTCCCACAGCCTTCTTCCTTTTCATGTAAACAAAAAGATGCCTAATTAAAGTCATTTCAAGCGTTTCAAATTGTTCTGATTAATTCAATATTGTGTTACTACAGGGATGATTTTAGGAAGTCATTCAAAGAGGCTAACCCTGACAATAAGAGCGTGTCTTTGGTAAAACTCAGTAGTCACTTGGATTTTGATTAAGTTTGTGTGTTTTTTTTTCCTTTCAAATTTCAATTTTTGATTGTTATTGGTAACTTATTTAAAACAGGTTGCCAAAGAAGGTGGTGAAAAGTGGAAATCCATGTTGGAAGAAGTGAGTGTTTACATTAGTTTTGTGTTAGTTTATTACTCTGCATTTTCTTGTTCAAAATATCATTTTTTGTTTGTTTGTTTTTTGATGCAGGAAAAGAAACCTTATGTTGAAAGAGCAGCAGAGCTCAAAGCAGAATTTAAGAAAGCAGTAGAGGAGGACAATCTAGAAGGTGAGGAGGAAGCAGGTGAGAAGCCGGAAGAAGAAACCAATCAAGAAGAAGAAGAAGAAGTATGTTCAATGTTTCTCACAAGTTAAATCTTAGCTTTCCATTGACCATTGTTCATGTATGCACAGGAGGAGAAGGAAGCTTCTGCCAAAGAAGAAGAGGAACTAGAAGATGAAGATTAATGAATTCTGGTCACAATTACAGCAACGTGGACTCTGATCTCTTTATGTAAATTTTAAGAAATTCAGTTCATAGTGAACTGCTGAAAATGTTGTTCATCTCCTTCACTCCTTGAGACAGTTTGTTAAATTGTCTTGTTTGATTTGAACAATGTTATGTGATCTTTTGCTTATCTAGTATGATGATTCTTAAATTAATTTTGTTTTGAAATTTGTTGTGTCATAAGATTAGTCATACAGACAATGATGGAACAGAGGCATTAAGGATGCTTGCTATATTTGATTTGATGTTAATGAAATTGTAAACGAGGATGATTTCACTTGCATGGTGGCAGTGGGCGGCCACACAGGCACAAGTTATGAGCATAAGCAGAAGGTGGGAAGATATTGAAAGGCCTCGACTGAGGAATTTGCCCACACAATCTGTTTGCTCTGAAGCTAGCATGCTTGATCTTGACTAAGCTGCTGAAGGTGCTCGGCATGCTGCCATTGATCATGTTGTTCGATATGTCCAGCCATTCCAAGGTAGTTATCTGACCTAAACTTGCCGGGATCCCTCCTTCAATTTGGTTCCTCGAGAGATCAAGCCTCCGCAGGCTCTTAACCCTCCATATGGAGTTCGGTATTTCACCTGAAATCTGATTCGAGTGCAGGTCGAGTGTTTGCAGAACTGACATGTTCGTGAAGAAGTCACCAATTTCTCCTGTGAGATGATTGTCAGAAAGATCTAACTGATCGATAATACCTGGGAATGCAAACGGCTCGAGGCTGCTCCTGATGTTGCAGCCTGCAAGGTGCACTTCCCTAAGCTCTCTTCTCCTAATCCAATCTGGAATTGTCTGTAGCTGGAAGTCATTGTGGGAAAGGTTGAGGCTTTGGAGAACAGGCAAACCATTTTGGACTTCAAGAGGAACAGGACCTGAAAGTTTGTTCCCAGACAAGTTCACTCGCCATAGCTTCTTGAGCTTTCCCAGTGAATATGGAATGGAACCATTGAGCGAATTGTTACTGACTGAGAAGGTTCTGAGATTTTTTAGGTCGCCGATCTGGCTCGGTATCTGGCTTGTGAGCCTGTTGCTGTCTAATGAGATCTCCATTGCCATGGATAACCTGCAAAGAGAGCTGGGAATTGGTCCCGAGAACTGGTTGTAGGAAAGGTCGAGGTTGGTGAGGTTCGGGTATCCTCCCATGAAGCTGGGAATTCCTCCGATCAACTGGTTGTGACTGAGGTCGAGAAACTCTAAGGCCTTGAGGTTTCCGAAGGTCGATGGCACAGGGCCTGCCAAAAGGTTCCTGCCCAAGTTGACCTGAGCCAGCTTGAGATGCCCGAGGCTCGGGGGCAATTGTCCGGTGAGCCTGTTGCCGCTCAGTGAGAGGACGGCGAGAGCAGTCAGCCTCCCCAAGCCTGAAGGTATGGAGCCGGAAAGCAAGTTGTCGTCGAGGATGAGCTCGATGAGGCTGCTCAGCTGTGAGAAGCTCTCGGGGATGGCTCCGGTGAGCTTCTTGGCTCCGGTGATCTGTAGTATCTGTAAGGACTTGAGGCTGCCCAGAGCAGGGGAGAGGGTGCCCCTCATGAAGAGGGGGCGTGGTCCGTATCCAGAAGCCGGCATTTCGAGCTTCAATTGCACTACCTTTCCCCTGGAGAGGTCGCAGTTGACACCTTCCCAGTCTGAGCAGCAGTCGTTGCCTGTCCATGACGATAAGATGCCTGTGCTGTCCTCGAGGATGCTGGATTTGAAGGTGAGGAGGGCAGCCATGTCCTCCTTCGAGCAAGGTGCATGGCCATCTCCGACTCTCTGAGCTACGACCTGCAATAAGAACACTGCGACGAGAGCAAAGATTAGGGAAACCTGCAAGATCATCGTGGACGTTTTCATGGCATGGAATGGAAGTGATGGTGAGGATTGAGGAGAGCTCAGCTAGCTCTGTAATTTATAGAGTTTGGGAGAGAGCTGCCTCTTTTACTCATCTCACATGGAACATTTTTGTTCACGAGAATCGCCATTGAGCTTGAATTGAACGATGATGGAGCGTCTTCGTTTGCATTTCAAAAACAGAATTGAATGGTTTCCAGTCGAGCGATCGTGCTGTTTTCATAACTCAAAATGTCAAAAGAACACAAAGCTCATGACAGATCAAAAGTGTTAAAGGACATGATGGCTTTTTCTTTCTATTTTTTAATTCTTTTTGTGAAGAACATGATAGTTCTTAATGCTGTTTTTGTTTGTTTGCTTTTTTTTTTTTTCATTCTTATCTGGAGAACACAAACTGGCCATGATTTAAGAAACATTTCGTCCAGGCATTTTGTCACCTACATGATCTCTATTGTGAAGCTGTCAAATTGCATACTACTGATCAATTCAACTGTTAAAATTGTGATGGTTTTTTAAAGTTGGTATTACCTTTTCAATTTAATGGATTTAGGTCTATAGAAATTTTTTATCATCAGCTATCAGACTAAATCAGAAAAATATCAATTACTCATTAAGAGAAATTTATTTATTAATTTACCGAAATTGAGAGCCTCAGAAATTAGGAAGACTCCCTACTGCTGAACCCTAAAAAATTTAAAAAAAAAACCTTGATAGCTTTGTTTGCATGCCTGGTGGCTGAAGCATCATTAGGGTTTCAAAGTGAAGGATTCAGTAATATGGCTACTAACTCGTTTAAAGTTGATTGATCGATGTTTGTATTGATCAAATGGATTAGGTCATAAACAGTGGCGGCACGTTTCAACTTGTTTATGTATGTATGGCCTATAGTTGATGAACCCGTGTGTCATGATTAAATTGCGTCTTCCCATCTCCCATATTGTTAGTATGATTTGTTTTTTTTTTCTCCTTCTCCACGGGATGCCCAGTTAATTAGAGATGATAAATTTGTTATAATAAAATAAAGGATCAATTTCCAATGGATATATATTCTTTGAAAAAAAAAATCTCTCCCACCTCCTAGTCACTTGATGATCAGTTATATTTACCTTCTTCATATAATCTAAAGACGGACTGTGAGGACTGTTTGAGGTGAATGTAATTACCTTTTACTATAATTGTATGTTTTTTTTTTATGCTGGTGAGTATAATCACTTTTTTACTATAATTATATGTCTCCTTTTGGTCATCACAAACGATGTGTTGATTCTTCCCATCTACTTGTCATCTTATCTTGATCATGTTGACTATTCGTTGGTACTTTTATAGCAAAAGATGATTACGCTCATCTCAGACGCTTCTTATAATCGGCCTACACATTATGTTAAGGGAGGTAAATTATACAACCAACTGATATTTGACTGCCAAGTGACTAAAGGGTGAAAGAGATTTTTTCCTTCGAGGGCATGCGCCCGTCAAAAATTAACCTCTTATCCTATTATAATAAAACTGCCATGTTGTAACTAATTGGGCATCCCACCTTAGCCCTACTACTTGTCATTCTTACCCAATGCCCTTCTACCATAAAATTATGTTCTAACATGTCCAAACATAAAATGATTACTTATTTATGATTTCAAACTCTAATTAAACATATTATGATTCTTAAATTCTTAATTTTGGTCCAAGCAACTCATGGGTCGCAATTGTAGCTTTGCTTAGTCCTCTCTCCCGTCTCACATCTCCCATTATTGCTTGCCCATCTTCTTTTAGCCATCACAAGCAATGTGCTAATGGTTCCATTTTTCTTGCCATCTTACTTTAATGCATCATACCTTTTTTTGCTTATAAATTGCTCAATTTTATCACCAATTTGCCAATCATCCAAGAGAAATGGTTTCGCTAATTGCTCGTTGTCTTGCCTACATCTAAACTGAAATGGACACCCCTATCAACTACTTGGTGTGCTTGCCCGCGGTAACAATCAAAAACCTTTTTGTTTCTCCTATGTTGATTGTAGTTTACCTTTGCTTATGTTCTATCTTTCTATGCCCAAAAACAACTGAGGAAAAGAAAATAAATATTATAAAGGATTCTAAA
The DNA here is from genome assembly GCF_018446385.1 of Zingiber officinale. Classification (NCBI taxonomy): domain Eukaryota; kingdom Viridiplantae; phylum Streptophyta; class Magnoliopsida; order Zingiberales; family Zingiberaceae; genus Zingiber; species Zingiber officinale. Next base: position 87,066,103 of record NC_056004.1, read on the forward strand.
CAATAATAACCACTAAAAAAAAGATTTAGGGATGGAATTATCCATCGCTACTCAATTGCTATTTTCAATTAGCGATTGATTAGCAATCGATTATTGCCGTCGTTGTGAAATTAGTTCCTATTGGAAATGTGAATGGAATACAGAGGTGGAGACGAAGAGACTCTATTGTGCATGAGTTTAGTCCCACATTAGAAGTCTCTTGGCTTTATTGTTGCTTTAAATTATGACACATGCATTGACGTTGTAAACATATGCATGGGGAGAGACTCTCTCACGCGTGAGTGCGCAGGGGTGGGTGCAAATCCAGGGCCCGGATTGTACTAAACCAAGGTTGACTTGTGTGCGAGTATGACTTGCGCACAAGTCATTAATTATTGCCACTTGAATCTTGCTCAAGGGTGTAATGGAAGCATTAATGTGAAATTAATGCTGTTTAGCGGCATTAAACTCATTAATGATGATTTCGTAACGTCTCAGTATTAATGATGACATTAATCTCATTAATAATGATTCTGTAACGTCTCGAGCGAAGCAAAAAAGCGGAAGCAAGAGAATTCCTCCACCTCCTCCCTGATTCTTTTCTCTCAGTCGTGCATCCGCTCGGCTAAACTACTTGTGATAGCACTCAGGTGCATTCTCAGTTCGCCAGGAACAACTAGTGCTTGGTTGCGTTCGTGGTTTTGCCGTTGTATCCTGGGAAACAAACGATCCGAGAAAACCTCGAAGCACAGCCGGAGGTGGGGTGAATCTGTTTTAAGGAAACTACGTCGTTCGCAGGCCTCGGTCCGCTGCTCTGTTTGTCCGCTCGGTTGGACTCTTCATCTGCTGGTTCGGCCACTCACCCTTCTGATCTGCCCGACCGGTCTCCCGCTTTGCCTGTCTATCCTTCAGTCTGCTCGGACGCTTTGATTGCTCAGACTCTGAGGTTAGAAAACCATCCCCTGCTGGCAGCCTGAGATTATCTGCTCAGGTCATCTTAACTGTGAGTTGAATTTAATTCGAGTATTTAGATTCAGCTAATTTCCTGTAAATCTCCGGCTACAGATTGTTTGGTTTCGGACAATCTTGAAACAGACTCGATTCTATTGAGATGTCCACGAAACAAAATGTTGAGGTGCAACAGACTCAACATGTGCAGGCCCCCTCCGCCCCGATTGGAACTGTGCCAATCAGTCATGGGGAAAAGCCAGAGAAGTTCAGTGGACTGAACTTCAAGAGGTGGCAGCAGAAGATGCTCTTCTACCTGACCACGCTCAATCTGGCTCGGTTCTTGACTGAGGACCCTCCCAAGCGCACTAAGGATGCTGATGCGCAAACCATCAGTACAGTGGAGGCAAGGACTCATTCTGAGTTCCTTTACCGAAACTATATCCTCAACTGCCTTGCCGACTCGTTGTACGCTGTGTATAGCATGAAGAGAACGGCTAAGGAGCTGTGGGAGTCCCTGGACAAGAAATACAAGACAGAGGATGCAGGGGCAAAGAAGTTAATCATGGGCCGATTCCTGGACTACAAGATGGTTGACTCCAAGACGGTGATAAGCCAAGTCCAGGAGCTTCAGGTGATCTTACACGAGATCCACTCAGAAGGGATGATTCTGAGTGAAACCTTCCAGGTAGCTGCTATCATTGAGAAACTGCCTCCCGGCTGGAAGGACTTCAAGAACTACCTGAAGCACAAGCGGAAGGAGATGAATGTGGAGGAACTCATTGTTCGACTTCGCATCGAAGAAGACAACAAGAGTTCAGAGAGGAAATTGTTCTCTCAGGCTACTGTGAAAGCCAACGTGGTCGAGCTCGGTCAAAGCTTTAAGAGGAAGAACCCCAAGTCTTTCAATATGGGACCCAGAGGAGGCAGCATCAAGAAGAAGTTCTTTGGGAAGTGCTTCAATTGTGACAAAGTGGGTCATAAATCTTCGGAGTGCAGAAAGCCGAAGAAGAAGCAAGAGGCCAACCTGAACGAGGGACCAAAAATGGACGACCTCTACGCTGTGGTCTCTGAGTTGAACCTGATCGGTTCAAACCCGCGGCAATGGTGGATCGATACTGAAGCCACCAGATATGTGTGCTGCAACAAGGAGCTGCTCCACAACTTCGAGGAAGACACTGGAGACAAACTGTTCATGGGGAACTCAGCAACCTCGGACATCATGGGCAAAGGAAAGGTGGTGCTGAAGATGACCTCGGGCAAGGACCTCACTCTGAACAATGTGCTGTATGTTCCGAAGATTCGAAATAATCTAGTGTTCGGATCACCGTTAAGCAAGCATGGCTTTCGCATTGTTTTTGAGTTGGACATAGTTGTATTATCCAAAAATGGAATGTTTATAGGAAGAGGCTATGTATTTGATGGGCTGTTTAAGCTCAATGTAATGGCCATTAGGCCCAAGATAAATAAAAATGAAAGCTCTTCCACTTATATGCTTGAGTCTTCGTGTTTGTGGCATGGTAGACTAGAACATGTTAACTACGATGTGTTGCATAGATTAATAAACATGCAAAGCATACCTACATTCCACCTTGACCCAAAACACAAGTGTGAGATTTGTGTTGAAGCGAAAATGACAAGGTCATCCTTTCAACATATTGAAAGAAATAATGAACCACTTGACCTAATCCACATGTGTGCGACCTAAAAGGTACACCAACATGTGGTGGTAATAAATACTTCATCACTTTTGTAGATGATAACACAAAATATTGTTATGTGTATCTTCTCAAAAGTAAGGATGAAGCTATAAAGAAATTTGCTCTCTATAAGAATGAGGTTGAAAACCAACTTAATAGGAAAATTAAGGTGGTTCGAAGTGACCGAGGCGGTGAATATGTGTCACCATTCGCTGAGTTGTGTGCTGAACATGAGATCAGACACGAAACAACAGCTCCATATACTCCTCAGCAAAACAGAGTTGCTGAGCGAAAGAATCGAACTCTTAAGGAGATGATGAATGCTCTTCTATTAAGCTCTGGATTGCCAGAGTCCATGAGGGGGGAAGCTGTGTTAACAGCTAATTACCTTTTAAATAAAGTGTCCCGGAAGAAAATAGATAAGAGCCCTTATGAGTTGTGGAATGGAAGACAACCGTCCTACAAATATTTACGAATGTGGGGTGTCTTGCCAAAGTGTTAGTACCTGATCCGAAAAGGATTAAGATAGGACCAAAGACTGTTGATTGCATATTTATTGGATATGTACATAACAGCAGTGCTTATCGATTTTGTGTGTATGAGTCACACATACCGGAGATACACAAGAACTCGATAATCGAATCGAGAAATGCCTCTTTCTTCGAGCATGTGTTTCCGTATAAGACCCGTGATGATGCTAGCTCCTCAAAACGGGCAACTGAAACACAAGGTGAAGAAGAAGATGATGATGACGAGGAACCCGTGGAGGTTGAGCCTAGACGGAGCAAAAGAGCTTGGGTAGAAAAATCCTATGGATCAGATTTTATCACTTTCATGTTGGAGAGTGAGCCTCGAAGTTACTCAGAAGTTGTAGGCTCTTCTGATGGACCTCACTGGAAAGAGGCAATTGCATCTGAGATAGAATCTATCTTGCAAAATCACACTTGGGAACTTGTGGATCTTCCTCCGGGAAGTAAACCACTAGGTTGCAAGTGGATCTTCAAAAAGAAAATGAAATCAGATGACACAATCGATAAATACAAGGCTAGATTGGTAATTAAAGGATACCGACAACGAAAAGACCTTGACTACTTCGATACATACTCTCCGGTATCGAGAATAACTTCCATTAGAGTATTGTTGGCTATTGCCGCTCTATGGAATCTCGAAGTACATCAAATGGATGTAAATGTTGGTGCGGGAAGCATCCGACGATTGAACTCGTGTTTTGATAACGGCAAAGAATTCAAAGTTAAGATGTTTTTTAGTCTAACAAGTCTACTTGAGGATTTCAGGAAAGTCCTAGCTGCGGTTAGGCAAAGGGAAAACCCTAGGGGGCGGTAACCCTAGGTCATAGGGGGTGGTAACCCTATGCGTAAAGTCTTAGCAGGTCGATGGCTTCAGGTAAAAGTCCTAGGGGGTGGTAACCCTAGGTGAAAAGTCCTGGTGTCGTGAACCAAGTGAAAGACTGGACTAGCCGGGGAAGCGGATGTCCAGCAGAAAGTCCGGAAGCATCGAGTGCTGAGCAAAAGTCCAGTCGATCTGGAGGATCAGCAAGTAAATCTCCGAGTGGAGTAGGTGAGGACGCGTTCCCCAGAGGGAACAGTAGGCGTCGGTCGACCTAGGGTTTCGGATGGAAATCCAAAGTCAGACTTGGACAATTATTACCTAGTGTGTTTTATCGATTCTAACACTGCCTTGCAGGGTATTTTGCTCGGACTAACCTTTGTTTGCGGTGAGGAACCCGCTGGAAGTCCGCGCCCGGATGGATCCGGCGCTGAGGTTCAGTCCGGCGCCCGACCAAGTTTTATCCTACGACTTCGCCACGTGGAGCATCCCGGTTGGTTGGCCACGTCACACTCCAGCGCCCGGAAGGGATGCGCCCGGAACCGCATATAAAAGGAGGGTTGAGGTGCTTCAAAGGACAACGAATTCTAAGTGATCTTTCATCAACACGCTGCTCCAAAAGACGCTCCGAAGTGCTACTACCCGACGACCCAAGCTTCAGTTTTAGCATTTCTTGTTGTCGGTATAATTTTTGATAGCTTTTATTTGTACTCATAATTGTAATCTTTTAACGAGCTTATAGTTGTTGCCCACCGGAAGCGATCAAGGATCGCGGGCCTTCGAGTATGAGTCGACTTAGGCTCCGAACGAAGTAAAATCGACCTGTCTCTTTGTGTTATCTCTTTATTTTATTTTCGCTTCTTCCGCTGCACGTTTTAACTCCGATAGTTTTCCGATAATCGAACGAAATAACCACGAGCGCTATTCACCCCCCCTCTAGCGCTTCTCGATCCAACAATTGGTATCAGAGCGGGGTCGTCTTGAATCAGTGCAACCACTATTCGAGACAATTTTTTCGTGGTTTTGTTCGGAGTCGATTAGAATTTAGCCTCATAGCTATATTCTAATCTCTTTTTACGAATCGATTTTCTGCTCAAAGCTGGTTAATACCACTTGAGCCTGTTATTTCTTCCTTCCTCCCGCATTACTAATCCAAGACTTAGTCTTGGAATAGATCTTGTTGTTTCTGTTTTTTTAGATCTAAATGGCCCAACAAGAAGGATTTAGCACCGTTCGTCCCCCATTATTTTCCGGAGAAGACTTCGGATATTGGAAGGGGCGAATGGAAATTTATCTAAAGATCCAGTTCGACACCTGGATGATCGTCAAAACAGGATTGCAACTACCAACTGGTACAGACGGTAAGCCTACATCCTGTGAGAACTGGGAGCCAGCATTTATCAAAAAGGTGGAAGCCGACGCCAAAGCCACCTGCACAATCCAGTGCGGTCTTACCAAAGAATAGCTCAACAGAGTCGGTCCATTCTCCTCCGCAAAGGAACTATGGGAGAAACTGATCGAACTACACGAGGGCACCTCGGAAACCAAGGTAAGTAAGCGTGATTTGTTACTTAATAAACTATACAATTTGAAAATGCAGGAAGGCGAGACGGCAAGTTCTTTACACGCTCGAATTCAAGATATCCTGAATTCCCTTCATGGAATCGGGCAGAAGGTAGAAAACAGAGATATAATAAGGTATGCACTTAACTCATTTCCTAGGAGTTCATTGTGGGCATCAATGGTAGATGCCTACAAAGTCTCTAAGGATTTGTCGTCCTTAAAATTAGACGAGTTATTTAGCGAATTTGAACTCCATGAACAAACTAATGCACTGCCATCCGAGAAAGGTATTGCTTTGATTGCAGGAACGAGTCGAACACGGGAATCAAGAGGACGGCGAAAAATTGAATCGGAATCAGAAGACGAACCTGACTCAGAAGATTCAGAAGATGAACTGACCAGCGAACTTGTGAATCTTGTAAAGAAGCTCTACAAGAAGAAGAAGGGCTTCAACAAGAAAGATCTAAAGAAGGCAGTCCAATCCAGGGAGGCCCAACAAAACTCAAAGGTAAAGTTCGAAGTCACATGTTACGGGTGCAACCAGAAAGGGCATATCAAGGCCAACTGTCCCAACCAAAAGGAGGCCAAAAAGCAAAGAAGAAAGAAGGCCCTAAAGGCAACCTGGGACGAATCTTCTTCGGAGGACGAAGACGACGAACTCGACCAAACGAGTTTACTCGCATTGATGGCCCAGGACCAGATCATCGAATCCGACTCCGAGCAAAGCCACAGATCCTCATCCGTTTTCGAAGGGCCAGACTCCGCTGTAAGTATTCCTAGGCTTAATAATTTAGTCAATTATTTACTTCGCAAATTAGCCAAGTCAAATTTGAAAATTAAGTCACTTTTAAAAGAAGTAACCATTCTTAAAGGAGTAACTAACTCAAAATCTTTAACTGAACATTCAACTCAAGTACAAAAACTTGAGAAAGAAAATTCAAATCTGAAAAATCAGTTAAATGATTTAAAAATTACTTTAGAAAAGTTCTCTCTGGGCTCCAAGAATTTGGATCTAATTCTTGGGACACAAAGAGCCGTCTACAATAGAACTGGGCTAGGATATAAAAGTAAAAAGAAATATAAATCTTATTTATCCTTAATAAACAAACAAAGTAGTAAATCAGTCCAAGCATGGGTCCCCAAGTCCAAATTGATAAATCAAATTGGACTTGGCCAATACTGGGTTCCGAAGGATCAAATATACTACCTCGACAGACCATATCGAGGCCGTGATCCAGGGAAAGCTAAAATGAAAATGATCGTAATTCAAAATTCGAAATTAAATTAAAAATTAAAAATTACAAATTCAAAATTCAAAATTTGAAATTAAACTCTAAATTCAAAATTCGAAATTAAACTCTAAATTCAAAATTCGAAATTAATTTAAAAATTCAAAATAAAAAATTACAAATTCAAAATTCAAAATTCGAAATTAAACTCTAAATTCAAAATTCGAAATTAATTTAAAAAATTCAAAATTAAATTCAAAATTCGAAATTCGAAATTAATTAAAAAAAAAATTATAAATTAAAAATTAAACAAATCGAAATTATAAATGAAAAATAGATGGAGGGTCCAAACTAGCTGGCACCTCCAACTGAACTACCCGACAAGGTAACTGAACCTAATTTACCCGGAATGGGTAAAACAAGAATAGATTACACGGCAGGGTAGTTAAGGTTAGATTAAAACGGGATAAGTTTAACTTGAACCACAGTACTGGTGAAGTTTTTGGATGATAGTACGTTAGGGAAACTTGGGCATCGCATGTCTAGGAAGATATGACTTCGATCTGGTGCATTTAGCCAAGTGAAACTGACCGAAGCTACCCTTAAATGGATCCTAACTAGTTAGACCAAGTTTTAGTATTAAGTTCAATGGGTAGGACTATTTGGAAAACCTCGAAGGCATGGTTACTTTAATGAGCTCCTTGTGACTCACCATAGCCCAGAAGTTTATCCAAAGAATGCTTACTTGTTGAATCCAAAGCTAAACCTGAATCTAACACAAGACTAAACCAAACCCTTAAATTGAATCTCAATTCATCTCACAAAAATTATAGGATTCCCTGATTGAGAAATTAGATCGGGTGAGATGACTAAGTAATTAACATCAAACTGAAAATTATTATAAACTTAAATTTCAAAATTATTTTAAAAACTTAAATTTCAAAATTATTTTAAAAAACTTAAATTTCAAAATTATTTTAAAAACTTAAATTTCAAAATTATTTTAAAAACTTAAATTTCAAAATTATCTTAAAAAAAACTTAAATTTCAAAATTATTTTAAACTTAAATTTCAAAATTATTTTAAAAAACTTAAATTTCAAAATTATTTTAAACTCAATTTCAAAATTATTATAAACTTAAATTTCAAAATTATTTTAAAAACTTAAATTTCAAAATTATTTTAAAAAACTTAAATTTCAAAATTATTTTAAAAACTTAAATTTCACAATTATTTTAAAAAAGTTAAATTTCAAAATTATTATAAACTTAAATTTCAAAATTATTTTAAAAACTTAAATTTCAAAATTATTTTAAACTTAAATTTCAAAATTATTTTAAACTTAAATTTCAAAATTATTTTAAAAACTTAAATTTCAAAATTATTTTAAAAACTTAAATTTCAAAATTATTTAAAAAACTTAAATTTCAAAATTATTTTAAACTTAAATTTCAAAATTATTTTAAACTTAAATTTCAAAATTATTTTAAAAACTTAAATTTCAAAATTATTTTAAAAACTTAAATTTCAAAATTATTTTAAAAACTTAAATTTCAAAATTATTTAAAAAACTTAAATTTCAAAATTATTTTAAAAAACTTAAATTTCAAAATTATTTTAAAAACTTAAATTTCAAAATTATTTTGAAAACTTAAATTTCAAAATTATTTTAAAAACTTAAATTTGAAAATTATTTTAAAAGAACTTAAATTTCAAAATTATTTTAAAAACTTAAATTTCAAAATTATTTTAAAAACTTAAATTTCAAAATTATTTTGAAAACTTAAATTTCAAAATTATCTTAAAAAAAACTTAAATTTCAAAATTATTTTAAAAACTTGAATTTCAAAATTATTTTAAAAAACTTGAATTTCAAAATTATTTTATAAACTTAAATTTCAAAATTATTTTAAAAACTTAAATTTCAAAATTATTTTAAAAACTTAAATTTCAAAATTATTTTAAAAACTTAAATTTCAAAATTATTTTAAAAAAAACTTAAATTTCAAGATTATTTTAAAAACTTAAATTTCAAAATTATTTTAAAACTTAAAATTTAAAATTATCTTGAATACAATAGAATAGAAAATTTAAGGAGACAATAAACATAGTGTTTGCTTCAATCACGCTATCTTTAATCCATTAAAAATAAACCAATTCAACTACTTCATGTGTAGGAATTGGATCAATGGATATTGGATAGTGGATGCTCCAGACATATGACTGGAGACAAGTTGAAGTTTACCAAACTCAAGTACAAGAGTTTAGGATCAGTTGCATTCGGCAACAATGGTAAACTTAAAGTAATCGGAAAAGGTAATATTGAACTTAGTTCCGATTTCGTTATTCGAAATGTTTTATTGGTTGACAATTTTAACTTTAATTTACTAAGTATAAGTCAATTGTGTGACAGCGGATATCTAGTTAATTTCGATAAATCTGGATGTCTAGTTAAAAATATTGAAAATCCAGAAATTAAACTTAAGGGACTTAGGAAAAATAACATCTACACAATTAATTTATCAATATCCTCTATAAAGTGTCTCCTGACACAACAAGAGGAAACCCAACTGTGGCACAGAAGGCTGGGTCACACACACACAAGACTCATTTCAAGAATGAGTCAAAATGGTCTAGTTAGAGGTTTGCCTGTAACGACCACCCTTCTTACTACTATTACTCTCTAAGGATGACCGTTACTTAACTATTAACTCTACTTAACCGGTGTGATTAAAAACCACATGGAAACCTTACCGAAAAATTTCGACAGAGTCTCCCCTGTACCGGTGACCTTAAACTGACATACATAACATAATATACTGCTACTGGACTACTAACATATCAAAAATAACATCACGCATGTTAATAGTAATTCCTAAAATATCGGAGAACACAAAACATACAATTAACTAACAGCGGAAGACTAAATGACTCATCTAATACATTCTTAATAAATGACAATCTTAATAAATTCTTAAACTAAGTCCCAAGGCTTCCATAGTCCTGGCATCACACACCATCCGCGCCACCTTGTCGCCTTCCTTTCTATATCTTTTCCTTTCCTGTATCTGCAGTAAGAGGAAGTGTAGTCTATAAGCAAAATTTGCTTAGTAAGCGCTATCTAACTCACAAAATCTCGATATGCATGAGGATATACTGAAATCTAAAACTGAATGCTCAAAAGGAAATCTACTCATGCTCATCTACTAGTAAAAGAAACATACTAAAAGACTAAACATGTAAAGCAAAGCTATACAATCATGCTAGCATAAAGAAAGCTAAACTTACTGAATTCTAAACATCTTCTGAATCTTATTTCACTTGCTTTTAGACTTATTATTTAATACTTATGTGAAACTTCTTTATTTTTTAAAATATTATAATACTTAAAATAATAATCAACTTCTTCTTGGGCCCAAGCGTAGTACCATCTTATGCGTTCCCTAATAGGTTGGGGTAGCGAGCCACCAATCCTAAAAGAGCAGACCTCGGTCTACCAGGATTGGACACCTGGATTTGTTTAACGACAAGCTCTTGGATGTCGGGTACTAGCCTCTTCTTAAAAGTAAAATATTTATAATCTTATTTACTTCTTCTTTAAATGCTTTGGCATTTTAATAGGCACCTTGTGTGCCAAAAATCCCTAAAGTCTCGACTTTGGGATCTACTTAAGGCCTCGGCCTTTTCTTTTCTTTATCTCTTTTTACTCTTATCTTTTGGTACTTTAGTAGGAAACCACAACTAAAGCCGAAATAAATCTGTCCATGCTAAATGAGGTAGTAATGAAACAACAAGATCTACTAACTGGAATTTAAACTTGCTGAAATTGAAGTGTAACACAAAACTAGACTTGCTGAACTTAACATAAACTGTTCATGCTCGTAATTTGAGTTCACATGCTTCAATTAAGGAATTAACAAGGAGAAACCAACCTTAAACTGAACATGTGCATAGAATTAGCAAGGAAAAACTAACCTACAATGACAAATTCTGCATACATAACCAATACAAAAGAAACCAGAAACTGATTGCTTTAAAGGAATGTCACTCATGCACATTTAATTACATAAGGAACTAGAACTCTAAATCTACTCATGCTCAAACCTATAGCCACGAAATAGAAAATGAAATCTAATCATGCATATTCAATAGCAAATGGGAAAGCCCAAACAGCATGCTAGAATAAACCAAAAAACTCTGCAATGCTAATCTACAATGCTAACCATTTAAAATCTGCTATGCTAGACAATCAAATATCTGCAATGCAAGCTCTAAAGCTAGGATAGGTTTAATGGGCTGTTCTTGTTCAACTTATAGCACAAAAGGAATGGGCTGTTCTTCACAATTTCATAAAGATAGGACTGCAATTCAAGTAATGCAGGGTTAACTTAACAAAGCATACTATTCTGCCGTGAGCTACAAAACAAACCTACCTTCCCAGCAAACCCCAAACAATCCGAATTGAATTCACAATAGTTAGCCTCAAGAACATACTTCTTACAGTATGCTTCGGAAGGACCTCATGAAGGAAACAAAATCCAAAACCTCATAGGAACACGAAACGAATCAAGATCATCACAGAATCCCTCAATCGAAAACAAGAACCTCACGGCACATTCACAAAACAAGAAAACTCTAATCAAAAGGCTCGAAGCTATCTTACCGCAGGTGAGTGAGCAACTTACCTATCCTTGGACTCAAACCGAGAAGAAAGGAAGGTTCTAGGGTTCGGGCAGCTCAAATTCCTGCTCTTCTTCGTGCTTACAGCTTCTCCTTGACGAGAAGTGGAGAAAACCCCTCGGAGAACTTTGGCCGGCCGCCGGAAAACAAAGCCTGGCTCGGCTGCGATTTCGCCCAAGCAGGAATCGCCCGCACAGCGCCGTCGCGAGAGGAGAAGGAGAGAAAGGTTTCGGTCACGGGATAATTAATCCCTAACTTATCCCTCTTTTATAACCTAAAGTTTATGGCTTAAGACTATTTCGCTCCTTATTTTTTCACGAAATACTCGCGGAAGAGTTGGTTGGCTACGGTTTTGACCAAGTCAAGGGTTGCGGTTTCGAATCCTCAGCCGCGCACTTTTCGTTTCGATTTATTTTCAATGTTCCTAACTATACCTTATATAAATTTGTTCTCAAATCTAGTTAACAAATCGAGCATGGCACGGTTGGTCGGGCCGAGTTTTGCTTGGGCCGAGGAGCTCGGTTCGAAACCCAGCTTCTTCAACTTATTTTCCTTGCTATTATTCTCCATTACCATTTTCTACATCATATACATCTTATCTCATATATTATAAACAAAACAGTCATAGCCCAGATGGTTGGCTGAGTCCGTTAAAATCTGGTTCGGGTCCGAGCTCTTGGGTTCAAAATCCAGTTTTAACACTTTTATATATATATATTTTTAAACTTCTTTCTCTTGGTAAAAATACCAAAAAAACTCCAAAAATTACGTAAAAATACTCTAAAAATTTCTAAAAATCTCTAGAATTTTTCTATAGCATTTCTAGATTTTAATAAGGTCTTTTGGGACTCCAAATCATGAAATTTGGGTTGTTACATTGCCCAAATTAAAATTTATTGAAAATTCAATCTGTGATGCATGTCAAAAAGGAAAACAAACCAAGTCAACTCACAAGTCAACTAACCTAGAAAGATCTAACACCATACTTGAGCTCCTTCACCTTGATCTATTTGATTCACATGGAGCCAAATCACTAAACAAGAACCAATATTGCTTAGTAATAATTGATGACTACTCCAGGTACACTTGGGTAAAATTTCTAAAAACAAAAGATGAAACCTATGAAATATTTAGTAATTTTTATAACTTAACGGAAAATGAAAAAGATACTAAAATTAAAAGAATAAGAAGTGATCACGGAGGGGAATTTGAAAATCATAAGTTCACCCAATTTTGTAAAATAAATGGATACCAACATGAATTTTCATGTCCTAGAACCCCCCAACAAAATGGACTAGTAGAACGTAAAAATAGAACACTACAAGAAGCCGCTAGGACAATGTTAAACGAATATGAGTTAAGTCACCAATTTTGGGCTGAAGCAATAAATACGACAAATTATATTCAAAACAGAATTTTAATAAACAAATATCACAACAAAACATCGTATGAACTCTACTATCATAAAATTCCCAATCTAAACTATTTAAAAGTATTTGGTTGTAAAGTTCACATTTTAAATACTAAAGATTACTTAGGAAAATTTACACCCAAATCTAACCAAGGAATATTCTTAGGATACTCCTCTACCAGTAGAGCCTTTAGAGTATATAATCAAAATACATTGAAAGTTGAAGAAACAACTAATGTAATATTTGATGAAGAAAACAACTTACCTAATATAAATGCAAATATTAACACTAATCCAAGAGATGTAGATGATGATGAAATCCAACCTAATCTTAATGAGTCTGAAGAACCAGTTTTTGACTCACAGATAAGACCAACTAGAATAAGCACCTCTCACCCACCTGACCAAATTTTGGGTGACCCAAACCTAGGAGTCAGAACTAGATCGTCCTATAGAAACCTTAGTCAGATTGCTCTAATTTCTAAAATTGAACCTAAAACTATAGAAGAAGCCCTGCCTGATCCAGACTGGATCATTGCAATGCAGGAAGAATTAGCCCAATTTGAGAGAAACCAAGTCTGGGATCTTGTACCTAAACCCATAGATAAATCAATAATAGATAATAAATGGGTTTTTAGGAACAAGTTAGATGATCACGGTGATATAGTAAGAAACAAGGCAAGGTTAGTAGCCAAAGGGTTTGGTCAAGTCGAAGGCCTAGACTATGATGAAACCTATGCTCCAGTAGCTAGACTCGAGTCCATTAGGATGTTATTAGCCTATGCAGCCAATAAAGGATTCAAATTGTACCAAATGGACGTTAAGTCAGCCTTTTTAAATGGTTTTATCAAGGAAGAAGTCTACGTCAGCCAACCTCCAGGGTTTGAAGACATAGACTACCCTAATCACGTTTTTAAATTAAAAAAGGCACTATATGGATTAAAACAAGCCCCTAGAGCATGGTATGAAAGATTATCTAATTACTTAATATCCAAAGAATTTAACCAAGGACAAATCGATCCTACTTTGTTCATGAAAACTATAGGAAAAGACATCTTTATAGCCTAAATCTATGTTGATGACATAATTTTTGGCTCAACTAACTCAAAATTTCTAAAAGAATTTATTAAGTTAATGGAAAGTGAATTTGAAATGAGCATGGTTGGGGAACTCAACTTTTTCTTAGGCTTACAAATAAAACAAACCAAAGATGGAATCTACATTTATCAAACTAAGTATGCTAAGGAGCTAATAAAAAAATTCAGCATGGAAAACTCAAAAATTATAAATACTCCAATGGCAACCAACATAAACATTGACTCTGACCCTGAAGGAAAACCTGTAGACCCAAAATACTATAGGAGTGCCATAGGGAGTTTACTTTATCTAACTGCAAGTCGACCTGACATACTATTTGCAGTAGGTATGTGTGCAAGATACCAATCCTGTGCAAAAGAGTCACACCTAACATATGTTAAAAGAATACTGAGGTATATTAAAGGAACTCTAAATATAGGACTTTGGTATCCAAGAACTTGCACTTTTGACCTTTATGGCTATTCTGATTCAGACTATGCCGGGTGCAAGCTAGACAGAAAAAGTACAAGTGGTGGCTGCCAGATTCTAGGTCAGTGCCTAGTAAGTTGGTCAAGCAGAAAGCAACATTGTGTTGCTCTATCCACTACAGAAGCTGAATACATAGCTCTAGGAGAATGTGCATCTCAATTGTTATGGATGATGCATACACTAAAAGACTATCAACTAGATTATAAAAATACTAAAATCTTTATTGATAATATCAGTTCAATTAATCTGACAAAAAATCCTATACACTAGGACCAAACACATAGAGGTAAAACACCACTTTGTAAGGGATCATGTAGCTAAAGGTGAAATTGCACTCAACCACGTTGAGTCCAAATCAAACCTAGCTGACATTTTTACAAAACCCTTACCTGAACTTGAGTTCAGTGGACTTAGAAGGTAAATAGGAATGTGTTGGGTAGAATAGATATCTTACTATTTTGTTTTCAAATTCTAGGAAAAACAGTTTTCAAAACTCTAATTTTACTAAACTTTCAAAAGTTGGGTTTAGTCTAGGATTTCCCCCTAGATATCATGTTCCCCTAGAATTAAGCCAGAGCATCTCACAAAACACCTAGGTTTACCTTGATTGTGATTGAAAAACATAGAATGACGTGAGATGCATAGGATATAGCCTGGACTCAAGAATGCTTATATCTGTGCATCAATATGAGTCTGGACGTTAAATATGCAATAAACATTAATCAAGTTAAAGTTCTCCAGCTCTAGTCAAGTCTATCTGGACCTAAATAACTTAACTTGACTAACCTAGTAAAAGCTATTGTCCTATAGACAATCAGCAAGTAACTAAAGGTTAGACAGTTGGCAAAAGATACTCAATTTCTTTTTTCAAGAATGTTTTGTTCTCTATGACTCTGATACCTCATATATAAACATGACTTGTGCTTGGACTTAAGGACCAACTGAACTTAAATGAATAATCTTATCCTAAAAACTTAAATTTCAATTGACCTTAACTTCCAACTCTGTTGAACATTGCTAAATAAAATCATGTACAACTCTTTAAACATTACCCATTTTTTGAGTTATGGCAAAGGGGGAGAGTAGCAAAAATGTAAACATAAAATTCAAGTTAAAAATTAAGGGGGAGCAAAAGTTAAGGGGGAGCCAAAGTTAAGGGGGAGTATATAGGGCAAAATTTACCTTATTTACCTTGTTCATCTATACTTAGCAAATTTTGCCTGTGTTTAAAATGACTATCTATTCGCTTGTTTACTTAACTTCGAATTCGTGTTGCCATAATCAAAAACGGGAAGATTGTTGGTGCGGGAAGCATTCGACGATTGAACTCGTGTTTTGATAACGGCAAAGAATTCAAAGTTAAGATGTTTTTTAGTCTAACAAGTCTACTTGAGGATTTCAGGAAAGTCCTAGCTGCGGTTAGGCAAAGGGAAAACCCTAGGGGGCGGTAACCCTAGGTCATAGGGGGTGGTAACCCTATGCGTAAAGTCTTGGCAGGTCGATGGCTTCAGGCAAAAGTCCTAGGGGGTGGTAACCCTAGGTGAAAAGTCCTGGTGTCGCGAACCAGGTGAAAGACTGGACTAGCCGGGGAAGCGGATGTCCAGCAGAAAGTCCGGAAGCATCGAGTGCTGAGCAAAAGTCCAGTCGACTGGCAACAGGTAAATCTCCTGAGTGGAGTAGGTGAGGACGCGTTCCCGACAGAGGGAACAGTAGGCGTCGGGTCGACCTAGGGTTTCCGGATGGAAATCCAAAGTCAGACTCGGACAGTCCGAAGACTGTCAATTATTACTTAGTGTGTTTTATCAGATTCTAACACTATCTTGCAGGGTATTTTTCTCGGACTAACCTTTGTTTGCAGGTGAGGAACCTGATGGAAAAAGGCTGTCCGGGCGCCCGGGATGGATCCGGGCGCCCGGAACAGGTCCAGGCGCCCGGGATGGATCCGGGCGCCCGGAACAGGTCCGGGCGCCCGGGACCAAGTTTTATCCCCTGAACGACTTCGCCACGTGGAGCATCCTGGTTGGTTGGCCACGTCACACTCCAGGCGCCCGGAAGGGATCCAGGCGCCCGGAACCGCATATAAAAGGAGGGTTGAGGTGCAGCTTCAAAGGACAACGAATTCTAAGTGATCTTTCATCAACACGCTGCTCCAAAAGACGCTCCGAAGTGCTACTACAAGTGCCCGACGACCCGAAGCTTCAGAATTAGCATTTCTTGTTGTCGGTATAATTTTTGATAGCTTTTATTTGTACTCATACTTGTAATCTTTTAACGAGCTTATAGTTGTTGCCCACCGGAAGCGATCAAGGATCGCGGGCCTTCGAGTAGGAGTCGACTTAGGCTCCGAACGAAGTAAAATCGACCTGTCTCTTTGTGTTGTCTCTTTATTTTATTTCCGCTTATTCCGCTGCACGTTTTAACTCCGATAGTTTTCCGATAATCGAACGAAATAGCCACGAGCGCTATTCACCCCCCTCTAGCGCTTCTCGATCCAACAATTGGTATCAGAGCCCGAACTACCAGAAGGTTTAATCGCCGACTGTGCACAAGAGCTATGGTCTGATTGAGCCATGTGGGTACAATATTGACCTCGAACAAAGAAAGTGGGGGCTCCTATGTTTGGATCAAGAGGACTAGACACCAGGCAGGAAGTCCTAGTTGTGACTAGGCAAGGAAGTCCTAGTAGGTCGGGTGGACCGAGGGGCAGGAAGACCTGGTGGGTCGAGGATCAGATGTGGGAAGCCTATGGTCCTTTGTTTGAGGGGGGGATTGTTGGGGTTGCAAGGTTGCAAATATAGTCTCATATTGGAAACACATGGGAAAGATCATGGGTTTATAAGAGAAAAGATATCTCTATTAGCATGAGGCCTTTTGGGGAGAGCCCAAGAGCAAAACCATGAGGGCTTAGGCCCAAAGTGGACAATATCATGCAATTGTGGAGATATCTAAATTCTTTTCGTTCCTACAGTAAAGACAGCCTTCCTAAATGGGGATTTAGAAGAGGAAATCTACATGAACCAACTTGAGGGGTTTTCTATGTCAGGACAGAAAAACAAGGTCTGTAGATTGGTGAAGTCATTATATAGCTTGAAACAAGCACCAAAGCAGTGACATGAGAAATTCGATAATGCCATGAAGGAATATGGATTCAAGATCAATGAATGTGATAAATGTGTCTATATGAGAGCCACAGAGAGTGACTATGTCATCTTGTGCCTCTATGTAGATGACATACTTATCATTGGGAGCAATGATAAGATAATCAAATCCACTAAAGATATGTTGAACTCAAGATTTGACATGAAAGACATGAGCCTAGCTGATGTGATTCTAGGAATTAAAATTCTTAGAACGACAGAAGGACTTGTTCTTAATCAGTCCCATTACGTGGACAAGATTCTTGAGAAATTCACCAAGGGTGATACTGCGTTAGCACGAACGCCGATAGATACGAGTCAACATCTATCAAAAAATCGAGGTGAAAGTATCTTTCATATAGAGTACTCTCGAGTGATTGGAAGTCTGATGTACTTGATGAGTTGTACTCGACTAGACTTGGCCTACGTAGTAAGTAACTGAGTAGATACACGAGTAATCCCGGTGTTGAGGACTGGAAAGGAATAACAAGAGTACCGAGGTACTTGAGGTATACTCGTGAATATGGACTGCACTACACGAGATATCCTGCTGTGATCGAAGGATACATCGATGCAAGTTGGATATCTGACATAAAAGACTCTAAGTCTACGAGTGGATATGTCTTCACTCTAGTAGGTGCAGCCATTTCCTGGAAATCTTCTAAGCAAACCATAATAACCAGATCCACGATGGAATCTGAGTTTGTAGCTCTTGACAAGTGCGGTGAAGAGGTTGAATGTCTACGACAATTCTTAGAAGATATTCCTCTATGGCCGAAACCTGTGTCGCCAATTTGCATACATTGCGATAATCAATCAGCAATCGATCGGGCACAGAGCCATCTGTATAATGGTAAGTCTAGACATATATGTCGTAGACATAATACTATTAGACAACTACTCTCAACTGGAATTATCACTGTTGACTATGTGAAGTCAAAGGATAACCTAGTGAATCCGCTAACCAAAGGGTTAAATCGAGAGTTAGTTGCAAGCTCATCAAGAGGAATGGGCTTGATGCCGTTGTCAGCGATCAGTGCAGAGGACACCCAACCTATGCTGACTGGAGATCCCAAGAACTAGGTTCAAAGAGATAACTAATCTGCACTGACTAGACACACTGTGGGGGGGGGGAGCCCAATGAAACAGTGACTAGACCAAGATAAGCCGATGGACTTTTAATGATCAAAACAAGTAGATGGTAACTTTTGAGGGATCACCTATGTGAGAAAGAAGTGGGGCCGCTTCGAAGAGAATTGGAGGCACAATTCTTAGAGCTTCTCATAGAACCAGGCGTGTTCATGGCCAAAAACGAACACACTCATGAGAACTGAGTTGTATCAGGGAGAGTCTTGGGTGAGATTTATCACTGCTTACACAGACGACAGTATAGTTCAAAGACATCGTGTCTACTATCAGCCAGTAAGCAACCAGATCTTCATAAGGGAGGGTTCAAAGGGTAAAACATACCTATCCTATACTTGACTCAACTGTTGAATGCTATCACATACCCTGTTTTCCATTCATGTGGGGGATTGTTGGAAATGTGAATGGAATAAAGAGGTGGAGACGAAGAGACTCTATTGTGCATGAGTTTAGTCCCACATTAGAAGTCTCTTGGCTTTATTGTTGGTTTAAATTATGACACATGCATTGACGTTGTAAACATATGCATGGGGAGAGACTCTCTCACGCGTGAGTGCGCAGGGGTGGGTGCAAATCTAGGGCCCAGATTGTACTGAACCAAGGTTGACTCGTGCGCGAGCACGACTTGCACATGTCGAATGCCGGACCGGTCGAGGTAAAATTTATCCAAAAGAATGAACCAACATATTGCCACTTGAATCTTGCTCAAGGGTATAATGGAAGCATTAATGTGAAATTAATACTCATTCTGTAACGTCTCGACATTAATGGCGGCATTAAACTCATTAATGGTGATTTCGTAACATCTCAATATTAATGGCGACATTAATCTCATTAATAATGATTCTGTAACGTCTCGACATTAATGAAGACATTAAACCCATTAATGACAAAATTAAACTCAGCATTAAATGATCATAATTTGATCATTTATTGTAGGCAAGATGAGAGCTCCTATATAAGGAGGCTGGATCTTGAGCAAAGCGAAGAGAAAAAGCGGAAGCGAAAGCAAAGCGAAAACGAAGCAAAAGCAAGAGAATTCCTCCACCTCCTCCCCGATTCTTTTCTCTTAGTCGTGCATCCGCTCGGCTAAACTACTTGTGATAGCACTTAGGTGCATTCTCAGTTCGCCACGAACAACTAGTGCTTGGTTGCGTTCGTGGTTTTGCCGTTGTATCCTTGGAAACAGACGATCCAAGAAAACCTCAAAGCACAGCCAGAGGTGGGGCGAATCTGTTTTAAGGAAACTACGTCGTTCGCAGACCTTGATCCGCTGCTCTGTTTGTCCGCTCGGTTGGACTCTTCATCTGCTGGTTCGGCCACTCGCCCTTCTGATCTGCCCGACCGGTCTCCCGCTTTGCCTGTCTATCCTTCAGTCTGCTCGGACGCTTTGATTGCTCAGACTCTGAGGTCAGAAAACCAGCCCCTACTGGCAGCCTGAGATTATCTGCTCAGGTCATCTTAACTGTGAGTTGAATTTAATTCGAGTATTTAGATTCAGCTAATTTCCTGTAAATCTCCGGCTACAGATTGTTTGGTTTCGGACAGTTCCTGACGTCACTTAGCAACGGAATTAAATTAATCGTCACTAAGTAGCGATGAAATTCAATTCGTAACAAATATTAGCGACGGGATTAAAATAGTCAGTCGCTAAATTCATTAACGATGTCGTTATACCATGGTCAAGATTTGCGATGGAATAGTTAAAACCATGGCTAAATAGAGACGGATTGCTAATTAACATAACATTTTGAATAACATTAGCGACGGAAGTTAAAATTTCATCGTAGCGATGAAATTTTAAAATTCAGTCTCTACATAGTAGATGGAATATAAATACGTCATCGTTAATTATTGTAACTTTTTAAAAGTCATATATAAACATAGTGACATAAATTAAATATTTCGCCGCTGGTTAGCGATAGAATTGTAATATCCGTCGCTAATTAAAGATGAAATATTAAATTTTCATTGCTAATTATCATAACTTTTTAAAATTCATATGAAAAATATAGCGACGGAATATTAAAATTTAGTCGCTAATTATCAAACTTTCCACCTGCATTGTTTGTTTTTATATTTTTTCATATATATGTAAATCCAAACCATCACATATAATGGTTTTCAAACATATTTTCACAAACAAAAAACACA
This sequence comes from Zingiber officinale, assembly GCF_018446385.1. Lineage (NCBI taxonomy): Eukaryota > Viridiplantae > Streptophyta > Magnoliopsida > Zingiberales > Zingiberaceae > Zingiber > Zingiber officinale. The sequence goes on from NC_056004.1 coordinate 87,086,963, forward strand.
TTCACAAACATAATATTGATATGAATAAACAAACACATTATAACATCTATCTTATTGAAATTCAATAAACAATATATTTATAAAAATGGAAAGTATCAAACCCAATCTAAGGAAGTATCAAATGAACCTAACAGCAAAACGAAAGTAAATGCCCAGAGATCTCAAATAAAGTACTACAACAACATCTGAATCTAATAATATAAAATACAACAACTCCTAGGGAAGATAATCAAATCCAAAACTAGTGACTAGTATTTAATCTTGAATATATAATACAATAGATTATTAATAAAACAAGGAACAAATTAGTACACATTATTAGAATTATGACTAACATATTGAATATAATAATATAAAAATTACTTTACATACCTTAATGCTAGTTTTGATATTTGTTGATGGTAATATATAGAATAGATCTACAATATTTCTAAAAAGATATAATACAATTAGAGATGCATCTAATATGAAAATTAATAGATATATTTTCATAAGTAATAAATAACAAAAAAAAAAGAAAAAGTAAAAGATCAACACACTTCTAGGAATCTACTAATCAGTATGGTCCCGAGGGTCCTAAGGGTCTTAATAGGCAAAATGATACGGCGTTTGACTCATCCGAGATAAGAATTTCCGTATTTCTTATCCAATTTTCTTAAGATTCATTCGGGATTGCCGCACCTCTTGAAAATCTCTCTCCCAGGTTAAAAGTCGAGTCTTCAAATATGCATTTTCTTGCTCTAAGGCTTCTACTCTAGCAGATGATATGATCCACTAGATGATGCGCTGGAACGACCCTTGGCCCTAGGAGCCATCACCCAATCATATATGACTCTCACCTACGACCTAAGATCATAGAGGGTGGAGGTCTTTTTCTTTCCATCAACCATGTCATAATAAATCTCATTTATCTAGTTGGTGAATAGAGTTTATGCCTCACCTCCCTCTGTACTAAGCTGAGACACTTCTGCAACCCTAGCAACCATTTCTTCCTATTTACATTAAAAAAATATTCTTATAAGATATTTATTAAAAAAGGTAATTGATACGGTGCGTAAATGGGGGGCCCGATAATGCTAGAAAGTCAATGGTCAAGAGGACGTGATAGTCAACAGTCAAGGAGAGGTGCGGTTCAGCTTCCCAACTTCACCCTTCGTATAATTCCCGATCGGTGATAGACAGGTCAGGTCCTCAGGGCTGAGCCCTAGGCTAGGGTTTTAATAGTTCTCGGTCGGATACCTATTGCTCAGGTTATCCAAACTTAGTCTTTACATATGGCCCTAGCACATATGCCAGACAATCCCTGACCAGCTCTACCTCGGTTGGGTCATGCAGGTTTAGTCCTCGATCATAGTCTTAGATGATTCCTAGCCAGTTTCACACAGCTCATTCTCTTCATCTTGATCGAGTGTAGTCCCTTGATAGCCCTTGGCCAGCTGCATACGAGTTAGGGCATCAAGGCTTAATCCTTGCACCATATTTGAACAATCATCTCAAGATGTCTACGGATGAACATGGGCAGGATAGATAACACTAAGCGACAACAGTGTTAGAGAATCGTAATCTCCTGTCAGCGAATAACTATCGTGAGTCAGGGAATATTCTAGTGTTATTCCATACACTAAGAGTGCTAAAACCCGACATTCTCTGGCAGTGTGCAGGTTTAAAATGCAAGCAGAATCATATAAAAGGAAGGTCCTCTTCATTGGCCAGGTATGTATACATCCACATGCATCTTTAATAGTTCCTTTTTCTTCCTTTCTTTATACACTGCTTCGTCGGAAAAAGGACCCGACTTGAGTGTCGAAGGGCCGGTGTCAATGACCCCTTCCTTGATTTTTGGTCTCTAACGTTCCGTGTGCTTATCTAAGTGTGTGCAGGACCCAAGTACCACTGGTTCCATTATCACAAGCCTCTGGTTCCACGTGGGGATCCAAGTTTCCGACGCACGCATATAGGGTGTGTCAAAGTCGATGCTCCGTCAATGCTGACGCCACCTTCACCGGCCTTCGTCTGACTTAGCTTCCAGATAGGATCAATTTGGCGTTGTCTGTGGGAAACTTCTCCACCTATTCTAGAATGTGAAGATGGAGAACACTGGTAAGATCAATGTAACCATGACAGCAGGAGAATACGAGTTGTTCAAAGAAGCCAGAAAAAAGCTTTTATAAATAGTAGGTGTACTAGAGAGGGAATCATTTGAACTTTGAGAAAATATCATCTGACATTTCTCGAAGGATCTGATGGTGGTTTAGAGTCCTCCGGAGGGTTGGACGACAGATATCCTCCTTCTCTAAGCTATCTGACCGCTCCCACAGCTCCATATGCAAGTGACCGAACACACCAATCTTCTACCTATGAGCCAAACTCCGAGGAGCGCATGTATACTTCTCGACCTATCTAGATGTGATCGCTCTCCCCAACCTTATAGGTTTCTAGGGCAATGACTTAGTTGGACAATTCAGATTAGGCTTGAGCTAGTTCCGTCTGTAAGGAACCCAACTCAATGGCTTGGGACTCTGAATCTTTCTGATAGTCGAAGATGAGCAAGTCTTTAGAACTGAGCTCTTTGGCCAAATAAACCATCTCCTTCTTATGAAATAGCTTGAAGTTGTCCAGAGCGGTAGTTTGCCAAGTTAGCTCCAACAACCCTTTTTCCATAAGGGCAAGCTCCTCCTGATATTTGGCATTGGCCGCTTGTTGGAGGGCTTCAAGTTTCTTCTTGCCATCCTGTAAGAGATTTACCGCCCATAGGGCCTCACTGAGGGTTTGTTCTTGGGCTTCATTCATCTTTTTCAAAGATTCCACCTCCGCTTGCAGTTGACGCACTGCAAGAATGGAGTTAGATGGATGGAATTCTAGGTCAGCGACACGGTCTTTCAAGATTTTATTCTGTCGATAGGTGTCTATAGCTAGCTGGCTCAAATGCAACCTCGAGGCGAAGAATTAACCAAAGGGAAGGTCAGTTAAGATCAGAAGAAAAAAGGCAACAAAGGTAGTTGAAGGCTTACCGTAGTAGCATCTTTAGAGAATACATCTACTTAGGCAGGAAATGCAATGGTGTTTATCTGCTCCATAGACTCTATCCAGGCATCTACCAGCAACCCCCGTAACATGACTGTTCTATAGGGAGCAGGGGGATCATGAAACAACCCTCGCTGGGAAGGCATAGTAGTATGAAAGAGGAACAAACGAGACTTGGAGGATCCAGGAGCAGTCGCAATCTCGCTAGGACCAGGTCGGGTGGAAGTAGAAGGCCTGGGGGATGAGGGCCTGACCGGGGTAGTTGGCGGAGATCGCCTCTCATGAGCATTTTCTTCCCTCCTGACCGGGGTTTTCCCCTGGTCAAGCTCCGTTCGAGTCCCAGAAGGAATGGTAGAGCCACCTAGGAGTCTCGGCTCTAGGACAGAGGCCGAGGTCGGCCTGGGTATCTGGGATGCGACTGATGCCCTGATAGGTCTGGACATTTTTTGATGCATAAGCAACTACTCATCTGAATATGGATCCTCTTCTAGGGCCATGGAACGACAAGTAGGAGGAATAGATTGAGTCTTCTAAGTGGGGTGAGAAGAAGAATGAATAGTCCATGTCGCTTGAGTAATGGAAGGACGAGAGATAGAAACAACCGTGACCGTCAAGGAGGTAATCGGAGCTAATGGCGAGCTGCTTCGCTCGCCCAGGATTATTCACCCCCGACAATTTATTTCCATGGCACTCAGTGGAAGAGGCCTAGACAAGGATGCCCGGGCGAGAGTGTTCGCTATGGCGGAGAAGAGGTTAGAGTGAGAAGGCAAGAACACACTAAGGAAGTTGTGGTACTTACCCAAAGAGTGTGATATCTTTGAAGAAACAGAGCTTAACCCAAACAAGTACAAAACGTTCTCTAACAGTAGTTCGTGTAGATCAAAATGTCAGCCCTCTAGTCGTGCCGACACCTCTATAAAAGTCAGATCTGAGCGAAAGTCTCCTAACGAGGGCGTAGAAGGAAGAACAGATTGGTGCCTAGTGAGCCACGATATGGTGGAAGGGAATTTGAGGAAAAAGTACCTCTCTTTCCACTCTAGCCCTTGAGGGGGCATGGAAGCTGATCCTGTCTGAGAAGCTGACCGTGAAGGAGATCCGGAAGAAGGAAACCCACTGTAATGACGAGAAATAAGGTCGGTGAAACCTCGACCCGAGAAACCCAAAGCGGGTCGGAAGAAAACCAGAATCACCGGAGGAAATATGCTAAGTAGGAAGAAATCCCCGTACAAATAGGAGAAAACCGAACTTTCAAGCTCCTGAAGCTCCCTGTGCACAAGAGACCAACCAACACTATTGTCAGTGACCTAAGACCGGGGTGGGAATCCCTGGCTAGGCCCTCCGACGCTCAAGTTAGTGATATCCCTTGATGTCGAGGAAGGAAGAAGAAAGAAGATGAACAGTAGCCAGAAAATTAGGGATCTACCTTACCTCGCCAACGGAGAGGATTCCCCCTTTTATACCACTTCATATAACCTCCGTAGTCATGAAGTGGACCCCGGTTTGTTAGAGTTCGTTATGACATCAGCTGCGTACTTGGGGAAGATGATTTTTAAGGAATCTTTTTTGTACCCCAGATGTACCTTCTTTGCCGTTTAGCGCCTGCAAGACAAGCTGAAAGCATATTTCCCGCCAGAATATATATTTTCTATCATGAATTATTTTATTCGGTATATTCATGTATGATTCTTCTTCATGTGACTTCTATTTGTATCTTTGTTATGTTTAAAAAATAACATTTTATTCAACATGTTTCTAAGTTATTCATTGAAGGAACTATGCGGGTTCTTTGCTCGAAAGAACCCTCTTGACCGATATTGGTCTATCTTTGCTTCGGAGTATGTAACGGTCGTTATTGGCTTACCTTCATACAGCAAGCATGAATCGATCGATATTGGCCTATCTTCATTGAAGGAGCTATGCGCGTTCTTCGCTCGAAAGACCCCTCTCGACCGATATTGGTCTATTTTTGCTTTGGAGTATGCATCGGTCGTTATTGGCTTACCTTCATACGGCAAGCATGTATCGACCGATATTGGCCTACCTTCGTTCGGCAAGCATGTATCGACCGATATTGGCCTACCTTCGTTCGGCAGGCATGTATCGACCGATATTGGTCTATCTTTGCTTTGGAGTGTGCATCGGTCGTTATTAACTTACCTTCATACGGTAAGCATGTATCGATCGATATTGGCCTACCTTCGTTCGGCAATCTTCGTTCGGCAGGCATGTATCGACCGATATTGGCCTACCTTCGCTCGGCAGGCATGTATCGACCGATATTGGTCTATCTTTGCTTTGGAGTGTGCATCGGTCGTTATTAACTTACCTTCATACGGCAAGCATGTATCGATCGATATTGGCCTACCTTCGTTCGGCAGGCATGTATCGACCGATATTGGCCTACCTTTGTTCTGAAAGTATGTTTCGGCCGTCATTGGCCTTCCTCCTTTGACTCTTTCTTCTTTTTCTTTCCTCATCTGAAGACCCACAAAACCTAACCCATATCACTAGCCTTCCCTTCAAGTCTAGTCGAAGGAGGTGTAGACGACTGACTAGACAGAAGTATGATCTTGTCTTTTTCTACCCGTGACTCTGCTCCAGATTTTGAAATGACCTCACAGATTTTGTGTACCACTATCTTAATAGATTAAGTGTGGCCATACTGTAAGCCTTTTTCTCCTTTAAATAGGGCTACAACCTTCTCTTCACCCACAACCTCTCTCAGTTCTTTTTCTTCCTTGCCACTTTTTGTTGCTAAGGCCATGGTCGTGGATCCTCCTTTTTGGAGGCAACTTTTGTTGGACAAGGTGAGATCTATATATGAGTTTAATGGGATTTTTGCTCTGGCTACTTCAGGGGTTCAAGGGATCGTCTTAAGAGATGAAGTTTAGCGGTTCATATCTTGTATCCAAAGATGCGGGTGCTCTGAAGGACCCAAGAAACTTCAGAGAAATTTTTTCTACTTATAGAGGGGCAGCCAAATGACCCATGGGTGTTATGTGAAGGGCACAACACATGATAGATACCCTTGGGCTAAGATTGGTTGCTTCACTTGCTGAGCTCATACGGCTTGAGAGGGGAAGTGGTTTCCACATTTACTTTTCCTTTATGGAATGAATCAAGGTCCCCTCTTTCATTACCCTTGAGCCCTCTTGCTTTTGTTGCTTTCTTCGTCCTGGGCAAAATGTTGCCTCGTATATGCCTTGACAAGCTCGGACGAAGTGGGCTGTTTCCATCTCTGCTCCATGGTAAGTTTGAATCTAGTGTGACTAAAATTCTCTGAGTGCCCTAAGAGTTTATGCTTGTAATATTTGTTATCTATTTGAGGTTTGCTGTTCCTGAGGAAATGTGACGCTATGTATTTGCTGAGATTCTGAGTGTAAAGACAAAATTTTGTATCTAATCAAAGGCTCTTACTGAATCGCTCTATCATTTACAATGTGATGTTGTGTGCATCATTTCTTAACGTATCCTATATATCATTTATCATAGCTAAGGTTATCTTAACTATTAGTATAGTTTGATATTATAACCACAATATTTATCTAACATAACCACAATTGCCCTTGTTAATAAAAATATTTTCAATAAATACTAAGTCATGTTCTGCACGGACAGATTAACATTTGTCACTCTTCTAAACTTTTTACTCTTAAAATATTCTTGTCTTTAGCCTGGGTATGGTCAAAAAAGTTCAGTCCTTTTTATTTTATTATGCCCAGTCGATCACATTTTCTTTCGAGGTTTCTAAACTGGTGATTGGCTCTCCTTCGGGTGAGAGAATGTTCGAGGCACTACCAACCCCATCGCGATCCGATTCGTCACGTCTGATATAAATGCCCCTCTTTTTCTATGATGACCTGACACATGACTTTTCTGATCACCACGTCACATAGGCCTTTTGCCTTTCTATTGCGATCCTCAGCATCTGCTGAGCTACCACCATCCTAATTTGACGACCATCTTGCGTTTCTCAAACCCTAAACCTTTCGTCTCCATCTTTAAACCTCGTCCTTCCTTTTTCCTTCTCTAGAGTTCTTTCCCTGTTGCTGTCTTCAACCAGTCCTCGTGCTCGCCATTTCACGACGATCCCCTTTCTTGTCTTCAGTAAGTAATCCGTCATTGCTCTAGCCCATACTTTTGTCCATGGCTGAAGAAGCAATTGCTCCTTGGTATGTCCATATGTCTTCTATCTTTGATAGGAATGCTAGATTATCCATCCGTCGTCAATATAAAATTCCTAAGGAATATAAAATCATACTCCCAACACCGAAGGATCGACCTCATCATCCCCCTGATAATTGTGTGACTTTTTTCAGGGACCAGTTGATAGGAGGCTTAAGGTTCCCCATTCCTCCTTTCTTAATTGAAATAAGTCGATATTTTGATCTTCCTCTGCAACAATTTGCTCCTAATGCATTTCGTTATCTATGCGGTACTTATATGTTGTTTCGTCTACGAGATATTCCTCCTACTCCTCAAAATTTTTTCATGTTTTCCTACCCCAAGCTTTCAGAACCTGGTGTCTTCTTATTCCAGTCGAGAACTAGAATGGTCCTTTTTGGAGATATGCCATCGTCTCTCAAAGCCTGGAAATCTCGTTTTTTTCTTTTTAAAGTTTCCGGGACCTATTCCTTGGTCTCATGCTTGGAAATCTTTCTTGCCTCCCTTACCTGATGTTAGAGAGTTTCATCTCCTTCCTACTTTTCCCATTCATTGTGAGAAGTTATTAGGTCATCGACTTTCGATCCCGAAATGGTTGAAGGTCGAGCTTCTATACCTATTTGGTTTAAGCCCCGTCAAACCTGATACTCGCATTTCCTTAGGTAATGCCTTGTTCATTTCTTTTTGTTTATAACTGGCTAAATTATTTCTCTGGTCTATACAGTGGAGAGTTTCTATGATGCGTTGATTGACGAAGAAATACGCGTGGAAGAAGAATTGCTTCGTGCCAAGGAGGCCAAATTTCTGGCCACTATCGCCCCTCCACCCTCAATTGAAGAGCCGGCTCGGTTAGCCGAAATACCTAGCTCTTCTGGGCTTCATGAGACTCCAGGAGATTCTTCTAGGGATCCTGCTGTGCAGATCCCCCATGATCCTGCTCCCGCTGTTACGTCTCCTGCAGCTGTTACTGTCTCCCCATCTGCTTCTATTCCTCTTATCGAGCTTACATCCCCTGGTAGCTCTGATAAACCCATAACTGAGATTTCTGTGGGCAAGCCTCCGGGACGCAAGCTAACCCGGGCTCCTCCTCCAAAAAGGAGGCTCATTCTTTCTACTGATGAGCCTGCTTCAAAAGATTTTGTGTCGACTGGCCTTCTCTCCGATGAGCTCACATTAGCAGAACTTTATCCTTCCTTGAATTTTCCTACCTCTCCTTTTCCTAAAACTAGTACTTCTGATGACGTTTCTTTTACTTTTCCTTTGTCTATTCCGACTTCAGGATCTCTACCCTCTTCGCCTTCTTCTTACTTGGTTTTTGCTCCACCGTCTATCCCTACTTCTTCCTTCTCAACTGGCTCTTCTACCATTCCTGTTCTTCCCATATTATTGGGGGGTTCTTTCGCCAGTTCCTGGGATGAGGTGCGTCCCCTCTTTGAGGGGCTTTCCATTCCTGAAGCGATTGACCGCTTTTCTAATAAAGAGAATAAGGTATGTTTACATACTCATGCTTTCTGTTTATGAAGCATAGTCTTACGGTTTCGAATATGCTTCCAGCGGTGGCTGGAAAACATGGGTTTCTCCCGACTATTGCACAATCTATACATTGAGAACGAGAAATTGAGATCGGAGAACAAGGGGTTGCGATAGCAGGTTATCGAATTGTCTTCTGTCAAGTTTTCTGTTGCCGCCAAGAAGCAATTCGAAACTCAAATTGAGAGCCTTGAAGCCCAATTCAAATTGGTTACGGACCTCAATCAAGAGCTAACTTCACAACTTGGCGAACTAAAAGAGAATTATGAAGCAGAATTGAGTGAAAAATTGAAGGCCTTGCAATTAAAAGAAAATGAGGTGGCATCTCTAAACAATTCCCTTGATTTAATAAAAGCTGAAGCCGCTGCTAGGGAGAATGAACTGAAAACCTCTCAGATGGCGTTAGTGGTTTATAAGGAGCACGAAGATGTTCGTTACACAGAACGAGCCACCGCCATGATCGAATCTACTGAGTTCAACCGGCCGATTGTGAGATCCATCTTGTCTGCTTTTACGGCAGGGGCCAAAGGAGCAATTCGACAGTTGGAAGAGGAGGGCTACTTAGCGCGCGTTCCTCCTCTCAATTTCCTGAACCGTCGCAGACTCATTGAAGAAAGACCTCCTGATTTGTACCCCAAGCTAGTTCTAACTCATTCTCTAGTTGTTGTAAAGAAGGGGAATTAAGGTTTTACAAACTTACGTGAATCTGAATAGTCTCTTTTGATTGCCGATCTTATTCAAATTTTTGGATAATTTGTTGGTTTCATGTACGTGTACTAAATGCTACTTAGCTTGTTAGTGTCCAATTTTTCCCTATGACCCATTCTTCACTGACCCGGTCGATATATGTATAAACATTGGTAAGTACCGTCCAATATTTCGGAGATACCCCGAATTATCTCCATTCTTTACTGACCCGGTCGACTTAGGTATAAGCATTGGTAGGTCTCGTTCGATATTTCGAAGATACCCCCAATTATCCTCATTCTTTATTGTCCCGTTCGACTTAGGTATAAGCATTGGTAGGTATCGTTCGATACCCCAATTATCCTCATTCTTTATTGTCCCGGTTGATATATGTATAAGCATTGGTAGGTATCGTTCGATACCCCCAATTATCCTCATTCTTTACTGACCCGGTCGACTTAGGTATAAGCATTGGTAGGTATCGTTCGATACCCCCAATTATCCTCATTCTTTACTGACCCGGTCGACTTAGGTATAAGCATTGGTAGGTATCGTTCGATATTTCGGAGATACCCCCAATTATCGGTCGATTTATTAGGATGGTTCAATTTAACTAGGTTGTTTTCATTAATCAATATTCGAGGCTTGACCCGTGCTTTAAACCTATATTTATAGTATTAATTTTTGTTTTGTCTCATCAAGTTTCTTCAAAAATTATTTCTAGGGAAATTTTACATTTTTTCCGAGGTAGTTTATTTGACTTCATCTCTTTCCCTTTATTCTATGATATTATTACCTTTTATGACGCTTGACATTCTGAGCACCTTTTATTTCCCTTTCGTATCTTATGTTTAGAGGTTTTAGCATAGGACTAGAAAAGGGACAAGGGTTTACGGAATCTTATTCTGCTTCCCTCCGTCCATCTTTTCGCTTCTCAATTCTTCTTCTTCTTACCTTCTCTCTTCATGGCGGTTTCTTCTCCGGCATGGTTCCTCTCATGCTCTTCCGATCTCACAGATACAGAAGAAGTGGACTTACAGGCAACCTATGGTTTTTCCCCCTTACATTGTCCGACCTGCTCCCCATGAGGGTCCTCACCTTCCTCCCTTAGGCTGTATCTCCATCTTCAGGGACCAAGTTCTGAAAGGTTTCAGATTTCCTCTTCACTCCTTTTTTTGTGAGGTTAGCCGTTATTTTGCTATCCCGCTAAACCAGTTCGTCCCTCAATCCTTTTCCATTCTAGTGGGCTTCATTGGAGTATCCAAACTGTTAGATTTCCCCCTGTCTCCTCGTCTTTTCCATCATTTCTTTATCCCTCGTCGGGTAGATGTTGGTATTTTTAAGTTTCAGTCTCGTCCCAAAGCCATTCTATTTAATCGTATTCCCCCTCAAGGTGAATGGTATAAAAATTTTTTCTATATGCGTCTACCTTCTCCCCCTCCTTTTCCTATTCAATGGATACATGATCTGCCCTCGCTTCCTGACACTCAAGGTCTTCTCAATGATCCTTTTGTGGCCTCTGCCTTGCCTAAACTGTGGGGAGCGAAATTCAGTTTACCGCATCTAATTGAAGAGGGCTTAATGTTTCCCTTTGGGATAGGCAACATTAACACTCCTTTGGATAGTTCCTTTGGTGAGTATAATTATTTTACTTCACCTTTGCTAATTAGTATATCTCTATAACCATGATGTTTATACTCTGTTTTTCAGCCGATGCTATTCTTCCGGCTCTTATGTACAGGAATTCTGCTATGACCAAGTCCTTTATCAATAATCTTGGAGAACAATGGTTACTGGCTCGCCAATCTGATCCCAATCCCTCTACCTTGGGCTTGCTTTCTGAAGAAGAACAACAAGCAGAGGGTGTCGCACTCATGGAAGAGGAAGAAGAAGAGCCTTTTGTTACTTTAGTTAAAAAGCCAAATCTTACCAAGGATTCTCCCTTTGGTGATTTCTTTGGTACCTTTGTACAAACTCCTCTTGTTCCGGCGCCTATTTCTTTTGAAAGAGGTAAAGCACCGATGACTCCCACCAATATCATCTCCAATCCTGCTCTTCGAATGATGAGGCTTGGTCTGCTTATCTCTTCTTCTTCTACTGTTTCAGCTTCTCCTGCTCCTGCTTCTGAGATGGCCGCTATCTCTCCTGTGCCTTCTACATCCTTGGCATTGGCCTTGCCTCCCTTGGCTTACAGGCCTCGAGCGAAACGAACACCTTGCCGAAGATCTTCTCCCATTGTCAGCCCTTCAACCGTTAGTGTTTCCACAATTGTAACAACCCCTCCTGCACTACTACCTTCTGTTCCCTCTAGCTCCCACTCTGCTCCTCCTGCTTTTACTATCCCTTTTCCTCATATTTCCTCCTCTTCTTCTCCATCTCCGGCTTCCTCTCATCCCCCTCCTTTATTTAGAGTAGCTGCGGGCTTACCTTCTCAATTGGGACAACCTTCTAGTCCTCCTGGCTATGGTACTTTGCAATTGCAAGGTTTATTGGTTGAATCTTGGTCACAAGGTTATGAACAATTGCGAGGCCTTAGTCTCCCACATCGAGCGGATCGCCATAGTCGCCAGGCAGTGGCTCTAAGTATTCCTAGTTATGTGTTTATTAGCTTTGTAGCTGTATCTTTAACCCACGTTATCCTTTTATTTAGTTTCTAGCCACAAGTCTGCATATCGATCAGCTGCTCACAGCTAAAGATCATGAGAACACTAAGTTGAAAGCTCAACTAGAGACGTTGAAGGCTGCCCCACCTTCTTCTAGTAGTGATAGGGCTCAGTTGCAAGAGCAGGTGGTCTTGCAAAATCAACAATTGGGAACCCTGAAGCAAGCATTGGAGGAATGTCAACAACTGTTGAAAGACAAAGAGCTTGCTAGGAAGACGTTAGAATTACAGGTGGAGAGACTGCATTCAGGTCTTCGATTGGAGATCGCTTTAAAAGAGAAAGCTCTCTTAGATGCTTCTTAGAAAAGTCTTATCTTAGAGAAAGTAGAGAAGCTTCATAATGCTTGTCTTTCTGACCAAGCTCAGGACCTGGCTTCTCATGATTTCACTATTCTACAGGAACAAGAGCTGAGGAAAGCTCAAGATAACGAATTATCACTGCTCTAGAAGGAATTGGAACAGCTAAGATCGGAGAAGGATGCTTTAAAAGAACAAAACTCAAAACTGCAAGTTGATTTCCAGCGTTATAAGGAGCAGGAAAAGAGTCGATGGGAAGAGTGGCGGCAAGCTTACTTAAAGTCGCCAGCATTTGCCCGGGAATTTGTTCGCAGGATAGTGGGTGCGCTAAATCATTCCGTATCGGGGGTTCTTCAACAGCTAAAAGAGGGTGGATATTTACCCAGGGAACCTCCCTTTTCTTTCATAAATCGCCGCAGGCTTAATGAAGAACTACCCTCAGATTTGAAAGGCCCTTTCCCGGATGTTTAAAGAAGGTATTCATAAAAACTTGTAAAGTAAGAATTGATAATGAGCAAAAAAGGTGCAGTTGGTACTGAGTAACTAAGTATTTGCAAGATATAAGGAAATTTTAACACTTACTTGCTTATTCTTCATACTTAGTCTGAGAATACCCCTTTTGGAATGTTATTGCTTGCTGAATATAAACTCTATTAAAAAATTCCTTGTTCATCCTTCAAAGCGGAGCCTTATCTTGATGGGTTCTTTTTTTCCAGTAACCTCCCGTGTGCTTTGTATTTCTCCGAGGATGAATAGTCTCGGTCGAGACTGGATGTGAAATTGTATAAACTATTGGCCTCCAAGCTGGATATAATATCCTAGACGACTTTTGAGTAAATACTTTCATTTTCACATATCTGGGCTCCTCTATGGAATCCCCTTTCGAAATTAGGCTTCGAAACCAGAAGATTCTCTGGTTATTTATATCTTGCACGGGTTCAGAATCTTTGATCTCTTTTGTGAAGACTCATCTAATGTATTTCATATAATTTCTCGATGGTTTTGCTTCATATTGGTTTATAGTCTCCGACTTTTCCTATGAAGGCTCGTCCGGGTTGCTTCATAGGATTTTGCTGATCGACTTTGGTCTATCTTGGTTTATAGTCTCCGGTTTTTCCTATGAAGGCCCGCTGGGTTACTTCACAGAATCTTCCCGATCGACTTTAGTTTATAGTCTCCGAGTCTTCCTATGAAGGCCCGATCGGGTTACTTCATAGGCTTTTCTCGATCGACTCTGATCTGTCTTGGTTTATAGTCTCTGGTTTTTCCTATGAAGGCCCGCTGGGTTACTTCATAGAATCTTCCCGATCGACTTTGGTTTATAGTCTCCGAGTTTTCCTATGAAAGCCCGACCGGGTTACTTCATAGGCTTTTCTCGATCAACTTTGGTTTATAGTCTCCGAGTTTTCCTATGAAGGCCCGCTGGGTTACTTCATAGAATCTTCCCGATCGACTTTGGTTTATAGTCTCCGAGTCTTCCTATGAAGGCCCGACCGGGTTACTTCATAGGCTTTTCTCGATCGACTCTGATTTGTCTTGGTTTATAGTCTCCGATTTTTCCTATGAAGGCCCGCTGGGTTACTTCATAGAATCTTCCCGATCAACTTTGGTTTATAGTCTCCGAGTTTTCCTATGAAGGCCCGACCGGGTTACTTCATAGGCTTTTCTCGATCGACTTTGGTTTATAGTCTCCGAGTTTTCCTATGAAGGCCCGCTGGGTTACTTCATAGAATCTTCCCGATCGACTTTGGTTTATAGTCTCCGAGTTTTCCTATGAAGGCCCGACCGGGTTACTTCATAGGCTTTTCTCGACCGACTTTAGTTTATAGTCTCCGAGTTTTCCTATGAAGGCCCGACCGGGTTACTTCATAGGATTTTCTCGATCGACTTTGGTTTATAGTCTCCGAGTTTTCCTATGAAGGCCCGACCGGGTTACTTCATAGGCTTTTCTCGACCGACTTTAGTTTATAGTCTCCGAGTTTTCCTATGAAGGCCCGACCGGGTTACTTCATAGGATTTTCTCGATCGACTTTAGTTTATACGAAAGTATAATACTTGGGCTAACCTCGTGTTGGCTTGTAATTCCTTGAGGGGATCCGAATAGGCCTTTAGGATTTCCCCCTATTTTACTGCTTGAAAAATAGAAAGGAGGCTTCCCCTGATACTTATTAATTCGCATGAACCATATTTATCTTCTGTGTCAATATTTATCTTACTTGACTTTCATCAAAGAAACAAAGTACATAAACTGCAAGTATCTCAATTCGCCTGGGAATTCCAATAATTGTGAATGTATTTAAAGTAATATGATCCAATCAGGCTCGATAGGGTTGCAAATGATTAGCGCTCCAAGGGCGCTCCAACATTCTTCCTTCGGCATCTTGGAGATAGTATGAGCCTGACGCGAGCTTTTCTATTACTTTATAAGGCCCTCCCCATTGTGGTGCTAACTTGCTGACATCTCCCACAGGCTTAACTCGTTTCCATACCAAATCACCTACTTGGAAGAATCTGGGAATGACCCTTTTGTTATAATTCTGTCTCATCCTCTGTCGATATGATATAAGACGAGTAGCAGCTTTATCCCTTATCTCCTCGATCAAGTCCAGCTCCATAAGTCGTCTGTCTCCATTATCCTCATCATACAATTATCTTCTGTCAGACTCTACTCCTACCTCAATGGGGATTACTGCTTCTCCTCCATAGACTAACTGGAAGGGAGTGATTCCTGTAGCTTCACGAGGCGTAGTACGATATGCCCAGAGAACACTGGGTAACTCGTCTACCCAGCTACCTCCGACATGATCTAGCTTAGTTTTCAGTCCTCTAATAATCTCCCTATTAGTTACTTATGCTTGCCCATTGCTCTGCGGGTAAGCTACAGAGGTGAAGGCCTGAGTAATCCCATAACTCTGACACCAGTCTAGGATTCTATTGCCTTGAAACTGTCTTCCATTATCAGAGACCAACTTATGAGGAATGCCAAACCGGCAGATTATATTTTTCCATAAGAATTTAATGACCGCGTCCTCTGTGATTCTAGCAAGTGGTTCTGCTTCCACCCATTTAGAGAAATAATCCACAGCCACCAACAAGAACCTCCTCTGTGCAGCAGCCATAGGAAATGGACTTACTATGTCCATTCCCCACTGATCAAAGGGACACGAGACTATAGAGGTTCTTAATAACTGGGTAGGGTGATGTAATATATTCTGATGCTTTTGACAAGAAATACAAGTTCTTACCAGTTTAGCGGCATCTTCATGTAGAGTGGGCCAGAAATATCCCGCTAGGAGGATTTTACGAGCCAAAGATCTTCCTCCTATATGATTACCACAAGAACCTTGATGCACCTCCTGTAAAATAAATTGTGTGTCTTCTGTGCCTACACACTTGAGCAAAGGTCTGGAAAAAGCCCTTTTATATAATTGTTCCCCCACCATAGTATATTGAGCAGCTCGTTTCTTAAATACCCTGGCTTGTTCTGTATCTCTCGGAAGAAGACCTTGCTGTAAATATAGTATAATTTGAGCTCGCCAATCACCCTGAATCTATATATCAGTCTGTCTTTCAATACAAGAAATTAGTAGGGTCTGTTCCACTGGTCGATCAAGACTCCATGGTATTACAGCAGAGGCTAATTTAGCTAATTCATCTGCCACCTGATTCTCCGCTCGAGGAATTTTTTGTATGCTCACATCTTGAAATTGAGACTTCAACTTCTCGAATGCCTCGGCATATAATTTAAGCCTTCCATTATTGATTTCAAAATTACCTGATAATTGTTGGGCTGCTAGCTGAGAATCAGAGTATATAAGGACTCGAGCTGCTCCCACATGCCGAGCAGCCTGTAAGCCAGCTATTAGAGCTTCATATTCAGCCTCATTGTTGGTAGCTCTGTAATTTAATCTAATGGAGAGTTGAAGTCTGTCTTCTCTCGGGGATACAAGAAGAATACCGATTCCACTGCCTTGTCTAGTTGCAGAGCCATCCACATAAACTTTCCAGGTATCTTCTTCTTCTGGGCCTTGAACCTCTATAATGAAATCTGCTAGAGCTTGTGCCTTGATGGCCGAGCGGGGTTGATACTGGATATCATATTCCCCAAGCTCGGTTGTCCATTTGACTAACCGTCCTGATGCCTCTGGATTGAGCAACACCCGTCCGAGAGTGCTATTGGTTAAGACAATAATCTCATGTGCTAAGAAATATGGGCGCAGTCTCCGAGCAGTCAATATTAGAGCATAAGCCAGTTTTTCTAGTGTAGTGTATCTACACTCCGCTCCTTTTAATAAATGACTAGAAAAATATACAGGTTGTTGCTCTTTTCCTTCCTGCCTGACTAATACAGAACCCACGATGTTTTTATTAGCCGACAAATACACCCACAGAGTTTCTCCTGCTATAGGTTTAGCCAATACAGGGAGGGTAGCCAAATAATCTTTCAATTCTTGGAAAGCCTTATCACATTCTTCATTCCATTGAAACTTATTAGCCTTTCTGAGTATTTTAAAGAAATGGAAACTACGATCAGCTGATCTAGAAATAAATCTAGACAAGGCTGTGATTCGGCCTGTCAATCTTTGAGCTTCTCTCAGGTTGCGGGGTGGCTCCATGTTCTGTAGTGTTTTGACCTTGCTCGGGTTGGCCTCTATCCCTCGTTCGGACACCATATATCCCATGAATTTTCCTCCCTTCGCACCGAACAAACATTTGCTTGGGTTCAACTTGAGCCCGTACTGTCTTAATGTTTTGCAAGTCTCCTCTATATCCTTGCACAGATCAACAGCTTGAAGAGACTTAATTAAGATGTCGTCAACATATACTTCCATATTCCTACCAATCTGCTTCTGAAAGACCTTATTCATAAGCCTTTGATAGGTTGCTCCTGCATTCTTTAGTCCAAAGGGCATAACATTATAACAATAAGTGACTTCAGATATTATAAAACTAACCTTTTCTTGATCCTCTTTGGCCAAGGGGACTTGATGATAACCTTGATACGCATCCAGCATGGAAATATATTCGCATCCGGCAGTAGAATCAACCAGTTGATCAATCCTGGGTAAGGGATAATAGTCCTTTGGGCAGGCTTTGTTGAGATCCCGAAAGTCAATGCATACTCGCCATTTATTCCCGAGTTTAGAGACTAATACCACATTAGCTAGCCAGCTTGGGAATTGAACTTCCCTGATGTATCCGACCTCCATAAGCTTAGCTATTTCTTCCTTGATAATCTGATTCTGTTCCGCACTAAAACTCCTCTTTCTTTACATGACTGGGCGGGCATCCGGGAAGACATGCAAGGAATGTTCCATAACAGCAGGAGAAATGCACGAAACTTCTTTAGGAGTCCAGGAAAATACATCATTATTCTTCTTCAAACATTGCACCAACTCAGCTTTAAGATCGGGATCAAGATCGGATGCAACGTAGGTGGTAGCTTCTGGCTGTCCATTCTGGATTTGAATTTCTTCCTTTTCTTCATAAACCAGGACGGGCTGCTTTTCGCGAATGACATTAACTTCCATTCTTTGAATCTTCCGGGCGGTGTTGGCCTCAGTTCGAATGATTTCTACGTAACATTTCCGGGATATCTTTTGATCACCTCGTACTTCTCCAACCTGATCCTCCACAGGAAACTTAATCTTTTGACAGAAAGTAGAAACGACCGCCCGGAACTCGTTCAAGGCAGGCCGACCCAATATCACATTATAAGAAGATGGAGCATCTACTACCATAAAACAAGATCTCCTAGTCCTCATCAGGGGTTCCTCTCCTAGAGAAAT
Source organism: Zingiber officinale (assembly GCF_018446385.1). Lineage (NCBI taxonomy): Eukaryota > Viridiplantae > Streptophyta > Magnoliopsida > Zingiberales > Zingiberaceae > Zingiber > Zingiber officinale. The sequence goes on from NC_056004.1 coordinate 87,105,116, forward strand.
TGCCAATTTTATTTGACCCAAAGGTTGCACTTCATTGCCTGTGAATCCATACAGAGGAGTTGCAATCGGTTGAAGTTCACTGGGGTCAATTTGTAGCTGATCAAAAGCCTTTTTAAATATAATGTTGACCGAGCTGCCAGTGTCTATGAAGGTACGAGCGATGACATAATTGGCTATCACAGCTTTGATGATCAATGCGTCGTCATGAGGTATTTCTACCCCCTCTAGATCTTTGGGCCCGAAACTTATTTCAGGACCGGCTGCTCGTTCCATGCTGCATCCTACTGCATGAATCTCCAATCTTCGGGCATGTGCTTTTCTGGCTCTGTTAGAATCCCCATCAGTGGGTCCGCCCGTAATCATGTTAATATTACCCCGAGCAGCATTGTTTCTATTCTCTTCCTAACGAGTCATTGTGGTTTCGGAAGGTGCTTTATCTAATACTTGGCTGGTGCCAGCTGGGACCGGTATTGCTTCTTGCCGGGTTCCATTCCGGGTGATATTCCGGCTTGAGCGGACTCTGCTGCCTGGGATACTGTTGTCGGTAATAGTTCTGCCTCTGATAGCGCTCTTTATTGGCTCGTCTATTTCTCAAAACAAAACAGTCATCAGAGTAATGACTGCTAGTTTTATGATAAGTACACCATCTCCTTGGTGCCTCTGGCTGCATCTCTACATGTTGTACAGCTTGCGGACGATAATCTGGTTGCCGATGCGATGGATGAGTGGTTCTAGGTCCTCTTGGTGGGGGTACCGGGGTCGGAGCCTTCTCCTTCGCATGAGTAGGAGAAGAGGGAACACTTTCTTTCCTACGAGCAGCTTGGGCTTCTTCTACGTTAATGAACTCAGTGGCACGTTCAATCAGGGAATCAAAATTAACAGGAGGATTTCTTACCAAATCTTTAAAGAAATCATTATCATTTAAACCCTGAGAGAAGACACTCACTAATATTTCAGTAGTAGCATTAGGTACATCTATAGCTACCTGATTGAATCTTTTAATATATGCCCGGATGGATTCTTTAGACGTCTGCTTAATTGAGAACATGCTCCACGGTGTCTTATGATACCTTTTGTTGCTGGAGAAATGATGTAGAAAGACTTTCTTGAAATCTTTAAATTTTTGAATAGACTTTTCAGGTAACCTTTTGAACCATCGCTGTGCTGCTCCCCCAAGAGTAGTGAGAAACATCCGACACTTCACTCCATCAGAGAATTGTTGCAACAAGGCTACATTCTCAAATTTTAACAAGTGATCTTCCGGATCTGTGGTTCCGGCATATTCTCCAATTTACAAATTCTGATATCGCTTAGGAAGTGGGTCATCTAATACACTTTGTGAGAATGGAGAGATGACCTTTTCTGGTGAACTATCACTAGTTATCATTTTAATCTTATGCTTCTCTCTGTCTGGCGCCTCACTAGAGGACTCTTGAAACACAGGCCTCTTACCCCCTGGATCCAAGGGAGTGCGAAGGAAGGCTCGTGGACGCCTGGTTGGAGAAACAATAACTGGAGGAAAATACAAAGGTTCTTCTTCTTCCATTTCCTTGCCTTTCCGATGCTCAGTAGTTGATATCGCCGGATGATGGGCCGTCGGCAGAGTGGCCCCAGTATGAGCTTGCACTGGTTGTTGTTGTTGTTGCAGGGCTTTCTGAACATGAGAATTAATGAGGAGTTCCAAATCCTCGCGACTGATAGTAAGTAGGTTCGACTTCCCAGCTTCTTCCATCACGTAGTCTCAGATTCAGGTGAAGTTTCCCACAGACGGCGCCAAATTTGATCCTGTCTGAGAAGCTGACCGTGAAGGAGATCCGGAAGAAGGAAACCCACTGTAATGACGAGAAATAAGGTCGGTGAAACCTCGACCCGAGAAACCCAAAGCGGGTCGAAAGAAAACCAGAATCACCGGAGGAAATCTGCTAAGTAGGAAGAAATCCCCGTACAAATAGGAGAAAACCGAACTTTCAAGCTCCTGAAGCTCCCTGCGCACAAGAGACCAACCAACACTATTGTCAGTGACCTAAGACCGGGGTGGGAATCCCTGGCTAGGCCCTCCGACGCTCAAGTTAGTGATATCCCTTGATGTCGAGGAAGGAAGAAGAAAGAAGATGAACAGTAGCCAGAAAATTAGGGATCTACCTTACCTCGCCAACAGAGAGGATTCCCCCTTTTATACCACTTCATATAACCTCCGTAGTCATGAAGTGGACCCCGGTTTGTTAGAGTTCGTTATGACATCAGCTGCGTACTTGGGGAAGATGATTTTTAAGGAATCTTTTTTGTACCCCAGATGTACCTTCTTTGCCGTTTAGCGCCTGCAAGACAAGCTGAAAGCATATTTCCCGCCAGAATATATATTTTCTATCATGAATTATTTTATTCGGTATATTCATGTATGATTCTTCTTCATGTGACTTCTATTTGTATCTTTGTTATGTTTAAAAAATAACATTTTATTCAACATGTTTCTAAGGTATTCATTGAAGGAACTATGCGAGTTCTTTGCTCGAAAGAACCCTCTTGACCGATATTGGTCTATCTTTGCTTCGGAGTATGTAACGGTCGTTATTGGCTTACCTTCATACGGCAAGCATGAATCGACCGATATTGGCCTATCTTCGTTCGGCAGGCATGTATCGACCGATATTGGCCTACCTTCGTTCGGCAGGCATGTATCGACCGATATTGGCCTACCTTCGCTCGGCAGGCATGTATCGACCGATATTGGTCTATCTTTGCTTTGGAGTGTGCATCGGTCGTTATTAACTTACCTTCATACGGCAAGCATGTATCGATCGATATTGGCCTACCTTCGTTCGGCAAGCATGTATCGACCGATATTGGCCTACCTTCGTTCGGCAGGCATGTATCGACCGATATTGGTCTATCTTTGTTTTGGAGTGTGCATCGATCGTTATTAACTTACCTTCATACGGTAAGCATGTATCGATCGATATTGGCCTACCTTCGTTCGGCAAGCATGTATCGACCGATATTGGCCTACATTCGTTCGGCAGGCATGTATCGACCGATATTGGCCTACCTTCGCTCGGCAGGCATGTATCGACCGATATTGGTCTATCTTTGCTTTGGAGTGTGCATCGGTCGTTATTAACTTACCTTCATACGGCAAGCATGTATCGATCGATATTGGCCTACCTTCGTTCGGCAGGCATGTATCGACCGATATTGGCCTACCTTTGTTCTGAAAGTATGTTTCGGCCGTCATTAGCCTTCCTCCTTTGACTCTTTCTTCTTTTTCTTTCCTCATCTGAAGACCCACAAAACCTAACCCATATCAGAAGCAAAAAGGGTTCTCTTAGTATGAGCTTGGAAATGAAAGATACCCTCACTATGACGTCAAGGAGTGACAAGGTAGTGAAATAAATGAGGGGTCAAGGGGATGTCACACAAGTGAAAGATGAGGATGACCCCACATAGAATCTGGATAGAATTAGGGACAAGTTGACAAAGGGAGATACGGAAATAGCGACACGTCGGAGAAAAAGCGGTGAATGGGAAAGAGAAGGCACGCCATAATTTATTCCTTGAAGAAAGTCATATAGTTATCAAGGGGTTGGTGGGGATAATGGTTCTCAGAAGGTATGATAATGTGTATATCGACGGGTACCTCATATGTAAAGTGAAGATCATCTAGATCTACGCCACTAAAGATTGAACTGCATGAGCGCACCACAACTCCAAAGGATCCATTAGTGGGTCAAAGAAAGAAGAAAGGAAGGAAAAACAAAATCACAGAAGAAAGGAGAGAAGGAAGGATGTTTATGACTAGCAACAAGAAATTCAAGGGAGAGGTCGATTGGGGTTTCTTATAGCCAGCAAAGGGGGTGTGCGACGTGACGACTTGGTACAAGCACCAATCAGGAGGACCGTAGAAGAAGCGGGTGGCATTGCAAGGGGCAAGGGGATTACGGTAGCCATTGGATCGTCATAGAATATCGTGCATAGACTGTCTTATCTAGAAAAGGGCGATCAAAGGGCACGTGTCGACAAAGAGATGGAAGCTTTATGACATGAGGAACAGGCGAAACTACAACAATCCTGACCTGGGCAAGTGAGGTGGCTCTGTTACCACCATAGTTCACGTCCGAGTGGGCGGCTGACATTTATACATTGAGACTCACCCGGGAAAATAGGATGACCGATGCTCACAATAAGTCAGGCCTAGGAGAATGAGTCTCCTCTGTAGTGATACCCGCCCGGGTAGACAGACCAATTGGGCATCCACCAAGTGATTAGGCACTCGGCCTAGCACTTAGCTGTAAAAGAGGAAATGTTAAAAAGTCCCAGATGGGCGTAATTGATACGTAAATGATGCAGCTTACTAACAGCATGCCCACTCGCATAACATTCGCGATAACCACAGTACCAAAGTCTAAAAGAAAGTCTAAGACATTACGTTGATGTTTTCTATTTGGACAAGAGGAGACAATAACAGGCCACTCCAAGCTACTCAAAGATAGGAAAAGCTTCTTCAGGGAGCTCTTTGAGCAAGAGGGTGCCATCCAAGAAATGTTCGGGAGAGGTTGATCGCAGCAGACCCTTCTCTCATAGCTGTATCAGAGCCCCTTCATTGTCATAGCATCTGGTCAATGAGACGACCTACCTTAGCCTCGAAGTACTTGGAAGGTAAGAAGGAAGTCTTGTGAGCTGCAAGGTGAGAGTCTTCCCCCGCCTTGTACTCCTTCATCTCCTCCTAGGCCTTGTGTAGATCAGTTCACACCTTGGTTAGATTCAGTCGGGTGGCCATTGCCTCAGTTTTTGCTGCTGAGAGCTCCGCTTGTAGGGATTCAATGGTGGCATAATCCACATCCATTTGTTGCTGAAGGACAGCTTCCCAATTAGCGCTGGCGGATAGTTCATCCTTTTTAGTAGCCAGGTCTACTTGTAAGGAGGTATGGGCCTCTTAAAGGTCCTGTAGTTGAGACGAGAGGTTTGCAGCCTTTGTGTTCTTTGCCTCTAGGTCAACCAGGATGTTGAAATGTCTCAAGTCCTCATACTTGAGTTTAGCCAGGTTTGTTTGTAAGGTGGCCTCCAGTGCCTTCACCCTGTCAGACTCAATGCGGGTCATGTTGATATGCGTAGATTTTATACACTTGTTTAGCATGTTTTGACGCATATTACTATATTTTATGCATGCTTTATCTATACATTTCCATACTCCTTGCTTACTTTTAGCATATTTACTCTTCTTTATTCGAAAATATGCTCTTGTGTGTTTTTTTGTCTACAGGAGTCGAATTTAGAGAAGAAATGAACAATTGAAGGAAGATAGCGCCGACCATGTGTGCCACACAACCATGCCAAAGGAACAGGAAGGAAAATGACCTTGGCCATGTGTAGCAAACCGGGTGTGCAACATCAGCAGAAGAGGGGGTTGACATGGCCGTGTGGTTTCACACGGCCGGGTCGTGTCACCTTTGAAGCAAAATCAGTATACGGTCGTGTAGATCTACACGACCGTGCAACATTTCCAGAGGCCAAGCATTACCAGGCCATGTGTGCCACACGGTCATGTAGCATTTCCAGAGGCTGAGATTGACACGACTGTGTGAGCCACACGGCCGTGTGAGCTGTCTAGAGAAGAAGATTGGCACGGTCGTGTGAATCTCACATGGTCGTGTGACCCTGCCCGAGAGAAAAATAGCCGAGGTCATGTGAGATCCACACGGCCGTGACACGGTCCGTGTGACGCCCAAACCTCCCTCTCTATATAAAGAGTTCTTCTCCTTTGAAAAAGGGGGAGGCTCTCCCTTTGGGGAGATCCAATCTTGAAGCTTTCTTTGACCTTTGGGTGTTGATTCCGGCGATCAAGAGACATTTCCATCCAAGATTCGACTCCGGTAGCAAGGATTGGTTCTGAAGATCACTCGTCGTCTTTAGATAAGTATTTCTTCTCTATCTTCTTGATTGGGATCAAAATGTTTATGATCATCTTGTCTTCAGTTCTTTTCTTTTGTTTCATGGAGTAGATCTTCTTATTCTAGGATGGAGGGAGTATTTGTGATGTGAGTTGATGTAAGATTTCAAGGATTTGCCATCTTCTTGTTTCAATGATGTTGTTATATTTTGTATCAATTTAATCTTGTATGGATTGTTGTATTTTGAATCTAATTACCATTCTTGATGTTGGTTGCTACTCGGAATACCATCCTAGTTCCCCTGCACAAAAATTTGTACAAGCATAGAACTATCCTAGCTACCCATGTGCTCTACTAAAGTTAAATTTGGATTGCAAACAATGCTTAACATTATTAATCCAAATTTCCCTTTAGAAGTTAAACTTGGATTGGAAATGAAACTTAACATTTTTACTCCAAGTTCAACCGTTGTGATCTTCCTAAGTTAAACCATATTACAGAAGTTATCAAATATCTATTTCAAAGATCGACTTCTAGGTTAAACATGGCAAGACACTAGACTTTCTTGGGTATGAGATCATCCACCACTTCCTAGATAAAGCCTCACAAAGAAATTGGATATTTAACTTTCTTATAGTAAACTAGATTTAACTATAGATATCTCAATAGAAACACATTATCGAAACATAAAATCGATAACAAAACGATAACTTAAAACCGATAACCTCTTGTGTTTGATTTTTTAAGATTTATATAAAAGATGAACTAGTTATGATGCGGAAACTAATAACCAGTTATAAATTTTGTAGCTTATAGACCTCTTGATCTTCTATTGTATTCCTCTCCTTCTCTTGGGCGTCGTGTGGGCGACGATTTTCCAAGAGGAAATCCACCCAAGCTTCTTCCTTTGCTTCCAAGATCAAGCCACCAACTAACCTCCAAGGGATGCTAGACAAAAGAGCTTCCTTCTCTTCTTCTTCTCCTTCAAGCTACCGGCCACCAAGAGATCACCCACCTTGATATCACCGGCCTCCAAGAGAGAAAACAAAAGGAGAGAAGAGAAAGAATATGGCCGACCACCAAGGGATTGGAAGAGAAGAATAGAAGATGTGTTATCATGTGAGGCACCCCCTCCTCTTTATAATCCTTGGTCTTGGCAAAATAGGAAAGTTTTAAACATAATTAAAACTTCCTTATATTCCTTGACAATGACAAAAAATTAAAACTTCATTTAATACTTGTCATGGCCGGCCACCTAGTTGTGCTCCAAACAAGGAAAGTTTTAAACATAAAATTAAAACTTCCTTATTTGTTTTCGGTAAAAAAATTTTAATAAAAAATTTCTCTTTTAAATCCCTTGTTGGTTATAAAATAAAAATTTTATAAATTAAAATATCTCTTTTAAAACATGTGGATGATTACAAAAAAGGAAAATTTTATCAAAAATTAAAATCTTCCTTTTAACTACAAATAAGGAAAGATATCAAATATTTCTCTTAATCCTTTGTAGAAAGCTATAAAATGAAATATTTTAAAATTTAAAAACTCTCTTTTAAAATCATGGCTTCCATAAAAGGAAATATTTTAAAATTAAAACACCCTTTTATTTTAATGTGTGGCCGACCACCTTACTTGGGCTCCAAGCTTGGCCGACCATTAATCTTGGCTCCATCCTTTGGCTTGGCTGGCCCTAGCTTGGGCTCCAAGCTTGGCTTGGCCGACCACCATAAGATGGGTAAGAAGCTTGGCTCTAAGTGGATATAAGGATTTATAAATAAAAGACTACAATAGGGATTGAGAGGAGGAATTGGTTTTGGTCTCCCGATGAGCTTGAGCTTCCCGTGTTCGCCCCGAACACCCAAGTCAAGTTTATCAATAATAACTCATACCACTAAAGAGTTATTATTGCACTACTGCACCAATCCCATATTACAATATGGGCTCCTTTTTATCATGAGTGTGTTAATCTCCCTGTATTTAAGATATCGAATGCCCATTAATTAAATGAGTTACTGACAACTCACTTAATTAATATCTAGTTCCAAGAGTAGTACCACTCAACCTTATTGTCATGTCGGACTAAGTCCACCTGCAGGGTTTACATGACAATCCTTATGAGCTCCTCAAGGGGACATCATCAACCTAGATTACTAGGACACAGTTTCATTCTATAATCAACAACACACCATATAAACAATATCATTTCTCAACTTATCGGACCTATTGATTTAACGAACTAAATCACACCCTTTGATAAATTAAAGAAATAAATATTAAGTATACGTGCTTGCTATTATATCATGATTAAGAGTACGCACTTCAATAATAACAGAGGTTATGTTCTTTTATATAGTCAGTATAAAAAGAAACTACCTCAAATGGTCATGCTCAATACACTCATAGTGTACTAGTGTAATTTTATAGTCAAGATAAACTAATACCAAATTACACTACAACCACTCCAATGGTTTACCCTATTCCATCTTAGTTGTGAGCTACTATTTATAATTTATAAGGATATGATAACATGATCTTCTGTGCGTCTCCTCACACCATGTTATCTACAATATAAATTAAATGGACAACTACACTTAGCATAAATGTAGACATTTGACCAATGTGATTCTTATTTCAAAATAAATATTTATACAAAAAGCTAGACTTTTAGTATATACTGTAACACTTGATTGGTTGTTTGTATTTCTTGTGGATCTTGTAGAGGAATTCTCTAGATTGTATGTTCGAGGGGCATCGTGACAGGGCTACCCTGTTAACGGACATTTAGGGGATCACCTTTAAGGATGATGCAAGAATCTACAAAGAAGAGGGATAGATAAATGTGTTGTACCCTATATCTTGATGTGATGAGTTTCTATGTTGTATGACCGAGGGGCGTCGTGACAGGGCTGCCCCATTAACGGACTTCATAGGGATCATTTCTATTTAGTTGCTTAAGGTGTAGATTAATGTCCCCTGCCGGTGTTTTCTGTAGAAGATAACCGATGACTTCTTGCAAACACATAACAATTGAGGATAGGGTTGGTAGACCATATTACATTGATAAGTATCACAAAGAAACCAAATCTCCTAGAACTTTCATAAAACCTAGTTTCCTGCATTATCTTTCTATTTCTATTTTCTAGTTTTGTCTTAGTTCGTGTAATTTTTGCTTGGTTATTTAGCTAATTCGCTTTGAGACATCTTTAGTGATTATAACCAGTTCCTGTGGATTCGATATTCTTTTATTACTGACGACATAATCGTACACTTGTGGTGACGTAACAAGTTTTTGATGTCGTTACCGGGGACTGCGTCTATAACATTAGAGATTATCATTTGAGTTAGACTAAACTTTTCTTTTCTTTTCTATTACATAATTGTAACTAATTTTGGAAATTCTGTTTTTGCAACTTTGCTTTGCATTTCTTACTACTTCCTTTACATTCTTTTTGTTGTAAATCTAATTTTGCATTCCTTATCTCTAACATTTTAGTTTAGTTTTTCTCTGTTTTTATATTACATAAAATTTTGTGTAGAAACAAATCTTGCAATCTCGTTTTTGTGTATGCGAAGATCTAACTTTGCAGGTGACTTACTTCCTCTTGACCCTGAAATAGACAGAACTTTTTATAGAAGGAGAACCTCGTAAAGACATTAAGAAGAACAAGAACATTTAAACATGGTGAACAAATCACTTAAAGATTATGCAACACCATATGCTAGAGGGATTCATTCAAGTATTATTAGACCATCTATTGAAGACAATAATTTTGAGATAAAGCCTGCAATAATCACTATGGTGCAACAGAATCAATTTGGTGGAGGATCGCATGAAGATCCTAATAAACACTTGGAAGTTTTCTATGAAATTTACGGTACCATGAAGATGAATGGTGTTCCTTCAGAAGCAGTGAGATTATTATTGTTTGGATTTTCTTTACGAGATAGAGCAAAACAATGGTTAAATTCTTTACCTCCAAATAGCATCATCACTTGGGAGCAATGTGAGCAATACTTCTTAGATAAATTTTATCCACCGAACAAGACTGCTCATATGAGAAATCTTATTGCAAGCTTTAGAAAATCTGACTCAGAATCTTTATTTGAAGCATGAGATAGATATAACAACATGCTCAGACAATGTCCACACTATGGATTGGAGAAATGGTTAGTGTTGCATACATTTTATAATGGCATCAATTATCATACTAAGGTGTCCCTAGATTCTGCTGCTGGAGGGGCACTTATGAATAAAAGTTTGGATGAAGCCGAAGATATTATTGAAAGTGTAGCATAAAATCATCATCAGTGAGCAATAAAAAGAAGTAGAGGCTAATCTTTTTCAAACCCAACTAAAGCATCAGGAAAATTTGATGTAGATGCAATCACTATGATGTCTGCAAAACTGGATGCTCTTACAAAGAAGTTGGAAAATATGGGAACAAGTACTGGTACAGTCAATGCCATTGTATGTTATTGTGAAACATGTGGGATTTTTGATCATGCTCAAGACTCATGTCCTTTAGGAGATATTTCAGCATAAATCAATCAATTAGAACAATGTAATGCTATCATGAGCTACAATCAGAAACAGAACAATCCATATTCAAACACATACAACCTAGGGTGGAAGAATCATCATAATTTTTCCTATAGAAACAATCAAGAACAAAGACCATCTATGGGGGCAAGATCAAGTTTCCAGCTTGGGCAACAAAATTTCCAACAACAACAATCTTTTCAAGGATATCAATTCTCAAAAATTGAGAAAATGCTTGAGGAAATTATTTCCAATCAAAATGAAATGAAGCAAGAACTTAAGGTGCTAACTCAAAGAATGGATAATTCAGATAAGCACCAGAAAATTTTAGATAGCCAAATTGCCCAGTTAGCTTCATCATCTTTAAGAGCACTGATGTGCATAAATATTATGATAGTTTATGCATGTTTTTAATGCACATTCACTTACTTTATACGTACATATTCTCTGTATGATCGCCTCTTTTATCATGTACTCATCATATATACTCTTTTGTTTGGATATCTGCTCTTGTTTGATTTTGTGTTGACAGGAACAACTTTCGGAGTAAAAACAGCGATTGTCGATGCACCGGAACAAGTCAGAGAACACGGTCGTGCAACCTCGCACGACCGTGTGGTCAAACAGGAGATGAGAAGTGCACGGCTGTGCAACTCTTGCATTGCCGTGCGGCCAACCCAGAGGCAGATCAGAGCTTGGCCGTGCATACTTGCACGGCCGTGACCCCCATGACCGCAACCAAGCAGTACACGACTGTGCAATATTGCACGACCATGTCCCTAGAGCCGAACCCCAGGTTCACACGGCCGTGCAGCGTAGCCAGAGACAAGAGAGGGCACAGCCGTGCTATCCTTACATGCCCGTGCCGCCGCAGCCGCGTCCTAGCCTATATTCCTCAAGGGGGGGGAAGCGAGGCGTCAGGGAGAGAATCGACTTGGTGCCGTTCTATGTCGTCTAGGACCTCCGTCCAACGATCCTTCATCACCACATCAACTCCAGAAGCAAAGGATTGGATCCGAAGATCGCATGTCATCATTGGATAAGCGTCTTTTCTCTTTCTCTCTTCTTGTTTGAGAATTGTATGCTTAACATTATATCTTCAGGTTTTTCTCCAGCATCTATGGAGTAGATTCTTTGTTCTAGTATGAGGGAGTAGTTGTGGATTGGTTTGATGTAGACTCATACTTTTGCCTCTATTTCATTGAATGATTTCGCTTGCTTTGTTAGACTACTCGATCTCTATATCGTGTTAATTGATTGTATAGGAATTGCCTATCTCGTAAAGAGAATATCCTAGATCGTACACCCGAGGGGCCCTAGTGACAGGGGTAACCTGTTCACAGACATCTAGGGTACTTCCTTGAAAGGAGAGACAACTCCTCTACAAGGAAGTAAGAGACCAAACTAAGCTCCTTATCTCTATCCTTAGTGACACCAATTAGAGTAGTGTTCTTGTGATCTACTGAGGTCATAACAGGATTTCATAGGGATCTTCTTTATTTGACACCTAAGATTAGATACTTCAGCTTTCGGCGAATGCATGTTGATGGACAATGAGTAAAGGATAGGATGTGATACATCAACACCACCACAATGAAACCGAACTCCTAGGACTCTTCATAAATCGAGTCTATTACTTCCTCTTTGCTAGTTCTTGCTTCCGTTTCCGAACCCCTTTTCTTTAGATAACTTACACTCATCGGTAGTTTAGCTAATCCTAAGTGAGTCATCACTAGTGCTTATAACCAGTCCTCGTGGGATCGATAATCTTATTACTGACGACAAATCCGTGCACTTGTGGTTTGTAACAACGGGCTGACCAGATATCTGGCAGAAAATCCAACTTGGTCAATGGGCCGATCGGATAGCTAGTACGAAGTCCAGATAGGTCGACGGGCTGACCAGATATCTGGCGAGAAGTCCAGCTAGGTCAACGAGCCGATTGGATAGCTGGCATGAAGTTTGGACAAGTCAACAGGTTGACCGAATGTCTGGCAAATTGGTAAGTTAAGGTAAGTCACTGGAGGAGAGTAACCTTGTGAGGATGCATCCCAGTTGAGGGGCAGTAAGCGTCGGTCCAGTTTAGGTCCATTTAGGATCCCTAAACTGAGACCTTGACTAGTTCCTTGTCCTGGGAGGATAGGAACTAATTACTACTCTTTATTATTATTAATTATTATTATCCTAATACTTGGGTTGCAGGTTATTTGGACTAATATTATTTTGCAGGATAAAGGAGAAAATTTATCTTCGGATGAATAGTGTCTGAAGGCGCCTTCAAGCAATGAAGGCACCTTCTACTATTCATAGAAGGTGCCTTCTGCAGGATAAATTTTGGACGCAGTCACGGATAAGTGCCGAGCTGCTCGGGATCAAATTTACCAGGTTAAAGGCGCCTTTAACAACTATGGAAGGCACCTTCCAAGCTCTATTTAAGGCAGTCTCAAGAAAGCTTTGGTACAACACTAATATACGAGCTACTGCACATCCGTTTGAGCTTCCGACTGCTCCAGGCTTCTGCTATGACTTTACTGCAAAGCTACTGTGCCCAACGATTGTTCCGAGGACTTTCGATCATGGTCGGTATACCGACAATGACACATAAGCCCTCCCATTTCAATCCTTAAGTGTTGGTAATGAATTTTGTTTGTGTACTTAATTTCTACAAAAGGATAAGTGCAGTGTGTTGCACTTGTTCTAATCATTTTTGTACTCGATTCTCTCTTCTGAAGGTACCGGAGGAGGTTTTTAGTGGATTACCCATCGGTAAGTCCACGGAATCTGGGCTTGAGTATGAGTCATCGAAGGCTCTGAACTAAGTAAACCGACTGTGTTTTCTTGTGATTTTTATTTTTGATTTCTTATTTACTTTCCGCTACGTTCGTACTCATGATTTTTAAAATGAGAAAACAAGTTTTTGAAAATCATATGATTCACCCCCCTCTCACGTGTATATTGAAGGATCAAAAAGAATTTAAATATCTCTATAATGGTATGATATTATTCACTTTGGGCTTAAGCCCTCATGATTTTTCTCTCAGGCTCTATCCAAAAAGCCTCATGACAATGGAGATATCTTTTTTTTTTAAAACCCATTATCTTTCCCATGTGTTTTCAATGTAAGACTATGTTTGCAATCTTGTAACCCAACAATCCCTCCTCAAACAAAGGACCACAAGATCCCCTTAAGTATCAGATCACTCTTGATCTACTCAGGGCCTCCCCTTGAGTATCGGGTCACTCTTGACCTGCTCAGGGTCTCTCCTACTTTGTTCAAGGTTTCACCCACGCTCGATCTTGAATTATGACTCTGGCTCGTGCTTCTTCCGACGGTTAGTCCGGTGAAGAGCTAACTCGCTCTGATACCAATTGAAGGATCGAAAAAAATTTAAATATTTTGACAATGGTATGATATTGTCCACTTTGGGCCTAAGCCTTCATGGTTTTACTCTCATGCTCTACTCAAAAGGCCTCATGCCAATGGAGATATCTTTTTCTTATAAACTTATGATCTTTCCCATGTATTTTCAATATGGGACTATGTTTATAATCTTTCAACCCCAACGCAATATTCTCTTAAATTCAACCCACAGAGGTTTTATATTTTGAATATAACACCACAGTAGTTTGTGGGTGGAATAAAATGTAAAAGAAGTGCGTCCTTTAGGAAATCTAAAAGTTAGATGCATCTTTTGAGGATTCTGTAACTTCAAGTACGCCCTTTGGTCAATTGCTCATGAAAAAAAATAATCAACATATCCAAATATAAAATGATTAGTTATTTATGATTTCAATCTATAATTAAACATATTATGACTCTTAAATTCTTAATTTTGATTTTCACGATTTATAAGTCACAATTGTGAATAGCTTAGTCCTCTCTCCCATCTCCCATCTCTCATTATTACTTGTCTATCTCCTTTTTTTTTTTAAAAAAAAATAATCAATCAAGCTGAGTAACGTCGAGTTTAGGATGATCCGTTCGACCTTATGGAAATTTTCCACCGGCTACCTTTCCCCATCTTCTTTTAGTCATCATGAGAAATGTGTTAATGGTTCCGTTTTGATTGCTATCTTACTTTAATACATCAATCAATCACCTTGTCGACTACTCGTTGACACCTTAGTCCTTCCCACTCATCCATTGCTTACCCAATATATTTTTTCTTATAAATTGTTCAATTTTGCCACCAATTTGCCAATCATCCAAGAGAGATGGTTTCGCCAATTGCTCATTGTCTTATCTAACATCTAGACTGAAATTGACACACCTATCAACTACTCGGTGTTCTTGCCCTTGGTTGCTAAGTGCACAACCCATCTACTCAACAATTGATTGCTCCCCTACTCCTTCCTTTGCCACTATGCGGTGGAAGTACAAATGCTAATTTTTTTAAACTAATCCAAATAAATACTCACTTGACCCAAGTTAATCTACTCAACCATTTGACCCAAATCTATGTTTAAACGCGAAACGAAATAACATGAAATGATCAATAGAGATTGTCTTTCCTCAATCTCCATAGTAGGTTTATGCAATGCCCATAATTGGTCTCACTTGAAGGATCAAAAGGGAGCGATAGAGGGGGGATGAATATCGCTCGTTAAAATCTTTTCTTTTGAAGCGTTAAAATAAGAGTAGTGCAGCGGAAAATAAGGAACTCGTTTTGGTTACTTGATTCGGAGCCTATATATATATCAACTCCTACTCCAAGACCCACGATCCTTGATCGCACTATTAGGCAATCTACTAAAACTCTTCTTTCTGAAATCTTCAAAAAGAAGCAATGCTTACAATATGAAGAATGTAAGATAGTAACACACTACTATCTTTTGTAAATTAAAACAATGCAAGCTTAAACAAAAGTTATACCGACACTAGGTAGAAGATGATGCTCAGTCGACACTTCTGGATGGAGCAGCTTGCTTGTGAAGGTGAAGGGCAGAGTAGCAGAGCTTTGCACAACGTTGACTTCAAAATTTATTCCTTGCCTCAGACCTCGAGCTTTGCTTATATAAGCCTTGATCGGTCGACTGATAAATCATTCGGTTAACTGATCCGTTCGGTAGATTGAACCTCCTATCGATTGACTGAACCCTGTGGTTTCCTTCTTTGTTAAGATATGATCCTTGCGCATTTATGAGCTTTAATAGTTCAATCTATCGATCAGCTTGACTTCCTTCTTTGCTTCGGCTTGATCTGATCTGCGATTAGTGCCATATCATCAAGGTTCGGTCGACCAATCTTCTAGTTTAGTCTACCGACTAGGTTTCTGACTGAACTTTGCTTTGGTCTGATCTCTGATCTGAGTCAACCTGGTTCAGTCGACCGGTTCCTATAAAACAGAATTAAACAAAATATGTTCCTGTAAAACAAAGGTAAGCACAATATAATGTATGGGTAGTAAGCTGCATGAATAGTATTTGACAGTAGAACTGTCTTGATTTCAACTTGGAAACCTTTTCAATTTCTTCAGTTAGATCAACAACCTAGGGTTTGTTCCCTTCTGGAACACGACCTCACCGTCACTCCTCTCCAGTTTCTTACCTCAACTTACCTACCAAATATTTGATCCTCCAAACTTCTTTGGACTTTCACTGTTCAGTGTTTGATCGCCTGATCCACTAAGACTTTTCCTGCAATACCACATTAGCCAGTAGCAATAATAGTAATATAGAACACTATGGTAAAACTAAACTTAGATTTATCAAGATTCGCTGGTTTGGTCGATCATGCACGGTCGACTAGAAACCATCCGATCAATCTTGCTTGGAGTTCCCTTCTCCAAGACTTTTCATTACCTAAGGTTACCTCCCCCTAGGATTTTCTCCATCTGACTTCACTCATCAGAACCTAGAGTTACCTCCCTCTAGGATTTTCTCCACTTGGCTTCATTGACTAGGACCTTAAAGATCGATTGCACCAACATCACTCCCTTCTTTGATCTCTTTTATATCTTCTTAGTATTAATCTCACTTTCTCTCATCATCAATCTGCATTAATAATTGATGATTAGAGAAAGTGAAAAACTTGTATTACACTTGGAGAGTTTGAAAAATTTATAACATTGGGCCATCCTCCAAGACTCATACGTGCTTCTCAATTTATCTTGATGGTCAATGAAAAAATTTTATCGGATCGAACTAGTTACCTCTAAGATTAGTCGAATCATAAAAGTTGGATATCTGAATTATCAAAAAATTAAAAAAAAATAGAATAGGAAAAAAAAAAGTCTTATGAAAAGGTAGGACTCCAACTTAATATAAGCATGACCATATACCTCAAATGTGTACAAATAATAATCATGTGAATCATACATTTGATACTCTTTATAGCACTAATCCAACGTCACGCGTAATTTAATTAGATCATTGCAAACAACATAAATGAAACCCCATAGTTGAGTGGTCTCTTTCCCGTTTAATTTTCTATAATATCTCCCTATGTAACATTAACATTTTAAGAAAAGATGATCCAATAATCAATGTCATGCCACACCTAACGTCTTTATTTTTTTGCATATTCAAACATAAAAAGTATTTTTGTAGTCAACTAACCATTTAGATTAGTATGAATCCAACCAAAGTGATATCATTTCAAGAGTTTTTGAGGTTTAACAAATGCTTTTAAGTCACTTGTTTAATTTGTATTTGATAAATTAGTAGTTGAGTGTGCAACTTAACTTGGTCAACTAAATGGACTAGCTAGAGAAATCAGCTTGAAACTAAAATAATTTTTTTTCAAAAATATTAAACATTAAAATATTTTTATAGAATTTTCTATGGAATATTATAAAGAAAGAAAACATGACTCCTCCTAAACTTTAATCAATTTTTACTATTGAAAATCAACAAATTTCCTATCAGAAAATAATACTTTTAAATTCTCAATTCACTTTGTCAAAATTAAAAAATATCAAAGTACGCAATGATTTTTTTTTAAAAAAAAAAGAAAATAAAAATATTTATAGAAAAAGACTTGTAAAAAATTAGAGTCTTAGATTCTCAAATTATATCTTAATCCATTGACATCTGTTATTACAATATAAATTAAATCATCAACTAGTAACAGACATTTCATGCAGTTCTAGAAACGATGTGACAACAATTCAACATTTAAAGATGTTTATCATAATTAATGGTGACTATCCCTTTCATAATTAACTTGTCGTATATTTCATGTGAAATTATGAAATATGTGACATTCTTTTTTCGCATTGCTTCTATCTTCAACTAGTCAAGCCATCCCTTTTAACCATCAACAAAATTCATCTTCAATTGGTTGTCTCCTTTAAACATTTCTATCTTTTACTTATTCAAATTATTATTTTTCAAGTGTCAACATTTATGGTCTCCTTTAAACATTTTCTAGGTAAATTCTCTTTTTGACCTAACTATAAGAATCTATTCAAAGTCGAGTAATTACCAATAAGTTGAAATTCAAGGTAAATTATTATTTACAAAATAGATTAATTGCTGCTATGGAGTTTTCTGGAAGGTTTCCATTTTTTTTTTTTAAATAACATTAAAAATTGTGGAATGATGATTAATTTTCTTTTGTCTAGATAATAAATATAATTGGTGAGATTTTTATTTTTAAAAGGGGAAAAATGATTGCAATTGTAATAAAATTATTTAACAATGATATATTTTTTAAAAATACAAAATATCAAAGTTTTACTTCTTGAAATCAAATTAACAAGTGTCATTAGGCTGGAAAATGCACCATACTTTTACTACCGCGCCAACTCCTAGGAGGCTTATCTGGGGGTGGCAAAGATAAAGCCGTCAGTCTTAGAACATGTATGAGATAAAGGAAAAGAGGGGTTCATAGGGATATAGGTTAAGGATCTAGAAGGAATTAAAAAAAAAAGTAAAAAAGAGGTATTTTGATCTTTGACTGTTTAGGACTTTAAGAGGAGTGGATGTACTATTCCAAGGGGGGATGCTTCGTTGGGTTTAACCGCCGCCGCCACCATGAGGGGTTTTGGGGCTTCTGTTACGTTTTGAGTCCCTCATTACTCGGGGAACGAGAGCTCCGTCAGAACCCACCAGTCGACGCCAGTAACTGCTCCCATTCTCCTCCTCACACCGCCGGCCACTAGCGACCACTGTCGAATCGGGCCGCCTCCCCTCTCGTCACTAGCGCCATCACCTCCATCTCCACGCGAAAGCCATAGTCATCTTCCTCTCGCCACCTTCTTCGTTCCCTTCTTGGCTTCACCCGCCGTCACCCTGAGGACCAGTAATGCCATCCTTCACACACCTGTCGCCGCTCCGCCACACGCACGACACAGTCTAATCTGATGCCATCCTCCTTCCTCATCTCCATGTTCAAGTATAACTACAAAAAAAAACAGGCTTACCGACGGAATTTTCCGTCGTAATTCCGTCGGTATAGTTGCTTAGTGACGGAATTATGACAGAAAATCAGTTGTCGGAAGATAACTTGTCGGAAACAGATATACCGACGGAATTTAAATTCCGTCGGTAATTACCGACGGAATTAGGATTTCCGTAGTAAAATTTACCGACGGAAATATAAATTCCGTCGGTAAATCATGCCAGAAACAGTGCTTCCGGTAGTTGTGGTTACCGACGGAAATATAAATTCCGTCGGTAAATAATTTTATAAATACCGACGAAAATAGCGTTTCCGTCGGTAAACCATTACGATAATTGCCAACGGAATACTTATTCCGTCGGTAAAATAAAAAAAAATTACAAGAAAAAATGTATATTTCTTTTCGTACCTTGTTTACAATCCATATATACACTAAATCATCACAGACGATGACATTTCATATATACAAACACATACAAATAATCACATCCATACAAACACATACAAACAATTACTTTCACACCTACAAACACATTTCATATATCCTAATAATTCATA
This sequence comes from Zingiber officinale, assembly GCF_018446385.1. NCBI lineage: Eukaryota > Viridiplantae > Streptophyta > Magnoliopsida > Zingiberales > Zingiberaceae > Zingiber > Zingiber officinale. The sequence goes on from NC_056004.1 coordinate 87,124,443, forward strand.
CAATTCATACAAACATAAATAAACTATAATATCCATACAAACAAAGTAATATAAATAAAAACAATCACAATCATCTAAAACAAATAAAATCTAAACAAATCACAATAATAGAAACAAACTAAACTATCCAAATTTCCATATATAAATCCAAATTTATAGAATCAGATATTTAAATACATACCATGATAGAAAATACTCCAAATTATACATCCGCATACAATAGAAAATCCTGCAGAAAGTAAAATGCAATAGAATATGATTATTTATGAATAAGATAAAATTTTTGTAGTGATTTATATATAGCTAATTTTGATACCTGGATATAAATGAGCAAATGATGATGACGATGACGATGATCAATATGTCAATAGGAACTCCTGAAACATACAATAATATAATATTTAGAAATGTGCAGATTAAAATATCAAAACATAATAAATATAATTTTGTAATACTATAATGAAATGCTGAAACCTAAAAAAGAATGATGCATGCCTCAACTATTCATGATTAGATCTTTCAAAAATACACAAACAAACAAAAGGTTAATAATTAAAACTAAGTAGGAAAAACTACTTACAAAAGGATGATCCCTCCAAAACTCTGTAAAGACTTCCTCTAGAAATCATTACAATGACACTCGTTAAATATGCAAGAAAAGAAATGAGAGCAATGCACTAAAAAAGTATAATGTTTAACTAATTTTACATGTCAACGAAAAAAGATACCTCGATCATATTTTGGATATCTACTGATGGTGATGAATTGTTCCTGAGAAAATGTAATACAATTAATATCATATTTTAGAGGTGAGCAGATTATAATTAATATCAAAATAGAATAAATATATTTTGCATGTTTTATAAGTGATAAATAAAAAAAGGTAAGTTATAGTTATGCAAACCTAATCAGAGTCTTGTGGGTCTTGAGTCTCTTGTAGAAGAAGAACTAGGACGAGCCCTGACTCTTGGATCTTCAGATGATTTAGAAGTCTTGGAAATTGATGAACCAATTATAGTTAGTTATAAACTGACACTATCCTCTGGAACAATTTTAGATTCAAAAGCTACTAAATTGTTCCATTGGGAGAAGGATAAGATGAAGATATTCTTAAAAAGAGATGAAGGTGGAACGAAGCAAAAGAGGTACAACATTGAGTATGCAACAAATTTTGCAGATGTGAGCGCTTTGCTATCACATCTGCAAAATTTGTTGCATATTCAATGTTGTACCTCTTTCGCTTCGTTCCACCTTCATCTCTTTGTAAGAATATCTTCATCTTATCCTTCTCCCAACGAAACAATCTAGTAGCTTTTAAATCTAAAATTGTTTTAGAGGATAGTGTCAGCTTATAGCTAACTATATTGGATGTCATATTGGTATAGTACCTAGTTTGGATTTTGGCTGCATCAGAAGATGTGGTAATGAATTAAATAAAATCAAATAATTGAGGCCATAAAGGATTTTGATGTTGAGGTTCAATAGCTGATTGATACTTAGTTCATGAGTCAATACAACATCATATCAATTGAACAAAGTGTAACAAAAATTAGAATTCACAACCAACTGCATAGCCTCATCTAACTATCATGTAAGTCCCCGTATAGGGGAAGATGTGTTGGTTCACACATCTTAATTAATGAAGTGTGAAGTGCGAATTTTGTGGATCATGCTGCACCAAAAGCATTTGAGTGAACTATGTCATTCACAACTTAAAAAACAAAAACAAACTATCAGTACTAATAATTTATGTGGTTGATCATCTCTTCGATCGCATATATATATATATATATAATGTTTGCACAAATTAACCCAACTTAATTTGAACCACAATTTTCATTTTCTATAAGGAAATTAAATTGATTAATTAATTAATTAATAATTTTTGGGTTAAAGAGGCGACACTAAGAAATTAAAAACCACCCATGAATACCTAATGCATACTATATTTTCCAAAAGTAATAAGTTGGATTAAATCTTATCAGAATTTGGTTTAACACTGACAAGATTATCATTTTATATCAATCATGTAGATGATACATTCCTAGCCAATGTGTTGAAGACATCTTCAGACAATTTTCATATATATGAAGACCCTGCCCATCCTAGCTAAAACTCTAGTCATGAGGGAAAACCTTATAATCGTTATTAACAAAGGTCACAAACTAAAATTTTGAATTTTTTGAAACCCCATTTAATTAGTTTAAAAGATTGGATCAATACTAACAATTGCATCAATTTAACTAGCTAGCTAGCTTGAGTCATTCTGTATTGGTTGGCTAGCTAGCAAGTTATATAAAATACCAAGTCATCTCTTGTCTCCTCCATCAGTTACTCCATATATTCATATAATATTCCCTGTTTATTTTGTGTCCCTACACAATAGAGAAAAAAATTGTAGTACACAATAGAGAAAAAAATTGTAGTAGAAACCATTTGCTGGCAGCTAACACAACCATCGGCCGGCACAGCTGTCGGCCGCTTGCAAGCGCTCGACACAGCTGTCGTTCGCTTGCAAGCGCTCGGCACAGTCGCCGACCACTTGCTAGCAGCTGGACGACAGCTTGCTAGCAGCTGACCGGCACAGTTGTCGGTTGTTTGCTAGCAGCCGCCGGCAAGCGACAAACCTCTTGCTAGCGGCCGGTACAACCACCAGCGTGCGGCTAGCGCCCGGCAAAGCCGCCAGCCGTGTGGTAGCGACTGGCGGAGAGGAGAAAAATGGAGAGGAGAGGAGAGAACTTACCTGAAGATCATCGGAGAGGAGAGATCGTGCTGGAATCGCCGAAAAGGAGAGATCGCGCCGGAATCGCCGAAGAGGAGAGATTGCGCCGGAATCGCGGGAGAGGAGGAAATCGAGCGCACGAGAGGAGAAGGGTTGATGCCCTAATTTTATTTTCGGGATTATCGACGGAATTTATATTCCGTCGGTAATTACCGACGGAATTTAGATTCCGTCGGTAATCCTGATATTTTTGTTTATATTTCAGGATTACTGACGGAAATTAGATTCCGTCGGTAATCCTGATATGTTTGTTTATATTTCATGATTACCGACGGAAATTAGATTCCGTCGGTAATTACCGACGGAATATAAATTCCGTCGGTAATTACCGACGGAATCTAAATTCCGACGGTAATATTCCGTCGGTAATCCTGATTTTTCCCCAAGTTCCCATCATTGTATCGACGGAAATTAAATTCCATCGGAAAATATTACCGACGGAATTTTAATTCCGTCGATAATATTCTAATTTTACCGACGGAAAATTAATTCCGTCGGTAATATTTGAGATTACCGACGAAAATTAGATTCCGTCGGAGATTACCGATGGAAATTAGCTTCCGTCGGAGATTACCGACGGAATAATATTCCGTCGGTATATTCCGTCGGTAAACCTGATTATTTTTGTAGTATAATTATGCCATCTCATACATCGACGCCGACCACTACCAGGAGTAGACACACCGCCACCGTCATCACCCTCTCCCTCGTTGTCGATGAGCCATTGCTCCCCTCCCCTGCCCTCCCTCTCCACTTCCTCTCTCCTCGTAGCTCTAGCAATCGAAGTCGTCGTCGTCGTTATCGCTCACCATCATCGTCGCTTTCTCCCTCGTCGTCGGCGAGCCTCTACTCCCCTCATTTCCTCTCTCCTTCTCCTCTCGCCGGTAGACGCCTCCAGCCGCTGCCTTTGCCAGGCATGCCGACACCACCTTCGTGAGGATGTCAGCCGCCACTCCCCTTCTCCTCCTCACGCTGCCGCTGCCATTGGACGAACTCGACACAACCTTCATAATGCAGCCACCTCCCCTCTCACCGATCTCTAACTCCAGCCGCCTCCCACGCGGTCGCCTCTCCTTCAACGACCAAGCGCCTCCCCCCGTCATGCGTCCAATAACCCACGCACTGCCCTTGGCAAACCCCCACCCGCGGTGTCGTAGCCATCTCTCGCTGCAACTTCCATGTGGCCTCAGGCACTGTTGTCGTCTCCTCATTGGCACGCTGAGAGTCCACGCGTCACCTCTCTTCTCTCGACACATTGGCAGCCCATGCATGCACCACCGCCGTTAGATCCGACCACTCGACACTCTCATCTCTTGGAGTCTTAGTCGCTATTCTGATTTGGCCATCAAGCCATTGTTGTGTTCTGACTTTCACGTCGTTATTATATTCCGACTTCATATCGTTGTCATATCCCGGCCCGTATGTCGATCATATCCCGGCCTACACGACGTTATCATATCCAGGCTTACGTGTTGATCATATCCCGGCTTGCGTATCGTTGTCATATCCAGGCCTACGTGTCGATATCATATCCAGGCCTACGTGTCGATATCATATCCAGGCCTACGTGTCACTGCGAGGTCCCAGCTTGCATGCCATCTTCCGGATCCAGATTGCACTCGACTAGGTGTCGTTAGATCCAGCTCTGCATCCTGCTCAGAGTCATCTGCTCTTCTGGGTCATGACAACTTGAGCGGTGTCTCGACCAGCTCACCGATCCACCAGAGGGCGCCCTCTGGGCCAAGGTACATTATCGTACCCACTCTACATTCATTTCATTATTCTACTATTATTTAGATGTTTATATATTTGTTGGATTTACCTCGAACATCGGGGTACCATGGATCGGAGCAACCCGATCGCTGGTTGTAGGTAGCGTTGACCAGAAGACTTCTGATGAATTGGTCAACATAGAAGCTATCTCAACATAACCCCCTTTGGCCCATAGCGAATCGGTTAACATTCTAGTCACCTCACCCGACGGTCCGTCTGACTCAGTTTTCGAACGGATCAGGGGTGAATAGCTCACTTCGCTTCTTCGAACTTGAACTTATAGCGGAAAACTTGAAACAAAGATTTCACAATATTAACATTTAGATTTTACTTGGTATTCACCTCCTTAGGATGACTAATCCAATAATTTACTCCTCATACTCACAACTCCACTATGAATGCTTTTGTCTTAGAAATTTATCAGAGGCAGAGAAGTTTCGTACAAGCTCAAATATGAGAATACAAATGAGAAATACAAACAAAATTACAAAGCAAATCGAAAATAATTTTACAATATGAACTTTGCTTTGTTTGCTCTTTTCTGATTTAGGATTGCCTCTTGATGGTAGGTAAGCAACGCTTGTCTTTCAAACACTCAAGAATTGACGTCTTCAAATGCCCATGAACTCCCCTTTTCTAGGGGTTCTTTTGGACTAAAAAATACTTTCTGATCGATTGACCTTACCTCGATCGATTGACCTTACCTCAATCGATTACCACATTAGGTCGATCATTCAAAACTCTTTTTGTCAGACCAATTGATTAGTGAGTCAAACTAATCAATTGGTTAGCGTCTAATCGATTACCCCAATTGATTTTGAGGTTTTCTATTCTTTTGCGAAAACACCTTCAATCGATTAGCCTAATTGATTGACAAAGCTTAATCCATTAAATCTATCGATTCAACGGACTTCTATTTCCTCACGAAACCTTTGCCAATTGATTATCTCAATCAATTCAGAACTCTTTTGTTTACATAGATATCACTGTCAATGGATTGACAAGACTGAATTGATTAAGCCAATCGATTCAGTAGTTTTTTTTTTTTAATTTTTTTTTCACAAAATAGCTATCAACCCCAATCGATTAGCATTGTTCAATCGATTAGACTAATCTGATCTTGTCCGAAAACTGAGTCACGGACCACCGAGTGAGGTGGCTGGAATGTTGACCGAATTGTTATGGCCCGGAGGGGCTATGTTTACTAAGTCATCAGAAGTCTTCTAGTCAATGCTACATGCAGCCAACGATTGAGTTGTCCCGATCCCTTGGTCCAAGGGCGCCCTCTGATGGATTGGTGAGCTGGTTGGGTCACCGCTTGAGTTGTCATGACTTAGAAGAGCAAATGACTCTGAGCAGGATGTAGAGATGGATCTGACGACCTCAAGCACAACTTGGATCCGAAGACGAGGGTGTCAAGTGGTTGAATCTGACGGCGGGGGTGCATGCACGGGCTGCCAGCATGCCGAGAGAAGAGAGGTGACACGTGGACTGCAGGTGTACCCGTGAGGAGACGACAACAATGCCTGAGGCCACATGCAAGTTGCGACGTTGTGTGGGGGTCTGTCGAAGGTAGTGCGTGAGTTACTAGACATATGATGGGGGCGGCGCATTGAAGGAGAGGCGATCGGCGTGGGAGGCAGCTGGCGTTAGAGATCAACGAGAGGGGAGGCGGCTGCGTGATGAAGGTTGTGTCGAGTCCGTCCGATGGTAGCGGCAGCATGAGGAGAAGGGGAGTGGCGGCTGGCGCCCCCACGAAGGTGGCGTCGGCTGGAGGCGTTTGCCGGCGAGAGTAGAAGAGGGGAGCAGTGGCTCGCCGGCGACGATGGAGAAAGTGACGACAGCGGCAAGCTATAACAATGGCGGCTGCTCCGACTGCTAGAGCTGCGAAGAGAGAGGAAATGGAGAGCGAGAGCAGGGGAGGGGAGCAGTGGTTCGCCGATGACGAGGGAGCGGGTGACGACGGTTGCGGCGTGTGTACTCCTGGTAGCGATCGACATCGATGTATGAGATGACATACTTGAACAGGGAGACGAGGAGGGAGGATGACGCCGACAGAAGCCCCAAAACCCCTTCTTGTATTGGCGACGATGAAACCCAACGAAACAACCTCCTTAGAATGAGGGCGGATCCTCTTGTCTGCAAAGGTTGGACCAACTCATGGTCCAACCTTTGCATTGGTGGGAGGCAATGACCCCCATATGTTAATAGGTGAAGGTTATGACCTTCCACCAATCCTCTTATCCCGATCCAAGAGGGAACCAAAGGATCCCATCCCCCTTCGAATAGCGTCTCCACTCCTCTTAAAGCTCTAAATAGTCGATGAAAATACCCCTTCTCCGCATTTTTAATTTCTACTAGGCCCTGTAGCTATACCCGTATCATTAAAACCGGAGCATGGAAACCCGGAGCACTAAAGTCGGTACATCACGGCAGCCCCAGATTATTAAGCCTTTCCATCTGCCACTTCCAGGTTTCGTCCAAGTCCCGGAGCAGTTTGGCAGCCATGGCTTCTTCTCGTTCCACGACTGCCTGCTTCTTCTCCTTGTTCTCATCTCTTCGTCTTCTCCTCCTGTGCTCCTTTGCAGATGTTCCCTTCTCCTCGGCGATCGACACCATCTCTGGGAACAATTCTGTCTCAGGGAGCCAGAACGTGACCTCAGTCGATGGTAACTTCATATTGGGCTTCTTCACGCCCACAGCTACCTCCTCCTCCTCCTCCTCCTCCTCCTCCTCCTCCCTCAACTACTACTACATCGGCATCTGGTACAACAAAATCTCTGAGTTCACTACGGTTTGGGTGGCCAACAGAGATATCCCTATCGTTGATCCAACCACGTCGGAGCTCAGAATTTCTGATGATGGCAACCTCGTGCTCCTCGGCAGTTCCTCGATCATTTGGTCTACAAATGCCTCCGTCCCCTCTAACTCCACCACTGTCGCAGTCATCCTCGATACTGGCAACCTTCAGTTGAGGGATGAGTCCAATTCCTCTCTCGTCTTCTGGCAGAGCTTTGATCATCCCACAAACACATGGCTCCCTGGAGCCAGACTCGGGGTCAACAAGCTCACCAACAAATCCCGACGAATCACTGCTTGGAACAGTAGAGTCAACCCTTCTCCTGGGATCTTCACGTTCGAGATGGATCCTAATGGAAGTTTGCAACTCCAACTTCTGTGGAATTTGTCGAGGATGTATTGGACCACTGGCCTTTGGGACGGCAACACCTTTAGCTTAGTTCCCGAGCTCGCTCCCCAACTGAATCGGCCATTTACTTTCGGCTTCAATTTCTTTAATACTACAGAGGAGAACTACTTCGTCTACACGATCGGTACTCCCGGCACTATGTCGAGATTTTTAATAGATTATGAGTCCGGCCAAATCCAACACTACACATGGAGGGAGGATTTAGAATCATGGCTGTTAATTTGGGCCCAGCCTCGAGCCAACTGCGCGGCGTATGGGCTCTGCGGACCATTCGCTAAGTGCAACGGCGCCGACTCTTCCTGCGACTGCGTCAGAGGTTTCAGGATCAAGTCTCGGACTGATTGGGATTCGGGTGACAGAAGCGCAGGGTGCGAGAGGATCGCTCCTCTGCAGTGTGAACCGAACAGCACGAATGATGGCTTTTTCGAGATGCAGAATGTGAGACTACCTGACGGAGCTGATACTTCGGCCATGGCCGGAAGCTTGGAAGCTTGTGAGTTGACTTGCCTGAATAACTGCTCTTGCATTGCCTACTCCTACAACACGAGCGGGTGCTCTGTCTGGAGCGGAGAGTTGCTTAATGTTCAAGAACAGTACGAACAGTCTGATGGAGGAACTCTCTACCTTCGCTTGGCCGCTGCTGAACTGCAGAGCTCTGACGGCGACAAGAAGAGAAAGATAACTTGGGCCATCGTCGGGGTTGCCATGGCGATTCTCGTTGCTTTTCTTGCCACGATCATTTGGGTCACGAATCGCAAGCGGCGAAGCAGAAAAATGGTCCGGAATTTGATCAATGCGCACGGTTCTTTGGTCCCGTTTACGTACAGGGAGCTGCAGCACGCCACGAAGAATTTCTCAGAGAAGCTCGGGGAAGGCGGCTTTGGGTCCGTGTTCAAAGGGTCGTTACCAGGCTCGATCGCCATCGCCGTGAAGAAGCTCGAGGGCCTCAGACAGGGGGAGAAACAGTTCAGAGCAGAGGTGAGCACGATAGGGACAATCCACCACATCAATCTCGTTCGCTTGCTTGGATTTTGCTCTGGAGGATCTAACAGGCTGCTCGTCTACGAGTTCATGCCGAATGGTTCCTTGGACTCTCACCTCTTCCATGCGGCTACTTCCGCCGTTCTGAGATGGGGGACGAGGTACCAAATCGCCATGGGCGTAGCGAGGGGATTGGCCTATCTGCACGAGCAATGCAGAGAATGCATCATCCATTGCGATATCAAGCCGGAGAATATTCTGCTGGATGCTTCGTTCATCCCCAAATTGGCGGACTTCGGTCTGGCGAAGCTGGTGGGGCGGGACTTCAGCCGAGTCCTGACGACGTTCAGAGGCACCCGAGGCTACCTCGCCCCCGAGTGGATGACCGGCGTCGCGATCACGCCGAAAGCTGACGTGTACAGCTACGGGATGATGCTGCTCGAAATCATATCCGGCAGGAGAAACCGCGAGCTAATGGCGCCGGAAGACGGCGTCGAATACTTCCCCACGCTGGCGGCGATGAAACTGATGGACGGCGAGGCGGCGAAGGTTCTGGACAGCAAGTTGGCGATGGAAGGAGAAGGCGAGTTGGAAGAACTGGAGAGGGCTTGTAAACTTGCCTGCTGGTGCATTCAGGACGACGAGAGTCACAGGCCTACGATGGGGCAAGCTGTTCAAGTTCTGGAGGGGATCATACAACTCGACATGCCTCCCATTCCAAGATCTCTTCAGCTTGACATCGTAAACGACCATGAAATCAGTTTCTTCCACGAGGATGATCAGAAAACCATCGTCCCGTCAGCTCGGCTGATACATGATCGATCCAGGAACATCACTTGTAGTTTCTAAATGTACGGCAGTATTTTACGAATGTATAAAGAGTTGGCGGTGATGTAAATTATACGTAGCGTTTTCTTCAGCCCTCACGGGTTCCCATAGGTTAAGAGTTTTGTTGACCTGACAATCAAAAGTCATAACGAGTTAAACTTGACTGAAATGAGAGTTAACTCCATTCAGGCGAAACACAGATCTGATCAAACCTGATCAATTCTTTCATCTTCACAGTCCAAGTCTTATTTAAGGATAAGTAAGAGACTCTCCCTCTCAATTTCAATAACAGACTTTATCTTAGTTTCAGATTCCCTTTTAATCTCAAATTACTTATGAATTTCGACAGGAGACTCCTCTCAGTCTCATACTATCTTTTAATCTTAGACTCCTTCTTAATCTCAGACTTTCTCTCAGTCTCAATAGTAAACTCCATCTCAATCTTAGAGTACCTCTCAATCTCAGACTGTCTCTCAGTCTCAAACTCTCCCATAATTTTGGCAACAAACTCTCTCTCAATCTCAGACTCCTTCTCAGTCTAGGACTACCTCTCAATCTCAAACTCAGTCTTAGACTCCGTCTCTGTCTTAGACTCGATCCCCTACAGTCTCGGTAACAGACTTCCTCTTAATCTCTGGCTTCCTTTCAGTCTTTGCTATCATCCCTGAGGGCATCTTCTGTCTTGGCCCCGGTCGCCAACGTTCTCCTTCAAAGGCAGATCCCGACATTGTCTCTTTCAGTCTTTTTTATCCTTAAAGTAGGTCTATACACTACATTGGCTCGTGGGTGATAACTGCTAATATTTCAGGATGCGTGACATCCTAAGAATGGTGAAGCTGTTATAAGGTTATCAAATCTAGTCCTCTAGATACTCCACTACTAACATGTGGCGTTAGGCGAATGGAAAAACAACCAATGATTGCCAGATTTGGTCTCCTCTTCAACTCCTATAATGATGATATTCTAGCTGCGTGGAAATACTTTTGAGAGAATCATATAAGCATTCACTAAGGTAATGAGAAGCCACGTTTTTCCAATTTCTTTCAGGTTTTACCTTTCTTCTCCATCTTCGTTCTTCCACATGCTATCTCAAGTAAACTCTAATTTGAGCGTCGAAGTAGCCCCGAGATTCATCCCCTAGCCAGTCTAACCCTCCACTTAATTGTGTCTTAGGTCCTTTCATCTCCTTCCTTGATGATCTCTGGAGTATGCGTACATCTGATGATTCGTTGACTAGTAGCTTGACTGTCCACGGTATTTTGACTGGAACAAATTGACGTCCTTTGTAAAAAAATTGAACCAAGATGCTATGATAGGTTACACTAGAAGGACTGTCAACAACTGTGATTCCGGAGGAGAAAGAAGCTACGATAGGCTACAACTGTCATGTAAGAGAACATCAACGAGATGATTTCCAGGGCATTGCAAGTCTTCTTGCAACAACAACAATTTTGACAACCATCAATGGTGGGAGGTCTCCCTCCCTCCCTTAGCTGGTATACCCCCTCCCACGAACAGGGTTCCCTCGCCCCTCATAGGGATCTCGCTGGTCGGGATTTTGATCAATTGGGGCATCAATTTCCCTAGGGAGGCTTCATATGATTACACGTAGGAGAAACCATGCCTTACAACCACAAAGGAAAAGCTCCTGCCTCCAATGAAAGAAACAAATGTGGAACTCCCTTCTCTAGGGGAGTTCTTAAACAAAAACTTCCCTGCCATTTCCGACAACCACAATTGGGAGAATACATGAGGTCCTCCAACCCTGAAGAGCATATTGTAGGATTGATGCGTGGAAGAGGGGGGGAGGGGTGAATAACACTCATGACTTTTTTACTCGTTTCAGAAAACACAAAATAAAGCAGCGGAATAAAGAACAAGTAAAACAAAGCTAACGTCTTTGGTTTTACTTGGTTCGGAGCTTGTAACGACACCTACTCCAAAGCCCACGATTGTTGATACGTTTATTGGGCAATCACTATAGATCCAGAAATAAGTACAAATATTAAGTACAATTGCAATATAATAAAGTTATCGACAATACTAGAAATAAAAGTCGTTCGTCGATTGTCAGAGTAGTGTAGGAGAGAGCAACAGTTGTTCGTTCTTGATCTAGGAATTGTTGTTGAAACAACTGGTCGAGCCTTCCTTAAATAGCCAACCCAGACCAGATCCAGATCCACTAATCTAGGGATTAGGTTTGACTCATCGCTGATCGATCGACCGATCCCACTATTCGGTCGATCAATCCTGCTTGAATTAGTCTATCTTCCCATCCAGATTTAGCTTCGGATGAATCTTTATTCGGTCGACTGATCACGACGTTAGGTCGATCGATCCCATTAACCTCGCTGGTTGACCCAATTAACCTAGTTCGATCACATCGATCTTAACCTCGGTTCGGTCGACTGAACTCGATCAGTTGGCTGGAAATATACTCTACTTGCTTGGAGGTTCGGTCGATCAATACTCGGTTTGATCAACCGATCAAGACCGAAACTTTAAATTATAAAATCTTAGTTTCCCTGCAAAACAGAGTTAGACAAATATCAAATAATAATAAAGCAATATATAACTTTTGATAGTCTTCAGACTGTCCGGTTTAGACTTTCGAATTTCTTCCAGAAAACCTAGGTCGAACCGACGCCTACTGTTCCCTCAACAGGGAACGCGCCCTCACCTACTCCTCTCAGGAGAGTTGCCTTTTACTAGACCAATCCTCCAGACCGACTTGACTTTTGCTCAGTGCCCGAGACTTTAGGTCTTCATGCTGGACGTCCGCTCCATAACCCGTCCAGACTTTCACCTGGTCCGTGACTACCAGGATTTTAACCTAGAGTTCCTGACTCTAGGATTTTGCCCAAAGTGTTGGTGTAGGAAGCATTCGATGATTGAACCTAAGTTTTGATAATAACAAAGGATTCAAAGTTAAGTTGTCTTGTTATCTAATATGGTTGAATGAGATTGCAGGAAAAGCTCTAAGGTTTCTTAGGCAAAGTTCTAGTTGCGGTTAGGTAGGTGGAAAACCCTAGGGGGCGGTAACCCTAGGTCCTAAGGGATGGTAACCCTAGGTGGAAAGTCTTGGCGGGTCGAAGCTTCAGACAAAAGTCCTAAGGGGTGATAACCCTACGTGAAAAGTCCTGGTGTCGCGAACCAAGTGAAAAGTCTGGGCGGGTCGTGGAGCGGACGTCTAGTGGAAAAACCTGAAGACTCGGGCGCTGAGCAAAAGTCTAGTCGGTCTGGAGGACCGGACTGGCAAACAGGTATACTCTCCTGAATGGAGTAGGTGAGGACGCGTTCCCCGCTGAGGGAACAGTAGGCGTCGGTTCGACCTAGGATTTTCGATCGAAAATCCGAAGTCAGAACCGGACAGTCTGGTGATTGTCGAACATCCTTTTATATTCACTATTATGTGCTAACTTTGTAGTACAGGGTATTTTTTGGACTAACATATCTTGCATGGACAAAGGAGCATGTTTTACCTCGGATAAACAGTACTCGAGGCGCCCTCCAAGGAGCTTGGAGGCGCCTCGGGTGCAAGGCAGAAGGAGTCTGTGCAGCGGAGCTGGAGGCGCCCTCATGAAGGCTTGAGGCGCCTCGGACAGCCTTGAAGGCGCCCTCAAAGGGTATGGAGGTGCCTTTAAGAGGATAAATGGTGAAGAAGTCAGACCTTATCCACTCACGGCTAACCCGGAGATTAGAGGCGCCCTCAAGGAGCTTGAAGGCGCTCTCAACAACCTTTATAAGGCAATCTCGACTAGCAGCTTGAATCATCACATTCCAAACGATGCTTCTTCCGTGTACTGCTCAAGAGACGGTCCAAAACAGCTGTAGCAACATCCCGACGACCAGGAGCTTCAGATTTATTATTTCTGTTGTCGATATAATTTAATTATTGCTTTACTTGTATTTCATATTTGTAAATTTGTGAACTTATAGTGATTGCCCAAACTAAACGCTCAACGAGTGTGGACCTTGGAGTAGGAGTCGTCCAAGGCTCCGAACCAAGTAAAAATACTTGGGTCTTTCTGTGTTTGTTTTAATTTATGATGCGTTTAACTCTCATTGATTCTTTGAAACGCGTGAAAGCCACGAGCGCTATTCACCCCCCCTCTAGCGCATCTCGATCCAACAATTGGTATCAAATCGGGGTCGCTTCAATTTGGTACAACCACCAGTCAAGCATGTTTTTCGTGGTAATTTTCAGTTTTTCGGAGTCAATCGGAATCAATATTCTTGCTGTCTTCCGATCCAGTTTTTTTGTAATCGATTTTTTTCTCAAAGTTGGTGCAACACCACTCGAGATCGCGTATTAGTTTTCTTGTTTCCCGCACTAATAATCCCGGATCAAGTCCTGGGACTAGTTTTTTATTTTTCCTTGTGCAAGTTTCTATGGCTCTTCAAGAAGACTACAGTACAGCTCAACCTCCGCTCTTCACTGGAGAGGACTTCAGCTACTGGAAGGGCCGAATGGGGTCATACCTTTAAACACACTTTGAAGTCTGGGTAATTATCAAAATCGACCTGGAACTCCTAACTGACGGCACCGGCAAGCCAATATCATACGAGAACTGGGACGCAACTCTAATAAAGAAAGTAGAAGTCAACACCATGGCAACCTGCACCATCCAATGTGAACTGATGAAGGAGGAATTGAACCGCGTCGGCTCATTCTCGAGCGCCAAAGAACTATGGGAGAAGCTGATTGAATTACATGAAGGAACATCAAACACCAAGGTAAGTAAAAGGGATCTCATTCTTAATAAATTATATAATATAAAATTACAGGAAGGAGAAACGACGAGCCAGTTGCATGCGCGCATCCAGGACCTTCTCAACGGTTTCCACACAATAGGACAAAAGGTGGAAAATAGAGATATAATCAGGTATTCACTTAATGCTTTTCCGAGGACTACCTTGTGGGCATCCATGGTAGATGCTTACAAGGTATCCAAGAATCTCTCTTCAATTAAAGAAGATGAACTATTTGTTGAATTTGAGTTGCATGAACAAGTTAACGCTTGATTGACCCAGAAGGGTGTATCTTTGATTGCAGGTACAAGCAAACCAAAAGTAAGACGTAAAATCAAACCGGAGTCAAAAGAAGAACCAGATTCAGAAGATGACGACGATGAACTCACGGCCGAACTCGTCAACTTGGTGAGAAAACTCTACAAAAAGAATAAGGGCTTCAACAAGAAGGACATCAAGAAGGTGATCTAGTCTAAGGAGGCCCAACTAAGCTCAAAGATGAAGTTCGAAGTAATTTGCTACGGTTGCAATCAAAAGGGACATATCAAAGCAAATTGTCCGAATCAGAAGGATGTGAAGAAGCCGAGAAAGAATAGAGCTCTGAAGGCAACTTGCGACAAGTTTTATTCAGAAGAGTCTGATGATGAAGAACTCGAACAGATGAGTTTCCTTGCAATGATGGTCCAGGACCAAGTCAACGAATCCGGAAGCGAGGATGAATCGGAAGTTGAGTCTGAGAGAAGCCACGGATCCGTATCCATTTTCGAAGGGCCTAACCTCTCTGTAAGTACTTCTCGGTTATATAATTTAGTTAATTATCTGATGCATAAATTAGCTAAATCTAATATTCGGATCAAATCACTTCTAAAGGAGGTAACATCCCTTAAAGAAGTGACTATCTCCGAATCCTTGACTTACCCGATTCAGACTGGAACCTTAACTCAAGTCCAAAAGCTTGAGGAAGAGAATTCTAGCCTGAAAACTCAAGTCAAGGATTTGAAGATTGCATTGGAACAGTTTACACTGGGTTCCAAGAATCTTGACTTGATTCTTGGAAAATAGAAGGTCGTATACAATTGATCCGGACTAGGATTTATAACAAAAAGAAAATACCGTTCATATTTGTCACTTGTTAACAGACCAAATAGAAAGGTAGTCCAAGCATGAGTACCTAAGTCTAACTTGGTCAATCAAGTTGGACTTGGTAAATATTGGGTCCCCAAGGATCAAGCATATTACCTTGATAGACCATATCGAGGCTATGATCCAGGGGGAGCCAGTAGAAAAACTATCTTAATAAATAAATAGAATTGCTTAATGACTGTTATTTTCTACGTTACTTTTATGCATGCTTAGATTAGGCTAGATTAAGGACCTAGGCGTAATTTACACTTGATTAGTTAAACCTAGGGATTTCAAAGAGAAAATTAAATATATAATTTCTTTGAAAGGCTCTGTTTAGAAGTGGTAGATGATCTCATACCCAAGAAGATCTAGTGTCTCGCCACAGCCTGGGAGCCAATCTTTGAAATGTGTATTTAATTGACTAATTGGAAAATTTAAGTCTAACTCAAATGTAATTAATCCTTAGACATAATCTAAATTAAAATTAACCATCTCACAATAATACATAAGGTTCCCTGATTGATAACTTAGAATCAGGTGAGATGGATCTAGGTTGAACTTAGTTGAATGTAATTAAACCTAATTCAATTCAAATCTTAATTCAATTTAATCAATCTAATTTATCTTTATCTAATGAATTAATTTAAATCTTAATTTGATTTAATGAACTAACTAAATCAAATATATTAAACTCAACTTAATTTTTAACTTAATTAAAATTAACAAACTTAATCAAATTAACTTAATCTAATTAATTAACTTAAAAAATTTTATCAACTTAAATATTTAATTAACTATTTAATTAATTTACTTAACTATTTAATTCACTTTATCTCAGTTAATTAACTTAACTAATCAAAATAATTAACTAATCAATTTAACTAACTAAATCAAATATATTAAACCAATTAATTAATCAACTTAATTAAATTAAACATAACTTAATAAACCATCTCACAATCACCCATAGGAATACCGTGTTTGATCATCTAGACTGTGTGAGATGGAACATTAAGGAGTTGATTTCAATCAAGCTATCGTCTGAATCCATTAAATTGACCTAAATCAAATACTTTATGTAGGAACATAAAGATTTGGATCAATGGATGCTAGATAGTGGATGCTCCAGACACATGACTGGAGATAGATTGAAATTCACTAAGCTGAAACTCAAGAACCTAGGTTCTGTTGCATTCGACAACGATGGAACCCTTAAGGTAATCGGAATAGGTAATATACAATTAAATTATGATTTTTACATTCGAAAAGTCTTATTGGTTGAAAAATTCAGTTTTAATTTACTTAGTATTAGCCAGTTATGTGACTCAGGATATTTAGTCACATTTTCAAAAACTGAGTGTATAATTAAGAATATTAAGAATCCTGAAACCACACTTAGGGGAATTAGGAAAAAGAACATCTATACAATAGACCTACCAACCTCCTCACTAGAGTGTCTATTGACACAATAAGAGGAAACTGAGTTGTGGCACAGAAGACTAGGTCACACTCACACTAGACTCATTTTAAAAATGAGTCAAAATGGATTAGTTAGAGGTTTGCCCAAATTAAAATTTACTAAAAATTCAATTTGCAATGCTTGTTAACAGGGTAAACAAACCAAGTCAAACTATAAGCTAACCAACCTGAATAGAACAACTTCAATACTTGAGCTCCTTCACCTAGACTTGTTTGATTCACACGGGGCCAAGTCACTAAGCAAAAACCAGTATTGCTTAGTAATAATCGATGACTACTTAAGATTTACTTGGGTAAAATTCCTAAAAACTAAAGATGAAACCTTCAAAGTCTTTAAAATCTTTTATAAATTAATAGAAAATGAAAAAGACACTCAAATAAAAAGAATTAGAAGTGACCATGGGGAAGAATTTGAAAACCACAAGTTTATTGAATTTTGTGAAATTAATGGGTATAAACATGAATATTCATGCCCTAGGACTCCCGAACAAAATGGTCTAGTAGAACGTAAAAATAGAACCCTACAAGAAGCTGCTAGGACCATGTTGAATGAATACAATCTATCTAATCAATTCTGGGTGGAAGCAATTAATACCACCTACTATATACAAAATAGAATTTTAATTAATAAATTTCAAAACAAAACACCTTATGAAATATATTATAATAAAATACCCAATTTAAACTATTTAAAGGTGTTTGGATGTAAAGTATTCATTCTAAACACCAAAGACTACTTAGGAAAATTTACGTCAAAAATAACCTAAGGAATATTTTTAGGATACTCAACAACCAGTAGAGCATATAGAGTTTATAACAAAAACACCCTAAAAGTTGAAGAATCAACTAATGTAATTTTTGATGAAGAAAATAACTTACCTAGTGTAACAAATGAAAACATTAATACAGAAAATATTAACTCAAGAAACATAGAAGATGATGAAGAAATTCAACTTAAACCTACAATCACAAGAACCAGTTATTGACCCAAATATAAGACCAACAAGAGCAAGTACCTATCACCCATCTGACCAAATTTTGGGTGACCCAACTCTAGGAGTCAGAACTAGGTCGTGTTATAGGAACCTAAGTCAAATAGCCCTAATATCCAAAATTGAACCCAAAACCATAGACGAAGCCCTACCAGACCTAGATTGGACATTAGCAATGCAAGAGGAGTTAGCTCAATTTGAAAGAAACTAGGTCTGGGAACTAGTACCTAAACCCATTAACAAAATCATAATTGACACTAAGTGGGTTTTTAGGAACAAATTAGATGATCAGGGTGAAATAATTAGAAACAAAGCAATATTAGTAGCTAAAGGATTCAGCCAAGTAGAAGGGGTAGACTATGATGAAACCTATGCCCCTGTAGCTAGACTTGAATATATTAGGATGCTGCTAGCCTATGGAGCATATAAATGATTCAAGCTATATCAAATGGATGTAAAATCCACCTTCCTAAACAGATTTATCAAAGAAGAGGTATATGTAAGTCAACCTCCAGGATTTGAGAATTTAGAACATCTAAACCATGTTTTTAGTGTTAGAGTGTATACTAAAAGTCTAACCTTTTGTAAACATTTTATTTTGAAATAAAGAATCACATTGGTCAAATGTCTACATTTATATGCTAAGTGTAGTTATTTAATTAATTTATATTGTAGATAACATGGTGTGTGGTGTCACACACAGAAGATCATGTTATCAATTCCTTATAAATTATAAACAGTAGCTCACGACTAAGATGGAAAGGAACAAACCATTGGAATAGTCGTAGTGTAATTTGGTATTAGTTTATCTTAACTATAAAATTACACTAGTACACTCTAAGTGTATTGAGCAGGACCATTTAAGGTAAGTTCTTTTTATACTGACTGGATAAAAGAACAAGACCTTTGTTATTATGGAAATGTGTGCTCTTAATCCTGATATAATAACAAACACATATATCTAGTATTTATTTCTTTGACTTATCAATGGGTGAGATTTAGTTTGATAAATCAAGCGACCCGATAAGTTAGGAAATGATATTATTTATAGTGTGTGTTGTTGATTATAGAAGGAAACTGTGTCCTAGTAATCTAGGTTGATAATGTCCCCAAGAGGAGCTCATAAGGATTGTCATGTAAACCCTGCAGGTGGACTTATTCCAACATGACGATAAGGTTGAGTGGTACTACTCTTGGAGCTAGATATTAATTAAGTGAGTTGTCAGTAACTCATTTAATTAGTGGACATTCGATATCTTAAATACGGGGAGATTAACACACTCATGAAAAGAAGGAGCCTATATAGTAATATGAGATTGGTGCGGTAGTTCAATAATAACTCTTTAGTGGTATGAGTTATTATTGATGAACTCGAGTTGTGTGTTCGGGGTGAACACGGGAAGCTCAAGTTCATTGGGAGACCAAAACCAATTCCTCCTCTCGATTCCTGTCGTAGCCTCTTATTTATAAAGTGTTATACCCAGCCATACCCACCTTCTTACCCACGTTAAAGTGGTCGGCCAAGCCTAGCTTGGAGCCCAAGCTAGGGCCGACCAAACCAAGGTGAGAGGTGGTCGGCCCTAGCTTGAACTCAAGCTTGGTGTGGCCGGCCACAATAAATTAAAAGGATTTTATTTTTTAAAAATCTTTCTTATGTGGAAGCCATGATTTTAAAAGAGAGTTTAAAATTTAAATCTTTCCTTTTATAGCTTTCTACAAAAGATTAAGAGAAAAGTTTGATATCTTTCCCTATTTGTAGTTAAAAGGAAGATTTTAATTTGTGATAAAACTTTCCTTTTTTTGTAACCATCCTCATGATTTAAAAGAGAATTTTAAAATTAAATCTTTCCTTTTATAGTTTCTATAAAAGATTATGAAAATATTTGATATCTTTTCTTATTTGTAGATTGAAAGGAAGATTTTAATTTTAGAGAAAACTTTCCTTTTTGTAAATCATTCACATGTTTTAATAGAGAGATTTTAATTTATAAAAGTTTCCTTTTATGACCAACCATGAAGGGAATTTTTAAAAGAGAAATTTTTATTTAAAAATTTCTAGAAACAAATTAGGAAGTTTTAATTTTGTGTTTAAAACTTTTCTTCCTTAGAGGATTAGATATGGCCGGCCACATTAATAGAGAAAAAGATTTTTAATTAGTTAAAATTTCCTTTTCAATGGCAAGGAAAATAAGGAAATTTTTATTAAAAGTTTCCTTATTTGCCAAGACCAAGGAATATAAAAGAGAGGGTAGAGGTGCCTCACCTCATAAGAATATACATCTAGTATTCCTCTCTTCTCTTCCTTGGTGGTGGCCGACCCTCCCTCTCTTCTTCCTCTTTCCCTTTTCTTCTTCCTTGGTTGGCGGCATCAACTCTCTAGGAAACCCTTGGTGGCCGGATTTTGCTTAGAGAAGAAGGAGAGAAAGGAGGCTTTGTTTCTATCATCCCTTGGAGCTTGGTGGTGGTGGCCGAACCTCATCTTCTCTTGGAGTTCTTGTGGTGGCCGAAACTTGCTTGGAGAAGAAGAAAGATTGGGTGGATTTTCATCTCGATAGATCATCGCCCGAGATAAGAAGAGGAATACGATAGAAGATCATGAGGTCTATAAGGTATAACTAGTTATTAGTTTTCACATCATAACTAGTTCATTCTTTTATTTAGATCTTGAAATACCAAACACAAGAGGCATATGATTCTAGGTTTCGAATTTGTGATTCGAGTTTATGTTCCTTTTGTTTTTTTCGAACTTGTGATTCGATTGTTCTTTTTGGTTAAACCTAGGGTTACTATAAGGAAATTAAATATTGAATTTCGTTGAAAGGCTTTGTGTAGGAAGTGGTGGATGCTCCCATTCCCAAGAATGCCTAGTGCCTCGCCATATTTAACCTGGAAGCCGATCTCTGAAATTAATATTTAATTGAATTTGTAACATGGGTGGATTTGGATCAATAATGTTAAGCATCGTTTGCGATCTAAGTCTAAACCTCTAAGAACAGATAAGTTGAATTTGGAATCAATAATGTTAAGTTTCGTTTGTGATTCCAAATTTAATTTCTAAAGTACATAATAGGTTGTTAGGAATGGTTCAGGACTTGTACAAAATTTTTGTACAGGGGAACCAGTATAATATTCCGAGTATCAACCAACATTTAGATTAAAAAAAGCCCTATATGAACTAAAACAAGCACCTATGGCTTGGTATGAACGTTTATCGAATCATCTGATATCTAAAGGGTTTAATTAAGGTCAAATAGATCCAACATTGTTTGTAAAAACCCTAGAAAAAGACATATTTATAGCCCAAATTTATGTAGATGACAAAAATTTTTGTTCCATCAACTCTAAAATTTTAAAAGAATTTACCAAATTAATGGAAAATGAGTTTAAAATGAGCCTAGTAGGGGAACTCAATTTTTTCTTAGGCCTACAAATTAAACAAACCAAAGATGATATTTATATTTTTTAAACAAAATATGCTAAGGAATTAATTAGGAAATTTGGAATGAAAAATTCAAAAAATATTAATACACCAATGGCTACTAACATGAAAATAGACTCAGACTTAGAAGAAAAACCAGTAGACTTGAAATACTATCGAAGTGCGATAGGGAGTCTACTATACCTAACTGCAAGTCAACCGGACATTCTTTCTGCAGTAGTTATGTGTGCAAGATATTAATCTTGTGTAAAAGAGTCACACCTAACATACGTCAAAAGAATACTTAGGTATATTAAGGGAACCCTAAACATAGGACTCTGGTACCCTAGGTCTTGCACCTTTGATCTAATTGGCTATTCTGACTCAGATTATGCTGGGTACAAACTAGATAGAAAGAGCACAAGTGGTAGCTCTCAATTTCTAGGTCAATGCCTAGTAAGTTGGTCAAGCAGAAAGCAACACTGTGTTGCTTTATCCACTACTGAAGCTGAGTACATAGCCCTAGGTGAATGCGCATCTCAATTACTATGGATGATGCATACCCTAAAAGACTATCAACTAGAATATCAAAATACAAAAATTTCAATTGATAACATAAGTTCAATTAATCTAACCAAGAACCAATTCACCCTCAAGAACTAAACATATAGAAGTAAAACATCATTTTGTAAGAGATCACGTAGCTAAGGGTGATGTTGTGCTTAACTATGTTAAGTCCTAATCAAACCTGACTGACATATTCATAAAGCCCTTACCTGAACTTGAGTACAGTGCACTTAGAAGACAAATAGGGATGTGCTTAGTAGAATATAACTTATTTCTGCTTACTATGTTTATAAATCAGCGTTCTTTTAAAATTATCCTTAAAAATTCTAGGAAAAATAGTTTTCAAAATCCCAATGTTGATAATTTTCAAAAATTTGGACTTAGCCTAGGAATTTACCCCTAGAAATCATGTACCCGTAGATTTCAGCCAGAGCATCTCACAAACACACTAGGTTTAACTTATTTGTGTATGAAAATACTTAGAATGGTGTGAGATGCATAGGGTACTGCATGGACTTAAGAGTACTTATGTCTGTGCATCGACATAAGTCTGGGCGATAAATACCAGTTTACATTAATCAAGCTAAGTCATCCTGTCTTAGTCAAATCTAACTGGATCACCGACTTAACTTGACTAACCAAGTAAAAGCTATTTCCTTTTAGGTAAGCAGCTAGTAGCTGATGGTTAGATATTTGGCTAAGGAAACTAAGTATTTTACTTATGCTTTGACTTTAGGACTTTAGAAAACTATTTTTTTTTTTTTATCAAAATTGTCTTTACTCGCTATTTTAAAGACAGCTAGTATGTCTTTGGTTTTAATTAGAAAAAGACTTAAAATTTTTTAGTATTATTTTTCTTCTCAAATTTAAGCTAAGTACTTTACAAATAAAATTAGTTTTTGAAATCCTAAAATTTTTTTCTCAATTTTTTTAAAACTAATTTTTTCTAAATCAAAGTTAGCTAAGATACTTTTCAAAGTCAACAAACTTAGATAAAAACTTCCTTCCAAACTTAGTTTCTGAATTTTTTTTAAAGGTTTTTTAAGTATTTTTTCAAACGTCAAATTTATTCTAAAAACTAAGTTTTTATCAAAATGTTTTCTATCAAATTTTATTTAAAAAGTCAAGTTTTTATAAAACTAAATTTTTAAAGCTAAGTCTAAGGCCTAAGTTTTAAAGTGTTAAAACTTGAAATAGTTATTAGCTGTATACTTTCCAAACTAAGGCCTATGATCAACTTCTCAACTTGTCTATTATACCCTATTTTTGCTGATTTTTTGATATATGGCAAAAGGAGAGAGTATGAAAATTCAAATATGAAAATTCAAATATGAAAATTTTAAAAAGTATATGAAAATTTTAAAAAGTAGAGCTTTAATTAAGGGGGAGCGAGCTTTAACTAAGGGGGAGCCTTGTATTTAAAATTCACTTATGCTTACACTGTTATTTTATGTTATGCTTGCATTTCTTGAAAAGTTCTTTATAGCATTATCTTTACTTAACTTTGAATTTTGGTTGCCATAATAAAAAAGGGGGAGATTGTTGTTGCGAGAAGCATCCGACGATCGAACCCGAGTTTGGATAATGACTAAGGATTCAAAGTTAAGCTGTCTTGTTATCTAATATGGTTGAATGAGATTGCAGGAAAAGCCCTAAGGTTTCTTAGGCAAAGTCCTAGCTGCGGTTAGGCAAGTGGAAAACCCTAGGGGGCGGTAACCCTAGGTCCTAGGGGGTGGTAACCCTAGGCGAAAAGTCTTGGCAGGTCGAAGCTTCTCGCAAAAGTCCCAGGGGGCGGTAACCCTAGGTGAAAAGTCCTGGTGTCGCGAACTAGGTGAAAAGTCTGGGCGGGTCGTGTAGCAGACGCCCAGTGGAAAGACCTGAAGACTCGGGCGCTGAGAAAAAGTCCAGTCGGTCTGGAGGACCGGACTGGTAAATAGGTATATTCTCTTGAGTGGAGTAGGTGAGAGCGTGTTCCTCGCTGAGGGAACAATAGGCGTCGGTTCGACCTAGGGTTTCCGATCAGAAATTTAAAGTCAGAATCGGACAGTCTGGTGACTATCGAACATCCTTTTATATTTATTATTATGTGCTAACTTTGTGGTGTAGGGTATTTTTGGGACTGACATATCTTGCAGGGACAAAGGAGCATGTTTTACCTCGGATGAACAGTACCCGAGGCGCCCTCCATGGAGCTTGGAGGCTCCTCGGGTGCAAGGCAGAAGGAGTCTGCGGAATGGAGCTGGAGGCACCCTCATGAAGGCTTGAGGTGCCTCGGACAACCTTGAAGGCACCGTCAAGGGGTATGGAGGTGCCTTCAAGAGGATAAGCGGCAAAGAAGTCAGGCCTTATCCACACACGGCTGACCCGAAGATTGGAGGCGCCCTCAAGGAGCTTGAAGGCACCCTCAACAGCCTTTATAAGGCAGTCTCGACCAACAGCTTGAATCATCACATTCCAAGCGATCCTTCTTCTATGTGCTACTTAAGAGATGGTCCAAAACAGCTGTAGCAACACCCCGACGACCAGGAGCTTCAGATTTATTATTTCTATTTTCGGTATAATTTAATTATTGCTTTACTTGTATTTTATATTGTAAATTTGTGAACTTATAGTGATTGCCCAAAGTAAACGCTCAACGAGCGTGGGCCTTGGAGTAGGTGTCGCCTAAGGCTCCGAACCAAGTAAAAATACTTGGGTCTTTCTGTGTTTGTTTTAATTTCCACTGCGTTTAACTCTTGTTGATTCTCTGAAATGCATGAAAGCCATGAGCGTGATTCACCCCCCTCTAGTGCATCTCGATCCAACACAAAGTGCTTGACCGACCAAGATTTTGCCCAGTCCCCCGGATCAGGACTTCGCTTGCCTAGGGTTACCACACCCTAGGACCTAGGGTTACCTTCCCCTAGGGTTTTCCATAACCTAGGGTTACCACCCTCTAGGACCTAGGGTTATCTCCTCCTAGGGGTTTCCATCTGCCTAGAATCCACTAGGACTTTTGCCTAAGAGCACTTAGGACTTTCCTGCAAGCTCATCCACACTTGTTAGATAACAAGACAACTTAACTTTTAAATCCTTTGCCATAATCAAAACTCAGGTTTGATCATCTGGTGCTCCCTGTACCAATAATCTCCCCCTTTTGATTATGACAACCTAGTTCAAAAGTTAAGTAGACACATATAGTATTTTAAACAAAAGCAATTTTCATACTAAAGCATTTTTACACTAAAGCAATTCTAGCTCCCCCATTATTTGTCACTCCCCCTTAGCTTTTGACAATTCTCTCCCCCTTTGCCATATTCAAAAAATAATTTATGGAGGACAAAATATTTAATTTCAAAATCTAATATTTTGGCAATGAGGAAAACAAATTCCAAGTAGGGAGTTTAACATAGCTAAAAATAGTGAAAATCTTTTGAAAAATCCTTAAGTTTTAGAAGGTTAAAAACATAGTTTTTTAAACTTAGTTTTTCAAAAATTTATAGCTTTTAATTTAAACACCTTAGCCTTTTGCTAAAGCTTTGAAGAAATATGTAAGGTTCTGAGAAAGAACATAGCTTTTTCTTTTAATCAAAAGCTTAGCAAAAAAAAAAAATATCAAGTACTTAGCTTTTACCAAAAACTTAGCTAAATTTAAGTTTTGAAAATGACTTATCTTTTTTGAAAATCTTGACTAAATTTAAGCTTTGAAAATGACCTAATTTTTCTAAACATACTTAGCTAAATTTAAGTTTTGAAAATGACTTAGCTTTTTGAAAAACTTAGTTAAGTATATAAAAACTTAGTAAAAAATATTTTTTCAAAAACTATTTGAACTTTCTTTTTGAAAAATTATCTTTTCAAAAAACAAAAATTAAATTTGCTTTTTAAAAATAGTTAAACAAAAAATAACACTAAACTTTTTTAAAGATCTACAAGATTAACTTTGAAATCTTGGAAACAATGCTTTAACTTTAATGCCTTAAACTTCCTTTTAGTCTCCCTTAATTAATGCTAGAAAAAAATAGATGCTTTAAGTTTTAGGGTCCTAGAGTCTAAGCATGAGAGTTCAAAGTTAAAACACAAGTTTTAAGTAAAGTAATTATTTATTTTTCTAATTTTCCATCTAACCCATTCTATATTATCAAGTATGTTCACCTTATGAGTTTGTGTGAGATGAAGTTAAGATAATTTTTAAGTTGATTTTATCTATGACTTTAAAAAATATTTATGATATTAAAGAATATTTAAGTTTGTAATAAGTTAAGTTAAATTTGGATTTCAAAAATATTAAATTTTGAATTTTAAAATAATTTTAAATTTTAAAATTAATTAGAATTTGAAGATTAATTAGATTTGAATATTTGAAGATAATTAAAATTTTGAAGGTTCACTTGAAAATAATTAAGTTAAAATTTGAGTTTAAATATTAACATTCTAAAATAATTAAATTTGAATATCAATTAACATTTGAAAAATAATTAGGTTCAAAATTTGAATTTAAATATTAACATTTGAAAATAATTATATTTGAAATTTGAATATCAATTAATATTTGAAAAATAATTAGGTTTAAAATTTGAGTTTAAATATTAACATTTGAAAAATAATTAGGTTTGAAATTTGAATTTAAATATTAACATATGAAAATAATTAAGTTTGAAATTTGAATTTAATTATACTTTCGAAAATAATTATTAATTAGACTTTTGAAATTAATTAAATTTTGAAATTAATTATATTTTTGAAATTAATTATATTTTTGAAATTAATTATTTTTTAAAAATTAATTTATATTTTAAAATTAATTAATATTTTGAAATTAATTATATTTTAAAAATAATTAATATTTTGAAATTAATTAGATTTTGAAATTAGTTATATTTTTTTAATTAATTATAGTTTTTAGATTAATTAAATTAAATTAATTTTAGTTAACTTAATTGAATTAAGTTTAAGATATTGATTAGATGATTAAGTTAATTGATTAAGTTTAGTTTACATTAAGTAAGTGATTAAATTTGAATTAGGTTGATTAATTGATTAAATTTTTAATTTGATTTTTAGTTTGAGTTATTAAATCGAGTTTAACTAATTTTTTACCTAAGTCCATCTTAGCCTTTTCTAGATTGTCAATCAGGGAGCCTTATAAGGTTTTTGTGAGATGCTTAATTTTATCTTTAGTTTAAATTCAAATATAATGATTGATTTACATTTGAGTTAGGCTAAGATTTAATAGTTAGTTAATTAAATATTCATTTCAATAATTGACTTCCATGCTGTAGCGAGGTACTAGACCTTCTTGGATATTGGATCATCAACCATGATGTGCGTTGATTATATACACTTGTTTAACATGTTTTAACACACATTTACATATTTTACGCATGTTTTGTCTATACACTTTCATACTCTTTGACTTACTTTCATCATAAATACTTTTCTTTGTTCGGAGATATGCTCTTGTGTATTTTCTGTCTTCAGGAGTCAAATTTGGAGAAGAAATGATGTTCGTGGCTGATCTAGGCAACAAGCAAAGGAAGACAACATTGGCCTTGTGAGACACACGACCGTGTCAAAGGAGCAGGGAGGAAAATGACCTTAGCCGTGTGGAGCAGACATGCTGTGTAGCTTCACCATAGGAGGAGAATGACACGATAGTGTGGATTAGCATGGTCGTGTCATCCTAGCAAGCATGATCAGAACCTGGCCGTGTAGATCTACATGACCCAAGCAACTTCTCCACATAGTCGTGCAACATTTCCAGAGAAGAGGCAAGCCTAGGTCGTGTGTGCCACACGGTCATGTGAGGTTTCCAAAGGTAAAGATTAGCACAGCTGTATGATCCACACGACCATGTGAGCCAACCAGAGGTAGAGAGTTACATGACCGTATGACCTTGGCCGAGGGCCGAGCAGCTGGGGCCATGTGTGCCACACGACTGTGGCACGGGTCGTGTGGTGCCCATGCCTTGCACTATATAAGGAGCTTCTTCCTCTTTTCAAAGGGAGGAGGCTCTCACTTTTGGGGAGATCAAGTTTGGGGCCAATCTCCATCTTCTCCAGCCATGATCCAATGTTCCTAAGCCATTTCCATCTCAAATTCAACTCCAGAAGCAAGGGATTGGTTCCGAAAATCACTCATCATCTCAAGATAAGCATTTTTATTCTCTTCTCTCGATTTGGATTGAAATATTTATGATATCTTTATCTTTGGATCTTTATCTTTACATTATGGAGTATATTTATTGTTCTAGGACTAAGGGAGTATTTATGGTGTGATTTGATGTAAGAATCTCATGGATATGCCAATTTCCTATATCAATGATGTTGTTATATTTTGTATCTATTTGATCTTGTGTGGTTTGTTGTGTTTGGATCTGATTTCTATGCTTGATTAGATGTTTGTGCTACTTATGGATCTCGTAGAGGGATTTCCTAGATCGTATGACCGAGGGACGCTAGTGACAGGCTGCCCCACTAACAGACATCTAGGGAATCAACTTGAAGGGTGAAACTAGTCTTATAAAGAGGTGGATTGGTTGAGTGCATTTATTCCCTATGCCTTTATGTGGATTGAATGGTGATGTGCTTCTATGTTGTATGATCAAGGGCCATTGGTGATAGGCTACCCCACTAACGGACTTCATGGAGACCATAACTATCAAATTACTAGAGGTATAGATAAAAGTTCCTTGCTGGTTGACTTCTGCAGGAGGAAACCGACAACTTCCTGCACATGCATGACAATTAAGGATAAAAATTGGTAGATCACCTTACATTGATAAATATCACAATAAAACTAGACTCCTAGAACTCTCACAAAAATCAAGTTCTTACATTTGCTTTTCTATTTCTATTTCTAGTTGCTACTCAGTACATTCATTTCCTTTATCGATTGTTTAGCTAATTTGTTGTGAGACATCTCTAGTACTTATAACCAGTCCCTGTGGATTTGATATCTTTTTATTACTGACAATGAAACCGTACACTTATGTTTATGTAACAAGTTTTTCGCATCGTTGCCGGGGACTGCGTCTATAACATTAGAGATAATCATTTGAGTTAGACTAGACCTATCTTGTCTTTTCTATTACATAGTTGTAACTAGTCTTAGAAATTCTATTTTCACAATCCTACCTTTTATTTCTGTTTACTTTTCCTACAATTTAACTTGTCGCAATTTTGAAATATCGATTTTGTGTTTCGATTTCATGTTTCGATAATGTGTTTCTATTGAGGTCTCTATAGTTAAATCTAGTTTACTGTAAGAAGTTAAATATCCAATTTCTTTGTGAGAGTTTGTCTAGGAAGTGGTGGATGATCCCATACCCAAGAAGGCCTAGTACCTCGCCATGTTTAACCTGGAAGTCGATCTTTGAAATAGATATTTGATAACTTCTGTAATATGGTTTAACTTAGGAAGATCACATCGGTTGAACTTGGAGTAAGAATGTTAAGTTTCATTCCCAATCCAAGTTTAACTTCTAAAGGAAAATTTGTATTAATAATGTTAAGCATCGTTTGCAATCCAAATTTAACTTTAGTAGAGCATATGGGTAGCTAGGATAGTTCTATGCTTGTATAAATTTTTGTACAGGGGAACTAGGATGGTATTCTGAGTAGCAACTAACAGGTCCTACATGCTAGGTCGGTCCTACCTGTTCAGTCGGTCTTACATACTAGATCGGTCTGTCATGCCCGACCTATCTCTATCAGCCATGCATGTAGCGACTTCCCTTTGCCGAGTCTAACCTTTTCCAGGCGGTCCCTCCTCTCGCCCTTTTCAGCCTTCCTCATCTTCGTTATCCTTCTTTCCTTCTCTTGAGAGAAAAAAAGGGGGTCCCCTTATCATAACCCATATCATATACTAACTTGGTAAAATATATTAACAATTACGATATGTGTTAAAAATTACTTTACTTAATCTTTGTACCAAATACTCTTAAAACTTACTTTCAAAATTTACTTTGAAAAATACACTTATTTTTTGTTTTGAAAAGTGATAGTGTTTCAAAATTTGCATTCAAAAAATTGTTTAAAATGTTTTGAAAAATACTTTTAAAATTATTTTTTGAAAACACTTTACTAAATTTTGAAATATTTTATCAAAATGTTTTATAATGGTTATCAACATTATTTTAGTTGGACAATTTTCCTTAAAAAATCTTTAACAAAAATTTTGGAAAGATAATATGCAAAACTATTTCAAAAAGCTACCAACAATTTGTTGGAACCCCAAGGTAGTTTTGATGATATCAATAAGTTAAGTTAGGTCTTGTGGTATTTTAACCTTGTGTCTAAGTGTGCAGGAGCTTAGGAGCACAGGGGGTCGAGCAAAAGATACAGCTAACGAGAAGGACGACACGGGATAGAACAGGCGGGCTCGGTGCATCCGAGGGATAAGGTGTTAAGGAAGAGTATGCGGGTGGACGAGAAGGAAGCGTGCGACATTTCTGAGGGATGAGAAGCCGGAGCGGAAGGTTGCTTGAGAAGGCTGGAAGTTGGGTTCGGGTGAGCCCTATTCAGAATGGCTGAGATCACCCAAGAAAGTGGAGCCGGAGCAGAAGACCCGGACCGAGGCGAGCTGAACCGGAGTAGATGGCCCGGATAAAAAAAGTCAACGTTGTTAACTTTCTTAGTCCAGGCGTCCGGAACCCTTCAGGGCGCCCGGACCTGGATTTTATCCAGATTGTGGTCAAACACAATCTATGTGAAAGGGATAAAGTTTTATCCGCTTCCCAGAGGCCTGGAACCCTCTAAGCACCTCGACCAAGGCGATAAATATAGTCTTGGTTCAGAAGCTTCACAGTAACAAGCAATTCTTGCATTCAACACTAGTGTGCTTCCTTGTTAGTTTAGCTTCTTTCTTTTTTACGCTTTAAATGTTGTAAGAGGTTTCCCCGCCTGAAGGAGATCTTTTAGTGTGTGATTCATTCCTTGGATTAACAACCTCCCCAGTGTAACCAAGTCAAGTCTGTGAGCCTCTTCTTTTAGTTTATTGCTTTCTTTATTTAATTATATGCAAGTGTTTAAGTTATAAGTTCAAGAAGGGTGTTTTGTATTTGTATTTTTTTTGGGTTATTCGACCCCCCTTCTAGCCGACTAATGTGGTCCAACAAGTGGTATCAAAGCCAGGATGCTTCAGGAGGACTAGCCGACGATCGAAGCACCGAATCAATGGCTGGACCAAGCATATACCCACCGAAGTTTGAAGGGGAATTCACTAGCTGGAAAAAGTGAATGCTGGTATTTTTTAAAACATACTTTGATTTACTCTGAATAATGAAATTCAGTTTTGTAGCACCCGAAGGTAAGGAAGAATACCAGTGGACAAAAAAGGAGCAGGCCGACTACGTGGCAAACGACAAACCAGAGTTTCATCTACTGAGCGTCCTTCCACCACAAGAAGTCAACCGGATCGGCACCTACAATTTAGAAAAGGAACTTTGGGAGAAGTTTCTTGAACTACACGAAGAGATGTCCGAAGCCAAGCTCGTAAGACGGGGCTTACTTCGCAACCAGCTCACCAACCTGCGACTTGAAGAAGATGAAACAATTACACATCTACACTCGAGAATTAAGGAGTTCATCACTGAACTTTCGAATCTCGGAGAAAAGGTAAGTAACCAAGATTCGCTAAGGTACGCACTCAATTCTTTTCCTATAAATACTAAATGGGCATCACAAGTAGATGCTTTTTATATATCTAAGGACTTAGAAACTATTTCCTTAGAAGAATTATTTTCCACATTTGAAATGCATGAATCGAGATGTGCAGGTATGAAGGAGTCAAAGCACAACATCACCCTAAAGGCATCGAGAGACGAACAAGAGTTAGAATCCTCTCTCGACGATGAAGAAATGGTAATGATGGTAAGGCGATTTAAGAAATTATGTAAATATAGAAAAACTAATCATCTGCAGGGTAAAAAGAAAAGGATGATCCGATGCTACCACTGCAACAAAGAAGGGCACGTCAAGAAAAACTGCCCAAGCCAAGAAACAAGGACAAAGGAAATAAGCTAGTCCAACCGAACAAATTCAAGACACTAAAAGCGATGTGGGACGATACGTCGTCCGAATCAGAAGTCGAGGCCTTTTCCAGACTTGCATTAATGGCAAGCCATCAAGACGAGGACTACGATTCAAGCTCGTCCAAAAAGAGCATCGAGAGGATTGATGAAGGGGGAGCTACGTCGCAAGAAAGCAGCAGTTCAGGGGGAGACACAGATAACGAGATCGACAAGGTAAGTCAGGTACAATCTCTTCCTCCCGATAAATTATTTAAGTTCGTTAAATTGTTAACTAAGGATTGATGTAAGTTAGAAAAAGAGATTAAAAATTTAAAAGTAATTCTAGCTAAATCTTGTCCATTAGAAGAATTAGACAAGTAAAATTTGAAAATAAAAATTTGAAAATACAAGTAGATAACTTGAAAAATCATACATGTTCATCAAATACAAGCTATAGAAAATTCACTAATTTAAATTGGTATTATAGATATCACAAGGGACAAATTAGGAATATTCCAAAGAGATATGTCCCTAAGAAATTCTTAGTTAACCCAGTTGGCTGGAACCTATATTGGGTTCCAAAGTCTTGCTTAATCTAAAACTTTGAATTAGATTTAGCGCTTTCAGCGAGAAAATTAAACGTTAAATTTCTTTATGAGGCTTTGTTAAGAAAGTAGTTGTTTGTCCAATAACCAAGAAGGTTTAGTGCCTCGCCATTACCTAGAAGCCGAAATATTGAAATAAAATGCTTAATAAACTTACTGATAAAGCATTAAAATTGAAATTAAATAATGCTTTAAAAAGTTTTTTTTCAAACATTTTTTCTAAAAATTACTTAAAAATTCTTTTTAACCGTAGAATTTTTAACTTAGAAAAAATTTCTTGCTTTAAATTTTTTTTTGCTTAGAAAAGTTCTCAAAAATATTTATGCTTAAAAAAAATTAGAATATTTTTCTTGCAAAATTGTCTAAACTTAGAATTTTATTTTTTTAAATTTTCTTTTACTTAGAAAATTATTTTGAAGTATTGAAATAAGTTATTGTAAATTTTTGATGATATCGATAATTTCCAAAAAATTTCAAAGTTTTCAACCATATTACCCTTAGAGTTTTTCTTGGTACCCCATTTTTTATATGATCAAAGGGGGAGAAGGAAAAAGGTTAAGTCTATGGAGAGATAGATTAAAATTTTTTATTTTTTTGCACTTTATTGTAATATTACTTGTTTTACTTTTATGTCTATTTACCCTATCTTAACTTAGGTTGCTCATATCAAAAAAGGGGAGATTGTCGATACCCAAGGTAGTTTTTGTTGGGACCTTGACGTCCGCTAGAGGGAGATGACTAACGTCTCACCCAAATCGATGGCTTCATATGTATTCGTTAGTTGCACAGCGGAATAATATGAAACTAAATAGGAATATGAAAGTTAAAGACAAAGAAAGGAAATGCAAACCAATGCATGTCAGTAACGTGGTTCGGAGATAACTTGCTCCTACTCCACGGTTGTCCGTAAGGTGGACAATCCCGATCCTTCGGTGGATTAACCCCCGGCAAACTCCAGCTACTCAAGCAACTCCTTGTGGGTGGAGAAACCTCACCACAACACCAACCAAGAACACTTGGACACAAGAGAACCTTGAGCATGTTTGGTGACTACTAATTAGGCTTTAACCAAGTCTAATTTCGTCACCTTGGCCGGCCATCCCAAGCTCCTTCTTATAGAGCTTGGAACAAATCAGTAAGCTGATTTGCCCATTACCAGTCGACTGGTCCTTGTACCAGTCGACTGGTGTCAGCCCAACGGCTCTCTCAACGGCTCTCTATAGTGCACCAGTCGACTGCTACAGTCACCAGTCGACTGCTACAGTAATGTTACAGTAACGCTACAGTACTACTACAGTAACGCTACAGTACTGCTATAGTAACGCTACAGTAAACCCTCATTCTAGGATTTTACCTCGAGTACATTCACTCAGCACTCGTTCTCGCCCGACCAACCTAGACCTAGCCTTCTAGCCTCCTCCATCAGCCTTGCGTCCCTCGGATGCCTCCCCATCCTTCACGTCTTGCCTTCTGGAGCTTCCATCAGCTTTGTTATTGTTGTCGGGTCTTCCTTTGCCAAGAGGTCGCGCCTCCGGGACTTCATCCATTGCCAAGTCACACTTGGGCTTACGTTGCCAAGACTACATGCTTGGACTTACACCGCCAAGACTCATCTTTGGACTTTCCTCCTTTGCCAAGATCACACTTGGACTTACGTTGCCAAGACTACATGCTTGGACTTACACCGCCAAGACTAACCCTTGGACTTTCCTTGTTGTACCTGTATCCTGCACACTCACAATGCATATCAAATACAACAATAAACCTAACTTAAACCTTTGCCCAAACATCAAAACTTAGGGCACATAGATTGCTCCAACAATCTTCCCCTTTTTGATGTTTGGCAACCTGTTTAAGTTAGGGAAACATAAATGCAATACATATGCAAATAAATATGCAAATCAACTCATGCATAAATAATGGAACCTAAATCCCTAGGCTCCCCCTTCACCTAAGCTCCCCCTTGAGCTTGGATTTCCCGCAAAGGTAAACTTCTCCCCCTTTGCTTAAACAATCGCTCCCCCTTTACCTAAGCTCTCCCTCGAGTTAGGATTTCTTGCAAAGGTGTATAGGTTTCCCACTTAAACCTAGACTTCTCCCCCTTTGCCATACATCAAAAAGAGCTCCAACAATATCCCAATTGTTGAAAACATGTCATCCAAATTGACCCTAAACTCATGTATTTATCCCCTATGGATCTCATACATTTAAACGAGTTGACACGGTCAAGAACAATGTTGAAAAACATTTTTAGGCTGGTAGCAATCGACTGAACTAGGTACCAGTCGACTGCCCCCTTCGACAGAACCTTACAGAAGCATTCTGTGGTCGAAATCTACTGTTATCAGTCGACTGGTATCGGCACCAGTCGACTGGTATTGACAAAATGAGCTTACAGAAACATTCTATGCTAAAAAATACTGTTACCAGTCGACTGGTATCTGCACCAATCGACTGGCACCCTATTTCTACAAAAATCAGCCTTTTCAGGCCAACTTCAGAAATGCACCAGAAATTCCCTAGACCTCCAAAAATCTCCAAATTTTGTGGAGAGGTCTATTGTACCCTTGTATACTTGGAAAAAATATATATAAAAGTATATTTATCACAGATCCCAAGATTGACACAAAATTCAAAACTAGCTAAATAGTTCAATTGAACATTGACCTAAAGTCCTAGTTTTGACTTCCTCTTGATGTATCTGCCTATACTAAATCACAATACTTCCCTAGCATGGGTTTATATGACATCTATACATCAAAAACTAATTTTTATGCAATATGACCCCCAATATCATATTTTCATGCATGAAACACATCCCAATTGTGCCAACCCACTATGTTAGAGACTTAAGTCTGTCTCTTAACCACTTGGCACATTTGATAATCCATCTATCATGGGTCCCAAAAGCTCTTCCTATTCTTAGGAATCTTAACCTTAGTCACCTCTCTTGGTGACTCATCCACTATGGCTAGGTCACTTCGATGCACCTCGGGTGACACTTGGCCTACTAAACTCACCTTCTTAACCTTAGACACCTTGTCTTTGATTAATTTCTTCTTGTCCTTAATCTTGGACACCTCATCTTTGCTATAATTATATGCTACCCTAGCATATTCCTTCTTATTGGCCTTGGATGACTCTCCCTTGTCCTTGGTAACACCTCTCATACCAATGTCATGTGCTACCTTAACACTTGACCTCCTTTTGGTCTTGGATAAGATTTTTATGTTTCCAAAGCGTAACTCCCCCTAAAAATATGGTCAAACTTCCATCATTGCACCAACAATGACTTGGGGTTCCTAAATAATTAGGAAAACCAAAACTCGAAGTTTTGAGGTTCAAAATTCAATAATGAAACTAAACCTCAACCGAAACTTCATTTTGGTTTTTCTTAACCAATCCATACTTGTTTTCATCATGAAAACTCATGTAAACATTATTTAGGGTATACTTTATCAGGAAAAAATAGTTTTCTATGAAAATACTTCCTATTTTCAAAGATTGACACAAATTTGAAAATTCTTGAAAACTTCAATGTTTTCTCCTAATTTGTATCTAACTTTTCAATGATGATTACTATTAAAAGATAGTCTTCACCAAGGTTTTTCAAAAGTATTTTGAAATTATTTTCAAAACTAATATCCAACCACGTTCTTTGGGCTCAATGCACATGACTTGTACATTAGCTTTCCCAATGATTGGAAGACACATAACTATGTGTTTTGATGAACCTAAAACTCAACAAGATGCACTAGATCAACATCTTGAGTTTTGTTCACCATCTTAACATCTCACTTGTATCTATCGTGTATTAAAATACATACAAGTCATCTTATAGTTCTTTGTGAGATATATATTTGGTCTTGCCCTAAACTAAGAGATCATGCATCTCTATCTAGGCATTGTAAAAATCATGATCATCCATCTAGGATGTCACTTGATATGATCCCTCTTGTTGGAACACTTCCATACATAATAAATGCCTTTTGTCCTTAATTACAAGGAAATTGACATATTGCATGATGATTAATGACATACATCAAAATAAGCAATTTTCAAAAGCAAAGCATGTTATAGCTACATGATGTATGTATGACATGACATGATATTTTTATATTTTTTCATAATAAAATGTGAATGCTAAATATGATTTCATGACATATGATGGGCAAACAATCATGGCAAGTTAGCATAAATAAAATTTACCTAGATTACCTATCTAAGTATTCTTAACCCTAGCTAACTCAAAATTTAACCCTAGATTGCCTAATTTTATCAAGAAAATGCCAAACCCCAACTTGACATTTCTTTAATTTCTTTCTAAATTTGTGCCATTTTAAGTTAAACAAATTCCTCAAAGTATGACACATTTTACTCTTTCCAAGAGTAAATGAAATCAAATTAAAACTTAGATTCGCCTTTAACCTTCTAAGAAAATGTCAAAACTCCAACTTGGCATTTCTTATCCTTTT
This sequence comes from Zingiber officinale, assembly GCF_018446385.1. Lineage (NCBI taxonomy): Eukaryota > Viridiplantae > Streptophyta > Magnoliopsida > Zingiberales > Zingiberaceae > Zingiber > Zingiber officinale. Next base: position 87,161,419 of record NC_056004.1, read on the forward strand.
CTAAATGTGCTAATTTAAATTAAGTTCAAAACCTCAAAGTTTGACACATTTTACTCTTCCAAAGAGTAAACATCTTACATTAGGACCTAGATTTTCCTTTAATTACCCTAAGAAGATACCAAAACTCCAATTTGGTATTTCTTATGTTTTTCCACATTGTGCCAATTTAATTCAAACATAATTCCTTAAGATTTGGCACATGTTACTCTTTCTAAGAGTGACAATTTGGATTAAGGTTTGCATTTCCCTTAATTCCATAAGAAAATGTCGAATTCCAAATTTGGCATTACTTTTGCTTCTCTTTAGTGTGTCAATTTAAATTATATTTAACTCCTCAAATTTTGACACATATATTACTCTTTCAAAGAGTAACCCTACAATCCTTTTCATTTTCAAAGGTTAACAATAACCTTGAAAATGCTCTCAAGTGTCAACTTTAACAAGTTTGGGTTAAATACCCTTCCAATTGGAGTTGACACTCTCTAAACCTATCTAGGGTGTAGAGAATATGCTCCTAGGAACCCACAACCTATTGGTGCTCCTTGGATGCTCTAGGTACTCACTAGGGATGACTTCCCTAGATACCTTCCTAAGGACCTTTCTAGGCTTCTTAGAAGCCTTGGTCACCTCTACAAGGTCACTTCTAGGAATAACTTCCCTTGTAACCTTCTTTGTGACTTTATTAGACTTCTTAGAAGTCTTAGTCACATTTGTCTTGTCAAAAGTACTCTTAGGGATTCCTTCCCTAGTATCTTTGACTTGACCTCTACACCTAGGGTTGGCCCCAGAGCTATATGGAACCCTATGAAAGGAAGTCACATCTTCCTTGGCTTTAGGTTTGTATCCCAAACCCCTATCGCCATTGGATGGCTCTTGTCTAGCTTTTCCTAGGTTATGCTCATTTTGACCCTAAGCATGTTTTCCATTCTTGCTAAGGTCCTTTCTAAATGATCAAGTCTTGTCCTCAAGACTTGATTTTCACTTCATAAATCCCTAGATTTTGGTTTTTCATTTAATCTTTGAGCATTTCTATTTTTAGGCTTATATCTAAAATCCTTGGTGTTATTGCCTAAGTTGTTATTTACCTTCCTGACCTTAGGTGTGGTAAATCTAGCATGAGGAGGAATATATTTATCCTTAAGGTTATCATGCCTCCTATTCTCATGATAAATAGCATTAAGATGATAAGAGTTATTTCTAGCATGCTTTTTATCATGTGTCAATGGAATGGATTCATTAAATGATACCTTGGTTTTTACCTTGGAAGCTCCCTTCTTCTCCCACTTCTTCAAGTGCGCCAATTTCTTGAGCTCTCCTCTCCTTGGGCACTTTGTGTGGTAGTGACCCCACTCACCACATGTAAAGCACTTAATGTGCTTCTTCTCCTTCTTCTTCTTCCTACAACTCACATTAGTTTCTAAATTAACTTTAGTGAGTTTAGGGTTTACCTCCTTTACCTTCTTAAGAGAAGGACACCTACTCTTGTAGTGCCCCATCTTACCACACTCAAAACATTTGATGTGATCCTTTATGCTCTTCTTGGTAGTTGAGGTAGAGGGTTGAGCTTCCAAGATCTCCTCTTCCTCGGATTTCTCTTCTTCCTCTTCACTTGAAGATGTGGACTCTTCCACTTCTTCATCTCTTGAGGATGTGGAAGATCTCTCCTCTTCCACCTCTTCCTTCTCTTTCTCTTCCTCCTCTTCCTTTTCCTCCTCGAATGTTGACCTCTTGTCAACATCGGATTGGACCTTCTCTTCTTGGACCAATGAGTCATTCTCCTTGGGCTCTTCCACTCCTTGGATTTTTATAGTGTCTTCATGATAGGCAATGATCTTTTTCCAAAGATCACTTGCATTTGTTGTTTCACCTACACTCAACAAAATATTAGAAGGTAGTAAATTATGCAAAATTCTCGTTACCTCCTTGTCCGCCTCCGATTGCTCTCGTTGCTCTTCGGTCCAATGCCGAGGTCAGAGGCGTTTACCCTTCTTGTCCGTAGGAGCTTCAAATGGGTCACTCAAGACAACCCATTGGTTCCAATCCATTTGGAACCATGTCTCCAATCGCTTCCTCCAATAATTGAAGTCTTCTTTGTCGTACGGAGGTGGAATTCGGATATCCCATTCGAGCGGTCCTTCGGACTCCATCTTCTTCTTCCTCTAGCTTCTTGCTCTCATGGCGGTTAGTCTATAGAAGAGCAACCTGGCTCTGATACCACTTGTTGGGACCTTGACGTCCGCTAGAGGGAGGTGAATAACGTCTCACCCAAATCGATGGCTTCCTACGTATTTGTTAGCTGCACAGCGGAATAATATGAAACTAAATAGGAATATGAAAGTTAAAGACAAAGAAAGGAAATGCAAACCAATGCACGTCAATGTAATGTGGTTAGGAGATAACTTACTCCTACTCCACGGCTGTCCGTAAGGTGGACGATCCCGATCCTTTGGTGGATTAACCCCCGGCAAACTCCGGCTACTCAAGCAACTCCTTGTGGGTGGAGAAACCTCACCACAACACCAACCAAGAACACTTGGACACAAGAGAACCTTGAGCACGTTTGGTGACTACTAATTAGGCTTTAACCAAGTCTAATTTCGTCACCTTGGCCGGCCATCCCAAGCTCCTTCTTATAGAGCTTGGAACAAATCAGTAAGGTGATTTGCCCGTTACCAATCGACTGGTCCTTGCACCAGTCGACTGGTGTCAGCCCAACGGCTCTCTACAGTGCACCAGTCGACTGCTACAGTCACCAGTCGACTGCTACAGTACTGTTACAGTACTGCTATAGTAACGCTACAGTAACGCTACAGTAAATCCTAATTCTAGGATTTTACCTCGAGTACATTCACTCAGCACTCGTTCTCGCCCGACCAACCTAGACCTAGCCTTCTAGCCTCCTCCATCAGCCTTGCGTCCCTCGGATGCCTCCCCATCCTTCACGTCTTGCCTTCTGGAGCTTCCATCGGCCTTGTCATTGTTGTCGGGTCTTCCTTTGCCAAGAGGTCACGCCTCCGGGACTTCATCCATTGCCAAGTCACACTTGGGCTTACGTTGCCAAGACTACATGCTTGGACTTACACCGCCAAGACTCATCCTTGGACTTTCCTCCTTTGCCAAGATCACACTTGGACTTACGTTGCCAAGACTACATGCTTGGACTTACACCGCCAAGACTCACCCTTGGACTTTCCTTGTTGTACCTGTATCCTGCACACTCACAATGCATATCAAATACAACAATAAACCTAACTTAAACCTTTGCCCAAAAATCAAAACTTAGGGCACCTAGATTGCTCCAACAGTTTTAATGTAATCAACAGTTAAGTTAGGTCCTGTGGTGTTTAAACCTTGTGTGTAAGTGTACAGGAGCTTAGGAGCATTGGGGGTCGAGCAAAAGACACAGCTAACGAGAAGGATGGCACGGGAGAGAGCCGGCGGGCTCGGTGCGTCCAAGGGACGAGGTGCTGCAGAAGAGTACGCGGGCGGATGAGAAGGAGGCACGCGACATTTCTGAGGGACGAGAAGCCGGAGCAGAAGGTTGCTCAAGAAGGCTGAAAGTTGGGTTCGGGTGAGCCCTATTCCGGATGGCCGAGATCACCCAAGCAAGCAGAGCCAGAGCGGAAGACCCGGACCGAGGCGAGCTGAATCGGAACAGAGAGCCCAGACCGAAAAAGTCAATGTTGTTGACTTTCTTGGTTCGGGCGCCCGGACCTGGATTTTATCCAGATCATGGTCAAACGGGATCTATACGAACGGGATAAAGTTTTATCCCCTTCTCAGGCACCTGAAACCTTGTAGGCACCCCGACCAAGGCTATAAATACAACCTTGGTCCAGAAGCTTCACAGCAACAAGCAATTCTTGCATTCAACACTTGTGCGCTTCCTTGTTAGTTTAACTTCTTTCTTTTTTACGCTTTCATTGCTGTAAGAGGCTTCTCTGCCTGAAGGAGATCTTTTAGTGTGTGATTCATTCCTTGGATTAACAACCTCCCTGGTGTAACTAAGTCAAGTCTGTGAGCCTCTTCTTTTAGTTTATTGCTTTCTTTATTTAATTATATGCAAGTGTTTAAGTTATAAGTTCGAGATGGGTGTTTTGTATTTGTATTTTTTTTGGGCTATTCAACCCCCATTCTAGCCGGCTAACACGGTCCAACAAGTGGTATCAAAGCCAGGATGCTTCAGGTGGACTAACCGCCGATCGAAGCATCGAATCAATGGTCGGACCAAGCATATACCCGCCGAAGTTCGAAGGGGAATTCGCTAGCTAGAAAAAGCGAACGCAGGTATTTTTTAAAATAGACTTTGAGTTACTCTTAATAATGAAATTCAGTTTTGTAGCACCCAAAGGTTAGGAAGAATACCAGTGGACAAAAAAGGAGCAGGTCGACTACGTGGCAAATGGCAAAGCAGAGTTTCATCTGCAGAGCGTCCTTCCGCCACAAGAAGTCAACCGGATCGGCACATACAATTCAACAAAGGAACTTTGGGAAAAGTTTCTTGAACTACACGAAGAGACGCCCGAAGCCAAGCTCGCAAGACGGGACTTACTTTACAACCAGCTCACCAACCTGCGACTTAAAGAAGATGAAACAATTGCACATCTACACTCGAGAATTAAGGAGCTCATCACCGAACTTTCGAATCTCAGAGAAAATGTAAGTAACCGAGATTCACTAAGGTACGCACTCAATTCTTTTCCTCGAAATACTAAATGGGCATCACAAGTAGATGCTTTTTATATATCTAAGGACATAGAAACTATCTCCTTAGAAGAATTATTTTTCACATTTGAAGTGCATGAATCGAGATGTGCAAGTACGAAGGAGCCAAAGTACAACATCACCCTAAAGGCATCGAGAGACGAACAAGAGTCAAAATCATCTCTCGGCGATGAAGAAATGGTAATGATGGTAAGACAATTTAAGAAATTATGTAAATCTAGAAAAACTAACTATCAAAAGGGTAAAAAGAAAAGGGTGATCCGATGCTACCGCTGCAATGAAAAAGGGCACGTCAAGGACAACTGCCCCAAGCCAAGAAACAAGGACAAAGGAAAGAAGCCAGTCCAACCAAACAAATTCAAGACATTAAAAGTGACGTGGGACGATCGTCGTCCGAATCGGAAATCGAGGCCTTCTCCGGACTTGCATTAATGGAAAGTCATCAAGATGAGGACTACGGTTCAAGCTCGTCCAAAATGAGCATTGAGAGAATCGATGAAGGGGGAGCTACGTCAGAAGAAAGCAGCAGTTCAGGGGGAGACACGGATAATGAGATCGACAAGGTAAGTGAAGTACAATATCTTCCTCCCGATAAATTATTTAAGTTCGTTAAATTGTTAACTAAGGATTGATGTAAGTTAGAAAAAGTGATTAAAAATTTAAAAGTAATTATAGCTAAATCTTGCCCATTAGAAGAATTCGACAAAGTAAAATTAGAAAATGAAAATTTGAAAATACAAGTAGATAACTTGAAAAATCATACATGTTCATCAAATACAAGCTATAGAAAATTCACTAATTTATATTGGTATTATAGATATCACAAGGGACAAATTAGGAATATTCCAAAGAGATATGTCCCTAAGAAATTCTTAGTTAACCCAGTTGGCTGGAACCTATATTGGGTTCCAAAGTCTTGCTTAATCTAAAACTTTGAATTAGACTTAGCGCTTTTAGCAAGAAAATTAAATATTAAATTTCTTTATGATGCTTTGTCTAAGAAAGTGGTTGTTGCTCCAATAACTAAAAAGGCCTAGTGTCTCGCCATTACCTGGAAACCAAAATATTGAAATAAAATATTTAATTAACTTACTGATAAAACATTAAAATTGAAATTAAATAATGCTTTAAAATATTTTTTTTCAAACATTTTTTCTAAAAATTACTGAAAAATTCTTTTTAACCGTAGAATTTTTAACTTAGAAAAAATTTCTTGCTTTAATTTTTTTTGCTTAGAAAAGTTCTCAAAAATATTTATGCTTAAAAAATATTTAGAATATTTTTCTTGCAAGATTGTCTAAACTTACAATTTTTTAACTTATAATTTTTTTTTTAATTTTCTTTTACTTAGAATTTTTTTTTTCAAGTATTGAAATAAGTTATTGCAAATTTTTGATGATATCGATAATTTTCAAAAAATTTCAAAGTTTTCAACCTTATTACCCTTAGAGTTTTTCTTGGTATCCCATTTTTTATGTGATCAAAGGGGGAGAAGGAAAAACGTTAAGTCTAGGGAGAGGTAGATTACAATTTTTTATTTTTTTTCACTTTATTGCAATATTACTTGTTTTACTTTTATGTATATTTACCCTAACTTAACTTAGGTTGCTCACATCAAAAAGGGGGAGATTGTTGAAATCCAAGATAGTTTTGATGTGATCAACAAGTTAAGTTAGGTCCTGTGGTGTTTTAACCTTGTGTCTAAGTGTACAGGAGCTTAGGAGCATAGGGGGTCGAGCAAAAGACGCAGCTAGCGAGAAGGACAGCACAGGAGAGAGCCGACGAGCTCAGTGCGTCCGAGGGACGAGGTGCTGCAGAAGAGTACGCGGGCGGACGAGAAGGAGGCGCGCGGCGTTTCTGAGGGACGAGAAGTCGGAGCAAAAGGTTGCTCAAGAAGGCTGGAAGTTGGGTTCGGGTGAGCCCTATTCCGGATGCCCGAGATCATCCAAGCAAGCAAAGCTGGAGCAGAAGACCCGGACTGAGGCGAGCTGAACCGGAATAGAGGATCCGGACCGAAAAAGTCAATGTTGTTGACTTTCTTGGTCTGGGCGCGCGGACCTGGATTTTATCCAGATCGCAGTCAAAAGCGATCTATGCGAAAGGGATAAAGTTTTATCCACTTCCCAGGCGCCTGGAACCCTACAGGCGCTCCGACCAAGGCTATAAATGCAGCCTTGGTCCAGAAGGTTCACAACAACAAGCAATTCTTGCATTCAACACTTGTGTGCTTCCTTGTTAGTTTAACTTCTTTCTTTTTTGCACTTTCACTGCTGTAAGAGGCTTCTCCACCTAAAGGATATCTTTTAGTGTGTGATTCATTCCTTCGATTAACAACCTCCTCGGTTGTAATCAAGTCAAGTCTATGAGCCTCTTCTTTTAGTTTATTGCTTTCTTTATTTAATTATATGTAAGTATTTAAGTTATAAGTTCGAGAAGGGTGTTTTGTGTTTGTGTTTTTTTTTGGCTATTCAACCCCCCTTCTAGCCGGCTAACACGGTCCAACACAATTGACACTCTAAAAATTACTTTGCAACAAATTACTCATTTTTTAATAGTATTTTGCAATCTATCTTGACAAACCTTTTCTAATGTTAGAAAGTTAGAAATTATTTTTAAGCTTACTTATCAATTTTTAACTTTGTACTTTTTATTCAAACCTCTCCCTAAGTCTGAGATATACAAAATATCTCAACCAATTTTTTTTTAAGCTTACTCAAAAAGTTTACATTTATTAATTTAGTATTTTGTTAAGCTGACTTAAAAAGTTTACTTATACATTCATTAACTTAGTATACTTTTTAAGCTAACTCAAAAAGTTTACATGTACATTTTTAACTTTGTAGTCTTTTTAAGTTTACTAAAAAAAAATTTACTACTATTTTTCTTAAACCTTTCCTTGCCTACCTTCCATGCTTACTCTACAATTTTTTCTTTGTTTCATCTATCTGCACATTTTTTTTTATGAATGCCAAAGGGGGAGGGTTAGGGTTTAAGTTAGAAATCTAAGAAAATCAAAAGAATTAACCCTAAAAATGATCAAGAGAACAAAATTAACTGCCTTACTTTAGACTTTTCTTAAATCATTTTATATATGTTTTTACATATTTTTTCCAACTTTAACTCAGGTTGTCACTTCATCAAAAAGAGAGAGATTATTGGTACAGTTTACAATAACGGTCTAATTCAAATTTTGATAAATGACATATGAGTTAAGTTAGGTATTATTGTTATCTAAGTGCTTTACGAAATGTGTAGGAGTTGACGGGTCTGGAGGACCTGACACCAAGCTGAAACTCAGCTAGGTCCATGGAACCAGATAGCTAGTGTGAAGTCCAGATAGATCAACGGGCCGACAGGATATCTGGTAGAAAGTTTGGTTGCGTCCATGGGACCTGACAGCCTGCAGAAGTCCAGTTGAATCTGCGGATCTAACAACTGGCATGAAGACTTGGTGGATCAAGAGGCTAGTCAACCGACTGTAAGTTAGTAAATAAAGGTAAGTCACTGGATGAGAGTGACTCGGTGAGAACGCACCCTGCTTGAGGGATAGTAGGCGTCGATTCAGTTTAGGTCCATTTCGGATCCCTAACTGAGACCTTGAGTAGATTATGATTTCAAGGAGACAGGATCTAATTACTGCTCAATATTATTGTGCCAACACTTATCTTGCGAGTTATTTTTGGTTTATCGTACTAACATACTTTATAGGGCAAGAAGAGCATGAAAAGCCTTGGGTGAATAGTGTCCGAGGTGCCTTTTAGGAGATGGAAGGTATCTTCAAGCACTGAAGGCGCCTTAAGACTATTCATAAAAGACGCCTTCCATGCATGGAAGGTACCTTCCACAGGATAAAGTTTAGATTTCATCAAAGATAAGGATCGGGTTGTTCAGGATCAAACTTGCCACATTGGAGGTGCCTTCAAGGCCTTTGGAGGCACCTTCAAGGCCTTTAAAAGCACCTTCCATGCTCAGTAAAGGGAGTGCTCACCCAAGTCATGAATCAACTCACTTATATGAACATCTGCGCTTCTAATTGGACTTCTGAAAGCTCCAGCTTCCTGCTACAACTCTGCTATGGCGTTGCTATGCTCATCTACCACTGAGAAGCTATCCAAATACCGAGCTCAAGTCGACCATCTTCGAAAGAGTGTTTGGTAAAGTTTCATTTGTATACTTAATTATTGCAAAAGGATAAGTGCAGTGTGTTGTATTTGTACTAAATTCTTTTGTACTCGATTCCCTCTTTTGGAGGTACCTAAAGAGATATTTTAATAGATTAACCATCAATAGATCTGTGGGACCTGGGTCTTGGAGTAGGAGTCGCTGAAGGTTCTGAACCAAGTAAAAATCCTTGTATTCATGTTTCTTTTGTTTTTGTCTACTCCTTTTCCGCTGCGTACTTTGTTTTAAAAATGAAAAAGACAAGTTTTTCAAAACCACATGATTCCCCCCTCCCCCCCCTTCTCACATGCGACTTGATCCAATAGATTTTTCTATTTATGATTCATCTTTTGATGCATGTCTAGATAATTTATCGCGAGTTTTGTGTAGATGCATTGAGACCTATCTGGTTTTGAATTTTGAGAAATGTCATTTTATGGTCGAGCATGGTATTATTTTGTGGCATATAGTCTCTAGGAATGACATTGAAGTAGATCCGACTAAAATTAGTATTATATCTTCTTTATCTTACCTTGCATGCATGTAAGATGTGCAAGCTTTCCTTGGGCATGCAGGTTTCTACAGGAGTTTTATTAGAGACTTCAGCAAAATTTCCCTTCCACTAACTCATTTGTTACAGAAGGATGTGGTATTTCATTTTGATTAGAGGTGCAAGGATACTTTTGAAAGATTAAATGAAGCTCTTATATTGGCTCCAATCATTAGACCACTAGATTGGACTCTTCCTTTTGAGTTGATGTGCGATGCTTCAAATTATGTAGTGGGAGTTGTCATGGCACAGAGAGTAGATGAAGCACCTCATGTTATTTGTTACTCTTCAAAGACTTTGGATACTGCACAAGCAAACTACACCACAACTAAAAAAGAGCTTTTATCGATTGCTTTTTTGCTTTGGATAGATTTAGATCATATCTACTTTGTTCTCATGTGGTTATTTTTTCTGATCATGCAGCTTTAAAATTTCTCCTAAAGAAGTTGGATGCCAAGCCAAGATTGATAAGATGGATGCTTCTGCTCCAAGAATTCGATGTGGAGATATGTGATTAGGAGTGGGAGGGAGAACCTAGTGGCAGATCACCTGAGCAAGATTGAGAGAGACTTTGACTACATGACCATTGCTGATGCTTTTCCAGATGAGCAGCTTTTACAGCTACATGGTGAGTCGCCATGGTATACAAATCTAGTTAATTTTTTAGTAGCACATATTTTCCCCACAAAATTCACAAGAGCTCAAAAGGATAAATTAAGAAGTAATGCAAAATATTATATGTGAGATGAACCATATTTGTGAAAATTTTATAGTGACTAGATTATTAGGTGATGTATTCTTGATTATGAGTTTCAATCTGTACTTACCTTTTATCATTCACTAGTTTACGGTGGCCATTTTGGCCCCCAAAGGACTGCTAGGAAGGTATTAGAGTCTGGATTATATTGATCCACCCTATTTCATGATGCATATATATTTTATAAATTCTGTGATAGGTGTCAATGAACTGGAAACATAGGACGTAGAAATGAAATACCTCAACAATCTATATTATTTTGTGAGATTTTTGATGTATGGGGTATTAATTTTATGAGTCCATTTCCTGTCTCTTTTAGATTTCTATGCATTTTATTAACAGTTGATTATATTTCCAAATGGGTGAAGGTCATTCCCATAAGGACTGATGATTCTACAGTTGGTGTGAGTTTTGTTAGGTCTCACATATTTTACATATTTGGGGTACCTAAGGTGATCATCAGTGATCAAGGGTCCCAATTTTGCAATAGACACATGAAAACTTTACTAAGAAAGTATGGGGTTTTGCATAACATTTCTACTCCTTACCTCCCTCAGAAAAATAGGCAAGATGAAGTGTCGAATAGAGATATCAAGTTAATTCTTGAAAAGATAGTGGGACCTAATAGGAAAGATTGGAGCAAGAGGCTCAAGGATGCATTATGGGCTTATCGCACTACCTATACGACTCCTATAGGAATGTCTCAATACAAGATTGTCTATGGAAAGGCTTGTCATTTATTAGTGGGGATTGAACATAGGGCTTATTGGGTAGTGAAAGCTTGTAACTTTGACACTAGCATAGATGGAATAGAAAGAAAATTACAACTTTAGGAACTTGAGGAAATTAGACTGGGGGCTTATGAGAACTCACACATATTCAAGGAAAAAACTAAGGGTTTTCATGACAAACATATTATGTTAAAAGAGTTCCAAATTGATGAGAAAGTACTTTTATATAAGTTTCGTCTCAAATTGATAAAGGGTAAGTTGAGATTCAAATGGAAGGGACCTTTTGTGTTACTAATATTTTCCCTATGGTCAACTGAATGTCACTTTCCATGTTTGCTCTGATCGCAACTTTATTCATCGACTGATCCATTTGTTCCGTCGATGGAACACTCTTGGATCAATTGATTGAACCTCCCTGATTCGGTAACTGAACCTCTCAATCATTGTCAACTTTGCTTTTCTGCAAAATAAAGTTAGCATAGATAATATATTTATCCTATAAAACAAAGTTAGCACAATAGATAATAATGATGCATGAGTATGACAGTTGATCCGGTGGTAAGGACGGGGGATCACTCGTTGGCGGGAGGTCAACGACACGTGGAGGTCAATGGTCAAGAGGGTCAAACCCAAGGTAATGACGAGCGGAGTGACGAGGCCGACCAAGCATCCGGCCGACCGGACATCTGGCCAAGGGTCTCCCAGACCGGACGAAAGACAGCCCGACCAGGGGTCGGGTTTCCGATGCTCAAGGTAAGAGGGTCTATGGGCCGGGCGGACAGGCCGCTCGGCCGAGCCGCAGGATAATAAGGCGCAATCCCAACCGAGCACGTAAACAGGGCTTCCCTAAGGCCATGAGCGCCGAGCGGCTGGTCCGCTCGGCACGGGAACAAACAAGTGGCGCAAAGGGACAAAAGGGGCAACTGGTAACATCATCCTCGAGACACCTGCCGCCGACAAACAGCACGGTCGGCGACCGGAGCGGACAGAGTATCGTATGATGGAAGTTTTCACTGTCACGTCAGATATATGCTCGGACGATTGCGGAATGGAGTCAGGCATGCTTTTCTGACACAACCCTACTGAGGTATGTTTAGGGAAGCGTGCACGCATCGAGAAGCGTGCCCGCATCTCCTCGGGATCCTATATAAGAACCCCCAGACTTCGACGAAGGCATGTAATCTGGATCACTGTAGCCACAGTAACGTTGCCTCGTTCTTCTTCTTCTTCTTCGCTGCCTGACTTGAGCGTCGGAGGGTCGTCACCGGGAAACTCCTCCCGGCTCGGCTTCTTTGCAGGTTCGCCGGAGATCTACACCACCAGTCGGAGATAGCGGACAGTGCCACGTCCCCAGCGTCCGTCAACTTAGCACTCGGACAGGATCAAATTGGCGCCGTCTGTGGGAACACACCTGAATCCGAGCAAAGATGATGGAAGAAGTTGGACGCCAACTCACGGTGACACTCTCTCCCGAAGAACTAGACGCGTTCATCCAAGCGCGGGCGGCCAAGATAGTCGAGCAACAGCAAAAGGCTCAAGCCGAGCGGATAGTGCAACAGGTAACGTCGGCATCAGGCGGTCGGGCGGCACCAGACGATCGGCCGGAGCAGCTCTCAATATGGGGCCAGAACAAAGGTCCAACCGGCACTCAGGTGGAAGTTCCGCCCGCCCCGATACCGTTCCACCGGGCTTTATTCCAAACGACGTCAGAAGTCGCGCAAGCCAACCTCGACCGAGGCTCTTCGTCTGACGAGGCGCCTATCCATGATGCAAGGAAGGGTAAGGCACCCTGGACGGATTCGTCTCCCGAGCGGATCAACCGGCAATTCTCTGAGGCCATCCTACGTGACCCACTACCACGGCATTACGCACCCCCGACGATAGGGGAATACAACGGGACCACCGACCCAAACGACCATCTGGGTAAGTTCGACAACACAGCTACATTGCATCAATATACAGATGGTGTGAAGTGCCGAGATTTCCTCACTACCCTCTCGGGATCAGCGCAACGATGGTTCCGGAGGTTGCCGGACGGATCGATCACAAACTTCAAAGAGTTCCGCACGACATTTCTCCATCACTTCGCTAGCAGCAGACGCTACCAGAAGACTAGCGTCAGTCTGTTCGCCATCAAGCAAGGCGCGAAGGAGTCGCTCCGAGCTTACATCCAACGCTTCAACCAGGTGGCCATGGACATCCCAACGGTCACCTCGGAAACCATGATAAACGCGTTCACACAGGGGCTTATGGACGGTGAATTCTTCCGATCGCTTATCCGAAAGCCGCCTCGCAGCTACGACCACATGCTGAACAAAGCCAACGAGTACATCAACGTGGAAGAAGCTCAGATGGCGAGAAAAAAGGAAGCACCAGCCGAGCCACCAGCCCACGCCGAGCGGAAGCCGCCTTCCAATTATCAACCACCAAGGGGATCCCACGCAGAGATAGCTCGTCCTCATCAGCAAGCAAGGTCGCACGTTGTTCAACAAGTAGCGGCCAATCGGCCTAAGCCCAGGCGGAAGGTATGGACTCCCATGTTTTGTTCACTCCATCAGTCAGCGACTCACAACACCCGCGACTGTCGGAGCCTCCCCCCAATCACTCATCCTACGCCAAGGAGCTATCGCCGTCAATCGCCTTCGCTGGACAGGCGACATCAACACCAGAGCACTGGTCGGCGTGTAGAAAGAAAATCCCACGAACGGTAACATAACCAGCAGCACAGGGCCGTTCCTCAGGCATCGCATGAACGACCCCGACCATCTGCTCGGGAGGAGGAAAATCGAGGCAATGCTTCGAGGGTTGAAATCAACATCATTGCCGGAGGGCCGATCGGAGGCGACTCCAACAGGGCACGGAAGGCGCATGTAAGGCAGCTCACGATCCATGCAGTTGGCTGCAGTCAGGAGCGGGCGAACGGGCCCGAGATCAGCTTTGGGCCTAGGGACCTCGAAGGAGTCGAAGTCCCGCATGATGACGCCCTCATCATCCGAGCGGTAATAGCTAACTACACTATTCACCACATCTTTATTGATACAGGCAGCTCGGTCAACATCATCTTCCGGAAGGCCTTGGACCAATTTCAAATCGACCGAGCCGAGTTGCCGCCGATGACAACCCCCCTCTACGGGTTCACCGGCAACGAAGTTTTGCCAGTCGGACAGGTCCGGCTGGCTATCTCGCTGGGGGAGGAGCCACTCAGAAGAATGAGGACCGCCAACTTCATCGTGGTCGACGCACCCTCCGCGTACAATGTTATCCTGGGGTGACTGGCTCTCAACGAGTTCCGAGCGGTCGTCTCCACCTTCTGCCAAAAGATCAAGTTCCCGGTGGAAGATCAAGTTGGGGAGGTCCGAGGAGATCAGCTTGCCGCCCGGCGATGCTATGTAGAGATGGTCCGAGCCGAGGCTAGATCCTCTCGGAAGATGCCACGAGTCGAGGTAAACGCTATAACTGAAAAGCCACCTTCTCTAGTTTATGAAGAAAAGGAGGAGGTACAGATTCACCCTGCCTGACCGGAGGCCACGACTTTCATAGCAGCCGACCTGGAAGCAAGTCAGAAAGAGAAGCTGATCGGATGTCTCCAGAAAAATTGCGACGTTTTCGCTTGGTCGACCCACGAGCTGCCAGGAGTCTCGCCGAGCATAGCGCAGCACGAGCTTCACGTCCGACCGGATGCTCGGCCGGTAAAGCAAAGGAAGAGGGACTTCAGTGCCGAACAGAATATCATCATCCGGGCGGAGGTGGAGAAGCTCTTGGAGGCCGGCCGCATAAGGGAGGTGCAGTTCCCGAGCTGGCTTACAAACGTGGTGCTGGTCTCCAAACCAGGCAACAAGTGGAGAGTCTGCATTGACTTCCGGGATCTGAACAAAACCTGCCCGAAGGATTTCTACCCTTTGCCCCGGATCGATCAACTAGTAGACTCCACAACCGAGTGCGAGCTGATATGCATGTTGGATGCTTATCAGGGCTACCATCAAGTGCCGCTCGCCCGAGGAGACCAAGAGAAGGTCAGCTTCGTCACTGCAGACGACACTTACTGTTACAACGTAATGCCGTTCGGACTCAAGAACGCTGGGGCTACCTACCAACGACTGATGAACAAGGTATTCCGGGAGCAAATTGGGCGCAACTTGGAAGTATATGTAGATGATATACTTATCAAATCCTTCCGAGCGGTGGACCTTTATGCGGACTTGGAAGAAACTTTCTGGACACTGAGGAGATATGGGGTCAAGCTAAACCCCCAGAAGTGTCTGTTCGGAGCAAAAGGCGGGCGGTTCTTGGGCTATATTGTGACCGAGCGGGGCATAGAGGCGAACCCCAGCAAGGTGAAAGCATTACAAGATATGCCTCCCCCCAAAAATCTTCGAGAGGTACAGCGTCTCACCGGTCAGATAACGGCGCTATCACGTTTCATCTCCCGAATGGCCGACCGAAGCCTCCCTTTCTTCAAGATTCTACGCAAAGCTACCAAGTTTCAATGGGACAAGGAATGCGATCGGGCGTTCGAGGAGCTGAAGACTTATCTCAATTCTTTGCCTGTGCTGGCCAAGCCGGTTGTAGGAGAACCGCTCCGTATTTACTTGTCTTCGACCGAGCATGCTGTGGGCTCGGCATTAGTGAGGTTGAACAGCGAGGAGCAGCGCATGTACTTCTTAAGCCACATTCTAAAGGATTCTGAATCTCGCTACACTGGTCTCGAGAAATTAGCTTTTGCCTTGGTCCTCGCAGCGCGGAGGTTGCGCCCTTATTTTTTGGCGCATACAATCATCGTGATGACGAACAGTCCGCTGGGAAGGGTGCTCCTGAATCCAGAAGTGTCCGGGCGGCTCATCAAGTGGACAACGGAGCTGAGTGAATTCGACATTCAGTATCAATCCCGCTCGACGATTAAGGCGCAGTCCTTGGTAGATTTTGTGACCGAGGTGCAAAATCCTGAGCCCGAAGCTATGTGGAAAGTATTTGTGGACAGATCGTCCACTCGGCTCGGAAGCGGAATTGGTATCCTATTACTTTCTCCACAAGAAGAGCGGATGCACCTATCCGTCCGGCTGGACTACCGAGCAACCAATAATGAAGCAGAGTATGAGACCCTCATAGCCGGCCTGCAGGCCGCACGGCACGTGGGAGCCAGTCGGGTGACGGTATTCTCAGACTCCCAGTTGGCTGCTCAGCAACTCTCAAGGTCCTTCGAGATAAACAACGCAAAGCTTAGGCTCTATGCGGAGGCCTTCGAAAGGCTCAGGGCCAACTTCGTCGAAGTTATAATACAGAAGATCCCCCGGCCCGAGAACTAGTCTGCGGACGAGCTAGCCAAACTTGCTAGTTCGATATCGCCGGTCGTCATCCAGCAGCCAATCAAGCAAGTGTCCCTGGTGGCGCACATCGACCGGATGGAAGGCCTCACATTCCCGAGCGACTGGAGGACATCGATAATAGAATTCTTGTGATCGGAAGCTACGCCATCCGATCGGGAGGAAGCCCAGCTATTAAGGAGGAGAGCCGGTCGGTTCACGCTCATCGGGGATCAACTTTACAAGAAAGCATTCTCCCGACCGCTGCTAAAGTGCGTCAGCTCGGAGGACGCAGAGTACATTCTCCAAGAGGTACACCAAGGATCTTGCGGAGGTCATCCGGGCGGCCGATCTTTGGCAAGGAAGATCCTGCTGGCCGGATATTTCTGGCCAACCATATAGGAAGATGCCGCTAGGACCGTCGCTACCTGCCTTTCCTGTCAGAAGTTCCACAACTTCTCCCATAGGCTAACGGAGCAGATGAAGGCGTCTGCTGGGTCCTGCCCGTTCGACCAGTGGGGTATGGATATAGTAGGACCTTTCCCTATGGCAACCGGGCAATGGAAGATTTTGTTGGTGGCGGTCGACTATTTCTCCAAGTGGGTCGAAGCTGAACCACTGGCCAAAATAACCAAGCAGATGGTCAAAAAGTTCATCTGGCAGCATATAATCTGTCGGTTCGGCATCCCTCGTCAACTCATCTCGGATAACGGGCGGCAATTCGTTGGCCAGGAGCTCGGAGAATGGTGCAAAGGATATGACATCGAACAACACTTCACTTCCGTGGTATACCCTCAGAGCAATGGACAGGCCGAAGTAGCCAATTGGGAGATCTTGCGAATACTTCGGGTTCGGCTCGATCACATGGGAGGAAGCTGGGTGGACGAGCTGCCGGGCGTACTATGGGCCATCCTCACAACCCCAAAGGAGGGAACGGGGGTAACACCTTTCCACTTGGTGTATGGAGGCGAGGCGGTCATCCCAGTCGAGGTCAGAGTGGAGTCCGATCGGATCCAAAGCTACGATGGGGACAATACCGAGCAGAGATAGCTGGAGTTGAACCTGGTGGATGAAGCAAGAGCTAAAGCAGCCGTCCGGCTGATGGCGTACAGGTAGAGAATGAAGCAGAATTACAACAGGCGCGTAATTCCCAGAGCATTCCAGTTAGGTGATCTTGTATGGAAGAAGGTAAAGCTGGTCGGGGATGTGAGCAAGATGGCAGCTCCCTGGGCGGGGCCCTTCAGAGTCGTCGAGAAGCTCCGGTCGGGTGCATACTACCTGGAGTTGAGGACGGACGGCGGCTAGACCGACCTTGGAGCGCAAACCACCTCCAGTCGTACCGTGCTGGATAAAAGGTGCACCAGTGTAATTCATTTCATGTATGTTCCGTTCGTCTGTACCCTTTGGCTGCAGGATTGAAGATACGAAAATTACGAAGAATCTGAGCGTCATTCGCCGAACGGCAAAATACGTGAAGACCATCGAGCGGCGACGTTAAACTCTAGAGTCGAACCGGCGATTATAAACCCTTCGGCCCGAAGACCGTCGAGCGGCGACGTTAAACTCTAGAGTCGGACTGGCGACTATAAACCCCCCGGCCTGAAGACCGTCGAGCGGCGACATTAAACTCTAGAGTCGAACCGGCGACTATAAACCCCCCGGCCTGAAGACCGTCGAGCGGCGACGTCAAACTCTAGAGTCGAACCGGCGACTATAAACCCTTCGGCCCGAAGACCGTCGAGCGGCGACGTTAAACTCTAGAGTTGAACCGGCGACTATAAACCCCCCGGCCTGAAAACTGTCGAGCGGCGACGTTAAACTCTAGAGTCGAACCGGCGACTATAAACCCCCTGGCCTGAAGACCGTCGAGCGGCGACGTTAAACTCTAGAGTCGAACCGGCGACTATAAACCCCCCAGCCTGAAGACCGTCGAGCGGCGACGTTAAACTCTAGAGTCGAATCGGCGACTATAAACCCTCCGACCCAAAGACCGTCGAGCGGCGACGTTAAACTCTAGAGTCGTACCAGCGACTATAAACCCCCCGGATGAGCCAATGTCGTGCAGAAGCACTTCAGCGAGACGCTCGCAGAAAGTCCATGTAAGATGGAAAGTCGTTCGACCGAGCGGCGCAGTTGAGAAAAACACTAAAGCGAAAAACTCAGAAATTCCAGGCAGAATGGGAGGTCGTTTGACCGATCGGCGAAGTTAAGAAATTCCATGCGGGAAAAAGGTCGAGAGACCGGTCAGCGACAAGGCACACAAACGAAAGGTGAACAGAGCAAAAGTTGACATTCCTAAGTTACATTTAAAAGTTCTCCGACCAGGGAAAAGTTATAGATACAATCATTAAAATTAGGGCTTAGCCGATCGGGAAGATTACATAGAATACTTATTCGAGATAGTTGAAAACATGCTTCGGGATGGTGGTGAGGAGCGTCACATGCTCCGCAGCAAGGATGACCACGGACTCGGGGAGTTGACCCTTAGACTTCAGATAGTCCGCCGTGGCGGTGATGGCCAACTCGAAGGCGATGACCAGCCGGTCGCAAACCTTCTCCACGAATTCTGCCGAACGGATGTATTTTTGCCTCAAGGTGGCAACGCGGCCTGGCTCCGCTTCCTGGTACTCCTTGAAGGCAGCACGGGAAGCATCAAGAGCCTCCTGCAAGGCCTTCAAATCGTCCTTGAGTTTGGTCACCTCCTCCGAGCGGCCTTTTTGCTCTCCTTCTAGCAGCTCGGCCAGCTCTTTCACACACTGCCCCAGAGCTCGGGCTTTCACATTCTTTTTATCCAGATCAGCGATTGTGGTGTTCTTCCGAGTGGTGGCGAGCTCAATCTTGTGGTCATATGTCTTGACCTGCTTGTTAAGCTGATCCAGCATGTATGCCTGGTCGGCCGTCTTCTTCCGCTCGGCCTCTAACAGGTCCTTGGTTTTTGTGAGCTCCTTCTGCAGCTCAGCATAAGAGGGACCTCGAGAAGAAGACGGGCCTCCCGGACTCTTCAGTCTTTTCAGCTCCTCCTCCACCATTGCCAAGCGGTTGGTAACACCAATTTCTTCCACCAATCTCTGATATACAAAGGCATGTTAAAAGGCCGACCGAGAAGGCTACATAAAAGGGAAGAAATGAAGCTTACCCCTGTGGACTGCTGCATATGACTGTCAGCCAGCTTGTCGAGGGGTATCATGGCCACACGGGCCCGGGCGTCCGCCCACATCTCCGCGAGGGGACTCTTGATGGTGATCATATGTTCGGGAGCTGTCGGTCGATCGGACTCGGCCATAAACGCCTCAGTGGGGAGGTGCAGGGTGGCCCTAATAGTGTGACGCCGGCCCGGAGTCATATGAGGGGACGCAGAAGGATCGGAGGCCGGGCTGGACATTGTGGACAGAATGCCCGAGCGGCGAACTCGGCGGGGTACAGGAAGAAGAGAGCTGACCGGTACCGCTTCGATGGGAGCCGCGGGCGCATCCAGTTGAGAGGGGGTCCGGTCGGAGGAGAGCGCCTCGACCGATGGCGCTTTGCCGTGTTGAGGTGCGGTGCCCGTCCGTTCGGACGCTTGCACTACAGAAGTTGCCGAACGCAGGGGCTTCTCAACACACCGTCTTTTCCTGTTGAGTGGGAGCTCATCCTCCGGTTCGGAGTCTTCCTCCCAAACGGTCGTTTCCTTGCTAGGAGTTGCACCGCCAGCCGCATCCACTGACGAAGCCTGAGCGGCCGACTCCTCTGCATTTGTCTCGCTCTCACCCTCGTGAGAGCCGACCGGAGCAATACCCAACTGCTCCATTTCCTTGGCCGTTGCCGCCTCGAGCGCGGCCGCTTTCTTCTTCAAAATCCCGAACAGCACAGACTCCATTACGATGTTCGCTGCAAGGAAAGGAGAAGGAAATCAGTTAGAACTCAAGGCAAATGTACAAGTGAAGTTCTTACCAAAGCTGCTCGGGAGGGGGGTCCGGCTCAGACTCAAACCGAATATGTACATCACTCCTTCATGTAGGAGCTTGGTGATGTCGAGCTTCAGATCGGCTAGCATATTCGCTGCTTGAAGGTAGTCCGGTCGGGTTTTATATTTCTTCAACTCGGGAGAGGTGGGTGGTCCGACCTGCCATTTGGTCCGGAAAGGAAGCCGACCGGGGATACGAAGAAAAAAATAGTTCTCTTTCCAATGTTTGTTGGAAGAGGGCAGTTTATCAAAAAAGACCAAGCCGGGCCGAGCTTGAAACAAATAAGTGTCCGGCTTGGACTGCTTGGGATAGTAAAAATAATAGAAGACTTTCGGGCGGAGGGAAATGTTGTGTATCTTAAATAAGACCACAACTCCGCACAGAAGGCGAAAAGTGTTGGGAACCAATTGGGCGAGCGGAATGCCAAAGAAGTTGCAAACTTCGATGATGAAGGGGTGGAGGGGAAACCGCAGACCGGCTACGAATTGGTCGCGGAAAAGACAAAAGGCTCCGCTCGGAGGTTTGTTCGGCCGAGAGGAAGGTGAAGGTAAAATCAGTTCAAAATCTAAAGGGATATCAAAGGCGTTTATCAGGCTCTCAGCATCACGCCGATCGAACTGCGACTCCATGGCGGTATACCATGGGCCGAGAGCGAGGTCCGTGGGTTGAGAGGAACTTGCCATCGCCGGAACAACATTGGAGAAGGCGGAAATTGGAAGAAAATACAAAGGCTTGAGGGAGATGAACTGAACAGTAACCAAAAGACGAGAACTCGGCAAAGACCGCAAAGAAAACATAGAAAGAAAGAGGAAAAGACAAAGAACCTTACAGATAAGATGAGAAGCGAAGGATGAAGGAAAGGGATCGCCGGAATGCCGAGGAACAGGGTCGCCGGGGCACTGAGCAGGAGGAGGCTTTTGGACGCGAGGGCGAAGGTGCGGCGAAGGAGAAGGGCGAAGGCTTTATAGGGTCATGCCCGATCGTCCTGAGCCATCGGATTCAGGTCACAGGAACCTAGGCCCACATCGCGCCATCCATTTCAAACCAACGGACGTCGCATCAGGCGTAAGGCGGCGGCCGTACAATGATGTCAGTCGCGCCACGTGGCACTCGGTCATAGGAAGGCATTTAATGAGCCCCATCACGAGGCAGAACCTGCGTGCTCACCTATAATGGCGGAGATTTGCACGGATTCTGAGAAGATCCCGAGGACATCATCACAGGCCAACGGGGCAGCCCTCGGAAATTAGCCGACCGGCCCCATTCGACCCCGTAGGGGCCGAGCGAAGGTATGCTTTCGGGAGTGGCGGATCGGCTGTCGCTTGGCTAGACTCATAGTCCAGTCAGTCGGACTTAGTGCCTCCTTCGACTAAACTTGAGGGGGAGACATGTGATCCGATGGTAAGGACGGGGGATCACTCGTTGGTGGGAGGTCAACGACACGTGGAGGTCAATGGTCAAGAGGGTCAAGCCCAAGGTAATGGGAGTGACGAGGTCGACCAAGCATCCGGCCGACTGGACATCTGGCCAAGGGTCTCCGAGACCGGACGAAAGACAGCCCAACCAGGGGTCGGGTTTCCGATGCTCAAGGTAAGAGGGTCTTGTTGGTTGCTACTCGGAAAACCTAGAGGTTCCACTGTACAAAAATTTTGTACAAAGGTCTGAACCTTTTCCTAGCTACCATGTGTTCTTTTAAATTAAATTTTGGATCGCTTGCGAAACTTTACACGTTTGATCCAAAACTTAATCTATTTGTTCTTTTAGGTTTTGACTTGGATCTCCTGCGGAACTTAACACGTTCGACCCAAGTCACCTTAAGTTATTAATTCCATTAAATATTAATTTCCATAATTGGTTCCCAGTACTGACGTGGCGAGGCACATGACCTTCTTGGATATGGGAGCAACCACCACCGACTAGACAAAACTTTTTATGGAAAGCTAATATTTAATTTCCTAAAATAACTTTAGGTTAACCGAAAGGAACAATCAAATCATAAGAAAAAAAAAGAACACAACATCGAAAAACATATTCGAAATTCTAGAATCGTAAGCCTCTTGTATTTGGTATTATTTCCATAAATAACTAGTATGATGCGGAAAGGAAAAATTACTAGTTATACCTTCTAGAAAGACCTCTTGATCTTCTACCGTATTTCTCTTCTAACCTCGGACGTTATGTGGGCAACGATCTTCCGAGATGAGAAACCACCAACCATCTTCTTCTCCTCCTAGCTAGGTTCGGCCACAACAAGGAAGCTTTACCAAGGATGAAGAACAAAACACCAACCAAGCTCCAAGAGATGCAAGCTTTCTCTCCTTCTTCTTCTTCTTCTTCAAGTAGTATCCGGCCACCGCAAGAGCTCCAAGGGAGATGAAGGATTCGGCCACCACAAGAGGAAGCGAGGGAGAGGATGATGGCCGGCCACAACACCAAGGAAAAGAAGAAGAGAAATAATAGAGGTTCTCACCATGAAGGCACCCTCACCCCTTCTTTTATATTCCTTGGCCTTGGCAAATTAGGAAATTTAATTACAATAAAATTTCCTTAATTTCCTTGACATGATTTAATTGAGAAAAATAAAATAAAATTTCCCAATTAAAAACATAATGGCCGGCCACATCATGAAGGAATAAATTAGATAAGTTTTAATCAACAAATTAAAACTTCCTAATTTGTTTCCGGAAATTTTAAAAAATAAAATTCCCTTTTAAAATCCCTTCATGGTTGATAAAAAGAAATTTCTATAATTTTAATTTTCAACATGTGAATAATTTTTCAAAGAGAAAAAATAAAATATCTTTCCAATCTACAAATAAGGAAAGAGATCTAATCTCTTTCCTTATTTGTAGATCTTTTAAAGAGAGATATTTTAATTTTAATTTTATGTAATAAATTATATCTTCCACATAATAAAAATTAAAATTAAAATTATTTTTTAATTTAATGGGGGCCGGCCACCTAAGCTTGGGTTCAAGCTAGGGCCGGCCACCCATGAACCAAGGCTTGGTCGACCCTAGCTTGAACCACAAGCTAGCTTGGCCAGCCCCCTTCTCATGGGTATGAAGGTGGGTATAGGTGGGTATAGTACTCTATAAATAAGAGGCTACGATAGGGACCGAGAGGAGGAATTGGTTTTGGTCTCCCGATAAAATTAAGCATCCCGTGTTCGCCCCGAACACACAACTTAATTTTATCAATAATAATTCATTCCACTAGAGAACTATTATTGAACTACCACACCAATCCCAAATTACATTTTTGGGCTCCTTCTTATTATGAGTGTATTAGTCTCCCTGTGTTTAACATGTCAAATGTCCACTAATTAAGTGAGTTACTGACAACTCATTTAATTAATATCTTAATCCAAGAATAGTACCACTCAACCTTATCGTCATGTCGGACTAAGTCCACCTGCAGGGTTTAACATGACAATCTTTATGAGCTCATCTTGAGGACATTATCAACCTAGATTACTAGGACACAGTTTCCTTCTATAATCAACAACACACACTATAAGTGATATCATTTCCCAACTTATCGGGCTTATTGATTCAACTAACTAAATCTCACCCATTGATAAATTAAAGAAATAAATATCAAATATATATGCTTGTTATTATATTAGGATTAAGAGCACACACTTCCATAATAACTGAGGTATTTGTTTCTTTATAAAGTCAGTATAAAAGAAACGACCTCTAATGGTCCTACTCAATACACTCTAAGTGTACTAGTGTAATTATATAGTCAAGATAAACTAATTCCTAATTACACTACGACCTTCCAATGGTTTGTTCCTTTCCATTTTGGTCGTGAGCTACTGTTTATAATTTATAAGGTATTGATAACATCATCTTCTGTATGTGGCACCACATACTATGTTATCTATAATATAAATTAATTGAACAACTACAACAAATGTAGATGATTTAACCAAATGTGATTCTTTATTCAAAATAAATGTTTACAAAAGCTTAGGCTTTCAGTATACACTCTAACAGGTCTCTGGGCCGGGTGGATAGACCGCTCAGCCGAGCCGCAAGATAATAAGGCGCAATCCCAATCGAGCACGTGAACAGGGCTTCCCTGAGGCCATGAGCGCCGAGCGACTGGTCCGCTCGGCATGGGAACAAACAAGTGGCGCAAAGGGACAAAAGGGACAACTGGTAACATCATCCTCGAGACACCTGCCGCCGACAAATAGCACGGTCAGCGGCCAGAGCGGACAGAGTATCGTACGGTGGAAGTTTCCACTGTCACGTCAGAGATATGCTCGGACGATTGTGGAATGGAGTTAGGCATGCTTTTCTGACACAACCCTACTGAGGTATGTTTAGGGAAGCGTGCACGTATCGAGAAGCGTGCCCACATCTCCCCGGGGTCCTATATAAGGACCCCCAAACTTTGACGAAGGTATGTAATCTGGATCACTGTAGCCACAGTAACGTTGCCTCATTCTTCTTCTTCTTCTTCGCTGCCTGACTTGAGCGTCGGAGGGTCATCGCTGGGAAACTCTTCCCGGCTCGGCTTCTTTGCAGGTTCGTCGGAGATCTACACCACCAGTCGGAGACAGCGGAGAGTGCCATGTCCCCAGCGTCCGTCGACTTAGCGGTCGGACAGGATCAACAGTAATAGCTGTCTTGACGTCAACTTAGAAACCTTCTAATTTCTTCAGTGAATCAGTGCCTAAGGTTTTTCCCAAATTGGGGCATGACCTCACTACACTCACTCTACGAGCTTACTTCAACTCACCTGCCAAACATCTGGTCCTACAGACTTATTTGGACTTTTTCTGCTCAATGTTTGATCACCTAATCTACTAAGACATTTTCTATAATACTAAATTTGCACAATAACAATAATAGTAATGCAAAATAGTGTTGGTAAAATTATACTTAAGTTTACCAAAATCTATTGGTCCGGTCGACCGCGCGTCCGATCACACATGCTTGGAGTTCACTCATCCAAGACTTCTCACTACCTAGGGTTACCTTCTCCTAGGTACCTTGGATTACCTTTCCCTAGGGATCCATTGTCTGGCTTCACCCGCCAGGGCTTTCACAACCTAGCTTTACTCACTAGGACTTTCGTCACCTAGCTTCACTCACTAAGGATTTTACTTGGAGTTCACTCCTCCAAGACCTAGGGTTACCCCCCCCCCCCCCCCCCAGGGCTTTCCTCTTGCCAAGAATTAGGTCACCTTGACCTACTTGGATTTGCTAGTTACTCGATAGACTACTTACCACTTATAGTCATTTGGTAGACTACTTACCACTTGCAGTCACTCGGTAGACTATGTTAGTACCCCCAAGGTAGTTTTGATGTGATCAACAAAGTCAGGTTAGGTCCTGTTGGTGTTTAACCCCTGTGTCTAAGTGTGCAGAAACTTAGGAGCATAGGAAGTCGAGTGAAAGACGCAGCTAGCGAGAAGGACGACATGGGAGAGAGCCGATGAGCTCGGTGTGTCCAAGGTATGAGGTGTTATGGAAGAGTACGCAAACGAATGAGAAGGAGGCGCGCGACATTTCCTGTTGGAACCCCAAGGTTGTTTTTGGTGTGATCAACCAAGTTACGTTAGGTCCTATTATCTTTTGATCCCTGTGTCTAAGTGTGCAGGAGCTTAGGAGCACATGAAGTTGAGCGGAAGATGTAGCTAGCGAGAAGGATGACACGGGAGAGAGCTGACGGGCTCGGTGCATCTGAGGGACGAGGTGCTACGGAATAGTATACCGGTGGATGAGAAGGACGCGTGCGGCGGTCCGAGGGACGAGAAGCCGGCGAGGAAGGTTGCTCGAGGAGAAGGCCAAAACTGGGTTCAGGTGAGCCTTATCTCGGTTAGCCGAAATCACCCAAGCGAAAGAGCGAGAGGAAGAGAAAAAGAAGCTGAAGCCTTATGCTGGAAGGTGCCTTCACTGTGCATGGAAGGTACCTTCAAGCCTTCATGGAAGGCACCTTCAAGCCTTCATGGAAGGTACCTTCCTTAGGCATGGAAGGCACCTTCAACTCATCATGGAAGGCGCCTTCCATAGCTGTGGAAGGCGCCTTTAACCATGCTAGTTCGAGCCGTTGTAGTGGATAAAACTTTATCCACCGACCCCTCGCTGGAGGGGCCTTCCATCCCTATAGAAGGCACCTTCAGTCTGCGAATAAGTTTTTCCAAGTGCTATAAAAAGGACATAAGAAAAATGTAACAACTTGAGTATTCATTTCCTAGTAATAGTCTGAGCTGCTAGTGTGTGTAAGAGGCTTCTCCGCCTTCACAAAGGAGATTCTTAATGAGCTTTCATCTGCCTTGGATTAACAACCACCCCGGTTGTAACCAAGTAAATTCTGAGTCTCTTTCTTTTAAGTTTCGTATTGTTTATTTTTATGCTATTGCTACTAATCTAAGTTGAAAGAGGAGAAAGGTGTTTTGTTTTAGTGTTTCAGGCAACTCAACCCTCTCCAGCTGGCCTACCGGGACCAACAAGTGGTATCAGAGCCAAGTTCACCTCAGAAGGACTAACCACCGACTAAAGCAAACAAGAAATGGTCGGAGCTAGAGTTTACCCACCAACGTTCAAGGAGGAGTTCGCGTTTTGGAAACGACGAATGAAGGTATTTCTCGAAACAAATTTTAATATTTTATTAATAATGAAATATGGTTATGAAGCACCGAAGAACACAAATGGAGAAGAAATCGAAAAACACCTCTGAACCAAAAAATAGTGTGATGATTTTACGTCAAATGGTAAGGCTGAATTTAATCTTTTAAGCATACTACCGGTTGAATATCTCAACAAAATCGACGACTACCAAAGTGTAAAAGAACTTTGGGAAAGGTTCTTGAAGCTCCATGAAGAACCAAAAGAAGTCGAATCCAACTCCTCGATGGACACCAAGTCATCATCAGAAGAATCTAAAATCGAGGAAATAGCCGGAACAACTCTAATAGCCGAGTACCTACCAAAAGATGAAGCAAGCTTGTCCGAAGTGAGCATCGAGAGCATCGATGAAGGGGGAACGTCAATAGAAGAAAGTAGCAGTTCAGGGGAGCTACGAACAACTAGATCGACAAGGTAAGTAAGGTATGATCTCTTCCACCTAATAAGTTGTTTAAATTTGTTAAATTATTAACTAAAGACTGTTGCAAACTTAAAAAAGAAAACAAAGAATTTAAAATGATTTTAGCTAAATCTTGTCTGTTAGAAGATTTTGAAAAATTAAAAATTAAAAATGATAAATTGAGGGCATAAGTAGAAAACTTAGAAAACATACATATTTAACTTTTCAAGCTCAAAATTTTAAAAGACTAAGCTAGTATCTTAGATTTTATAGGGGTCAAATTAGAAAAATTTTCAAAAGTTATATGCCCCCAAAATTCTTGATTAATCCTATAGGAAGGAACCTATACTGGGTTCCAAAAACTTGTATAAATTAAAGTAAAATTGGACTTAGGGCTTTCAGAGAGTAGATTAAATGTTTAAATTCTTTAAGAGACTTTGTCTAGAAGTGGTTGATGATCTAATATCCAAGAAGGTTTAGTGTCTCGCCATAGTCTGGAAGTCAATTACTGAATTGAATATTTAATTAACAAACTGATAAACTTATGAAATTAACATAATACTTTCAATCTTTGTCAATTGTTTGAAAAATTCATTACTTAGAAAATTATTTTTGTAAAACTTAAAGTTTCTAAAAATATTGGCGTTGCAATTTTTTTAACAAAATTATTTTTAAAGTTTGTCAAAAACATCAAAATTATTTTCAAAATTTTGTCAAAAAACTTGATAAGTTTTTTTTGAATTTTGTACCCCAATTTTTTATGTGATCAAAGGGGAAGAAAGGAAGATTAAGTCTAGGAAGAAGTAGTAGTTCAATTCAAATTTTAAATTAAATTTAAAATTAAAAATATTTTTGTACTTTATTGCATAATTGTAATTTTATTATCTTTACTTGGTATTGCAATTTTTTATTTTATAGTTAGTTTACCCTAACTTAACTTGGGTTGCTCACATCAAAAAAGGGAGAGATTGTTGGAACCCCAAGGTTATTTTTGATGTGATCAACCAAGTTAGGTTAGGTCCTGTTATGTTTTGATCCCTGTGTCTAAGGGTGCAGGAGTTTAGAAGCACAGAAAGTCGAGTGAAAGACGCAGCTAGCGAGAAGGATGGCATGGGAGATAGTCGACGGGCTCGGTGTGTTTGAAGGACGAGGTACTCCGGAAGAGTACACCGGTGGACTAGAAGGACGCACATGGCAGTTCGAGGGATGAGAAGCCGGGGGGAAGGTTGCTCAAGGAGAAGGCCGAAATTGGGTTCGGGTGAGCCTTATTTTGGTTGGCTGAAATCACCTAAGAGGAAGAATGAGAGGAAGAGAAAAAGAAGATGAAGTCTTATGCTGGAAGGCGCCTTTACTATGCATGGAAGGCGTCTTCCTTACGCATGGAAGGCGCCTTCAACTCATCATGGAAGGCGCCTTCCATGGCTATGGAAGGCGCCTTCCATGGCTATGGAAGGCGCCTTCGACTAGGCTGGTTCAAACCATTGTAGTGGATAAAACTTTATCCACCGGTGCCTAGTTAGAGGCGCCTTCTAGCCCTATGGAAGCCGCCTTCAGCCTGCGGATAAGTTTTTCAACGGGTTATAAAATGACCCCTGGACCTAGGAAAAATGTAACAACTTGAGTATTCATTTCCTAGCAATAGTCTGAGCTGTTAGTGTGTGTAAGAGTCTTCTCCGCCTTCACCAAAGGAGATTCTTAGTGAGCTTTCATCTGCCTTGGATTAACAACCACCCCGGTTGTAACCAAGTAAATTTCGAGTCTCTTTCTTTTAAGTTTTGTATTATTTATTTATATGTTATTGCTGCTATTCTAAGTTGAAAGAGAAGAAAGATATTTTGTTTTAGTGTTTCAGGCAACTCAACCCTCTCCAGTCGGCCTACCCAGACCAACATTTCTGAGAGACGAGAAACCAGAGCAGAAGGTTGCTCGAGAAGGCCGGAAGTTGGGTCGGGTGAGCCCTATTCCAGATGGTCAAAATCACCCAAGCAAGTGGAACCAAAGCAGAAGACTGGGATAAAAAATTCAACACTAGGTTGACTTTCTGATCCGGGCGCCTGGATCCCCTGGGACAGCCCGGGGGCGCCTTGTTTCAATGTCTTCGTGGAGCAGGTTTAAACCAGTCCGGGCACCCGAAACTGGTCCAGGTGCTCGGACCAAAAAAGTTATCGACATGATAGATGTCATGAGCCGTTGTGACGTGGATAAAATTCTATCCGTGTCCAGGCGCCTGAAACCCTTCCAAGCACCTCGAACAGGGCTATAAATACAGCCATGATACAAGAAGTTAGATAGAACACTTGTAATCAATTCTCTTTTTGTTTAGCTTTGTAATTGAGTGCTTTGAATGTTGTAAGAGGCTTCACCGCCTGAAGGAGACATTAGTGAGCTTTTCATCTTCCTTGAATTAACAATCTCCCCGGTTGTAACCAGGTAAATCTCTTAGCATCTTCTTTCTTTGATTAGTTTTTTTTTGTACAAGTGTTTATGTTAATATAGTTATAAAGTCAAGAAGGGTTTATTTTTACTATGCAAGCTATTTACCCCCTCTAATGGTCGATAAGGGACCAACAAGTGGTATCAGAGCGAGGTCATTTCAGAAGGACTAACCGCCGACTAAAGCACAAGAAATGGTCGATGCAAGCATCTGTCCACCAGTGTTCGAGGGGGAGTTTACATTTTGGAGACATCAAATGAAGGTATATTTTAAAACTGATTTCGATATTTTACTAATGATAAAGTATGGTTTTGATATGCCTAAAAGCGAAGAAGGAAAAGACCTTGAGGAGCATCGATGGACTAAAAAGCAGCACAACGATTTCATGACAAATGGTAAGGCTGATTTCCACCTTCTGAGCATTTTGCTTGCCAAGGATCTCAACAAAATCGATAAATACAAGAGTGCAAAAGAACTTGGGAAAAGTTCCTAAAGCTTTACAAAGAACCAGACGAAGCCGAATCCAACTCCTCAATAGACACCGAGTCATCGTCAGAAGAATCCAAGGTCGAGGAAATTATCGAAACAGCTCTCATAGATGAATATCTACCTGAAGACAAGAAAGCTCATCTGAGATGAGCATCGATGAAGGGGAGAGACCTCGGAAGAAAGCAGCAACAAAGAGAGAGCATCAGACAACAAAATAACAGTAAGTAAGGTACGTTCTCGATCCCCTAAAGAACTATTTAAGTTTATCAAAATGTTTTATAAAAGTATGGTTAATTTAGAAAAAGAAAACGCAAAGCTAATATTGACTTTAGTAAATGTATGCAGACTAGAAGATTTTGATAAGTTAAAAATTGAAAATAAAAAATTAATAGCACAAACAGACAAATTGAAAAATGACTTTGCATGTTCGAATATTCTGCAAAATTTCGAAGATCAAAGGCTTAACTGGTATTTTAGATACCATAAGAGTCAAATTACAAAAGTAGATAGATAAGTAATTCCTAAGAAATTTTTAATAATTCCAATTGGAAGGAACCTATATTGGGTTCCAAAATCATGTTTAAATTAATTCTTTTTGCATATTGTACTTTGAATTGATTTAATTTTTTTTAGTTGCTTAGAATTATCAAATAAATTGTTTTTCATAATATCTATTAGAAATTAATTCGAATTTGATTTTTCCAAGAAAGAGAATTTCATCACTTATCTGTAAAAAAATTTTAAATTTTTCTGACTGTTAAATTATTTTTATGATTTTTTTAACAAAAATTATAGTTATCAATTTAAAAATAATTCACAAAGTAATTTTTTTGCTGACTTTATTTTTTTTATGAAGACTTATCATGTTATCAATCAAATGGAAGATTTTTGAATTTTTTTTTTTACCAATGTATTTTTTCTATGATTTTTTACAAAATCATATTTTCAAAATAAAAATTTTTATTTTTGTTCAATTTTTGAAAAATAATTTTTCTATAAAAATACTTGCTCTATTACATCTTCAAATTTCTCACAATTTTTTGAGACTGGAAAGTATTTTTAAACATTTTTTTGAAAAAAAAAATTAAGAAAATAACTTATTACTTATTAGATCAATTTCATAATTTCGTGAAAATTTGTTCACACCATTGGATATTTTTGCTTCACTGTTGAAGAAATTTTTTCAAATTTTTTTTTAACAATTAATATAATTCTAAAATTATTTTTTCTAAAAATTTATTTATATTTTGTACAAATCCAGATTTTTCAAAAATTAAATAGAAAAATTTTCTGAATAATGGTCATAATAGTGTGTTCCCTTAGAGTTTGGTTTAAACTTTCCAAGTAGTATTTTAAAATACCTTATTTTTAATGTGATCAAAGGGGAGTAGTGAACATTAAGTCTAGCGGGAAGGTAGTACATTTTTTTTGTAATTTTTTGTACTTACAAATATTTATAACTATTATTTGTTTGTAACTTAACTTTGGTTGTTCACATCAAAAAGGAGAGATTGTTAAGATCCCAATGTAGTTTTGATTTTATCAATCAAGTCAGGTTAGGTCATGTTGGTGTTAACCCCTGTGTCTAAGTGTGCAAGAATTTAGGAGCACAGAAAATCGAGCGAAAGACAGAGCTAGCGAGAAGGACGACACGGGAGAGAGCTGACGGGCTCGATATGTCCGAGGTATGAGGTACTATAGAAGAGTACGCAGGCGGACGAGAAGGAAATGCGAGGCGTTTCCGAGGGACGAGAAGTTGGAGTGGAAGGTTGCTCGAGAAGGTCGGAAGTTGGGTTCGGGTAAGCCCTATTCCGAATGGCCAAAATCACCCATACGAGTGGAACCGGAGTGGAAGACTTGAACCAATGCGAGCGGAACCGGAGCAAAAACCAAGACCAAAAAGTCAACACTAGGTTGACTTTTTGTTCAGGTGCCCAGATCCCCCGGGAAAGCCTAGGGGCGCCTTGTTTCAACGGCTTCGCGTAGCGGGTTTAACCCGGTCCGAGTGCCCGGAACTAGTCTAGGTGCGTGGACCAAAAAAGTTATCGACACGATAGGTGTCGCGAGCAGTTGCGACGTGTATAAAATTCTATCCGTGTCTAGGCACTAGGAATCCTTTCAGGCGCCCCGAACAAGGTTATAAATATAACCCTAATACAAGAAGCTAGATAAAACACTTGTAATCAATTCTCTTTCTGTTTAGCTTTGTAATTGAGTTCTTTGAATGGCGTAAGAGGCTTCTCTTCTTGAAGAAGACATTAGTGAGCTTTTCATCTTCATTGGATTAACAACCTCCCCGGTTGTAACCAAGTAAAATCTCTAAGTTGTTGGATCAAAAGTTCTAGAGGGCGGGGAGGGGGGTGAATAGCGCTCGTGGCTTTCACTCGTTTCGGATTCGTAAAACTCGAGTAATGAACGCAGCGGAAATAAAACAATCAACACGCGAACACAAGTGATTTACTTGGTTCGGAGCCTGTGGCGACTCCTACTCCAAGGCCCACGCTCATTGAGCGTTTACGTTGGGCAACAACTATAATCTCGTAAAATTCAGTACAAGTATAGAATGAGTACACAAGAACTTTAAAGTAATACCAACAACCAAATTATAGAAAATGGAGCGCCTGATTGTCGGGAACTTGTCGCAGCTTGATCGAAAGCTTTCGTTAGCAGTACGTTGGAGATAGATCGCTTTAGAATTGTTGTTTTCGGCTGCTGCTCGAATCCCTCTTTTATATAGTGCTGGAGGCGCCTCCAATACCATCCAAGGCGCCTCCAGGTCTCCGAGTCAACCGCGTGGATCACTGCTGAACTCGTCGCACCTTATCAGCTTGAAGCCGCCTCCATGGCCGTCCAAGGTGCCTCCACTCCCTGGTCCAAGGCACCTTCAGTCCTCATGAAGGCGCCTCCAGCTCCTCTGGACAGCTAGCATCGGCTTGCACTCGAGGCGCCTCCAAGCTCCATGGAGGCGCCTCGAACACTGTTCATCCGAGGTATAAGTTGCTTATTTGTTCCTGCAAAATGTGTTAGTCACAAACACATACCCTGCAAAACAAAGTTAGCACAGAATAGGTATACTAAATGAAATATCGACAGTCAAGGGACTGTCTGGGTCTGACTTCGGATTTCCAACCGAAAACCCTAGGTCAACCCGACGCCTACTGTTCCCTCTGTGGGGAACGCGTCCTCACCTACTCCCCTCAGGAGAGATTACCTGGTGCCAGTCCGGTCCTCCAGACCGACTAGACTTTCTACCTAGGGTTACCACCCCCTAGGACCTAGGGTTACCGCTCCTAGGGTTTTTCTCCACCTAGGGTTATCACCCCCTAGGACCTAAGGTTACCCCCCTTAGGATTTTCACCACCTAGGGTTACCACCCCCTAGGACCTAAGGTTACTGCCACTTAGGTTTTTCCTTCACCTAGGGTTACCACCCCATAGGACCTAGGATTACCACCCCCTAGGGTTTTCCTCCACCTAGGGTTACCACCCCCTAGGGTTTTCACCTTGCCTAACTGCAGCTAGGAATTTTGCCTAAGAACACTTAGGACTTTCCTTCAAGCTCAATCAAGCACATTAGTTAACAAGGAATCTTAACTTTGAATCCATTTGTCATTATCAAAACTTGAGTTCGATCGTCGGATACTTCCCGCACCAACATAAGCCTCTTTTTTCTTTGATTAGTTTTCTTTTATACAAGTGTTTATGTTAATATAGCTATAAACTCGAGAAGGATTTGTTTTTATTGTGCAGGCTATTCACCCCCTTCTAGCTGGTCAACAAGGGACTAGTAGACTACTCACCACATGTCAGTCATATGGTCAATCTTGACCTTACTAGACTTCTTAATTTACTATGTCAACATTAACCAAGCTCCATTAAACATATTGTTAAAAAAATATCAAAACCCTGTAGGTCAATTGCACTAACAGTTTAAATGCTACTCGAATGCATAGATTAAATAGGCGCCAACTGACCTCCACCATTGGATGATCTGAGTTTACATCACAAGCAATAGCATCACATTCCATTGCATTTAATATAGTCAGGAGTTCACGTAGCCCGAAGCGCATATAGTACGCCATGTATTAATGCAGCAGCATAGGGTGCTAATCATCAGTGCGATACGCGATCTTGTATATCACATCTATTAAATGTGAGGATTTACTCATCCCAATGTCCAAAGCTCACTCATCTGTCCTAGTAAAATGCAACGTCCTTGTCTCAACATTCTGAGAAGATAACCTCAAAAAGGAAATGATAATTCATCACAGTTCAGTCAGTCAAACTATGTCTCTTTCAACTAGACTAAACTTGTGATACGACGGTTTCCTTCGGCCCTTTCGTGTCTTATAGGTCAAGAGTCTTGTTGAGCTAGCAGTCAAAGTCACAACAAGTCAAACTTGACCCAAGGGAGGGTTAACTCCATTGAGGCAAAACACAAATCTGATCAAACCTACTCATTACCCTCATCTTCACGGTCCAAGTCTTATTTAAGAATAAGCGACAAACTCCCTCTCAGTCTTGGCAGTAGACTTCATCTCAATCTCAGACTACTTCTCAATCTCAATAGTAGAATTCATCTCAGTCTCAGACTTGCCTCAGTCTCGGCAATATACTCCATCTAAGTCTTAGACTACCTCTCAGTCTCAGACACCCTCTTAGTCTCATCTCTCAGTCTCGATAGTAGACTCCATCTTAGTCTTAGATTACCTCTTAGTCTCAGTCTCAAACTATCTCTCCGTCTCAAACTCCCTCTTAGTCTCAGTCTCAGATTCCCTCTCCGTCTCAGACTCTCCCATAGTCTCAGCAACAAACTCTCTCTCGGTCTCATATTCCTTCTTAGTCTTAGACTCCTTAGCAGTCTCATACTCTCGCTCAATCTCAGACTCCCTCTCAGTCTCTAACTCTCTCACAGCCTTGGCAGCAGGCTCTCTCTCAATTTCAGACTTTCTCTCCGTCTCTATTGTCATCCCTGAGGGTATCTTATGTCTAAGCCCCGGTCGCTAATGTTCCTCTTCAAAGGTGGATCCCAACATCGTCTCTCCCAAAGACACTTCATACTAATGTCATATTTTCCATCCTTAAAACAAATCTATGTAATACATTGACTCTTGGGTGATAACTATGAATATTTCAGGATGCATGACATCCTGAGAATGGTTTAGCAATTACGAGGTTATCAGATTCGGTCTCTTAAATACCTACTATTGGCACGTGGTGCTAGATCAATGGAAATGTTACCAACGACTATCAAATTTAGTTCTCTCCGGCCCCTATAATAATGATATCCTAGCTAACATTGAGATACTTTTGAGAGAACCATATAAGCATTCACTGAGGTGATGAGAAGCCAATTTTTTCCAATTTCTCACCAACTCTACCAGGTTTTATCTTTCTTCTCTATCTTTGTTTTCCCACATATCGTCTCAAGTAAACCTTAACTTGAGCGTTAAAGTGGCACTAAGATCCATCCCCTAGCTAGTTTAACCCTTCATTTGAGTATATCTTAGACCCTTTCATCTTATTCCCTGTTAATCTCTGAAATATATGTTCGTTAGCTTATTTATTAATTGATGGATTGATCGTCCATGATATTTTAGACAAAACACGTATCTTTGTATATACAAAATTAAGCAATTAATCAGTAATGAATGCAATGTGATTCATGCCATGCAGCATCATCTTAATCCGTTTTTTGTAATTTAGGAGATGGTCCTTTTACATGTATTGATGGGGATGAATGATCCCCACCTATTTTATAAGTGAGGACTATTTATTCACCAATGCATACAAAAAGACCATCTCCTAAATCGTAAAAAGTGATCCAGAAGATTCAATCCCCATCTTAATCGATTGCCTACGGCCCTCGACTTCGTCTTGAAACGTACGTTGTATATTCGACATTTAATGCAGCTTCCATTAATTCATGTCAATCTTTGAATCCCAGGGAAGAGTACTCAAATGGCAGACGAATAGGGATCAAATTTTAAGAGAAACAATCCCTTAGAATAAAATCCCTCCCGTTTAAGGCCGCTGATTACTTCCTTTATCTCACTATGAGGCTGATGGTGAAAAAAACTCGGTGATCAAGTCATATTTGCCAGATCAGATCAGTGGTTGAAAATCATTGACAAGGCACGGTCTGTGTTGTCAATGCGAATAGAGCTTATTATTATTATTATTATTATTATTATTATTATTATTATTATTATATATATATATATATGTTGCCCGATACTTCTGGTGTGATCCTGAGTTACATCTGACGTGGATGATCTAACCTGACTAAAACTTAATTTTTTTTAATTCTTCTCATCTATATGCAATGACTTTTTCTCTCCTTTTCTTAAATTAAAATAAAATTCTCTATTCTCTCTCCTATTATTGCATGCAACAATCACAATGATATTGTCGCTACGACATTGTAGCAACTTAGTTGCTATAACATTATAGCAGCAGTAACTTCTTTAATGGTGCAGTACCTACTAAATCTACAACAATACAGTAATTGCTACAACGGTGCAGCAGTTGCTATATTGTAGCAGCTACTATAACGTGCAGTAGTTATTATGTAGCAGCTATTACACGTTGTAGTAATTACATCACTTTTAAAAATTGATATCATAGTGATTATTACATACAATCATACGAGAGAGAAATAAGAATTTTATTTTAATTTAAGAAGAAAAAGAAAAAAATTATTTATTTTAATTTAAAGTAAAGAAATAAAAGTTGTTACATATAGATGGAAAAAGAAGTTTTATATATATATATATAATTTATTTATTTCTCTCTCGTTTGCCTGTAATTTTTTTTCTCTCTCCTGCACGCAAGTCTCACTCTTGCATGTAAGGTAGTGCTGGTCTTTAAAGACCAGCACGATCTTTCAAGACCAGCACCTGTGTTCGTGTTGATTGGTATTGGTTTCAAAGCAACATTGGTGCTAATTTTAAACTACCATTGGTGATGGTCTTTAAAGATCCGTACTAACATGTAACTAAGTTAGATTTTTTAATCTATTTAAACATATGTTTAATTATTTTGAGATAATTTTTACTGATAATAATATTTCCTTCATCTATCTAGGAATGTTGAATTTGTTTTTTCTAGTTCTTATTATTCTTCTATCAAATAAATAAATTTTAGAAGATTATTTTCAATATTTATACGTGGATCAAGGAATTCTATAATTTTCGCTACATCAATCAAATTAGCTTAAAATTTAAATTAATCAAGTTTATTTGTTAAAATAATTGAGTCAAATTAAATTAAATTTTAAATGAATAAAACGGTTAAAATGGTTATTAAGTTTAATTTTTTTTTTTTTAGTTTAAACTTAATTCAAATTGGCTTAAATTTGCATTATTTAGATAGTACATAACTTTGAATTTGAATTTATTTGATTGTTTAAATTTATAATTTTATTTGATTATTTATTGAATTTAATATTAAAAATTTATTCATTTTTTAAAAAATATTTGTTTTATAATTCTGATTAAAAAAATTTATAAATAAATAGAGCTATGATATTCATCTAGAAAATCCATCTAGAAAATTCTTAAGGATAGACACATAAATGATAGGACCCACTATTTCATTTTTTGTGGGTCCCATCATTTATGTGTCTATCCTTAAGAATTTTCTAGATGAATATCATTTCTCAAATAAATATTAACTCACTGAACATTATATTATATGTTCAAGATTATTTATTTAATTTAATAAATTAATTAAATTTATTTATTTAATTAATCTTATATACTTATAAAAAATAAACAAATTTTTAGTAAGTCAAAAATCAAATTCGTTAGTCCTGCTTTTTTTTTTTCCATTCTTTCACCGGATTTTTCAGAGCAAAAGTAAAATGTTACAAAGCTTTATTTGTTTTAAAATTAAAAGAAAAACTTATATGCTTTACAAAAAACAAGTGAGCAAAAACGAAAATATCTAAGGCTAAGAACAGATTTCAAAAATATTCCACACGTTGAAACAGTTTTCAATTTCAACAAGCTAAAAGCAGAATTTCAGCAGCAAAGAAAGATAGAAAACAAGATACATAAGCAATCGATTCAGCAGAAATCTAAGCTTGTGATACCAACAAACTGATGTAAATCCAATTCAGAATAAAAGTCTCAGGAACTCACAGCAAGAAAAAAATGTGCTGCTGAAATCCAAAGAAACAATGAATCAGCAACAGTTTGGAAACTGGAACTGGTAGCTTATGAACACTGCGATAAATGCCTTAAGTTTCAAATTATATTAAGAACCAACAAAATGAGAGCCTCATCATAGTTTTAGATTGAAAACCATCTATAATTATAAGGTGGCATAAAAATCCTAAAAAGTAAGCTCATTTAGAAAAAACCCTAATAGATTACTTGCTAATTTGAATTTATGTCATCATTACAACCCAAATTAAATAAAGGCAAAAATTGGGTTTACACGTTATAGAATTGTGCCTACAACAATAATTTGACAAATTAAACTCATCTAAGACTTGTAATAGATTACTTGATTAATAACCTGCATGATTTGGTAGCTTAGCCTATAAACACTCCGATAAATGCCTCGATAAGTTTCAAATTATATTAAGAACCAACAAAATGAGAGTCTCATCATAGTTTTAGATTGAAAACCATCTATAATTATAAGGTGACATAAAAATCCTAAAAAGTAAGCTCATTTAGAAAAAACCCTAATAGATTACTTGCTAATTTGGATTTATGTCATCATTACAACCCAAATTAAATAAAGCCAAAAATTGGGTTTACACGTTATAGAATTGTGCCTACTACGATAATTTGACAAATTAAACTCATCTAAGACTTGTGATAGATTACTTGATTACTAACCTGCATGATTTCCTCTTTTCTAAATATGCTTCAACTGCAATTTTGATTTAACATGCTTCTTTCATCTTTTTAGCTCTAGACCTAGTAATTGGACCTTCACTGATGCATAATGGGTCATCAAAAAATTCTAGAATTGGATGCTCCTTCCTTTTCATGGTCTTAGTTTGGTTGGTTGCAACTTGGTCTCCATCTTCGATTCCATCACTCATCGATTTTTCCCTAGTTGGAGCTTGCACCACTGTCATCTTTTCCTTGGCTTGCTGCTGGTTTTCGGCGTCATCTGCTTGCTGATCATCTTGTTCCAGCCGTATGATTGGCGGCTTCTGATTGGGATTCAACTCCTTCCTGCAACTTAGCTCAGCTGCATCATGCAACTCGGATTTTGATTGTTGGAATTCCTGATTCTGACATGGAATGAAGCTACTTTCAGCAACCTCAGCCCATACCCTTCCATTCTGTGACCCACCGGCTTCCTTTCCGGCCGTGGCCGTCTGACCAGCAGTGCTTGTAGGTATGGTGTTATTCTCTTTTGGTTGATATGTCCAATCTGTGGCCCACGGTCCTCTAAAACAACTGTTTGTATCATGCCCGAACATTGTGCAGTGGTCACAAAATTTCGGCTCCCATTCAAAAATAACTCTCTGATCGAAATTCCCATCTGGAAGGCGGATTGTTACATTTCGAACAAGTTCCTTTGAGGCATCAACTTCCACAAGCATCCGGGGATGAGAGATTCTCTTCTTTGTTTGAGTCTTCTTATCAATATGAAGTGGTTTCCCTACTTTGGACACAATCATACTCAGACATGTTTCATTCCAACATTCTAGAGGCAAACCAGGGAGCTTTATCCACGCCGGGACATGTTTAATCTCATGGTCATCGAATTTGAAAAATTCTGGCATGTTCTTCAGCAACAAGGGTCTTCTAAACAAGAAATATGGCCCCGCAATCAGCACACTTTTCCTATCGTTTTCATTGTTAAATTTGAAAATTAGCCATCCACTGGAGTGAACCTCATGAGAGCAAGACACATTCCAAGAATCACAAAGCATCTGAACAGCCACCGCCTTGCCTGGTAATCTAGCTGGAAAATATCCGACGAGGCAAAACCCCCAAGCATCCTCCACTTTGTCCAGGTTGTGTGCTGGGATCTCAACATAAACTCCATTCACAGACGAGCCTAACCCAGCCTTGCCGGTAGTTCTGTCATGCATTGTATCAAGCATCTACTGTGCCTCCTTGCTTAGTTACTGACCCTCCTCAACAAGTGTTACCAGACACAACATTTCCATCCACCAGCGTGCATGGGTTTCCCCTGGGTTGCTGCAGGTCGCCAAGTTGATGTCTTTCTTCTTCTCCCTGATGCAGTAATTAAACGTACTACTCAGGCCTGAAATCAGATCCAAAATTGGCAGTTGGCACCCCCTTCAGATTAAGCTTACCTCACTTCCTTGCCGCGGCGTCGCCTACCACCAGGAGCGGCAGCTCAGATTCCAGCGTCGCTCAGTCCCGGACGCTTAGTTGAAGAATCCAAGCGCCGGTCCGCTGCTTCCCACAACTTTCCAACCCGAGAGTCTCGATTCTCCAGCAAGCTCTTGTCCCTCGTAGGAGACAAAGAGACCAGCACCACAAGGAATCTCACTCAAAAGTGCTGAGTAAGGAGCCGAAACGGGAGGAAAATATAAAGGATGACGGCTAGGGTTTTCACATCATGTCTCTCTCACTAATCCTAGACATGGTATATATTTTTTTTAAAACAAAAGTTTTGATTTATTTGAGATTCGAACGTTGGGACTTCACTACTGGCGCAATAATTAAGGGGGCGTTTTTTTTTCCTAAATTATGAAAATGTCCATTCTAATATTCAACCGTATATAATTATCCAATTACCTTCCGTATTATTCATTATTATTCTCACTACTCTGTCTGACCTAAATTTTCCATCTAAAAAAAAATAAAAATGGAACACCCCGTTAATGAATGAGAAAATAAAAGAAATAAGGTCCCTTCCAAAAAAAGTTTTCATCTATGATAAATAAAGAAATATATTATTATATATTTTTTAAACTTGTCAGATATAATATATTCTGCAGGAGATTTGAACCACAATTATTTAATAAATCGTTCCCACCTTTTGCCCTTTGCACCATAATTTTGTCGTATTCTTTCTGTTATTACAAAAAATTGGGAAAACATTTTTTTGCTGTACAAAATTGATTAGCAGATATTTGATAAATGTCACATTTTCAAAGATTAATAAAAAATAGAGGACAAAAATTGAAAGGGCATCTCAATTATTAGCTGAAAGATAAGTTAAAATACTATTATAATAGCTATTTACTAACTTAATATTATTTTAGAATAAATTTAATTTAGTAAAAAATTATTTTATATAAATCATTTTTATATAAACAATTCTTTATTAAATTAGTTAAAATGTTTGAACTTGATTAAAATAGTTTTAAAATTATAATATTATAATAGCTATTAAATAGTTAGTAGCCTGTTTTAAAGTCTTTTTTATATTTGATTATTTTATTATAGAATGCTACTGTTTGACAGTTATTTGATAGTTTTAAAATATTTTTTATTAAATTTAAGAATTTTTATTAATATATATATAATAATGCTTGAATAAAACTACTTTTAATATAAAAATTGATAAATCATCCTTTTAACTTTGACAATTTTTTTAAGAAAGTGTAATTTTATGTATTTTTTAAATTTATTGTAGTAGATATGGTATATTAGTAAATACCACTCTTTAAGATGTTTTTTTTTAAATGTGCATGTGTCATAGATACGATAATTTATCAAAGGTGCATCTAAAGTAGAGTTGTAAACAAGTCAAGCCGAGTGAAGATTTGGGGTGTTCAAGCTTGTTTGATAAGATAACTGAGCCGAGCCGAGCTTAAAATGAACCAAGCTTTTGAAATGAGTGTTCAAGCTTGGCTTGGTTTATTTTTTATGAGCTTGAGCTTGTTTGAAGCTTGGCTTGAGCTTTGTTCGTTTAGATGTTATCAAGCTCTCAATTCAAGCTTGGCTTGAGCTTGGTCCGAGCTTGGTTTGAGCTTGGTTCATTTAGATGTTATCAAACTCTCAATTCAAGCTTGGCTTGAGCTTGGTTCAAGCTTGGCTTGAGCTTGTTTGAGCTTAGTTCGTTTAGATGTTATCAAGCTCTCAATTCAATCTTAGCTTGAGCTTGGTTCAAGCTTGGCTTGAGCTTGGTTTGAGCTTGGTTCGTTTAGATGTTATCAAACTCTCAATTCAAACTTGTTTGATTATTTGAAACTTTTAATTGTTTGATTGGTTATTAAGATTGATAATTTAAATTTATTTATTTATTTTATTTTATTATTTATTTAGCATATTGAAAAGAGTTTTATTAATAAATATGGTTTGTGAATATTGTTCACGAACATTGTTCACGAACGTTGTTCATGAACGTTAACGAGCTGAACATATATGTGTTCAAGCTTGTTTGTTTAGTTGAACGAGCTATTCAAGCTTGTTTGTTTAATTAATCTTATGTATAGTGAACGAACATAAACAAGCTCTTACCAAGCCGAACACCAAGCTTGTTCACGAACACTTGGTTCATTTACAGCCCTAATCTAAAGTTCGGCATTAACCAAAAGACATGCCAATTTTTTAAAATGTCCAAGACACACACTTTTTTTCTTTTCTGTTTTACCCCTCTAGCAAATTTGACATTTTTTTCTCTCTTTTCTCTTTATCTTATTTATTTCCTCTCTTTTATTCATGCAACCTCTCTTTTCATTATTTTTACATACATGTATGCATAATTACTCTGGTACTAATTTTTGAAAATCAGCCCATAGCTTAAGATCAAGCCCACGTTGGACTCGATATGAACCATATCAAGAACACATTGGGATAATTCTTCTGTTAATATTTTAACATATTTGGAGAAACTGAAATAAGTAATGGATGATACCATTGGACTCCTTGTAAATTAAAAAATCTACAAGACATGAAATGAGTTAAATTGGATTTGTTTAGGTCCATCAGTGAGTTTCGATCAAAATTCACTAATGAACCTAGACAACTCTGATTAGACATATTTTCAGGTCCTATGAATTGTTTAGGCTGCAAGGAGTCTAACGATGCTCTCCATTACTTATAAACCGCGTGTCTGACAAAAAATCAACCCAATGTAGGTCTGTTATGAACCA
The DNA here is from genome assembly GCF_018446385.1 of Zingiber officinale. Classification (NCBI taxonomy): domain Eukaryota; kingdom Viridiplantae; phylum Streptophyta; class Magnoliopsida; order Zingiberales; family Zingiberaceae; genus Zingiber; species Zingiber officinale. The sequence continues at coordinate 87,204,604 of NC_056004.1, forward strand.
TGTGTCTGATAAGATTCATATCAGACCCATGTTGGGCCTAATATGAACCATATTAGGCCCACTTTGAGCTAATTTTTTTAATAATATTATAACACTTCTAGAGAAGCCGAAATAAGTAATGGAGTGTATTGTTGGACTCCTAGCAACCTTAGAAATCCATAGAACCTAAAATGAGTCCAATAGACCATGTCTAATTCCAAAAGTGAGTTTCGGTCAAAATTCACAATGGACCTAGACATGTATGATTGGACTCATTTCAGGTCCTGTGAATTTCTTAGGTCACAGTAAGTCTAACATTGGCTTTTGTTGCTTATTTTGGTTTCTCCAGATGTATTAAAATATTATCAGAAGAATTAGCTATTGTGAGGTTGATATGAACTAGGCTTGATATGATTCCATATTAGGCCCGCATTAGATTGATTCTTCTAATAATATTTTAATATATTTAGAGAAGTCAAAATAAGCAATGTAGGGCACTATTTGATTCCTTATAGTCTAAGAAAACAACAGGATCTGAAATAAGTCCAATCAAACCTATCTAGATCCATTAGTAGGTTTCGGTCAAATCCCACTGATGGACCTAGATAGGTTCGATTGGACCCATTTTAAGTCCTATGAATTTCTTAGACCATAAGGAGTCCAACGGTGCTCTTAATTTCTTATTTAAGCTTCTCCAAAGATATTAAAGTATTATTGGAAGAATCAATCCAACGTGAGCCTAATATGAATATAGGTCTGATATGATGCATATCATGCCCAACATAGACATGATATGATTCCATATCAAGTTCACGTTAGACCTGATATGAATCATATCAGATCCACATTGGGTTGATACTTTGAATAATATTTTAACACCTCTAGAGAAGTCGAAATAAGTAATAGAGGACATTGTTGGACTCCTTATAATCTTAGAAATCCATAAGACCTGAAATAGGTCCAATCGGACATATCTATGTTGGTGCAGTGGGGTTGGCAAGAAGGGGTGAATTGCTTGTACAAATAGAGCTAAACTCTTCTCGATCTTTCAACTAAGATTAGTAGCACAATTAAATTAAAAGAAAATTGAACAACTAATAAAGTAAAAGAGATTAAGAAATTACTTAGTTACAACTTATGTGGTTGTTAATCCAAGGTAACAAAACACTAAAATGATCTCCTTGGTGAAGGGAGAGAAGCCTCTTACACTCGTTAAACACTCAGAAATATGCTAGAAAATGAATACAGGAGTTGTTGAATATTTCCTAGGTCCATGTCTTTTATAGCCCCTGGAAAATGTTATCTGCAGCTTGAAGGCGCCTTCAAAGAGGTCTAAGGCGTCTTCCATCGGATAGAGTTTATCCGCTAAGGATAAAACTTTATCCTCGGCTAATGGCTAACGAAGGTGCCTTCCATAGGCTGGAAGGCCCCTTCACAATGTTCATCAAAGGTGTCTTCCAAGTCATGGAAGGCATCTTCCATATGGCAGAAGGCTGATCAACTACTATAAACTAATCTCTTCTTGTGTGGATGATGTTTCGGCTACTCGAAGTTGAGCTCACCCGAATTTAACTCTGACCTTCTCCTTGAGCTGCATTCCTACCAAGCTTCTCATCCCTTGGACCGTCACACGCATCATTCTCGTCTGTCAATGTACTCTTTCGCAGCACCTCGTCCTTCGGATGCACCAAGCCCGTCGATTCCTTTCTCGTGCCATCCTTCTCACTAATTGCATCTTCCACTTGATTTCTTATGTTCCTAAGCTCTTGCACACTTAGACACAAGGATCAAATACAACATGACCTAACTTAATTTGGTTGACCATATCAAAAACTATCACAGGTACTTACAATCTTCCCCTTTTTGATGTGCATCAACCCAAGTTAAAGTTAGGGTTAAACATAAAGTAATAACATGACTATGTAAATAAGTTTCAATTAGAATTAAATAAGTTGCAATTGGAATTCATTAATTATTGTAATGCAAGCAATTTAATTAAAAAAAAAAGTAAAAATGTTCGTTACTCCCCTTAACTTATACTATAGACGTTTAAGCTGTTGGGCCCCGTGGTGTTTTGAAGTGATCAACCAAGTTGGTTAGGTCCTACTTTATGTTTGATCTCTGTGTCTGAGTGTGCAGGAGCTTAGGAGCACAGGAAGTCGAGCGGAAGACGCAGCTAGCGAGAAGGACGACATGGGAAGGGAGCCGACGGGCTCGGTGCGTCCGAAGGACGAGAGAGCTGCGGAAGAGTACTCTGGTGGGCATGAAGAGCGTGCGCGACATTCGAGGGACGTTAAGACGGGACGAAAAGCTGCTCGAGGAGAAGGCCGGGAATTGGGTTCGGTTGAGCCTTATTCCGGTTGGCCACAATCACCCAAAAGAACGGAGCTTCGGAAGCCAAAGCGAAGAAGAAAAAGAGTCAAAAGAAGCTAAAAATTACTGTAGTAGGAAGTTACTGTAGCAGGAACTTGAAGGCGCCTTAAACATGCATTGAAGGTGCCCTCAACATTGAAGGCACCTTCAACATTGAAGGCGCCTTCATTGCTTGTTGAATGCGCCTTGAGCCAGGTTAGAATTGTTAGGACCGATGTGCCCGCTAGAGGGGGGTGAATAGCGGCTCACCCAAATCGTTCGCTTCCTACGTTGTTAGCTTGCGCAGCGGAATAATACAAAAATAAACAAGCTAAACAAAATACAAGACAAGAAAGAATGCAAACCAAGCAACATGATCATTTACGTGGTTCGGAGATAAAGCTCCTACTCCACGGCGTGTCCGTAAGGTGGACGATCCCTATCCGTCGGTGGATTACTCCCCGGAAGACCTCCGGCTAGCTCAAACTCCTTGTGCGTGGAGAAACCTCACCACAAACTCACCAAGACGTCTTGGACACAAGGAAAACTCTTGAGCACTTGTAGACTACTAATTAGACCTTAACCAAGTCTAATTTCGTCAAATCAAACCAAGCTCCCAAGCTTTGGTTTTATAGCCATGGTTGAAAACCCGCCTACCGATCATAAAACATGCGATCGTGTCTCTGGAAATCACACCCCCAACGACTCGATTTCACACATTTTGTTCATTGCCGATCATAAAACATGATCGGCGCTATCGCTATAATAGCGCTGATCGCTACGGTGGCGCTATGCGGTGGCGTTACGGTGCTACGGAACCCTAATTCTAGTATTTTACTCCGAGTACAATCTCTCCTCTCGCCCGACCAACCTAGACCTAGCCTTCTAGTCTCCTCCATCATCCTTGCGTCCCTCGGATGCCTCCCCATCCTTCACGTCTTGCCTTCTGGAGCTTCCATCGGCCTTGTCATTGTTGTCGGGTCTTCCTTTGCCAAGAGGTCGCGCCTCCGGGACTTCATCCATTGCCAAGTCACACTTGGACTTACGTTGCCAAGACTACATGCTTGGACTTACACCGCCAAGACTCATCCTTGGACTTTCCTCCTTTGCCAAGATCACACTTGGACTTACGTTGCCAAGACTACATGCTTGGACTTACATCGCCAAGACTCACCATTGGACTTTCCTTGTTGTACCTGTATCCTGCACACTCACAATGCATATCAAATACAACAATAAACCTAACTTAAACCTTTGCCCAAACGTCAAAACCTAGGGTACCCAGATTGCTCCAACAATCTCCCCCTTTTTGATGTTTGGCAACCCGTTTAAGTTAGGGAAACAATATAGCAATACATATGCAAATAAATATATGTAATCTACACATGCATAAATCATGGAACCTAATCCTAGGCTCCCCCTTCACCTAAGTTCCCCCTTGAGCTAGGATTTCTTGCAAAGGTAAACTTCTCCCCTTTTGCTAATAAATGAGCAATCGCTCCCCCTTAACCTAAGCTCCTCCTTGAGCTAGGATTTCTTGCAAAGGTAAACTTCTCCCCCTTTGCTAATAAATGAGCAATCGCTCCCCCTTCACCTAAGCTCCTCCTTGAGCTAGGATTTCTTGCAAAGGTATGTAAGTTTCCCACTTAAACCTAAACTTCTCCCCCTTTGTCATACATCAAAAAGAGCTCCAACAATATCCCAATTATTGGACTCTTTGACCTCTAATGACCATAAACATCATGTATTAATCCCCCATAAGATTACATACATGTTCACCACTCTTTTGGTCATTTTCTAATGCTTGAAAAATATTTTCAGACCGTATCAGTCGACTACTACAGAGACATTCTGTGCTCGTGAACAGTGTTACCAGTCGACTGGTACACTATTCATGAAAAAATCAACCTTTTCTGGCCAACTTTAGAAATGCGCCAGAAATTCCACAGACCTCCAAAAATCCCCTTATTTTGTGGAGAGGGCTATTATATCAATATCTACTTGAGAAAAATATATATAAAAATATATCTATCACTAATCCCAAGATTGACACAAAACATAAAACTAGCTAAAAAGTTCAATTGAACCTTGACCTAAAGTCCTAGTTTTGGCTTCCTCTTGATGTATTTGCCCATACTAAACCATAATGCATCACTAGCATTAGTTTATATGGCATCTATACATCAAAAACTAATTTTCATGCACTATGAACCCAATTCATATTTCTATGCATGAAACTCAACTCAATTGTACAAACCCACTATATTAGAGACTTAAGTCCGTCTCCTAACCACTTGGCACATTTGATAACTCATCTACCATGGGTCCCAAAGGCTCTTCCTAACTTTAGGAATCTTAACCTTAGTCACCTCCCTTGGTGACTCATCCACTATGGTTAGGCCACTTCGGTGTACCTCGGGTGATACTTGGCCTACAAAACTCACCTTCTTAACCTTAGACACCTTGTCTTTGATTAATTTCTTCTTGTCCTTAATCTTGGACACCTTATCCTTGCTATAATTATATGCTACCCTAGCATATTCCTTCTTATTGGCCTTGGATGACTCTCCCTTGTCCTTGGTAACACCTTTCATACCAATGTCATGTGCTACCTTAACACTTGACCTCCTTTTGGTCTTGGAAAAGATTTTTATGTTTTCAAAGCGTAACTCCCCCTAAAAATATGGTCAAACTTCCATCATTGCACCAACAATGACTTGGGGTTCCTAAATAATTAGGAAAACCAAAACTCAAAGTTTTGAGGTTCAAAATTCAATAATGAAACTAAACCTCAACCGAAACTTCACTTTGGTTTTTCTTAACCAATCCATACTTATTTTCATCATGAAAACTCATGTAAACATTATTTAGGGTATACTTTATCAGGGAAAAATAGTTTTCTATGAAAATACTTCCTATTTTCAAAGATTGACACAAATTTGAAAACTCTTGAAAACTTCAATGTTTTCTCCTAATTTGTGTCTAACTTTTCAATGATGATTACTATCAAAAGATAGTCTTCACCAAGATTTTTCAAAAGTATTTTGAAATCATTTTCAAAACCAATATCCAACCACGTTCTTTGGGCTCAATGCACATGACTTGTACATTAGCTTTCCCAATGATTGGAATGCACATAACTATGTGTTTTGATGAACCTAAAACTCAACAAGATGCACTAGATCAACATCTTGAGTTTAGTTCACCATCTTAACATCTCACTTGTATCTAACGTGTATTAAAACACATACAAGTCACCTTATAGTTCTTTGTGAGATGTATATTTGGTCTTGCCCTAAACTAAGGGATCATGCATCTCTATCTAGGCATTGTAAAAATCATGATCATCCATCTAGGATGTCACTTGATATAATCCCTCTTGTTGGGATATTTACCATTTATAATAGATGTCATTTGTCCTTAAATAACAAGGTAATTAAAGTAATGCATGATGTTACATGGCATACATCAAAATAAGCAATTTTTAAAATGAAAAGCAAGCTATAGCTACATGATGTATGTATGACATGACATGGTATTTTTGTATTTTTCATAATAAAATATGAATGTTAAATATAAATATGATGTCATGACATATGATGGGCAAACAAAACATGACAAATTAGTATACATAAGATACCTAGATTACCTATCTAAGTGTCCTTAAACCTAGCTAACTCAAAATTTAACCCTAGATTGCCCATGATTTCTCATGAAAATGCCAAAACCCCCCAACTTGGCATTTCTTATCCTTTTTCTAAATGTGTCAATTTAAATTAAGTTCAAATCCTCAACGTTTGACACATTTTACTCTTTCAAAGAGTAAATATTTTACATTAGGACCTAGATTTCTCTTAAATCACTAAGAAGATACCAAAATCCCAACTTGGTATTTCTTATGATTCTTCAAATTGTGTCAATTTAATTCAAAGATAATTCCTTAAGATTTGGCACATGTTACTCTCTCCAAGAGTGATAATTTGGATTAAGGTTTACATTTCCCTTAATTTCGTAATAAAATGTCGAATTCCAAATCTGGCATTACTTTTGCTTCTCTCAAGTGTGTCAATTTAAATTAGATTCAACTCCTCAAACTTTGACACATTTTACTTTTCCAAAGAGTAACACTTATCATCCTTTTCATTTTCAAAGGTTAACAATCACCTTGAAAATGCTCTCAAGTGTCAACTTTCCCAAGGTTGGGTTAACTACCTTTCCAATTGGAGTTGACACTCTCTAAACCCATCTAGGGTGTAGAGAATATATTCCTAGGAACCCAATACCTATTGGTGCTCCTTGGATGCTCTAGGTACTCACTAGGGATGACTTCCCTAGATACCTTCCTAAGGACCTTTCTTGGCTTCTTAGAAGCCTTGGCCACTTCCACTAGGTCACTTCTAGGGTTAACTCCCTTTGTAACCTTATTTGTGACTTTATTAGGCCTTTTTGGAGCCTTAGTCACCTTCATTAGATCAACTTTAGGGATGACCTCCCTTGTGACCTTCTTTGTGACTTTGTTGGACTTCTTAGAAGTCTTAGTCACATTGGTCTTGCTAAAAATACTCTTAGGGATTCCTTCCCTAGTATCTTTAACTTGACCTCTAAACCTAGAATTGGTCCCATAACTATATGGAACCCTATGAAAGGAAGTCACATCCTTCTTGGCTTTAGGTTTGTATCCCAAACCTCTATAGCCATTGGATGACTCTTGTCTAGCTTTTCCTAGGTTATGCTCATTTTGACCCCTAAGAATATTTTTCATTCTTGTTAAGGTCCTTTCTAAATTATCAAGTCTTGTCCTCAAGACTTGATTTTCACCCCATAAATCCCTAGATTTTGGTTTTTCATTAAATCCTTGAGCCTTTCTATTTTTAGGCATATATCTAAAATCCTTGGTGTTATTGCCTAAGTTGTTATTTACCTTCCTAACCTTAGGTGTGACAAATCTAGCATGAGGAGGAATATATTTATCCTTAAGGTTATCATGCCTCCTATTCTCATGATAAATAACATTAAGATGATAAGAGTTGTTTCTACCATGCTTTTTATCATGTGTCAACGGAATGAATTCATTAAATGATACCTTGGTTTTTACCTTGGAAGCTCCCTTCTTCTCCCACTTCTTCAAGTACGCCAATTTCATGAGCTCTCCTTTCCTTGGGCACTTTGTGTGGTAGTGACCCCACTCACCACATGTAAAGCACCTAATGTGCTTCTTCTCCTTCTTCTTCTTCCTACAACTCACATTAGTTTTTAAATTAACTTTAGTGAGTTTAGGGTTTACCTCATTTACTTTCTTGAGTGAAGGACACCTACTCTTGTAGTGCCCTATCTTACCACACTCAAAACATTTGATGCGGTCCTTTGTGCTCTTCTTGGTAGTTGAGGTGGAGGGTTGAGCTTCCAAGATCTCCTCTTCCTCGGATTTCTCTTCTTCCTCGGATTTCTCTTCTTCCTCGGATTTCTCTTCTTCCTCTTCACTTGAAGATGTGGATGATTCCACTTCTTCCTCCCTTGAAGATGTGGATGATACCTCCTCATCTTCCTTCTCCTCCTCGAATGTTGAACTTATGTCAACATTCGATTGGTCCTTCTCTTCTTGGACCAATGAGCCCTTCTCCTTGGGCTTCTCCTCTTCTTGGATTTGTGTAGGGTTCTCATGATGGACAATGATCTTTTTCCAAAGATCACATGCACTTGTATATTCACCTACACTGAAAAGGATGTTAGAAGGTAATATATTTAACAAGATTTTTGTTACCTTCTTATCGGCCTCCGCTTGTTCCCGTTGCTCTTCGGTCCAATGCCGAGGTCGGAGGCGTTTACCCTTCTTGTCCGTAGGAGCTTCAAATGGGTCACTCAAAACAACCCATTGGTTCCAATCCATTTGGAACCATGTCTCCAACCGCTTCCTCCAATAATTGAAGTCTTCTTTGTCGTACGGAGGTGGAATTCGGATATCCCATCCGAGCGGTCCTTCGGACTCCATCTTCTTCTTCCTCTAGCTTCTTGCTCTCTTGGCGGTTAGTCCGTAGAAGAGCGCCCTCGCTCTGATACCAATTGTAATGACCGATGTACCCGCTAGAGGGGGGTGAATAGCGGCTCACCCAAATCGTTCGCTTCCTACGTTGTTAGCTTGCGCAGCGGAATAATACAAAAATAAACAAGCTAAACAAAATACAAGACAAGAAAGAATGCAAACCAAGCTACACGATCATTTACATGGTTCGGAGATAAAGCTCCTACTCCACGGAGTGTCCGTAAGGTGGACGATTCCTATCCGTCGGTGGATTACTCCCCGGAAGACCTCCGGCTAGCTCAAACTCCTTGTGGGTGGAGAAACCTCACCACAAACTCACCAAGACCTCTTGGACACAAGGAAAACTCTTGAGCACTTGTAGACTACTAATTAGACCTTAACCAAGTCTAATTTCGTCAAATCAAACCAAGCTCCCAAGCTTTGGTTTTATAGCCCGCGGGTTGAAAACCCCGCCTACCAGTCGACTGCTAAAACATGCAGTCGAATGCCCTCTGTGGAAATTCGACCGTTACACCCCAACGGCTCGATTTCACACATTCTGTTCGCTGCCAGTCGACTGCTACAGTGACGCTACAGTACTTCTACAGTGAACCCTAATTCTAGTATTTTACTCCGAGTACAATCTCTCAGCACTCGTCCCTGCCCGACCAACCTAGACCTAGCCTTCTAGTCTCCTCCATCATCCTTGCGTCCCTCGGATGCCTCCCCATCCTTCACGTCTTGCCTTCTGGAGCTTCCATCGGCCTTGTCATTGTTGTCGGGTCTTCCTTTGCCAAGAGGTCGCGCCTCCGGGACTTCATCCATTGCCAAGTCACACTTGGACTTACGTTGCCAAGACTACATGCTTGGACTTACACCGCCAAGACTCATCCTTGGACTTTCCTCCTTTGCCAAGATCACACTTGGACTTACGTTGCCAAGACTACATGCTTGGACTTACACCGCCAAGACTCACCCTTGGACTTTCCTTGTTGTACCTGTATCCTGCACACTCACAATGCATATCAAATACAACAATAAACCTAACTTAAACCTTTGCTCAAACATCAAAACCTAGGGTACCCAGATTGCTCCAACAAGAATGATCATTCGAGCACCGGATAGAATTCTATCCACTCACCGAGTTGGAGGTGCCTTGGACCTTGTTGGAGGCGCCTTGGACCCTCGGGATAGAATTTCCAGAGGCTATTTAAAGGCCCCTAGAGCTAAGAATTAAACAACAACTCAAGCAATCAATCGTGTAGTCATTCCTAGCAATAGTTCTAAGCTTTCAAAGTGTAAAAGGTTTCTCCGCCTTCAGTAAAGGAGATTCTTTTTAGTGCGCTTCTCATTGCCCTGGATTAACAACCTCCTTGGTTGTAACCAGGTTAAATTTCTGTTTCTTTTCTTCTTACTACTTTAATTACTTTACTGCTTTATTTACTATTGCACTAATTGAGTTGAAAGCACGAGGAGGATATAGTTTATTTTTGTTTTCAGCAATTCACCCCCCTTTTGCCGGCCTCCGCTGCACCTACAATTGGTATCAGAGCCTGATCGTCTCAGAAGGACTAATCGCCAACTGAAGCACTACGATCAAGACGATGGCCGGAGCGAACATCCATCCCCTGAAGTTCGACGGAGACTTCGCCACATGGAAGCGCAAAATGGAGGTATTTTTTAAAACTGAGTTTGACATTCTTTTGATAATGAAATATGGCTATGCAGTCCCGAAAGATAAGGAGGAAAACACTTGGACGAAAAAGGAACAAGCAGATTTCATCGCCAACGGGAAGGCTGAGTTCCACCTACTCAGCGTTTTGCCACCTCAGGAGCTAAATCAAATCGGAAGCTACGACTCCGCGAAAGATCTCTGGGAAAAATTCCTGGAGCTTCACGAAGGTACTTCCGAAGCAAAGCTAGCGAGGCACGACATCCTCCGGACCCAGTTGACGAACCTCCGGATGAACCAAGGGGAGAAGGTAGCGCAACTCCAAGCGAGGATCAAAGAGCTGATAACTCAACTCAACAACCTTGGAGAAGAAGTAACGAACCCGGACTCGATCCGATACGCGCTCAACGCTTTTCCGAGAACTTCCGATTGGGCCTCCTTAGTAAATGTTTACTACATCTCTAAGGACTTCGAGGTAAGTACATTAGAACAATTGTTTTCAACCTTCAAACTTCACGAATCTCGACTTGCAGAAGCTCTAGTAGAGAAGTCGAACCTCAACATTGCCCTACGAGCTGAAAAGGACGATCCTGACTCCGAAGCAACGATCGACGAAAATGAAGCTACATTAATGGTAAGACGTTTTAATAAGTTTTTTAAATCTAACAAATTTAGATCGCAGTCAAGTAAACGTCATCAAAAGAGAAGAATAGTCCGTTGTTACAATTGCAACGAAGAAGGGCACATCGAGGAGGACTGCCCAAAATTGAAGAGCAAACAGAAGGATAAGGAAAGGAGCAAAAAGCCAGCTCGACCCAAACACAACCTAAAGGTACTTCCGAAGCAAAGCTAGCGAGGCACGACATCCTCCGGACCCAGTTGATGAACCTCCGGATGAACCAAGGGGAGAAGGTAGCGCAACTCCAAGCGAGGATCAAAGAGCTGATAACTCAACTCAACAACCTTGGAGAAGAAGTAACGAACCCGGACTCGATCCGATACGCGCTCAACGCTTTTCCGAGAACTTCCGATTGGGCCTCCTTAGTAAATGTTTACTACATCTCTAAGGACTTCGAGGTAAGTACATTAGAACAATTGTTTTCAACCTTCAAACTTCACGAATCTCGACTTGCAGAAGCTCTAGTAGAGAAGTCAAACCTCAACATTGCCCTACGAGCTGAAAAGGACGATCCTGACTCCGAAGCAACGATCGACGAAAATGAAGCTACATTAATGGTAAGACGTTTTAATAAGTTTTTTAAATCTAACAAATTTAGATCGCAGTCAAGTAAACGTCATCAAAAGAGAAGAATAGTCCGTTGTTACAATTGCAACGAAGAAGGGCACATCGAGGAGGACTGCCCAAAATTGAAGAGCAAACAGAAGGATAAGGAAAGGAGCAAAAAGCCAGCTCGACCCAAACACAACCTAAAGGCCACGTGGGATGATTCGTCATCCTCCGAATCAGAAATCGAAGAATTCTCGGGACTAGCACTGATGGCCAACCATCAGCTAGAAGAAACGTCTAGCTCAGAGATGAGCATTGATGAAGGGGGAGGAACATCAGAAGAAGAAAGCAGTCGTGAAGGGGGAGCATCATCGAGTCAGGTAAGTAAGGTGCGCAATCTAACCCTGACTTAGTCTTTTAAATTTATTAAAGCACTTTCTAAAGAGTTAGATAAATTTGAAAAGGAAAATAAAAATTTGAAATTAGAAAATACAAAATTAAAAAATTAAATTAAAAAATTGAAAAATTGAAAAATGATGCATGCTTAAAGAAATTTCCGAATTCAAAGATTAGAATTTATGGAAAATTAAATTGGTACATTAGAAATCATCAGGATCAACTTAGAAAAGTACCAAGAAACTATATACCCCCTAGATTTTTGAATAACCCTGTAGGAAAGAACCTTTATTGGGTTCCAAAATCTGTGCTAAATTAATCTTTCAAAATTAAAAGCTTCAAGAAAGAAAATTAAACATTGATTTTCCTTATGCGGCTTTGACTAGAAGATGGTTGTTGCTCCAATAACCAAGAAGGCCTAGTGCCTCGCCACCAACTAGAAGCCAAATATAGAAATGAAAGGTTTAATTAAACTTTCTGAAAAAATATTTAAACTAGAATTAAATAATGCTTTGAAAGGTTATCAAACATTTTTTTAAAATTATAAAATACACAAAAAAAATTACTTTTTCTTAGAAACATTTTCTTGAAAATTCTAACTTTGAAATTTTTTCCTGAAAAATTCTAAAACTTAATTTGTTTTTTGACTTGCAAATTTTCTTTGGAAAATTCCAAAAATTCAATTTACTTAGAAATTCTTTTTAAATCCTTAGAAATTTTTTTTTGGAAAATACTAAAAATCATTTGTGTTACCCCATTTTTGTTGTGATCAAAGGGGGAGAGAAAGGTACAAGTTTATAAGTTTAGGGGGAGTTAGGAAAATTAAAATTTTACCTATTTTTTTGTAAATGTTTTACAATTTTATTTATTGCAAACGTTATGCTTAACTGGTTAGTTTAGTAATTTTTCTTTAAAATTACTTTTTATGTCTATTTTTTCCCTAACTTGAACTTGGGTTGATGCACATCAAAAAGGGGGAGATTGTTGGACCTCGTGGTGTTTTGATGTGATCAACCAAGTTGGTTAGGTCCTGCTTTTTGTTTGATCCCTGTGTCTGAGTGTTCAGGAGCTTAGGAGCACAGGAAGTCGAGCGGAAGACGCAGCTAGCGAGAAGGACGACACGGGAAGGGAGCCGACGGGCTCGGTGCGTCCGAAGGACGAGAGAGCTGCGAAAGAGTACTCCGGTGGGCGTGAATAGCGTGCGCGGCGTGAAGAGCGTGCGCGGCGTTCGAGGGACGTTAAGCCGGGACGGAAGACTGCTCGAGGAGAAGGCCGGGAATTGGGTTCGGGTGAGCCCTATTCCGGTTGGCCGCAATCACCCAAAAGAACGGAGCTTCGAAAGCCAAAGCGAAGAAGAAAAGGAGTCAAAAGAAGCTAGAAATTACTGTAGCAGAAAGTTATTGTAGCAGGAACTTGAAGGTGCCTTAAACATGCATTGAAGGCGCCTTCAACATTGAAGGTGCCTTCAACATTGAAGGCGCCTTCATTGCTTGTTGAAGGCGCCTTAAGGCAGGTCAGAATGACCGTTCGAGCACCGGATAGAATTCTATCCACTCACCGAGCTGGAGGTGCCTTGGACCTTGTTGGAGGCGCCTTGGACCCTCGGGATAGAATTTCCATAGGCTATTTAAAGGCCCCTGGAGCTAGGAATTAAACAACAACTCAAGCAATCAATCGTGTAGCCATTCCTAGCAATAGTCTAAGCTTCCAAAGTGTAAAAGGCTTCTCCGCCTTCAGTAAAGGAGATTCTTTTTAGTGTGCTTCTCATTGCCCTGAATTAACAACCTCCTTGGTTGTAACCAGGTTAAATTTTTGTTTCTTTTCTGCTTACTACTTTAATTACTTTACTGCTTTATTTACTATTGCACTAATTGAGTTGAAAGCACGAGGAGGGTATAGTTTATTTTTATTTTCAGTAATTCACCCCCCTCTTGCCGGCTTCCGCTGCACCTACATAAGCTTATGTCCTAGGGAAAGCATTTAACTCATACCTTAAAGAATTTCGGTTAGTTACATATTCTCTGAGATTCATAAGTCAGGTGATTAACTCCTTCAGCTTGGCGTGCAGTTGTACTACTGACTCTCCTTCTTTCAATCGAAGGTTGGTTAGTTGGTTCTGGAGCATATCCCATTTAGCCAGCTTGGCTTCGGACATATTTTCATGTAGCTCTAGGAACTTATCCCAAAATTCCTTTATTGATTTGTAGGCGCCGATTATGCTGACTTATTGCTATGAAATCTGCTTATTCCTTCTTGGTCCATTGGTATTCCTCTTTTTTCACATTCTTATGGGTCCTTGGGAGCTACAAAACTATATTTTATAATTAAAAGAAATTCAGAGTTTGTTTTAAAGAATACCTCCATGCGTTTCTTTTATGTCGTGAATTCTCCCTCAAACTTTAATGAGTAGATGTTTGGTCCGACCATAGTCTCGGTGCTTCAGTCGGTGATTAGTCCTTTTGAGGTCATAGAAATTGTATGACTCAAACTTGGCATATCTCTGGTACTATAGACTTAGTCATATAACCCAGAAACGCATCGCTAGATTACTCAGTTATTGTTACTCGATATGCTACTTTCTTGGAAAGAGAGTTTATTTCTAAAGAAAGTAGTGCGAGTAAAGTAAATCTTGACAAAATTATAGACGCTACAAATAGGTTGGAAGATGAACAGTTGGACGATGAGACACTACCACAAGTACAAGTGTCTCCTTCATCCGAGACTGCTCCTGAAACACGAGATCAACATAAGTCTATAAGAGTACATCGAGAGCCAAATAGATATAGTTGGCTGGTAACCCAAGATGAGAAAGTGCTACTCATCAAAGATGATGAACCGTCGACTTATGAGGAAGTAGTTGCTTCAAATGATTCTGAGAAATAACTAGAAGTCATGTAATCTGAAATGAACTCCATGTACACCAGTCAAGTTTAGGATTGGTTGATGTGCCAGTTGGGGTAAAACTCATAGGGTGCAAATGGATTTTCAAGAAAAAGATTGATATGGATGGGAACATAAGTACATATAAAGTTAGGTTTGTGGCAAAGGGTTTTAATCAACTTCAAGGAATTAACTATGATGAAACATTTTGGCTCGTTACAATGATTAAGCCCATTAGAATTTTACTAGCTGTAGCAGCTTACAAGGATTATGAGATTTGACAAATTGATGTTAAAACTACTTTCCTAAATTGAAGGTTATAGGAATAAGTATATATGGTACAACCTCCCAGTTTTATAAAATCCAAGAATGACAATAAATTATGTCAGCTCAAGAGATTCATTTATAAACTAAAGCAAGTATCTTGAAGTTAGAATCTGTGATTTGATGAAGTCATTAAATATTTTTCTTTTGTCAAGAATCCAGAAGAACCTTGTGTTTACAAGAAAGTTAATTGGAGCAAGATTATGTTTCTAGTGTTGTATGTTGATAATATACTTCTTATAGGTAATGACATCCCTAGTCTAGAATCTACCAAGACTTGGCTGGGAGAGTGTTTTTCAATGAAAGATCTCAGGGATGCAACTTATGTCTTAGGTATTAGAATATATCGAGATAGACAAAGCAGGTTACTGGGGTTGAATCAAGGTACATATATTGACAAAATGTTGAATAGATTTAGTATGAAGGACTCCACGAGAGGATATTTACTAGTGTTACATAGTGTACATCTTTCCAAGACTATGTGTCTAGAAACATAAGAGGAGAGAAGTAGAATTGACAAGATACCTTATGCTTTGGCTATAAGGTCCATAATGCATGCTATGATATACACTCGACTAGATGTTTCATATACATTAAACAAGACGAGTAGATATCAGTCAGATCCTTGAGAGGGTCATTGGACTACGGTAAAGACTATCCTCAAGTATCTTAGAAGAACAAAGAATATGTTTTTAATTTTCAAGGAGACTAGGAATTAGTCATTAGAGGATATACTGACGTAAGTTTTTAGATAGATCAGGATGTTCTAAAATCACAGCAAGGATATGTGTTTTATTTAAATGATGTAGCTATTTGCTGGAGGAGTTCCAAGCAGGAGACAGTTACAGATTCAACAGTTGAGTTTGAGTACATAGCAGTTGCAAAGGTAGCAAAGGAAGCTGTGTGGATCAAGAACTTCATAGCCGAGATTGAAGTAGTTCCTAGCATTATTGATCTAGTTGTCCTATACTGTGACAATAATGTGGCCATATCGCAGGCAAAGGAGCCAAGGTCTCACCAACGATCCAAGCATGTACTGAGGAAGTATCACCTCCTCAAAGAGATTGTTCAGAGGGATGACGTGTTGGTAAGCAGAGTAGATACAAGCAAGAATATCACAAACTCACTCACAAAGGTCTTACCTCTACAGAAACATGAGACCCAATGTGAGGAGCCTAGGATTGAGAGTCTATAGTGTTTGACAATAGTGCAAGTGAGAGATTATTAATATGTGCACTTATGCGCTAAGACACTCTTATAAATTTATGGATAATTATTTCATAAAGATAAGTATTTATCGTTAATTATTTACTTTTCTATATGTATATGATTAATAATAAAGTGTCATAGATTAATGAGTATATTAATATAAAAATAGTCCTTGATCGGATAGATATTTAGAGGAGACATGGATATCTATCAAGTAAAATAATTAATTTGGTAATGATGCATAATATACCAAATTAATTGGGATGTAGGCATAGATGAAGAAATTGAATTACATAGTAATCAGTTCATAGTGGATTATAATTTATGACTGATATTAATTTTATCACGTTGGGTGACTAAAGACTATTGCTAGATGGTTACCTTAGTCTATGTATGTATTTACATTGTCTTCGTGTATAAAACCTAGAGGGTCGCACGCATAGCACGTAGATATAAACATTATCTATGATTAATTATTTTAGTGGATATTAAAATTAATCAATTTTACTATTTCTAAATTAGAATTAATTAGATTATTAATTAATTTTGAAATATCGAAAGCTAGTCGAGATCAAGATCAAATATGGATTTATTTGATACAAAGACGAGAGAATCTGAATAATCATAATCATGATGATTAATGGAGAATTTAAAAAATCATCATAATGATGATTAATGGAGAATTTGAAGAGTCATCATAATGATGATTAATAGAGAATATGAAGAGTCATCATAATGATGATTAATAGAGAATATGAAGAGTCATACCTCTTCATATTCCTTGGAGTCTATAAGTAGTCATCCTTGGAAAGATTCAAAAAAGAACTCTTCCTCTCCATTTCTCCTTCAAAGACTTCTTCTTCGCTTTCTTCCATTGGAAGAGATTGGTAGTGCTTCCAAGGCTTTGTCAATCAAAGAGGCTAACACCTAACGGATCGTGTCAAGTTCGTGATCTAGTACGCGTGGATATCGCTAAAGGAATCATATGTGGGGCTCTTATTTGTCTGTGATATCATTCACGTCTATCAAGGACTCGAGGTATATTTTTATGTTATTTTGTGTAAAACTATATATACCATGAAGAGATCTATGATTTAGTATATGTATTCCACTATGCTCCGATTCCAACATCGGTATCAGAGCCTATTCATGGTTGGATCATACAGTATGAAACCTCTTCTTCAAAATTTATTTAAAGAATCAGTGTTTTGAGAGATTTTAGGGGTCAAACCAAGGTTACAAGGGAGGCCATCCACAGTAATCAGCATTGGAAAGTTCACAAGAATTTTTATGATTTTTAGAATTTTATAGATTTATTTAGGAGTTCCTAAATTTCGGTTGAAATTTAATTTTAGGAAACCACAAACTCAATCGATCAACCCATCGATTGGAAAGACTCGATCGATCAGCCGATTGATTGAGACAAGTTTTTTACGAGTAGAGCCTCACGAAATCAATCAGCCGATATATTCAACTCTACTTGGATCAATTAGTTGATTGATTCAAGTGTATTTTTTGCGAACAAAAGCTCACGGAAGTGATCAGTTGATCGATTGAATGACTTCAGTCAATTGAAAAGGCTGATTTTGGCTGTAGAAATTTGATTTCAACACTTTAAGCCAATTTTAGTCTCATCAACCATTTCAAACCCTTTGAAATATATTTATATACATTTAAGGGTGATATTCTTGTTGAAACAAGAACAGTTTGGTTAAAAGTAGACTAAGTTGAAGTTTAGAATGAGGTTTGTATTCAAATATTGATATCTGAACCTCAAAACTTTAAACTTGTAGATTTCCTAAAGTCTTAGGAACTCCAAGTCATTGTTGGTGCAATGATAGAAGTTTGGAGCATATTTTTAGGAAGAGCCACTCTTTAAAGACATGAAAATTATTTTTCACGAAACTTTGGAAGTAGGGCAATTAGATGGAGATTCGGTACATATGATGAACCAAGAGGATTAGGTTCATGTGATGAACCAAATTGGATTAAGAGTAATCCAAATTAGATTAATTGAGTAAGACTCGATTGAGTTAGACTTGAGTTAGACTCAAGTGAGGCTAGACTTGAGTTAGACTCAAGTGAGGCTTAATGATGATATTCATTGAATTTTGAATTCAATGATAAATGGAATTCAATTTGAATTTTAGATTCAATGATGAAAAATTCAAATTTCGAATGAGTTTCAAAATGATCATTTAATGAAGAATGAATATTCATTAAACACTCATTAAGGCTCATTAATGAGGCTCATTAATGGTGTTAATGAGATTTAGTATTTTCATCCAATGAAAATACTTAAGCCATTTTTTTACTCTTATTTTATGATCGATCATTATTATTCCTCCTTGCTTCTTCTTCTCTCCCTCTCCTCCTCCTTGGCCAAAACCTCCATGAGTGCTAGCACACTCTAAGAGGTTTTCCTCCATCATTTGTTCGTGTGGATACTTCTAGAGGTGTGTACACTTGAACACACTTGAGATCCGACAAATTTTGGACGAGCGGGATTCGCGAAGGGCTTCGCTACAAAGGTATATCTTTCTTCTATGTAGATCTAAGGTAGATCTAGGATTAGAGAAACTTGTACACGAAATTATGAAATTTTTATCTTCGCATGGATCCGGTGGCATGGGACTTCGGGGTTTCCGCAACGCAAAAAACGGTTTTTGCGGCTCGAAAGTCCCAACAGTTTTTCTTTTATATTCTTGTATTTTCTTCTTGCGTGTGTTGTATCTTGTTGCGTGAGTGTTGTACGAGGTTTCTCCACCTCCGGTAGTTACCGAGAATGAGTGTTTTTTATAGTGGAGAGCATGTCATATGTGGATCCTTGGATTAGTCATCTCTTCTTGAGATGGATACCAAGTAAATCTACATGTTAGCGTTGTCAGTCTTGTTTCGGGTTCTATCCACTGCATATCATCATCACGAAGCAAGCAAACAAAGCGTGACGAGCTATTCAACCCCCCCCCCCCCTCTAGCTACAAATCAACCCTAACAGATATATGTGGACAGGTTGTTCACGCAACAAGGTAGTGGCATGGACATACTTATGATATTACCACGTGAGGATCGAGTGTAGTTGTCCGTTCGGCTTGACTACAAAGCTATGGACAACGAAGTGGAGTATGAATCATTGATTGTCGGTCTGCAAGTAGCAAGACATATTGGAGCCACCCGAGTCCTCATCCACTCAAACTCCCAACTGGCAGCCCAACAACTCTCAGGTACCTTTGAAATAAATAATGTCAAGCTCAGATTATATGATGAGGCTTTTGAGAAGCTAAAGAAAAGATTTCAAGAGGTCATTATCCAAAAAAAATCCCTCGAGTGGAGAATTAATATGTAGACGAGTTGGAAAAATTAGCAAGTTCCTTAACCCCGGTGCTATTGGAGAAGTCGATCAGGCAAGTAATGTTAGTAGCTCACCTCAATAGGCCAATCGGATGAGGATCTTCAAGCGACTGGAGAATGCCTCTAACTGAGTTCCTCCGATCGAGTAATATATCGGTCGATCGGGAGTAAACTAGGTTACTAAAAAAGAGGTTGGACGGTTCACAATAATTGGGGGCCACCTATATAAGAGAGTCTTCTCAAGGCCTCTGCTAAGATGTGTCTTATCGGAGGACATTTAGTACATCTTGTAAGAAGTTCACCAAGGCTCTTACGAAAGTCATCCGAGCGACTGTTCATTGATAAGATAAATCCTACCGGTGGGATATTTTTGGCCTACTCTATAAGCTGACACCGCGCGAACAGTAGCAACCTGCCTATCTTGTCAAAAATATCAAAACATACAGCATAGGCCCACTGAGGAGCTGAAGGCATCCGTAGTCTCTTGCACGTTCGACCAGTGGGATATGGACATTGTAAGGTCATTTTCAATGGCAACTGGACAAAGAAAATTTCTCCTGGTAGTGGTAGACTACTTCTCTAAATGTGTAGAAGTCGATCCACTAGCCAAGATAATCGAGCAGATGATTATAAAAATTTTGTGGCAGAATATCGTTTGTCGGTGCAGTGTGCCTCATAGACTCGTCTCCGACAATGGAAGGCAGTTTCAAAGATGGAGGCTTAGAGAGTGGTGAGTTAGCTATGGTATTACCTAGGCCTTCACCTCGGTAGCTTATTCTCAAAGCAATGGCTAGGCAGAGGTCACCAATAAAGAAATCCTCTAAGGACTCAATACTCGGCTTGACCTTGTCAGAGAAAGTTAGGCGAATGAATTGTTGAGCATGCTGTGGGCCTACCACACCATGCCCTGAGAAGCTACCAGTATAACCTCGTTCCACTTAGTATACAGAGGGGAAGCAGCGATGTCGGTCGAGGTGGGAGTTGAGTCCGATCAGGTGCAGCTCTATGAGGAAGATAACTCCGAGCGGTGCCTCATGGAATTAGATTTAATAAACAAAATCAGAGATAAGGCAGTCGTTTGGATGATGGCATACCAGCAAAGCTACAATAGACTAGTGATTCCTAGATCATTCCAGATCAACAACTTAGTCTGGAAAAAAAGTCAAGCCGATCGGTGACATTAGTAAATTGGAGGCCCTATGGGGAGGACCCTACAAAGTGATCCAAAAGCTCGACTCAGGATCTTATTATTTATAAGATGAAACAGGGGAAACCTAGAATAGCTCTGGAGTGCAAACCATCTACAGCCCTATCGGGCTGGGTAGTAAGTTTGTGAATAAATTTATGTAACCTATAAAAATGTTCATTCTATAAATACGGAAAGTTTTGAATAAAAAATTATTAAGTGTCGAAGTCTCTCTACCTGATTGACGAGTTATAAGTGAGCTAAGCTCTCATCTAGACTCTTTAGCCATTCAACCAAGTTATAAGTAAGTGAAGCTCTCACACCAAGTGTCGAAGACTCTCGACCAGATTAGATGAGTTATAAGTGTCAAAGTTATAAGCGAGCGAA
The DNA here is from genome assembly GCF_018446385.1 of Zingiber officinale. Taxonomy (NCBI): domain Eukaryota; kingdom Viridiplantae; phylum Streptophyta; class Magnoliopsida; order Zingiberales; family Zingiberaceae; genus Zingiber; species Zingiber officinale. The sequence continues at coordinate 87,225,587 of NC_056004.1, forward strand.
GCTCTAGATCCAAGTGTCAAAGACTCTCAACCCAATCGGGTGAGTTATAAGTGAACTGAGCTCTCATGGTTCCAAACTCTTGAGTCATTTGACCAAGTTATAAGCGAGCATAGCTCTCGCCCCAAGTGTCAAGAATCTCTACCCAATCGGATGAGTTATAAGTGAGTTGAGCCCTCACGATTCCAGACTTTTAAGTCGTTCGACTAAGTTATAAGCGAGCGAAGCTCTCGCACCAAGTGTTAAAGACTCTTGACCCGATCAGGCGAGTTATAAGTGAGTTGAGCTCTCATGATTCCAGACTCTTGAGCCATTCGGCCAAGTTATAATTGAGTGAAGCTCTCGCGCCAAGTGTTGAAGACTCTTGACCCAATCAGGCGAGTTATAAGCGAGCGTACTCTCATGCCTCAAGAAGATTAGTCACGTGGCTCAGACCGGGCTTGGCACAGACTCACATGCCACTCAACCATGTAATAAGCGAGCAAAGCTCTCATGCTAAATGTCAAAGACTCAAGAGCCGTTCGACCATGTTATAAGCGAGCAAAAAATCCGCGCCAAGTATTGAAGAATCAGAAATCGTCCAATCCAGCTAGAAGCAAGCCTATCCTACGTTCTACCTATCGCGCGGACGAATATAAAAGGCCAAGCCTCCAACACTAAGGATGGGTTAAAAGACTATAGGATGGTAGAACAGAGAACTATAAAGTGTCAAATGGGTGCGCATGGATTCATACTTATAAAATTTTTACAAGCTACTCGTGGAAAGTACAAAAAGATAACAAGAAGTTTGAAAAGGAAACTAAGCAAGGTAATCGAGCATGTTGTTCGGAAGTGACTCAATGATCTACTCCCTCTTTACAATTGAACTTGGTAGATCGGGGGAGAGGTAACCACTGTCCTTCAGCTATCGGAGAGTGTCGTCGATGCCATAGTCAAATAGGCGGTGAGTTCGGTCGGTAAACATTTCATTGAAGGTGTTAGAGAGAAGGTATTTTACTCTGAAGGATTCCAACCGGCTAGACTCCTCCTCTTTAAACTTATGGAAAGCCAACTTGGACGCCTCTAACTTAGCTTTTAGTGCGGCCAGCTCGACATCTTTCTCATTGAGCTAGAGCTTGTTCGTTGTCTGCTCTGCAGTTTGGCTAACTTGCTCAGCCGCCAGAGCAGCTTCCACCTCTTTAAGATTCTAGGCCAAGACTCGAGCCTCATTGTTTTTTATATCAAGGTCTTCGATGGCTCGGAGTTTCTAGGCGTTGGTGGAATTTACTTTTGACTCATAGTTATGAGCCTACTTGGTTAGCTGGTCGAGTTGGAGGGTATGCTCGTGATTTTTGTTCTTCTCTATGTTAAGCACCCCTTTGGAGCCCAACAGTTGCTCGGAACTCTGATCCAAGTCTTTCTTCAATCGGGCCATCTTCGTAGTTAGTTGCTCAATGCAAGTCCGTGAGGTTTCTGATTACCCGACCGGAGCACATAGTTGTTAGAGCTCATGCTCCAGGAATGTGAGCCTTTGGCACATGGTCAGACTCTTCACCCAGAACTATAGGAAGGAAAAGCTAATCAGTGTTGATCCGAAAATGCACAAAAAAAGACTTGGTTAAAAATTTACTTTAGTGGATTTTTGAGTGAAGTCGTCCGTGAGCTCCCCGGATGGAATGATTGCCGCTCTGGCCCTAGCATTTGCCCAGGTGTGCGTTAGAGGACCTTAGATTTTAATTTGGTGTTTGGGGGAGCATGGCTCGGTGTCATCTGGGTAATGTCATTCATCGGTCGACAAATGTATAATGATCATAATGTGTCTACGGTCGCTCGGATCTGATGGCTCTGAGGTGGCCGAACCCTTTGACTTGGACATTGGGGAGGAGTGGATTACGGATGCCTAGCTGATTGGACTTATCGACGGAGGTGGCAGGTAAGCAACCAGGAATGCATATATAGTCCTAGCTGACAGTGTGGACAGAGAGGGCATCCGGTCGGAAGAAAGTGGAGTGGGTAGGATGGCCTCCCTCTTAGAGACTACTAAAGACAAAGTTTCCCCCCGCTTAGATGGAGGGCAGGAAGTTGTAGGAACGAAAGGTTGTAGAGGATAAGTGGCCGAGCAGGAAGAAGCCTCCGCCCTGTGCCTCTTGCAGCGTTGGATTAGCGGCTCACTAGAAGTGGCCGACTCCAAAGGCACAGCGATCAACGCCATGGATTGTCATTCGGGGAAAACTCGCCTGTTGTGGCTGCTGTGTCGCTAACCACCACTTGACTTCCTCCTGCCTCACCAGTCGGCTCTTCGGAGTGCTCAACCGACAATAGTCCCCAACTGTCCAGCTCGGTGACAACTTGCGTTGATCTCCACGTCCGCAAGCTTGCTCTTGTCGCTCAGTCATGCCCTCAGCATGATTTGAGCTACAAAAAGGATGAGAAATCAATTAGATTCAAACATGGCGGGAAGAAAAAGGACATACCTAGGGGGATAGGCAGTCGCGCTCAAACAGGTTTAGGCCGAACACATATAAGACTCCTTCCAATAGTAGCCAGTGTATGTGATACTTCTGATCGGCTAGACTTGTGGCTGCATGAAGGTAGTCCGACTTGCTTTGGTATCTGTTGTGCAGAGGAGGCTTCGTCAATTCTATTTGCTAGCCAGACAGATAGATGGGCTAGACGGGGAGACGGACAAAAAAATAATGCTCCCTCCAATGCATATTTGAGGAGGACATTTTATCAAAATAGACAACGCTCGCTCGGGCTTGAAAAAGAAATTAAAGGTGCCTAGCTTGAACATCTTAGGATAGTAAAAGTAATAGAATACGTGAGGTACTAAGGGAATTCCATACAGACGGAATAATACGACCACCCCGCATAGTAGCCTAAAGGAATTGGGCACTAGTTGAAGCAGGGAGATATGAAAATACCTACAAACTTTAGAGAAAAGGGGTGGACAGGAAAGCGCAGGCTGGCGAAAAATTAGTCCTTAAAGAAAGGTAAAAAAATCATCCGGAGACAGATAAGAGCGGTCATAAGCAGACAGATTGGCAATTTGATAAACCTCAAGAAAGTGATAGGTTAGTTTTATCTGGTTGACCTCGTCGTCGTTAAATTTTGACTCAGTGGAGGTGTACCAGAGCCCGGGGATGGTTGGAGGAGGATGAGGAGATTCAACCATGAAACAGAGAAAGGGATGATGAGCGTAAGGAAGACGATAGGGCGAAAGAAAAGGATAGGGGCTTAAAAACCTGGAGGACGGTCGCTCTGAGCTATCCGATCAAAGGATTTGGAAAACGAGGATTCATCGCAACCATTGAATTCAAAACGATAGTCGTCACATCAAACCCAAACAACTGTCTATCACATCACGCATGCAGCGGCATGCAAAGGTGATACGTGATATTTTGTTACAGGTGGCATTATTGATGAGGCTGAAAGCATGATTATAGGACATGGCCAAGCGTGCTTTGAATTCATGGGTGAAGATTTAAATGAATTTTGAGAAATTATGGTGACATCAATAGCAATTAAATGACACCACAATTAAAGCAAAGATCAGTAAGGATCCAAAAAATAGCTGAGTATTGACCATGATATCGCTAAGTGGTAGTTACAAATTTTGGTGTATAGAACATCAGCAGTTAAATGGTGACTATAAACTCTTGAGTCCAAGAGTAACATCAGCAGTCGAACGATGACTATAAAACTGTATGAGGTCAACATCAGCAGTCGAACGACGGCTATAAACCTTGGAGCCAAAGACATCAACAGCTGAGTGGTGACTGTAAGCCCCAGGGCACCCTTATGAGGAGGAGGAGTTCCGGGCCACACCAACTGTCCAGTCAGCCGGACTTGTAGCCTCTTTCGACTAGATTTAAGGGGGATGTTTGTGATCCGATACTGATGAGGGGTCCTGATAAGTAGCATTTTTTATATGATATTTTAGCTTTCATACTTAACATTTTTATCCTCTCATTCATTTAAATCTGGCTTTATATCATGATTCATGAGTTAGGATATATTTGTGAGCTTATTATAATCTCTCCCTAATTTTGGTATTATTTCATGATTTTATAGGGGATTAAAGAGATGTCATAGACATGAGTTGAGCCAAATTAACTGGACCCAATGCTAAGGTTAAGCATGAGCTAATTTGAAGAACTTGACTCATTTCATTCCAATTTGGATCAAAAAAAGAAGTAGAGCTCCACTCTTCAAGCCCAATCACAAAAGCCCAACTCATCCAATTTGGAGCCCAATTTAAACCCTACCTTAATGAACCGGATCTAAACTTTAATGGATACTTTATCCTTAACCCAAGCCCGATCCACTAAGAAAACCCTTACCTCTTCCTCACGCGAACAGTGCTTGACATTCCCCCTTCAACCGTGCGATCTCTTCGACTCGCGACTTCCTCGCGCGGCTAGGGCACGCGCGCCTCCTTCTTTCTTCTTTCACCGGTCGGTGGTTCTCTTCCCTTACCTTTTCTGCCGCCGGTCGGGCATCCATCCACTGCCCAATCTTCCTCTTCTGGATTCCAGCGGTGACGGCAGCAGCAAACATCTTGGCGACAATTACGAGCGACGGCAGCGGCAACAAGCATCCACCTTGTCGGAGGGGTTCTCCGACAAGATCCTTCACCTTCCGGCAGTCTTCTTCACTTCTTCCTACTGGGGTTCAGGCGGTAGAGGCAGAGGTTGGCGGCGGTTCATTCCAACACCTCCATTACTTCTGTTCATCTTCCATCCGAGGGGGTTCTTCGGTGGAAGCTTCATTCATCAACACTGTTGTTGAAGCAAGCTCAGCCGGTTTCTTGGCAGCTGATCATTGATTCCAGGAGTTCAGGAGCTGGTCGTTTTGAGTGAAGCTTCTTCATTCCAGCGAGAGCAAACAGAACAAGCTCCAAATTCCCCCTTCATCAGATTTCAGCAGCAGTTCTTCTCTAGATTTGGATTTCCACCGCAACCCTTCAAGTTTGAGCATCCTTCATCCGGAGTAGAGCTCTTCTTCAAGCTTCAACAGAAACTTTTTTTTTCAGCCGTTCTTCAAGCTTCCAACAGCCACTAATTGCATTTGGATTCATTCCTTCACTGTGTTGATTGGGTTAATACTTGGTTGTTTGCAATAGTTCTTTACGTGGATTGATCTTTATTGATAGATGATTCTATTAGATTGGGTTTGTCATGTTTTAGATTTCTTGCATTAGGCTTAAAGCAAATGTTGCGTTTGATGTGTTCGATGAAATGCCCCAAACACTTTGATAGCTTTATTAATGCATTTTCGTTCCTTAATTTCTTTCAATGCTTTATTTGGTTAAATGTTAGTGATAGTTATCCTTTGATTGAATGCAATTAGGATAAGTTAGCTTAAGTTTTGTTACATGCTCTAGGTTTTGTTTCTATGCTTAGTTCATTATTTGTTCATTTTATATTTTCTGTAATTCTAGTGCAATTATAATTTAGATTAGGTTAGCTTTTCTTTACTTGCATTGACTTTCATTACTAGATTAGATTTCATTTAATGATTTGCTATTTCATTCCTTAGTTTAGTCCCTTTAATGGTGAAATCGTAGCGTAGAGTGACAATGCACTATAAGATCACTATTAATGGATAGATAGGATGTCTTTTATTAATTAGGATTAGATTTCATACTTGCATTGCTCTTGTGTCCTTTAGGTTTAATTTCATACTTGTTTTGTTATTTCATATCGTAGTTCAAAATTCAAAACCCAAACCCCCAGTTTCATATAAAAAATCCAAAAGTCATAACCAATCCTAAAGTTATAATCCTATCGTTACATTCTTTAGGAGACGACCCGAGTCATCTCTATACTACTTTAGTATAGAGGGGTTCGGTAACTTTAATTGTAATTTGATAAGCTCCCGTAGCACGACACTCGAGCTCACATCAAATTTTGGCGTCGTTGCTTGGGATCTTGTAGCGGTGTTTGATAATTTTAGGATTGCTTTCTTATTTTTCTATATAGTTTTGTTTTAAAAAAATTTTGTCAAATGCTTTCATGTGTTGGATCATAAGCGTTCGATAGAGGGGGGGGTGAATATCGAATAAAAAAATTCGTTCGAGTAAGCGCAGCGGAAAAGTAACGACAAAGTAAGAAGGCAAGGCTAACACAGTTCGGTTTTACTTGGTTCGGAGCCTGTGTCGACTCCTACTCCAAGGCCCGCGGTCGTTGACCGCTTTCGGTGGACAATCACTATCAATTCGAATATTACAAAGTTAAGTACAAGAATTGAAAGGTAAAGAAAGTACCGACAAAAGAATTAAAACAAAACCAGCACTGAGTCGAAAAGCTTTTCGTGTCGTCGCAAGAGCACAGGGCAACAGATCTTGTATTCTGAGTTGTTTTTGAAGCTTCACCCCTGCCCCTTCTTTTATATGAAGCTCGGGGCACCCCGGATCCCTTCCAGGCACCCTGGTGAGACGTGGCAGGTCCAACCAGTGAGCTCCACGTGGCGACGCGCGATCGGGATAAAACTTGCCTCCCGGGCACCCGGATCCCTTCCGGGCGCCCGTACCTTCGAGCGCACGAATCCCCTCCGGGCGTCCGGACCACCTTTCTCCATAAACCAGCTTTCGTGCAAGACAAGGTTAGTCCGAGGCAAATGAATAATGTATATCATGCAAAACAGATTGTTAGCACAGTTTATAAGTTTGACATAAAAAGTATGACTTAGATTCCGTCTTTCCAAGACCGGAATCTAGTCACGATCTCAACTTAGATATCCGAAATGGATCTAAGCCGGATCGACGCCTAATGTTCTCTTCTCGGGAACGCGTCCTCACAGCCACTCCCTTACAGTGACTTACTTTCACTTACCTACCAGACGTCCGGTCAGCCCTTCGACCCGTCTGGACTTCTCGCCAAGCGTCGGTCAACCCGTCGACCCGCTTGGACTTCTCGCCAGCTATCCGGTCAGCCTGTCGACCTAGCTGGACTTCTTGCCAAGCGTCCGGTCAGCTCGTCGACCTGCTTGGACTTCGTGTCAGACATCCGGTCAGCCCGTCGACCTGTCTGGACTTCGTCTGCACACTCGATCAGAGTGTTAGATCACGACAAACCTAACTTAACCCGATTTGTCATTCATCAAAACGTGAGTTAGACCGTTAGTGTTAATCGCACCAACAATCTCCCCCTTTTTGATGGAATGATAACCTGGTTAAGTTAGTGAAAAATATGCAAGTAAAAACCAGCATGATTTTTAGGGTTTAAGTTAGTTTTTAAATATAACATTTTGTTTCTCTAACTTAACCACCTATCCCTCCCCCTTTGACATTCATCAAACAAGAACAGAAGTTAAACACTCAAAAATGCAGAATACCGACAAGGTTAAAATGTAAGGTCTGATGCCAAGTTAACTTGGGGGAGTTTAAATTTTTGAGGATTTGTTTAATGCATTAGCTTTAGCTTTTAGAAATTAGTTAAGTCTAATTTTCAAATATAAGTGTTTAAGTTCCAAATTTAAAGAAAAAATATTTTAAAAATAAGATCGAGGTTTAAGTTCCAAGATCAAGGTTTAAACTTTGAAACATTTTTCAAACAAGATTTTTTAAAACCAAAATTTCAAAGTTCAAGTTTTCAAACTAAGTTTCAATTTTGAAACACTTTTCAAACATGAGTTTTTAAAACTAAAATTTCAAAACTAAGTTTGAAAAATCTACTTTTCAAAACTAATATTTATTTTCAAAATCTTAGTTTGCAAAAGATTTAATTTTCAAAAACTTAGTTTATAAAATCCAATTTAAAAGCTTAGTTTTGTAAAAGCTAGTTTTCAAAAATAGATTTATCAAATTAGTTTTCCAAAGATCAGATTTTTTTTTAAAACAAAAAAAAAAGGCATTACTTTTAAAGTGGGGAAAATAAGTTTGGTACTAAGTATGAAAATAAGTTATTTTATCCTCCCCTTAGACATGACATTATTAAAATATCTTTTGAAAATATTTGTTAAGAGTAATTAATATAAGATTTTTTTTTAAAAAAAAGAAACAACACTTAAGGAGATAATTAAAAAAAATAAACCTCCCCCTAAATTTGATACTCCTTTAATTTATTAATCATCCTTTAATTTATTGCTCCCCCTTAATATAATGCTAAGGTTTGGGTATGTTAAATTTCAAAGCCCTAACACATTTTTCTACCTGGGTTTTCTAGGGGATATAGTAACACTTATATTATTTATATAATTATCTCTGTATCCTTGGTATAATTGTTTATTTGAGTTTGACTAATCAATAATTAATTTTAGATTCAGGTGCTTAAGCTTCAGTTTAAGGTTAAATAGGATTAAATTTTATTAATTTAGTAACAGTTAACCATTATCAATTATTTATTGATTAATTTTTACTTGATTTAATACTTAGTAAAATAATTTAAATTTTGTATTAATTGATTGAGTTGCTCAATGAAAGTGTTAGTTATAATTAATTTTATTTATTTATTTATTTATTTACTTCCTTTTAAGTAGAATTAATTTAGTTTGAAGAAGCATGAAGTTAAAGTTATTAAACACAGTTAAGGTTTAATTCAAGTTAATTTTAGTTCTCGAATAGAATTAGACTTTAACAATTAAGTACTACTTATTAATTACATAATTAAGTTTAAGGTTTAAGTTAATGGAATTTAAGTTTTTAAGTTAGGTGTCTAAGTTTTAAATGAGTTTAAAAGAATTTTGTTTTGTATCAAAAATTTTTAAGGGATTAATAAAACAGTGTTTAAAAGGATTTTAAAATAATTTTTATAATATGTTTAATGGCAATATGTTTAATTCAGTTTTGATTTTAGATTAATATTAGTGGTTAATTTAAGTTTAAGTTAAGTTTTTAAATTTAATTGTAATTTCAATATTAAGTTTTAATTTAAGTTTTAACTTTCAGTCAAGTTAAGTTTAAAAATAATTTTAAGGCTAAAATAATGTTTAAGGAAAAAAATAAGTTTAAAATCTAAATAATAATAATCTATAAAAATAATTTAATTTTTTTTTTAAGTTAACAAAATTTTAGAAAAAGTGCAAAAAAATATTTAAAAGAATTTTTTTTAAAAAAAATGATTTTTTTTTAAAAATAGTTTTAAAAATAATTTTTAAAGAATTTTTAAAAGAAGTTTTAAAGAATTTTTAAAATAATTTTTAAAGAATTTTAAAAATAATTTTGTAAAGAATTTTTAAAATGGTTTTTAAATAATTTTTAAAATAGTTTTTTTTAAAGAATTTCTAAAATAATTTTTAAAGAATTTTTAAAGAATTTAAAATAATTTTTAAAATAATTTTTTAAAGAATTTTTAAAATAGTTTTAAAAGAATTTGTAAAATAATTTTTAAAGAATTTTTAAAATAATTTTTAAAATGATTTTTAAAGAATTTTTAAAATGATTTTTAAGATAATTTTTAAAAGAATTTTTAAAATGATTTTTAAAAGTTTTTAAAATAATTTTTAAAATGATATTTAAAAGTTTTTTAAAATGATTTTAAAGAATTTTTTAAAATGATTTTTAAAAGTTTTTTTTTAAAGAATTTTTAAAATGATTTTTAAAAGTTTTTTAAAAGAATTTTTAAAAGTTTTTTTAAAAGAATTTTAAAAAGAATTTTTAATATGATTTTTAAAAGTTTTTTAAAATAATTTTTAAAAGTTTTTAAAATAATTTTTAAAAGTTTTTAAAAATGATTTTTAAAGAATTTTTTTAAATGATTTTAAAAAGTTTTTAAAATGATTTTAAAAAGTTTTTTAAAAGAATTTTTAAAATGATTTTTAAAAGTTTTTTAAAATGATTTTTAAAGAATTTTTTAAAATGCTTTTTTAATGTTTTTTTAAAAGAATTTTTAAAATGATTTTTAAAAGTTTTTTAAAATAATTTTTAAAATGATTTTTAAAAGTTTTTAAAATAATTTTTAAAATGATTTTTAAAAGTTTTTTAAAATAATTTTTAAAAGTTTTTAAAATAATTTTTAAAATAATTTTTTAAAGTTTTTTAAAAGAATTTTTAAAATTATTTTTTAAAGAATTTTTAAAGAATTTTTTATTAATATTTAAAAGAATTTTTAAAGAATTTAAAATAATTTTTAAAGAATTTAAAATAATTTTTTTAAAGAATTTTTTAAAAAAAATTTAAATAGTTTTAAAAGAATTTGTAAAATAATTTTTAAAGAATTTTTAAAATAATTTTTTAAGAAATTTTAAAAGAATTTTTTAAAGAATTTTAAAAAGAATTTTTTAAATAATTTTTAAAATAATTTATAAAATTATTTTTATAGAATTTTTAAAATGATTTTTAAAAGAATTTTTTAAATAATTTTTAAAGAATTTTTAAAATAGTTTTTAAAATAATTTTTAAAAGGATTTTTAAAATAATTTTTAAAGAATTTTTTGAATGGATTTTAAAATAATTTTTAAGGAATTTTTTTAAAAGGATTTTAAATTAAAATAATAATTTTTAAGTTTATATAATTTTTAAAATAATTTTTAAATTAAATAATTTTTAAGATAATATTTAAGTTAATATAATTTTAAAATAATTTTTTAAAATAATTTATTAAGTTAAAATAATTTAATAAAATTTAAGTTTAATTTTTAAAATAAATTTTTTTTGTTTAAAAAAATTAAGTTTTAAGTTTAATTTTTATTTTAATTTATTTTAATTTATTTTAATTTAATTTAATTTTAATTTAAGTCCTTAGTCATTTCACCTGATCTATGTTTTCAATCAGGGAATCCTATAATTTTGTGAGATGAATTAGGTTCAATTTTTGGGTTTTTTTTAACTTGTGTTAGATTCTGGTTTAGCTTTGGGTTCAACAAATAGGCGTTCTCTGGATAAACTTCTAGGCTATGGTGAGTCACCTGGACATCATTAGAGTAACCTGGACATCATTAGAGTAACCATGCCTTCAAGGTTTTCCAAATAGTCTTATCCACTGAACTTAATACAAAACCTTGGTCTAACTAGTTAGGATCCGTAAGGGGTAGCTTCGGCTAGTTTCACTTAGGCAAATGCACCAGGTTGAAGCCATATCTTCCTAGACATGCATAGACTAAGCTTCCCTAACGTACTATCATCCAAAACTTCACCAGTACCGTAAGTCAAGTTAAAATTTTATCCATTTTTATTGTAGTCCTAATTACCCTGCCGGGTAGGTTGGTTTTGGGTATCCTACCGGGTAAGTTGGTTTTGATTACCCTGCCGGGTAAATTATTTTTGGAGGTGCCAGCTATTCTGGAGCCTCCGCCTAAATTGTTGATTTTTCTTTTTAAGATTTCTTGTATAATTAGAGTTGATTTTAATTAAGTTTTAATGTTTAATTTATAATTTAAATTTAAGTTTTTAATTTTGAATTAATTAAATTTGTCAAATTATCTTTCTTTAAAAGAGTGTATTTAATATTTAAATTATCATTCAACTTCAATTTTATTAGGTTAATTGAATTATCTTTATTTAATAGCTTATTTTTAAAGTTTAAGTTTTTATTAATTTTTAAATTTGAATTAATTAAATTGTTTGAGTTAAATTTCTTTAAAGGTTTATCTTTTAGCTTGTTATTAATGGTTAATTTTGAATTTTCTAGATTATTTTTGTTTAATATGTTATCTTTAACATTTAATTTTAAGTTTGTTAAAGTGTTTGATTTTATCCTTATATTTTCTAGATTATCTTTGTTTAATATGTTATCTTTAACATTCAATTTTATTAAATGATTAATTGAATTTATTAGATTAGTTTTATCTTTAAAATTTAATTTTTTATTAATTATATTATCTTGGTTTTGGATAACATTTTCTAGACTGATTTTATCTTGATTATTAAATACTTTATTAAGGTAATTATTGATTTTATCTATTTTCTCATTTTTTAACTTCTAAATTCGAATTTATTTTAATGTTTGACTTATTTATGTCTAGATGCTCACTTAATTTTAAATTTTCTGAATTAATTAAATTATTTGAATTAATTTGATCATTGTTCTGTTTGACCAAGTCAAGGTTGATGCCAAATTGATCAGAGTCTTGTTTGACTTGATTAAATCTAGATTATTTTGTGATTTTGAATTTAAATTATTTAGATCTAGATTATCATGCACCATACTTGAAATAATTTCATCTGAATCATCATGCTGATTATTTAAACTACTATTAGCAGGGGTATTTTGATAAAAATTACTAACCTTGAGCGCAACCCCTAATTCAGTAGGCTTTTCGATTGGATCCGACCCGAGTTCGGATTCGATTTTTACTTGATCCTCGAGCTCCATCGGCTCCTTGTGAAGTTTGATCAACTGGGTCCAAAGCTCATGTGCATCTTTGTACTTTTCTAGTCTGCATAAAACATTGTTAGGTAAAATATTACAAATAATTTTACTTACATTTGTATTTAGTTCTTAGTTCTGAGAAGGTTTTCTCAATATCAGTCAATAATCAATGTTTAGACTTCCTAAGAAACATTCCATTCTTCGCTTCCAATAGTTGAAATCTAGATCGTACAATGGTGGTTCGTTGGGGTTCCATCCTTCCTGAAGAGGCATTGATCTTGCACACATGGAAACAGAGAAAAAGTCCCAAGACTTGGTCTTGGATTAGCAGTGTTGGAGAAAAATAGTATTTCACTAATTTCAAAAAAAAAATATTACTATTAATAAAATATTAATAAAAAATATTATTTAAATTTTTTTGAAAATGTAATATTTTGTCAATATTAAGCAATGGTGAAAAGATGACGATGTATTTTTCAAAACCAGTTTTGGAGGGAAAAAAACAAAAGGCGTAAGGTTTTATTTTAAGAACGAACGATATCTAACTTTTCTTTAAAAAATACCCCCTATGCCTGATTGGTGGTTGCACCAAATCAGAGCGGTACTGCTCTGATACCACTTGTTAGATCGTAAGCGTTCGATAGAGGAGGGGGGGTGAATATTGAATAAAAAATTTCGTTCGAGTAAGCGCAGCGGAAAAGTAAAGACAAAGTAAGAAGGCAAGGCTAACACAATTCGGTTTTACTTGGTTCGGAGCCTGTGTCGACTCCTACTCCAAGGCCCGTGGTCGTTGACCGCTTTCGGTAGGCAATCACTATCAATTCGAATATTACAAAGTTAAGTACAAGAATTGACAGGTAAAGAAAGTACCGACAATAGAAACTAGCATTGAGTCCGAAAGCTTTTCGTGGCGTCGCAAGAGCACAGAGCAGCAGATCTTGGATTCTGAGTTGTTTTTGAAGCTCCACCCCTGCCCCTTCTTTTATATAAAGCTCGGGGCGCCCCGGATCCCTTCCAGGTGCCCTGGTGAGACGTGGCAGGTCCAACCAGCGAGCTCCACGTGGTGACGCGCGATCAGGATAAAACTTGCCTCCCGGGCGCCCGGACCACCTTTCTCTAGAAACCAGCTTTCCTGCAAGACAAGGTTAGTCCGAGGCAAATGAATAATGTATATCCTGCAAAACATATTGTTAGCACAGTTTATAAGTTTGACATAAAAAGTATGACTTAGATTTTGTCTTTCCGAGACCGGAATCTAGTCACGATCTCGACTTAGATATCCGAAATGGATCTAAGCCGGATCGAGCATTATGTTCCCTTCCCGGGAACACGTCCTCACAGTCACTCCCTTCAGTGACTTACCTTCACTTACTTGCCAGACGTCCGGTCAGCCCTTCGACCCGTCTGGACTTCTCGCCAAGCGTCTGATCAGCCCGTCGACCCGCTTGGACTTCTCGCCAACTATCCGGTCAGTCCGTCGACCTAGCTGGACTTCTTGCCAAGCGTTCGGTCAGCCCGTCGACCCGCTTGGACTTCGTGCCAGACATCCGATCAGCCCGTCGACCTGTCTGGACTTCGTCTGCACACTCGGTCAGAGTGTTATATCACGACAAACCTAACTTAACGCGATTTGTCATTCATCAAAACCTGAGTTAGACCGTTATTGCTAACCGCACCAACATCATGTTCATAGATTCATGTGTTTGATATCATATACTCCTATGTCTTCTAATCTTGTTTGTTAGTGTTTCAGTGTAAGACCAGGACAATTCTTTCAGTTCAACATGGATCTTTATTCTCAGTAATTTGGAAGCTTCAATGAATATCACAATTTGGATATTGGGCAAGTGAGGCACATATGTACTAATTGTGGCAGCCCATCGCATCCAGTTGCTATATGTCATCTCATTCAAAAGACTGTTAGATTTCCTATGGAACCCCAGTATTTCCAACATCAATATCAACAGGCATATGATCCAGCTCCTAATACATATAGTCATGACTGGGGTAATTATTCGACTCAGTACTTTCAACCCCAGATTCCAAAGCAGCATGGATACTTACAATCTCAAGGCTATCAACCCCAACAACAGTATGAGAATACACAACAACAAGCTATTGAGCATCCTTATTGTTACAATTCAGACTGGATGAACCATCCAAATTTTATGCATGGGAACGAGCAACAACAAGTGGATCAATCTTTTCCATCATATCAGATGCCATAAGGATTTCAGGATGATCCTGTGCCCACATGGTCACATTTAGTCCAGCAAATCGATCCAATACCTTGGGGGGCATTTCAAGAAAGCACTGAAGAAGTTCATGCCCCTAGTCAATCAATATTTCAAGATTTGAAGGATGTAATGCAGCAGATGTAACAGCAACAAGAGGCATACACCCAGTCTCAACTAAGAAATGAAGCATCACTACAGAATTGTCAGATGTATCTGGATCAAATTGCAGCATCTATCAGTCAACGACAAGCCCAATTATCTAGTGAGGAGATGAATTTAGAGAATGTCATAGCCCTGACCCTGATTCTACTCCTATACAGGACTCCTCTACCTTTTTATGTGATGATGTTGTAGTTGTAGATGATTTTGCTTCTTCTAATATTGTTGCTGCAGATATTGTTGATGCAGGTGTTGTTGGTGATGTTGAGGATCTAGCTGAGCCGAATTATGCATCTATCGATAAGGAAAGTGTAGGGACTTGCATGGTGGAAGTAATGTCTCAAGAATCACCTAGTTTTGTTGCATGACCACCTGATGATAAGAGTGTAGGGACTTGTGCTGTGGAGGCAGAGCCCCAAGAATCACTTCTTTTTGATGCACCACCAGAATCTGAGCCAGAACCAAAGTCTGAGCTATTTTTTGATGAAGAGAAAGTCACATCCATTGTTCTAGAACCTCCAGGTATATTTCAGTACAGCAAGGTAAATATTTCTTGTGATCTTTTAGAGAATTCCATAGAGGTTCCGAATATTGATTTTATTGGATGCAACTTATATTTGGATTCATGTTTATCTAAGTTTGATAGTGTTTTATCTCTTCCTTACCCCACATGCGTGTGGAAGGTGCATTCTGTTCTTGACCTTGCAGGTTTTACAGGCCCCTGAAGTGGATGCTTAAGTTGAACCGTCTTCAACCTCCGGGAAAATTTTTCAAAAAGAATAGGGTGAAGGGAGCGGTCTTTACTTCAAATGCAAACATTCCACTCCCAACTTGGATTTTGCACCTTAATCATTTGCAACCATCGGGAAGGATCATTCCACTACCGGCATGGATTTTACTTCTGAATCGTCTTCAGCCGCCAGGAATAAAGGGGAGTTCGTTCCTTTTCTTTCCTTTTCTTGCTTCTTTTTATCTTTATACTTGCATGTTTGTTTGCTTCCATACTTTGCTTCCATACTTTATTTTCTTGTTTTGCATTTTGTTTGGTCTTGTTTATACCTTGCTTGATTTTGAGTCATATCTCCCTAGATGTCCCTTTATAATGCTTTGAGAATCGAAAAAGACAGTTAAGTTTGACTATCAAGTTTTGGTTTCTTTGGTATTGTTGGGTACATTAATTGCATTAGTCATTTGTTGTGGTGATGGACTCTATCTTGTTAGATTATGCATGATATTTGATTAATCACCTAGTGAGGTCGCTTCCACGCTTATCCTTAATCCTCTTGTGTGTGATAGCACTTGTAATACTTGACACTCTAGAACTTGCTTTGATTTTTTTTGAAATTATGGTAACATAAGTTTGCATGAATATGATAGAGGCAAATTTTCTTATTGATCTCTTAGTTGTTCATCTACTTTGTTGTTCTTACCAGTAAGCATTTCACCTATTGCTTTCATGTTTCATTGTACTTCCCTTGTCATATCTTCTCATTGACATTATATTTTCATTATCATTATCATTGTACTTCCCTTGTCATATCTTCTCATTGTTGTTATATTTTCACTATCATATCTTTATGAATTCATTCATTCCCTAGTCCTTTGATGAGAGCATTGGGTGATTGCATGAAGAGTTACATTTTCTTTGGAATATCTTTATTATTTTATTTTAAGCCCCCTATTGTTGTGAGTTTTATTATGATTTATTTTATTTGCTCGAGACGGACAAGTTTAAGTATGGGGGGAGGCAAATTGTATGGACGAATGATTGTGAAAAAAAAATCTCTCTATGTATTAAAAGAAAGGGAAAAAAACAAAGAAGAAAAGAAAACATCAAAAAAAAAAAGTTGAAAAAAAAGAATAAAAAGAGAGGAAAAAAAATTCTCAAGCATTTGTTATTTTGTTAGTGATGAACAAGAAGAACATCTCCAAAGAAAGATTGATGTATACTCATTTTACATTCTTATTGAGAGATTCTCATGAGCTAAGTTGTTAATACATACATGTATTTTGGAGATGTAATAGTGGTTGATGTATATTGCATTTAGAATGTGCAAAGAGAGTTGAGTGTTGGATGTTTGGGTGAGTTTTTGAGCAGATTATTTGATTGTATTCTTCATGTTGATTACCCCAATGCTCTCATATTCTCTTTGAATTCCTTTGTTGTCTATCCTTCTTATTATATTGTTTACATGTGAGGTTTCATTATTATTCATGATAAGTCCTCTTGATTTATGTGTACTTATGTTTACATTAGTGGATAATTAGAAAATAAGCAAGCATATGGTAGTGCAATGTCATGAGTTGCTTTAGAGAGAGCTCCACTTTCATGCCTATTATTTATGTGAGCATGAGTGCATATACCCGCCTTGTGAGGCTTTATCATGCTTAATCTATTCAAGTTGATTGAAATTACTATGCTTGTTGACTTATGTGAGAATTGGAACCATGAATACCTTGATTCTTAAAACTTGATTATCCTAAGTAACTTTCTTTTATTATTTTCATAGTATTGTTAGGGAATTGATAGGGAGATACGTTTTTGGTTGTTTCTTAGTTTTACTTTATTTGCTTGAGATGAGCAAGAATAAATGTGGGGGAGTTGATAAGTAGCATTTTTTATGTGATATTTTAGCTTTCATACTTAACATTTTTATCCTCTCATTCATTTAAATCTTGCTTTATATCATATTCATGAGTTAGGATATATTTGTGAGCTTATTATAATCTCTCCCTAATTTTGGTATTATTTCATGATTTTGTAGGGGATTAAAGAGATGCCATAGACATGAGCTGAGCCAAATTAATTGGACCCAATGCTACGGTTAAGCATGAGCTAATTTGAAGAACTTGACTCATTTCATTCCAATTTGGATCAAAAAAGAAGTAGAGCTCCACTCTTCAAGCCCAATCACAAAAGCCCAACTGATCCAATTTGGAGCCCAATTTGAACCCTACCTTAATGAATCGGATCTAAACTTTAATGGATACTTTTTCCTTAACCCAAACCCGATCCACTAAGAAAACCCTTACCTCTTCCTCACGCGAACAGTGCTCGACATTCCCCCTTCAACCGCGCGATCTCTTCGGCTCGCGACTTCCTCGCGCGGCTAGGGCACGCGCGCCTCCTTCTTTCTTCTTTCACCGGCCGGCGGTTCTCTTCCCTTACCTTTTCTGCCACCGGCCGGGCATCCATCCACTACCCAATCTTCCTCTTCTGGATTCCAACAGTGACGGCAGCAACAAACATCTTGGCGGCAATTGCGAGCGACGGCAGCGGCAACGAGCATCCACCTTGTCGGAGGGGTTCTCCGACAAGATCCTTCACCTTCCAGCGGTCTTCTTCACTTCTTCCTACTGGGGTTCAGGCGGTAGAGGCAAAGGTTGGCGGCGGTTCATTCCAGCACCTCCATTACTTCCGCTGATCTTCCATCCGAGGGGGTTCTTCGGTGGAAGCTTCATTCATCAACACCGTTGTTGAAGCAAGCTCAGCCGGTTTCTTGGTAGCTGTTCATTGATTCTAGGAGTTCAGGAGCTGGTCGTTTTGAGTGAAGCTTCTTCATTCCAGCGAGAGCAAACAGAACAAGCTCCAAATTCTCCCTTCATCAGATTTCAGCAGCAGTTCTTCTCTAGATTTGGATCTCCACAGTAGCCCTTCAAGTTCGAGCATCCTTCATCCGGAGTAGAGCTCTTTTTCAAGCTTCAACAGGAACTTTTTTTTTTAGCCGTTCTTCAAGCTTCCAACAGCCACGAATTGCATTTGGATTCATTCCTTCACTATGTTGATTGGGTTAATACTTGGTTGTTTGCAATAGTTCTTTACGTGGGTTGATCTTTATTGATAGATGATTGTATTAGATTGGGTTTCTCATGTTTTAGATTTCTTGCATTAGGCTTAAAGCAAATCTTGCCTTTGATGTGTTCGATGAAATGCCCTAAACACTTTGATAGCTTTATTAATGTATTTTCGTTCCTTAATTACTTTCAATGCTTTATTTGGTTAAATGTTAGTGATAGTTATCCTTTGATTGAATGCAATTAGGATAAGTTAGCTTAAGTTTTGTTACATGCTCTAGGTTTTGTTTCTATGCTTAGTTCGTTATTTGTTCATTTTATATTTTCTGTAATTCTAGTGCAATTATAATTTAGATTAGGTTAGCTTTCCTTTACTTGCATTGACTTTCATTACTAGATTAGATTTCATTTAATGTTTTGCTATTTCATTCCTTAGTTTAGTCCCTTTAATGGTGAAATCGTAGCGTAGAGTGACAATGCACTATGAGATCACTATTAATGGATAGATAGGATGTCTTTCATTAATTAGGATTAGATTTCATACTTGCATTGCTCTTTTGTCATTTAAGTTTAATTTCATACTTATTTTGTTATTTCATATCGTAGTTCAAAATTCAAAACTCAAACCCCCAATTTCATATCAAAAATCCAAAAGTCATAACCAATCCTAAAGTTATAATCCTATCGTTACATTCTTTGGGAGACGACCCGAGTCATCTCTATACTACTTTAGTGTAGAGGGATTCGGTAACTTTAATTGTAATTTGATAAGCTCCCGTAGCACGACACTCGAGCTCACATCAGGTCCCACCAAAGATAGGTCAAAGTAATGAAAATCGTCTGATGTGGAAGACAATGTCAAGCAAGGTGCCCAAGTCAGCCAGGCAGACCAAATATGGCCGAGTGAACCAAGTATGGTTGAGTGGACTAGGTATGGTCGAGCGGACCAAGTATGGTTGAGCGAAGTAGGTATGGCCAAGCAGACAAGGCAAGTTTATAAGACAAGTGAGTTGTTCCTTTCTCGGCCACTCTGGTAAAGATAGCCCGGCCAGATAGAGGTAACCAATGATTATTAAGAAGCAATGACAGAGATGGGCTGGCGGGTCCGTTGGATACTGCCGAGCGAGGGCAGCCCAACTGAGCGGACTCCGGTTGGCTACGTCTAGACCCACTAACTATCTTATCATATCCTTTTGGAAGTTTGTGTCACTAACAGCAGAGCATGCCCAACAGACAAATCGTATTTTAGAGACTTCTAAGCTGTCACATTAGAAAGTTACATGACTGCTTAAGGAATGGTGTTAAGGCCACTTTTTGACTTGTCTTTTCCTAAGATACCTAGGAATATGTGTCTACGTTTTTAGATACATGCACGAATACTACAATAACAGTATAAAAGGGATTCCCATCTACAGGAGAATGTATACTCAACTTCGTTTTCTAGACATTTTAACGCTATAGTTCTCTATTTTCCTGGATCACCAGAGATTGACTTGAGCATCGGAGGGCCAACGCTAGGAACCACTTCCTGTTCCGGCACTGGCGCAAGACTATATGGAGTCTTCGCTACGTCAACTTTAGAATCACATCCCCATCTTATCATCTTCTCTATTTGTGGGCAGGATCATATTTGAAGTTTTGTTTCTTATTCTTCTAGTAAAGTATCTTATTTTTGGCCCTACCAAATAATTAGAAAAGTAGTCTATCATAATTCTATAAAAATTTTACAGATTGACAAAATTGTCTAGATTGACTGACTCGCGCATTTCTAGTATTCCTTCATTTAATTGATGGCTTAGATAATTCACACTTGATCATTATATTAAAATAAAATAAGGAACCATTTAAACTTTGACAAAGAAGTCGATCATAATTCTACAAAATTTTCCACATCTTACCATTTTCTACGGTCTTTAATTAGGTTGATTTGGCACTAACTAGATTGTCTTATATTAGTACTCATATATAGTCTTCGTTCATTTAAAATTGCCAATGTATTATACTTGAATTGTCAAGTTATGCTTCCTATTCTTCTAGTAAAGTATCTTAATCAGCTACCTTTCCTATGGAGTATGGATTATTCCTTGAATTATTCCAATGAGGACTTAAGTGAGCTTTGATTGATTTTTGATAATAACAAGGGTTTTAATAGAAGGATTCAGAATCAAGTATTCTTCCCTCTCAGATCATTAATAGTCATAAGTAGAGCTAATAGATAAGCATAGATTAATAAAAAAAAATGAATAAATTTAGTTAAACCTTTTAATTATTATTAGTTTCAATAAAAATTATATCATTATTGAATGAAGTGAAGCGTTTGAGTTTGAGTATAAAGAGTATCACTATAGTTTTTTACAAGATCTAGTAGATTCATCTGGTAGGTCCTCTTCCAATTCAATAAGATATTTTATATTTTTATTAATGTTTTAAAATCTCTATGTAAAATTTATTGTTTTCTCTTAAAGTAATAACTTAGATATCTTGTTGATTACTAATAATTAAACAAAGGACTATTCTTATTTGAAAAAAAAGAAGTCCATCATAATTCTATAAAAATTCTAGATCTTACATGGACTCCAGTATTCTAGTCTTCATTTAATTAATACCTTAACTATTTTATAATGTTCATTGATAAAAAAAATTAGACCATTTAAATTTAAAAAAGAAGTCCGTCGTAATTCTACACACATAATCCTACGTCTTACACCAACTCCAGTATTCTGGTCTTCATTTAATTAACGGTAAATTAGTGAACTTTATAGTCATAATTGTCGAATATCTAAAACATGTACCCAATTTTATTTTTACCCTTTCGAATGGTTTGCTAATCTAATTCATGCTTAAAAAAAAATATTACTCATAATATAGAAATATGTTTACGAATATAATTAGGAGAATTAGATGAACACATAAAATATGATTTCATGTTTTTCTAATCTCTCTAGGTCTATTAGTCGGTTCCGGCCAAAATTAGATGATGGACATGGAGAGCTTGAAATGATATGGAACTAGATCATATGTGCTTGTCTAATTCTCCTAATTATATGCATGTCCTCAAACATCATTTCCATACAATATATTGAGAGCTATAATTTTTTAAACACAAATTAAATTTTTCATATATTTGTGATAAAAAAAATTGTTGTTCTTAATATGATTAATGGAAATGATGTTAGTAATTGGGATATAATAAAGATAATTAGACGAATACGGAAGATCTGATTTCATATTATTTCAAATTCTCTAGTTTCATAAGTCAGTTTCAACTGAAAAAGATTGATTGACCTAGAGTTGATATGACACCAATTCTTATATGTTTGTGTAATTCTTCTAATTATATTTATACTCTCAAATATCATTTCCATACACCATAGTAAGAGTATCAATTTTTTTGAACATGAATTATATTTTTTTAATCGATTGCTAGTAATCAATTTGAGACACTATTATGTTGATGAACAATATCTGAATTGATTGTTATACTATAATAATTCATTAGGGTATAGTAAATAATTGTGACAGGCGTGAGTGAAAGCGGAGGGATAAAAATAGAATTGGATACCTAATTTGATAATTTTAAAATTTATATATGTGATTTAAGTATTCGACAGCCTTAAATTATTCATAATGTTAATTGATAAAAAAATATAAGAGACCATTCAAAAATAAAAAAGAAGTCCACATAATTCTAGTCTTCATTTAATTGATACCTTAGATAATTCATGATGTTGATCGATAAAAAAAAAGGAGAGCATTTAAATTTAAATAAGAAGTCCATTATGATCCTACAAAAATTCTACATTTTCCATTGACTTCGATATTCTAGTTTTCATTTAATTAATGAAAGATTACTTAACCATGTAATTAAAATTGATGAATATCTAAATCACATAGATAATTTTAAAATTATTAAATTATATATCTAATTCTCTTTTACCCCTTCCGAATCGATTACTATGGTGTAATAATCGATTCGAATATTGTTCATCAACACAATATTATTATGAATGAAAATGATCTTTGAGAATATAGATCTAGTTCATACATTTCAAGTTCTCTGGGTTCATTAGCTAGTTTCGGCAAAAAATGGTTGGTAGATTTAGAGAGTTCGGAATGATATGGAATTAGATTATATATATTCGTTTAGTTCTTCTAATTATATTCATGCCTGCAAATATTATTTTCATAGATCATATTAAGAGTAATAATTTTTTGAACACGAATCAAATTGTTCAAACACAATCGTACATAAAAAGTTGTTTCTCTCAATATGACTTCTGAAAATGATGTTTAAGGGAATTATACCTGGTTGGTGGACTTAGCACTAAATGATATGAAATTAAGATTTATATATTTATATAATTTTTCTAATTATATTCATATATTGAAATATCTATATTAGAGCAACAAATTTTTTTACCTGAATTAGATTTTTTTTAATCGATTACTATAATATAATAATTGATTAAGATATTACTGTACTGATGAACTATGTCTAAATCAATTGCTATATTGTAGAAATCGATTAGGATGTAGCAATCGATTAGCGTAAGCGTGAGCAAATACGGAAGGGTAAAAATTGAATTGAATAAATGATTATGATTTTAAAATTTACCCATATGATTTTATTATTCTACAACTTTTACTAGATGGTTCAATAATTTGCTGTTTAATTAATACCTTAAATAATTCATAATGTTAATTGATAAAATAAAAAAATAAAAAATAAAAATAAAAATAAGAGACCATTAAAAATTTAAAAAAAAGAAGTCCATCATAATTCTACAAAAATTCTACATCTCACAGTCCACTATTCTAGTCTTCATTTAATTAATACCTTAAATAATTCAAAATGTTGATCGATAAATAAAAATAGGAGGCCATTTAAATTTAAAAAAGAAGCTCATCGTAATTATAAAAAAATCTAGATTTTACATTGATTCCGGTATTATAGTCTTCATTTAATTTAATTAACGGAAAATTACTTAACCGCATAATTAAAATTAACGAATATCCACGTTTTAAAATTATCAAATTACATATCTATTTATTTCCCCTCTAAATTAATAATATCTTAAATTGATTGCTACATTAGCAATCAATTTAAAAATATTCAAATAATTATTACTCTCAATAACATGATATTTGAAATATGAATATAATTAGGAAGACTAGATAAATATATAAAACATGATTCCATGTCATTATGAACTTTTCAAATCCAGTCAATTTCAATTAAAATCGGCTAATGGAGTTACAGAATTTAGAATGACATGAAATCATGTTCTATGTATTTTTCTAGTTTTCCTGATTATATTCATACTTTTAAATATTATTTCCATACTTCATATTGAGAGCAATTTTTTAAAAATGAATCAAATTTTTCGAACACAGTCATGTTCAAAAAATTACTATTCTTAATATGCTTGTGGAAATGATATTTAAGGGCATTGATATAATAAAGAAAACTAGAAAAATACATATGATCTAATTACATATCATTTTGAGCTCTTTAGATTCATCAATCAATTTCGGTCAGAGCCGACTGATGAATTTGGAGAGCTCAGAATGACATAAAACTAGGTATTATATGTTCGTTTAATTTTTCTGATTATATCCATATACTCAAACATTATTTCCATACGCTATATTTAGAACATCAATTTTTTAAACATAAATCAGACCTTTTTTTAATCAATTTTTAGAGTGTAGTAATTGATTCGAGACATTGTTATATTGATGAACAGTACCTGAATCAGTGCCCGAATCGACTACTATAATATAGCAATCGATTAAGAGGAGGCGTGAATGAATACGGAGGAGTAAAAATAAAATTGGATACAAGATCTGATAATTTTAAAATTTACTTTCGTGATTTAGATGTTCAATAACTTTAATTACGGAGTTCAATAATTTTCTGTTTTAATTAATACCTTAAATAATTCATAATGTTGATTGATAAAAAAAATTCCGCATCTTATAATTCTACAAAAATTCTAAGTCTTCCATTGACTCTAGTATTCTAGTTGCCCTACGAATTGGCGCATTTAATACTTTTAATTAATACCTTAAATAATTCACAATGTAATTGATTGATTAAAAAAATAAGAGACCATTCAAATTTTAATAAGAAGTTGTATGTTCCATCATGTACCTGATGTCTGTATATTTATATGTACCTTACTCCATGTTTATGGAGCCGATACTAGGGAATTATTAATGTAGCTTATCTACATTTAATAAGAAGTTGTAAGTAATTTTAAAAAATTTAACATTTATTAACTTGGTTGAATTAGTAGTCCTAGTCTTCTTTTATTCAAAATTGGTAATTTATTTTATTTAAATGATCATATTGTGTTTTCTATTCTTCTAGTAAAATATCTTAATCAACTACCTTTCCTATGGTGCCGTCTCAAATAATTGGATTGCCATCATTTTTTTTTCTTTTGTTTCTAATAATCGATTGGAGCAAAGAGATTGTAGTATTACTAAAACATGACCCTGCTCTAAAATAACTGATAATTCAATTCTCAGGCTCAAAAACTCAGTTTCCATGAATGTAGTTTTGAATAATATATTCTACTTTATGAATTATTCATAGTAGAAAAGTTATATGTCGAGATTTGATATTAAAAAAGAGCCAGCAAAGGATGAAGATGCTTCTCCAATTCAGGCAATACTTTTGATACACAAATGTGACTCATCACCATGTATCTTCATCAATGTAGTTCTGTCTTCTTCATTACTATATTTTGCTTCAAGCGACATGAACATCAACGTGCAGAGGGTTGCAATGTCGAGAAAGTTGCATATGACCCCGTGGAGGATAAAGATGCTCCTCCAATTCTAAGATAACTAGAAGACAATTATACAAGAATCATGGCAATCCAATGTTAGAAGATGAAGAGCAAAAACTAAAAAACTATAACACTCAAAGTAGGAGGAAACTACTTCTTCATATTTTTCTTCATGTCTAAATTGTTAAATCTATAGGGTATTTATAGGGAATACCCAAGATGTATCTACATAAATACATGAACCAATATTAAATGATATACATGCATCATCCAAAGAGTCATTCATGAATCCTCCAAAAGACCTCTAATATTCATGCACACAATATTAAATACTTAATTAATCTAGTTTATAATTTCAACATCCCCTCTTAAACTAGATTTATTACTCCAAGTAAAAAACGTAGCTTCTTGAAATCATCAAATTTCAAGGGTTTCGTGAAGATATCGGCAACTTGATCTTGTGACTTCACGTATTCAAGCTTCACTTCTTCCTTCGATATACAATCTCGAATAAAATGATACCTTGTATCAATATGCTTGCTTCTTTCATGAAACACCGGATTCTTGGCCAATGCAATTGCAGATTTATTATCAACATAAATCTTCGTTGGATCTTCTTGTGACAGATTCAATTCTTTCAACAAACTCCTTAGCCAAATAGCATGGCAAACACAAGAAGTAGCAGCTACATACTCCGCCTCACAAGTAGAAAGAGTCACAATAGGTTGCTTCTTAGAATTCCAAGTAAAAGCTGAATTTCCCATAAAGAAAACAAACCCAGTAGTACTTTTTCGATTATCAATATCACCGGCCCAATCACTATCACAATAGCCAACAAGCATAAAGTTGTCCGAGAAAGCATACAAGATACCATAATTAATTGTACCTTTGATGTAGCGAAGAATTCTTTTGGCAGTTTTCAAATGTGAAGTAGTAGGAGGTTCCATGTAACGACTCACAAGTCCAACGCCAAAAAGAATATCCGGTCTAGTACAAGTTAAATACCTCAAGCTTCCAACAAGACTCTTGAATAAAGTTGGATCAACTTTTTCACCATCTTGATTCTTGTGTGGCTTGATTCCACACTCCACGGGTGTCCCGACCGGCTTACAATTATTCATATCAAATTTCTTGAGAATTTCTTTAGCATATCTTTCTTGAGAAATAAATATGCCATCATCTCGTTGCTTCACTTCAATCCCAAGATAGTAGGACATTATGCCAATATCCGTCATCTCAAACTCCTTTGTCATAGCTCTCTTGAAATCTTCAAACATCTTTGGATTGTTCCATATAAAAATTAAGTTATCCACATACAAGCAAACAAGTAACATATCACCATTTTTATCATTCCTTGCATAGAGAGCATGTTCATGTGGACACTTGATAAAACCATTTGCTTGAAAATATTTATCAATTATGCTATTCCAAGCACGAGGGGCTTGCTTCAAGCCATAGAGAGCCTTCTTCAATTTTAGCACTTTATTTTCTTCATTAGGCACTACATAACCCAAAGGTTGATCAATATAGACTTCTTTCTCCAAGTCTCTATTCAAAAATGCGGATTGTACATCCATTTGATGGATTCTCCAACAGTTTTGAGCTGCAATAGAAATGATCAACCGAATTATTTCAAGACGATCAACAGGTGCAAATACCTCATCATAGTCAATTCCGGCCTTTTGTTTGTACCCCTTGGCAACCAATCTTGCTTTGTATTTTTCAACCTCGCCTTGCGCATTTCTCTTTATTTTGTACACCCACTTCACACCAATTGTGTTCTTTCCATTCGGTAATGATACTAGCTCCCATGTATCATTCTTTGTAATTGCCTTGATTTCTTCATTCATGGCATTTCTCTATTTTTTATCACGAGCGGCATCATCATAACTTATAGGCTCAGTTTCTGCTAGTAAGCAAAATTGAGTAAAATCACCAACATTTACCTCTTCAGTGGCATCATAAATGTCACTTAAACTTCTGAATCTTTGAGGCCCTTCACTTGAGCTTGCTTCATTTGTTTGTGAATCTTGTGGCGGTGGTGTTGGTGGTGGAGTAT
The DNA here is from genome assembly GCF_018446385.1 of Zingiber officinale. NCBI lineage: Eukaryota > Viridiplantae > Streptophyta > Magnoliopsida > Zingiberales > Zingiberaceae > Zingiber > Zingiber officinale. The sequence continues at coordinate 87,252,861 of NC_056004.1, forward strand.
TAGGTGGTGCCATGCCTTCTTCCCCCTCATCATCGTCAAGGAAAGAACTATATCCCCTCTCTTTCTTTGTAGTACTCCACTCCCAAACACCTGCTTCATCGAACTCCACATCTCTGCTTATGACAATCTTCCCATTGATTGGATTATACAACTTGTACCCTTTAGAGCTTTGATCATAGCTGATGAAGAGATACTTTGCACTTTTATCATCAAGCTTTGTTCTTTTCTCATCATGAACATGTGTGTAGGCAATGCTTCCAAAAACCCTCAAGTGTGAAACACTTGGCTTGTATCCATTCCAAGCTTCTTGAGGTGTCATACCATGAACACTTTTGGTGTGACACCGATTCATCAAGTATACTGCACAAGAGACAGCTTCGGCCCAATATTTATTTGGCATATTCTTACTCTTTAACATACTCCTTACCATGTTGAGAATAGTTCGATTCTTCCTCTCTGCTACTCCATTTTGTTGTGGTGAGTATGGAGTCGTCATGGTTCGATGAATGCCATTTTCTTCACAGAAAACCTTGAATTCATTAGATGTGAATTCTCCACCTCTATCAGACCGAAGAGTTTTGATTTGATAGCCACTTTGTTTCTCCACCATTAATTTGAACCTTTTGAAGGTTCCAAACACCTCCGATTTTGCCTTCAAAAAATACACCCAAGTTTTCCGAGAATAGTCATCAATGAAAAGCACAAAGTAATTATTCTCACCAAGTGATGATGGCTTGATTGGTCCGCACACATCCGAGTGTATCTGTTAGGACCAAAAGTAGCTAGAGGGGGGGGGGGGGGGGAATAGCTAGTCGCGTGCCCGTTGTTCGGCGTTGCTTGTTTCTTTGAAGATATGCAGCGGAAAATACAGAAACAACTCACACAACGCTAACACGGTTGGTTTACTTGGTATCCACCTTACAAGAGGTGACTAGTCCAAGGATCCACACCTATACACACACCCTCCACTAAATAAAACTCTCCTTTATGGTAACTACCAAGGGAGGAGAAACCCTACAAGACTCAATACAAGAAGAAGAAAGGGTAGTAAAGAAATACAAGCTTACAAGCTTACAATGAGTGCACAAACCCTAACCCTAGTTTCTTCTTCTTGCTTTGATCCGCCTCTTGACTTGGAAGAGCCTCCAACAACCTTCAAGAACTGGCGATTGCGAGCTTGAGAAGGGCTGTGGAGGAGCTGGTGAAGATCTGAAATGAATCGGTGAAGAAGTGCCGAAGACAACGCTCGCCTGCGGCTCAAATACGACTCAACGGTCGGATCCCGATCGATTCGATTTTTCCCAATCGATCGGGGAGGCTTTGGATCGATCCACGGATCGATCCAGAGCGCCTCTGTGCTATGGAAAAATGCCTGGATCGATCCACGGATCGATCCAGCGCTTATCGCGCGAAGCAGCAGCGTCCCAATCGATCCACTGATCGATTGAGACCTCTGGATCGATCCACTGATCGATCCAGAAGCTTTCTGTTCGCTGGGAAAGGTCTGGATCGATCCACTGATCGATCCAGAGCCTGGATCGATCCGCTGATCGATCCAGCACTTGGTTTTTGCCCAAAACCAAGTCCCAAACCTCCCAAACCAACATCCGGTCAACCTTAACCTGTTGGTATGTCATGCCTAGCATCTAGTCACTCCCTTGACCTGCTAGAACACCCTCACCAAGTGTCCGGTCAATCCCTTTGACCCACTTGGACTTTTCTTTCATGCCAAGTATCCGGTCACTCTCTTGACCTACTTGAACTTTCACCTAGCTTCACTCACTAGGGTTTTCGATCTGCCTAGCTTCACTCACTAGGTCTTTCACCTGGCTTCACACACCAGGATTTCCATCTGCCTAGCTTCACTCACTAGGTCTTTCACCTGGCTTCACTCACCAGGATTTCCATCTGCCTAGCTTCACTCACTAGGACTTTCACAATCAAGTATCCGGTCAACCTTGACCTACTTGACTCTTCTGCAATCAACCTTTCATTGTCAAACATCGAAATCCAAACCAAGACTCAAGCTTGGTCAACCAGGTCAACCTTGACCTAAGGGATATTGCACCAACAATCTCCCCCTTTTTGATGTTTGACAATACAACAATAACACTTACAATACCACATGTAAGTTAGGCTAATCCCATAGCCTCCTTCTTCATGCCACTAGGTAATGAACACATAAGTTAAGCTCTTCATTCTCCCCCTAAGAGGGCAAACTCCCTCTAGGTAATGAAAGTCTAACTTACCCCCTTTCATAAGTCCTTTCATTCTCCCCCTGTTGGCACACATCAACCCATCTTTGAGCACACATTAACCCGTGCCTCAATTTTGGGCACACTTCAACAAATGCCCCATTGTTGAAAACTCTCCCCCTGAAGAGTTGCTCAGCGTTGTTCACAACTTCGCTCGTTGTGACCAACACGATAATGAAGGACCCATTCCCTTCATTTTCAAATAATGCTCGCTCTGGAGCATTAACATGGTCTAATGACCCAAATGAAGGTCCCATACCCTTCATTTATCCTTAACCCTACATTCTTCCTCAATGTAGGCAAATGCCCATCCTTGAGCATTATCCACTTAACGGAAGGTTAACCACCTTCCAAGGTTTATGAAAAATAATTTTCATGCCTTTAAAGAGTTCCTCCCCCTAAAAACATGGTGGTAACTTCTGTCATTGCACCAACAATGACTTGGAATCCCTAATCCTTTAGGAAACCCAAATTTAGAAGCTTTGAGGTTCAAATATTCAAAATTTGAAACAAACCTCACCCTAGACTTCAATATAGTCTTCCTTAACCAATCCATCCTTGTTTTTAACACGAAACCACCCTTTTTATGTATACAAATGTATTTTGATGGGTTTGGAATGGTTACCTAGACTAAAATAGGTTTAAAGATGCTGAAATCAGGCTTTCCCAGCCAAAATCAGTAACTTGGATCGATTGGAGTTAGGTTCCAATCGATTAAACCTTTCTGAATCGATCCACTGATCGATTCAGACTTCCTGGATCGATCGGCTGATCGATCCAGCGAGCTTCTGCTCGCGGGAGACTTGCCTTCTGAATCGATCCACGGATCGATTCAGGCACCCCAATCGATCCATGGATCGATCGGAGGTCTGATAGTTGCTGAATTTCAAAATCAACCAACTTCAGAAATCCCTAGAAAATTCTACAAAAATCCAAAAATCATGAAATTTCGTGTAGGCATTATTTAGAGCATATACTATCAAGAAAAAATAGTTTTCTATGAAAATACTTCATATTTTTCAAAGATTGACACAAACTTGAAAACTTACAACAACTTTAGTGTTTTCTTCAAGTTTGTGTCTAACTATTCAATGATGATTACTATCAAAAGATAGCCTTCACCAAGGTTTTCCAAAATCATTTTGAAAACATTTTCAAAACCAATATCCCACCATGTTCCTTGGGCTTAATGCACATGACTTGTACATTAGCTTTCCCAATGATAGGAAAACACATAACTATGTGTTTTGATGAACTTAAAACTCAAAAGAATGCACTAAATCAATATATTGAGTTTTGTTCATCATCCTAACATCTCACTTGTATCTAATGTGCACTAAAACACATACAAGTCATCTTATAGGTCTTGTGAGATGTGAGATTTTGGTTTTGCCCTATTCTAGGGATCATGCATATCTATCTAGGCATTTTAGAGATATTAGACATCCACCTAGGATGTCACTTGTTAATAAGTGTTGTTAAATGTCATTTGTCCTTAATTACAAGGAATTAAACTTAATGCATGATAATGTTATGGCATACATCAAAAAGAAATAATTTTCCAAAAGAAAATATCCTATAACTACATGATGTATGAATGTCATGACATGGTATTTTTGGATTTTTCATAATAAAACATGAATGCAAAAATAGACATGATGTCATGGCATATGATGGGCAAACAATCATGGCAAGGTTTAGCATAAATAAAATATGCCTAGATTTCCTATCTAAGTATCCTTAATCACTTAGCTATTTCCACTTGTTTTAACTTAAAACATTAAACCTAGATTGCCCTAAATGCTTCAAAGAAGTGCCAAAACCTAAATTGACATTTCCATTTCTCTTGATTTGTTTATGCCACTTAAACATTAAGCATATCCTCAAATGTTGGCATATTCCATTTTTACTCAAGAGTGAAAACGTAAATCAAGGTCCGGATTGCCTTAAATTTCTAAGAGAATACCAAAATCCCAACTTGGTATTTCTATAGATTTTCTCAATTTATGTCATTTAAGATAAAATCAATTTTTCCACCATTAGGCACATTTTACTCTTTCAAAGAGTAAATAATAATTCCATTTCATTTTCAAAGGTTAACAAAAACCTTGAAAATGCTCCTTGAGTGTCAATTTCCTCAAAGTTGGGTTAACTACCCTTCTAATCGGAGTTGACACTCTCTAACCCATCTATGGGGTAGAGAAAATGCTCCTAGGAACCCAACACCTATTGGTGCTCCTTGGATGCTCTAGGTACTCACTAGGGATTACTTCCCTAGATACCTTCCTAGTGACCTTGTTGGGCTTCTTAGAAGCCTTGGTCACATTTTCTAGGTCAACTCTAGGGATAGCCTCCCTTGTGACCTTGTTAGTGACTTTCTTAGACTTCTTAGAAGTCTTAGTCACATTTATCGCAAAAATACTCTTAGGGATGACTTCCCTAGTATTCTTGGCTTGACCACTGGACCTAAAGTTTGTTCCATAACTATATGGAACTCTATGGTAGGAGGGCACATCCTTCTTAGCCTTTGGTTTATATCCCAATCCTCTATGGCCATTTGATGGCTTTGATTTTCCTAGCCCTAGGTATTGCTCATTTTGCCCTTGTAGAATATTTTCCATCCTTTTTAGGGTCTTTTCCATTTTATCAAGTCTTGACCTCAAGACTTGATTTTCTATCATTAAATCCTTATGTTTTGGTCCATGAGCATTTTTGTTCTTGGGCATGTATCTATTATCCTTAGTGTTCCCGCCCAAGTGTCTATCTACCTTCCTAACCTTAGGTTGGGTAGTTTTGGCATGTAGGACCACATGCTTTTCCTTAAAGCCTTCATGCTTTCTATTCTTATGGTAAATTGCATTAAAATGATAAAAATTAGAACTATCATGCTTTTTATCATAATGTAAAGGGGTAGGCTCAATAAATGTTACCTTCTTCTTTACCTTGGAGGCTCCCCCTTGACTAATGCCTCCTTGAGCCTTGACCATCTTCTTCCCCTTGGGGCATTGACTTCGGTAATGCCCCTTTTGGTTGCACAGAAAGTACACAATGTGCTCCTTGCTCTTTTTTGTTCCAGGGATGGTCTCCTTGAGCTTCTCCTTGCCTTTTTGTGCCATTTGGCCATTTTTCTTGGCCAATTTGGGGCACTTGCTCTTGTAGTGCCCATGTTCCCTACATTCAAAACATATAATATGATTCTTATTATTTATTGAACTATTTATACCTTCTTGTGTAGGGGTGGCACTTGCTCCTCCATTTGATATGAATGTAGAGGCTTCCTCTTGATCCAAACTCGATTTCCCTCCAATTGATTTATCTTGACTTGTGGAGGTGGAAGCTTCTTCATCCTCTTCTTCTCTTGACCCGGATGTGGAGGATTCTCCTTCTTCTTGATCCGGTGTCACCAAGAGTTGCTCCCCCTCAATCCTAGAGGTGGAGGCTTCACCTTCTTCTTCATCCTCTTGTACATGAAACAAGGAATATGTTCCTTCCTTGCTCTTTTGATTACACTCCCTTGAGAATGAAGCTTCTTGGATTTCCTCTTCTTCGGAATTTGAGCATCTCTCAACTTCGGAGTCCTCCTCTTGATCTTGCTCCAATGAGTCGCCCTCTTTGGATTCTTCTTGGTTAGGTACAGTGGAGGGGATCTCTTCATGAAGCTTGGCCAATTTGCTCCATAAATCCTTTGCATCTTCAAATTCTCCAATTTTGCAAAGGATGGTGCTTGGCAATAAATTTACCAAAAGCTTGGTCACTTTGTCATTTGCCTCGCACCTTTGGACTTGCTCTGAGCTCCATTTTATTTTCTTGAGAAGCTTTCCCTTGGAGTTTGTTGGAGCCTTGAAGCCTTCCATAAGAGCAAACCATTGCTCTATCTCCATCATAAGAAAATTTTCGATTCTTGATTTCCAAGAATCGAAGCTTGTGGATGTGTATGGTGGAGCCACCCTTGTATCAAATCCAAGTCCATCTTGGAATTGCATCTTGAAGTTGAGCTTCTTGAATTCTTTGACTTTGATGAATTTGCTCCAACTTCTTCACCCTCTAGCTTTGCTTGTTATGTTTGCCCTTTCCGGCGGTGATTCCGGTGAAGAGCAACCTGGCTCTGATACCACTTGTTAGGACCAAAAGTAGCTAGAGGGGGGGGGGGGGGGGGAATAGCTAGTCGCGTGCCCGTTGTTCGGCGTTGCTTGTTTCTTCGAAGATGTGCAGCGGAAAATACAGAAACAACTCACACAACGCTAACACGGTTGGTTTACTTGGTATCCACCTCACAAGAGGTGACTAGTCCAAGGATCCACACCTACACACACACCCTCCACTAAATAAAACTCTCCTTTATGGTAACTACCAAGGGCGGAGAAGCCCTACAAGACTCAATACAAGAAGAAGAAAGGGTAGTAAAGAAATACAAGCTTACAAGCTTACAATGAGTGCACAAACCCTAACCCTAGTTTCTTCTTCTTGCTTTGATCCGCCTCTTGACTTGGAAGAGCCTCCAAGAACCTTCAAGAACTGGCGATTGCGAGCTTGAGAAGGGCTGTGGAGGAGCTGGTGAAGATCTGAAATGAATCGGTGAAGAAGTGCCGAAGACAACGCTCGCCTGCGGCTCAAATACGACTCAACGGTCGGATCCCGATCGATTCGATTTTTCCCAATCGATCGGGGAGGCTTTGGATCGATCCACGGATCGATCCAGAGCGCCTCTGTGCTCTGGAAAAATGCCTGGATCGATCCACAGATCAATCCAGCGCTTATCGCGCGAAGCAGCAGCGTCCCAATCGATCCACTGATCGATTGAGACCTCTGGATCGATCCACTGATCGATCCAGAAGCTTTCTGTTCGCTGGGAAAGGTCTGGATAGATACACTGATCGATCCAGAGCCTGGATCGATCCGCTGATCGATCCAGCACTTGGTTTTTGCCCAAAACCAAGTCCCAAACCAACATCCGGTCAACCTTAACCTGTTGGTACGTCATGCCTAGCATCTAGTCACTCCCTTGACCTGCTAGAACACCCTCACCAAGTGTCCGGTCAATCCCTTTGACCCACTTGGACTTTTCTTTCATGCCAAGTATCCGGTCACTCTCTTGACCTACTTGAACTTTCACCTAGCTTCACTCACTAGGGTTTTCGATCTGCCTAGCTTCACTCACTAGGTCTTTCACCTGGCTTCACACACCAGGATTTCCATCTGCCTAGCTTCACTCACTAGGTCTTTCACCTGGCTTCACTCACCAGGATTTCCATCTGCCTAGCTTCACTCACTAGGGCTTTCACCTGGCTTCACTCACCAGGATTTCCATCTGCCTAGCTTCACTCACTAGGACTTTCACAATCAAGTATCCGGTCAACCTTGACCTACTTGACTCTTCTGCAATCAACCTTTCATTGTCAAACATCGAAATCCAAACCAAGACTCAAGCTTGGTCAACCAGGTCAACCTTGACCTAAGGGATATTGCACCAACAGTATCAACTCCAATGGATGTTGAGCCCTTGTTAAAGACTCCTTAGGAAAACTTTTCCTCGCTTGCTTGCCAAAAAGACATCCTTCACAAAGTTGATTAGGATGGTTTATGGAAGGCAATCCTTTCACCATTCTTCGTCTGCTCATCATTGTCAGCCCATCGAAGTTCAAATGCCCAAATCTCATGTGCCATAGCCAAGATGAATCTTTGAAACAAGATTTCAAACACATAGGAACATCACTTTGAATATTTAGCAAAAACATTCGGTTCTTTGTCATGGCCACCTTAGCAAGCAATCTTCCACTTTCATCTTTCAATGTCAAGTATTTATCTTTTAGGTGAATATCATAATTCTTTTCCAATAATTGGCCCAAACTCAAAATGTTACTTTTCATGGCCGGCACATAAAACACATTGGAAATTAATTGATGACTTCCATCTTTTGAACGAATCAAAATCGTACCTTTTCCTTTCACTTGAACTTTCGAAGAGTCGCCAAAAGTTATATCTCCATTGGTTGATTCATCAAGTTCCACGAACAAATTTTCTCCTTCCGCAAATGTGGTTACTTGCACCGGAATCAAGATACCATGTGCTCTCATTCTCATCTTGATCATTTTTGCAAGCTAGAAGCAAAGTAGGACCCAAATCTTCTTTTGCATCATTGCACTCCGCAAAATTATTTGTCTCCTCCATATTATTTCTACATTCCCAAGAATAGTGGCCAAGACGATGACAAGTAAAACACTCAACTTCAGATTTGTCATACCTCATTTGATGGCCTCCACGACTTCTACCTCTTCCACGACTTCTTCTTTGATTGAAGTTTTGACTCCTCTCATTATTATATGAGGTGTTTTTGTCACCTCGTCCACCTCTTCCATGATCACGACCTCGACCTTGGCCTTGCCCTCGAGATCCTCCACGTCCGCGGCCTCTTTGGGATGTGCCTTGGAATGTGTCCTTCAATGATAGCTTTGCTTTCAAAGCTTGTTCAACCGATTCTTGAACCGGTTTTATCAATCTTTCTTCATGTGCTTGTAAAGATCCGGCAAGTTCATCAACGGTCATGGTGTCTAGATCTTTAGACTCTTCGATGGCAACCACGATATAATTAAATTTTGGATCCAAAGATCTCAAAATTTTTCCAACAATTCGATCATCTTTCATATCATCTCCATATCTTTTCAATTGATTAGTGACAACCAATACTCTTGAAAAATAATCTGAAATGGATTCGAAATCCTTCATGCGTAGAGATTCAAACTCTCCTCTCAATGTTTGGAGACGTACCTTCTTCACTTTATCAACACCTTTAAATGAAGCTTGAAGAGTTTCCCATGCTTGCTTGGAAGTAGTTGCCGCAGCAACTTTCTCGAACATCTTTTCATCCAAACTTTGATGGATGAGGGTGAGCGCCTTTTGGTCCTTCTTCTTGGTGGATGCCACATTTTCATCAACGCCATTCTCCACAGGATCCCAAGCTTCATATGATCCAAGCAAAGCCTTCATTCTTATGCACCAATTATCATAATTTTCCTTGGTGAGAGATGGAACAACAAATGGGGTTCCATTCGACATCTTCTTCAAGCTTTGTCTCCAAACACAAATGGTGGCTCTGATACCACTTTGTTAGAAGATGAAGAGCAAAAACTAAAAAACTATAACACTCAAAGTAGGAGGAAACTACTTCTTCATAATTTTCTTCATGTCTAAATTATTAAATCTATAGGGTATTTATAGGGTATACCCAAGATGTATCTACATAAATACATGAACCAATATTAAATGATATACATGCATCATCCAAAGAGTCATTCATAAATCCTCCAAAAGACCTCTAATATTCATACACACAATATTAAATACTTAATTAATCTAGTTTAAAATTTCAACATCCAATTCATCAATGTAGTTCTGAATAATATATTCTCCTTCATCACCCATTGCGAACATCAACGAGCAGAAAATTGCAATGTCGAAAAAGTCGCATTTGAAGTTCCATGTGACGTTGAAGATGAGCCGGTAGAGGATGAAGATGCATGATCTCCATGAACCCTACTGCTGGCATCTATGAACGTAGGTCTTGTTGGCTGAAGAGCATCATCAGTTTGGTTCAGCAGGAGAACTACAATCTCCGACATGGTTGGCCTTGCAGCAACCGTAGCCTGGGTGCAGAGAAGAGCAATCTTAATGATCTTTTTAACTTCTTCTGGTGAATACTCACTAGGATCCAATGTTTCATCCACCATCTCCAATAACTGATCTCGTTCGTATAATTTCCAGGCCTGTTTAAGAAAAGGAACCAGATGAAGGATCAGAGCATATTTGTGATGAAAAAAGTAGATTCAGATACAAAACAAGTTTGATGTATCTCATCTCCTATCGAATATTTGTGATAATAGCAACCGTCATTACCCATTCAAGAAGATATTGAGTAACAGGTTCAAGTTTTATGTCATTGCACTTCCGGCCGCTGATTATTTCAAGGACAACAACGCCATAGCTATATGTATCAACCTTTTCAGATAACTGCCCGCGAATTGCATACTCAGGTGCTGTATATCCGCTGCATGATGCATCGAGAACTTTGAATCAGTAGATGCACGCTTTCCTTAATGCATCATAAAAGAAAGAATTGCGTAACAATTACCAAAGAAAATGATTGCAGATGAATAACAATACCAAAGAATGCCAAATAATATTAAGACTTACAAAGTGCCAGCAAATATAGTTGTAAGGTGACTCTTATCCTTAGGCAGAAGTCGTGCCAGCCCAAAATCGGCAACCCTTGGCTGGAAATAATTATCGAGTAGAATGTTGCTGCATTTTATATCGCGGTGTATGATACAAACATGAAATTCTTGATGCATATAAGAAAGACCACGAGCCGCCCCAACAATTATACTAAATCTCTGCCTCCAGTTGAGGAACCCACGTTTATCGCCTTTCAAATGATTTTTAAACAATACCGAGGCTCATATTAAACAACAAAGCATACAATTCAAAGCGAAATGTAAATTGCTTGTATGTGAAAAATAAGGAGTTACCGAATATGAACTTGTCAAGGCTGCCATTTTCCATATACTCATAGACAAGAAGAAAATCATCGCGTTTGCTAGAATATCCAAGCAGACGAACTAAATTTCTATGGTGAATATTGCTAATGAGCTTCACTTCGCTTTGAAAATCAGCTCGTGCTCTACTGGTTTGAGCAATTGCCAGCCGCTTAACAGCGACTGTTCTCCCATCTTTAAGACAACCCTGTAAAAATTAAAATTGTCAGTATATCTACATTCATCCTGTTAGTATAAATATAGTATGGATATGATTATACTACCATCTTTCTTTTTCTATTTTCTGTTGATAAAAATAAAAAAGACCACATACTTTTTTCAAAATCTTCACTTGGAAATTATGATTCATCAAGAAAGCAACAACTTTAACAATTCAAGACTTCACCTTGTACACATCTCCGAATCCTCCTTCTCCTAGTTTATTTTTTTCACTGAAATTATTTGTAGCATTTTTTAGATGCTTGTAATGGAAATTTAGCGAACCCTGTAACTTGGTTCCTCCCAATGCATCTCCTGCTCAAAGATAACCTCGTGAGAACTATTTAAACAAGAATCGATAAAGGCACGGCCAGTAAAAGAATGAGAATCAATATGAGAACCCTTGAATCTGCTTTGGCAACAAAATGCTAATTAAAATAAGCACAACAAATGGTCTTGAACAAACACAATGCTCAGCTTGACAATGTGCATGTTTAATTGGAATGACAGACAATCAATCTTAAACACCTCTTTATACTTCAAACCCAAGTAAGCTCCACCTGTTGATGTTCATCAACAAAGCTAAGGAGGAGCTGATTCAACATAGCGACAATAGATCGGGTTGCACAAGCTAATAGAATGATGAAAGATAAATATTATCTCAAACAAAGAGTTGTATCAGCATCGATCATGTACCTATAGAAATCTCTCTCCCTATATATCTATTTATCTACTATCTATCTATGGATATAAATATTAGCATCTAAATCATAAACAAGATTGAGCTTCTATGACACCAGAAACTGGAACAAGAATAGGAACTTGGTAATTTATTACACTATCTCAACCCTAATCAAACAAAATGATGATTATTGATGTTATTAGTAGGCACATGAAGAAGATAAGAAGTCCATACTCGATGGAAAATTAGCAGATCAATAAAGATAAGCTCAGATTCATAAACCTTCAGAAGGACTTCGCTGATCTCTGGATCTTCTGATCCACAGAAGAGATGTGAACCCGAGGAGAAGCAACAGGCCGCCTACTCCTCCAGCAACTCCCCCAATTAGGGCTCCCTTGTTGCTCGATTTCGCTCTTCCTGTGTTCCATCATCACAATTCCGAGCTTCAAGTCGAAATAAAAATCACCTTTTTTATATTTGAAACAAAAAAAATGGTGAACTTGTCAATAGAGGAGTCGTCACAGCACCTGAATTGATCATGTAAGGCGATAGGTCCACCGTTCGATTGGCCGGGAAGAAGGACTCGTCGGAGTACCTCATGAAGCATAAGGGCTCCAGCGCCCTCCCGTCGACGCCTGGCAGGCACAGCATCACGTTGCCGGCCGCCGCTGCCAGGCACTGCTGGCACCCTTCCTCGCTCACAGTCTCCACGCACTGCGCTACAGCGAACACTCCCACCCTCTTCGCCGCCGCGAAAAACTCCGGGATTCTCGGCGTGGCAGCGCTCAAATCCGCCACCAGCGACCTCACCGCGGTGGTGAATCCTCCGGTAGCTGCGTTGCGGCCGCCGCACGAGTTCCCGTTCTCGGCGGGCGTCACCTGGTCGAAAAAGGGGATGCTCTCGTAGCGGAGGAAGCAGCCGTCGTAGATGACCCGGCCACCGTAGGCGGGACCGCAACTGCGAATGCGGCCTTCGGCGACGGAGAAGCACGCGAGGCAGTCGGCGGCAGAGAGGTAACCGCGGCACTGAAACAGGGCGTAGACAGACTGCACGGCGGGGCGGTGCGCGGTGGCGAAGAGAGAGGAGTTGCTGCCGGAGATGGAGGAGCGGAGATCGGCGAGGGTGTCGTTGAATGTTACTGCGAAGGCGGAGGCGTTGGTGACAGCGTACGAGCTGCAGCCGTTTCGGAGGAAATTGGTCTGGGGGTCACCGGCGGTTACACAACTCCATAGTAAAAGCACCACGAACCTAATAGCGGATTTCATGATGCAGATCGGGTTACACGACTCGATAGTAAAAGCACCACGAATCTTCTCTACCGACTACCTGTACGGTAGAGAAGATTGGCCTTCCTTCTATGAAGACGATGAAGTTGTGGATTAAATAAATATGAAGTATTATTCAGTCAAAACGAATCAACAATAACGTTAGAGCTATCAGACGGGCAAATTCGTGGCGGGACGGGATGGGTCGGCCCATGACGGGCTAAGGCGGGTTGCGGGTTTGGCGGGCCAATCCGCTGGCCCATCAAAATTTTTTAAAAAAATTAAAAAATATTTCATATCTTCAACATTTTACTTCAAAAAAGTTTTCTACAATTAAATGTATACATAAACATGTATTTTAAATATAAATGAACACAAATGAGTACTTATGTTGGATGAAAAGTACTATTTTTATTTCAAAATTATAACAAAGAAAGATAATAAATTGGCCTAAAACTTAGCTTACATGTGTTTTTCAACCCGCGGGTTAACCCAAGTCCGAGCGGGCCAACCCGCGCGGATCGCGGGCTTAGGCGGGTCAGCCCACGGCGGACTTGGGTTGATAAAATTTCAACCCAACCCGCTTAAATTGTTTGGCGGGGTGGGCCAACTTGATGGGCCCAACCCAAATTGACGGCTCTGTTATTAGATGATACGGATTATGATGAATGAGCGCAGGTTGTGACGTGAAAGTTAAATAAGATGACTCATGATTAAAATCAAGATAATACGATAGACCACGGTAATTTACAAAAGGATGTATGTAATGTTCTAAATTTATCAAAAGATGTACATTATTTTGATATTTATCAAAGAACGTATTTTTTAAGTACATTTTCTATTTTATCCTCATGATAATTTGATTTTTTTTTTTATGATTTTTCTCTTCTCCACTGTATTTCTCTCTCTTCTCTTTTTTGTATCGACGTGCAGAACATACGAATAACATTAGTCAATTTTTTAATAACATTTTAATACATTTAAAGAAGCAAAAATAAACAATGAATAACATATTTGAACTCCTTGAAATTTCAGAAATCCACTAGAACTAAAATACCATATTTGAACTCCTTGCAATATCAGAAATCCATAGGAACTGAAATGAGTGCAATCGGATCTCACTAGGTCCATCAGTGGGTTTTGACCGAAACCCACTGATTGAACCTAGAGAACCAACGTGGGTTTGATATGAAATGTTCCAAATGTATGTGTCCAAATCGTTCCTGGTAGTACCTCTAAGATTATAGATATTGGGACACACAATCTTGGATGAATAGTTGGGTCTGTGTGGATTACTATTCGTCAGTTTGAATTTCAGTACTAGACTAATTAAATTTTTGGTTATGAAGAGTCAATGCAGCCATGATTCAAGACAAGCAAAATGTTACATTCTTAGCTATTATTGTATTCTTTGGTGCAGTATAATGTCACATAATGATCTCCTCATACATTAATTACTTCCGGAAATCTGTAATGTTATGATACAAGAACATTTGTTGTGGATTACCATCCTTAGTGCTATATTTTTAGGATATTTTTACTTTATGATAAATAATGACAGAACCTTATGTATTGTATTGAGACAGCAAAATCATGATTGTGAATTTAGTTTTAAAAATAAGGGAATAGTGATCAAACTTTTTTTACTTTTCTTCCCAGAAATATAGAAAAAATTGAAAAGTATAAATAATATAAAAATAAGTACCTACAAACTATTCATTAGTTTGTCATATTTTTATAACAAAATCATTCAACATCCCTTTACCTTTCTTGTGTATTAAAATAACTACTAGTGTTTATCTCAACTATGTATCATTAAAGGTGCTATTAATCCTCATTGATAGAGAACCTAAATTTTTATTTATATGTCAGTTGAGTCTGATATTATTCCATATCAAATCCACGTTGGGCCTGATATGAGTCCATATCAGGCCCAACGTGGCCTTTTTTTTTGCCGATTCTTTGATTTTATATATTAATATCTATTAAAAGCCGAAATAAATAATGGAGACCATATTTGAACTTCTTACAATATCATAAATCCATAGGAACTGAAATGGGTGCAATCGGAGCTCTCTAGGTCCATCAGTGGATTTTGACCGAAACCAACTGATGGACCTAGAGAGCTCCGATTGCATCCATTTCAGTTCCTATGGATTTCTGATGTTGCAAGGAGTTCAAATATGGTGTCCATTATTTATTTTGACTTTTAATAGATATTATATATAAAATCAAAGAATCGACAAAAAAACCCACGTTGGACCTGATATGGAATGATATCAGGCCCACGTTGAGCCTGATATGATTCCATATCAGGCCCAACGTGGACGTTTTTGATGAATCTTTCATTTTACATGTTAACATTTATGAAAAGCCAAAATAAATAATGAACACCATATTTGAACTCCTTGTAATTTTAGAAATCCATAGAAACTGAAATGGGTGCAATCGGAGCTCTTTAGGTCCATTAGTGGGTTTTGACCGAAACCCATTGATGGACCTAGAGAGCCTCGATTACACTCATTTTAGTTCCAGTGGATTTCTGAAATTTCAAGGAGTTCAAATATGCTATTCATTGTTTATTTTTGTTTCTTCAAATGTATTAAAATGTTATTAAAAAATTGACTAATGTTATTCATATGTTCTGCATGTCGATACAAAAAAGAGAAGAGAGAGAAATACAGTGGAGAAAAGAAAAACCGTAGAAAAAAAATCAAATTGTCATGAGGGTAAAATAGGAAATGCACTTAAAAAAGTGCGTTCTTTGGTAAATATCAAAGTAACGTACGTCTTTTGGTAAATTTATATCTCTACATGCGCCCTTTGGTAAATTATCGAAAAAGATAACATTTCCTCATCTAATTTTAATTAATCATCAAATAAAAAGGTATTTTAATTTAATCAGACTGAGTCATAATCTAGTTGGGGAGAGACAGTCAGTCCTTAAGCCAAACGAACCGAGAAGTTAGATGTTTTAAGGATGGCCAGATCTTAGGACAACCAAGATTAAGGCTAGTCAACCATTTTCCATTGTGCTCAGCGTGTTATCTCTATAGGTTTCAGACAGGAACAAATTTGACATCGTCTGTGGAAATTTTTGCTTGAATATGAGAATCAGAGATGGAGGAAGCTGGAAGACTCACTACTATTACTTTAACGCAAGAGTACCTAGAGCTACTCATCAATGCTCGAGTCTAAAGATTGCTACAACAATAACAACAACAGGAAGGAGCCATTAGTGGTACTCTTCCATCACCTAATCCCGTCACATCTACAACGGCTCAACAAAGGGAGAGAATGGCTAGAGAGGAAGGCCCGGCTCACTTGGCGTGTGCGTCTCACTCACTAGCTCCCCGCCACCGAGCTCTTTTTTGCATGTCGCCTGAGCATATGGATCAAGAAGGACCGCACCGGGATGTTGGTTGCTACTCGGAAAACTTAGAGGTTCCACTGTACAAAAATTTTGTACAAAGGTCTGAACCTTTTCCTAGCTACCATGTGTTCTTTTAAATTAAATTTTTGATCGCCTGCGGAACTTAACACGTTTGATACAAAACTTAATCTATTTGTTCTTTTAGGTTTTGACTTGGATCTCCTGCGGAACTTAACACGTTCGACCCAAATCACCTTAAGTTATTAATTCCATTAAATATTAATTTCCATAATTGGTTCCCAGTACTGACGTGGCGAGGCACATGACCTTCTTGGATATGGGAGCAACCACCACCGACTAGACAAAACCTTTTATGGAAAGCTAATATTTAATTTCCTAAAATAACTTTAGGTTAACCGAAAAGAACAATCAAATCACAAGGAAAAATAAAACAAAAGAACACATCATCGAAAAACATATTCGAAATACTAGAATCGTAAGCCTCTTGTATTTGGTATTATTTCCATAAATAACTAGCATGATGCGGAAAGGAAAAATTACTAGCTATACCTTCTAGAAAGACCTCTTGATCTTCTACCGTATTCCTCTTCTAACCTCGGACGTTGTGTGGGCAACGTTCTTCCGAGATGAGAAACCACCAATCACCTTCTTCTTCCTTGCAAGTTTCGGCCATCAAAACATCTTCTAGGATGAAGAGGTTCGGACACCACCACCATGCTCCAAGGGATGCTAGAAACGAGGCTTGCTTTCTCTCCTTCTTCTCCTTCCTTGATCCGGCCACTAACAAAAGCTCCACCAAGAGAGAAGTTTCGGCCAACAAGAGGAGAGGAGAGAAATAGGGCCGGCCACACCACCAAGGAAAAGAGGGAGAAAAATAGAATAGAGTCGTTAGCCTTGAAGCCTCCTCTACCCCCTCTTTTATAATCCTTGATCCTGACAAATAAGGAAAATTTAATAAAAATTTCCTTAATTCTTTTTCCATTGAAAAGGAAAAATTATTTAATTAAAATAATTTTCTTTCTCAATTTTATTTGGCCGGCCACATAAAAGCTACAAACAAGGAGAGTTTTAATTAATTAAAACTTCCTAATTTGTCTCCAGAAATTTATAAAATTTCTCCAATAATTTAATCCCTTCATGATTGGTTTATAAAAAGGAAATTTAATAAATTAAAATCTTTCTTTTAAACATGTGGATAAAAAAAAAGTTATCTCTAAAAATTAAAATATCTTTTAATCTACAAATAAGGAAAGATATCAAATCTTTTCTCAATCTCTTGTAGAAACTAATAAAAGAGAATTATTAATTTTTAAACTTTCTTTTAAATCATGAACATGGTTAAAAAGGAAAGTTTTCTTAAAATTTAAAATCCTCCTTTAATCAACAAATAAGGAAAGATTTCAAATTTTAAACTCTCTTTTAAACATGTAGATGATTTACAAATAAGGAAAGTTTTTACCAAAAATTAAAACCATCCTTTTAAACTACAAATAAGGAAAGAGATTAATCTCTTCTCTTAATCTTTTGTAGAAAACTATAAAAGGAAATTTTTAATTTTTAAACTTTCTTTTAAAATCATGATATCCACATAAGAAATAATTTCAATAAAAAACCTTTTTAATATTCTAGTGGCCGGCCACCTAATCTTGGGACCCAAGCTTTGGCCGGCCACCTACATGGCTCATCCACTTGGTCTTGGCCGGCCCTAGCTTGGGTTCCAAGCTAGCTTGGCCGGCCCCATTAGATGGGTAAGAAGGTGGGTATAAATCTCTATATACTAGAGGCTACGATAGGGACTGAGAGGAGGAATTGGTTTTGGTCTCCCGATGAAATTAAGCATCCCGTGTTCACCCCGAACACACAACTTAATTTCATCAATAATAATTCATTCCACTAAAGAACTATTATTGAACTACCGCACCAATCCCAAATTACATTTTGGGCTCCTTCTTATTATGAGTGTGTTAGTCTCCCTGTGTTTAAGATAACAAATGTCCACTAATTAAGTAAATTACTAACAACTCGCTTAATTAATATCTAGCTCCAAGAGTAGTACCACTCAACTTCATCGTCATGTTGGACTAAGTCCACCTGCAGGGTTTAACATGACAATCCTTATGAGCTCCTCTTGGGGACATTCTCAACCTAGATCACTAGGACATAGTTTCCTTCTATAATCAACAACACACACTATAAGTGATATCATTTCCCAACTTATCGGGCTTATTGATTTATCGAACTAAATCTCACTCATTGATAAATTAAAGAAATAAATATCAAATATATGTGCTTGTTATTATATTAGGATTAAGAGCACACACTTCCATAATAACTGAGGTCTTGGTTCCTTTATAAAGTCAGTATAAAAGGAACGACCTCAAATGGTCCTACTCAATACACTCTAAGTGTACTAGTGTAATTATATAGTTAAGATAAACTAATACCTAATTACACTACGACCTTCCAATGGTTTGTTCCTTTCCATCTTGGTCGTGAGCTACTGTTTATAATTTATAAGGAACCGATAACATGATCTTCTGTATGTGACACCACACACCATGTTATCTACAATATAAATTAATTGAGCAACTACATTTATCATAAATGTAGACATTTGACCAATGTGATTCTTATTTCTAGATAAATGTTTATACCAAAAGCTAGGCTTTTAGTATACACTCTAACAATCTCCCACTTATACTAAAAGACTATGCTGCCATACATCTGATTCCCAACCCTTCAACATGCCCATCAAAAGCTCTTGCCTTATGGACCTTAGTGAAAGGATCTATAGATCATCACCTGATGCAATCTAGGCAGCAACAACTTCTCCTCGTTTATACGATTTCTCGTATTGGGTGGTACTTGCGCTCTATTGTGTTTACTTGCCTTATAGACTTATGGTTTCTTCGAGTTTGCTACTGCACCAACATTATTACAATAAATTGTAACAATCTTTGGACAAACCAGAAATCATATCTAAGTCTATCTTGAGGTTATTGAGTCATTCAGCTTTTATGGCTACCTCAGAGGCTTGCCATATACTAAGCTTCTATGGTGGAGTCCAGAAAAACACCTATGCTTATCACTCTTCCATAGTTATGACTTTACCTCCTAAAGTAAACACAAAACCCCGAGGTTGACTTATTATTATCCCTATCCGATTGGAAGTCAAAATCCATGCAACCCACTAGGACCAAATTAACTGCCTTGTAAGCTAGCATATAATCTCTAGTTCCTCTAAGGTATTTCAATATATGCTTTACTGCATTCCACTGTCCTTGTCTAGGGTTACTTTGATATCTGCTAACTATGCCCTTGGCAAAACAGATTTCTGATCTCGTGCATAGCATATATTAGGCTTCCGATAGCCGAAGCATAAAGAACTGCCTTTATTTCCTTTATCTCCTTTGATGTCTACAGAGACATATCTTTAGATAAAGTTACTCCATCCTAAAAAAGTAAGAAACCTTTCTTGGAGTTTTGCATGCTTAAAACGAGCAAGGATTTTTCCGATGTATAAAGCTTGGAATAAGTAAAATATTCTTTTCTTGCGATCTCTTATTACTTTGATCTCAAGAATATATACATTCTCCCAAGTCCTTTATATCGAATTGTTTGGACAACCATACCCTTACTTCTGACAACATTTTGATATTGTTTCCAACTACCAAAAATGTTATCTACGTATAGTACAAGAAATATCACCACGCTTCCATCACACCTTTTGTATACACAAGACTTATCCAGTTACTAAATGAATCCAAAGGTCTGGATTACTTTGATAAACTGGATGTTCCAAGACCTTGAAGCTTTGTATCAGTCCATAGACTGATTGAGCTTGCACAAGATGCTCTTAGCCCTTTGCAATGAACCCTTCTGGTTGCTTTATATGGATGCTTTCTTCAAGACTTCCATTAAGGAATGCTGTCTTGACATCCACTTACCAAATAGATAAAAGAATCCGGATAGACTTAAGCATGGCTACCAGTGAAAAAGTTTCCTTTTTCATCTAGCCTTGCTTTGAAAGTTTCTACCTTCCTGTCTATCCCTCTTTTCCTATTATAGACCTTTTTATACCCAAAGGCTTTTACACCATTTGGTGGTTCTACAAGCTTCCAGATTTTATTAGAATACATATATTCTAATTCTGTTATTCATTACTCTTTGCCAAGATATTGCATCTTTATCTTGGAGTGCTTCGTCATATGTCCGGAGATCAGGTTCATGTCATCCAGGGATCGAGTCCAAAAACTCTCCCAAAACATGAATCTTTTTAGGTTGCCTAACAACCCTCCTACTACGACAAGACACTTTCTGCAATTGTGTATCATTTGTGATACGTGTTGCAGTTTCCTTGTGGTATCTCATCTTGTACAATTGGTACTAGATTAGACATGTCTTTTATTATTTCCTTAAGAACAAGTTTTCTTATGGGCACATGGTTTATTACATAGTCCTTTTTCTAAAATTGGTCATTGATGCTAACAATGACCTTTTGATTTTTAAGACTATAAACCTACTTTCATTTCTCTAGGATAACCCACAAACAAGTGAATTCCTGTCCAACTTATCATTGTCTCTCTTCAGCATATGTGCTGGACTACCCAAATCCAAATATGCTTCAAAATAAGCTTACGCCTATTCAGCAATTCTATATGAGTTGAGAGTTCTGACTTTGGAAGGTACTATGTTCACTTCCGTTTTCAGAGTATATCCTTAAAATGAATTTGGTAAAATAACTCATCATCAATCTACTTATTTCCATAAGAGTCCTATACCTTCTTTCTACTACACCATTCTGTAGATGTGTACCAGGTGAAGTTAGTTTGGATTGAATCCCTACTTCTGATAAGTGACTCCTAAATTCTCCCAAGAAGTACTTGCCACTATGATTTCACCATAGTGTCTTTTTACATTGTCGTTTCTCCACATCAGCCTAGTACTCTTTGAACTAATCAAAGTACTTAGTCTTGCGGTACATTAAGTAAATTTATTTGTATCTTGAATGGTTGTCTATAAAATAGACGAAATATTCAATACTACCTCTTGTCATAGGATCACACAAATCAGAATGAACCAATTTCAACATATCTTTGACTCCATACCCCTTAGACTTGAAAGCTTCTTGGTTATTTTTCCTTCCAAGTAAGACTCGCAGGTTGGAAAGATTTCCACTACTAATGAACCCAAAAGTTCATCAGCTACCAATGAATCATACTCAAGTTAATATAACCTAGCCTTAGATGCCAAAGATATAATTGGTTCATTTCCGAAGGTTACTTTCTCTTAAAGTTAGAAGATGTGTTACTAATTTCCATTTGTTGCATCATGAGAGTTATTGGATTTATAAATTGCCAACCAACGTACTAGAACAGATAACTTCCCTCTTTTTCTTAATAACAACTTTGTTATTAAAAGAGGCAGAATATCAAGTTCTTTGAATAGTTTAGAAACTGGAAACTAGTTCTTTCTAAACTTGGTGCGTAAAGATAATTACTCAAAAATCCATGTTTTATTCTTATCAAAAGATAAACATCTCCCACTGCAACATCTACCATTTTTACAGTAGTGCCCATGTGGACGGTGTTTTAATTTTCATTTAGTTGTCGGGTTTCCTGGAACCCTGCAATGAATTGCGGACATGATTAATGACATCTGTATCTACACTCCAGGTTCTGGTAGATAACAACACTAAACATGTTTCAACTAATGAATTAAATACACCTATGTTGTTCTTAGTTTTAAAAAGACAGTCTACCTTAATGTCCAAGTCCTATTTCCAATCATTACAATTGGGACTACTAAGCCTTTTCTATTGTATGACTACTAGGGGATTGACAAATATTTAAATCCTAAGAATCACAAAAATATTTGGTCAAGATCAACTTCTTAAAAATCCCCATGAATTTTGTATGCCACGATAGTGTGGACGTATACAAAATCGAAGAGGAGATTTTATTCATTAATTTTATTATCTCGTCAACTTTACTTTATGATGAATAAAATTAATAGTTGATCTGTCTTTGATCAAATATTTGGTCAAAAACTTTTGAATTTAAAAAAAATATTGATTTCTCCAACAATATTATTTAAATTCACCAACACCTCAAACACCGTGAATTTTGCATGCCACGTTAGTGTGGACGTATACAAATTCAACATTTGTAAAAGAAGGGTTTTAACCCATTAATTTTATTATCTTGTCAACCTAACTTTTTGACAAATAAAATTAATAGTTGGTATCATTTGGTCACACAAATAATAGCAGTGACTCCGATGGGGAGGATACTATTAGATGTGTCTAAGTGTATACCATTACTTGACACTAAGTCCATTAATAAGATTATGCCCCTTCCGTTGGGGAAGATCACACGCTCTTAATTAACTTCCTATAGTCATCCAAAAATGGAAGTCTGTTCTAGTGATCCACAAACAAGCTCATTCGTTATGGAGGAAGACACTCAGAGCCAACGCGCAAGCTTGTTTGCATCACTTACAAACCAGTAATGGAGACCATGGGATTTACTTAAAAATCCCTCTCCCACTTAGTTATTTATAAATGAGGAATTTTAACTATGCTAGCCTACTAAATATGTAAACTAACATGCACACACAATATAAAAGCAATAAATAGAAAATCTAATTTTCAACTATTATGGCTTTTATCTCTAGTTGTCCTCCGTGTGTTGTCATCCCAAGCTGCTGCCATATTTGGCCACTGCCACCGGGTCTAGCTGTCGCATCCATCTTGCTCCTAGTTCCGCTGCGCCTCTGGTCCTTAGAAGGTTCCACGCTTTGCAAGATTCGATCCGCGACATAAATAGAATTTTACATTTTGATCCTATATTCCATAAAAGGAATGTACATGTATCTAGATCAAAAATAAAATCCTAATAAAACTAAATACAGCTCCTGCTGTATTTTATAATACAATCATGCACACACAATAAAATGCCCTTGACATGTCCAAGGGTTCAATCACACACATAATAACTATAAGCCATAATAGTTGGATCCTGCATCCACAAAGTTAGCACATCCTACTATTATCCTGCCTAAATTATGTATGACATGTGCATAATTAAACTAATACCAAATACACAGAGGCAAAACCCTAGCTCTGATACCAATTGTTGGTTGCTACTCGGAAAACCTAGAGGTTCCATTGTATAAAAATTTTGTACAAAGGTCTGAACCTTTTCCTAGCTACCATGTGTTCTTTTAAATTAAATTTTTGATCGCCTGCGGAACTTAACACGTTTGATCCAAAACTTAATCTATTTGTTCTTTTAGGTTTTGACTTGGATCTCCTGTGGAACTTAACACGTTCGACCCAAATCACCTTAAGTTATTAATTCCATTATATTAATTTCCATAATTGGTTCCCAGTACTGACGTGGCGAGGCACATGGCCTTCTTGGATATGGGAGCAACCATCACCGAGTAGACAAAACCTTTTATGGAAAGCTAATATTTAATTTCCTAAAATAACTTTAGGTTAACCGAAAAGAACAATCAAATCACAAGGAAAAATAAAACAAAAGAACACATCATCGAAAAACATATTCGAAATACTAGAATCGTAAGCCTCTTGTATTTGGTATTATTTCCATAAATAACTAGCATGATGCGGAAAGGAAAAATTACTAGCTATACCTTCTAGAAAAACCTCTTGATCTTCTACCGTATTCCTCTTCTAACCTCGGACGTTGTGTGGGCAACGTTCTTCCGAGATGAGAAACCACCAATCACCTTCTTCTTCCTTGCAAGTTTCGGCCATCAAAACATCTTCTAGGATGAAGAGGTTCGGCCACCACCACCATGCTCCAAGGGATGCTAGAAACGAGGCTTGCTTTCTCTCCTTCTTCTCCTTCCTTGATCCGGCCACTAACAAAAGCTCCACCAAGAGATAAGTTTCGGCCAACAAGAGGAGAGGAGAGAAATAGGGCCGGCCACACCACCAAGGAAAAGAGGGAGAAAAATAG
Source organism: Zingiber officinale (assembly GCF_018446385.1). NCBI lineage: Eukaryota > Viridiplantae > Streptophyta > Magnoliopsida > Zingiberales > Zingiberaceae > Zingiber > Zingiber officinale. Next base: position 87,277,193 of record NC_056004.1, read on the forward strand.
AATAGAGTCATTAGCCTTGAAGCCTCCTCTACCCCCTCTTTTATAATCCTTGATCCTGGCAAATAAGGAAAATTTAATAAAAATTTCCTTAATTCTTTTTCCATTGAAAAGGAAAAATTATTTAATTAAAATAATTTTCTTTCTCAATTTTATTTGGCCGGCCACATAAAAGCTACAAACAAGGAGAGTTTTAATTAATTAAAACTTCCTAATTTGTCTCCAGAAATTTATAAAATTTCTCCAATAATTTAATCCCTTCATGATTGGTTTATAAAAAGGAAATTTAATAAATTAAAATCTTTCTTTTAAACCTGTTGATAAAAGAAAAGTTATCTCTAAAAATTAAAATCTCTTTTAATCTACAAATAAGGAAAGATATCAAATCTTTTCTCAATCTTTTGTAGAAACTAATAAAAGAGAATTATTAATTTTTAAACTTTCTTTTAAATCATGAACATGGTTAAAAAGGAAAGTTTTCTTAAAATTTAAAATCCTCCTTTAATCAACAAATAAGGAAAGATTTCAAATTTTAAACTCTCTTTTAAACATGTAGATGATTTACAAATAAGGAAAGTTTTTACCAAAAATTAAAACCATCCTTTTAAACTACAAATAAGGAAAGAGATTAATCTCTTCTCTTAATCTTTTGTAGAAAACTATAAAAGGAAATTTTTAATTTTTAAACTCTCTTTTAAAATCATGATATCCACATAAGAAATAGTTTTAATAAAAAACCTTTTTAATATTCTAGTGGCCGACCACCTAATCTTGGGACCCAAGCTTTGGCCGGCCACCTACATGGCTCATCCACTTGGTCTTGGTCGGCCCTAGCTTGGGTTCCAAGCTAGCTTGGCCGGCCCCATTGGATGGGTAAGAAGGTGGGTATGCGGTGGGTATAAATCTCTATATACTAGAGGCTACGATAGGGACTGAGAGGAGGAATTGATTTTGGTCTCCCGATGAAATTAAGCATCTCGTGTTCGCCCCGAACACACAACTTAATTTCATCAATAATAATTCATTCCACTAAAGAACTATTATTGAACTACCGCACCAATCCCAAATTACATTTTGGGCTCCTTCTTATTATGAGTGTGTTAGTCTCCCTGTGTTTAAGATAACAAATGTCCACTAATTAAGTAAGTTACTAACAACTCGCTTAATTAATATCTAGCTCCAAGAGTAGTACCACTCAACTTCATCGTCATGTCGGACTAAGTCCACCCCTGCAGGTTTAACATGACAATCCTTATGAGCTCCTCTTGGGGACATTCTCAACCTAGATCACTAGGACATAGTTTCCTTCTATAATCAACAACACACACTATAAGTGATATCATTTCCCAACTTATCGGGCTTATTGATTTATCGAACTAAATCTCACTCATTGATAAATTAAAGAAATAAATATCAAATATATGTGCTTGTTATTATATTAGGATTAAGAGCACACACTTCCATAATAACTGAGGTCTTTGTTCCTTTATAAAGTCAGTATAAAAGGAACGACCTCAAATGGTCCTACTCAATACACTCTAAGTGTACTAGTGTAATTATATAGTTAAGATAAACTAATACCTAATTACACTACGACCTTCCAATGGTTTGTTCCTTTCCATCTTGGTCGTGAGCTACTGTTTATAATTTATAAGGAACCGATAACATGATCTTCTGTATGTGACACCACACACCATGTTATCTACAATATAAATTAATTGAGCAACTACATTTATCATAAATGTAGACATTTGACCAATGTGATTCTTATTTCTAGATAAATGTTTATACCAAAAGCTAGGCTTTTAGTATACACTCTAACACGGGAATCTTCTGGAGAAGCACCTTTCCGGAGCAGGCAAAGGGGAAAGGCTCCAGCATGGCACAACTCCCTTGAAGAAATTAGCACTCCGTTCACTCTGAATGTGCTTGAAGATAAGTTGCCAAAGCACTATCAGACTTTGACAATAGGAGAATGCTCAGGGTCCACCAACCCTGAGGATAATCTCCTCAAATTTGAACATGCTGCTCTCCTCCATCAATTCACCGATGGAGTTGAATGTCAGGTGTTCCTCATGTTGGTTGGTCCTAGGAAGATCGTACGGGTTCCACTGTACAAAAATTTTGTACAAGTCTGAACCTTTCCTAACAACCTATTGTATTATTTAGAAATTAAATTCGGAATCGCAAACGGAACTTAACATTATTGATTCAAATTTAACTTATCTGTTTTTAATGGATTAGACTTGGATCACAAACGATGCTTAACATTATTGATCCAAATTCGCCTATGTTATAAATTCAATTAAATATTAATTTTAAAATTGGCTTCCAGGACTGTATGGCGAGGTACTAGGCCTTCTTGGGTATGGGATCATCCACCACCGCGTAGATAAAGCCTTTTAAAGAAATCTAATATTTAATTTCCTTATATAACTCTAGGTTTAACCAAAAGGAACAATCGAATCACAAATTCAAAAAAACAAAACAAAAGAAACACAACTTCGAATATCTAATCCAAAAATCTAGAATTACTAGCCTCTTGTGTTTGGAATTCATACAAAGAAAATTAGTATGATGCGAAAAATAATTACTAGTTATACCTTTCTTTGTAAGCAATAACCTCTTGATCTTCTACCGTATTCCTCTTCTTATCTCGGACGTTGTGTGGGCAACGATCTACCGAGATGAGAATCCACCAAGCCTCCTTCTTCCTTCTTCCAAGTTTCGGCCAAGCAAATTTCTCCAAGAGAAAGCAAGTCCCGACCACCTCCACCAAGCTCCAAGGGATGCTAGAAACAAAGCCACCTTTTTCTCCTTCTTCTCCAAGCAAGATCCGACCACCTTCCAAGCTCCAAGAGATGATGAGGTTCGACCAAGGAGAAGAAAGAAAAAGAAGAAGAGAGAATAAGAGGGCCAACCACACCAAGGAAGAGGGGAAGGAAAATAGAAGAGAGTTCACCTTGTGAAGGCACCCTCCCTCTCTTTTATAATCCGTGGTCTTAGCAAATAAGGAAAGTTTTAATAAAAACTTCCTTATTTTCTTTGCCATGAAAAGGAAAATTTAATTGATAAAAAATAATTTCCTTTTCTTTTATTAAAGTGGTCGGCCACCTCTAATTCTTCAAGCAAGGAAAGTTTTAATCACAATAATTAAAACCTCTTAATTTGTTTCCGAAAATTTTTAAAATAAAAATTTCTCTATTAATTTTTCCCTTAATGGTTGTTTATAAAAGGAAATTTTATAAATTAAAATCTCTTTATTAAAACATGTGGATGATTTCCAAAAAGGAAAGTTATCTTTAAAATTAAAATCTTCCTCTCAATCTACAAATAAGGAAAGATATCAAATCTTTTCTTAATCTTTTGTAGAAACTATAATAGGAAAAATTTAATTTTAAAACTCTCTTTTAAAATCATGAACATGGTTTCATAAAAGAAAAGTTTTATCAAAAATTAAAATCTTTCTTTCAATTTACAAATAAGGAACGATATCAAATCTTTTCTTAATCTTTTGTAGAAACTATAAAAGGAAAGATTTAATTTTAAAACTCTCTTTTAAAATCATGAGGATGATTTCATAAAAGGAAAATTTTATCAAAAATTAAAATCTTCCTTTTAATTACAAATAAGGAAAGATATCAAATCTTTCACTTAATCTTTTGTAGAAATCTATAAAAGGAAAATTTTAAATTTTAAACTCTCTTTTAAAACCATGGTATCCACATAAGAAAGATTTAAAAAATAAAATCCTTTTTAATTTAATGTGGCCGGCCACACCAAGCTTGGATTCAAGCTAGGGCTGGCCGCACAACTTGGATCATCCTATTTGCTTGGCCGGCCCAAGCTTGGGTTCCAAGCTTGCTTGGCCGGCCACCTTAGGATAGGTATAAAAGTGGGTATAGGTGGGTATAATATTTTATTAATAAAAGACTACGGTAGGGACCGAGAGGAGGAATTGGTTTTGGTCTCCCGATGAAATGAAGCTTCCTGTGTTCGCCCCGAAGACCCAACTTATTTCATCAATAATAATTCATTCCACTAAAGAATTATTATTTAACTACCGCACCAATCCCAAATTACATTTTGGGCTCCTTCTTATCATGAGTGTGTGTAACGACCCACCTCCTACTGACTAGACTACGAGGCCGATCGTTACGTAATGCTGTGCTAAATTACTATTGCGAAAAATCTGAATTGATTAAAATTTTTCTAAACTGATTATTGTAAAATTTTAACTTCATATTCTAGGTGTACCTAGGAGTTGTACACATACTAGGGAAGATAACCTATGCCTCTCGAATGACCTGCTAGCTGTAATCAGGCATTTCAATCGTCCCCTAGATCGATTGGGCTATCGGATCGATCCAGTGATCGATCCAGCTTGATACTGGCACGGATGGAGACTCTAGATCGGTCGGCTGACCGATCCAGAAGCACACATCGCTTCTGTATGTGGCTGGATCGGTCTACCGACCGATCCAGGAGCACACTGATCGGTCGGTAGACCGATCCAGTGGCTCACTGATCGGTCGGCTGACCGATCAGTGAGTTGCTGCACCCTCTGTTCGTATTTGGATCGGTCGGCTGACCGATCCATAAACTCTCTGTTCGCGACTGGATCGGTCAGCCGACCGATCCAGTGGCACAGCCTAACCCTGATCGATCTGTAGATCGATCTGGGTTTCTGATTTCGCACTGAAACTCTGATTTCAGCACTCTGGCGTGCCAAAACCTCACACAACAATTCTAAAATCAATTGGAATATATTCTAGCAACTATTAACCAGCATTCTAACATAATTACTAACAAACTAAATAAATCTCCCATGGTTTAAACATTCTAAGGTCTAAAAATGCATGAAAGAAGAAATACTAAGAATTCAACTATTTAAGCTTGCTAAAACCCCTGAGGATCTTTTATTCCAGTTCCTGCCACACACACCATCTTTGCATTGAACTCCAGCTTCCTCTGCTAGTCCATTTTCCCTTTACCTTTATCTGCAGTATAAGGAAAGTAGAATCTGTAAGCTTAAAGCTTAGTAAGAAACCAACTACCTCACTAAAACATGCAACGATGCAAACATGCTTTTAAAGAATGCTATTTGAAAACATGTACTGGCATGACATACTCTGGTTGCAAGCATAAACTGAAATAACTGAACATGTAAGCTGAAGCATGGCATAGCAGGCTAATCACATAGAACAATAATAGAGAACTAAGCTAACTGAAGCTAACCTGAAGCTGAAATCAAACTCAACTAACATAACTGATTTTATGAGTTTTGAAAACTAATAGCATAGTAGATCAAAATAATAATCATGTGCTGTTGGGCCCGGCAACTGTACTTACTGTGCGCGCATCCCTAACTAAACCCGGGTTTGCAAGTCCCGAATTTAGTAGGGTTTACTAGGTTATCTGAACCTAGGGACGACTGTGGGAGTCCAACCCAATGGATATCTAATCCGGTACAGTGCCAACTGAAAAGTAAAATACTGAATATAGCTAAACTGTTCTAAATTGCTATTTCTAGGTTATCTGAACCTAGAGCTAGGTTGTCTGAACCCAGAGGCGACTGTGGGAGCCCACCCATTGGACCGTAGTCCCATATAAGCTAGAATAAACTGATTTACTGATTTAGATGCTTCTAATGCATTCAACTGAGCTGTTAAAATGCCTAGTTTGCATTTTTACTTAACTGGCTATTTTATCGAACACTTAGTGTGCCCCAACTCTCCTCTCTATTAGGGAGACCACTTCTAGGAACCCAAAAACGTCTAGAAACCCCCACTGAAGAGGGATTACGTGTCCGGCCCATCTAGAAGTGCTCACTAAATCCCTAAACCTGCGAGGAGGGTCAATTTCACGCTACGCGTCGATAAAAATCTGCTTATAGCTAAACTAATGCGTAGAAAACCCAAACGGAGCTACTTATACTGCAGGTGAGGGGTTTCTTACCTCGTACGCTAATTTCCTTACAATTCTATTCGCTAGAATTCCGGTGGAGACGACTTCTCGACGATCTTCTCGCGTCTAAGCGTTCCCCTCGCGAAGGAGAGCGTCCTCGTGCCGGAGTTATCGCCGGAAGATGTCCTTGGGGCCCTAGGGAGAGAACCCTAGGTCTTCCTTGTGGTTGACGCCGAGAGAAGGAGAGAAGAAGGGTGTTCGACGTGAGGGTTTGGAGGGGAGGAGTTTGCCGAACCAAATTCTAAAATAAACCAAACCCAACCTAACTCTTCTATTTATATTAAGTGGATAATTGAACCCAACTCTAATATAAATATAATTGATTCCTCTTTCTTTCAGCACGGCCCTGCTGGGTTCACCGGTTACTAAGGCTAACTAAAAGTTATCGGATCCGAGGGGTTCCGGGTTCGATTCCCGCCTAAGCTATTTTGCGGTTCTAATTATTTTTGCTGCTTCCGCTACTCGAAAAATTCCGAAAAAATATCTAAATATTCCAGAAAAATCATAGAATATTTATAATGCAGTTTCGAGAATTTTTTTGGCGTTACAATCCCCCATACCTTATGAAAAGTTCATCCTCGAACTTAGAATAATTCTGGGTACTTCTGTCTCATGCTGGCTTCTGTCTCCCAAGTTGCCTCTTCTGCTGTGTGACTGTGCCAAATAACTTTGACTAATGGTACTTCCTTGTTCCATAATTTCTTAACTGTTCGGTCTATTATCTGAATAGGCTGACTGTCATAGCTGAGGTCTTCGCGGATCTGTACCGGCTGGGGCTCAATCACCTGGGTGGCATCTGGGGTATGCTTCTTCAACATAGAGACATGAAATACATTATGGACAGCTGACATTTCCTGAGGTAGCTCTAGCTCATATGCTACCTTGCCCACTCTTCTACTGATAAGATATGGTCCCACATAACGGGGACTTAGCTTGCCCTTCTTCCCAAAACGCATTACTCCCTTCATGGGAGCTACTCTGAGGAACACTGAATCCCCAACTGAAAACTCTAGGGGTGCAGTGTATCAGCATAGCTCTTCTGGCGGCTCTGAGCTGTCTCTATCCTCTGGCGGATCTGCTGTATAGCTGCTGTGGTATCTGCTACTAGATCTGTCTGAAGCTCTAGTTCCTTCTGTTCACCACTCTCATACCAGCAGATTGGAGATCTACACCTCCGCCCGTAGAGAGCCTCGTAAGGTGCCATACCGATAGTGGCCTGATAGCTGTTGTTGTATGCAAACTCTGCTAAGCTCAGATATTTGCACCAACTTCCCTTGAAGTCTAGGGCACATGCTCGGAGCATATCTTCGAGTACCTGATTTACTCGCTCCGTCTGACCATCTGTCTGAGGATGGAAGGCTGTGCTAAACTTTAACTTCGTGCCCAAAGCTAACTGTACACACTCCCAGAAGTGTGATGTGAACCTACTGTCTCTGTCTAAAATAATGGTTCGTGGGACTCCATGCAGCCTAACGATCTCCTTGAGATACAACTGAGCTAACTGCTCCATGGAATAGGATATTCTGATAGCTAGGAAGTGGGCTGATTTAGTCAACCTGTCGACTATTACCCAGATGGTGTCGAAACCATTCGTGGTTCTGGGTAGTCCCACTATAAAATCCATAGAAATGTCTTCCCACTTCCATTCTGGAATCTGAATGGGCTGCAAAACTCCTCCTGGTCTCTGATGTTCTGCCTTAACCCTCTGACAGGTTAGGCAGGTGCTGACATATCGAGCGATGCTCCTCTTCATCCCAGGCCACCAAAAACGTTTCTTCATGTCCTGGTACATTTTGGTGGAGCCAGGATGCATCGCATAGGGAGTCTTGTGAGCCTCATCTAAAATCTTCCTTCTGAGTTCCTCCTGATCTGGAACGCACAATCTGTCGCCAAAATACAACACCCCGCTATCTGACATTCTGAACTCCCCACCTTCTGATTCTGCTAAACCTTGCTTGATTCCTGAATTTCAAGATCCTGCTCCTGAGCTGTCTGGATGTCACCGAGCAAGGTAGACTCTAATGTCATAGTAGAGAGCTGTTCGACTATGAGTTTGAGACCGAAATCTGTGATCTCTTTCTGTAGGGGCGGTGATATGGCTGCTAGAGATAATAGGGTAACGCTGGACTTTCTGCTGAGGGCGTCTGCTACCCTATTTGCTTTTCCTGGATGGTAGAGGATATGTATGTCATAGTCTTTGACCAGTTCTAGCCATCTGCGCTATCGCATATTCAGATCCTTTTGAGTGAAGAAATACTTCAGACTCTGATGATCTGTATACACCCTGCACTGAGCTCCATACAAGTAATGTCTCCAAATCTTGAGAGCGAACACTACTGCTACAAGCTCAAGGTCATGGGTAGGATAATTCCTCTCATAATCCTTGAGTTGTCTGGAGGCATAGGCGATCACCTTGCCATCTTGCATCAGCACTGCTCCTAGTCCCAACTTCGAGGCATCACTATATATGTCAAAGCTATCTGCGTTCTCTGGCAGAGTCAGAATAGGTGCACTGGTCAATCTCCTTTTCAGCTCGCTGAAGCTGTTCTCGCAGTCCTCTGTCCACTGAAATTTTCTGTTCTTTCTGGTAAGAGCTGTCAGTGGGGAGGCTATCCTGGAGAAGTCCTCTACGAATTTCCTGTAGTAACCTGCTAATCCCAGAAAGCTTCTGATCTCACTGGCGTTCTTGGGTCTTTTCCAATTGCTCACAGCTTCTATCTTACTGGGGTCTACCATGATACCATCCTTTGAGATGATGTGACCCAGGAAGGACACCTGATCTAGCCAAAATTCACATTTCGTGAATTTGGCGTACAGCTAATTTTGCTGAAGGGTCTGCAATACTGTCCTCAGGTGCTCTGCATGTTCTTCCTGAGTTCTGGAATAGATAAGGATATCGTCGATGAACATGATAATAAACTTATCTAAATATTCCCTGAATACCCTGTTCATGAGGTCCATGAAAGTAGCTGGAGCATTTGTCACGCCAAAGGGCATGACTACGAACTCATAATGTCCGTATCTGGTCCTGAATGCTGTCTTGGGTATATCCCCTTCTTTAACCTTCACCTGATGATAACCTGATCTGAGGTCTATTTTAGAGAACACTGCTGCTCCCTTTAGCTGATCGAACAGGTCATCTATTCTGGGAAGAGGATACCTGTTCTTGATTGTGACCTGGATACACAGGCGCATGCTTCCGTCCTTCTTCTTCATAAACAATACAGGCGCTCCCCATGGTGAGTGACTAGGGCGTATGAAGCCTTTGTCAAGTAGCTCCCGTAATTGCTCATGAAGTTCCTTCAGTTCGGCTGGAGCCATGCGGTAGGGTGCTTTGGAAATAGGGTTGGTACCGGGAATGAGCTCTATCTCAAATTCAATCTCCCTGTCTGGTGCTAATCCTAGTAACTCTTCAGGGAAGACTGTTGGGTAGTCACTTACGACTCGGACCTCTGCTAGCTGTTGGTCCTTGTCCTGACTACGTGTGCTAAAAATCCCGTACACCCTGAATCCATTAATCTCTGAGAGAAACCTCTTGGCCTTTCTTTTGGGTTCTCCGACGAATTCGAACTGTGCTTCTGCTTCATGTTGGAATATGACTTTCTGCTTACGGCACTCGATGGAAGCACCGTATCTGATCAAGAAGTCCATTCCAAAAATGATGTCGTAGTCAGTCATATTTAGCACGATCAGATCACAGAAGAGTTCTCTGTCTGCTATAATGACTGATACTGCTCTAAGCCAGTGCGTAGATGCCATAATTTCTCCTGAAGGTAATGTCGTCAGAAACTGACTACTGAGTACCTCTGGAGGTATTGCTAACTTGTTTGCGAATGCCCTGACTATATAAGAATGGGTTGCCCCAGTATCGAATAAGACAGTTGCTATTTGCTGAAAAATACTAATTTGACCTGTAACAACTGTCGAGGCATTGGGTACGTCCTCTCTGGTGAGTGAGTAGATCCTCGCATTGGCCATAGCTGGAGGGGCTTCTAATCTGCCCTGGCTGATGTGTGGACCATCTAGAGCGGCCTGCATCTGATGCAACTGTGCTGGCTGGCCTCCGTACTGAATTGGCTGTGGCTGAGGAAGACTGGTCTTATTTGGGCACTGCTTAGCCATGTGCCCTTCTTGTCCACATTCAAAGCATCCTCGTGTACCCTTACGACAAACTCCAGGATAGACTGGGCTGCTTGCTGGCTGGTCCTCCTTTTGGGTAACTCCCTGGTTTGCGCTTGTTACTGGAGTTCCCTTTCCAGTTAGAGCCATGGGAGCTGTGGCCCTGCTGCTTCTGGGTACTTGAGCCTCCTTGACCCTTAGGTTCTGAGGGGATTTGCTTCTGCTGCTTGATACTATTCTGGTAGTGCTCAGTGGTCAAGGCGCTGCTGACTAGTTCTTCGGTGGTTTGCGGCCACCAACACCACGTTCATTGCTATTTCCGGCCTCGGCATCTTGAGCATCAACCGGACTCGTTCTTTTCTGTGACTAGTTCTAGGCATAGACGAGCCAACTGTTGAATTTCTTCACGGCTTCCTCCACTGAAAGGTTGGCGAAACTCCGTGAACTCGTCGTAGTAGCGGTTCATGACCCGCATGTGAAAGAATTCCTCAAAGAACTCCTTCTCAAGTCGACCCATAACATCGGTTCCTTTGGGCGCCGCTCGATTCTCTCCACCACATCGTGCATCCTCGGCGTAAGGAGGCACACTTCACCTTCTCGTGTTACGGCCAGTCCGAAGCTCCACCGTGTTTTGAACCAGGCTTGTGCATCCCATGGTTCACTAGTGCCTGAGAAGTTCTCTGGCTTGACTCTCTGCCACTGGATCAGATAAGCCTCTCTCCTTGCCTCTGCTGCTGGGGCTGCTAGTGCTGATGCTGCAGGCTGGACTGGTTGAACCTCTAAGACCACTAGAGTCGTCAGATTTGGTTCCGGGGTGACTGTGGGGGTATTCTGCTGATTAGCCCTGAGGGTGGCTATGGCTAGCTGCTGCTGTAACTGAGCCACTAACGCTGTAAGGTCTGGGGGAGGCACTGAACTACCTGCCTCATGCCGGGGCTCAGTAGCTGGTGTCCTTCTAGCTGGGCGTCCTCGTGCCATTTCTAAAGACATAGAGGACAGGACATGTATAACTAATATAATTATAATTGTATAACTATTGCTATCATGTTATCTATTATCACATACTAACATGCATCAGTTATCTATAAACATGAACTATAACAAGAAAGCAAGGAACATAAATAAAGTAGAGGTATTCTTACTTGGAAGCTGCAGGTTCAATGCTGATGTGTGTGTAGGAAGTATGGAACACTGCTCTGATACCACTCTGTAACGACCCACCTCCTACTGACTAGACTACGAGGCCGATCGTTACGTAATGCTGTGCTAAATTACTATTGCGGAAAATCTGAATTGATTAAAATTTTTCTAAACTGATTACTGTAAAATTTTAACTTCATATTCTAGGTGTACCTAGGAGTTGTACACATACTAGGGAAGATAACCTATGCCTCTCGAATGACCTGCTAGCTGTAATCATCCATTTCAATCGTCCCCTGGATCGATTGGGCTGTCAGATCGATCCAGTGATCGATCCAGCTTGATACTGGCATAGATGGAGACTCTAGATCGGTTGGCTGACCGATCCAGAAGCACACATTGCTTCTGTATATGTGGCTGGATCGGTCTACCGACCGATCCAGGAGCACACTGATCGGTTGGTAGACCGATCTAGTGGCTCACTGATCGGTCGGCTGACCGATCAGTGAGTTGCTGCACCCTCTGTTCGTATTTGGATCAGTCGGCTGACCGATCCATAAACTCTCTGTTCGTGACTGGATCGGTCAGCCGACCGATCCAGTGGCACAGCCTAACCCTGATCGATCTGTAGATCGATCTGGGTTTCTGATTTCGCACTGAAACTCTGATTTCAGCACTCTGGCGTGCCAAAACCTCACACAACAATTCTAAAATCAATTGGAATATATTCTAGCAACTATTAACCAACATTCTAACATAATTACTAACAAACTAAATAAATCTCCCATGGTTTAAACATTCTAAGGTCTAAAAATGCATGAAAGAAGAAATACTAAGAATTCAACTATTTAAGCTTGCTAAAACCCCTGAGGATCTTTTATTCCAGTTCCTGCCACACACACCATCTTTGCATTGAACTCCAGCTTCCTATGCTAGTCCATTTTCCCTTTACCTTTATCTGCAGTATAAGGAAAGTAGAATTTGTAAGCTTAAAGCTTAGTAAGAAACCAACTACCTCACTAAAACATGCAACGATGCAAACATGCTTTTAAAGAATACTATTTGAAAACATGTACTGGCATGGCATACTCTGGTTGCAAGCATAAACTGAAATAACTGAACATGTAAGCTGAAGCATGGCATAGCAGGCTAATCACATAGAACAATAATAGAGAACTAAGCTAACTGAAGCTAACCTGAAGCTGAAATCAAACTCAACTAACATAACTGATTTTATGAGTTTTGAAAACTAATAGCATAGTAGATCAAAATAATAATCATGTGCTATTGGGCCCGGCAACTGTACTTACTGTGCGCGCATCCCTAACTAAACCCGGGTTTGCAAGTCCCGAATTTAGTAGGGTTTACTAGGTTATCTGAACCTAGGGACGACTGTGGGAGTCCAACCCAATGGATATCTAATCCGGTACAGTGCCAACTGAAAAGTAAAATACTGAATATAGCTAAACTGTTCTAAATTGCTGTTTCTAGGTTATCTGAACCTAGAGCTAGGTTGTCTGAACCCAGAGGCGACTGTGGGAGCCCACCCATTGGACCGTAGTCCCATATAAGCTAGAATAAACTGATTTACTGATTTAGATGCTTCTAATGCATTCAACTGAGCTGTTAAAATGCCTAGTTTGCATTTTTACTTAACTAGCTATTTTATCGAACACTTAGTGTGCCCCAACTCTCCTCTCTATTAGGGAGACCACTTCTAGGCACCCGACAACGTCTAGAAACCCCCACTGAAGAGGGATTACGTGTCCGACCCATCTAGAAGTGCTCACTAAATCCCTAAACCTGCGAGGAGGATCAATTTCACGCTAAGCGTCGATAAATATCTGCGTATAGCTAACTAATGCGTAGAAAACCCAAACGGAGCTACTTATACTGTAGGTGAGGGGTTTCTTACCTCGTACGCTAATTTCCTTACAATTCTATTCGCTAGAATTCCGGTGGAGACGACTTCTCGACGATCTTCTCGCGTCTAAGCGTTCCCTACGCGAAGGAGAGCGTCCTCGTGCCGGAGTTATTGCCGGAAGATGTCCTTGGGGCCCTAGGGAGAGAACCCTAGGTCTTCCTTGTGGTTGACGCCGAGAGAAGGAGAGAAGAAGGGTGTTCGACGTGAGGGTTTGGAGGGGAGGAGTTTGCCGAACCAAATTCTAAAATAAACCAAACCCAACCTAACTCTTCTATTTATATTAAGTGGATAATTGAACCCAACTCTAATATAAATATAATTGATTCCTCTTTCTTTCAGCACGGCCCTGCTGGGTTCACCGGTTACTAAGGCTAACTAAAAGTTATCGGATTCGAGGGGTTCCGGGTTCGATTCCCGCCTAAGCTATTTTGCGGTTCTAATTATTTTTGGTACTTCCGCTACTCGGAAAATTCCGGAAAAATATCTAAAAATCCTAAAAAAATCATAGAATATTTATAATGCAGTTTCGAGAATTTTTCGGGCGTTACAGTGTGTTAGTCTCCCTGTGTTTAAGATGTCGAATGCCCACTAATTAAATGAGTTACTGACAACTCTCTTTAATTAATATCTTAGTCCTAGAGTAGTACCACTCAACCTTATTGTCATGTTGGACTAAGTCCACCTGCAGGGTTTAACATGACAATTCTTATGAGCTCCTCTTAGGGACATTATCAACCTAGATTACTAAGACACAGTTTCCTTCTATAATCAACAACACACACTATAAATAATATCATTTCCCAATTTATCGGGCCTTTTGATTTATCGAGCTAAATCTCACCCTTTGATAAGTCAAAGAAATAAATACTAAATATATGTGCTTGTTATTATATTAGGATTAAGAGCACACACTTCCATAATAATTAAGGTCTTATTCTTTTATTAAATCAGTATAAAAAGAACTTACCTTAAATGGTCCTGCTCAATACACTCAGAGTGTACTAGTGTAATTTATCAGTCAAGATAAACCAATACCTAATTACACTACGACTATTCCAATGGTTTTTTCCATTCCATCTCAGTCGTGAGCTACTGTTTATAATTTATAAGGAATTGATAACATGATCTTCTGTGTGTGACACCACACACCATGTTATCTACAATATAAATTAATCGAACAACTACACTTAACTTATAAATGTAGATATTTGACCAATATGATTCTTATTTCTAAGTAAATGTTTATACAAAAAGCTAGGCTTTTAGTATACATTTCAACAATCTCCCACTTATACTTAAAGTCTATGCTGCCATATATCCTGCCATACATCTGATTCCCATCCCTTCAACATGCCCATCAAAAGCTCTTGCCTTAAGGGCCTTAGAGAAAGGATCTCCTAGGTTATCACCTGATGCAATCTAGGCGGTAACAACTTCTCCTCGTTATACGATGTCTCTTATTGGGTGGTACTTGCGCTCTATTGTGTTTACTTGCCTTATAGACTTATGGTTTCTTCGAGTTTGCTACTACACCACTATTATTACAATAAACTATAATATTTTTTGGGCAAATCAGAAATCATGTCTAAGTCCATCATGAAGTTTCTGATCCATTCAGCTTCTATGGTGGAATCCTAAAAGCACCTATGCTTAACACTCTTCCATTGTTATGGCTTCACTTCCTAAAGTAAACACAAAACCCCGAGGTTGACTTACTATTGTCCCTATCTGATTGGAAGTCAAAATCCGTGTAACCTTCAGGGAGCAAATTATCTGCTTGATAAACCAGCATATAATCTATAGTCATTCTCAGGTACTTTAAAATATGCTTAACAGCAGTCCAATGTCCCTGTCCAGGGTTACTTTTGATATCTAATAACCATGCCCACGGTAAAGCAGATATCCGGTTTCGTGCATAGCATACATTAGGCTTCCGATAGCCGAAGCATAAGGAACTGCCTTCATGTCCTCTATCTCCTTTGATGTATTCGGAGACATCTCTTTAGATAAAGTTACTCTATGTCTAAAAGGTAGAAAACCTTTTTTGGGGTCTTGCATGCTAAAACGAGCAAGGATCGTATTGATATATGAAGCTTGGGATAATCATAATATTCTTTTCTTGCGATCCCTTATTATTTTGATCCCAAGAATATGTGTATTCTCCCAAGTCCTTCATATCAAATTGTTTGGACAACCATACCTTTACTTCCGACAACACTTTGATATTGTTTCCAACTACCAAATATGTCATCTACGTATAGTACAAGAAATACCACCATGTTTCCATCACACTTCTTGTATACACAAGACTCATTCGGGCACTGAATAAATCCATAGGTCTGGATTACTTCATGAAACTGGATGTTCCAAGACCTTGAAGCTTTGCTTTAGTCCATAGATAGACCGATTAAGCTTACATACTAGATGCTCTTTGCCCTTCACAATGAACCCCTCTGGTTGCTTCATATGGATGCTTTCTTCAAGACTTCCATTAAGGAAAGCTATCTTTAACATCAATTTTCCAAATCTCATAATCCAAATGAGCAACAATAGATAAAAGAATCCGGAAAGACTTAAGCATGACGACCGGTGAAAAAGTTTCCTTTTTTAATAAGCCTTGCTTTGAAAGTTTCCACCTTCCCATCTATCTCTCTTTTCCTATTGTAGACCTATTTACACCTAATGGCTTTTAGACCATTTGGTGGTTCTACAAGCTCCCAGACTTTATTAGAATACGTAGATTCTATTTCAGTATTCATTGCTCTTTTCCAAGATGCTGCATCTTTATCTTGGAGTGCTTCGTCAATTGTCCGGGATCAGGTTCATGTTCACTAGGGATCAAGTCCAAAGACTCTCCCAAAACATGAATCTTTCAGGTTGCCTAACAACCCTCCCACTACGACGAGACACTGCCTGTAATTATGCATTATTTGTGATACGTGTTACAGTTTCTTATGGTATCTCATCTTGTACTATTGGTACTAGATTAGACGTGTCCTTTATTAATTCCTTAAGAACAAATTTACTTATGGGCATGTGGTTCATTACATAGTCCTCTTCTAAAAATTAAGCATTGGTGCTAACAATGACCTTCTGATTTTTAGGACTATAAACCTCCTTTCGTTTCTCTAGGATAACCCATAAACAAGTGAACTCTTGTTCTTAATTCCAACTTATCAGTGTCTCCCTTCATCACATGTGCTGGACTATCCCAAATCCGAATATGCTTTAGACTAGGCTTATGCCCATTCTAGAATTCTATGGGAGTAGAGGGTTCTGATTTAGAAGGTATTATGTTCACTTCCATTTCCAGAGTATATCCTCAAAACGAATTTGGTAATTTTGAATAACTCATCATCAATCTAATTATTTCTATAAGAGTCCTATACATTCTTTCTGCCACACCATTCTGTTGGGGTGTACCAGGTGCAGTTAGTTGGGATTTAATCCCGTCTTCTGATAAGTGTCTCCTAAACTCTCCTAAGAGGTACTCGCCACTACGATCTCATCGTAGTGTCTTGATACTTTTACCTTGACATTTCTCCGCATTAGCCCTGTACTCTTTGAACTTATCAAAGTACTTAGACTTGCGGCGCATCAAGTAAATGTACCCGTATCTCGAATAGTTGTCTATAAAAGAGATAAAATATTCGAAATCACCTCTTGCCTGGATAATCATAGGTCCACACAAATCAGAATGAACCAATTCCAATACATCTTTGGCTCTATACCCCTTAGACTTAAAAAGCCTCTTGGTCATTTTTCCTTCCAAGTAAGACTAGTAGGTTGGAAAGTTTTCCACCACCAATGAACCCAAAGGTTCATTGGCTATTATCCTTTGAATCCTACTCAAGTCAATATGACCTAGCCTTAGATGCCAAAGATATGATTGGTTCATTTTCGAAGGTTGGTTTATCTTATTAGAGTCAGAAGATGTGTTATTAATTTCCATTTGTTACATCATGGGAGTTATTGGATTATAAATTGTCAACCAACGTACCAAAACAGATAACTTCCCTATTATTCTTGATAACAACTTTGTTATCAAAAGAGACAGAATATCGAGTTCTTTGATAGTTTAGAAATCGAAATCAAATTCTTTCTAAACTTGATACGTAAAGATAATTTCTCAAAATCCATATTTTATTTCTATCAGAAGATAAGCATCTCCCACTGCAACAGCTGCTACTTTTGCAGTAGTGCCCATGTAGACAGTGTTTTCCCTTTCATATAGTTGTCGAGTTTCCTGGAACCCTGCAATGAATTGCAGACATGATCAGTGACTCCTCGTATCTATACACCAGGTACCGGTAGATAACACCACTAAATATGTTTCAACAACTAATGAATAAAATACACCTATATTGTTCTTAGTTCTGAGAGGACAGCCTATCTTTATGTCCAAGTCTTATTTCCAATCATTATAATTGGGACAACTAAGTCTATTCTATAGTATAACAACTAGGGGATTGACAAACATTTGAAATCCTAAGAATCCCAAAAATATTTGGTCAAGACCAACACCTTAAAATCCCCGTGAATTTTGTATGCCACGATAGTGTGGACGTATATAAAATCAAAGAGGAGATTTTATCCATTAATTTTATTATCTCTTCAACCTAACTTTATGACAAATAAAATTAATAGTTGGTCTATCTCTGATAAAATATTTGGTCAAAACTTTGAATTTAAAATAATATTGATTCCTCAAAACAATATCCTTTAAATTCACCAACACCTCAAACACTGTGAATTTTGTATGCCACGTTAGTGTGGACATATACAAATTTAAACATTTGTAAGAGGAGGGTTTTACCCATTAATAACCTTGTCAACCTATCTTTATGACAAATAAAATTACCTCAAACATCGTGAATTTTGAATGCCACGATAGTGTGGACGTATACAAATTTAAATATTTGTAAGAGGGGTTTTATCCATTAATTTTATTATCTTGTCAACTTGACAAATAAAATTACCTCAAACACCATGAATTTTATATGCCACGATAGTGTGGGTGTATACAAAATTTCAACATTTGTAAGAGGGGGTTTTAATTTTATTATCTTGTCAACTTATCTTTATGACAAATTAATAGTTGGTTTTCCTTTAGTCACACAAAACAATAGCAATGACTCCGTTGGGGAGGATACTATTGAATGTGTCTAAGTGTATACCATTACTTGATACTTAGTCCATTAAATAGGATTGTGCCCCTTCAGTTGGAGAAGATCACACGCTCCTAAATAATTTCCTATAACCATCCATAAAGGAAGTTTGATCTAGTGATCCGCAACAAACCCATCCCGTTGTGGAGGGAGCACTCAGAGTTAACACGCAAGCTTGTTGCATCACTTACAAACTAGTAATGGAGACCGTGGAATTTTACTAATCCCTCTCCCACTTAGTTTTTAAAGGTGAGGATTTTTGACTATGCTAGCATATATCACATGCACACACACACATCATAGTAAATAAAAGTAATAAATATGGAAATTAATTTTCGAACTATTATGACCTTTTTCATCACTGTCCTTCACGTGCTGCCAACCCTAGGGCTCATGTCGTCGGGTCCATCGAGCTTCCTTTTCCGCTGCGTCTCTGGTCCTTCAATAGCACCACGCCTCGCAAGGATACGATCTGCGGCAGAAAAAATAAAATTTTACATACATCGATCCTATATTCCACAAGGGAATGTACATCATGTCTAGATCGAACATAAATGTAAAATCCTAGGGCTAATACAACTCCTGCTGTCTTAGTTAAATACAATCATGCACACACAATAAAATGCCCTTGACATGTCCATGGGTCCCATCACACAAAATAACCATAAGCCATAATAGTTGGAGCCTGCAACCAGAGAGTTAGCATATCCTACTATTATCTTGCCTAAATTATGTATGACATGTGCGTAATTAAATTGAAAATCAAACACACAGAGACAAACCCTAGCTCTGGTACCAATTGTTGGTTGGTCCTAGGAAGATCGTACCAGTTCCACTGTACAAAAATTTTGTACAAGTCCGGAACCTTTCCTAACAACCTATTGCGTTCTTTAGAAATTAAATTCAGAATCGCAAATAGAACTTAACATTATTGATTCTAAATTTAACTTATCTATTCTTAATGGTTTAGACTTGGATCGCAAACGATGCTTAACATTATTGATCCAAATCCGCCTATGTTATAAATTCAATTAAATATTAATTTCTAAAATTAGCTTCCAGGACTGCATGGCGAGGTACTAGGCCTTCTTGGGTATGGGATCATCCACCACCGCGTAGATAAAGCCTTTTAAAGAAATCTAATATTTAATTTCCTTATATAACTCTAGGTTTAACCAAAGGAACAATCGAATCACAAATTTGAAAAAACAAAACAAAAGAAACACAACTTCGAATATCTAATCCGAAAATCTAGAATCACTAGCCTCTTGTGTTTGGAATTCATACAAAGAAAACTAGTATGATGCGGAAAACAATTACTAGTTATACGTTTCTTTGTAAGCAATAACCTCTTGATCTTATACCGTATTCCTCTTCTTATCTCGGACGTTGTGTGGGCAACGATCTACCGAGATGAGAATCCACCAAGCCTCCTTCTTCCATGTTTCGGCCAAGCAAATTTCTCCAAGAGAAAGCAAGTCCCGGCCACCTCCACTAAGCTCCAAGGGATGCTAGAAACAAAGTCACCTTTTTCTCCTTCTTCTCCAAGCAAGATCCGGCCACCTTCCAAGCTCCAAGAGATGATGAGGTTCGGCCAAGGAGAAGAAAGAAAAAGGAGAAGAGAGAATAAGAGGGCCGCCCACACCAAGGAAGAGGGGAAGGAAAATAGAAGAGAGGTCACCTTGTGAAGGCACCCCCTCCCTCTCTTTTATAATCTTTGGTCTTGGCAAATAAGGAAAGTTTTAATAAAAACTTCCTTATTTTCTTTGCCATGAAAAGGAAAATTTAATTGATAAAAAATAATTTCCTTTTCTTTTATTAAAGTGGTCGGCCACCTCTAATTCTCCAAGCAAGGAAAACTTTAATCATAAGAATTAAAACCTCCTAATTTGTTTTCGAAAAATTTTAAAATAAAAATTTCTTTATTAATTTTTCCCTTCATGGTTGTTAATAAAAGGAAATTTTATAAATTAAAATCTCTCTATTAAAATATGTGAATGATTTCCAAAAAGGAAAGTTATCTTTAAAATTAAAATCTTCCTCTCAATCTACAAATAAGGAAAGATATCAAATCTTTTCTTAATCTTTTGTAGAAACTATAATAGAAAAAAATTTAATTTTAAAACTCTCTTTTAAAATCTTGAACATGGTTTCATAAAATAAAAGTTTTATCAAAAATTAAAATCTTCCTTTTAATCTACAAATAAGGAAAGATATGAAATCTTTTCTTAATCTTTTGTAGAAACTATAAAAGGAAAGATTTAATTTTAAAACTCTCTTTTAAAATCATGAGGATGGTTTCATAAAAGGAAAGTTTTATAAAAAATTAAAATCTTCCTTTTAACTACAAATAAGGAAAGATATCAAACCTTTCACTTAATCTTTTGTAGAAATCTATAAAAGGAAAGATTTAAATTTTAAACTCTCTTTTAAACCCATGGTATCACCATAAGAAAGATTTAAAAAATAAAATCCTTTTAATTTAATGTGTCTGGCCACACCAAGCTTGGATTCAAGCTAGGGCCGATCGCACAACTTGGATCATCCTATTTGCTTGGTCGGTCCAAGCTTGGGTTCCAAGCTTGCTTGGCCGACCACCTTAGGATGGGTATAAAAGTGGGTATAGGTGGGTATAATACTTTATTAATAAGAGGCTACGATAGGGACTGAGAGGAGGAATTGGTTTTGGTCTCCTGATGAAATGAAGTTTCCCGTGTTTGCCCCGAAGACCAACTTAATTTCATCAATAATAATTCATTCTACTAAAGAATTATTATTGAACTACCGCATCAATCCCAAATTAGATTTTGGGCTTCTTCTTATCATGAGTGTGTTAGTCTCCCTGTGTTTAAGATGTCGAATGTTCACTAATTAAATGAGTTACTGACAACTCTCTTTAATTAATATCTTAGTTCAAGAGTAGTACCACTCAACCTTATTATCACGTCGGACTAAGTCCACCTGTAGAGTTTAACATGACAATCCTTATGAGCTCCTCTTGGGGATATTATCAATCTAGATTACTAAGACACAGTTTCCTTCTATAATCAACAACACACACTATAAATAATATCATTTCCCAACTTATCGGACCTTTTGATTTATCGAGCTAAATCTCACCCTTTGATAAGTCAAAGAAATAAATACTAAATATATGTGCTTGTTATTATATTAGGATTAAGAGCACACACTTCCATAATAATTAAGGTCTTGTTCTTTTATTAAATCGGTATAAAAAGAACTTACCTTAAATGATCCTGCTCAATACACTCAGAGTATACTAGTATAATTTATCAGTCAAGATAAACTAATACCTAATTACACTACGACTATTCCAATGATTTGGTCCTTTCCATCTCAGTCGTGAGCTACTGTTTATAATTTATAAGGAATTGATAACATGATCTTCTATGTGTGACACCACACACCATGTTATCTACAATATAAATTAATTGAACAACTACACTTAACTTATAAATATAGATATTTGACCAATATGATTCTTATTTCTAAGTAAATGTTTATACAAAAAGCTAGGCTTTTAGTATACATTCCAACACCTCACTACATTTAGCAACTCAGTGCAAAGGTGGTTTAAACGACTACTTGCTGAATCTATTCGTTGTTTCAAGGATTTCCACAAGGTTTTCCTTCATCACTTTGCCGGTAGCTGACGCTACCAAAAGACTCCCCTGAGTCTTTTCTCACTGAAACAAGGACCCAAGAATATCACTGAGAACCTATACTAAAAAATTCAATCAAGTGGCTATGGATGCCCCCTCAGCCACTACCGAGATTCTGGTAAGTGCCTTCTCCCAAGGGCTTGCCAATAATGATTTCTTCAACTCCTTGGTTAGGAGACCCCCAAGGAATTTCTATCATCTATTGGATCAGGTGATCGAATTCATCAATGTTGAAGAGGCGTAGGCTGCTCGAAAGAAGGAGGTAACCATGCTAGTCGCGACTCTGGCGTCGGAGCGCCGAGAATTACTCGCCCCTCCGCCTAGAGGACCCCGAGAAACTCCTCAACCTCATCATCAAGAACCACGACTACAAGTCATGCGACATGTGGGGATTGCTACACTTTGGCTAATCTCCAGGGCAGTAATGAGAGATTCCACCGGTGCACTCCATCGCCCAACTGCCACCCCTATCGACGACCCAATGGCTCGCCCAGAAGAAATCAACGCAAGGTCAAGCGACATCCGAGGACGTCACCACCACTAGTGGACCAGATGCTGACCCCCGCTCGAAATCAACTGGAGCTCCCGACCCGGCAAAAGGAGAACCACAATAATGCAGCCCGGGGCAATATCAACATGATAGCTGGGGGTCCGATCGATGGAGACTCCAACCAAGCGAGGAAGTCACATACTCTACGTTTAGATATTCACGTGGTCAGCTGTAGCACAGAGCAGGCATCCGGGCCTGAAATTAGCTTTGGGCCCAGAGATCAGGAGGGGGTCGAAATACTCTATGATGATGTATTAATAATTAAGATTGTTTTAGCCAATAATAATATTTCCCGTACTTTTGTTTATACAGGTAGCTCCATCAACATCATTTTTAAACAAGCATTCGACTAGTTGCAAATAGATCCGAGCGACCTCCAACCCATGGTGGCTCTTTTGTATGCATTCACGGGTAATGAGGTTCAACCGCTAGGCCAAATAAACTTGGCCATATCTTTAGAGGAGAAGCTCCTAGTGAGGACACGTCGATTGAACTTCATTGTGGTCAATGCGCCCTCATCCTATAATGTCATTTTGGGCCGCTCGACCCTAAATGAGTTTTGGGCAGTAGTCTCCACCTTCTATTAGAAAATAAAGTTCCCCGTTAATGATCAAGTTAGGGAAGTCAAACGAGATCAACTAATGACATGCAAGTGCTATGTTGATATAATAAATATTGAGGCTCACTCCGCACGAAAGATACAGCGGATGGAGGTCAACACCATCCAAGAGGCTCCGCCCGCCCTAGTCTACGAGAAAAAAGAAGAAATCCAAATTCGACTAGGCTAGCCAAAGGCTATTACTGTAGAAACCCCGTGGTAGTTTTGATGTGATCAAACCAAGTCAGGTTAGATCCTGTTAGTATTTGATCCTTGTGTCTATGTGTGCAGGAGCTTAAGAACACAAGAAGTCGAGTGGAAGACGCAGCTAGTGAGAAGGATGGCATGGGAAGGGAGTCGACGGGTTTGATGCATCCGAAGGACGAGATGTTGCAGAAGAGTACACCGATGGACGAGAAGGACGTGTGTGATGTTCCGAGGGACAAGAAGCCAGAGCGGAAGTCTGCTCGAGGAGAAGGTCGGAAAATGGGTTCAGGTGAGACCTATTCTGGTTAGCTTAAATCACTCAAGAGAGAGGAGCAGCGAAAGAGCAAGAGAAGAAGCTTGGAGCTCGGCAGCTACTGGAAGGCGCCTTCAACCTTTCATGGAAGGCGCCTTCAAGAACTTGAAGGCACCTTCAATCCTTCATGGAAGGCACCCTTAAACCCTTTGAAGGCGCCTTCGACTGGGCAATTCTGCCGTTGGAAAGGGATAAAGTCTTATCCTTTTTTTGCCTTGCTGCAGGCACCTTCCACCTTATTGAAGGCGCCTTCTAGCTACGGATAAATTTTTCCAGGAGCTATAAAAAGACCCATAGAACTACGAAATAGATATCAACTCCTGTATTCATTTCCTAGCAACTGTCTGAGCAATTAATGAGTGTAAGAGGCTTCTCTGCCTTCATCGAAGGAGATCTTTTCAAGCTTTTTCATTCTCCTTGGATTAACAACCACCTAGGTTGTAACCAAGTAAATCTTGTGTCTCGTCTTTTTAGTTGTTAATTTAATTTTCTATTATTGTTGCTTTTAATTAGAGTTGAAAGAACGGGAAGGGTGTTGTTTTTGTTGATAGGAAATTCACCTCCCCTCTTGCCGGCTCTACCTGTGCCAACAAGTTGTATCAGAGCTCAACCGCCTCAAAAGGACTAACCGCCGACTGAAGCACCAAAACGATGGTCGGACCGATAATTTACCCACCAAAGTTCGAGGGAGAATTTGTGTCTTGGAAGAAATGCATGGAGGTATTTTTTAAAACCGATTTTGAATTATTGTTAATATTAAAATATGGATTTGTAGCACCGAAAGATAAAGAGGAATATCAATAGACCAAAAAGGAGCAAGCAGATTTCATGGCAAATGGATGAGCCGAATCCCTTCTATTGAGCATGCTACCAGAATCGACAAAGGAACTTTGGGAGAAGTCGGCTCAATAGATGGAATTCAGCAAAGGAACTTTGAGAGAAGTTCCTGGAACTATACGAAGGTACATCCAAAGCCAAACTCGCAAAATGAGACCTACTCTGGAACTAAATAAGAAATCTCTGGATGGAAGAAGGCGAATCGGTTGCTCAACTACACGAAAGAATCAAGGAGCTAATCACTGGCTTAATGAATCTTGGAGAAACGATAACCAATCGAAACACACTAAGGTATGTGTTAAATGCGTTCCCGAGAACACCGAAATGAACATCTATAGTAGACTCCTACTATATCTCCAAAGATCTCGAGGTGAGTACTTTAGAAAATCTTTTCTCCACTTTTGAATTACATGAATCTTGGTGTGCCCTAAAGGCAAGAACGGACGATCCAGACTCCGAAGAGTTAATTGATGAAGATGAAATGACTTTAATGGTAAGGAAATTTAATAAGTTTATTCGATTTAATAAGTTTAAATCACAAATGAAAAAGGACTATCAGAATAAAAGGAAGGTTTGATGCTACAGCTACAATGAAGAATGGCACATCAAGGATGATTGCCCCAAACTAAAGAAGAAGGAGAATGGCAAGAGAAATAGACCAAAGCACAAGAATTTGAAGACCATATGGGATAAATCATCGCCCTCCGAGTCCGAGATCAAAGCTTACGCCGAACTAGTTCTACTGGCTTCACCAAGAAGAAGACGAAAGTAACTCAAAAATGAGCATCAATGAAAAAGGAAGATCATAAGAGGAAAGCTCCAATAAAGGGGGAGCATCAGTTTATGAGGTAAGTGAAATACGTGCTCTCTCACATGAATAATCCTTCCAATTTATCAAAATGCTTTATAAAAATTTGTGCAAATTAGAAAATGAAAATACTGAGTTGAAAAGACAATTGGCCAAGGCATGCCCATTAGAATTATTTAATAACTTAAAGTTAGAAAATGAAAAATTAAAAGAAAAATAGAATTATACAAACAAAATTCTGCATGCACAAATACCTATAATCATTCAAATGTTAGACCTATCAGTAGGTTAAACTGGTATTTACGATTTCACAGGGATCAACTTAGAAAAATCCCCAGAAATTACATACCCCCCAAATTTTTAATTAACCCAGTAGGAAGGAACATATATTGGGTTCCAAAATTATGTTTGGATTAAATTTTCTTTTGAGTTTCAGAGAGAAAATTTAATGTTTAATTTTTTAAGAGACTTTATCTAAAAAGTAGTTTTTGCTCTAATAAGCAAGAAGGCCTAGTGTCTTGCCACAACGTAGAAGCCAATTAATGAAATGAATGTTTAATGAACTAACTGTTAATCATTTAAATTAACTAATGCTTTCAATATTTGTCAAATATTCTAATAGTTAGAATTTTTTTTATTATTTCATCACTTATATTTTTTTTAACAATTAAAAATTATTTTCTGATTTTGTTTTCCTTTAGACTTTTTAATGAACCCCATTTTTTAATGTGATCAAAAGGGGAAGAACTAGTCTAGGGGGAGGGTACTTGCAAAGTTTTTGCCTAGAAAACTTTTTTTACTTGCAAATTTTTAATTTTTACTTAGAATTTTTTTTACTTAGATTTTTTTTTTCAAAAATTAAAACTATTTCTTTTTGTGGTTTATCCTAACTTAACTTGGGGTTGATCACATCAAAAAGAGGGAGATTGTAGGAACCGTGTGATAGTTTTGATGTGATCAAACCAAGTCAGGTTAGGTCCTGTTAGTATTTGATCCTTTTGTCTAAGTGTGCAGGAGCTTAGGAACACAAGAAGTCGAGCGGAAGACGCAGCTAGCGAGAAGGATGACACGGGAAGGGAGCCGATGGGCTCGGTGTATTCGAATGACGAGATGCTAGGAAGAGTACACCGGTGGACGAGAAGGATGTGCATGACATTCCAAGGGACGAGAAGCCAGAGCGGAAGTCTACTCAAGTCGAAGGCTGAAAAATGGGTTTGGGTGAGCCCTTTTCCAGTTGGCCTAAATCACCCAAGAGAGAGGAGCAGCGAAAGAACAAGAGAAGAAGCTTGGAGCTCGGCAGCTGCTAGAGCCTTCTGCTGGAAGGCGCCTTCAAGCACTTGAAGGCGCCTTTAATCCTTCATGGAAGGCACCCTCAAGCCTTTTGAAGGCGCCTTTGATTGGGAAATTCTGTCGTTGGAAAGGGATAAAGCCTTATCCTTTTTTTGCCTCGCTGGAGGTGCCTTCCACCTTATTAAAGGTGTCTTCCAGCTACGGATAAGTTTTTTTAGGGGCTATAAAATGACCCCTGGACCTAGGAAATAAATATCAACTCGTGTATTCATTTTCTAGCAATTATCAGAGCAATTAATGAGTGTAAGAGGCTTCTCCGCCTTCACCGAAGGAGATCTTTTAGAGCTTTTTCATTGTCCTTGGATTAACAGCCACCTAGGTTTTAACCAAGTAAATCTTGTGCTTCATCTTTTTCGTTGTTAATTTAATTTTCTATTATTGATGCTTTTAATTAGAGTTGAAAGAATGGGAAGGGTGTTGTTTTTGTTGATAGACAATTCACCCTCCCCCTCTTGCCAGCCCTACCTGCGCCAACAGTTACACAAGTAGCAACATATCTACCTCAAGAACGTAAAAAGGAGTTGGTTGCGTGTCTTACATGTAACAATGATGTTTTTGCTTAGGTGCCTGAAGAAGTAATCGGGGTGTCACCGATAGTTATGGAGCATGTACTTCATGTCTATCCAGAAGCCCGACCAGTCAAGCAAAGAAAATAGGACTTTGGGGCCGAGCAGAATAAGATCATCAAAGATGAAGTGGGTAAATTGTTGGAGGTAGGCTACATTCGCAAAATTTAATTTCCAAGTTGGATGGCCAATGTGGTTTAATGTGCATAGATTGTATACACTTGTTTAGTATATTTTGACGCACATTCACATATTTTGCGCATGCTTTATCTATGCATTTTTGTACTTCCAGCTTTGCTTTTAGCATATTTACTCTTTTTGTTCAGAGATATGCTTTTGTGCATTTTCTGTACACAGGAGTTGATTTTGGAGAAGAATTGATGTTAGAGGTGAATTCTACAATTAAACGAAGGAGGAAGGCACCATCCCTGTGTGCCACATGACTCTGTCATGGGGAGTTGCTCAGGCCGTGTGGTGATCCTCACCCTTACAGCCCAGGCCGTGTGGTGATCCTCAAAGATTAGTGATGCTAAAGAAGGATGAAGAGTTTGGCAGATTTTTGGACAAAGTTAAAGAAATCTGTGTGGAAGTTCCTTTGATTGATGTAATTCTGCAAATGCCAAAATTTGCCAAATTCCTGAAGGACATCATGCCAAATAAAAGAAGAAGAGGAGACATAGAGACCATAACACTTACGGAGGAATGTAGTGCTCTTTTTGAGAAGAACATTTCCCCAAAGTTGAAGGATCCAGGAAGCTTTTATATTCCTTACATCATAGGAGCTGAATTTATTGAGAAAGCTTTTTGTGATTTGGGGGCAAGTGTTAGCCTCATTCCGTATTCAATTTGTAATAAATTAGGTCTCAAGGACATGAAACTTACTACCATGGCACTACAACTAGCTGATCATTCTTGCAGATATCCTATGGGAATAATTAAAGATGTGTCGGTAGAAGTTGGTGGGATTACTATTCCTACGGATTTCGTGGTTCTGGACATGGTAAAAGACCCGAAGATTCCAATCATTTTGGGAAGACCCTTCCTTGCCACGGCTGGAGCAATAATTGATGTCAAAAATCATAAACTCTCTTTGGTAATTGGTGAGAAAAGGTTGGAATATGATTTGTCTAACACTTCTAACCATGTCTCTTCTCTATTATTAAGTGTTCACAGCGGGGCGGATGCTTATCAACTTGAGGATTGGAATTTTCATCCTCATGGGAGGCCACCGGACTTGGAACATGATCCGGCAAGCGATATTGGGAGAAGACCTCCCAATAAAAATGAGAAATATGTCTGCCCTCCTAGGGCAAGAAAAAGATGAAAAGATCAAGGAGAACGGTTGAGCTAAAGATCCTAAACAAGCGCTTCTTGGGAGGCAACCCAAGGGTTCTTTTTGTATTGTCAGTTTCAGTTTTGATTTTATTGTTAGTACTTTTAAAATTTGCTTTTACTTTTGTTTTCAGGTTGAAATTTCACTTCCGTGAGCTAGCCATGACTCCTTCATGGGCATGGAAGTATTGGGGAAGCAAGGAAGGAGTGAAACTATCATTTGGAGCAAAACAGAGCTTGGCCGTGTGCCATACACGACCAGGTACATCCTGCAGAAAGGAAGGATGCTAGGGTCGTGTCTACATGACACGACCGTGTAAGGAATTCTGAGGAGAAGGGGAGCCAGGCCATGTCTCAGAAACGACCGTGTGACAACTCCAGAGGAGGAAAGAGTTTCGGCCGTGTTCTACGCACGACCGTGTAAGATCCAGAAGAAAAATCTGCACAGCCCATGCCATTTGGCACGGCCGTGCAAGGCTTCTTGAGGAGAAGAAGGTTGTGGTCGTGCAAATTGGCACGACCGTGTGAGCTTAACCGACAAGGAAAAGGATTCGGCTGTGTATTAGACACGACCGTGCAATTTCATCCGCGGAGGAGATAGCTGTGGCCGTGCCATTTGGCATGGCCGTGCGAGGCTTCCCGAAGAGAGGAAGGTGAGGGTCGTGTAGATCCACACAACTTGTGTAGAGTAAATACCTAGGCCGTGTCTGCTATACACGGCCATGCCTAGGCCTTGTCGGCCACACACCCCCACCTTCTCAAAGCACCCTTTTCTCCCAAACTCCCTTCTTCTTCAACCTTTCTCCTAAACCTTCTCAGATCTAGATCTCAAACTCTTCTCTCTCCTCAAGCTTCATCAAGATCTAGACTTTTCTTTTCTCCTATATTCGAGGTCTACAAAGATCTTATTCTTCAAGATCTAATCCTTCAAGATCTAACTTCTCCAACCAAGAACAGTACCTCCCCCACTAAATCTTGACAATATGTCTAATATTTTGAAGAGACTTCGCAAGGGGAGTGGAGCATCAACGGAGGAAAGGAATCGACAAGGAAAAAAGGAAAACAACCAGCAAAATGCAAGGGGAAGAGGACCGCACGCGACGAAGGTAACGATAATGAATTCAATATCATTTTTAGAAATGAAGAGCATAAATCTAGATATGAAATTATTGTCAATAGAAAGATTGTGTGTATAAGATATATGGACCCAACTATTTTAGATATGCTAGGGATTAGAGAAGATGTAGATTGGATGATTGGGTTTTTAGATTGGAGCCACATTATGTACACATATCTACCTACGTATCCTCGCATTATTCTTGAGTTTTTGAGTTCATTAGACGTCCACTTTGCCAATGAAGATGATTATGTTGGCAAAATTACTTTTAGACTTATGAATAAAGAGTTTTAATGGATGTTTAGTAATTTCAATAATTGTTATGGATTGTCTACCGGTAACTCTCGCAGGTTTGATTCTAGGTTTAATTGGAATCAATTTTGGAGTTCGATCACTGGACTAGAACAATCTTATGAGTCCTCTAGAGCTAAGGCTTCTCACATGCAAAACCTCATTTTTAGATACCTACATCGAGTTATGAGTAAAACTATTTTTGGTAGAGGGGAAAATGATGGAGTCATCAAGAAAGTAGAGCTTTACGCTTTGTGGGCTATGTTATATAAAGTTGATTTTGATTTTGGTTTTCATTTTTTGTAAACCTTGGTGAGAGCTGGGAAGGCATCCTCGGGGTCAATTATTTTTGGTGGTTTGATTACTCAAATAGCTATTAATTTGGAGCTTGATTTAGATGGGTTGGAAGTTATTCATGGCAATGACATGATAGACATTGATGCATGTCTTGCTATGAAAATAATTTGTCTGTGATATGGATATATGGCAGAGGGGTAATTAAGTGGAGAGGGGAGGGTATTTTAGTCTTTTGGTTGGTTAGGGCTGGAGGGGAAAAGGAGGATGCATTGTAGCATGCAAAGGGGGCGGCACTTTTCTCTCTGCTTCCGCCGCCAACAAGAACGGGGCATCTTCCTTCCTCTCCCTTGCACGCTCCTCGCCGGTGCCCACTCCGACACCGGCCGCCACCTCGATTCCTCTCCTTCTATGCCTCTCGCCGCATCCACCATGACCGGGAGGAGGGGAAACCTAGAGTCTCCTCACGATGCCGCCATCAGACGAACTTGGCGCCGCCCTCTTAGCCACCTGAGCCCACCAGTCGGCATCGACAGCCGCCCCCTTCTCCTCTCTACGCCACCCTCACCCGCTGTAAGACGCCACCACCATTGGACCGACCTCGTCGCCTACGAGCACCCCTCACCTGAGCCGCCTTAGCTCCCTCCTCTCTGTTCTCCCTCTCCCTCCTCTCCTCTGGCCAGAGACGCCCCCGAGCAGTTCCCCTTCCTCCCTCTCACGCACCAGCAACCTTCTCTCCTCTCCCCGGCCAATGCCGCTGGACTCGCGCCACTATCGGCGCCAGGCACGCCGGGCCATGCCCCCTTTCTCCCGCTGACGTCGTCGACCATGAGCTGCCACGACCGCCACGTGCCTTCGCTCTCCTTTCGTCCCCGCTGCACTCCAGCCATCCACCATGGCTTCGGTAACAACCCTAGTGCCGCTTCATAGCCCTCAACACTGATATGGCCTCTAAGCCCTTGCTGTCGTGGGCCCTGCTATCACCGACATGACCATCTCCACTCCCATTGTGTTCCGGCCTTCGTGCCGATTTGGCTTGTATGTTGTCTTTCACTGATCTGGCTTGTGTGTCATGTTTTGGATCTTCGTGTAGTTATTATTCTAGCCCGGCCTACGTGCCGATGTTTTATCCCGGCTTGTGTGCCGATGTTCCGTCCTGGCCTGCATGCCGCGTCCGGCTCTACATCGTCAGATCTAGTCCTCTATCTTGATCGGGCGTCGTCTACTCTTCCGGGTTCCGACAACTCGAGCAGCGTCCCATCTGAGGGCGCCCCCTGGGCCAGGGTACGTTTTCCGTACTCGTCCCTCATTTATTTCATTATTATATTATTAGCCAGTTACTTATGTATTTGTTGGATCTACCTCGACCCTCGGGGTACCAGACACCGGGGGGACCCGGTCACTAGCTGCAGGTAGTGTTGATCAGAGGACTTCTGAAGACTTGGTCAACATGGAAGCCATCTCAGTACACTCTCCCTCCAGGACACCGTGACTCGGTCAACATTCCATCCACCTCACCCGGCGGTCCGTTTGACTCAGCTTCCGGACGAGATCAAATTTGGCGCCGTCTGTGGGAATCTCCTTCACCTGTTCTGGAACGTGAAGATGGACGACGTCGGGAGGTTCTCTGCTATTATCACAGTCCCGGAGGATCTCGACAGACATATTATCTTCTACCCTCACTCCACGGGTATTCGGGAGTTGAGGGATCGAGTGGAGTTTCAGTTGGCCGACAGGTTAGTTTTTTCATTATATTTTTCCCTGACTCCACGGGTATTCGGGAGTTAAGGGACCGAGACAAACCCTTAGCTTGTTGGCACGGCTCCCCGATCAGGTATGTTATCGGCTCTGCTCCATTTTTACGGTTATTGGAGCTGCTATAGCTCCCTGATAAGAGAGTAAGATCCTAGTACTTGATCAAAGACTAGGGCCTTCGATTTTTGATCGAACACTAGGGGCCCAGCTCCCCACTCATACACTAGGGACACAACTCCCTGCTCTTACACTAGGGACACAACTCCCCGATCATTGACTCGCAATACGACTTCCCGATCAGGATCTAGTGGGCTTGCTCTTTGATTACAGGCTAGGGGCCTTACTCTTTGATCAAGGACCAAGGGCCTATCTTCCCGATCAGGTGTACTAAAGGCTCTGCACCCTTCACCATGAGGGTCTGCATCCTCTTACTGCTACAAGCTCTGCACCCTTCACCATGGGGTTCTGCAGTCTTTTACTACTATATGCACTTCACTCTATTATTACTATATGCTCTGTATTCTCCACCTATTTTGCGTGCTTTTTACGTCTACAAGCTCTGCTCCCTTCACCCGCGGTGCTCTGCTTCTATTGCTACGGACTCTGCTCCCTTATATGGCTATGGGCTTCACTCCCTTTAACGGTCGAGGCTCAGATTATTCTTCTCCCTGACTCCGCGGACATTTGGGAGTCAAGGGATCGATACTATTTCTCTTACTAGCTGTACGGGCCTTTGAGATTCGAGCCAAACGGTTGACATCACTTTATCATCAGGTATGATAAAGGCTCTCTCCTCTCATATTGCTATGGGCTCCGCTTCTATAGATTTTAAGGCTTATCCTCCTCTGGTCGGGGTCGAGTTATCGCCACTGGTCTCGGACCAGAGTATCACCACCGGTCTCGGATCGGAGTATCACTAACGATCTCTCGGTCGAGCTTCCAGACTAATTCTTGGTCAGGTCTCCAGATCAAGTCTTGGTCAGACCTCCAGATCAAGTCTGGGTCAGACCACCAGATCAGTTCTTGGTCAGACCTCCAAATTAATTCCTGATTAGGCCTCCAAAATGCTTCTTGGTTAGCCATTCAGATTGTTTCCTGGTCAAGCCTCCAGATTGCTTTTTGGTCAGACCTCCATATCAATTCCTGATTAGGCCCCCAGAATGCTTCTTGGTCAGGCCTTTGGATTGTTCCCTGGTCAGGTCTCCAGATCAAGTCCTACTCAGACTTCCAGACTCTCACCTCAGTGCGAGTTATAAGTGAGCATGCTCTCACGCCCAACGACCGACAGGTCGGGTCCCAGACTCTCGCCCCAGTGTGAGTTATAAGTGAGCATGTTCTCACGCCTCCAGACTCTCACTTCAGTGCGAGTTATAAGTGAGCATGCTCTCACGCCCAACAACTGGCAGGTCGGGTCCCAGACTCTCGCCCCAGTGCGAGTTATAAGTGAGCATGTTCTCACGCCTCTAGACTCTCGCCTCAGTGCGAGTTATAAGTGAGCATGCTCTCATGCCCAACGACCGACAGGTCGGGTCCCAGACTCTCGCCTTAGTACGAGTTATAAGTGAGTATGCTCTCATGCCTCCAGACTCTTGTCTCAGTGCGAGTTATAAGTGAGCATGCTCTCACGCCCAACGACCGACAGGTCGGATCCCAGACTCTCGCTCCAGTGCGAGTTATAAGTGAGCATGCTCTCACGTCTCCAGACTCTCGCCTCAGTGCGAGTTAAAAGTGAGCATGCTCTCACGCCCAACGACCGACAGGTCGGGTCCCAGCCTCTCGCCTCAGTGCGAGTTACAAGTGAGCATGCTCTCACGCCCAACGACCTCTCGGTCGGCACTCACTACCCACTTGTCGCTTTGACCGACACTCATCACATTGGATTCACTTGCCGTCCTGCCCGACACTCTCAGTTCGCGTTTTCGCTCACCGCTGTTGCTTGGTCGGCGCTCATCGCTCATTCGTCGCTCTGTCCGGCACTCATCGTTCACGACTCACTTACCGCTCTATAGGACACTCACCCTTTATGTCTCAATCGCCGCTCTGCCTGGCACTCATCGCTCTTGCCTCACTTACCGCTTTGACAGGAACTCGTCCCTCAAGTCTCGCTCATCGCTTTACCTCGCATTTGCTGATTCGGTCAATACTCGCTTTCCTCACTTAGCATGCGCATAATTGCCTGATTGTTCAGCTCCCATTCGCGCTCCATCCACAGGCTCCACTCAAGTTAATGCCCGATCCCTAAGCTCCGCTATGGATCGCTTTGAGTCTTTCGAGATCGCCGCCTGACTTGGCTCACAGAGCCTTTTCTCCCATTCTCATTTGATCTCATAGGCTCTGTGTCTATCCAACGCACAAGCTCTATGCCCGCTCGGCATTCGTTCAATCACCCGATCGACCTTCTCTGAGTTGACCGATCAGTGTCGCTTGGCCATCTGCTCGACCGTTCGCTTTGCATCGCTCAGCATTTTTGATCACCCAATCGCGATTTACTGTCGTTCGGTCAACATTTTCTCGATCGCGTTCACAGCTCGGCTCGTCCATTATTCTCTCTATTGCTCGGTCGCAATTTATCGACGCTCGGTCAGTATTTTTCTCGATCGCGCTCACGGCTCTACTCGCCCATCATTCTCTCTATTGCCTGGTCGCGATTTATTGGCACTCGGACAGTATTTTTCTCGAGCGCGTTCACAGCTCGGCTCGTCCATCATTCTCTTTATTACCCGGTCGCGATTTGTTGACGTTCAGTCAGTATTTTTCTCGATCGCGTTCTCGGCTCTGCTCATTGCCCGGTCGCGATTTATTGACGCTCGGTCAGTATTTTTCTCGGTAGCGTTCACGACTCTGCTCATTGCCCGGTCACAATTTATTGACGCTCGGTTAATATTTTTCTCGAGCGCGTTCACAACTCTGCTCATCCATCATTCTCTCTATTGCCCGGTCGTGATTTACTATCGCTCGGTCGACATTTTTTCGGTAGCCCGATCATGATTTATTATCGCTCGATCGTACGCTTGACACCGCTCACCCATCGTCTTTTGACTCGCTCGGCATTCTCGATCACTCGGTTGACACTTTTCGGTCGCTTGGTATTGATTTATTGTCGCTCGATCATTTTACTCAGCATCTCTCGACCATCTGCTCGATATCGCTCTACATTCGCCAGGCCGCACTTTCAACACTCGCTTGATATGTCTTTTATCGCTCAGTTGACGCTTATTCTTTTCGTCGTTCTGCCGGGTACTCGTCATCCACAACTACTCGTTCGACGTTATATGACAGACCTGCGATATGACTCTGCATTCAGTAGTGATTCTGTGTTTCATTTGGATGAGTCTAGTTAGTCGGACTTGCGCCTCCTTCGACTAGACTTAAGGGGGAGGCTTGTGATATGAATATATAGCAGAGGGGTAATTAAGTGGAGAGGGGAGGGTATTTTAGTCTTTTGGTTGGTTAGGGCTGGAGGGGAAAAGGAGGATGCACTATAGCATCCAAAGGGGGCGACACTTTTCTCCCTGCTTCCGCCGCCAACAGGAACGGGGCATCTTCCTTCTGTTGGTTGCTACTCGGAAAACCTATAGGTTCCACTGTACAAAAATTTTGTACAAAGGTCTGAACCTTTTCCTAGCTACCATGTGTTCTTTTAAATTAAATTTTGGATCGCCTGCGGAACTTAACACGTTTGATCCAAAACTTAATCTATTTGTTCTTTTAGGTTTTGACTTGGATCTCCTGCAGAACTTAACACGTTCAACCCAAGTCTCCTTAAGTTATTAATTCCATTAAATATTAATTTCCATAATTGGTTCCCAGTACTGACGTGGCGAGGCACATGGCCTTCTTGGATATGGGAGCAACCACCACCGACTAGACAAAACCTTTTATAGAAAGATAATATTTAATTTCCTAAAATAACTTTAGGTTAACCAAAGAGAGCAATCAAATCACAAGGAAAAGAAAAAACAAAAGAACACAACTTTGAAAAACATATTCGAAATTCTAGAACGTAAGCCTCTTGTATTTGGTATTATTTCCATAAATAACTAGCATGATGCGGAAAGAAAAAATTACTAGTTATACCTTGTAGGAAAAACCTCTTGATCTTCTACCGTATTCCTCTTCTAACCTCGGACGTTGTGTGGGCAACGATCTTCCGAGACGAGAAACCACCAATCACCTTCTTCTCCTCCTAGCTAGGTTCGGCCAACAAAGAGGAAGCTTCACCAAGGAAGAAAATCAAAACACTAACCAAGCTCCAAGAGATGCTAGCTTTTTCTCCTTCTTCTTCTTCTTCTCCGAGTAGTATCCGACCACCACAAGAGCTCCAAGGGAGAGGGAGAGGTTCGGCCACCACAAGAAGAAGAGAGGGAAAGGGTGTTGGCCGGCCACACCAAAGAATAAGAGAGGAAGAGAAATAATAAGGGTTATCCCATGAAGGCACCCTCACCCCTTCTTTTATATTCCTTGGCCTAGGCAAATTAGGAAATTTAATTACAATAAAATTTCCTCAATTTCCTTGACATGATTTAATTTAGAAAAATAAAATAAATTTTCCAAATCAAACTTCAATGGCCGGCCACATCATTGGAGAACAAATTGGACAAGTTTTAATCAACAATTAAAACTTCCTAATTTGTTTCCGGAAATTTTAAAAAATAAAATTTCTCTTTAAAATCTCTTCATGGTTGATAAAAGGAAATTTCTATAATTTTAATTTTATCAACATGTGAATAATTTTTAAAGAGAAAATAAAACATCTCTCCAATCTACAAATAAGGAAAGAGATCTAATCTCTTTCTTTAATCTTTTGTAGATCTTTTACAAGAGAGATATTTTATTTTTAATTCTCTTTAAATTATATCTTCCACATAATAATAAAAATTAAAATTAAATTTATTTTTAATTTAATTTGGCCGGCCCTACTAGCTTGGGTTCAAGCTAGGGCCGGCCACCCAATTTTATACCTAGGCTGGCCCTAGCTTGTTCCCAAGCTAGCTTGGCCGGCCCCTATTGGGTGGGTATAGAAAGTGGGTATAGGTGGGTATAGAACTCTACAAATAAGAGGCTACGATAGGGACCGAGAGGAGGAATTGGTTTTGGTCTCCCGATAAAATTAAGCATCCCGTCCTAACACACAACTTAATTTTATCAATGATAATTCATTCCACTAGAGAACTATCATTGAACTACCGCACCAATCCCAAATTACATTTTTGGGCTCCTTCTTATTATGAGTGTGTTAGTCTCCCTGTGTTTAAGATATCGAATGTCCACTAATTAAGTGAGTTACTGACAACTCATTTAATTAATATCTAAGTCCAAGAGTAGTACCACTCAACCTTATCGTCATGTCGGACTAAGTCCACCTGCAGGGTTTAACATGACAATCCTTATGAGCTCCTCTTGGGGACATTATCAACCTAGTATCTCTAGGACACAGTTTCCTTCTATAATCAACAACACACACTATAAGTGATACCATTTCCCAACTTATCGGGTTTATTGATTCATCGAACTAAATCTCACCCATTGATAAATTAAAGAAATAAATATCAAACATATGTGCTTGTTATTATATTAGGATTAAGAGCACACTTCCATAATAACTGAGGTCTTTGTTCCTTTATAAAGTCAGTATAAAAGAAACGACCTCTAATGGTCCTACTCAATACACTCTGAGTGTACTAGTGTAATTATATAGTCAAGATAAACTAATACCTAATTACACTACGACCTTCTAATGGTTTGTTCCTTTCCATTTTAGTCGTGAGCTACTGTTTATAATTTATAAGGTACTGATAACATCATCTTCTGTATGTGACACCACATACTATGTTATCTACAATATAAATTAAATGAGCAACTACAAACAAATGTATACAATTTGACCAAATGTGATTCTTTATTCATAATGAATGTTTACAAAGCTTAGGCTTTCAGTATACACTCCAACACCTTCCTCTCCCTCGCACGCTCCTCGCCGGTGCCCACTCCGACGCTGGCCGCCACCTCGATTCCTCTCCTTCTCTGCCTCTTGCCGCATTCGCCGCGACAGGGAGGAGGGGAAACCTAGAGTCTCCTCACGATGCCGCCATCAGACGAACTTGGCGCCGCCCTCTTAGCCACTTGAGCCCACCAGCCAGCATCGGCAGCCGCCCCCTTCTCCTCTCTACGGCACCCTCACCCGCTGTAAGACGCCACCACCATTGGACCGACCTCGTCTCCTATGAGCACCCCTCACCTGAGCCGCCTCAGCTCCCTCCTCTATGTTCTCCCTCTCCCTCCTCTCCTCTCGTCGGAGCCGCCCCCGAGCAATTCGCCTTCCTTCCTCTCGTGCACCAACAACCTTCTCTCCTCTCCCCGGCCAAAGCCGTTGGACTCGCGCCACTACCGGCGCTAGGCACGCCCGGCCATGTCCCCTTTCTCCCGCTGACGCCATTGACCATGAGCGGCCACGACCGCCACGTGCCTTCGCTCTCCTTTCATCCCCGCTGCACTCCAGCCATCCACCGTGGCTCCGGAAGCAACCCTAGTGCCTCTTCACAGCCTCGACACTGATCTGGCCTCTAAGCCCTTGTTGCCGTGGGCCCTGCTATCACTGACACGACCATCTCCACTCCCATTGTGTTATGACCTTCATGCCGATTTGGCTTGTATGTTGTCTTTCACTGATCTGGCTTGTGTGTCATGTTTTGGACCTTCGTACAGTTATTATTCTAGCCCGGCCTGCGTGCCGATGTTTTATCCCGGCTTGTGTGCCAATGTTCCGTCCCAGCCTGCGTGCCGCGTCCGGCTCTACATCGTCAGATCCAGTCCTCTATCCTGATCGGACGCCATCTACTCTTCCGGGTCCCGATAACTCGAGCAGCATCCCATCCGAGGGCACCCCCCTGGGCCAGGGTATATTTTCTGTACTCGTCCCTCATTTATTTCATTATTATATTATTAGCCAGTTACTTATGTATTCATTGGATCTGCCTTAAGCCTCAGGGTACCAGAGACCGGGGGGACCCGGTCATTGGCTGCAGATAGCGTTGACCAGAGGATTTCTGAAGACTTGGTAAACACGGAAGCCATCTCAGTACACTCCCCTTCCAGGACACCGTGACTCAGTCAACATTCCATCCACCTCTCCCGACGGTCCGTCTGACTCAGCTTCCGGACGGGATCAGTCGGGATGAGAATGATTTTGCATTTTCGAGGACGAATGGCTTTCCTTACCTCTTCCTTGTCCCGAACGAACTTCTATTCACAACCCTGCTAATTGGGTAATTACTGATCTAGACACCGAGAATGACCCTTCTATATCCGGAGATACAGAGCCACTCCTTGAGCCCTCGTCATCTGGACACTCGCAGCCCTTCGGACATCCGGAGCCTGCTAGGCATTCTTTTGCCTATGGTATGAGTTCCTCTAGATTTGATTTTTCAGATTTCCGTGCATCTCTGGACTCACTTCATATGAAGAAAAATGCCCAATGAAGAATGTTGGAAAGCCGCTTTTCTTTATTTGATGACCAGTTTAGAGAAGTACAAAATCACTTTCAGTTTATGAGGAGCTTTCAAGGTCAAATGGTTGAATTTATTCAGGACTATGATATTGATCAAGCTAGAATGAGGGATTTTATGCAGGGCATAAGTATTACTAGTCAACAAATAGATGCTCTTTATGAATATCATAGATTCCTAGGTGAAATCCCGGGTTTTCCTAGTTTTCCTATTGGAGAACGATGTAGACCTCCTTTTCCTTGTCCACCTCCTCCACCATATTGATTTCATCGGGACGATGAAAAGTTTAAGTCTGGGGGAGTGGTTTGCAAACCTGAATTTTTTTTTTGCATTTTTCTGTTTTGTTCTACAGTTTATTTTGTTTTGCATTTATTCTTATTTTGCTTGGATTGTTTTGATAGTCACTTGACTGTCTTTTGAAAAATCTTGTGGCATACATCTTGAGAATACCAAACTTCACTTATATCCTTTCTTGTCTTTCTAGTAAAAATGTTAGCACGTTTATTATCTTGATCTATGATGTTGTAAATGATGCTAGTAGTATGCTTAGTGTATTTCTTTTCTCTATCTTGGGTAACATTAAATAAGCTAAGTATCATATGGAGATAAGTTTGAGATTTGACTTGACCTTAAGGATCTTACCTTCACTATACTTGAGCTTGAATAGTTGATATCATTGAAATAGTCATGATTCATCTTGTGTGTTTAGTACTAAGTTTCCATGGTGATTTCTTAAACTTCATTTTGGTTACTGGATGATTCTCAAATCATGTAAGCTCATTTGGAAAAATTAAAATATCCCAACATTTGTGCTAAAAGTACACTTGTGAATAAGTTTTGCACAATGCAAATACTTATGAAAAAAAAGTGGAAAAAAATAAACAAAAATGAATAAGGGATATAAAAAATGTTGGTTAGTCTTAGGAAAACCGTACCGGCTCCACTGTACAAAAATTTGTTGTACAAGTGTCGAACCTTTCCTTAAATAACCTATTATGTTCTTTAGAAGTTAAATTAGGAATCGCAGACGGAACTTAACATCATTGATTCCAAATTTAACTTATCTGTACTTAATGGTTTAGATTTGAATCGAAAGAAGAACTTAACACTATTGATTGAAATCCACCTATGTTATTAATTTCATTAAATATTAATTTTCAAAATTGGCTTCCAGGACTGCATGGCGAGGCACATGGCCTTCTTGGATATGGGAGCAACCACCACCGCCTAGACAAAGCCTTTTAAGGAAAGCTAATATTTAATTTCATTAAATAACTTTAGGTTAACCAAAAAGAACAATCGAATCACAAATTCAAAAAATAAAAAAAAAGAAACACAACTTCGAAACAAATCTGAAAACTCTAGAATCATATGCCTCTTGTGTTTGGTATTTCCAAAAATAACTATATAAAGAAAACTAGTATGATGTGAAAAACAAATACTAGATATACCTTTCTTTGTAAGCAAATAACCTCTTGATCTTCTATCGTATTCCTCTTCTAATCTCGGACGTTGTGTGGGCAACGATCTTCCGAGACGAGAACCACCCAATCCCTTCTTCTCCAAGCAAGTTTCGTCCACCACAAAAGCTCCAAGAGATGTGAGGTTCGGCCACCACCACCAAGCTACAAGGGATGCTAGAAACAAAGCCTCCTTTCTCTCCTTCTTCTCCTAGCTAGAACCGGCCACCATCAAAAGCTCCAAGCGAAGGATGAAACTGGCCACTAAAGAAGAAGAGAATAGGAGAAGGAAACCC
This sequence comes from Zingiber officinale, assembly GCF_018446385.1. NCBI lineage: Eukaryota > Viridiplantae > Streptophyta > Magnoliopsida > Zingiberales > Zingiberaceae > Zingiber > Zingiber officinale. The sequence continues at coordinate 87,318,470 of NC_056004.1, forward strand.
TCTAGGGCCGGCCACTACCAAGGAAGAAAAGAGAGGAAGAAATAGAATAGAGTCGTTAGCCATGAAGGCACTTCTACCCCCTCTTTTATAATCCTTGGTCTTGGCAAATAAGAAAATTTAAATAAAAAACTTCCTTAATTCTTTTTTCATGAAAAGGAAAATATATTTAATTAAAAATAATTTTCTCTTCTCAATTTACATGGTCGACCACATTAAAGCTATAAACAAGGAGAGTTTTAATTAATTAAAACTTCCTAATTTGTCTCCGAAATTTATAAAAAATTTCTCCAATAATTTTCCCTTCATGGTGGTTTGTAAAAATGAAATTTTATAAATTAAAATATTTCTTTTAAACATGTGGATAAAAAGAAAGTTATCTCTAAAAATTAAAATCTCTTTTAATCTACAAATAAGGAAAGATATCAAATCTTTTCTTAATCTTTTGTAGAAGCTTTATAAAAGAAATATTTAATTTTTAAACTCTCTTTTAAATCATGAACATGGTTAAAAAAAGAAAATTTTCTCAAAATTAAAATCTACCTTTCAATCTATAAATAAGGAAAGATTTCAAATCTTTTCTTAATCTTTTGTAGAAAGCTATAAAAGGAAAGATTTAAATTTCAAACTCTCTTTTAAAACCATGATATCCACATAAGAAATAATTTTAATAAAAATCCCTTTTTAATATGATGTGGCCGGCCACCTAACCTTGGGCTCCAAGCTATTGGCCGGCCACCTTAAGGCTCAACCTTTAGGCTTGGCCGACCCTAAGCTTGAGCTTCAAGCTTGGCTTGGCCGACCCCTATAGGTTGGGTAAGAAGTGGGTATGTGTTGGTATAAATCTCTATATACAAGAGGCTATGATAGGAACTGAGAGGAGGAATTGGTTTTGGTCTCCCGATGAAATTAAGCTTCCCATGTTCGCCCCGAATACACAACTTAATTTCATCAATAATAATTCATTCCACTAAAGAACTATTATTGAACTACCGCACCAATCCCAAATTACATTTTGGGCTCCTTCTTATTATGAGTGTGTTAGTCTCCCTGTGTTTAAGATGTCAAATGACCACTAATTAAATAAGTTACTGACAACTCACTTAATTAATATCTTAGTCTAAGAGTAGTACCACTCAACCTTATCGTCATGTCGGACTAAGTCCACCTGTAGGGTTTAACATGACAATCCTTATGAGCTCCTCTTGGGATCAATCTTAACCTAGCTTACTAGGACACAACTTCCTTCTATAATCAACAACACACACTATAAGTAATATCATTTTCCAACTTATCGGGCTTATTGATTTATCGAACTAAATCTCACCCATTGATAAATTAAAGAAATAAATATCAAATATATGTGCTTGTTATTATATTGGGATTAAGAGCACACACTTCCATAATAACTGAGGTCTTTGTTCCTTTATAAAGTCTGTATAAAAAGAAACGACCTCTAATGGTCCTACTCAATACACTCTAAGTGTACTAGTGTAATTATATAGTTAAGATAAACTAATACCTAATTACACTACGACCTTCCAATAGTTTGTTCCTTTCCATCTTGGTCGTGAGCTACTGTTTATAATTTATAAAGAACTGATAACACGATCTTCTGTGTGTGACACCACACACTATGTTATCTACAATATAAATTAATTGAACATCTACATTTGGTATATATAAATGTAAATACTTGACCATTGTGATTCTTATAAATGTTTATACAAAAGCTAGGCTTTTAGTATACACTTCAACAATCTCCCACTTATACTAAAAGACTATGCTGCCATAAACGCTGCCATACATCTGATTCCCATCCATTCAACATGTCCATCAAAAGCCCTTGCCTTAAGGACCTTATGAAAAGATCTACAGGTAATCACTTGATGCAATATAGGCGGAAACAACTTCTCCTCATTATACGATGTCTCGTATTGGGTTGTACTTGTGCTCTATTGTGTTTACTTGCCTTATGGACTCATGGTTTCTTCGAGTTTGCTACTGCACCACTATTATTACAATAAATTGTAATAATCTTTGAACAAACCAGAAATCATATCTAAGTCCATCTTGAGGTTACTGAGTCACTCAGCTTCTATGGCTGCCTCTGAGGCTGCCACATACTCAACTTCCATAGTGGAGTCTGAAAAGCACCTATGCTTAACACTCCTCCATAGTTATGGCTTTATCTCCTAAAGTAAATACAAAACCCCGAGGTCGATTTACTATTGTCCCTATCTGATTGAAGGTCAAAATCCGTGTAACCCACAGGGATCAAATCATCTGCTTAGTAATCTAGCAAATAATCCCTATTCCTTCTCAGGTACTTCAATATATGCTTTACGGCAGTCTAGTGTCTCGGTCCTGGGTTACTTTGATATCTGCTAGTTATGCACTGGGCAAAACATGTAACGATCACCCTTCTTACTACTACTACTACTCTCTAAGAGTGACTGTTACTTATCTACTACTTTACTTAACCGGTTTATTAAGAATCTCTAGGAAAACCCTACCGAAAAATTTCGGCAGAGTCTCCCCTGTACCGGTGACCATTTCCCATAATACAAGCATAATATACTCAGCATATATCTTCACAACCGCGCAGTATAATATCACAAATAAAAGAAAGAAACTACCCTATCAATAGCAAACATCAATATCACTCCATCAATAGAACCCAACTACAAACGCGGAATAAACTTAAATACAATATTGACTCATAATAGCATTAAAAGAAAACTAAAGAACTCTAAACAAAAATGTCTTAATAATTCCTTAGCAAACTCTTGATCTCCCCATAGTCCAGCCATCACACACCTTCATCACCACCACCTTGTCGTCTTCCTTGCTAAATCTTTTCCTTTCCTTTATCTACAGTAGGAGGAAGTGCAGTCTATAAGCATAAAGCTTAGTGAGCGCTATCTACTCACAAAAACTCGATATGCATGTATACAAATAAAAACATGCTAAAACTGAATGCTAACATGTAAAGCTACTCATGCTCATAAATAGCAAAGAAATCAACTAACAGAAAAGCTAACATGTATAACTACTCATGCTCATAAATAGCAAAGAAATCAACTAACAGAAAAGCTAACATGTAAAACTACTAAACATGTAAAGCTAAACATGCTCATCAACTAGCAAATAAATAACATGTAAGAAACTAAACATGTAAAAGCTGCTAGCATAAAAGAAAGCTAAACTTGCTGATCTTTAAAACAAAGTGAAACTTACTTCATTTACTGTAAATTTATTCTTTTTTTTCACTTGTTTAAAATTTATACTTTAATACTTGAAAATAATAATCAACTTCTCTTGGGCCCGGCATTGTACCACTTTGCGCGCATTCTTAATAAGAATCGAGGTAGCTAATCCCGAAACTACTAAGATACTTCTAGGCCTTGTGCCTAGGGGCAACTTGAAGCCCATCCCTTGGACCTTGTGTCCGGTACATGCCCTTTAAAAGTAAAATACTTATAATCTTAATTACTTCTTCTTTAAATGCCTTGGCATTTTAATAGACACCTTGTGTGCATAAATCCCTAAAGTCTGGACTTTGGAATTTACTTAAGGCCTTGGCCTTTCTCTTTTTTTTTCTTTTTTTTCTTTCTTTTACTTGTTAATACTTCTAAAAGTATTTAATAGGATTCTTATTTTTCCACTAGAATACATGGCTATTCATGCTTATTAAAATAGCAAATGAAAACAACTTTGAGCTTACTAATCATGCTATAAAATAGAGCAAAAGAAAGCAACTTTGAACTTACTAATCATGCTATAAAATAGAGCAAAAGAAAGCAACTTGGACTTTCTAAACATGCTGTAAAATAGAGCAAAAGAAAGCTAACTTGGACTTTCTAAACATGCTGTAAAATAGAGCAAAAGAAATCTAACTTGGACTTACTAAACATGCTGTAAGATAGAGCAAAAGAAAGCTAACTTAGACTTACTAAACATGCTGTAAGATAGAGCAAAAGAATGCAACTTTGAGCTTCCTATACATGCTGTAAAACAAAGGAAAAGAAAGCACATCTAATCTTACTAATCATGTCACAAAATACACTTTATATATAGCTGTTCGTGACCTGTTTTGGCCAGGAAAACTGCTGGTTCTGCACTTGCTAATAGGAAAGGCAACTAAATTCAATCCAGCAATACCAATAGCAAGTGAAACCTATAATTTCTCTAGCGATTAAAAGAAAGACTTCTATTAAACTCTTAACAACCTTACTATCCTTCCAAATTCCTGAAACCCAGCAGGAATCATGATTCCCTTCTAAAACAGATCTGATGTCCAGCAACAGCAACAGAAAACAAGCTAAAAATGACTACAATTCTTATACTTTTATAGAGCAACATGATCCTAATTTTTTTTTTTACAACAGATCTTAAGAGGAAAAGCCCAAGAACGCATGCTATGCTTAAACTCCCGGACTAACCCAATTTTGTACTCTATAATCTGAAACACCTTCTTAGCTTAACCTTTATTGTAAAGCGACCTAAAATTTCCAATTATACTTAATCAGATTGGTAAGGAACAATTCAAGGTTTAATTGCTTCATGAAAACAACAGTAGACAGCCAAAAAGGATACCAATGTGCTGCTAATAGGATAAATTGCTACTAGAAACCTAAATTTTGTAACTGTTCATCATGCCTAACCTAAACTAATCCTTCTCTTCTTCCTTTTGGTTTCACGGCAGCAAACCCAAAATAGCAGGAACCAAAAGAAAACTAGCCGAACAACAGGAAGGCGCAGAAATACCAAATCAGAGCTCATTCGCAAATCAAAACTCGCGGAACAACTCCTACTGTAGGTGAGAAGCAACTCACATCGTGTTCTTGAACTCACAGCCGGAAAAGGGAGATCTAGGGTTTCGGATAGATGAGAATCCCAGCGGCTTCTTTGCGTTTCCGAGCTCCTCTCGTCAAGGTGGTCACGTACGGGTGAAGACCGGCCGGAAAACGATGCTCGTCGGCCGCCGGAGACGTGCCCTAAGTCGTCTTCGTTTTCCTTCGCTCGGGCAGAATCGGCGCCGACGCCGTTCGTGAGGGAGAGGAGGAATTATGAGAGAAATTTTTTAGGTCTTAGGAAAAGGATTTAAAACTTATACTCAAGGTTATTTTCGTTTCCAACTATAGCTTAAGTGGAATTTTTCTCCTTCTTTAATAACAAATGCCCGCTAGCACAGTTGATTGGCCGACCTTTTACTGAATCAACGAGTCTCGGCTTCAAACCCTCAGCCGCGCACTTTTAATTCCAATTTATCTTAAACGTTCCAACTACTGCATATATACATTTCGCTCCGTATATAATTAATAAAAACCGTGTAGCTCAGCTGGTTGGGTCGGTTTTGCTTGGGTCAGTCCGACCCGAGGTCGTGGGTTCGAATCTCACCTTCAACGTTTTTTTTTTAAACTTCTTTCTTTTTGTAACCCTACTAAACGACCTCCAAAAATTACGTAAAAATACTCTAAAAATTCCTAAAAATCTCTAGAATATTTTAAAAGTATTTCCAAATATTTTTATGGACTTTTAGAACTTGAAATAGGGAAAATTGGGTCGTTACAATTCCCCATACCTTATAAAAAGTTCTTCCTCGAACTTAGAACAATTCTGGATACTTCTGTCTCATACTGTCCTCACGCTCCCAAGTGATTTCCTCGTGCTTCTGGTTCTGCTAGATGACCTTCACTAGTGGCACTTCTTTGTTTCTTAATCTCTTGACTGCCCTGTCCACTATCTGTGTAGGTCTGCTCTCATAACTAAGATCCTCCTGGATCTGCACTGACTGAGGCTGAATCACTTGACTAGGGTCGTGGAGACACTTCTTTAGCATAGAGACATGAAATACATTGTATATTGCTGACATGTCTTGTGGTAAATCCAGCTTGTAAGCTACCTTCCCAATCCTGTCTGTAATCAGGTAAGGTCCTACATAGCGAGGACTTAATTTTTCCTTCTTGCCAAATCTCATCACTCCCTTCATAGGAGCGACCTTGAGAAAAACTGAATCCCCTACTTAGAATTCTAGTGGCCTACGGCGTGTGTCAGCATAACTCTTCTGTCTACTCTGGGCAGTCTCTATTCTCTGTCTGATCTTCTGGAAAGCCTGAGTAGTCTCATCTATCAGCTCTGTCTGAATGCCCAGTTCTACTTCCATTTCTTTTCTTTCACCTACTTCTTGCCAGCAATTAGGTGATCTGCACTTTCTGCCATACAACGCCTCATATGGTGCCATCTTGATAGTGGCTTGATAGCTGTTGTTGTAGGCAAATTCAGCTAAGCACAGATACTTGCACCAACTTCCCTTGAAATCTAGTGCACAACCTCTGAGCATATCTTCTAAAATCTGATTTACTCGCTCTGTCTATCTATCAATCTGAGGATGGAAGGCTGTGCTGAACTTGAGTTTGGTGCCTAGTGCAGTCTGAACACACTCCTAAAAATGAGTGGTGAAGCACCCATCTCTATCAGACACAATAGATTTAGGAACTCCATAAGTCTGATCACTTCCTTGACGTACAGTTGTGCCAACTGCTCTATGGAGTGGAACACCTTGATGGCTAGAAAATGGGCAGACTTGGTCAATCTGTCCACTACTACCCATATTGCGTCATATCCATTCGTAGTTCTTGGAAGACCTGTTATAAAGTCCATGGATATGTCTTCCCACTTCCACTCTGGTATTGGAAAAGGTTGTAGCATTCCTCCTGGTCTCTGGTGTTCTGCTTTTGACTCTCTGACATGTCAGACAGGTACTGACATATTTTGCAACGTCTCTTTTGAGTCCAGACCACCAGAATCTTTGTTTCCCATCTTGATACATCTTGGTAGAACCAGGATGCATGGAATAAGGTGTACTATGAGCTTCTAAAATTTTCTTTCTCAGCTCATTGTCATTGGGAACACAAAGGCGGCTCCCCTGATAAAGAATTCCACTGTCTGATACTCGAAACTCTAAATTTTCTTCTTTCTGTATCCCTTGCTTGATCTTTTGGATATCAGGATCTTCACTTTGCTTCTTCTGTATATCCTCAAGCAGGGTTGACTCTAGAGTCAATGCAGAGAGTTGCCCATAAATAATTTCAAGTCCGAAATCTGACAACTCCTTCTGTAGTGGCAGGGCTAATGATGACAAGGACATCAAGAATGCACTGGATTTTCTGCTTAGTGTATCTGCCACTTTATTAGCTTTACCTGGGTGGATCACCTTCTTTCACTTCCAACTGATGATACCCAGAGCACAGGTCTATTTTAGAGAACTCTATTACCCTTTTTTAGCTGATCATATAGATCATCTATTCTGGAATGAGGGTACTTGTCCCTAACTGCTACTTTGCTCGGCGCTCTAAAATATATGCACATTAGCATAGATCCGTCTTTCTTCTTAACGAACAACTCTGGAGTTTCCCGGGGTGAATGACTAGGGCGGATGAAACCCTTGTCAAGTAACTCCTGAAATTGTTCTTATAACTCTTTTAGCCCTGCTAGAGAAATTTGATACAGAGCTTTTGAAATTGGCTCCACTTCTCTATTGGGAGGTAGTCCAGGTAGCCCTTCTGGAAATACCTTTGGATACTCACAGACTACCCGAACATCTTCCTGCTTGGGTCTTTCTTGTTATCTTTGTCCTTCCAGTTCTGATCACTTGATTGAGGTCTCTGTTTCCCCACTGTCTTGTCTTCGATCTTGACTGACTTGTGTTGCATTTGTTGTGCCTTGATGCCGTTCAGATAGTGCTCACTAATACTCTGCTGACCAGCTCTTCACCAATCTATGGTCGGTGAGTTTCACTACTCACATTAGGTGTTATTTCTGGTCTCAGCATTAGGAGCATCAGTCTGACTCGTTCTTTCACAGTACTTACTAACTCTAGGCAAAGGTGAGCTAGCCTGTTAAATCTTTTAACCGCTTCTTCTACTAGCATGTCACCTTGTCTGAATTCCATAAGCTCCTCATACTGTTTATTGATGATCCGTTGACGGAAGAATTCTTCGTAAAACTCTATCTCGAAGTCAACCCAGCTCATCTGGTTGACTGCTCTCTTACTCTTAACTCGCTCCCACTACATATAAGCATCTCCAGATAGGCAAAAAGAGGCACACTTAATGGTATCAACCTTCTCGACTTCTGGTCAGTCAAGAAGCTCCATTGTGCTCTTAAATGTCTTGAACCAAGCCTGGGCATCCTAGGGCTCAGTCGTGCCTGAGAAGCTTTCTGGTTTCAGCTTCATCCACTGGATGAGGTATGCTTCTTGTCTTCTAGGTGTTGTGGTGACTTCCAGGGCAACCGATAGAACTTCAGTCACCCCTGGAGTCTCCACATTAATGGTTGGGGGAGTGGGAGGAGCTGGCTTCTGATTGGTCATCTAGTTGACAATCACTTGTTGCTGCTCTACTACTTGTCTCTGGAGTTGGGCAAGAACTTCAGAGAGATTGGGCTCAATTGATCTAAGCTCTTCGTTCACCTGATCTTGGTTTTCAGTACGAACGGTGCGGGGATATCCTCTTCTTAACATCTAGTTATGCAAAGGAAAGGCTTGATATCTTCTCTATCCTTTCTAACTTCTCTATCCTTTCTAAACAAACATATGTATGAATCAAGAAAGGAGAAATAGTAACTTCTATCTTACTTAAGCACTCATAAGCAATTACTCAGTACTGCAGTTAATAATAAGGAAAGCAATAAAGAAAGAACTTAAATACTTTCTTACTTGAAGACGGCAAGGTTGATGCTGATGTGTGTGATGCTGGAGAATGGGAACTGCTCTGATACCAACTGTAATGACCACCCTTCTTACTACTACTACTACTACTACTCTCTAAGAGTGACTGTTACTTATCTACTACTTTACTTAACCGGTTTATTAAGAATCTCTAGGAAAACCCTACCGAAAAATTTCGGCAGAGTCTCCCCTGTACCGGTGACCATTTCTCATAATACAAGCATAATATACTCAGCCACAGGCGGCTGGAACATATATCTTCACAACCATGCAGTATAATATCACAAATAAAAGAAAGAAACTACCCTATCAATAGCAAACATCAATATCACTCCATCAATAGAACCCAACTACAAACGCGGAATAAACTTAAATACAATATTGACTCATAATAGCATTAAAAGAAAACTAAAGAACTCTAAACAGAAATGTCTTAATAATTCCTTAGCAAACTCTTGATCTCCCCATAGTCCAGCCATCACACACCTTCATCACCACCACCTTGTCGCCTTCCTTGCTAAATCTTTTCCTTTCCTTTATCTACAGTAGGAGAAAGTGCAGTCTATAAGCATAAAGCTTAGTGAGCGCTATCTACTCACAAAAACTCGATATGCATGTATACAAATAAAAACATGCTAAAACTGAATGCTAACATGTAAAGCTACTCATGCTCATAAATAGCAAAGAAATCAACTAACAGAAAAGCTAACATGTATAACTACTCATGCTCATAAATAGCAAAGAAATCAACTAACTGAAAAGCTAACATGTAAAACTACTAAACATGTAAAGCTAAACATGCTCATCAACTAGCAAATAAATAACATGTAAGAAACTAAACATGTAAAAGCTGCTAGCATAAAAGAAAGCTAAACTTGCTGATCTTTAAAACAAAGTGAAACTTACTTCATTTACTATAAATTTATTCTTTTTTTTCACTTGTTTAAAATTTATACTTTAATACTTGAAAATAATAATCAACTTCTCTTGGGCCCGGCATTGTACCACTTTGCGCACATTCTTAATAAGAATCGAGGTAGCTAATCCCGAAACTACTAAGATACTTCTAGGCCTTGTGCCTAGGGGCAACTTGGAGCTCATCCCTTGGACCTTGTGTCCGGTACATGCCCTTTAAAAGTAAAATACTTATAATCTTAATTACTTCTTCTTTAAATGCCTTGGCATTTTAATAGACACCTTGTGTGCATAAATCCCTAAAGTCTGGACTTTGGAATTTACTTAAGGCCTTGGCCTTTCTCTTTCTTTTCTTTTTTTTCTTTCTTTTACTTGTTAATACTTCTAAAAGTATTTAATAGGATTCTTATTTTTCCACTAGAATACATGGCTGTTCATGCTTATTAAAATAGCAAATGAAAACAACTTTGAGCTTACTAATCATGCTATAAAATAGAGCAAAAGAAAGCAACTTTGAACTTACTAATCATGCTATAAAATAGAGCAAAAGAAAGCAACTTGGACTTTCTAAACATGCTGTAAAATAGAGCAAAAGAAAGCTAACTTGGACTTTCTAAACATGCTGTAAAATAGAGAAAAAGAAATCTAACTTGGACTTACTAAACATGCTATAAGATAGAGCAAAAGAAAGCTAACTTAGACTTACTAAACATGCTGTAAGATAGAGCAAAAGAATGCAACTTTGAGCTTCCTATACATGCTGTAAAACAAAGGAAAAGAAAGCACATCTAATCTTACTAATCATGTCACAAAATACACTTTATATATAGCTGTTCGTGACCTGTTTTGGCCAGGAAAACTGCTGGTTCTGCACTTGCTAATAGGAAAGGCAACTAAATTCAATCCAGCAATACCAATAGCAAGTGAAACCTATAATTTCTCTAGCGATTAAAAGAAAGACTTCTATTAAACTCTTAACAACCTTACTATCCTTCCAAATTCCTGAAACCCAGCAGGAATCGTGACTCCCTTCTAAAACAGATCTGATGTCCAGCAACAGCAACAGAAAACAAGCTAAAAATGACTACAATTCTTATACTTTTATAGAGCAACATGATCCTAATTTTTTTTTTTACAACAGATCTTAAGAGGAAAAGCCCAAGAACGCATGCTATGCTTAAACTCCCGGACTAACCCAATTTTGTACTCTATAATCTGAAACACCTTCTTAGCTTAACCTTTATTGTAAAGCGACCTAAAATTTCCAATTATACTTAATCAGATTGGTAAGGAACAATTCAAGGTTTAATTGCTTCATGAAAACCACAGTAGACAGCCAAAAAGGATACCAATGTGCTGCTAATAGGATAAATTGCTACTAGAAACCTAAATTTTGTAACTGTTCATTATGCCTAACCTAAACTAATCCTTCTCTTCTTCCTTTTGGTTTCACGGCAGCAAACCCAAAATAGCAGGAACCAAAAGAAAACTAGCCGAACAACAGGAAGGCGCAGAAATACCAAATCAGAGCTCATTCGCAAATCAAAACTCGCGGAACAACTCCTACTGTAGGTGAGAAGCAACTCACATCGTGTTCTTGAACTCACAGCCGGAAAAGGGAGATCTAGGGTTTCGGATAGATGAGAATCCCAGCGGCTTCTTTGCGTTTCCGAGCTCCTCTCGTCAAGGTGGTCACGTATGGGTGAAGACCGGCCGGAAAACGATGCTCGTCGGCCGCCGGAGACGTGCCCTAAGTCGTCTTCATTTTCCTTCGCTCGGGCAGAATCGGCGCCGACGCCGTTCGTGAGGGAGAGGAGGAATTATGAGAGAAATTTTTTAGGTTTTAGGAAAAGGATTTAAAACTTATACTCAAGGTTATTTTCGTTTCCAACTATAGCTTAAGTGGAATTTTTCTCCTTCTTTAATAACAAATGCCCGCTAGCACAGTTGGTTGGCCGACCTTTTACTGAATCAACGAGTCTCGGCTTCAAACCCTCAGCCGCGCACTTTTAATTCCAATTTATCTTAAACGTTCCAACTACTGCATATATACATTTCGCTCCGTATATGATTAACAAAAACCGTGTAGCTCAGCTGGTTGGGTCGGTTTTGCTTGGGTCAGTCCGACCCGAGGTCGTGGGTTCGAATCTCACCTTCAACATTTTTTTTTAAACTTCTTTCTTTTTGTAACCCTACTAAACGACCTCCAAAAATTATGTAAAAATACTCTAAAAATTCCTAAAAATCTCTAGAATATTTTAAAAGTATTTCCAAATATTTTTATGGACTTTTAGAACTTGAAATAGGGAAAATTGGGTCGTTACAAAATAGATATCCTGTCTCGTGCATAGCATACATTAGGCTTCCGATAGCCGAAGCTTAAGGAACTACCTTCATTTTCTCTATCTCCTTTGATGTCTTCAGAGACATCTCTTTAGATAAATCTACTCCATCCTGAAAAGGTAAGAAACCTTTCTTGGAGTTTTGCATGCTAAAACGAGCTAGGATAGTATGAAGCTTGGGATAATCACAACATTCTTTTTCTTGTTATCCCTTTGATCCCGAGAATATGTGCGCACTCTCCCAAGTCCTTCATATTGAATTGTTTGGACAACCATACCCTTACTTCCGATAATACTTTGATATTGTTTCTAACTACCAAAAATGTCATCTACGTATAGTACAAGAAATACCACCACGCTTCCATCACACTACTTGTATACACAAGACTTATCTGGACACTAAATAAATCTATAGGTCTGGATTACTTTATTAGACCAGATGTCCAAGACCTTGAAGCTATGCTTCAGTCTATAGACTGATTGAGCTTGCACACAAGATGTTCTTTGCCTTTTGCAATAAACTTCACTGGTTGCTTTATATGGATTCTTTCTTCAAGACTTCCATTAAGAAAAGTTGTTTTGACATCCACTTGCCAAATAGATAAAAGAATCTGGATAGACTTAAGCATGGCTACCGGTGAAAAAGTTTCCTTTTTCAACAAGCCTTGCTTTGAAAGTTTCCACCTTCCTGTCTATCCTTCTTTTCCTATTGTAGACTTATTTTCACGCTTTTACACCATTTGGTGGTTCTACAAGCTCCCAGACTCTATTAGAATACATATATTCTAATTCTGTATTCATTGCTCTTTGCAAAGATGCTACATCTTTATCTTGGAGTGCTTTGTCATATGTCCGAGGATCAGGTTCATGTCCTCCAGGGATCAAGTCCAAAGACTCTCCCAAAACATGAATCTTTTAGGTTTCCTAACAACCCTCCCACTATGACGAGGCACCTTCTGCAATTGTGTATCTTTTGTGATACGTGTTGTAGTTTCTTGTGATATTTCATCTTGTACAATTAGTACTAGGTTAGACGTGTCCTTTAATTTCCTTAAGAACAATTTTTTACTCATGGACTTGTGGTTCATAGTATAGTCCTTTTCTAAAATCGGGTATTGGTGCCAACAATGACCTTCCGATTTTAAGGACTATAAAGCTTTTTTTTTCATTTTTCTAGGATAACTCACAAGCAAGTGAACTTATGTCCAACTTATCAGTGTTTCTCATATGCTAGACTACCCAAATCCGAATATGCTTCAGACTAGGCTTACGCCTATTTTGCAATTCTATGGGAGTAGAGAGTTCTGACTTAGAAGGTACTATGTTCACTTCCGTTTCCAGTGTATATCCTTAAAACGAATTTGGTAATAACTCATCATCGATCTAAATATTCCATAAGAGCCTTATACCTTCTTTCTACTACACCATTCTGTTGTGGTGTACCAGGTGCAGATAGTTGGGATTAAATCCCGACTTCTAATAAGTGACTCCTAAACTCTCCTAAGAGGTACTTGTTACTATGATTTCACCGTAGTGTCTTGATACTTTTACTTTGATGTTACTCCTCATCAGCTTAGTACTCTTTGAACTAATCAAAGCACTTAGACTTGTGACGCGTCAAGTAAATGTATCCTTATCTCGAATAGTCGTCTTTAAAAGAGATGAAATATTCGAAACAACCTCTTGCCTGGTGTAACGACCCACCCTTCTTACTACTACTCGCTAAGGGCGACCATTACCTAACTACTATTCTACTTACTAGTATCACTGACGCTATTATTAGCAATACTTAGATTTATCACGGTTCAGAGGAATTCCTACCGAAAAATTTCGGCAGAGTCTCCCCTGTACCGGTGACCAAATCCATAGTACATAAGATATATACGCAGCCACAGACGGCTGGAACATATTTTCCACAACCACACAGTAATAAAAATCACAATAAAAACAAAGAAACTACTCTAGCAATAGCAATGACTACAGCACTCCACAAATAATAAAAGAGACTAGCTAGACATGCGGAAATAAACTCAACTACAATCCCAAATGTAATACAACATTAACAGAGGACTAAAAGAAAGTCTAGACAATTTTGCCAGCTACTTCTGGATCTCTCCACAGTCCAGACATCACACACCTTCATCACCACCACCATCCTGTCGCATTCCTTTCATATCTTAGCTTTTCCTTTATCTGCGGTAGGAGGAAAAAAAAGAAGATCTATAAGCGAAAACGCTTAGTAAGTACTAATCTATCTCACAAAAACATCGAAGTGCATAAAAAGAATGCAACAATACTAAAACTGAAATGCTAAAAGCAAAGCTGCATGTACTCATGGTATACAGAAATAAAACTGAATACTAAACATGCTCACTAACTGACAGGAAAGTAATGAAACAACTACTGTAAGCTTAGAATTAAAGAACTAAACTTTTATTGATTCTAAGCATAAAACTTGTTTCATTTTCTTATATCTTTATACCAGAAATTAATCTTTTAATTTCTCTTTTACTTTCTTCTTCTTTTCTTTTCTTATGCTAGAAATTAATCTTTTAATTTCTCTTTCACTTTCTTCTTCTTGTTCTTCTTTTCTTCTTTGGGCCCAGGCTTAGTATCATCTTTGTTTTGCGCGCTCTCTAATAGTGACTGGGGTAGCGAGCCTCCAGCCCTATGAGGATAAAGACCTCGGTCTTACAAGGGCCAAGATCTCGGAATTGGTCACCTGGATTTGTTTAACGACAACCTCGGTAGTCGGGTACTAGCCTTTTACTTTAATTTACTTGTTATCTCTTTTTAACTAGACTTTAGTCTTTTTCTTTACTCATGCTTCTTATAATCCTTTATTAGAGCCTATTAGAATCCTGTAGATATTTCTAACAAGTATAGGTTTACAACTAACCAAGCATGCTATATAAAAATAACACAAGGGAAGCAGATCTGAACTCTCTAAATATGTTATAAAATAAAGCAAAAGAAAGCTAATTTGAATTTCCTAAACATGCTGTGATAAAAGCAAAAGAAGCAAATCTGATCTTACTAATCATGCTACAAAATAGAGCAAAAGAGAACTAATTTGAACTATCTAAACATGCTGTAAAATAGGGCAAAAGATAACTAACTTGGACTTTCTAAACATGCTGTGA
The DNA here is from genome assembly GCF_018446385.1 of Zingiber officinale. Taxonomy (NCBI): domain Eukaryota; kingdom Viridiplantae; phylum Streptophyta; class Magnoliopsida; order Zingiberales; family Zingiberaceae; genus Zingiber; species Zingiber officinale. Next base: position 87,333,601 of record NC_056004.1, read on the forward strand.
TAAGAGCAAAAGAGAGCTGATTTGGACTTTCTAAACATGCTGTAAAATAGACAACTGAATGCTACTTTAAACTTCCTAAACATGCTATAAATAAAGCAAAAGAATACAACTTCAGGCTTCTTTAACGTGCTATAAAATAGGCAACAGAATGCTACTTCAAACTTTCTAAACATGCCATAAATAAATAAAACTATAGTCTAAACAGTAGGTTTACTAATTTCGAAATCAAAGATTTAACAAGCTACTAAAATCTACTAGAATGAATACAGGAATGCTAGACAAGGTAGCAAGACAAACAAATCCCAAATCCTTGTGATGTGGCTGTTTGTACTAATCCAAATAAGCAAGGAAATTCAGAATGTCACTGCTGGAAAGGAATAGGGTTGTTCGTGTTTGAGAATAGCATCAAAACTAAATTTTGATTCCACTTGACTACCCTACTGATCATGCCTACCAATTAATCCGACTTACCTAACTTGAAATGGTAAAGACTTAGGGTTGTTTATGCCCATCCACATGGATCGGAAAGGAAACCACTTGCTGGAAATCAAAGAGCTGTTCGGGTCATCATAATGGAGGCATCTCAATCACAAAACTTGAAACTCTCATACAAATAGGTATGATTATTCTGCTTAACAAACAAAACAAGGGAAGCATGGCTCTAGCATAAAACTTTACTCGGCACAGCAAAATCCGCAAGCAAGGAAACAAATCGAAGCTCGGAGCAACTCCTACCGCAGGTGAGTAGTACTTACACTTGCTTTTAGGACTTACAACCGGAAGGAGGCAACTAGGGCTTCGGGAGAAGCTTGAAATCTCGGCTCCTCTTCATGTTTCCGAGCTCCCCTCGTCGAGGTGATCACGCACGGTGAAGACCGGTCGAAAAGGGCCTTTCGCCGGCGCCGGAGACAAAGCCCTAATACGGCTTCGTTTCGCCCGAGCAAAGATGAATCGCGCGGCGTGAGGAGAAGAGAAGGAGTTAGGGTTCGGGTAAAAGAAATTAACCCTTTATAACCTAGGTTTTATTTCTGATCCTTACTATAACTTAAATATATCTCGCTTCATACTTGATTAACAAAACACGCATAGCCCAGTTGGTTGGCTGTGTTCGGTTAAGTCCGGTTCGGCCGGAGGTCTTGGGTTCGAGTCTCACCTTCCACAAATTTTTGGTCAAAACTTCTTTCTTTTTGTAACCATACTAAACGACCTCCAAAAATTGCATAAAAATACTCTAAAAATTTCTAAAAATCTCTAGAATATTTTAAAAGTATTTCCAAATATTTTTATGGACATTTGGAACTCGAAATAGGGAAAATTGGGTTGTTACAATCCCCCATACCTTATAAAAAGTTCGTCCTCGAACTTAGAATAGCTCTGGATACTTCTGTCTCATACTTTCCTCCCGTCCCCAAGTGATTTCCTCGTGCTTCTGGTTCTGCCAGACGACCTTCACTAGTGGTACTTCTTTTTTTCTCAATCTTTTGACTGTTCTGTCCACTCTCATAACTAAGATCCTATTGGATCTGCACTGACTGAGGTGAATCACTTGGCTCGGGTCATGGAGACACTTCTTTAGCATGGAGACATGAAATACATTGTGTATTGTTGACATGTCTTGTCCAGCCTGTAAGCTACTTTCCCAATCCTCTCTATGATCGTGTAAGGTCCTACATAGCGAGGACTTAATTTGCCCTTTTGCCAAATCTCATCACTCCCTTCATAGGAGCGACCTTGAAAACTGAATCTCCTACTGATATGCTGCAGGTGGAGGAGGTCTCGCTGTCTGATTTTCTGGATCGCCTGAGTGGTCTCGTCTATCAGCTCTGTCTGAATGCCCAGCTCTACTTCCATCTCTTTTCTCTCTCCTGCTTCTTGCCAGCATATGGGTGATCTGCATTTCCTGCCATATAGGGCCTCATAAGGTACCATCTTGATGGTGGCCTGATAGCTATTGTTGTAGGCGAATTCAGCTAAGCACAAATACTTGCACCAACTTCCTTTGAAATCCAGCGCACAAGCTCTGAGCATATTTTCTAAAATCTGATTCACTCGCTCTGTCTGTCCATCAGTCTGTGGATGGAAAGCTGTGCTGAACTTGAGTTTGGTGCCTAGTGCATTCTGAACGCACTCCCAAAAGTGTGAGGTGAAGCGCCCATCTCTATTAGAAACGATAGATTTAGGAACTCCATGAAGTCTGACTACCTCTTTAACATATAGCTGGGCCAACAGCTCTATAGAGTGGGACACCTTGATGGCTAGGAAGTGAGCATACTTGGTCAATCGGTCTACTATTACCCATATCGCATCATATCCATTGGTGGTTCTTAGAAGACCTATTATGAAGTCCATGGATATGTCTTCCCATTTCCATTCTGGTATTGGAAGAGGCTGAAGAACTCCTCCTGGTCTCCGGTGTTCTGCTTTGACTCTCTGGCATGTCAAGCAGGTACTGACATACTTAGCTACATCTCTTTTGAGTCCTGACCACCAAAACTTGTGTTTCACATCTTGGTACATCTTGGAAGAACCAAGATGCACGGAATATGGTGTACTGTGAGCTTCCTCTAAGATCTTCTTCCCCAGTTCCTCATCATTGGGCACGCAAATGCGACTCCCCTGATAAAGAATTCCGCTATTTGTTACTCTAAACTCTGAGTTGTCTTCTTTCTGTATCCCCTGCTTGATCTTCTGGATGTCCGGATCTTCGCTTTGCTTTCACTGTATCTCCACAAGCAATGTAGACTCTAAGGTTAATGCAGAGAGTTGCCCTTCAATAATTTCAAGTCCAAATTCTGACAACTCCTTCTGCAGTGGCAGTGCTAATGATGACAAAGACATCAGGGATGCACTGGATTTTCTGCTTAGTGCATCAGCCACTTTGTTAGCTTTACCTGGGTGGTAGAGGATTTCACAGTCGTAATCTTTAACCAACTCCAGCCACCTGCTGTCTCATGTTTAAGTCCTTCTGAGTGAAGAAGTGTTAGTTAGAGCCCTAGAGCCAATCATTTGATGATTGTATGGACTCATGTATATCATATTCTTGTATATTAATAAAGGCATTTGTTTGGTTATTATACTTATTTGTATTAGTGCCAAATAGACTAAGTATAATAGCGTCCTTGAGTAGAAGGTTCATACCTATATCAATCGATTAGTTGAATCGATAGTGAGATGATATAGGGAACACTACTCTAAATCATTCCTAGTCGAGTATTAACATTCAGGAACAATGTTAATACAATAAGACTAGCATGTAGGTCAGCTCGATGACTTGATCTCACAAGTCATGGATATAGAGATATCAAGCTGACACATGGGTATGCATTAGAGAATGCATACTGAATGACCCGCCATGAGAAAGTATCATGGATCGTTATATGAGTGTCATATACTTTCTCATGTGGCTATTAGTATGACTATTAGTCCTTTGACCTGAAGTCACCATGGATCCCTACATAAGGAGTTATGTACTTTGGTTTCGTCAAACGTCACCCGTAACAGGGTGGACTATAAAGGCGATTACTGGGTATGTAACAAATTATGCAGAGGGATGTGAGTGATGTAGATGGGATCTATCCCTCTCATATGACGGGAGCGACATCAATATTCTTGATAGAGTTAGACCACGAAGTGCATGGCCATGCCCAAATGAGTCAACATTAGATGTTGAGCTCATTTGATCGAGTGAGTCTACTTGGAGTTCAAGATTTAGATTGATTAGAGGATGACACGGTCTATGCCTCACATTGATCAATCTAGATGTCTAGGATAGAAGGACACTTGTCATATATTTTGTGAGGAGTCACAATTGGTAGTCACAAGGTGATGTCGGATCTCGACATTCTTGTAACTTGGGTAGTAATGATGTGTTGCTAGATACCGCTCATTACTTATGCTCCTAAATGGGTTTAGGGCATTGCCAACGTTACAAGAACCTATAGGGTCACACACTAAGGACAATTAGATGGAGATTTGGTTCATATGATGAACCAAGAGGATTAGATTCATTTGATGAATCATATTGGATTAAGAGTAATCCAAATTGGGCTAATTGAGTTGGACTCAAGTTGATTCATGTATTTAATGAGTCTAATTTAGATTATGACTCATTAAATCAACTTAATTTAATAAATTAGATTCATTATATTAAGTTGGCTTGAATCATATGGTTGGATTAGATCAACCATGAGAGAGATTTGATCAAGTTTGACTTGATTTGAGAGGAAGAGAAAAAAGTCATGTTTGACTTGACTTTTTGCCACATCACTAGTGAGTTGGAAAGATGTGGACCAATAGGATTGCTCCACATCATCAATGTGTGCCACCTCATGGAGGTTACAAGCCTCCATAGCATTTAATGTGGCCGACCCACATTAAATGAGGAGGTTACACTTGTTGCCATGTCATTTAGTGAGGTGGCAAGATGTGGACCAATAGTGTTGATCCACATCATCCTAGAGTGCCACCTCATGGGGGTTACAACTCTTAATGGTCTCCACATTAATTGGAATTAATGTGGAGAGTTACACCTCCAAGATGTGGCCGACCACTCTAGTGGAGAATGAAAATATTCATTTTTCATTCAAGTGTGATTAAGTCATCTTCTTCCTCTAGAGCTCTCTCTTCTCCCTCTCCTCCTCTCTTGGCCGAACAAGACAAGGTGCTAGCACACCTTTGTTTGGTCTTCTCCATCAAGGATTGTTCGTGTAGATACTTCTAGAGGACCGTACACTTGACGGTCTAGAGATCCGGCATCTTGGACGAGCGGGAACGCGAAGGGCTTCGCTACAAGGGTAATGATCTTAACTTTAGTGTAGATCTAAAGTTTTTACAAACTCGTACAAGAAAAAGGTTTTTCGAAAAGTTTTGTTTACGAGTCTTTGCACGAGATCCATGTCTTCGGGTGACTCGGGGTTTCCGCGACGCGAAAAAGCGATTTTCGCGGCCCGACGAACCCAACAGTGGTATCAGAGCCACGTGCAAAGACTTGTACGAGTTCGTTTGTATTTTTATGAAAAATAAACCTTCTGTAATTTTCTGTAAAAATTGAGTTTTTAGAGTTTTTATGAGTAATTTTTCCGTAGAAGCGAAGCACAAGTGTCTCGGCACTTGTAGGCTTCGGCTACCGGAAAGTTTTCTTTTAAACGGCTTCGTTTTGCCCCAAATCCGTTTGGGACAGCGGGGTCGGGTGCCATTAGATCACAAAGGAGCAACTCACGATGGTTAGATCATGGGTAGGGGCATAGCCCCTAATCCCGCAAGGGAATTTGCTTCGCGATTGCACCCGAAATCGCTAAAAACGAACCCGCCGGGAAGATTTTTCCGAAATGGCAATGTCTCGACCCAAATCATTTTGGGACAATGGGTTTAGGCGCTGTTGGATCGCAAAGGAACCCTCGCGATGGTTAGATCGCGGGTAGGGGCGCTGCCCCTGGGCCCCGCAAGGGGATCCGTTCCGTGATTGCGCCCGAAACCGCTAAACGGGACCGCCGGGAAATTTTATTCATAAAAATTGTAAAAATTATTTTTAAAAATTATAGAAAATTATGAAAATATATAATTTTGAATTATATATTAATTTTGTGATAGTCATGGCCCAAAAACCCAATATGATTGGTTGTGTTGTAATTCATAATACGGCCTGCGTGCCGTTATGTGTTTGCGAGTGTTGTATTATATTCGCGACCTGCGCGTCGTGCCTTCTCTTATATTCTTGTTGTAAATTAGATTTAGACTCTAATGTAACTCGAGTTTCAAATTATAATGTACAAATTGGAGCGGTGGAGGGTCCACACGAGACGGAGTTCCGAGGCGGGCACGAGCAACACAAGGTGGTCAAAGGGAGGAGCTTGGAGAAGCTGTTGACCCTAGGTTGACCAATCGATCTTCTCATTGGCTTGAGAAGATCGTAGTAGGGCCATGACTAAATCACAAATAGATTAATTAATTGCTTGTGTATGTGATGCATATTTAATAAGTAGTTAATTAATTAGTGCCTTACGATTAGATTAGATCTAAGTCGTGCACATGATGCACCCTTGCGATTAGATTAGATCTAAGTCGTGCACAAGATGCATCCTTTTCGATTAGATTAGATCTCGATCGAACCAACTCTAAATGCCTAACCGTGCCGTGATACCTATCACTACCTCGATCACATGTATTGTTGAATCTGCCAAAGCAGAGCAATACATATTATCTTGGTAGGGTACGGAGGGACAATCTTGGTCCCGCCTATCAGCGCATGGGTGAATACAAACTCAATTAGATTGAGTATTCCTAGTTACTCGGTTGGATCGAGTCAACTATAGGCATTATTCCAACGGTTGAAAAAGATAGGTCAAAATCACATCTATATTAACTCTCGGGCGTATTTGCCAAAGCTAACTCGAGTTTTAATATAAATGCAGATATTGATTCTATAAACAAGAGTTGCATAGAGATGTAATTGGTAATCGTTACCTACCGATCATACTAAGCCTTGGGCGTATTAGCCAAAGCTAACTCAAGGGTTAGTATGATGTGGATCTTGTCCCACATGAATTATAGTATTCAGTGGGAGCATCTTTTAATTAAAGGCCTAATTAAATGATTTTTAAAAAATATGATATTTATTTCTGCAAATTTTCTGTTGTAGATAACCATGACGTCGAACACGAATTCCTTCTCCCTGCGATCTGTCCTTAAGAAGGACAAGCTCAACGGAGGAATAGTTCTCACTCAGGAACGTAAACTGTACGTTCTGGAGCAGCCCATTCCGGAGGCTCCTCCTGCCACTGCCATGCGAGCTGACCGGGATGCTTACAAGAAGCATCAAGATGACGCATTAGATGTGTCCTGTCTAATGCTCGCAACCATGAACTCTGAGCTTCAGAAGCAACATGAGTTGATGAGTGCTTACGATATGGTTGAACATCTTCGTCAACTATATCAAGGACAAGCAAGGCACTGGAAGAGGAACTTCACAGGATACCTGGAAGATCTTAACAAGAAGAGAAATAAGATTTCTACTTCAGGTATAAATGTTATAGAAGTCAACCTCTCTATTTTTTCGTCGTGGGTATTAGATACCGGATGTGCTTCGCACATTTGTACTAATGTACAAGCACTGAGAAATAACAGAGCATTGACAAAGGGCGAGATAGACCTACGAGTAGGCAATGGGGGCACGGGTTGCTGCCATTGCTGTAGGAACTTATCATCTATCTCTGCCCTCTGGGCTTATACTAGAATTAGATGATTGTTGTTATGTGCCTGCCTTGACTAAGAACATTATATCAGTTTCTTGTTTGGACAAGAAAGGATTCTCGTTTATAATAAAGAACAAATGTTGTTCTGTCTATTTAAATGATATGTTCTATTGTAGTGCACCTCTGATAAACGGACTCTATATTCTAGATCTAGAGAGCCCTATCTATAACGTTAGTATCAAGAGGTTCAAATCGAACGATATGAACCACACCTATCTCTGGCACTGTCGCTTAGGTCATATAAATGACAAGCGCTTATCCCAGCTCCATAAGGATGGTTTGCTGGACTCATTTGATTTTGAATCATATGAGATATGCGAGTCATGCCTACAAGGCAAGATGACCAAGACTCCCTTTAGTGAGCACAGCGAGAGAGCGACTGATTTGTTAGGACTCATACATAGTGATGTATGTGGCCCTTTCAATGTCGCTGCTAGAGGCGGTTATAGGTACTTCATCACATTTACTGATGACTTCAGTAGATACGACTATGTGTACTTAATGACACATAAGTCTGAATCCTTTGAAAAGTTCAAAGAATTCAAGAATGAAGTACAGAACCAGCTTGGCAAGAGTATTAAGATACTTCGATCCGATCGAGGTGAAGAATACCTTAGCCATGAGTTCCGTGACTATCTAGCTGAGTATGGGATTCTATCCCAACTCACTCCTCCTGGAACACCCACTACAACAAAAATCACTTTTCGCAGCGCGCAAATTCGCTTTCCGCAGCGCGCATTGCATGCTGCACAATTAAAAGCTGTTAAAAATCCTAAATTATTAACAGCGTACTTTGCGCGCTGCGGATAATACTTTCCGCGGCATGCTTTGCGCGCCGCGGATAATACTTTCCGCGGCATGCTTTGCGCGCCGTGGATAATACTTTCCGCGGCATGCGTTGTGCGCTGCGGATAATACTTTCCGCGGCGTGCTTTGCGCGCTACAGATAATATTATCCGCAGCGCACAAAGCACGCTACAAATAGTAGTTTCCGCGGCGTGCTTTGCGCGCTGCGGATAATATTATCCGTAGCGCGCAAAGTATGCCGCGGAAAGCATTTTTATGCACTAAGGATAATAATCTACAGCTTATAAATGTACGCTGTTGATAGTCTTAACTATATTAAAAACAAATATTAATTTGATGAAAATAATAAACCAAAATTTTACAATAAATTTAGTGCAAATAAATCCACAAAATTAACAAAAGTCATAGTTTTTCATTATACCAAAAAAATTTAAAGATCTTAAACAAGATACAAAATCTCTATCAAACTAGTCATGTATTACATAACAACAATTAAACTTACAATCCACACAAATTAGTATATTATGTATCAATCACACAATACTATAAATTTCGATAACCATGCAACCGTGCTTCCTATTGCATCATCAAGAAACTGCATTTCATCATTTGGTCGAATTAGATCCACCTTTTCCACCAAAACTTTATCAACCCAAACTTTCCAACATGATCCACCAAGAATAACGTGATGCACTTTTGTATTTGGATCTGTGGATGCAATTCGACCTTCTGCAACAACTAATTCATCAGCAAACCAATGAAGCAACTTACATTTAGTATTAACACATATATCTCCACGACTCGCATTTCTCGAATTTGACTGTAAATAAACAATACAAAGTTATTAATTAAATCATATATATTTTTGTAACAATTTTGTAATTCAGAAATACATAATTTTATGATAATCACCTGAAAAACATGACCAAAATCATCACTTTTTTTGGCACCAATATTAATATCGCTATTGCTACCAAATTCATTCCCAATACCGCTACAAATACCACCACTAGCAATCTAATTTTATAACCAAATCGTGTCAAACAATGTCATCATGATAATTCAAAATCATTTAAGTGTACATATCAAACTTATTTTATATATATTGTTTACTTACTAACCTGTTCTGGATGATTTTGTTGTCTCATACTTTGTAAAAACATAGACCTCATTTCTTGCATTTCTAGTTGATTTTGTTGCCTCATTTCCTGCATTTGTTGTTGAACATTTTGTACTATAGTTTGAAGTTGTTGAACCATTCCATTTTGTTGCACTGAAGCTCCAACTTTCGATGGTGTTACTCCAAAGCCCATTCCACGCACTCTACCCCGAGCTTCATTGCCAAACACAATGCTAATTGCATCATCAGCAATATTAGTTGTGTTTTGAGATTCGGGTGGACATTCTAATATTTTTTTCTGCAACAAAAAATAACTTTCAATATATTATCATTAATATAATAGATGACTGGAAGAAGATTGACTAATAATTACAATGCTTTAGTACTATAATAATCTTTTGGATTTTCAGTTTTGATCGAGACTGGAAGAAGATAGAAGCCTTCCATATGTCATTGAAGACAGATGCACAATATACCAGATGTCATTGAAGATGTCATTGAAGATGCACAATATACCAGATGCACAATATAATAGATGACTGGATAAAACAGATGCACAACTTTAACATATTCCTCTATCCTATAAACTTCTTTCTATCGATACAATATACCAGATGTCATTGAAGAATTAATTTTCATTATATTGAAAAGCTAGATTTGGGGGTCTAGTTTGTTGGTTCTGTGATTGATTTTGTCTCTTATTTTATCCTTGTCTCAAGGTTTCCATTGTTACTCCTCTTTGCTTTTTATCGAGTTTAGTTTATTCAGTATGATTCAGTGAGTAGGCACTTAATTTGAGGTTTTACTATCTCATTTTACGATGCAAAGAAGTAGGAATCCATTATTCCTGTCAAACTTAAATGCCAGGAACACTGACCATATGTTTTCAATGAAGCTAATTAAAACAATCTTCATTTTCCTCTTGGAGTATGAAAACCTTTGCCCAAACATACACACAAAAAAGGGGAAAAAAGTGCTAATTGGTTGTATGCATTCTCATTATTGTCACCCATTATTAAGTCCAGATTAAAAGGAGACTCTGTAGGTTTCCAGGTAACTATTTACCTAATATGAAATTTCTATTTCATCCAAGTTAGCTTAATGGCTGCTTTCCAGCAAGATAGTTGTACTCTCAACGATAATGGTTGTTTCCTTCTTGTATTAATTGTTGTTTGGCCAACAACTATTGTTATACTTATGGTGTATTTGTCTTGGAAAAGAAACATTTTTTTGAATTTTTTTTGGGTCTTGCTATTTTTTGCTTTCTCATGCATACATTTGTTACAGTATGTTAAGAAGCAGCAATTTTAAGAAATCACGCTACTTGCCTTCTCTATATGTGATATATTACTTAATGATTTGAATTGTTTGATTGGGAGAGAATTACTGAAAGTCCAGTTTTCTTTATTCTAATCTACTTTTGGCTTTGGTATTTATGAGTTCAATGTAAAACAAGGAGAATTTTTTAAGGTTATAAAGTTGGGTACTCAACATGACAAGGCCTCATTTATACTGTTCACTAAGTAAAACAATGATAAAAGTCTTTCTACAGAGACATTGGTAAGAGTATAAATGGAGATCTTAAGTATAAATGCTTATGAAAAACCATATCAATGGAATAAAATTTCAAAGAAATCTAAAATGAATGAACATGCTTACCATTTTCTCTCCAACGGCTTGAGTACTGGGCTCCCCATTTTTTCTCTTGTGACCTTCAATCCAAACTTGCGATCTCGTAATTTTTGTATCCACCGGACTTGTCTTTTCCTTAAATATAAAAATATATACAAAATCATTACAGCATAACTTAAAAGATGCATATATCATTAATTATTACTTAAATTATAATAAATTAAAAATAATTACCATAATGTGAGTCAAACGAGCATAGCCCCTCCGACTCATTGTGTGAATGTGGTCTTGTTTTTCCCTCATTGCTCTAAATCTTGCACTCTTTTCCTAAGATTAGTCAAAATCGCATAATCAAACTCTCCAACATATTAAAACTTAGTAGTCTCTTACTCAACCATAGCATTAGAATAAATTCAATGCATTCCCATCTAACTCATGGTCTAAGTGAATAAATACTTACTTGAAAGGTAGATAATAATGTCCTCTGTACAAACAAGTCCCACTGATTTTGGTCCATAAATTCAGGCTTCAACAAACTGAGATCTCGTGAAGCCACTCGACTTGTATTAGCTTCTCGTACAAGTATTTGCAATTTGGATTTTCTATCACGCCACAATTTAGCTAACTTTTGAAAAATTGTTTTCTTTTCCCAATCCTCAACTTTATAAGTCATCTGCACATTTAATAACACAAAAATATGTCTACATTTTGTTATAAAAATGGAAATGAAAAATTAAGTAACTAAATATATTACCTGAAGACAACTCCACATCCTATCTTTCACTTCTTCATCAATATCACTCCATCCATCTAATGTATATGGCACAAATTCCTTTATCATGCAACCTAGGAAAGAAGCGTACTTCACTGAATTATCTCCAATCGGCTGACCAAACTCATTACGCTCCAGCTCTTTGCACTTGTCTTGGCCACTAACCATTTTCAACTTTGACGCACCCCGTCCTTTTTTCTTATCAATTTTCTCATCAACAATTGGTTCTTTACCATGCAAATCTTCTGATGAATTGGCTGAATTGTTAGAGTCCATTCTCGATAACTTATTAGTTATATTTTCCTGTTAAATAGCAAAAAGAGATATTGAAATGTCTTTAGTAAAATAAACCACGATTTAAAATAGAATACAATATCACCTGAATTTCAGCTACAGATCCTTTGCCACGTTTTTTAACCATTTTACTCATCCTTTGAAAGCTATGTAATGACCTGGTCAAACATGTAATATGACATGATGCATTGCTGAAAATAAATAAGCATACAAATATATTGAAACACTAAATAAAGAGTTATGCAATTATTGATAAGAACATGTATCAATCAAAATAAATAACTATAAAATATATAGTTGAAAATGTCCATCATGTCTCAATCACATCAATTCCCTCACACTCATTCCTTGAGTACGGTTCTTTCTCAGTAATGTTAATCTCAAGTTGGGATACATCAAGAGGTGTTGATGACGTATAAGCATCTTCTTCAAGCACGTTCATGTTATGAATACCTCGAGGCGGCGCTTTTAGCAACACATACCAATTTGATTCATCATTATCCCTAGAATAGAATACTTGCTTTGCTTGTGATGCTAAAATGAAAGGATCACTTTCAAAAGTTTTTACTCCTTGATGTAAGTTGACCAGTGTAAAACCATCTTCAATTTTGATACCAGTTCCAGGATTGGCCCAATCACATCTAAAAACAGGCACTTTAAAAGAATAGTAATCTAGCAAAATAATATCTCGAATAACTCCATAGTATGATAATCTTCCTACTGTATGTGAATTGTCATTAGCATTAGATTGATAAATAGTATCGGCTTCAATTGAAACACCACTATCTTGTGTCGACCTTCCAACATCAATTGTGTGGAACCGATATCCATTTACAATATATCCTGTATAAGATGTAACGTGCTTTCTAGGACCATGTGCTAGCCATTGAATTCGACCTGAAGAGTTAACAGAAACCTGTTTTGATAACCATTCGGCAAATGTTTCCATATGTTTCTTTTGTAACAATGTTTCATTACTTGAGAAACGATGATTTGTTTGTTTAAGCTCGTCAATGTGCATCCTATTTAAAATCATTGAAGGGAGATGTTAGAATACATAAGAAATGTAATAGATCAAGACTAACAATATGAAATTAACTACACTCACTGTAAGTAAGGTTCAACTTCTGCACTATTGAATAATATATATCGATGTGCAGCTTGCAACACGTGGTCCTCTAAAATCTTTTCTTTCCCTTTAGAAATTGGGCGACCTTCTAATAATCCATCTTCTAAATCATCATTCCTATTAGAACGAACACCAATACTATAAGCCTTTTTTATATAAGCACTACAAAATATCATTCGTTCTTCTGCGAGGTAACACTCAGCTATGCATCCTTCTGGTCTTGCCCGGTTCTTCACATACCCTTTTAATGTTTTCATAAATCTAAATCACAAAGCAAAATTCAAATGAAAGAAGTGTTTAATAAAATATAAATTATTTTATAATATTAAAATTATCAAAAATAATAATAATTATTTATTACCTTTCAAATGGATACATCCAACGGAATTGGACTGGTCCACACAAACGAGCCTCTCTTGCTAAATGAATTGTTAAGTGAACCGAGATGGTAAAGAAAGAAGGTGGAAAATACCTTTCCAACATGCATAGAATTTCAGCAATATTCTCCTCGAGTTGTTCTAAACGGTTCCGGTCTAATACTCTTTGACATAATTCATTGTAAAATGCACCCAACATAAATATAGCATTACGTGGACCTTTCGGTAGAAGATTTCTCAATGCTACTGATAGCAATTGTTGCATTAGAATATGACAATCATGAGATTTCAGCCCAATAAGATTACGCTCTTCTACAGAAACACAGTTACCAATATTTGAACTATATCCATCGGGTAACTTTATTTTCTTCAACCTAGAGCAAAACACATCCATTTCTTTTCTAGACAATGTGTACGGTGCAGCGGGCAAATGATATTTATTTTCTCCTTTTTCTTGAGGATGTAATTCTTGTCTAATTTTTAAGTGTACCAAATCTTTGCGAGCATTCACACCATCTTTGGATTTTGTCTTCAAGTTTAACAATGTGCCTATGATATTCTCGCAAACATTCTTTTCAACATGCATCACATCTAAGTTATGACGTAGTAAGAGGCCCTAAAGGTAAACATCAACATGATTTATAGTTAGTTCAGAATATTAGAACATAATTTAGGAACAAAAAATAACAAATTGTAAAAGCTAATGAATACAGTGAAAAATAACTTATACTCCAATATGGCAAATTGAAAAAAAATTGACTTTTTCTTCCATCTTTGAACTGGTTTTTGTACCTCTTTTGAACTCCCCTGTTTCTTCCTCTTTTTCCTCAAAGTGTTGACAGTCTCACCCTTTTTCTTTTTACCCCAGTCATTTTCAATATCTTTCAATGCATTGATAATTTCTAACCCATTCAAAAGTCTAGGTTTCCCTTTACTCTCCTTTTCCCCATTAAACCACTTTTTTTTCTGACGAAATGGATGATTAGGAGAAAGAAATCTCCTGTGGCCTAAGTATGCAAACTTTCTACTATATTTAAGCCACATAGAACATGTGTCTTCACCACATATTGGGCAACCAAATTTTCCTTTTGTGGCACATCCAGCTAGATTTCCGTAAGCTGGAAAATCATTGATTGTCCACATCAAAATAGCCTTCAGGTTGAATATTGACTTGCTAAATGCATCATATGCCTCCACACCTATGTCCCACAACTCCTTTAAATCCTCCACAAGGGGTTCCAAGTATACATCTATATCATTTCCCGGTTGCTTTGGACCTGGAATCAGTAATGTCAGCATAAGATTTTCCTTTGTCATGCACATCAATGGAGGAAGGTTATAATTGACCAAAATAACTGGCCAACAACTATATCTGGAACTAAGGTCACCAAAAGGATTGAATCCATCTGTCGCAAGACCAAGGCGGAGATTTCTAGGATCTGATGCAAAATCTGGCCACTTATGATCTATTGTATGCCAAGCCACTGAATCAACTGGATGACGCATCATATGATCTTGACTTTTGTGGTTCGAGTGCCAAATCAACTCTTCAGCCTTTTCTTTTGATTTAAACATCCTTTTCAATCTTGGTATCACTGGAAAATATCGTAGGACCTTCTCAGGAACTCCTTTACAAACTTTGGTGGTGACTTTGTCTATCTTCCATCTTGAGGAACCACACTTCGGACATAAGTCCAAATCTTTAAACTCTTTTCTAAATAGACAACAATAATTTGGGCAAGCATGAATTTTCTCGTATCCTAAATCAAATGGTTTTAATAATTTTCTCATTGTGTAAACAGTTTCTGGAAGTGTGTTGTTTTCTGGAAGCATGTCACCTAAGATCTTAAGGAGCTCATTGAAACTATTGTCTGTGTGACCATTAGTAGACTTGTAATTATATAGTGTGACGACTGCCGACAACTTTGTATAAGCTGTACAACCAGGAAAGAGAGGTGTTTCTGCATCTTTTAATAAATCATCAAACTCATAATCTTTTGCCCCAGACATAGTGTGTCTAACCATTTCTTCTGGCACCAAAACATCCTTATATAAGTGATATGCCTCTCTACATTCATCCTCTTTTTGAACTCCTTTTGAACTACCTTCATCTTGAGATTGTGAGTTATAAGTTTCCCCATGGAAGACCCAAGTAGTGTAAGTAGGATCAAACCCCTTAATAATTAAGTGGTCGTACACTAGGTCAAATTTCATATACTTTTTATTTTTACAACGCTTGCAAGGACATAAGATTACTTCACGTGTTTTTGCATAGTTCCTAGCTTGTGCAATAAATTTTTTTACCCCTTCTTCATACTCGGGTACAAGCCTTGAAGGCAGATGCATCCATTCCTTATCCATCTCGTGAAAAAACCTTTTTCATTTATATGAAATAATTATGAGATTTTATCAAAATATATGTATAAGAAAACACCACATAATAAATAAAAAACTTAAATATCAAAAATTGATTCCTACATCATAATATTTTAAACAAATAAATATCATGTGTCATAGTAGTATTTACTAGCCATGTCAAAGTATTATTCACACACTTTAAAGACTGATAATTTGTTTTTTTCTTTTTTAGTTTAATATATTTAATCATTATTTTTGTGTCCATTCATTCTTGTTACACATATCAATCATTGTCTCTAATGATATACTCGTGTCAAAAGATCAAACAAAATATATCAATGGTGAGAACTAAATAATGTGGATTTCATGTAGAGCAAGGGTAGCATAATTAATAGAATTGTATTAATATATGCATGTAACACACAAGATCAGTTAATTCTAATCTAATTAGCGTGTTCCAAATCAAGATAAGAAAATGGAAGGTGTTAAATTATACCATCAAGATAAGAAAATGGGAGGTGTTGAATTATAGCATCGATAACGTGCTTGTAAATTGAAACTAGTAAAATACTTGATCATTTTATAAAGAAGAAAGACATGACTCTTGGAGCGCAAATATTGTAAGACAAATTGAAGCATTAAGCAATCGAAACTAAAAATTCTTTTATATAAATCGCTCACAAAAAGAGGATGCGAAATTGTAATTATTAATCCAACTCCTCCACTACACTCTATAGAATTGATCATCCCTAACCAATTCTATTAAATCAGAATTAATCTATGTTGTGGGAAGAATTTAAAAGAAAAATAATAATAACAATTTGAGACACTATACTCCAAAATAATTTCTAAGAAAAATAAGAGGAAAGAAAGGAGGAAGTAGCTAACCTTCTCGGCTACCAAAGAAATACATCTCTCTCGATATAAGTCCAAAAAAAAACTTATACCACTGGTCCGACAAATCACATAATGCAATTTGTCGACTAATAAAACCCAGAAGATCACATATAAATCTAAATAGGACAGGCAATGATATTCCAGAAGATCACAAGTCAAAAATTTGTCGACTAATAGAAGTGCAATAAATTGCATAGAGATCAGCTCTAGGAAGTATGAAAAGGAATAGTCTAAAATATGAAACCCAAAAGTTTAGCAGGTACATTAGACAACAGACAAACAGAATCACATAATGCAATTTGCTTGGAGGTGAAACTAAATCCTGAAACACATCTGATACAGACTAAAACTAGATGTGCATTAAATGTAACTACTAAGTTCTAGCATACATGACCGAGTGGCATGAAAACTCATGAACTGGGACCGGTCCACAATATAAATCGTCAAACAGAATGGGGATCAAAGAAAAAATTTATAGAACAATCTTGTGCTGGCAATATGAACATGCAAGATTAAAATCTTCAATGCAAGTAGAATGAACACAAAATCGTAAAATATATAAATACACTCGAGCTCCAATTTATGAATAAAACTATTTGCTGTAGAGTGCCGCCCAAATAAGTTTAGGGACATAGAGATTAGGGTTACCTTTGCTTTGAGCTTTTGCCTTGATGTAGAGTGTGGAGTGGCTATCAAAGGGCTTGCTCTTGCTGTGGTCCTATGATACAGAGAGATGGAAGGAAGTCTTGCAGCGACGGCGAGTGCGGAGAGGCGGAGTGGAGTCGTGCGGCCGACGATGATCAGTGCAGAGAGGTGGAGAGGATTCCTACGGCTGGTGGCGGTGAGTGCCGAGAGGTAGAGAGGAGTCCGGTGACGGCGACGGCGACGGTAGTGAAGAGAGGCAGAACTATTGCAGAGAGGTTGCGGCGAAGGCTTCGGCGGCGAAGGGTTCGGGCGTTTTTTTTAATTTGGCAGAATCTTCACACTTTATTTAACCAAGTTACAAACGCATATAATTTTATTCGAAGGAAATGTTGACTTTTTTAACCAAGTTACAACAATTTCTTTAACGAAATAAGTTACGTTTTGTTTCATGTATTTTTTTAATTTAATTTTGTTTAATATAACTTTATTTTTTTATTACTTTTTTTTATTATTTCCAAACTAATCATTAAATTTTAATCATGTTTTTTTATTTATTACATTTGGCTGTTATTATTATTAACTATTCGCAGCATACATTAACATGCATGCCGTTAATAATATATTATTGACGGCGTGCTTTTAATGTGCGCTGTTAATACCTTTTTTTATTTCAAAGTTCATACTATTAACAGCGCACATCAACATGCACGCCGTTAATAATACTATTAACGGCATGCTTTTAATGTACGCTATTAATAGCGCGCTGCGAAAAGTGATTTTTGTTGTAGTGACCACAGTGGAATGATGTGTCCGAAAGGAGGAATCGTACCTTATTAGATATGGTACGATCTATGATGAGTCACACAGATCTTCCGACATATCTATGGGGATATGCTCTAGACACGGCAGCTTTCATACTCAACCGAGTTCCATCAAAGGCCGTGATAAAGACACCATATAGGATATGGACTGGGAGAGATGCCCAGGTGTCTTTCATGAGGATTTGGGGTTGTGAGGCTTACGTACGACGTCAAGTCTCAGACAAATTAGGACCCAAATCCGACAAGTGCTATTTCATCGGATATCCCAAGGAAACTAAGGGATATTACTTCTACATTCCCAGTCAGCACAAGGTAGTTGTGGCAAAGACTGGGGTCTTTCTAGAAAGGGACTTTGTTTCTAGAAAGACTAGTGGGAGGGCGTTCGATCTTGAAGAAGTTCAAGATGCGAACAATAGCACTGATGCCTCGATGGAAGTTGAACTGGAACCACAAAGTGTTGTGGATGATGTTGTTCCACAAAGAGTTGAGGAACAACAACCAGTTCAAGTAGACATACCTCTTCGCAGGTCTGATAGGGTACGTCGTCAGCCTGAGAGATACTCATTTCTCTTGTCTGACCATGATGACATTGTGCTCATAGAGGATGAGCCTACCACCTATCAGGAAGCTGTGATGAGACCAGATTCCAAGAAATGGCTAGAAGCCATGAGATCCGAAATGGATTCCATGTACACCAACCAAGTATGGACTTTGGTTGATCCACCTGATGGGGTAAAACCCATTGGGTGTAAGTGGGTCTTTAAGAGAAAGACTGACATGGATGGACTTATCTATAAGGGTCGCTTGGTAGCTAAAGGTTTCAAGCAAATTCATGGTATTGACTATGATGAAACCTTTTCTCCAGTAGCGATGTTTAAGTCTATTCGGATCATGCTTGCTATTGCAGCCTACCATGACTATGAGATATGGCAGATGGATGTCAAAACCGCGTTTCTGAATGGAAACCTACTCGAGGATGTGTACATGACACAACCTGAGGGTTTTGTAGATCCACAGCATACTAGCAGAGTATGCAAGCTGCATAGGTCCATTTATGGACTAAAGCAAGCTTCTCGGAGCTGGAATCTTCAATTCGATGATGCAATCAAACAGTTTGGTTTCATCAAGAACGAAGATGAGCCTTGTGTCTACAAGAAGGTTGTAGGGGATATAGTTGTCTTCCTCATATTGTATGTGGATGACATACTACTCATTGGGAAGGAGATCCCTATGCTTCAGTTTGTCAAGACCTGACTAGGGAGTTGCTTCTCAATAAAGGACTTTGGTGAGGCATCCCGCATTCTAGGGATTCAGATCTATAGAGATAGATCTAAGAGATTGCTTGGCCTAAGTCAGAGTACATACATTGACAAGGTACTCCTTCGGTTTGCCATGCAGAACTCTAAGAAGGGATTTCTGCCGATGTCACATGGCGTGAGTCTTTCGAAGACTCAAGGTCCCTCTTCTAGAGAGGAGAGAGACTGCATGGATCAT
The DNA here is from genome assembly GCF_018446385.1 of Zingiber officinale. Classification (NCBI taxonomy): domain Eukaryota; kingdom Viridiplantae; phylum Streptophyta; class Magnoliopsida; order Zingiberales; family Zingiberaceae; genus Zingiber; species Zingiber officinale. The sequence goes on from NC_056004.1 coordinate 87,353,197, forward strand.
ATCCCTTATGCCTCAGCCATAGGATCGATCATGTACGCCATGCTATGTACTCGACCTGATGTCTCGTATGCTTTGAGCATGACGAGCAGATACCAGTCAGATCCAGGTGAAAGTCACTGGATAGCGGTCAAGAATATTCTTAAGTACTTAAGAAGGACTAAAGAATATTTCTTGATATATGGAGGCAATGATGAGCTAACTGTAAAGGGTTACAGTGATGCTAGCTTCCAGACCGATCAGGATGATTACCGATCGCAGTCAGGGTTCGTGTTTTGCTTAAATGGTGGTGCTGTGAGCTGGAAGAGTTTAAAGCAGGACACAGTAGCTGATTCTACAACAGAGGCCGAGTATATTGCTGCATCAGAGGCAGCAAAGGAGGCAGTTTGGATCCGCAAGTTCATCACTGAACTTGGGGTGGTTCCTAGCATCGTTGACCCAGTTGAGCTCTATTGTGACAACAATGGAGCTATAGCACAGGCGAAGGAACCTCGCTCACACCAGCGGACCAAGCACATACTACGGCGCTTCCATCTCATTCGAGAGATTATCGATAGAGGAGATGTGAAGATTTGCAGAGTACCTACAGAGGCTAACATCGCAGATCCCTTGACCAAGGCTTTGGCACAGAGAAAGCATGATGGTCACACTAGGTCATTAGGCCTTAGAGCCTATACTGATTGGCACTAGTGCTAGTGGGAGATTGTTAGTTAGAGCCCTAGAGCCAATCATTTGATGATTGTATGGACTCATGTATATCATATTCTTGTATATTAATAAAGGCATTTGTTTGGTTATTATACTTATTTGTATTAGTGCCAAATAGACTAAGTATAATAGCGTCCTTGAGTAGAAGGTTCATACCTATATCAATCGATTAGTTGAATCGATAGTGAGATGATATAGGGAACACTACTCTAAATCATTCCTAGTCGAGTATTAACATTCAGGGACAATGTTAATACAATAAGACTAGCATGTAGGTCAGCTCGATGACTTGATCTCACAAGTCATGGATATAGAGATATCAAGCTGACACATGGGTATGCATTAGAGAATGTATACTGAATGACCCGCCATGAGAAAGTATCATGGATCGTTATATGAGTGTCATATACTTTCTCATGTGGCTATTAGTATGACTATTAGTCCTTTGACCTGAAGTCACCATGGATCCCTACATAAGGAGTTATGTACTTTGTTGTCGTCAAACGTCACCCGTAACAGGGTGGACTATAAGTTCGATTACTGGGTATATAAAAAATTATGTAGAGGGATGTGAGTGATGTAGATGGGATCTATCCCTCCCATATGACGGGAGCGACATCGGTATTCTTGATAGAGTGAGACCACTAAGTGCATGGCCATGCCCAAATGAGTCAACATTAGATGTTGAGCTCATTTGATCGAGTGAGTCTACTTGGAGTTCAAGATTTAGATTGATTAGAGGATGACACGGTCTATGCCTCACATTGATCAATCTAGATGTCTAGGATAGAAGGACACTTGTCATATATTTTGTGAGGAGTCACAATTGGTAGTCACAAGGTGATGTCGGATCTCGACATTCTTGTAACTTGGGTAGTAATGATGTGTTGCTAGATACCGCTCATTACTTATGCTCCTAAATGGGTTTAGGGCATTGCCAACGTTACAAGAACCTATAGGGTCACACACTAAGGACAATTAGATGGAGATTTGGTTCATATGATGAACCAAGAGGATTAGATTCATTTGATGAATCATATTGGATTAAGAGTAATCCAAATTGGGCTAATTGAGTTGGACTCAAGTTGATTCATGTATTTAATGAGTCTAATTTAGATTATGACTCATTAAATCAACTTAATTTAATAAATTAGATTCATTATATTAAGTTGGCTTGAATCATATGGTTGGATTAGATCAACCATGAGAGAGATTTGATCAAGTTTGACTTGATTTGAGAGGAAGAGAAAAAGTCATGTTTGACTTGACTTTTTGCCACATCACTAGTGAGTTGGCAAGATGTGGACCAATAGGATTGCTCCACATCATCAATGTGTGCCACCTCATGGAGGTTACAAGCCTCCATAGCATTTAATGTGGCCGACCCACATTAAATGAGGAGGTTACACTTGTTGCCATGTCATTTAGTGAGGTGGCAAGATGTGGACCAATAGTGTTGATCCACATCATCCTAGAGTGCCACCTCATGGGGGTTACAACTCTTAATGGTCTCCACATTAATTGGAATTAATGTGGAGAGTTACACCTCCAAGATGTAGCCGACCACTCTAGTGGGGAATGAAAATATTCATTTTTCATTCAAGTGTGATTAAGTCATCTTCTTCCTCTAGAGCTCTCTCTTCTCCCTCTCCTCCTCTCTTGGCCGAACAAGACAAGGTGCTAGCACACCTTTGTTTGGCCTTCTCCATCAAGGATTGTTCGTGTGGATACTTCTAGAGGACCGTACACTTGACGGTCTAGAGATCCGGCACCTTGGACGAGCGGGAACGCGAAGGGCTTCGCTACAAGGGTAATGATCTTAACTTTAGTGTAGATCTAAAGTTTTTACAAACTCGTACAAGAAAAAGGTTTTTCGAAAAGTTTTGTTTACGAATCTTTGCACGAGATCCATGGCTTCGGGTGACTCGGGGTTTCCGCGACGCGAAAAAGCGGTTTTCGCGGCCCGACGAACCCAACAAGAAGTACTTAAGACTCTAATGATCTGTGAAGATTCTACACTGAACTCCATACAAATAATGTCGCCAGAGTTTAAGTTCAAAAACCACAATTGCCAGCTCAAGATCATGAGTAGGGTAGTTCTTCTCATAATCTTTGAGTTGTCTGGAAGCATAAGCTATGACTTTTCCTTCTTGCATGAGGACAGCTCCTAAGCCCATCTTGGAAGCATCACTGTAGATGTCGAAACTCTTGTCGCTCTGTGGAACAGTCAGAATGAGAGCACTGATCAATCTCTTCTTTAGCTCTTGGAAACTCTACTCACATTTATCTGACCATTCGAATCTCTTGTTCTTTCTGGTGAGGGCTGTTAGTGGAGAGGCTATCCGGGAAAAGTCCTCCACGAACTTCCTGTAGTACCCAGCTAAACCAAGGAAGCTTCTGATCTCTCTGACGTTCTTGGGTCTACTCCAGTTGTTGACCGCTTCCACCTTGGCTGGATCCATTTGAATACCTTCTTTAGAAATAATGTGACCTAAAAACGTCACCTGATTTAACCAGAACTCACACTTTGAGAATTTAGCATAAAGCTACTTTTGCTGAAGGGTCCGTAGTACTATCCTCAAGTGCGTGTCATGCTCCTCTGGGGTCCTTGAATAGACCAGAATGTCGTCGATGAATACGATGACAAATTTGTCAAGATATTCTCTGAACACTCTGTTCATTAAGTCCATGGAGACCGCAGGTGCATTAGTCACTCCAAAAGGCATGACCATAAACTCGTAGTGTCCATATCTGGTCCTGAATGCCGTTCTGGGTATATCTCTTTCCTTCACCTTCAGCTGATGGTACCCAGAGCGCAGGTCTATCTTTGAGAACACTGTTGCTCCTCTTAACTGATCAAATAAGTCATCGATCCTGGGAAGGGGGTACTTGTTCTTGATTGTCACTTGATTCAAAGCTCTGTAGTCTATGCACATCCGCATTGATCCATCTTTCTTCTTGACAAACAACACATGAGCTCCCCAAGGTGAGTGACTGGGGCGAATGAAGCCTTTGTCAAGTAACTCCTGTAGTTGTTCTTGTAACTCCTTCAGCTCTGCTGGAGACATGCGATACGGAGCTTTTGAAATTGGACCGGTTCCAGGAACCAATTCAATCTCGAATCCATTCATTTATTGGGAGGTAGTCCAGGTAGATCTGCTGGGAATACTTCGGGATATCCACAGACCACCCGAACCCCCTCTTTCTTACCTTCTTTCTGTTCTTCTGCACTTACTTGACTGGGGCTCCGGGCTCCCTACTGTCTTGTCTTCTATCTTAGCTGGCTTGAACTCTATAAACTCCTCATAGTGCTTGTTGGTGATAGAACTCTTCATAGAACTCTAACTGAAAATATGCCCAGCTCATCTGATCGGCTACTCTCTTGGTCTTTATCCTCTCCCACCATATACGAGCATCTCCAGACAGGCAGAAAGAGGCGCACTTGACCTTCTCGACTTCTGGCCAGTCAAGAAGCTCCATAGTGCTCTCTAGTATTTTAAACCAAGCCTGGGCATCCCAGGGCTTAGTCGTGCCTGAGAAGCTCTCTGGTTTCAGCTTCAGCCACTGTATAAGATAAGCTTCTGGTCTCTGGGGTGCTGTGACGGCTCCCTGGGTAGCTGGTGGAGTCTCAATTACCACTGGAGCCTCTGCAGTGATAGCTGGAGGAGGGGGACGAACTACTGGCTGGTTTGCCATCAGATTGGCAATCACTTGCTGCTGTTCTGCTACTTGTCTCTGGAGTTAGGCAACAACTTCAGAGAGATTGGGCTCAGTTGATCTAAGCTCTTCGTTCTCCTGATCTTGGTTCTCAGTACGAACAGTACGGGGACATCCTTTTTCTTAACATCTAATTATGCAAAGGAAAAGACTTGGTATCCTCTCTCTAACCCTTCTAATCATACATAAATATGAATAAAGAAAAGGGAAACTAAATCTTCTATCTTACTTTAGTACTCAAAAAAACAAGTACTCTATACTGCAGTTAATAATAAGGAAAGTAGAATAAAGAAAGGATTTAAATACTTTATTACTTGGTCTGGAGAATGGAACACTGCTCTGATACCAACTGTAACGACCCACCCTTCTTACTAATACTCGCTAAGGGCGACCGTTACCTAACTACTATTCTACTTACTAGTATCACTGACGCTATTATTAGCAATACTTAGATTTATCACGGTTCAGAGGAATTCCTACCGAAAAATTTCGGCAGAGTCTCCCCTATACCGGTGACCAAATCCATAGTACATAAGATATATACGCAGCCACAGACGACTGGAACATATTTTCCACAACCACACAGTAATAAAAATCACAATAAAAACAAAGAAACTACTCTAGTAATAGCAATGACTACAGCACTCCACAAATAATAAAAGAGACTAGCTAGACATGCGGAAATAAACTCAACTACAATCCCAAATGTAATACAACATTAACAGAGGACTAAAAGAAAGTCTAGACAATTTTGCTAGCTACTTCTGGATCTCTCCACAGTCCAGACATCACACACCTTCATCACCACCACCATCCTGTCGCATTCCTTTCATATCTTAGCTTTTCCTTTATCTGCGGTAGGAGGAAAAAAAAGAAGATCTATAAGCGAAAACGCTTAGTAAGTACTAATCTATCTCACAAAAACATCGAAGTGCATAAAAAGAATGCAACAATACTAAAACTGAAATGCTAAAAGCAAAGCTGCATGTACTCATGGTATACAGAAATAAAACTGAATACTAAACATGCTCACTAACTAACAGGAAAGTAATGAAACAACTACTGTAAGCTTAGAATTAAAGAACTAAACTTTTATTGATTCTAAGCATAAAACTTGTTTCATTTTCTTATATCTTTATACCAGAAATTAATCTTTTAATTTCTCTTTTACTTTCTTCTTCTTTTCTTTTTTTTTTCTTTTCTTATGCTAGAAATTAATCTTTTAATTTCTCTTTCACTTTCTTCTTCTTGTTCTTCTTTGGGCCCAGGCTTAGTACCATCTTTGTTTTGCGCGCTCTCTAATAGTGACTGGGGTAGCGAGCCTCCAGCCCTATGAGGATAAAGACCTCGGTCTTACCAGGGCCAAGACCTCGGAATTGGTTACCTGGATTTGTTTAACGACAACCTCGGAAGTCGGGTACTAGCCTTTTACTTTAATTTACTTGTTATCTCTTTTTAACTAGACTTTAGTCTTTTTCTTTACTCATGCTTCTTATAATCCTTTATTAGAGCCTATTAGAATCCTGTAGATATTTCTAACAAGTATAGGTTTACAACTAACCAAGCATGCTATATAAAAATAACACAAGGGAAGCAGATCTGAACTCTCTAAACATGTTATAAAATAAAGCAAAAGAAAGCTAATTTGAATTTCCTAAACATGCTGTGATAAAAGCAAAAGAAGCAAATCTGATCTTACTAATCATGCTACAAAATAGAGCAAAAGAGAACTAATTTGAACTATCTAAACATGCTGTAAAATAGGGCAAAAGATAACTAACTTGGACTTTCTAAACATGCTGTGATAAGAGCAAAAGAGAGCTGATTTGGACTTTCTAAACATGCTGTAAAATAGACAACTGAATGCTACTTTAAACTTCTTAAACATGCTATAAATAAAGCAAAAGAATACAACTTCAGGCTTCTTTAACGTGCAATAAAATAGGCAACAGAATGCTACTTCAACTTTCTAAACATGCCATAAATAAATAAAACTATAGTCTAAACAGTAGGTTTACTAATTTTGAAATCAAAGATTTAACAAGCTACTGAAATCTACTAGAATGAATACAGGAATGCTAGACAAGGTAGCAAGACAAACAAATCCCAAATCCTTGTGATGTGGCTGTTTGTACTAATCCAATAAGCAAGGAAATTCAGAATGTCACTGCTGGAAAGGAATAGGGTTGTTCGTGTTTGAGAATAGCATCAAAACTAAATTTTGATTCCACTTGACTACCCTACTGATCATGCCTACCAATTAATCTGACTTACCTAACTTGAAATGGTAAAGACTTAGGGTTGTTTATGCCCATCCGCATGGATCGGAAAGGAAACCACTTGCTGGAAATCTAAGAGCTGTTCGGGTCATCATAATGGAGGCATCTCAATCACAAAACTTGAAACTCTCATACAAATAGGTATGATTATTCGGCTTAACAAACAAAATAAGGGAAGCATGGCTCTAGCATAAAACTTTACTCGGCACAGCAAAATCCGCAAGCAAGGAAACAAATCAAAGCTCGGAGCAACTCCTACCGCAGGTGAGTAGTACTTACACTTGCTTTTAGGACTTACAACCGGAAGGAGGCAACTAGGGCTTCGGGAGAAGCTTGAAATCTCGGCTCCTCTTCACGTTTCTGAGCTCCCCTCGTCGAGGTGATCACGCACGGTGAAGACCGGCCGAAAAGGGCCTTTCGCCGGCGCCGGAGACAAAGCCCTAATACGGCTTCGTTTCGCCCGAGCAAAGATGAATCGCACGGCGTGAGGAGAAGAGAAGGAGTTAGGGTTCGGGTAAAAGAAATTAACCCTTTATAACCTAGGTTTTATTTCTGATCCTTACTATAACTTAAATACATCTCGCTTCATACTTGATTAACAAAACACGCGTAGCCCAGTTGGTTGGCTGTGTTCGGTTAAGTCCGGTTCGGCCGGAGGTCTTGGGTTCGAGTCTCACCTTCCACAAATTTTTGGTCAAAACTTCTTTCTTTTTGTAACCATACTAAACGACCTCCAAAAATTGCATAAAAATACTCTAAAAATTTCTAAAAATCTCTAGAATATTTTAAAAGTATTTCCAAATATTTTTATGGACATTTGGAACTCGAAATAGGGAAAATTGGGTTGTTACACCTGGATAGTCAAAGGTCTACACAAATCAGAATGAACTAATTTCAACATATCTTTGGCACTAAACCCCTTAGACTTAAAAGCTTCTTGGTTATTTTAACTTCCAAGTAAGACTCACAGGTTGGAAAGTTTTCCACTACCAATGAACCCAAGAGTTCATTGGTTATTATCTTTTGAATCCTGCTTAAGTTAATATAACCTAGCTTTAGATGCCAAAAATATGATTGGTTCATTTCCAAAGGTTGCTTTCTCTTAAAGTTAGAAGATGTGTTATTAATTTCCATTTATTGCATCGTGGGAGTTATTGGATTTATAAATTGCCAACCAACGTACCAGAACAGATATCTTTCCTATTTTCTCGATAACAACTTTGTTATCAAAATAGACACAATATCTATTCTTTAATAGTTTAGAAACCGAAATCAGGTTCTTTCTAAACTTAGTACGTAAAGATAATTTCTGAAAATCCATATTTTATTCCTATCAGAGGATAAACATCTCCCACTACAACAGCTGCTACTTTTACAGTAGAGCCCTATGTGGACGGTGATTTACATAGTTGTCGGGTTTCCTGGAACCCCTACAATGAATTGCAGATACGATCAGTGGTTCATGTATCTACACACCAGATACCGGTAGATAACACCACTAAATATGTTTCAACAACTAATAAAATACACCGTTATTGTTCTCAGTTCTGAGAGGGCAGTCTACCTTAATGTCCAAGTTTTCCAATCATTACAATTGGGACTACTAAGTCTATTCTATAGTATAACAACTAGGGGATTGATTAACATTTGAAATCCTAAGAATCACAAAAATATTTGGTCAAAACCAACATCTCAAAATTCCCGTGAATTTTGTATGCCACGATAGTGTGGACATATACAAATTCTAAAAAGAGATTTTATCCATTAATTTTATTATCTTGTCAACTTATGACAAATAAAATTAATAGTTGGTCTATCTTTAATCAAATATTTGGTCAAGACTCTAAATTTAAAATAATATTGATTCCTCTAACAATACTATTTAAATTTACCAACACCTCAAAACACCGTGAATTTTGCATGCCACGTTAGTGTGGACGTATACAAAAACAACATTTGTAAGAGGAGGGTTTTACCCATTAACTATCTTATCAACATAACTTTATGCCAAATAAAATTATCTCAAACACCGTTAATTTTGTATACCACGTTAGTGTGGACGTATACAAAATCAATCATTTGTAAGAGGGGTTTTAACCCATTAATTTTATTATCTTGTCAACCTAGTTTTATGATAAATTAATAGTTGGTTTCCTTTTTGGTTACACAAGTAATAGCAGTGACTCCGTTGGGGATTATACTATTAGATGCATCTAAGTGTATACCATTACTTTGATACTAAGTCCATTAAACAGAATTGTGCCCCTTCAGTTGGAGAAGATCACACACATCCTAAATAATTTCCTATAACCATCCATTAAGGAAGTTTGATCTAGTGATCCGCAAACAAACTCATCCGTTGTGGAGGGAGGCACTCAGAGCCAACACGCAAGCTTGTTGCATCACTTACAAACCAGTAATGGAGACCGTGGGATTTATATACTAATCCCTCTCTCACTTAGTTATTTAAAATGAGGAATTTTAACCTATGCTAGCATATAACACATGCACACACATAGTAAATAAAAGCAATAAATTTGGAAATTAATTTTCAAACTATTATGGCATTTTCATCACTGTCCTCCGTGTGCTCCAACCCTAGCTGCTGCCATCTTTAGCCACCGCCATCGGGTCGAGTTGTCGCATCTATCTTGCTTCTTATTCTGCTGCGCCTCTGGTCCTCTGATAGCACCACGCCTCGCAAGGATACGATCCGCGACAAATATAGAATTTTACATACATCGATCCTATATTCCATAAAGGAATGTACATATATTCTAGATCGAACAAAAATGTAAAATTCTAATAACTAATACAGCTCCTGCTGTATTTAATATTACAATCATGCACACACAATAAAATGCCCTTGACATGTCCAAGGGTCCAATCACACACAATATCTATATGTCATAATAGTTGGAGCCTGCAACCACAAAATTAACACATCCTACTATTATCCTGCCTAAATTATGTATGACATGTGCATAATCTATTTGAAAACCAAACACACAGAGTCAAACCCTATCTCTGATACCAATTGTTGGTTAGTCCTAGGAAAACCATACCGGCTCCACTGTACAAAATTTTTTTTGTACAAGTGTCGAACCTTTCCTTAAATAACCTATTGTGTTATTTAGAAGTTAAATTAGGAATCACAAACGGAACTTAACATCATTGATTCCAAATTTAACTTATCTGTACTTAATGGTTTAGATTTGAATCGCAAGCGGAACTTAACACTATTGATTCAAATCCACCCATGTTATTAATTTCATTAAATATTAATTTCTAAAATTGGCTTACAGAACTGTATGGTGAGGCACATGGCCTTCTTGGATATGGGAGCAACCACCACCACCTAGACAAAGCCTTTTAAGGAAAGCTAATATTTAATTTCCTTAAATAACTTTAAGTTAACCAAAAAGAACAATCGAATCACAAATTCGAAAAATAAAAGAAAAGAAACACAACTTTGAAACAAATCCAAAAACTCTAGAATCATATGTCTCTTGTGTTTGGTATTTCCAAAAATAACTATACAAAGAAAACTAGCTAGTATGATGCGGAAAACAAATACTAGATATACCTTTCTTTGTAAGCAAATAACCTCTTGATCTTCTACCGTATTCCTCTTCTAATCTCGGACGTTGTGTGGGCAACGATCTTCTGAGACGAGAACCACCCAAGCCCTTCTTCTCCAAGCAAGTTTCGGCCACCATAAAAACTCCAAGAGATGGGAGGTTCGGCCACCACCACCAAGCTCCAAGGGATGCTAGAAACAAAGCCTCCTTTCTCTCCTTCTTCTCCTAGCTAGAACCGGCCACCATCAAAAGCTCCAAGAGAAGGATGAAACCGGCCACTAAAGAAGAAGAGAATAGGAGAAGGCCTCTAGGGCCGGCCACTACCAAGGAAGAAAAGAGAGGAAGAAATAGAATAGGGTCGTTAGCCATGAAGGCACTTCTACCCCCTCTTTTATAATCCTTGGTCTTGGCAAATAAGGAAAGTTAAATAAAAAACTTAATTCTTTTGCCATGAAAAGGAAAATATATTTAATTAAAAATAATTTTCTCTTCTCAATTTACATGGTCGGCCACATTAAAGCTATAAACAAGGAGAGTTTTAATTAGTTAAAACTTCCTAATTTGTCTCCGAAATTTATAAAAAATTTCTCCAATAATTTTCCCTTCATGGGGGTTTGTAAAAAAGAAATTTTATAAATTAAAATATTTCTTTTAAACATGTGGATAAAAAGAGAGTTATCTCTAAAAATTAAAATCTCTTTTAATCTACAAATAAGGAAAGATATCAAATCTTTTCTTAATCTTTTGTAGAAGATTTATAAAAGAAATATTTAATTTTTAAACTCTCTTTTAAATCATGAACATGGTTAAAAAAGGAAAGTTTTCTCAAAATTAAAATCTACCTTTTAATCTACAAATAAGGAAAGATTTCAAATCTTTTCTTAATGTTTTGTAGAAAGCTATAAAAGGAAAGATTTAAATTTAAACTCTCTTTTAAAACCATGATATCCATATAAGAAATAATTTTAATAAAAATCCCTTTTTAATATGATGTGGTCGACCACCTAAGCTTGGGCTCCAAGCTATTGGCTGGCCACCTTAAGGCTCAACCTTTACGCTTGGCTGGCCCTATGCTTGAGCTTCAAGCTTGGCTTGGCCGGCCCCTCTAGGTTGGGTAAGAAGTGGGTATGTGGTGGATATAAATCTCTATATACAAGAGGCTATGATAGGGACCGAGAGGAGGAATTGGTTTTGGTCTCCCGATGAAATTAAGCTTCCCATGTTCGCCCCGAACACACATCTTTATTTCATCAATAATAATTCATTCCACTAAAGAACTATTATTGAACTACCGCACCAATCCCAAATTACATTTTGGGCTCCTTCTTATTATGAGTGTATTAATCTCCCTGTGTTTAAGATGTCAAATGACCACTAATTAAATAAGTTACTGACAACTCACTTAATTAATATCTTAGTCCAAGAGTAGTACCACTTAACCTTATCGTCATGTCGGACTAAGTCCACCTGCAGGGTTTAACATGACAATCCTTATGAGCTCCTCTTGGGATCATTCTCAACCTAGCTTACTAGGACACAGTTTCCTTCTATAATCAACAACACACACTATAAGTAATATCATTTCCCAACTTATCGGGCTTATTGATTTATCGAACTAAATCTCACCCATTGATAAATTAAAGAAATAAATATCTAATATATGTGCTTGTTATTATATTGGGATTAAGAGCACACACTTCCATAATAACTGAGGTATTTATTCCTTTATAAAGTCAGTATAAAAAGAAACGACCTCTAATGGTCCTACTCAATACACTCTAAGTGTACTAGTGTAATTATATAGTTAAGATAAACTTATACCTAATTACACTACGACCTTCCAATGGTTTGTTCCTTTCCATCTTGGTCGTGAGCTACTGTTTATAATTTATAAAGAACCGATAACACGATATTTTGTGTGTGACACCACACACTATGTTATCTACAATATAAATTAATTGAACATCTACATTTGGTATATATAAATGTAGACAATTGACCAATGTGATTCTTATAAATATTTATACAAAAGCTAGACTTTTAGTATACACTCCAACAAAAAATAATTGTCGTGAGTGGAATCTAGTAAGTCACCCCTTTGAGACCGAGTTAGGTTACTGGGGAAATGACTACTTAGCTTCTCTTGAGATTGAGCACGCCTTTGAGACCTTGGGTTGATTGAGAAAGATGAACCAAGTGTGTGGCAGGTAAGTGCCTATCACCGGTTAGATGCCTATCACCGGAAACATTAGGAACTCATTTGGATAACGACTTGAACAGGACATAGATTGAAACTTGAAAGGTTTGGGTCATTTTTTGCACTATACAGAAGAAACTTATGCTTGCGCCATACTTGACTTGTTTCCATGATCATGCTTGTTAGTGAAACTTTTTGATGGAGTAAGGAAAGTACATTAGGGATTATGAATGCATTGTAGAGCATATGAATTAAGATTGCAGCATTTTTGCTTGAGGACAAGTAAAAGTTTAAGTCTGGGGGTCTGATGTGCGTAGATTGTATACACTTGTTTAGCATGTTTTGACGAACATTCACATATTTTGTGCATGCTTTATCTATGCATTTTTGTACTTCCAGCTTTGCTTTTAGCATATTTACTCTTTTTGTTTGGAGATATGCTTTTGTGCATTTTATGTATGCAGGAGTCGATTTTGGAGAAGAATTGATGTTCAAGGTGAATTTTATAATTAAACGAAGGAGAAAGGCACCATCCCTGTGTACCACATGGCCCTGTCATGGGGAGTTGCCCAGACCGTGTGGTGATCCTCACCCTTGCAGCACTGGCAGAATGAGGGAGTGTCCAGGCTATGTGAGTATCACATGGCCGTGCAAGCCTTCCCGAGCCTAAGCAGTGCCTGGCCGTGTGTGTCACACGGTCGTGCAACATCACCAGAATCCAAGAATGCCCTAGCCGTGTCACATACACGGTCGTGCAAGAGTTCTAGAGCCAGAGGAAGAGAAGGTCATGTAGATCTACACGGTAGTGCAAGGGGGCAGTGGCAGAGCTTCACACGGCCGTGTCACCTGGGCAGTGAAGGAAATGGTCCAGGCCGTGTGAGCTTCACACGACCGTGTCTCGGGGCCGTGTGGCACCCAAACCCAAGCTCTATATAAGGGTTTCTTCCTCATTTGAAAGGGGGGGATCTCCCTTTTGGGAGAAATCAAGATTTGGGGCATTCCTCCACCTTCTTGGAGGGATTTTCCGACGAGCTAAGGGTGGATCTTCAACGAATCGACTCCGGGGAACAAAGATTGGATCCGAAGATGGTTCTTCATCGTAGATAAGCTTTTCTTCCTTTATCTTCTTGGATTTGGGATCAAGATGCTTGTATTCTTTTTGTCTTTGGATTTCTTTTCTTATTCTATGAATTAGATTTCTATGTTCTAGGATGGAGGGAGTATTTGTAATGTGAATTTGATGTAAACTTTTATAGATTTTCCAATTTCCTATTTCTATGATTTTACCTTGTTTGTATCTATTTGATCTTGTGCGGATTGTTGTGATTGGGCTTAATTACCGTACTTGATTGAATGTTTGGGTATCTTGTGGATCTTGTAGAGGTGATTCCTCACTCGATTATCCGAGGGACGTTCGTGACAGACACGCCCGTGTAAGGACGTTTGAGGGATGATCTTGAGGGTGAAACAAGGGCATTCAAGGGGGTAGGATAGATTGGATGCATTAATCTTTCATATCTTGATGAGGTTGAGAAGAAATAAATTTCTATGTTGATTTTCCGAGGGACGCACGTGACAGGCAAGCCCGTGTAAGGACAACATAGGAATCATTCCTAATTGATCACATTTAGGTATAAATTTCAGTCTTAGGCCATTTGTCTATTGCAAGAGAGAACCGGCAACCTTCTACAGATGATGGACAATTGAGGGATATGATTTGGTAGATCACCTACATTGAATAACATTACAAAGAAATCAAAACTCCTAGAACAACCCTTTTATCATAGCCTTTATTCTTGTTTCTATTCTTTTATCTCTATTCTTTACTTTTCATAGTTGCACTAGTTTTGATAAATCAATTGATTAGTTGTTTAGCTAATTCGTGTTGAGATATCTTTAGTGCTTATACCAGTCCATGTGGATACGAAATCTTTCTTTATTTCTGACGACGTATCCGTACACTTGCGGATCGTTAACATGGTTCTAGTGTCAAACCCAGGAAGTAAATGGGGGGGGGGGGGGGGGTCTGCATCGATTTCAGAGATCTTAACAAAGCATGTCCGAAAGATTATTATCCACTTCCTCACATCAATCAGGCAGTGGATTCCACCTCCACATGTGAATTTATCCATATGTTGGACGCATACTAGGGATATCATCAAGTTCCGCTTATTAAGGATGACCTGGAGAAGGTCTGTTTCATAACTGTTGAAGGCATTTATTGCTATAATATCATGCCATTTGGATTAAAGAATATAGGGGCTACATATTAACTGCTCATGAACAAGGTGTTTCAAAGACAGATTGGGAGAAATATGTAGGTATATATGGACGTTATCCTTATCAAATTCCTCCGAGCAACTGACCTATGTGCCGATGTGGAGGAAACCTGTAATGCTTTAAGGCAGTATAAACTAAAGCTCAATCCTAGTAAGTTCCTATTCAAAGCCAAGAGTGGGAGGTTCTTGGGATATATTATTATCGATTGGGGGATAGAAGCTAATCCAAGTAAGGTGCGGGCAGTTCCTAGGATATATTGTGACCGAGCGGGGGATAGAAGCTAATCCGAGCAAGGTGCGAGAACTTCAAGATATGGCTCCTCCATGCAATTTGAAGGAGGCACAAAGATTGATCGGCCAGATTACTGCTCTTTATTGCTTCATCTCCTAGTCAGCCGATCGAAGCCTACCTTTTTTCAAGATACTTCGCCAAGCAACTAAATTCTAATGGGACGCCGATTGCGACAAAGCCTTTGAGGAGCTAAAGAATTATTTATCCACCTTATCTATACTTACCAAGCCAATAGCTGGTGAAATATTTTGGGTGTATTTGGCAGCTAATGATCATGCAGTTGGGTCAGTATTAGTGAGAGAAGAGGGAAAGGAATAGCAACCTATGTATTTTTTAAGTCATTTCATGAAAGGAGCTGAGTGTCGTTATACTACACTCGAGAAGTTATCGTACGAATTGGTTTTACCCACTTGAAAGTTATGGCCTTATTTCCTTTCCCATCTAATTATAGTACTTACTAATGGTAATTTGGGTCAAGTACTTGTCAACCCCGAAGCCTCTAGAAGGTTGATCAAGTAAACCACTGAGCTTAGTGAATATGATATATAGTATCAACCTCAAGCAGCCATAAAAGCCCAAGCCTTTATTGGTTGATACTCGAAATATCGTACCGGTTCCCCTGTACAAAATTTTGTACAAGTCCTGAACCATTCCTAACAACCTATTGTGTTCTTTAGAAATTAAATTAGGAATCGCAAGAGGAACTTAACATTATTGATTCCAAATTTAACTTATCTATTCTTAGAGATTTAGACTTGGATCGCAAACGATGCTTAACATTATTAATCCAAGCCCACCTATGTTACAAATTTGACTAAATATTTATTTCTAAAATTGTCTTCCAGGTTAAACATGGCGAGACACTAGGCCTTCTTGGTTATGGGATCATCCACCACTTCCTTGATAAAGCCTTTTAAAGAAATTCAATATTCAATCTCCTTATAGTAACCCTAGGTTTAACCAATAAGAACAATCGAATCACAAGATCGAAAAATAAAAGAAAATAACACAAACTCGAATCACAAATTTGAAACCTAGAATCATATGCCTCTTGTGTTTGGTATTTCAAAATCTATACAAAGAAAACTAGTATGATGCGGAATAGAATTACTAGTTATACCTTTCTTTGTAAGCAACAACCTCTTGATCTTCTATCGTATTCCTCTTCTTATCTCGGACATCGTGTGGGTGACAATCTACCGAGACGAGAACCACCCAAGCTTCCTTCTTCTCCAACAAGTTTTGTCCACCACAAGATCTCCAAGAAAAGATGAGGTTCGGCCACCGCCACCAAGCTCCAAGGGATGCTAGAAACAAAGCCTCCTATCTCTCCTTCTTCCTCTAACAATATCCGACCACCAAAAAAAACTCCTTGAGATGAAGATGCTGCCGACCAAGGAAGAAGAATAGGAGATGGAGAGGAAGAGAGGGGCCGGCCAACAACCAAGGAAGAGAGGAACCAATAGAAGAGATATTGTTATGAGGTGAGATACCTCTACCCTCTCTTTTATATTTCTTGGTCTTGGCAAATAAGGAAAGTTTTATTAAAACTTCCTTATTCTCTTTGCCAATGAAAGGAAAGTTCAATAAAATTTCCTTTCAAACTTTATATGGTCGGCCACCTTAATCCCTCCAAACAAGGAAAGTTTTAAACACAAAATTAAAACTTCCTAATTTGTTTCTGGAAATTTTTAAATAAAAATTTCTCTTTAAAAAATTCCCTTCATGGTTGGTCATAAAAGGAAACTTTTATAAATTAAAATCTCTCTATTAAAACACGTGGATGATTTACAAAAGGAAAGTTTTCTCTAAAATTAAAAATCCTCCTTTCAATCTACAAATAGGGAAAGATATCAAATCTTTTCTTAATGTTTTGTAGAAACTATAAAAGGAAATATTTAATTTTAAAAATCTCTTTTAAATCATGAGGATGGTTACAAAAAAGGAAAGTTTTATAAAAAATTAAAATCTTCCTTTTAACTACAAATAAGGAAAGATATCAAACCTTTCACTTAATCTTTTGTAGAAAGATATAAAAGGAAAGATTTAAATTTTAAACTCTCTCTTTTAAAACCATGGCTTCCACATAAGAAAGATTTTTTTAAAAAATAAAATTCTTTTTAATTTAATGTGGCCGGCCACACCAAGCTTGGGTTCAAGCTAGGGCCGACCACCTAATGAAACCAAATCACCTTGGTTTGGCCGGCCCTAGCTTGGGCTCCAAGATAGGCTTGGCCGGCCACCTTAAGGTGGGTAAGAAGGTGGGTATGGGTGGGTACGATAGGGGCTACGATAGGGACCGAGAGAAGGAATTGGTTTTGGTCTCCCGATGAAATTAAGCTTCCCGTATTCACCCCGAACACCCAACTTAATTTCATCAATAATAATTCATACTACTAAATAATTATTATTGAACTACCGCACCAATCCCAAATTACATTTTGGGCTCCTTCTTATCATGAGTGTGTTAATCTCCCCGTGTTTAAGATATCGAATGTCCACTAATTAAATGAGTTACTGACAACTCACTTAATTAATATCTAGCTCCAAAAGTAGTACCACTCAACCTTATCATCATGTTAGACTAAGTCGACCTGCAGGATTTACATGACAATCCTTATGAGCTCCTCTTGGGGACATTATCAACCTAGATTACTAGGACACAGTTTCCTTCTATAATCAATAACACACACTATAAATAATACCATTTTCCAACTTATCGGGCCTCTTGATTTATCGAACTAAATCTCACCCATTGATAAGTCAAAGAAATAAATACTAGATATATGTGTTTGTTATTATATCCAGATTAAGAGCACACACTTCCATAATATCAAAAGATCTTGTTCTTTTATTCAGTCAGTATAAAAAGAACTTACCTTAAATAGTCCTTCTCAATACACTCAGAGTGTACTAGTATAATTTTATAGTTAAGATAAACTAATACCAAATTACACTATGACTATTCCAATGGTTTGTTCCT
Source organism: Zingiber officinale (assembly GCF_018446385.1). Taxonomy (NCBI): domain Eukaryota; kingdom Viridiplantae; phylum Streptophyta; class Magnoliopsida; order Zingiberales; family Zingiberaceae; genus Zingiber; species Zingiber officinale. The sequence continues at coordinate 87,371,230 of NC_056004.1, forward strand.
TTCCATCTTAGTCGTGAGCTACTGTTTATAATTTATAAGGAATTGATAACATGATCTTCTGTGTGTAACACCACACACCATGTTATCTACAATATAAATTAATTGAACAACTACACTTAGCATATAAATGTAGACATTTGACCAATGTGATTCTTTATTTCAAAATAAATATTTACAAAAAGCTAGGCTTTTAGTATACACTCTAACAATCTCCCACTTATACTAAAAGACTATGTTGTCATAAACGTTGCCATACATCTTATTCCCATTCCTTCAACATGCCGATCAAAATCTTTCACCGAAAGGGCCTTAGTGAAAGGATTTGCTGGTTATCATCTGATGCAATATAGGCGACAACAACTTCTCCTCGTTATACGATGTCTCGTATTGGGTGGTACTTGCGCTCTATGTGTTTACTTGCCTTATGGGCTCGGAGTTCCTTCGAGTTTACTACTGCACCACTTATTATTACAATACACTGTAATAATTTTGGGCAAACCAGGAATCACATCTAAGTCCATCATGAAGTCTCTGAGCCATACAACTTTTATGGCTGCCTCAGAGGCTGCCACATACTCAGCTTTTATGGTGGAGTCCGAAAAGCATCTATGCTTAACACTCTTCTATTGTTATGACTTTACCTCCTAAAGTAAACACAAAACCCTGAGGTTGACTTACTATTGTCCCTATCTGATTGGAAGTCAGAATCCGTGTAACCCACAGGGAGCAAATCATTTGCTTGGTAAACCAGCATATAATTTCTAGTCCTTCTCAGGTACTTCAATATATGCTTTATAGCAGTCCAATGTCCTTGTCCAGGGTTACTTTGATATATGTTAATCATGCCCATGGTAAAACAGATATCCGGTCTCGTGCACAACATAGCATACATTAGGCTTCCTGTTGGTGCAACCTTAGGTCAAGGTTGACCTGGTTGACCCGACTCGTGGTGACTTGACTCGAGTTGTATTTTGATGTTTGACTTGGGAAGATTGTCGGTGCAACCTTAGGTCAAGGTTGACTTAGTTGAGTTGCATGTTGATGTTTGACACTCGTGAGAGAGTTCTATTCTTGATGTGAGACAAGAATAGATGGTTGGGAGTTTATTGGTCCAACCCTAGGTCAAGGATTGACCTGGTTGACCTGAAAAGTCCAAGTATGGAGACTTGGCACTGGGAAAGTCCAAGCAGGGAGCTTGGTACGCAAAAAGTCCAAGTATGGAGACTTGGCACTGGAAAAGTCCAAGCAGGGTGCTTGGCACGGGAAAAGTCCGAGCAAGGAGCTTGGCAAGTGGGAAAGTCCTAACTGGGATGTTAGGCGGTGGGAAAGTGAGTGAAGCAGGCAGTGGGAAAGTCCTAACTGGATGTTAGGCGTGTGGAAAGTCCGGTGAGTGAAGCTGGGAAAGTCCTAACTGGATGTTAGGCGGTGGAAAGTCCCGTGAGTGAAGCCGGGCAGATGTGAGGCAGTGTAAAAACCCTAGTGAGTGAAGCTAGGTGAAAGTCCCGTGAGTGAAGCCGAAGGAAAATCCAGATGGATCAAGGGTGATCGGACATCCGGTGTTGAGAAGGTCAAGTAGGTCAAGGGAGTGACCGGATACTTGACACGAAGAGAAAAGTCCAAGTGGGTCAAAGGATTGACCGGACACTTGGTAGGGAGTCTCAGCAGGTCAAGAGAGTGACCAGATGCTAAGCATGAGATACCAATAGGTCAAGGTTGACCGGATATTGGGTTGGAAGACTTGGAACTTGGTTTGGGCAAAACCAAGCTCGGATCGATCGATGGATCGATCCAATACCGGGTATCCGATTGGTCCGTGACCGATCGATAACGATCGCTGGCTTATCGAGGTTCTTGATCGGCGCACCGATCGTAAAGCCAATGTAAGGCAAAGAGAAGGAGGGATCGGTCGGGACCGATCCACACTCGATCGGTCCACGCATCGATCAGAGACGATCGAGAACTTGGGAGAGTTCTTCGAAGAGTGCCGATCGGTCCGGGACCGATCAGGAAGGTCCCGATCGGTCCCCAAGACCGATCATGATTCGACCGATCAGCTCACCGATCGGTCAAGCGGCCAACGGCTAGTTCTCTGCTCTTCTTCTTCGCAGGTATAAAAGATGGCTACAGGACTTCGGTGAGACACTCTCTGAAGCTACTTCTTCTTCCTTCTGGAAGTTCTCTCATACCTAAAGCTTCTGCTTCTTCTTCCTGCTGAGCTTTGTTGAGCTCGTTGGGTGCTAAAGCTTCGCGTGAGCTTCTTCCTGTTGCTGGTTTTCTAGCTAGGCTTGGATCCGAGAAGCTGCTGCTTCACCAGGGTTCCTGCTGACTTCAAGAAGGCAAGCAAGTGTTGTTTACATTTCTGTTCTTGTTTTCTTGTTCCTATTTGTACTCCTATTGCTGTTGCAAAGATTGTGGTGAGGTTTCTCCACCCACAAGGAGTATCTATTAGCCGGGTTTCCGGGGACTCATCCACCGACGGATTGGTAGGCTTCGTCCACCTTACGGACACGCCGAGGAGTAGGAGTTCATCTCCGAACCTCGTTATATGGTTTGTCTTTCTTCTCCTGTTTTCTTTCTACGTTGTATTTCCGCTGCACTAACCTAATCGTAGGAAGAAACGAGAAAGATTGGGGTCGGCTATTCACACCCCCCTCTCTAGCCGTACGAAGGATCCCAACACTTCCGACAGCCGAAGCATAAGGAACTACCTTCATGTCCTCTATCTCCTTTGATGTCTTCGAAGACATCTCTTTAGATAAAGCTACTCCATGCCTAAAAGGAAGAAAACCTTTTTTGGAGTCTTGCATGCTAAAACGAGCAAGGATTGTATCGATATATGAATCTTAGGACAAGCACAACATCCTTGTCTTGCGATCCCTTATTACTTTGATCCCAAGAATATGTGCGCATTCTCCTAAGTCCTTCATATAGAATTGCTTGGACAACCATACCCTTACTTTCGATAATATTTTGATATTATTTCCAACTAACAAAATGTCATCTACGTATAGTACAAGAAATTCCACCACTTTCCATCACATTTCTTGTATACACAAGACTCATTCGGACACTGAATAAATCCATATGATTGGATTACTTCATTAAATCGGATGTTCCAGGATCTTGAAGCTTGCTTCAGTCCATAAATCGACCGATTGAGCTTACACACTAGATGCTCTTTGCCTTTTTCAATAAATCTCTCTAGTTGCTTCATATGGATGTTTTCTTCAAGACTTCCGTTAAGGAAAGCTGTCTTGACATCCATTTTCCAAACCTCATAATCCATATGAGTGACAATGGATAAGAGTATCCGGATAGACTTAAGCATGGCCACTGGCGAAAAAGTTTCCTCATAATCGATTCCCTCTTTCTGAGCGTACCCTTTCGCAACAAGCCTTGCTTTGAAGGTTTCCACCTTCCCATCTGTCCCTCTTTTCCTTTTGTAGATCCACTTATATCCAACGGCTTTTACACCATTTGGTGGTTCTACAAGCTCCCAGACCTTATTAGAATACATAGATTCTTTTTCTGAATTCATTGCTTTTTGCCAAGATGCTGCATCTATATCTTGGAGTGCTTCGTCATATGTTCGGGGATCAGGTTCATGATTACCTAGGGCCAAGTCCGATGACTCTCCCAAAAACATGAATCTTTCAGGTTGCCTAACAACCCTCCCACTTCGACGAGACACCGTCTGTTGTTGTGTATCATTTGTGATACGTGTTGCAGTTTCTTGTGATATTTCATCTCGCACTGTTGGTACTAAAGTAGACATGTCTTGCCTGTTAGCCAGATTCTAGTGTCCGAAGAGTTCCTTGAGATTGTACATCATGTCTTGGCCAATATGCATGGTCTGTTGTTGATGTTGCAGCACATTTGATATAAAAGCCAAATGTAACTCTGCACCATCTCATCTACCTTGACCCATTTCCTATGATACTCAATCTCCTCTTCACTAGAATCGTTATTAGGCACATTAGGGAAGACCTCTAATAGTACAAACTTATAGCCTTCAGTAGTTAGGATAATGTACAGGTTCCTTTTCCAATCTATGTAGTTTGGACCAGTAAGTTTGTTATCTTTCAGTATAATGGCCAATGGGTTGAAAGTTATCCTAAGAATCAAAAAATAAACTTTGGTCAAAACTCTAAATTTAGAATAATATTGATTCCTCAAACAATATTATTTAAATTTACCAACACCTCAAACACCGTGTATTTTGCATGCCACGATAGTGTGGACGTATACAAAATCAAACATTTGTAAGAGGAGATTTTACCCATTAATTTTATTCTTGTCAACCGAACTTTATGACAAATAAAATTAATAGTTGGTTTTCCTTCGGTCGCACAAATAATAGCAGTGACTCCGATGGGGAGGATACTATTAAATGTGCCTAAGTGTATACCATTACTTGATACTTAGTCCATTAAATAGAATTGTGCCCCTTCAGATGGAGAAGATCACATGCTCCTAAATAATTTTCTATAACCATCCATAAAGGAAGTTTGATCTAGTGATCTGCAAACAAACTCATCCGATGGGGAGGGAGGCACTCAGAGCCAACACGCAAGTTTGTCGCATCACTTACAAACCAGTAATGGAGACTATGGAATTTATTTACTAATCCCTCTCCCACTTAGTTATTTAAGGTGAGGAATTTTAACTATGCAAGCACACATCACAGCAAATAAAGAAAAAAATATGGAAAAAATAATTCTCCAACTATTATGGCCTTTTCCATCATTGTCCTCCGTGTGCTGCCAACCCTAGCTGCTACCATCTTTAGCCACCGCAATCAGGTCTAGTCGCCGCATCTATCTTGCTTCTTTTTCCGCTGCGCCTCTGGTCCACAAAAAGTACCACGCGTTGCAAGGATACGATCCGCGACAAAAATAGAATTTTACATATATTGATCCTATATTCCACAAAGGAATGCACATATAATCTAGATCGAAACAAAAATGTAAAAACCTAAAACTAAACAGCTCCTACTGTATTTAATATATACAATCATGCACACACAAAAATGCCCTTGACATATCCAAGGGTCCAATCACACATAATATCTATAAGCCATAATAGTTGGAGCTTGCAACCAAAGAGTTAGCACATCCTACTATTATCCTGCCTAAATTATATATGACATGTGCATAATTAAACTGAAAACCAAACACACAGAGGCAAACCCTAGCTCTAATACCAATTGTTGGTTGATACTCAGAATATCGTACCGGCTCCCCAGTATAAAATTTTGTTCAAGTCCTGAACCATTCCTAACAACCTATTGTGTTCTTTAGAAATCAAATTAGGAATCGCAAGCGGAACTTAACATTATTGATTCCAAATTTAACTTATATGTTCTTAGAGGTTTAGACTTGGATCGCAAACGATGCTTAACATTATTAATCCAAGTCCACCCATGTAATAAAGTTGACTAAATATTTATTTCTAAAATTGGCTTCCAGGTTTAACAAGGCGAGGCACTAGGCCTTCTTGGTTATGGTATCATCCACCACTTCCTTGACAAAGCCTTTTAAAGAAATTCAATATTCAATCTCCTTATAGTAACCCTAGGTTTAACCAATAAGAACAATCGAATCACAAGATCGAAAAAGAAAAGAAAAGAACACAAACTCCAATCACAAATTTGAAACCTAGAATCATATGCCTCTTGTGTTTGGTATTTCAAAATCTATACAAAGAAAACTAGTATGATGCGGAATAGAATTACTAGTTATACCTTTCTATGTATGCAACAACCTCTTGATCTTCTATCGTATTCCTCTTCTGATCTTGGACGTCGTGTGGGCGATGATCTACCGAGATGAGAACCACCCAAGCTTCCTTCTTCTCCAACAAGTTTTGGCCACCACAAGATCTCCAAGAAAAGATGAGGTTCGTCCACCACCACCAAGCTCCAAGGGATGCTAGAAACAAAGCCTCCTATCTCTCCTTCTTCCTCTAACAATATCCGACCACCAACAAAAACTGTAATGCCCAAAAATTCTCAAAATTATTTTAGAAATATTCTATGAATTTCTTGGAATTTTAGAATATTTTTATGAAATTATATGAGTAGCGGAAGTAGCAAAAATAAATAGAAATGTAAAATAGCTTAAGCGGGAATTGAACCCGAGAGCTATTGGGACCTACGACTTAAGGTGAACTCTAGTAACCAGGAGAATCCAGCAAGGCCGTGCTGAAAAGAAAGGGAATCAGATATATTTATATTTGAGTTGGGCCGAATTACCCACTTAATATAAATAGGGATTTTAAGTGAGGAGTTATTTTTCATCGGGAACTTTCTCTCCACAAACCCTTACACGCCGCCCCTTCTCCTTTCTCTTCTTCTTCATGGCGCACCAAGCCCCAAAGGCTAGGGTTCCGTCCCAAAGGCTCCAATAACACCTTCCGACGACAATTCCGGCACGAGGGCGTTCCTCTCCGCGAGAAGAGCACGTAGACGCAAGAGGATCGTCCAGGGAATCGTCTCCACCGGAAAACTAGCGACTAGAATCGTAAGAAATCTAGCGCAGGAGGTAAGAAACCCCTCACCTGCAGTATAAGTAGTTCTCGTGTGATTGCATGCTTTAGTTTAGTAGTATATAGATTTTTGGCACATAGGGTGTGCAACCGCGCACGCCAAGTGCTCGATAGTATGTTCAGCACAATTAAAATGCGACTTAGGCATTTTAATAGTTTAACTAAATGCAATAGAAGCATTTATCTAGTATATGCAGTTTTACTACAGCTCTTAGGGGACTACGGTCCAATGGGTGGGCTCCCACAGTCGCCTCTAGGTTCAGATAACCTAGCTCTAGGTTCAGATAACCTAGAAATAGCAAGATAAGAAAATTTAGCTATAACCAGTATTTTATTTTAGCAGTGGCACTGTACTGGACTAGATGTCCATTGGGTTGGGCTCCCATAGTCGTCCCTAGGTTTAGATAACCTAGTAAACCCTACTAAATTCGGGACTTGCAAACCCGGGTCTAGTTAGGGATGCGCGAATAGCACGTACAGTTGCCGAGCCCATCAGCAGCATGATTATGTATTTTCATCTATCTATGATAAATAGTTTTCAAAAGCTTCACAAAATATATTATATGGATATAGTACAGCTTAGCATCAGTTCACATTAGCTTAGTTCAGTTTGATTTCAGTTTAGTTTTTATGGATGCGCATGATGGTTTTATGCGTAGGTATGATTGCCATGTCTTATATGTGATTATGCCATGATTTTAGAATCTATGATTAGTAATGTTCAACATATATTTCAATAGCATGTTTTAAAAGCATAAATTGCATCGCTATGCATGTTTTGTGAGGTAGATGGTTTCTTACTAAGCATAAATCTTATAGATACTTCTTTCCTTATACTGCAGATAAAGGTAAAGGAAAGATGGATTAGCGGAGGCTGGAGGTTAATGTGATGAAGATGTGTATGGAAGGAACCTGGAACGAAGATCTTGGAGAAATTAGCAAACTAAGACTTTAGTCTTTATATAGTGTTATTTTCCGCATTTCTAGTTATTTTAACGCCTTGAATCGTGAAAGACTTGCTTAGATTGTTAGTACTTATGCTCAAAATCCTATTTTATGTGTTATTAGTATGTTTCCAGCTATTATAGAACTCTTGTAGGTGAGTTTGGCACGAAATAGTGTTGAAATCAGAGCTTTGCTGCGAAATCAGAAACCTCAATCGATCAGCGGATCGATTGGGGGCCCTCAATCGATCAGCGGATCGATTGGGGAGCCTGGTTCCGTGAACAGTAAGCTTCTGGATCGATCAGCCGATCGATCCAGTCGCATTCTATCGCGAACAGAGAGTTCAGGGATCGATCGTTCGATCGATCGGGAAATCGCTTCTGCGATCAGAAAGCTCTGGAATCGATCACTGGATCGATTGGCCAGTCTGGATCCATCAGCCGATCGATCTAGAATGTTACCCCGAGCACAGTAGCGATCTGAATCGATCCCTGGCTTGCAATCGACCGAGTTCAATCTGGATCGATTGGGAAGTTGGGTTTTGACCAAGAGACCTTGTAGCTCAGCTCTCTGCTTATAGGGGATGTAGGATATGCCATGTATTCCTTAGATTGCATTCCCTAGCCCACGTAGAACCAAGAATTTATATTAGTTAACAAAGTTTCAAATTAGTTCAGCTTTTCCGCACCTTAAAAATAGTTAGCACAGCATAATGTGACGGTCCGGCCTTACAGCCTAGCCAGTAGAAGGCGGGTCATCACAGAGTGGTATCAGAGCAAAAGTTCCATACTTCCTATACACACATCAGCATTGAACTTGCAGCTTCCAAGTAAGAACATCTCTCACTTCATTTATGTTTTGCTTTCATGTTTGTAGATAATTAAAGCATGCTTATGTATGATAGCCTCTAGTGTGATTATGGTAGCTAATTAAACATGGTGACAATAGTTATGCAATATGATTCTGTTAGTTATGTATGTCCTCTATTCTTTAGAAAATGGCACGAGGACGACCAGCTAGAAGGGCACCAGCTACTGAGCCCCAACATGAGGTAGGCAGTTCAGTGCCTCCTCCAGACCTTACAGTAGTAGTGGCTCAGTTACAGAAGCAACTAGCTGAACAGCAACAGGAGATAGCCACCCTCAGGGCTAATCAGCAGAACACTCCCACTGTCACCCCAGAACCCAATTTAGCAACCCCAGTGGTGATAGAGGTTCCACCAGTCCAACCTACAGCACCAGTAGCCCCAGCAGTAGGGGCAAGGGGAGAAGCCTATCTGATCCAGTGGCAGAGAGTCAAGCCCGAGAACTTCGTGCACCAAAGGAACCATGGGATGCTCGGCCTGGTCAAAAAAATCGAGAGTACGATGGAGCTTCTGGACTGGCCAGAACATGAGAAGGTGAAGTGTGCCTCCTTCTGCTTGACAGGGGATGCACGTATGTGGTGGGAGAGAATTAAAGCGAAGCGCCTAGTGAACCAGATGACATGGGCTGACTTCAAGAAGGAATTCTTTGAGGAGTTCTTTCACATGCGGGTCACAAACCACCACTATGACGAGTTCACTGAATTTCGCCAGGGCAACCTTTCAGTGGAGGAAGCCGTGAGGAAATTCAACAGATTGGCTTGTCTATGTCCTGAATTAGTCAGCACTGAAAAAGAATGAGCCCGGTTGATGCTCAAGATGCTAAGGCCGGAAATAGCAATGAACGTGACCAGCGGCGTCCATAGGCCGCAAACCACCGAAGAACTAGTCAGCAGTGCTCTGACCATCGAGCACTATCAGAACAATATCAAGCAGCAGAAGCAAGTCCTCTCAGAGCCCAAAGGGGGGCCACAGCTCTAACTGGAAAGGGAACTCCAGCAACAAGCGCAAACCAGGGAGTTACCCAAAGGGAGGACCGGCCATCAAACAGCCTAGTTATCCCAAATGTGCTACTTGTGGGAAATTTCACCCAGGAGTTTATCGCAAGGGCACACGAGGATGCTTTGAATGTGGACAAGAAGGGCATATGGCTAAGCAATGCCCGAACAAGACAAGTCTTCCTCAACCACAGCCGATATAGATGGAGGCCAGCCAGCACAGCTACGACAAATGCAAGGATCTACTCCTTAACCAGAGAGGGCGTAGCAAATTCCTCGACAGTTGTTACAGGTCAGGTTAGTATTTTATAGCAAAGTGCAACTGTATTATTCGATACTGGGGCAACCCATTCTTATATATCCAGGGCATTTGCCGAAAAGTTAGCAGTACCCCCAGAGGTATTCAGTGGTCAGTTTCTGACAACACTACCTTCGGGAGAAATTATGGCATCCAAGCACTGGCTCAGAGCAGTGCCAGTCATTATAGCAGACAGAGGACTCTTTTGTGATCTGATAGTGCTAGACATGACTGATTACGATGTCATTTTTGGGATGGACTTCCTAATCAGATACGGTGCCTCTATCGAGTGTCGTAAACAGAAAGTCATATTCCAACCCGAAGCAAGAGTATAATTTGAGTACAGCGGAGAACCAAAGAGAAAAGCCAAGAAATTTCTCTCAACTCTGAAAGCACAAAAATTACTAGATTCAGGATGTACGGGATTTTTAGCGCATGTAGTCAATGCTAGTCAGGACAAGGACCAACAACTAGTAGAGGTCCGAGTCGTATGCGACTACCCAGCAGTCTTCCCTGAGGAGTTACCAGGCCTAGCACCAGACAGGGAGATTGAATTTGAGATAGAGCTCATTCCCGGTACAAATCCTATCTCCAAAGCACCTTACCGCATGGCCCCAGCAGAACTGAAGGAACTTCAGGAGCAATTACAGGAGCTGCTTGACAAAGGCATCATGGGGAGCGCCTGTATTGTTCGTGAAGAAGAAGGACGGGAGCATGCGCCTGTGCATAGACTACCGGGCACTGAACCAAGTCACCATCAAGAACAGGTATCCTCTTCCCAGAATAGATGACATGTTCGATTAGCTAAAGGGAGCAGCAGTGTTCTCTAAGATAGACCTCAGATCAGGTTATCATCAGATGAAAGTTAAAGAAGGGGATATACCCAAGACAACATTCAGAACTAGATACGGACACTACGAGTTCGTAGTCATGCCCTTTGGCGTGACAAATGCTCCAGCTACTTTCATGGACCTCATGAACAGAGTATTCAGGGACTACCTAGATAGATTTGTTATTGTGTTTATCGATAACATTCTTATCTATTCAGGAACTCAGGAAGAACACGCAGAGCACCTGAGAATAGTATTGCAGACCCTTCAGCAGAACCAGCTGTACGCCAAGTTCACGAAATGTGAATTTTGGTTAGATCAAGTGTCCTTCCTGGGTCACATCATCTCAAAGGATGGTATCATGGTAGACCCCAGTAAAATAGAAGCTGTGAGTAACTGGAAAAGACCTAAGAATGCCAGTGAAATCAGAAGCTTCTTGGGACTAGTAGGCTATTACAGAAAATTTGTAGAGGACTTCTCCAGAATAGCCTCCCCACTGACAGCTCTCACCGGGAAGAATAGAAAATTTCAGTGGACAGAGACCTGCGAGAACAGCTTCAGCGAGTTAAAGAGGAAATTGACCAGTGCTCCCATTTTGACTCTACCAGAAAACACAGACAGCTTTGATATGTATAGTGACGCCTCTAAGTTGGGACTAGGAGCAGTACTGATGCAAAATGGCAAGGTGATCACCTATGACTCCAGACAACTCAAGGAATATGAGAAGAATTACCCTACTCATGACCTTGAGCTTGCAGCAGTAGTGTTCGCTCTCAAAATTTGGAGACATTACTTGTATGGAGCTCAGTGTAGAGTGTATACAGATCATCAGAGTCTGAAGTACTTCTTCACTCAGAAGGATCTGAATATGCGACGGCGTAGATGGCTTGACCTGGTCAAAGATTATAACATAGACATCCTCTACCACCCAGGAAAAGCCAATAAGGTGGCAGACGCACTTAGCAGAAAGTCCGATGCTACCTTACTATCCCTAGCAGCCATGTCACCGCCCCTACAGAAAGAGATCACAGATTTTGGTCTAGAACTTATAGTAGGACATCTCCCTACTATGACATTAGCATCTAACCTACTTGGTGACATTCAGATAGCTCAGGAACAGGATCCTGAAATTTAGAAAACCAAGCAAGGGTTAGCAGAATCAAAAAGTAGAGAATTCAGAGTGTCCGATAGTGGGGTATTATACTTCGGTGACAGACTCTGTGTTCCAGATCAGGAGGAACTAAAGAGGAAGATTTTAGACGAGACTCACAGGACTCCTTATGCGATGCATCCAGGTTCCACCAAGATGTACCAGGATCTAAAGAAACGTTTTTGGTGGCCCGGGATGAAAAGAGACATCGCTAGATATGTTAGTACCTGTCTGACCTGTCAGAGGGTCAAGGCAGAACATCAGAGACCAGGAGGAGTTCTGCAGCCTATTCAGATTTCAGAATGGAAGTGGGAAGACATCTCTATGGATTTCATAGTGGCCTTACACAGAACCACGAATGGTTTCGATACCATCTGGGTAATAGTCGATAGATTGACTAAATCAGCCCACTTCTTAGCTATCAAGATATCCTACTCCATGGAGCAGCTAGCTCAGTTGTATCTCAAGGAGATCGTCAGACTGCATGGAGTCCCGCGGACCATTATATCAGACAGAGACAGTAGGTTCACATCACACTTCTGGGGGTGTGTACAGTCAGCATTGGGCACGAAATTAAAATTTAGCACAGCTTTCCATCCTCAAACAGATGGTCAGACGGAGCGAGTAAATCAGATACTCGAAGATATGCTCCGAGCATATGCCCTAGACTTCAAAGGAAGTTGGTGCAAATATCTGAGTTTAGCAGAATTTGCATACAACAACAGTTATCAGGCCACTATCGGCATGGCACCATATGAGGCTCTCTATAGGCAGAGGTGTAGATCTCCAATCTGCTGGTATGAAAGTGGTGAACAGAAAGAACTAGAACTTCAGACAGATCTAGTAGCAGATACCACAGCAGCTATACAGCAGATCCACCAGAGGATAGAGATGCAGACCCTTAGAGTTTTCAGTTGGAGATACAGTATTTCTCCGAGTGGCTCCCATGAAGGGGGTAATGCATTTTGGGAAGAAGGGCAAACTAAGTCCCAGATATGTGGGACCATACCTTATCACTAGAAGAGTTGGCAAGGTAGCATATGAGCTAGAGCTACCTCAGGAGATGTCAACTATCCACAATGTATTTCATGTCTCTATGCTGAAGAAGCATATCCCAGATGCCACCCAAGTGATTGAGCCCCAGTCGGTACCAGTCCGCGAAGACCTCAGCTATGACAGTCGGCCTATTCAGATAATAGACCGAGCAGTTAAGAAATTGATGAAAAAGGAGGTACCATTAGTAAAAGTTATTTGACAAAATCACACAACAGAAGAGGCAACATGGGAGACAGAAGATAGTATGAGACAGAAGTACCCAGAATTATTCTAAGTTCGAGGACGAACTTTTTATAAGGTATGGGAGATTGTAACGCCCAAAAATTCTCAAAATTATTTTAGAAATATTCTATGAATTCTCTAGAATTTTAGAATATTTTTATGAAATTATATGAGTAGTGGAAGTAGCAAAAATAAATAAAAATGTAAAATAGCTTAAGCGGGAATTGAACCCGAGACCTATTGGGACCTACGACTTAAGGTGAACTCTAGTAACCAGGAGAACCCAGCAGGGCCATGCTAAAAAGAAAGGGAATCAGTTATATTTATATTTGAGTTGGGCCGAATTACCCACTTAATATAAATAGGGATTTTAAGTGAGGAGTTATTTTTCATCGGGAACTTTCTCTCCTCAAACCCTTACACGCCGCCCCTTCTCCTTTCTCTTCTTCTTCACGGCGCACCAAGCCCCAAAGGCTAGGGTTCCGTCCCAAAGGCTCCAAGAACACCTTCCGGTGATAATTCCGGCATGAGGGCGTTCCTCTCCGCGAGAAGAGCACGTAGACGTAAGAGGATCGTCGAGGGAATCGTCTCCACCGAAAAACTAGCGACTAGAATCGTAAGAAATCTAGCGCAGGAGGTAAGAAACCCCTCACCTGTAGTATAAGTAGTTCTCGTGTGATTGCATGCTTTAGTTTAGTAGTATATAGATTTTTGTCACATAGGGTGTGCAACTGCGCACGCCAAGTGCTCGATAGTATGTTCAGCACAATTAAAATGTGACTTAGGCATTTTAATAGTTTAACTAAATGCAATAGAAGCATTTATCTAGTATATGCAGTTTTACTACAGCTCTTAGGGGACTACGGTCCAATGGGTGGGCTCCCACAGTCGCCTCTAGGTTCAGATAACCTACCTCTAGGTTCAGATAACCTAGAAATAGCAAGATAAGAAAATTTAGCTATAACCAGTATTTTATTTTAGCAGTGGCACTGTACTGGACTAGATGTCCATTGGGTTGGGCTCCCATAGTCGTCCCTAGGTTTATATAACCTAGTAAACCCTACTAAATTCGGGACTTGCAAACCCGGGTCTAGTTAGGGATGCGTGCATAACACGTACAGTTGCCGGGCCCATCAGCAGCATGATTATGCATTTTCATCTATCTATGATAAATAGATTTCAAAAGCTTCACAAAATATATTATGTGGATATAGTACAGCTTAGCATCAGTTCACATTAGCTTAGTTCAGTTTGATTTCAGTTTAGTTTTTATGGATGCGCATGATGGTTTTATGCTTAGGTATGATTGCCATGTCTTATATGTGATTATGCCATGATTTTAGAATCTATGATTAGTAATGTTCAGCATATATTTCAATAGCATGTTTTAAAAGCATAAATTGCATCGCTATGCATGTTTTGTGAGGTAGATGGTTTCTTACTAAGCGTAAAACTTACAGATACTTCTTTCCTTATACTGCAGATAAAGGTAAAGGAAAGATGGATTAGCGGAGGCTGGAGGTTAATGTGATGAAGATGTGTATGGAAGGAACCTGGAACGAAGATCTTGGAGAAATTAGCAAACTAAGACTTTAGTCTTTATATAATGTTATTTTCCGCATTTCTAGTTATTTTAACGCCTTGAATCATGAAAGACTTGCTTAGATTGTTAGTACTTATGCTCAGAATCCTAGTTATGTGTTATTAGTATGTTTCTAGCTATTATAGAACTCTTGTAGGTGAGTTTGGCACGAAACAATGCTGAAATCAGAGCTTTGCTGCGAAATCAGAAACCCCAATCGATCAGCGGATCGATTGGGGAGCCTGGTTTCATGAACAGTAAGCTTCTGGATCGATCAGCCGATCGATCCAGTCGCATTCTATCGCGAACAGAGAGTTCAGGGATCGATCGTTCGATCGATCGGGAAATCGCTTCCGTGATCAGAAAGCTCTGGAATCGATCACTGGATCGATTAGCCAGTCTAGATCGATCAGCCGATCGATCCAGAATGTTACCTCGAGCACAGTAGCGATCTGAATCGATCCATGGATCGATCCAACAGCTTGCAATCGACCGAGTTCAATCTGGATCGATTGGGAAGTTGGGTTTCGACCAAGAGACCTTGTAGCTCAGCTCTCTGCTTATAGTGGATGTAGGATATGCCATGTATTCCTTAGATTGCATTCCCTCGCCCACGTAGAACCAAGAATTTATATTAGTTAACAAAGTTTTAAATTAGTTCAGCTTTTCCGCACCTTAAAAATAGTTAGCACAACATAATGTGATGGTCCGACCTTACAGCCTAGCCAGTAGAAGGTGGGTCATCACAAAAACTCCTTGAGATGAATATGCCACCAGCCAAAGAAGAAGAATAGGAGATGGAGAGGAAGAGAGGGGTCGACCAACAACCAAGGAAGAGAGGAACCAATAGAAGAGATATTGTTATGAGGTGATGCACCTCTACCCTCTTTTTTATATTCCTTGGTCTTGGCAAATAAGGAAAGTTTTATTAAAACTTCCTTATTCTCTTTGCCAATGAAAGGAAAGTTTAATAAAATTTCCTTTTAAACTTTTTATGGTCGGCCACCTTAATCCCTCCAAACAAGGAAAGTTTTAAATACAAAATTAAAACTTCCTAATTTGTTTCCAAAAATTTTTAAATAAAAATTTCTCTTTAAAAAATTCCCTTCATGGTTGGTCATAAAAGGAAACTTTTATAAATTAAAATCTCTCTATTAAAACATGTGGATGATTTACAAAAGGAAAGTTTTCTCTAAAATTAAAATCTCCTTTCAATCTACAAATAAGGAAAGATATCAAATCTTTTCTTATTCTTTTATAGAAACTATAAAAGGAAAGATTTAATTTTAAAACTCTTTTTTAAATAATGAGGATGGTTACAAAAAAGGAAAGTTTTATCAAAAATTAAAATCTTCCTTTTAACTATAAATAAGGAAAGATATCAAACCTTTCACTTAATCTTGTAGAAAGATATAAAAGGAAAGATTTAAATTTTAAACTCTCTCTTTTAAAACCATGGCTTCCACATAAGAAAGATTTTTTTTAAAAAATAAAATCCTTTTTAATTTAATGTGGCCGGCCACACCAAGCTTGGGTTCAAGCTAGGGACGACCACCTAATGAAACCAACTCACCTTGGTTTGGCCGACCCTAGCTTGGGCTCCAAGCTAGGCTTGGCCGACCACCTTATGGTGGGTAAGAAGGTAGGTATGGGTGGGTATAATAGTTTATAAATAAGAGGCTACGATAGGGACTGAGAGGAGGAATTGGTTTTGGTCTCCCGATGAAATTAAGTTTCCCGTGTTCACCCCGAACACCCTGTTGGATCGTGATGTTTCGATAGAGGGGGGGGGTGAATATCGATTACGAAAATTCTTTCGAAGAGAGTTAAACGCAGCGAAAAAATTAAGCAATGCTAACACTGACCAATTTTACTTGGTTCGAAGCCTGTGCCGACTCCTACTCCAAGGCTCGCACTCGTTGAGTGCTTTCGGTGGGCAATCACTAGCAATTCGAAATTTATTACAAACTAAGTACAGAAAATACTAATGAAAATAAAAGCAATACCGACAAAGGAATAAATCGAAAAGGAAAAGTGTGTTGTCGGAGCTTCGTTAGCGTCGCAGAAGCGCAGAGCAGCAGAGCAAGCAGTAGAAGATCTTCTTGTCAGTTGTTGTTTTGAGCTCCACCCCTGACCCTCCTTTTATATGAGGCTCGGGGCGCCCCGGATCCCTTCCGGGTGCCCTGTGAGATGTGGCAGGTCCAACCAGCGAGCTCCACGTGGCGATGACGCGATCAGGATAAAATTGCCTCCCGGGCGCCCGGATCCCTTCCGGGCGCCCGGACCTCCGGGCGCCAGAATCCCCTCCGGGTGCTCGGACCACCTTTCTCCAGAGATTCCTTCTCCTGCAAGACAAGGTTAGTCCGAGACAAATATATAATATGTTTCTTGCAAAACAAAGTGTTAGCACAGTTTTATAAATTCAATATAAAGAGTATGACTTAGATTCCGTCTTTCCGAGACCGGAATCTAGTCACGATCTCGACTTAGATATCCGAAATGGATCTAAGCCGGATCGACGCCTAATGTTCCCTTCCCGGGAACGCGTCCTCATAGTCACTCCCTTCCAGTGACTTACCTTTACTCACCTGCCAGACGTCCGGTCATCCCTTCGACCCGTTTGGACTTCTCGCCAGCTATCCGGTCAGCCCGTCGACCTAGCTGGACTTCTCGCCAAGCGTTCGGTCAGTCCGTTGACCCGCTTGAACTTCTCGCCAGCTATCTGGTCAGCCCGTCGACCTAGCTGGACTTCTCGCCAAGAGTCCGGTCAGCCCCGTCGACCCGCTTAGACTTCGTGCTAGACATTTGGTCAGCCCGTCGACCTGTCTGGACTTAGCCTGTACACTCGATCAGAGTGTTAGATAACGACAAACCTAACTTAACCTGATTTGTCATTCATCAAACCTGAGTTAGACCATTAGTGCTAACTGCACCAACAATCTCCCCCTTTTTGATGGAATGACAACCTGGTTAAGTTAGTGAAAATATATGCAAAAATCAAGCATGATTTTTGAGGTTTTTAAGGTTTAAGTTAGTTTTTCAAATTTGCATTTAGTTGCTCTAACTTAACCACCTATCCCTCCCCCTTTGGCATTCATCAAATAAGGACATAATCAACAATACAGAGTAAAACCAAAGTAAAAAAAATATTAAGAAATGATGTCAAGTTAACTTGGGAGAGTTTAAATTTTAACACATAGTAATTTAGCTTTTATTTCTTATCTTTTGTAACATGGCTAAGTGTTGAAAAATAGCTAAGTATTTTGAGTAATTTTTAAGGATAATGAACTCAACAAGAGTTTTCCAAAAAGAGTTTAAGAACTAATTTTCAGGTATAAGTTTAGGAAGGCTAAGTTTTAGATAGACTAATTTTCAAATATAAGTATTTAAGTTCCAAAAAATAAAAAAAAATTTAGATTTTCAAAATAAGGTTCAACTTTGAAACATTTTACAAACATGAGTTTTCAAAACCAAGGTTTAAGGTTTAAATTTGCAAACTGAGTTTCAATTTTGAACCACTTTTCAAACATGAAAAATCAAAGATTTCAAAGCTGAGTTAAAAACTATTTACTTTTCAAAACTGATTAAAACCAAGTTTGCAGCAGATTCAAAAACTTAGTTTATAAAATCTAATTGACGAATTTAGTTTTATAAAAGCTAGTTTTCAAAGATAGGTTTATAAAAATATGAAACATAAGTTTTCAAAATTAAAGATTTCAAAACTAAGTTTGAAAAATCTACTTTTCAACACTGACTAAGTTTGTAAAAACTTTAAATTTGAAAACTGAAATTCAATCTCAAAATCGAAAAATTTTAGAAAAGATATTATGTTTAAGGCGGAGAAAATAATTTTAGTGCTAATTGTTGATTTAATCCTCCCCCTAAACCTGACATAATTTTAAAATAAAATTTTTAAAAATATTCACAGAAAAGTATTTAAAGTGAGATTTTTAATGTATATATATATATATATATATTTTTAAAAAAAAAAATTGAGGTAGGATTTTCTAAAGAGATTTAAATAGAAATTTGATAAAAAGAAAAAATTGAACCTCCCCCTGAATTTGTTACTCCCCTTAATTTAATATCTCCCCCTTAAGTTAATACTAAGGTTTGGTTATATTAAATTTTACAACCTCAATACATTTTTGTACCTAAGTGTTAGTAACACTTATGTGTTGGTTAATCCTAGGAAAACGTACCGGTTCCACTGTACAAAAATTTTTGTACAAGTGTTGAACCTTTCCTTAAATAACCTATTGTGATCTTTTGAAGTTAAATTAGGAATCGCAGACGGAACTTAACATCATTGATTCCAAATTTAACTTATTTGTTCTTAATGGTTTAGATTTGAATCGCAAGCGGAACTTAACACTATTGATTCAAATCTACCTAAGTTATTAATTCCATAAATATTAATTTCCAAAATTGGCATCCAGGACTGCATGGCGAGGCACATGGTCTTCTTGGATATGGGAGCAACCACCACCGCCTAGGCAAAGCCTTTTAAGGAAAGCTAATATTTATTTCCATAAATAACTCTAGGTTAACTAAAAAGAACAATCGAATCACAAATTCGAAAAAGAAGACAACACAAACTCGAAAAACTATTTCGAAAAACTAGATCTAATTGCCTCTTGTATTTAGAATTCTTACAAAGAAAATAACTAGTATGATGCGGAAGAAAACTACTAGTTATACATTCTCTTTGTAAGCTAATGACCTCGAGATCTTCTGCTGTATTCCTCGCCTCGCCTTGGATGTCGTGTGGGTGACGATCCTCCAAGATGAACACCACCCAAAAGAGTCCTTCCTCTTCCTCTAGAATTCGGCCACCACCACCACCAAGGAGAAGAGAGCAAAGGGAAAGGGGGAAAGGAGAGGGCCGGCCACCAAGAGATCTCCAAGCAAGAGAATAAAAGTTGTCTCATGAAGCCCCCTCACCCCTTCTTTTATATTACTTGCCCAAGGCAAATAAGGAAAAACTTTTTACAAAAAATAAAATCATCCAAGAGTTTTTCCTTTTCCCTTTTATTTTTTCCTTTTCTTTCCTCTTGATTGAATCAATCACCAAAATTAATTTTTGTGATGATTTTATATTTTTTATTATGGCCGGCCCCTTGCTTGGGCACCAAGCAAGGTGGCCGGCCACCTCATCAAGAGGAAAAGGAATTATTTTTTTTTTTATAAAATTTTACAAGAAAAACTCTTACAAAATTTTACAAGCTCTCTTTCCTAAAGTAGGAGTTAAAAAAGGAAAATTTCTAAAAATTAAAACAATGTTTTAAAATTTAAAAACTCTCTTATAAAATTTCCTTTTTTTAACATGATGATAGAAAATTTTAATTTTAAAACTTATCTACTTTTTTTTCTTAAACCATGAGGATGGTTAAAAAAGGAAAGTTTTAAAATTTTTAAAACTCTCTATTAAAACATGTGGCCAAATTCAAATAAGGAAAGTTTTAAAAAATTAAAATCTCTCTTTTAAACTTATAGTTTTCTACAAAGAGAAGATTTTAAAAATTCAAAACAACCCTCCTATTTGATTTAATATTGGCCGGCCCCTACAAGCTTGGTCACCAAGCAATAGGGCCGACCCCTATAAGAGGATGTGGCCGGCCATTGCTTGGTGACCAAGCAATGGTCCGACCCCCTTCTTGGACACCAAGAAGAGCCTTACATTTGGATGGACTTGAGGCTATAATGAGGCTACGACAGGGACCTTGAGAAGAAATTGGTTTTGGCCTTCCAATGAGCTTGAGTATCCCGTGTTTGCCCCGAACACACAACTCAAGTTCATCGATAATAACTCATTCCACTAGAGAGTTATTACCGCACTACCGTACCAATCCCAAATTACATTATGGGCTCCTTCTTATCATGAGTGTGTTAGTCTCCCTGTGTTTAAGATTACGAATGTCCACTAATTATGTAAGTTACTGACAACTAACTTAATTAATATCTACCTCCAAGAGTAGTACCACTCAACTTCATTGTCATGTCGGACTAGGTCCACCTGCAGGGTTTAACATGACAATCCTTATGAGCTCCTCTTGGGGACATTCTCAACCTAGATAACTAGGACACAGATTCCTTCTATAATCAACAACACACACTATAAGTAATATAATTTCCCAACTTATCGGGCATATTGATTTATCGAGCTAAATCTCACCCTTTGATAAGTCAAAGAAATAAATATTAAATATATGTGCTTGTTATTATATTAGGATTAAGAGCACACACTTCCATAATAACTAAGGTCTAGTTCTTTTACTAAGTCAGTACAAAAAGAACTTACCTAAATGATCCTACTCAATACACTTAAAGTGTATCAGTGTAATTTATTAGTTAAAATAAACTAATACTTAATTACATTACGACTATTCTGATGGTTTGTTTCTTTCCATTTTAGTCGTGAGCAACTTGTTTATAATTTATAGAGAACCGACAACATGATCTACTGAGTATGACACCACACTCCATGTTATCTACTATATAAATTAATTGAACAATTACATTTAACAAATAAATGTAGACATTGACTAATGTGATTCTTTTATTTCAACAAATAAATGTTTACAAAAGCTAAGCTTTTAGTATACACTCTAACAATCTCCCACTTATACTAAAAGACTAAGCTGTCATATCTGTTGCCATACATCTGATTCCCATCCCCTCCACATGCCGATCAAAAGCTTTCACTGGAAGGGCCTTAGTGAAAGTATCTGCCAGGTTATCCGCTGATGTAATCTTGGCGACGACAACTTCTCCTCGCTTGACGATGTCTCGTATCAGGTGGTACTTACGCTCTATATGTTTACTTGTTTTATGGGCTCGTGGTTCCTTCGAGTTTGCAACTGTACCACTATTATCACAATAAATTGTGATGATCTTGGGCAAACCAGGAATCACATCTAAGTCCATTAGAAAATTCCTGAGCCATACAGCTTCCTTGGCTGCCTCAGAGGCTGCCACATACTCAGCTTCCATGGTTGAGTCCGAGACACATTTCTGCTTAACACTCCTCCATGCAATGGCTCCACCTCCTAGAGTAAACACATAGCCTGATGTAGACTTACTATTGTCCCTATCTGATAGGAAGTTCGAATCTGTGTAACCCACAGGGAGCAAATCGTCTGCTTGGTAGACTAGCATATAATCTCTAGTCCTTATCAGGTACTTTAATATATGCTTCACAGCAGTCCAATGTCTTTGTCCAGGGTTACTCTGATATCTACTAACCATGCCCACGGCAAAACAGATATCAGGTCTCGTACACAACATTGCATACGTAAGGCTTCCTACAGCCGAAACATAAGGAACTGCCTTCATGTCCTCTATCTCTTTTGATGTATTCGGAGACATCTCTTTAGATAAGGCTACTCCATGCCTAAAAGGTAAGAAACCTTTCTTGGAGTTTTGCATGCTAAAACGAGCAAGGATTGTATCTATATATAAAGCTTGGGATAAGCACAACACTCTTTTCTTGCGATCCCTTATAACTTTGATCCCAAGAATGTGTGCACATTCTCCTAAGTCCTTCATATCAAATTATTTGGATAACCATACCCTTACGTCCGATAACACCTTGACATTGTTGCCAATTAACAAAATATCATCTACGTATAGTACAAGAAATACCACCACGTTTCTATTACACTTCTTGTATACACAAGACTCATCCGGACACTGAATAAATCCATATGACTGGATTACTTCATTAAACTGGATGTTCCAAGACCTTGAAGCTTGCTTCACTCCATAAATGGACCGATTGAGCTTGCACACTAGATGCTCTTTGCCCTTTTCAACGAACCCTTCTGGTTGCTTCATATGGATGTTTTCTTCAAGACTTCCGTTAAGAAAAGCAGTCTTGACATCCATTTGCCAAATCTCATAATCCATATGAGCGGCAATGGATAAGAGTATCCGGATAGACTTAAGCATGGCTACCGGCGAAAAAGTCTCCTCATAATCGATTCCCTCTTTTTGAGTGTACCCTTTCGCAACAAGTCTTACTTTGAAGGTTTCTACCTTCCTATCTGACCCTCTTTTCCTTTTGTAGATCCACTTACATCCAACGGCTTTTACACCATCAGGTGGTTCTACAAGCTCCCAGACCTTATTAGAATATGTAAATTCTATTTCAGAATTCATTGCTTTTTGCCAAGATACTGCATCTATATCTTGGAGCGCTTCGTCATATGTTCGGGGATCAGGTTCATTTTTACCTGGGATCAAGTCCGAAGACTCTCCCAAAAACATGAACCTCTCAGGTTGCCTCACAACCCTCCCACTACGACGAGGCACCGTTTGTGGTTGTGTATCATGTGTGACACGCGTTGCAGTCTCTTGTGGTACTTCATCTTGTACTGTTGGTATTAAAGTAGACATGTCCTATCTTATTTCTTCTAGAACTATTTTACTCATGGGCTTATGGTTCATTACATAATCTTCTTATAAAAATCGAGCATTGGTGCTAACAATGATCTTCTGATTTTTAGGATTATAAAATAAACCACCTTTCATTCTCTTAGGATATCCCATAAACAGACAAACTTCTGTACGTGATTCCAACTTGTCAATATCTCCCTTCAGCACATGTGCTGGACTACCCCATATCTGGATATGATTCAGACTAGGCTTACGCCCATTCCATAATTCCATGGGAGTAGAAGGAACTATTTTAGAAGGTACCATATTCAGAATGTACACTGCTATTTCTAAAGCATATCCCTAAAATGAATTTGGTAATTCTGAATAACTCATCATCGATCTAACCATTTCCATAAGAGTCATATTCCTTCGTTCTGCCACACCATTCTGTTGGGGTGTACCAGATGCAGATAATTGGGATTGAATACTGACTTCCGATAAGTAATTCCTAAACTCTCCAAAGAGGTATTCGCCACCACAGTCAGACCGTAGTGTCTTGATACTTTTACCAAGATGTTTCTCCACATCTGCCCTATATTCTTTGAACTTGTCAAAGCATTCAGACTTGCGGCGCATCAGGTAAAATATATTCGTATCTTGAATAATCGTCTATAAAAGAGACAAAGTATTCATAACCACCTCTAGCCTGGATAGACATAGGTCCACACAAATCAGAATGAACCAGTTCTAACGCATCTTTGACTCTATACCCCTTGGCCTTAAAAGGTCTCTTGGTCATTTTACCTTCCAAGCAAAATTCACATGTGTGAAAATTTTCCAACTCTAATGAACCCAAGAGTCCATCGGCTACAAGCCTTTGAATCCTACTTAAGTTAATATGACCAAACCTTAGATGCCAAAGATATATTTGGTTCATTTCCGAAGGTTCTTTTCTCTTATTAGAGTTAGAAGATGTGTTATTAATTTCCATATTTTGCTTTGTGGGAGAAATTGGATTTAAAGTATATAAATTGCCAACCAATGTACCAGAACAGATAATCACTTTATTTCTCTTTATAACCACATTATTACTAAAGGAAACTGAATATCCATCCAAATACAGTTTAGAAACTGAAATTAAATTCTTTCTAAACCTGGGTACATAAAGACAATTTCTTAAAACCAAATTTCTATTCCTATCAAAAGACAAGTAGACGTCTCCCACTGCAACAGCTGCCACCTTAGTAGCATTGCCCATGTAGACAGTAATCTCTCCTTCAGATAGTCGTCGGGTTTCCTGGAACCCCTGTAAGGAATTTCAGACATGATCAGTAGCTCCCATATCTACACACCAGGTGCTGGTAGATAACACCGCTAAACATGTTTCAACAACTAGAGCATGAGATATACCTTTATTGTTCTGATTCCTACGAGGATAGTCTGCCTTCCAATGTCCAGACTGCTTGCAGATGAAGCACTTGCCCTTTGACTTCTTCATTCCAGCTTTCTATCCTGTACCCTGAGGTTTATTCACCTTCTTTGCTGAAAAGACCTGTTTCTTCTTCTTCTTGCCTTTCGACTTAGAAGTAGACCCATTTTCAGCATAGTGAATCTGAGAACTGTGACGAAATATTCCTTCTGCTTCCTGTAGTTCTGTCATAAGTTCTGCCAACGTATACTCTCTTTTGTTCATGTTATAGTTCAGGCAGAACTGCTCAAAACTTCTGGGTAGTGTTTGGAGAATTATATCGACCTGAGTTTCCCCATCAATTTCTCCTCCAAGGACTTTTATTTCATTCAGATAAGTCATCATTTTGAGGATATGGTCCCTTACGGGTGCCCCCTCAGACATGGTGGCTGTCATTAGCTTTCTCATTACCTCTTGCCTAGCAATCCGACTCTGATGCCCAAAGAGTTCTTTGAGATTGTTCATTATATCATAAGCCGTTGATAAATCTTGATGCTGATGTTGCAATACACTTGACATTGATGCCAAAATGTAACACCGTGCCATCTCATCAGCTTTTACCATTTCTTATGATACTCAATCTCCTCTGGGGTAGAGTCACCGTTAGGTGTATCAGGGCAAGTCTCAGTCAGTACAAACTTATAGCTTTCAGCAGTAAGGACAATGTCCAGGTTTCTTTTCCAATCAATATAGTTGGGACCAGTAAGTCTATTTTCTTTCAGTATAATGACCAGTGGGTTGAAAGTCATCCTAAGAATCACAAAAATAAACTTTGGTCAAAACTCTAAATTTAGAATAATATTGATTCCTCAAACAATACTATTTTAAATTAACCAACACCTCAAATCACCGTGAATATTGCATGCCACGTTACTGTGGACGTATACAAATTCAACATTTATAAGAGGGTGTGACCCATTAATTTTATTATCTTGTCATCCTAACTTTATGACAAATAAAATTAATAGTTGGTTTCACTTTGGTCACGTAAAACAATAGCTGTGACTCCGTTGGGGAGGATACTATTTAATGCGTCTAAGTGTATACCATTACTTGATACTAAGTCCATTAAATAGGATTGTGCCCCTTCAGTTGGAGAAGATCACACGCTCCTAAATAATTTCCTATAACCATCCATAAAAGGAAGTTTGATCTAGTGATCCGCAACAAACCCATCCGTTGTAGAGGGAGGCACTCAGAGCCAACACACAAGCTTGTTGCATCACTTACAAACCAGTAATGGAGACCATGGGATTTATTAAAATCCCTCTCCCACTTAGTTATTTTAAAAAGAGGATTTTAACTTATGCTAGCATACATCACATACACATAAACATCACAGTAAATTAAAAGCAATAAATTTGGAAATTAATTTTTCAACTATTATGGTCTTTTCCTTTCACTGTCTTCAGTATGCTCCAACCCAAGCTGCTGCCATCTTTAGCCACCACCATCGGGTTGAGTCGTTGCATCCATCTTGATTCTTATTCCGCTGTGCCTCTGGTGCTCCAAAAGTACCACGCCTCGCAAGAATCCGATCCGGACAAAAAATAGAATTTTACATATATCGATCCTATATTCCACGTGGGAATGTACATGTAATCTAGATCGAATAAAAAAAATAAAATTATAAAAATAATATAGCTCCTGCTGTATTTTATACATACAATCACGCATAAAAAATAATGCCCTTGACATTTCCAAGGGTCCAATCACACACAATATCTAAATGCCATAATAGTTGGAGCCTGTAATCAAAGAGTTAGCACATCCTACTATTATCCTGCCTAAATTATGTATGACATGTGCATAACCTATTTGAATTCTAAAAATACACAGAGGCAAACCCTAGCTCTGATACCAATTGTTGGTTAATCTTAGGAAAACGTACCGGTTCCACTGTACAAAAATTTTTGTACAAGTGTCGAACCTTTCCTTAAATAACCTATTGTGTTCTTTAGAAGTTAAATTAGGAATCGCATGTAACATCATCGAAATTTAACTTATCTGTTCTTAATGGTTTAGATTTGAATCGCAAGCGGAACTTAACACTATTGATTCAAATCTACCTAAGTTATTAATTCCATAAATATTAATTTCCAAAATTGGCTTCTAGGACTGCATGGCGAGGCACATGACCTTCTTGGATATGAGAGCAACCACCACCGCCTAGGCAAAGAATTTTAAGGAAAGCTAATATTTATTTCCTTAAATAACTCTAGGTTAACCAAAAAGAACAATCGAATCACAAATTCGAAAAAGAAGAAAATACAAACTCGAAAAACTATTTCAAAAAACTAGATCTAATTGCCTCTCGTATTTAGAATTCTTACAAAGAAAATAACTAGTATGATGCGGAAGAAAACTACTAGTTATACATTCTCTTTGTAAGCTAATGACCTTGAGATCTTCTGCCGTATTCCTCGCCTCGCCTTGGACGTCGTGTGGGTGACGATCCTCCAAGATGAACACCACCCAAAAGAGTCCTTCCTCTTCCTCTAGAATTCGGCCACCACCACCACCAAGGAGAAGAGAGCAAAGGGAAAGGGGGAAAGGAGAGGGTCGGCCACCAAGAGATCTCCAAGCAAGAGAATAAGAGTTGTCTCATGAAGCCCCCTCACCCCTTCTTTTATATTACTTGCCCAAGGCAAATAAGGAAAAACATTTTACAAAAAATAAAATCATCCAAGAGTTTTTCCTTTTCCCTTTTAATTTTTCCTTTTCTTTCCTTTTGATTGAATCAATCACCAAAATTAATTTTTGTGTTGATTTTATATTTTTTATTATGGCCGGCCCCTTGCTTGGGCACCAAGCAAGGTGGCCGGCCACCTCATCAAGAGGAAAAGGAATTATTTTTTTTATAAAATTTTACAAGAAAAACTCTTATAAAATTTTACAAGCTTTCTTTCCTAAAGTAGGAGTTAAAAAAGGAAAATTTCTAAAAATTAAAACCATGTTTTAAAATTTAAAAACTCTCTTATAAAATTTCCTTTTTTTAACATGATGATAGAAAATTTTAATTTTAAAACTTATCTCCCTTTTTTTCTTAAACCATGAGGATGGTTAAAAAAGGAAAGTTTTAAAACTTCTAAAACTCTCTATTAAAACATGTGGCCAAATTCAAATAAGGAAAGTTTTAAAAAATTAAAATCTCTCTTTTAAAACTTATAGTTTTCTACAAAGAGAAGATTTTAAAACTTCAAAACAACCCTCCTATTTGATTTAATATTGGCCGACCCCTACAAGCTTGGTCACCAAGCAATAGGGCCGACCCCTATAAGAGGATGTGGCCGGCCATTGCTTGGTCACCAAGCAATGGTCCGACCCCCTTCTTGGACACTAAGAAGAGCCTTACATTTGGATGGACTTGAGGCTGTAATGAGGCTACGACAGGGACCTAGAGGAGAAATTGGTTTTGGCCTTTCGATGAGCTTGAGTATCCCGTGTTTGCCCCGAACACACAACTCAAGTTCATCGATAATAACTCATTCCACTAGAGAGTTATTACCGCACTACCGCACCAATCCCAAATTACATCTTGGGCTCCTTCTTATCATGAGTGTGTTAGTCTCCCTGTGTTTAAGATTACGAATGCCCACTAATTTAGTAAGTTACTGACAACTCAATTAATATCTAGCTCCAAGAGTAGTACCACTCAACTTCATTGTCATGTCGGACTAGGTCCACCTACAGGGTTTAACATGGCAATCCGTATGAGCTCCTCTTGGGGACATTCTCAACCTAGATAACTAGGACACAGATTCCTTCTATAATCAATAACGCACAATATAAGTAATATCATTTCCCAAATTATCGGGCATATTGATTTATCGAGCTAAACCTCACACTTTGATAAGTCAAAGAAATAAATATTAAATATATGTGCTTGTTATTATATTAGGATTAAGAGCACACACTTCCATAATAACTAAGGTCTAGTTCTTTTACTAAGTCAGTACAAAAAGAACTTACCTAAATGATCCTACTCAATACACTTAAAGTGTATCAGTGTAATTTAATAGTCATGATAAACTAATACTTAATTACATTACAACTATTCTGATGGTTTGTTCCTTTCCATTTTAGTCGTGAGCAACTTGTTTATAATTTATAGAGAACCGACAACATGATTTACTGAGTATGACACCACACTCCATGTTATCTACTATATAAATTAATTGAACAATTACATTTAACAAATAAATGTAGACATTGACCAATGTGATTCTTTTATTTCAACAAATAAATGTTTACAAAAGCTAAGCTTTTAGTATACACTCTAACATTATGTTTATCGAGTATATTATTTATATAAGTATTTTTATATACTTGGTATGGTTTTTTGATAAGAATAAGATTATTGAAATTAATGAATAATCAATTATTCTTAATAATAAGTAATAAGTAATTTATTGCAAACTTAATAATAGTTAATCATTATCAATAGTTTATTGATTAACTTTTATTTTACTTGACTTATCTGATTAAATTTCGTATTAATTGGCATAATATTAATGGATAATAGTTATAATTTATCTTTTGTTTTTCATTTACTTAGACTTTAAGTTTTGATTAAGTAACCTAAGTTTGGTTTAATTAGGATTACTTAAGTTAGGTTTATCTTGACTAACGTCAAAATTAAGATTGATTGAGTTAAATTAAGGTTTAATTAGGTTTTTTTTAATATAAGATCATATCTAATTTAAAGTACAATGGACTACAATTAATCTTTTTTACATTAATTATTTACTTTTTAATAGTTAAAATTTTAGTTTTAATTTAAGCTTTAAATTTTAAGTTAATTTAAGTTTAATTTTAAGTTATAATTTAAGTTTTAAAGTTTTAATTAGCATAAGTGTCTTAGTTTTAGAATGACTTTTAATGTCTTTTAATTTTAAATAAATTTAAAAAGAATTTTTAAATAATCTTTAAAATATTTTTAAAATGTATTTTTTTAAAGGTTTTTAAAATAATTTTAAAAGAATTAAAAGAATTTTTAAAATGAGTTTTAAAAGTTTTTTTTTAAAGAGTTTTTAAAGAATTTTTTAAATAGTTTTTAAAGAATTTTAAAATAGTTTTTTAAAAAAAAATAAAATAATATTTAAAGATTTTTTTTTTAAAAAAAATAATTTTAAAATAATTTTTAATTTTTTTAAAAAAAATAATTTTGAAAGAATTTTTAAAATAGTTTTTAAAGAATTTTTAAAATAATTTTTAAATAATTTTTAAAATAGATTTTAAAAAAATTTTAAAATAGTTTTTAAAGAATTTTAAAATAGTTTTTAAAGAATTTTAAAAATAATTTTTAAAATAGTTTTTAAAATAATTTTTAAAATACTTTTTAAAAGAATTTTTAAAATACTTTTAAAATAATTTTTAAAATAATTTTTAAAGGAGTTTATTAATAATTTTTAAAAGAATTTTTAAAATAATTTTTAAAAGAGTTTTTAAAATAAGTTTTAAAATAATTTTTAAAATAATTTTTAAAAGAGTTTTTAAAATAATTTTAAAAATAATTTTTAAGAGAGTTTTTAAAATATTTTTTAAAAGAGTTTTTAAAATAATTTTTAAAAGAGTTTTTAAAATAATTTTTAAAATAGTTTTTTAAAATAATTTTTGAATGAATTTTTAAAAGGGTTTTTAAAATAATTTTTAAAAGAGTTTTTAAAATAATTTTTAAAAGAGTTTTTAAATAATTTTTAAAAGAGTTTTTTAAAATAATTTTTAAGCGAGTTTTTAAAATAATTTTAAAATGATTTTTAAAAGAGTTTTTTAAAATAATTTTTAAAAGAGTTTTTTAAAATAATTTTTAAAAGAGTTTTTTAAATTAATTTTTAAAAGAGTTTTTTAAAATAATTTTTAAAAGAGTTTTTTTAAAGAATTTTTTAAAAAAAATTTAAAAGTGTTTTTAAAATAATTTTAAAAGAATTTTTAAAAGAATTTTTAAAAAAAAATTTAAAACAATTTTTAAAAGTGTTTTTTTTTTAAAATAAATTTTTAAAGTTAATTTTAATATAAATTTTTTAGATTAAAATAAATTTTTAAATTTTGAGATTTAATTTTAATTTTAATCTTAAATTTTAATTCAAAATTTAATTTTGAGCCTTGGTCATCTCACCCGATTTAATTTTTCAATCAGGGAATCCTATATTTTTGTGAGATGAATTTGATTCAATTTTAGGGTTTGTTTTAACTTTATTTTAGATTCAGGTTTAGCTTTGGGCTCAGCAGATAGACATTTTTTGGATAAACTTCTGGGATATGGTGAGTCACCTGGACATCATTAAAGTAACCATGCCTTCGAGGTTTTCCAAATAGTCCTATCCACTGAACTTAATACGAAACCTTGGTCTAACTAGTTAAGATCCGTAAGGGGTAGCTTTGGTCAGTTCCACTTAGCCAAATGTACCAGGTCGAAACCATATCTTCTTAGACATGCATAGACCTTACTTCCCTAACATACTATCATCCAAAACTTTACCAGTACCATTTTTCAAGTTAAACTTTTGTCCCTTTTTATTCTAGTCCTAATTACCCTGCCGGGTAGGTTGACTTTTGGGTACCCTACCGGGTAAGTTGGTTTCGGTTACCTTGCTGGGTAAATTATTTTTGGAGGTGCCAGCTATTTTGGAGCCTCCCCCTAAATTGTTGATTTTTCTTTTTTAGATTTCTTGTATAATTAAAGTTGGTTTTAGTTAAGTTTTAATGTTTAATTTGTAATTTAAATTTAAGTTTTTAATTTTGAATTAATTAAATTGGTCAAATTATCTTTCTTTAAAACAGTATATTTAATATTTAAATTTTCTTTCAATTTCAATTTCAATTTTATTGGGTTAATTGAATTATCTTTCTTTAGTAGCTTATTTTTAAAGTTTAAATTTTTATTTATTTTTGAGTTAATTAAATTGTTTGAATTATATTTCTTTAAATATTTATCTTTTTTTCTTTTTATTAATTGTTAATTTTGAATTTTCTAGATTATTTTTGTTTAATATGTTATCTTTAACATTTAATTTTAAGTGTAACGACCACCCTCCTTACTACTCTATAGGGGTGGATGCTACTTAACTACTCATTCTACTTAACTGATATTGCTTACTTTAAAGATAGTAAACTTAACATTTTTTTTTAACCTAAATGAAGGCATGCTGCATTACTACTAACATTTAAATTCTGTCACAAATCAAGCTTATTAATCATAGCCTTATGTTCGAACAAAGTGTAATAGCATGTTTCCGTCATGACATTTAGAACTTGTACACATTTATATATATATTTGCATGGTTCGATCATGGTACTGGTGGTGCATGCAACATAATTGGTAACCAATCCTTTAAACATTAATAAGGAATACATCAATTAAAGCAATGTGAAACATTAAACTGAACCCATTTACAAGCTATTCTCTACCACTAAGAAGGTGCAAAGGAATAATAAGCATAACATTTAACCTTTAATCATAATAGCAGGTAAGCAAGAAAACCCATAAAGACCCTACGGCATTAAGCAGTTTAAAGCACTACAAATTGCCCAGTTAACTCTTCTCGGGAGTAGCAACATAAAGAAAGAATCCCGAGAATAAAAGTTCCGACATGTAGCATTCATCACTAATATTTCACATGTAACACATGGCAAATGATTAATTAAGCTAAGCATTTGTCTTAAGAAGATAATTCCAGCAACACTAAAATATTTCCAGCATCACAAAGTGAACAGTTCCAGCAGTGAGGAAAAGAATACAGCTAAGAACGTAAAATAACTCAAATCTATCAACACAAGAAGAACTAATCTTTAACTACTACTATCTTATCTAACAATATGAATGAGGAATCTATATAAACTCTTAACATATTCTTAGCAAAAATCTAATCAAATCCTTTAGCAAGGTCCCAAGCTTCCATAGATCCAAACATCACACATATCCATCACGCATCCTCCTTGTCGCCTTCCTCTTTATGGCGCTCACTTGTCTACCAGGATTCATAAACTCTAATACTTAAGCCTGGAGGTTTAGAATTCGAATCCTGGGGGAGGAAAAAATCCACTGACCATGGGTGGCCGGGTCGTTACAATAAAAAGGCGCTTTTATTGTAACGACCCGGCCCTGTCGTCGACCCATTTGGCGACTTCTAATGTTGTCGACCGACGACCCTTTGGCTTACTCACTAGGACTTTCCACCCCTGGCAGTGGATTTTTGCCTCCCCCAGGATTCGAACTCTAAACCTCTAGGCTTAAGTATTAGAGTTTATGAATCCTGGTAGCCAAGTGAGCGCCAGATAAGGGAATTAGCATAACCTTCTTTAAGAAAAGAACAAAACTTTAATACTAGGACTAAAGTAACATACATGACTTATCTCAATACCCGGTTCATGATACTAAAGCAAAGCAAAGCATGTCCAACTACTATACTAAAATTAATACTCACGGCAGTTACTATAAGCAGCAGTAATAAGCCGAATTCCAGGAAATCAGAAATGAATTATCAACTTCAGCAGCAGGTTCGGATAGAAGCATTTCCAGAAAAAAAACTAACCAACTTCTTAAAGATACCGTGTAAACAATTCAAGCAAAGCTAAAGAAATCATTTCCAGCAGTGCATGACAATACAAGTTTAACAATGCAAACCGAAACAGAACAGGGAAACTGTAATAACTCATCTACCAAATCCTAGTAGCAGTAATACAAGAAAACTTAATCTTTAGCAATGCAAAAGAATCAATTCATAGGGAAACTCTTAACATTTTAAGGAAGACTCTAATCAATTCTTAGCAGTAAAGAAAAGAGAGATCAAATTAACTATATATCTAACGACAAGGAAAGAGTCTAATTATATTCTTGACAATGTCCCAAGCTTCCATAGTCTCGAACAACACACAACCACATCCGCATCCCCTTGACGCCTCCTTTCATACCGTTTTGGCTTTTCCTTTTTCTGCAGTAGGAGGAAAATAAATCTATAAGCGAATTGCTTAGTAAGTACTAAACTATCTCACAAAAACTCAAAAGTGCATAAGATACAAAGGATGCTAAAACTGAAATGCTAAAAAGAAAAGCTACTCATGCTCATCTAATAGCAAAGCACTAAAATAATCTGCATACTCATGATATACAAGAATAGATCTGCATGCTGGAAATAAAGCTAATCATGCTCAATAAACTCATAAGGAAAGAAAATGAAAACTAATATTGTATGCTTAGAATTATAAGAGCTAAACTTTGCTGGTTCTAAACGTAGGTGATACTTATTTCATTTACTTATAGCCTTATACTTGAAATTAATATTTAACTTTCTTCTTCTCTTTCTTGTGCCCAGGCTTAGTACCAAATGCGCGCTCCCTAATAGAGACTGAGGTAGCGAGCCTCCAGTCCTATGAGGGTAAAGACCTTGGTCTTACCAGGGCCAAGACCTTGGAATTGGTCACCTGGATTTGTTTAACGACAACCTTGGAAGTCGGGTACTAACCTCTTACTTTAAATTACTTGTTATCTTTTCTAACTAGACCTTGGTCTTTTCTCTACTCATAACTTCTCATAATCCCCTAATAGAGCTTACTAGAACACTGTAAGTATATCTAACAAGTAGGGAATTACAACTAATTGAGCATGCTATAAAAATAAAGCAAAGCCAATCAAACTACAAGATAAGCTTAATAGCTGTTCATGTTCAAGAAACCAAGAAACTAACACTACATATTTTAAGTTAAGGCTGTTCTTGCCTTTTTGAGTAGCAAGGAAAATGCTAAACCCATTCTAACTAAATAAAGGGTTGTTCTTGCTCTTTGAGTAGCAAGGAAAATGCTATTCATGCTTACGGTAGTACAGGAAGATTACAAAACTGCAAGGAACTAAATACTGGGATGCTAGATAAGGTAGCAAGACAAACAAATCCCAAATCCTTGTAATATGGCTGTTCATGCTAACCAAAATAAGCAAAGAATTCAGAATTGTAATGTTAGAAAGAAATAGGGCTATTCATATTCAAGAATAGCACCAAAAACCAATATTGCCACTTAGATAACCTGCTGATCATGCCTACTAATTAACTAGGATTACCTAAGATTGAAATGCTAAAGATCAAGGGCTGTTTATGCCCATTTGCATGGCCCAAAAGAAAACTAAACTTGCTGGAATTTATGGGCAGTAGGTAAATGCACAAGGATAAAACACTGAAGTGCTAAAGGCATGCTTAAAACATGAACTACGTGCTAGAATTAGAGGACTGTTCGGATTATCACAATTGAAGTATATCAATCACAAAACTCAAAATTCTCATGCAAATAGGTATGACTGTTCGGCTTGACAAACAGAGCAAGGAAGGAACCCAAAACCAAATAAATTCCTAGCAATGAAATCTCTGTTCGACAGGTTCTGTAAGCAAGGAAAGGAAAACCCGAATACTCAAAGGCAACCGAAACTTCCTGCTTAAAGCACTACAAATTGCCCAATCATAACAACAGGTAAGCAAGAAAACCTATAAAGACCCTACGACATTAAGCAGTTTAAAGCACTAGAAATTGCCCAATTAAATCTTATAACAATTCTTTCTCGGGAGTAGCAACATAAAGAAAGAATCCCGAGAATAAAAGTTCCGACATGTAGCATTCATCACTAATATTTCACATGTAACACATGGCAGATGATTAATTAAGCTAAGCATTTGTCTTAAGAAGATAATTCCAGCAACACTAAAATATTTCCAGCATCACAAAGTGAACAGTTCCAGCAGTGAGGAAAAGAATACAGCTAAGAACGCAAAATAACTCAAATCTATCAACACAAGAAGAACTAATCTTTAACTACTACTATCTTATCTAACAATATGAATGAGGAATCTATATAAACTCTTAACAGATTCTTAGCAAAAATCTAATCAAATCCTTTAGCAAGGTCCCAAGCTTCCATAGATCCAAACATCACATCCTCCTTGTCGCCTTCCTCTTTATACTTTAGCTTTTCCTTTATCTGCAGTAGGAGGAAAATAAATCTATAAGCGAATTGCTTAGTAAGTACTAAACTATCTCACAAAAACTCGAAAGTTAGTTAGTATAAGATATTAAGGATGCTAAAACTGAAATGCTAAAAAGAAAAGCTACTCATGCTCATCTAATAGCAAAGCACTAAATGTTAGTTAGAGCCCTAGAGCCAATCATTTGATGATTGTATGGACTCATTGTATCATATTCTTGTATATTAATGAAGGCATTTGTTTGGTTATTATACTTATCTGTATTAGTGCCAAATAGACTAAGTATAATAGCGTCCTTGAGTAGAAGGTTCATACCTATATCAATCGATTAGTTGAATCGATAGTGAGATGATATAGGGAACACTACTCTAAATCATTCCTAGTCGAGTATTAACATTCAGGGACAATGTTAATGCAATAAGACTAGCATGTAGGTCAACTAGATGACTTGATCTCATAAGTCATGGATATGGAGATATCAAGTTGACATATGGGTATGCATTGGAGAATGTATACTGAATGACCCGCCATGAGAAAGTATCATGGATCATTATATGAGTGTCATATACTTTCTCATGTGGCTATTAGTATGACTATTAGTTCTTAGACCTGAAGTCACCATGGATCCCTACATAAGGAGTTATGTACTTTGGTTTTGTCAAACGTCACCCGTAACTGGGTGGACTATAAAGGCGATTACTGGGTATATATAACGAATTATGTAGAGGGATGTGAGTGATGTAGATGGGATCTATCCCTCTCATATGACGGGAGTGACATCGGTATTCTTGATAGAGTGAGACCACTAAGTGCATGGCCATGCCCAAATGAGTCAACATGAGATGTTGAGCTCATTTGATTGAGTGAGTCTACTTGGGGTTCAAGATTTAGATTGATTAGAGGATGACACGGTCTATGCCTCATATTGATCAATCTAGATGTCTAGGATAGAAGGACACTTGTCATTATTTTGTGAGGAGTCACAATTGGTAGTCACAAGGTGATGTCGGATCTCGACATTCTTGTAGCTTGGGTAGTAATGATGTGTTGCTAGATACCGCTCATTACTTATGCTCCTAAATGTGTTTAGGGCATTGCCAACGTTACAAGAACCTATAGGGTCACACACTAAGGACAATTAGATGGAGATTAGGTTCATATGATGAACCAAGAGGATTAGATTTATTTGATGAATCAAATTGGATTAAGAGTAATCCTAATTGGGCTAACTTGAGTTGGACTCAAGTTGATTCATGTATTCAATGAGTCTAATTTAGATTATGACTCATTAAATCAACTTAATTTAATGAATTAGATTCATTATATTAAGTTGGCTTGAATCAAATGGTTAGATTAGATCAACCATGGAAGAGATTTGGTCATGTTTGACATGACTTGAGAGGAAGTTTAAAAGTCAAGTTTGACTTGACTTTATGCCACCTCATTGGTGAGTTGGCATTGATGTGGACCAATGATGATGCTCCACATCATCATGGTTGCCACCTCATGGAAGTTACAAAGCCATTTTCTTAATAACTTCATATTAATTGCATTTAATGGGGAGTTACACAAGGGAAGTGGCCGGCCACTTTGGTTTTGAATGTGAAATTCATTTTTCATTCAAGTGG
The DNA here is from genome assembly GCF_018446385.1 of Zingiber officinale. Classification (NCBI taxonomy): domain Eukaryota; kingdom Viridiplantae; phylum Streptophyta; class Magnoliopsida; order Zingiberales; family Zingiberaceae; genus Zingiber; species Zingiber officinale. The sequence continues at coordinate 87,408,161 of NC_056004.1, forward strand.
GTATCTTCTTCCTCCTTCCTCTCAAGCTCTCCCTCTCCCTCTCCTCTTTGCTTGGCCGAATCTCACCAAGGTGCTAGCACACCTTTTGTGTGAGGTTTCTCCACCTACGTGTCCGTGTGGATACTTCTAGAGGACCGACGCTTGACGATCTTGAGATCCGACAACTCCTTGGAAGAGCGGGAACACGAAAGGGCACGCAACAAGGGTAAAGTTCTCAACACATAGATCTAGGAGTAGATATAAAAGGTTTTCAAACTCGTACTCGTATTTATTTTTGTTTTTCCTTTCACGGATCCGTTGGCCTTGGGTGATTCGGGGTTTCCGCGACGCGAAAAGCGGTTTTCGCGGCCCGAAAAACCCAACACTGGTATCAGAGCCACGTGCAAGGCTTGTACGAGTTTGTTTTTGGTTTTATGAAAACTAAAGTTTCTGTAATTTTCTGTAAAATTATAGTTTTCGAGTTTTTATGGGTAATTTTTCCGTAGAAGCGAAGCACAAGTGTCTCGGCACTTGTAGGCTTCGGCTACCGGAATGTTTTTCCTTAAACGGCTTCGTTTTGCCCCAAATCCGTTTGGGACAGCGGGCTTGGGTTCCATTAGATCGCAAAGGAGCAACTCACGATGGTTAGATCGTGGGTAGGGGTACTGGCCCTAACCCCGCAAGGGGATTTGCTCCGCGGTTGCACCCGAAATCGCTAAAAACGAACCTGCCGGGAAGATTTTTCTGAAACGACAATGTCTCGGCCCAAATCGTTTTGGGACAGCGGGTTTAGGCGCTGTAGGATCGCAAAGGAACCCTCGCGATGGTTAGATCGCGGGTAGGGGCGCTGCCCCTGGGCATCCGCGATTGCGCCCGAAACCGCTAAACGGGTCCGCCGGGAAATTTTACTCGTAAAATTGTAAAAATTAATTTTAAAATTACAGAAAATTATGAAAAATATATAATTTTGAATTATATATTAATTTTGTGATAGTCATGGCCCAAAAACCCAATATGATTGGATTGTGTTGTAATTCATAATACGGACTGCGTGCCGTTATGTGTTTGCGAGTGTTGTATTATATTCGCGACCTGCGCGTCGTGCCTTCTCTTATATTCTTGTTGTAAATTAGATTTAGACTCGAATGTAACTCAAGTTTCAAATTGTAATGTACAAATTGGAGCGGTGGAGGGTCCACACGAGACGAAGTTCCGAGGCGGGCACGAGTAACACAAGGTGGTCAAAGGGAGGAGCTTGGAGAAGCTGTTGACCCTAGGTTGACCAATCGATCTTCTCATTGGCTTGAGAAGATCGTAGTAGGGCCATGACTAAATCACAAATAGATTAATTAATTGCTTGTGTATGTGATGCATATTTAATAAGTAGTTAATTAATTAGTGCCTTACGATTAGATTAGATCTAAGTCGTGCACATGATGCACCCTTGCGATTAGATTAGATCTAAGTCGTGCACAAGATGCATCCCTTTCGATTAGATTAGATCTCAATCGACTCAACTCTTATGTCTAACCGTGCCGTGATACCTATCACTACCTCGATCACATGTATTGTTGAATCTGCCAAAGTAGAGCAATACATATTATCTTGGTAGGGTACGAAGGGACAATCTTAGTCCCGCCTATCAACGCATGGGTGAATACAAACTCAATTAGATTGAGTATTTCTAGTTGCTCGGTTAGATCGAGTCAACTATAGGCATTCTTCCAATAGTTGAAAAGATAGGTCAAAATCACATCTATATTAACTCTCGCGCGTATTAGCCAAAGCTAACTCGAGTTTTAATATAAATGCGGATATTGATTTTATAAACAAGAGTTGCATAGAGATGTAATTGGTAATCGTTACCTACCGATCATACTAAGCCTTGGGCGTATTAGCCAAAGCTAACTCAAGGGTTAGTATGATGTGGATCTTGTCCCACATGAATTATAGTATTCAGTGGGAGCATCATTTAGTTAAAGGCCTAATTAAATGATTTTAAAAGAATATGATATTTATTTCTGCAAATTTTCTGTTGTAGATAACCATGACGTCGAACACGAATTCCTTCTCCCTGCGATCTGTCCTTGAGAAGGACAAGCTCAACGGAGAACTGGTACAGGAATTTGAGAATAGTTCTCACCCAGGAACGTAAACTGTACGTTCTGGAGCAGCCCATTCCGGAGGCTCCACCTGCCAATGCCCCGCGAGCAGACAAAGATGCTTACAAGAAGCATCAAGATGACGCATTAGATGTGTCCTGTCTAATGCTCGCGACCATGAACTCTGAGCTTCAGAAGCAACACGAGTTGATGGGCGCTTACGATATGGTTGAGCATCTTCGCCAACTATACCAGGGACAAGCGAGGCATGAGAGATTTGAGATCTCTAAGGCACTGTTTCAATGCAAGATGTCAGACGGGGCTCCCGTAGGTCCTTATGTAGTCAAGATGATTGGGTACATAGAGAACCTACAAAGACTGGGGTTCCCACTTGGCCAAGAGCTGGCCACTGACTTGATCTTGCAGTCCTTGCCGGATAGCTATAGTCAATTCGTTCTCAACTATAACATGAACTAGATTGACAAGCCACTGCCCGAGCTACTTAGTATGTTACGAACTGCTGAGATTAACCTTAAGAAGGTTAAGCCCATTCTGATGGTCCAGAAGCACAAGGGCAAGGGCAAGCCCAAAGGTAAGGGAAAGTCTCAAACCAAGGGCAAAGGCAAGGCACTGAAGCCTAAAGGAGGGGTCGCCAAGGATGCTACCTGCTTCCACTGCGGTCAGACCGGGCACTGGAAGAGGAACTGCAAGGTATACTTGGAGGATCTTAAGAAGAAGCGAAGTGAGACTTCCACTTCAGGTATATATGTTATAGAAGTCAATCTATCTATTTCTACATCATTGGTATTAGATACTGGATGTGCTTCTCACATTTGTACTGATGTGCAAGCGCTGAGAAATAGCAGAACATTGGCAAAGGGCGAGGTGGACCTACGAATAGGCAATGGAGCATGGGTTGTTGCTGTTGCTGTAGGAACTTATCAACTATCTCTGCCCTCTGGGCTTGTACTAGATTTAGATGATTGTTGTTATGTGCCTGCTCTTACTAAGAACATAGTTTCAGTTTCTTGTTTAGACAAGAAAGGATACTCTTTTATAATAAAAGACAAATGTTGTTCTGTTTATTTAAAAGATATGTTCTATTGTAATGCACCACTAATAAACGGACTCTATATTCTAGACCTTGAGAGCCCTATCTATAACATTAGTACCAAGAGGTTCAAGTCAAATGACATGAACCAAACCTACCTCTGGCACTGTCGCTTAGGTCATATAAATGACAAGAGCTTATCCCAGCTCCATAAGGATGGTTTGCTGGACTCATTTGATTTAGAATCATATGAGATATGCGAGTCATGCCTACGAGGCAAGATGACCAAGACCCCCTTTAGTGGGCATAGCGAGAGAGCAACTGATTTGTTAAGACTCATACATAGTGATGTATGTGGCCCTTTCAATGTTGCTGCTAGAGGCGGTTATAGATACTTCATCACATTTACTGATGACTTCAGTAGATATGGTTATGTGTACTTAATGACACATAAGTCTGAATCCTTTAAAAAGTTCAAAGAATTCAAGAATGGAATACAGAACCAGCTTGATAAGAGTATTAAGATACTTCGATCAGATCGAGGTGGAGAATACCTTAGCCATGAGTTTCGTGACTACCTAGCTGAGTGTGGGATTCTATCCCAACTCACTCCTCCTGGAACACCACAGTGGAATGGTGTATCCGAAAGGAGGAATCATACCCTATTAGATATGGTACGATCTATGATGAGTCACACAGATCTTCCGACATATCTATGGGGATATGCTCTAGACACGGCAGCTTTCATTCTCAACCGAGTTCCATCCAAGGCCGTGATAAAGACACCATATAGGATATGGACTGGGAGAGATGCCCAGGTGTCTTTCATGAGGATTTGGGGTTGTGAGGCTTACGTTCGACGTCAAGTCTCAGACAAATTAGGACCCAAATCCGACAAGTGCTATTTTATTGGATATCCCAAGGAAACTAAGGGATATTACTTCTACATTCCCAGTCAGCACAAGGTAGTTGTGGCAAAGACTGGGGTCTTTCTAGAAAGGGACTTTGTTTCTAGAAAGACTAGTGGAAGCACGTTCGATCTTGAAGAAGTTCAAGATGCGAACAATAGCACTGATGCCTCGATGGAAATTGAACTGGAACCACAAAGTGTTGTGGATAATGTTCCACAAAGAGTTGAGGAGCAACAACCAGTTCAAGTAGACATACCTCTTCGCAGGTCTGATAGGGTACGTCGTCAGCCTGAGAGATACTCATTTCTCTTGTATGACCATGATGACATTGTGCTCATAGAGGATGAGCCTACCACCTATCAGGAAGCTGTGATGAGACCAGATTCCAAGAAATGGCTAGAAGCCATGAGATCCGAAATGAAATCCATGTACACCAACCAAGTATGGACTTTGGTTGATCCACCTGAAGGGGTAAAACCCATTGGGTGTAAGTGGGTCTTTAAGAGAAAGACTGACATGGATGGACTTATTTATAAGGGTCGCTTGGTAGCTAAAGGTTTCAAGAAGATTCATGGTATTGACTATGATGAAACCTTTTCTCCAGTAGCGATGTTTAAGTCCATTCAGATCATGCTTGCTATTGCAGCCTACCATGACTATGAGATATGACAGATGGATGTCAAAATCGCGTTTCTGAATGTAAACCTACTCGAGGATGTGTACATGACACAACCTGAGGGTTTTGTAGATCCACAGCATACTAGTAGAGTATGCAAGCTGCATAGGTCCATATATGGACTAAAGCAAGCATCTCAGAGCTGGAATCTTCGATTCGATGATGCAATCAAACAGTTTGGTTTCATCAAGAACAAAGATGAACCTTGTGTTAGTTAGAGCCCTAGAGCCAATCATTTGATGATTGTATGGACTCATGTATATCATATTCTTATATATATATTAAGGCATTTGATTTTTGGTTATTATGCTTATTTGTATTAGTGCCAGATAAAATAAGTATAGTAGCGTCCTTGAGTAGAAGGTTCATACCTATATCAATCGATTAGTTGAATCGATAGTGAGATGATATAGGGAACACTACTCTAATTTATTCCTAGTCGAGTATTAACATTCAGGGACAATGTTAATACAATAAGACTAGCATGTAGGTCAGCTCGATGACTTGATCTCACAAGTCATGGATATAGAGATATCAAGCTGACACATGGGTATGCATTAGAAAATGTATACTGAATGACCCGCCATGAGAAAGTATCATGGATCGTTATATGAGTGTCATATACTTTCTCATGTGGCTATTAGTATGACTATTAGTCCTTAGACCTGAAGTCACCATGGATCCCTACATAAGGAGTTATGTACTTTGGTTTCATCAAACGTCACCCGTAACAGGGTGGACTATAAAGGCGATTACTGGGTATGTAACAAATTATGCAGAGGGATGTGAGTGATGTAGATGGGATCTATCCCTCCCATATGACGGGAGCGACATCAATATTCTTGATAGAGTTAGACCACGAAGTGCATGGCCATGCCCAAATGAGTCAACATTAGATGTTGAGCTCATTTGATCGAGTGAGTCTACTTGGAGTTCAAGATTTAGATTGATTAGAGGATGACACGGTCTATGCCTCATATTGATCAATCTAGATGTCTAGGATAGAAGGACAATCTCACATATTGTGAGGAGTCACAATTAGTAGTCACAAGGTGATGTTGGATCTTAACATTTCTTGTAACTTGGGTAGCAATGATGTATTGCTAGATGCCGCTCATTGCTTATGTTTCTAAAAGAGTTTAGAAACATTGCCAACGTTACAAGAACCTATTGGGTCACACACAAAGAACATGTGGATGGAGATTAGGTTCATATGATGAACCAATTGGATTAAGTTCATATGATGCACCAAAGATTGGATTCAAAATTAGACTTATTGAGTTAGACTCAATTAGATTCAAATGTTGAATGAGTCTAATTTAAATTTGATTCATTGGGTCAATTTATATTAATGAATTAGATTCATTAAATTAAAATTGACTTGAATCAAAGGTTGGATTTAACTCAACAAGGAAGAGAATTGGTCAAGTTTGACTTGACCAAATGGAAGTTGAAACATCAAGTTTGACTTGATGTCTTGCCACATCATCATGAAGGTTGACTCATCCTACTTGGCATGACCAACCTAGCCACATCATTAGCCACATCACCACCTCATAATGGTATGCCACCTCATTGGAGGTTACACATCCAATTGGTTTTAATGTGGCCGGCCACATTAATGAGGGGCTTTATGGTGTGGCCGGCCACACATTAGATGGTGTGGAGGTTTTTGTTTTGGGAATTGATGTGGTGTCATTATTCATTCTTCTTCCTTGGGTTCCCCTCTCCTCTTGAGTTGCTGTGGTCGTGGCTATCATGGTGAGGAGAAGATGTTGAGTTGTTTCCAAGAGCACAAGGGAAAGTGAAGGTCACAAAGGAGGGTACTAAAGGATTGTATGTGATTCTCTCTTCTATTTCTCTCTTTTCTCCCTTTTGTTCCCATCCGAGAGCTCTAGAAAAGTGCTAGCACACTTGGGGCTCTCTTCTCCATCTTTGAGTGGTAGAAGACCACTCCTTGTTCGTGTGGATATCACTAGAGGAGTGTCTACATTGACACTCTCGAGATCCGACGCTTCCTTGGACGAGCGGGACTAAACGAAGGGCACGCATCGAAGGTAAAATGGTTTTTCCTTTGTAGATCTACTGTAGATCGTAGTATAAAACTCGTATTTGTGTTTTCGAAATTTTTTCTTTGCACGGATCTACGGCTTTGGGTGATTCGGGGTTTCCGTGACGCGAAAAGCGGTTTTCGCGGCCCGAAGAACCCAACACCTTGTGTCTACAAGAAGGTTGTAGGGGATATAGTTGTCTTCCTCATATTGTATGTGGATGACATACTACTCATTGGGAAGGACATCCCTATGCTTCAGTCTGTCAAGACCTGGCTAGGGAGTTGCTTCTCAATGAAGGACTTAGGTGAGGCATCCCGCATTCTAGGGATACAGATCTATAGAGATAGATCTAAGAGATTGCTTGGCCTAAGTCAGAGTACATATATTGACAAGGTACTCCTTCGGTTTGCCCTGCAGAACTCCAAGAAGGGATTTCTGCCGATGTCACATGGCGTGAGTCTTTCGAAGACTCAAAGTCCCTCTTCTAGAGAGGAGAGAGACCGCATGGATCAGATCCCTTATGCCTCAGCCATAGGATCGATCATGTACGCCATGCTATGTACTCGACCAGATGTCTCGTATGCTTTGAGCATGATGAGCAGATACCAGTCAGATTCAGGTGAAAGTCACTGGATTGCGGTCAAGAATATTCTTAAGTACTTAAGAAGGACTAAAGAATATTTCTTGATATATGGAGGCAATGATGAGCTAGCTGTAAAGGGTTACAGTGATGCTAGCTTCCAGACCGACCAGGATAACTATAGATCGCAGTCGGGGTTCGTATTTTGTATTAATGGTGGTGCTGTCAGCTGGAAGAGTTCAAGGAGATACGATGGCTGATTCTACAGCCATAGTGCATTGCTGCATCAGAGGCAACAAAGGAGGTAGTTTGGATCCGCAAGTTCATCACTGAACTTGGGGTGGTTCCCAGCATTGCTGACCCCATTGAGCTCTATTGTGACAACAATGGAGCTATAACACAAGCGAAGGAACCTCGCTCACACCAGCGGACCAAGCATATACTACGGCGCTTCCATCTCATTCGAGAGATTATCGAAAGAGGAGATGTGAAGATTTGCAGAGTACCTATAGAGGCTAATATCGCAGATCCCTTGACCAAGGCTTTGGCACAGAGGAAGCATGATGGTCACACTAGGTCATTAGGCCTTAGAGCCTATACTGATTGGCACTAGTACTAGTGGGAGATTGTTAGTTAGAGCCCTAGAGCCAATCATTTGATGATTGTATGGACTCATTGTATCATATTCTTGTATATTAATGAAGGCATTTGTTTGGTTATTATACTTATTTGTATTAGTGCCAAATAGACTAAGTATAATAGCGTCCTTGAGTAGAAGGTTCATACCTATATCAATCGATTAGTTGAATCGATAGTGAGATGATATAGGGAACACTACTCTAAATCATTCCTAGTCGAGTATTAACATTCAGGGACAATGTTAATGCAATAAGACTAGCATATAGGTCAACTCGATGACTAGATCTCACAAGTCATGGATATGGAGATATCAAGTTGACACATGGGTATGCATTGGAGAATGTATACTGAATGACCCGCCATGAGAAAGTATCATGGATAGTTATATGAGTGTCATATACTTTCTCATGTGGCTATTAGTATGACTATTAGTCCTTAGACCTGAAGTCACCATGGATCCCTACATAAGGAGTTATGTACTTTGGTTTCGTCAAACGTCACCCGTAACTGGGTGGACTATAAAGGTGATTACTGGGTATATAACGAATTATGTAGAGGGATGTGAGTGATGTAGATGGGATCTATCCCTCCCATATGACGGGAGTGACATCGGTATTCTTGATAGAGTGAGACCACTAAGTGCATGGCCATGCCCAAATGAGTCAACATGAGATGTTGAGCTCATTTGATTGAGTGAGTCTACTTGGGGTTCAAGATTTAGATTGATTAGAGGATGACACGGTCTATGCCTCATATTGATCAATCTAGATGTCTAGGATAGAAGGACACTTGTCATTATTTTGTGAGGAGTCACAATTGGTAGTCACAAGGTGATGTCGGATCTCGACATTCTTGTAACTTGGGTAGTAATGACGTGTTGCTAGATACCGCTCATTACTTATGCTCCTAAATGTGCTTAGGGCATTGCCAACGTTACAAGAACCTATAGGGTCACACACTAAGGATAATTAGATGGAGATTAGGTTCATATGATGAACCAAGAGGATTAGATTTATTTGATGAATCAAATTGGATTAAGAGTAATCCTAATTGGGCTAACTTGAGTTGGACTCAAGTTGATTCATGTATTCAATGAGTCTAATTTAGATTATGACTCATTAAATCAACTTAATTTAATGAATTAGATTCATTATATTAAGTTGGCTTGAATCAAATGGTTAGATTAGATCAACCATGGAAGAGATTTGGTCAAGTTTGACTTGACTTGAGAGGAAGTTTAAAAGTCAAGTTTGACTTGACTTTATGCCACCTCATTGGTGAGTTGACATTGATGTGGACCAATGATGATGCACCACATCATCATGGTTGCCACCTCATGGAAGTTACAAAGTCATTTTCTTAATAACTTCACATTAATTGCATTTAATGGGGAGTTACACAAGGGAAGTGGCCGGTCACTTTGGTTTTGAATGTGAAATTCATTTTTCATTCAAGTGGGTATCTTCTTCCTCCTTCCTCTCAAGCTCTCCCTCTCCCTCTCCTCTTTGCTAGCACACCTTTTGTGTGAGGTTTCTCCACCTACGTGTCCGTGTGGATACTTCTAGAGGACCGACGCTTGACGGTCTTGAGATCCGGCAACTCCTTGGAAGAGCGGGAACACGAAAGGGCACGCAACAAGGGTAAAGTTCTCAACACATAGATCTAGGAGTAGCTCTAAAAGGTTTTCAAACTCGTACTCGTATTTATTTTTGTTTTTCCTTGCACGGATCCGTTGGCCTTGCGTGATTCGGGGTTTCCGCGACGCGAAAAGTGGTTTTCGCGGCCCGAAAAACCCAACACTAAAATAATCTGCATACTCATGATATACAAGAATAGATCTGCATGCTAGAAATAAAGCTAATCATGCTCAATAAACACATAAGGAAAGCAAATGAAAACTAATACTGTATGCTTAGAATTATAAGAGCTAAACTTTGCTGGTTCTAAACATAGGTGATACTTGTTCCATTTACTTATAGCCTTATACTTGAAATTAATATTTAGCTTTCTTCTTCTCTTTCTTGGGCCCAGGCTTAGTACCAAATGCGCGCTCCCTAATAGAGACTGAGGTAGCGAGCCTCCAGTCCTATGAGGGTAAAGACCATGGTCTTACCAGGGCCAAGACCTTGGAATTGGTCACCTGGATTTGTTTAACGATAACCTTGGAAGTCGGGTACTATCCTTTTACTTTAAATTACTTGTTATCTTTTCTAACTAGACCTTGGTCTTTTCTCTACTCATAACTTCTTATAAAAATTGAACGACTGCAGATGACCGAGGTCTCCGGTTCGAATCTCGGCTTGAACATTATTTTTGTCAACATTTCTTTCATTTTGTAAAAATATCAAACGATCTCTAAAAATTGTATAAAAATACTCTAAAAATTTCTAAAAATCTCTAGAATATTTCTAAGGCATTTTTAAATATTTTTAAATTACTTTTAGGACTCGAAATGAGGAAATTTGGGTTGTTACAATTCCCCATACCTTATAAAAAGTTCATCCTCGAACTTAGAATAACTCTGAATATTTCTGTCTCATACTGTCCTCACGCTCCCAAGTGACTTCCTCATGCTTCTGGTTCTGCCAGATGACCTTCACTAGTGGTACTTCTTTATTCCTTAGTCTCTTAACTTCTCTGTCCACTATCTGTGTAGGTCTGCTCTCATAGCTAAGATCCTCCTGGATCTGCACTGACTGAGGCTGAATCACTTGGCTTGGGTCGTGGAGACACTTCTTTAGCATAGAGACATGAAATACATTATGTATTGCTGACATGTCTTGAGGTAAGTCCAGCTTATATGCTACTTTCCCAATCTTTTTTGTGATCAGGTAGGGTCCTACGTAGCGGGGACTTAATTTGCCCTTCTTGCCAAATCTCATCACTCCCTTCATAGGAGCGACCTTGAGAAAGACTGAATCCCCTACTTGGAATTCAAGTGGCCTACGGTGTGTGTCAGTATAACTTTTCTATCTGCTCTGGGTAGTCTCAATTCTCTGTCTGATCTTCTGGATAGCTTGAGTGGTTTCTTCTATCATCTCTGTCTGGATGCCTAGCTCTACCATTTCTTTTCTTTCATCTGCTTCTTGCCAGCAAATGGGTGATCTGCACTTCCTGCCATACAACGCCTCATATGGTGCCATCTTGATGGTGGCCTGATAGCTATTTTTGTAGGCAAACTCAGCCAAGCACAGATACTTGCACCAACTTCCCTTGAAATCTAGCGCACAAGCTCTGAGCATATCTTCTAAGATCTGATTTACTCGCTCTGTCTGTCCATCAGTCTGAGGATGGAAGGCTGTGCTGAACTTGAGTTTGGTGCCTAGTGCAGTCTGAACACACTCCCAAAAGCGAGAGGTGAAGCGCCCATCTCTATCAGAAACAATAGATTTAGGAACTCCATGAAGTCTGATCACTTCCTTGACGTACAGTTGTGCCAACTGCTCTATGGAGTGGGACACCTTGATGGCTAGAAAATGGGCAGACTTGGTCAATCTGTCCACTATTACCCATATTGCATCATATCCATTCGTGGTTCTTGGAAGACCTGTTATGAAGTCCATGGATATGTCTTCTCACTATCTGATACTCGAAACTCTAAATTTCCTTCTTCTTGTATCCCTTGCTTGATCTTTTGGATATCTGGATCTTCACTTTGCTTTCTCTATATATCCTCAAGCAGGGTTGACTCTAAGGTCAATGCAAAGATTTGCCCATAAATAATTTCAACTCCAAAGTCTGACAACTCTTTCTGCAGTGGCAGGGCTAATGATGACAAGGACATCAGGAATGCATTGGACTTTCTGCTTAGTGCATCTGCCACTTTGTTAGCTTTACCTGGCTGGTAGAGGATTTTACAGTCATAATCCTTGACCAACTCTAGCCACCTACGCTGTCTCATGTTTAAGTCCTTCTGGGTGAAGAAGTACTTAAGACTCTGATGGTCTATGAAGATTCTGCACTGCACTCCATACAAATAATGTCGCCAGAGTTTCAGTGCAAAGACCACAGCTGCCAGCTCAAGATCATGAGTGGGGTAGTTATTTTCATAATCCTTGAGTTGTTTGAAAGCATAGGCTATAACTTTTCCTTCTTGCATGAGTACAGCTCCAAGGCCCATTTTAGAAGCATCACTATAGATGTTAAAGCTTTTGTCACTCTTTGGAACAGTCAGAATAGGAGCACTGGTCAGTCTCTTCTTCAGTTCTTGGAAACTCTGCTCACATTTGTCTGACCACTCAAACTTCTTGTTCTTTCTGGTCAGGGCTGTAAGTGGAGAGGCTATTCTGGAAAAGTCCTCTACAAATTTTCTGTAATATCCAGCTAAACCAAGAAAACTTCTGATCTCCCTGACGTTCTTGGGCCTATGCCAATCGTTGACTGCTTCTATCTTGGTAGGATCCACTCGGATGCCTTCTTTAGAAACGATGTGACCTAGAAACGCCACCTGATTTAACCAGAATTCGCACTTTGAGAATTTAGCATAAAGCTGTTTCTGCTGTAGGGTCTGCAGTACTATTCTCAAGTGCGTGTTATGCTCCTCTGGGGTCCTTGAATAGACTAGAATGTCGTCGATGAATACGATGACGAATTTGTCAAGGTATTCTCTGAACACTCTGTTCATTAAGTCCATGAAGACCGCTGGTGCATTAGTCACACCAAAAGGCATGACTACAAACTCGTAGTGTCCGTATCTGGTCCTGAAAGCCGTTATGGATATATCCCTTTCTTTGACTTTCAACTGATGGTACCCAGAGCGCAGGTCTATCTTTGAGAACACTGTTTCCCCTCTCAACTGATCAAATAAGTCGTCGATCCTGGGAAGGGGGTACTTGTTCTTGATTGTCACTTGATTCAGAGCTCTATAATCTATGCACATCCGCATAGATCCGCCCTTCCTCTTGACAAACAACACAGGAGCTCCCCAAGGTGAGTGACTAGGGTGGATGAAGCCTTTGTCAAGTAGCTCCTGAAGTTGCTCTTGTAACTCTTTCAGCTCTGCTGGAGACATGCGATATGGAGCTTTTGAAATTGGACCGGTACCAGGAACTAATTCAATCTCAAACTCCACCTCTCTGTTGGGAGGCAGTCCAGGTAGCTCTTCTGGAAATACTTCTGGATACTCGCATACCACCCGAACATCCTCCTGCTTGAGTCCTTTCTGTTCTTCTGCATTTACTATGTATGCAAGAAAACCAGCACACCCTTTAGCTAACATCTGGTGAGCTGCTAGAGAAGAGAGATGTTTCTGGGTCTTCTTCCTTGGCACTCCCGTGAATTCAAAAGGTGGTTCACCCTCTGGACTGAAGATTACTTTCCTTCTGCGGCAGTTTACTGAAGCACTATACTTGCTGAGGAAATCCATATCCAAAATGATATCGAAATCTTGCATGGCGAGGACTACCAGGCTAACATATAGTTCTCGATCTACAATTCTGACCGGTACAGCTCGAAGCCATTGATTGGACTCCATGACTTCCCCAGAAGGTAGGGTCATCAAGAACTTAGAGTTCATACTCTCTGTAGGCACCTGTAATTTACTGGCAAAGAGTACTGATACGAAAGAATGGGTCACCCCAGTGTCAAATAGTACAGTAGCTAAATGCTGAAAAATGACTATTTGACATGTTACAACGGTGGAGGCACTAGTAGCTTCCTCTTTGGTGAGGGAGAATACTCTGGCACTATCAAAGACTGGAATTGGTGGAGCTTCCAACCTTCCCTGACTGATATAGGGTCCCTCTAGTGCTGCTTCCATGTGATATAACTGTGCAGGCTTGCTTCCATATTGCACTGGCTGTGGCTGAGGTGCTTTGAGCTTGTTAGGACATTCTTTAGCCATGTGTCCTTCCTGACCACAGGAATAACATCCAGTCTTGCCCAAAAGGCAGACTCCTGGATGTGTTCTCCCACATTTGGGACAGGGAGGGAACTTGGTCTGCTTGTTTGCTGGTCCTCCCTTCTGGTTACCTCCTGAGTTCCACTGCTTTCTTTTATTACCCTTGCCTTTCTAGTTCTGATTTCTCAACTGGGGTTTCTGACTCCCCACTATCTTGTCCTCTTTCTTCACTGGCTTGTGTTGTGCTCGTTGTGCTTTGATGCTATTCAGGTAGTGCTCAGCAACTAATGCCCTACTGATCAACTCTTCACCAGTCTGGGGTCGGTGAGCTCCACTGCTCACATTCAGTGCTATCTGTGGTCTCAGCATTCTGAGCATTAGTCTGACTCGCTCCTTCTCTGTACTTACCAGCTCTGGATAGAGACGAGATAGTCTGTTGAACTTCTTGGTTGCTTCTTCCACTGATAGGTCACCTTGTTTGAACTCTATAAATTCCTCATAGTTCTTGTTGGTGATCTGTAGGTGGAAGAACTCTTCATAAAACTCTGACTGAAAATTAGCCCAGCTCATCTGATTGGCTGCCCTCTTGGCCTTTATCCTCTCCCACCACATACAAGCATCTCCGGACAGGCAGAAATAGGCACACTTGACCTTCTCGACTTCTGGCCAGTCAAGAAGCTCCATTGTGCTCTCCAGTGTTTTGAACCAAGCCTGGGCATCCCAAGGCTCAGTCATGCCTGAGAAGCTCTCTGGTTTCAATTTCAGCCACTGTATGAGGTAAGCTTCTTATCTCTGAGGTACTGTGACGACTCTTTGGGCAGCTGGTGGAAACTCAGTTACCACTGGAGTCTCCGCAGTGACAGCTGGGGGAGGGGGAGGAACTGATTGCTAATTTGCCATCAGATTGACAATTACTTGCTGCTGCTCTGTCACTTGTTTTTAGAGTTGGGCAACAACTTCAGAGAGATTGGGCTCAGTTGAGCCTGGGCCTTCGTTCTCCTGATCCTGGTCCTCAGTACAAGCGGTACGGGGATGCCCTCTTCTTGCCATCTAATTATGCAAAGAAAAAGGCTTGATATCTTCTCTATCCTTTCTAAACAAACATATGTATGAATAAAGAAAAACAAAACTTCTATCTTACTAAAGCGCATATAAGCAATTACGCTCTACTGCAAATAATAAAGAAAGCATAAAAGGAAAAAACTTAAATACTTTCTTACTTGAAGACGGCAAGGCTGATGCTGATGTGTGTGTGTTGCTGGAGAATGGGAACTGCTCTGATACCAACTGTAACGACCACCCTCCTTACTACTCTCTAGGGGTGGACGCTACTTAACTACTCATTCTACTTAACTGATATTGCTTACTTTAAAGATAGTAAACTTAACATTTTTTTTTAACCTAAATAAAGGCATGCTGCATTACTACTAACATTTAAATTTTGTCACAAATCAAGCTTATTAATCATAGCCTTATGTTCGAACAAAGTGTAATAGCATGTTTCCATCATGGCATTTAGAACTTGTACACATTTATATATATATTTGCCTGGTTCGGTCATGGTACTGGTGGTGCATGCAACATAATTGGTAACCAATCCTTTAAACATTAATAAGGAATACATCAATTAAAGCAATGTGAAACATTAAACTGAACCCATGTACAAGCTATTCTCTACCACTAAGAAGGTGCAAAGGAATAATAAGCATAACATTTAACCTTTAATCATAACAACAGGTAAGCAAGAAAACCCATAAAGACCCTACGACATTAAGCAGTTTAAAGCACTACAAATTGCCCAATTAACTCTTATAACAATTCTTTCTCGGGAGTAGCAACATAAAGAAAGAATCCCGAGAATAAAAGTTCCGACATGTAGCATTCATCACTAATATTTCACATGTAACACATGGCAGATGATTAATTAAGCTAAGCATTTGTCTTAAGAAGATAATTCCAGCAACACTAAAATATTTCCAGCATCACAAAGTGAACAGTTCCAGCAGTGAGGAAAAGAATACAGCTAAGAACGTAAAATAACTCAAATCTATCAACACAAGAAGAACTAATCTTTCACTACTACTATCTTATCTAACAATATGAATGAGGAATCTATATAAACTCTTAACATATTCTTAGCAAAAATCTAATCAAATCCTTTAGCAAGGTCCCAAGCTTCCATAGATCCAAACATCACACACATCCATCACGCATCCTCCTTGTCACCTTCCTCTTTATGGTGCTCACTTGTCTACCAGGATTCATAAACTCTAATACTTAAGCCTGGAGGTTTAGAGTTCGAATCCTGGGGGAGGTAAAAATCCACTGCCAGGGGTGGAAAGTCCTAGTGAGTAATGACACGGCCAAGGGTCGTCGGTCGACGACATTAGAGGTCGCCAAATGGGCCGACGACATAAGGGGCCACCGCAAGGGCCGCCCAAGAGGCCAAAGGGCCAGGTCGTTACAATAAAAAGGCGTCTTTTTATTGTAACGACCCAGCCCTTCGGCCTCTTGGGCGGCCCTTGCGGTGGCCCACTGGCGGCCCCTTATGTCGTCGGCCCATTTGGCGACCTCTAATGTTGTCGACCGACGACCCTTGGCCGTGTCGTTACTCACTAGGACTTTCCACCCCTGGCAGTGGATTTTTGCCTCCCCCAGGATTCGAACTCTAAACCTCTAGGCTTAAGTATTAGAGTTTATGAATCCTGGTAGCCAAGTGAGCGCCAGATAAGGGAATTAGCATAACCTTCTTTAAGAAAAGAACAAAACTTTAATACTAGGACTAAAGTAACATACATGACTTATCTCAATACCCGGTTCATGATACTAAAGCAAAGCAAAGCATGTCCAACTACTATACTAAAATTAATACTCACGGCAGTTACTATAAGCAGCAGTAATAAGCCGAATTCCAGGAAATCAGAAATGAATTATCAACTTCAGCAGCAGGTTCGGATAGAAGCATTTCCAGAAAAAAACTAACCAACTTCTTAAAGATACCGTGTAAACAATTCAAGCAAAGCTAAAGAAATCATTTCCAGCAGTGCATGACAATACAAGTTTAACAATGCAAACCGAAACAGAACAGGGAAACTGTAATAACTCATCTACCAAATCCTAGTAGCAGTAATACAAGAAAACTTAATCTTTAGCAATGCAAAAGAATCAATTCATAGGGAAACTCTTAACATTTTAAGGAAGACTCTAATCAATTCTTAGCAGTAAAGAAAAGAGAGATCAAATTAACTATATATCTAACGACAAGGAAAGAGTCTAATTATATTCTTGACAATGTCCCAAGCTTCCATAGTCTCGAACAACACACAACCACATCCGCATCCCCTTGACGCCTCCTTTCATACCGTTTTGGCTTTTCCTTTATCTGCAGTAGGAGGAAAATAAATTTATAAGCGAATTGCTTAGTAAGTACTAAACTATCTCACAAAAACTCAAAAGTGCATAAGATACAAAGGATGCTAAAACTGAAATGCTAAAAAGAAAAGCTACTCATGCTCATCTAATAGCAAAGCACTAAAATAATCTGCATACTCATGATATACAAGAATAGATCTGCATGCTGGAAATAAAGCTAATCATGCTCAATAAACTCATAAGGAAAGAAAATAAAAACTAATATTGTATGCTTAGAATTATAAGAGCTAAACTTTGCTGGTTCTAAACGTAGGTGATACTTGTTTCATTTACTTATAGCCTTATACTTGAAATTAATATTTAACTTTCTTCTTCTCTTTCTTGTGCCCAGGCTTAGTACCAAATGCGCGCTCCCTAATAGAGACTAAGGTAGCGAGCCTCCAATCCTATGAGGGTAAAGACCTTGGTCTTACCAGGGCCAAGACCTTGGAATTGGTCACCTGGATTTGTTTAACGACAACCTTGGAAGTCGAGTACTAACCTCTTACTTTAAATTACTTGTTATCTTTTCTAACTTGACCTTGGTCTTTTCTCTACTCATAACTTCTCATAATCCCCTAATAGAGCTTACTAGAACACTGTAAGTATATCTAACAAGTAGGGAATTACAACTAACTGAGCATGCTATAAAAATAAAGCAAAGCCAATCAAACTACAAGATAAGCTTAATAGCTGTTCATGTTCAAGAAACCAAGAAACTAACACTACATATTTTAAGTTAAGGCTATTCTTGCCTTTTTGAGTAGCAAGGAAAATGCTAAACCCATTCTAACTAAATAAAGGGTTGTTCTTGCTCTTTGAGTAGCAAGGAAAATGCTATTCATGCTTACGGTAGTACAGGAAGATTACAAAACTGCAAGGAACTAAATACTGGGATGCTAGATAAGGTAGCAAGACAAAGAAATCCCAAATCCTTGTAATATGGCTGTTCATGCTAACCAAAATAAGCAAAGAATTCAGAATTGTAATGTTGGAAAGAAATAGGGCTATTCATATTCAAGAATAGCACCAAAAACTAATATTGCCACTTAGATAACCTGCTGATCATGCCTACTAATTAACTAGGATTACCTAAGATTGAAATGCTAAAGATCAAGGGCTGTTTATGCCCATTTGCATGGCCCAAAAGAAAACTAAACTTGTTGGAATTTATGGGCAGTAGGTAAATGCACAAGGATATAACACTGAAGTGCTAAAGGCATGCTTAAAACATGAACTACGTGCTAGAATTAGAGGACTGTTCGGATTATCACAATTGAAGCATATCAATCACAAAACTCAAAATTCTCATGCAAATAGGTATGACTGTTCGGCTTGACAAACAGAGCAAGGAAGGAACCCAAAACCAAATAAATTCCTAGCAATGAAATCTCTGTTCGACAGGTTCTGTAAGCAAGGAAAGGAAAACCCGAATACTCAAAGGCAACCGAAACTTCCTGCTTAAAGCACTACAAATTGCCCAATCATAACAACAGGTAAGCAAGAAAACCCATAAAGACCCTACGACATTAAGTAGTTTAAAGCACTACAAATTGCCCAATTAACTCTTATAACAATTCTTTCTCGGGAGTAGCAACATAAAGAAAGAATCCCGAGAATAAAAGTTCCGACATGTAGCATTCATCACTAATATTTCAGATGTAATACATGGCAGATGATTAATTAAGCTAAGCATTTGTCTTAAGAAGATAATTCCAGCAACACTAAAATATTTCCAGTATCACAAAGTGAACAGTTCCAGCAGTGAGGAAAAGAATACAGCTAAGATCGCAAAATAACTCAAATCTATCAACACAAGAAGAACTAATCTTTAACTACTACTATCTTATCTAACAATATGAATGAGGAATCTATATAAACTCTTAACAGATTCTTAGCAAAAATCTAATCAAATCCTTTAGCAAGGTCCCAAGCTTCCATAGATCCAAACATCACATCCTCCTTGTCGCCTTCCTCTTTATACTTTAGCTTTTCCTTTATCTGCAGTAGGAGGAAAATAAATCTATAAGCGAATTGCTTAGTAAGTACTAAACTATCTCACAAAAACTCGAAAGTTAGTTAGTATAAGATATTAAGGATGCTAAAACTGAAATGCTAAAAAGAAAAGCTACTCATACTCATCTAATAGCAAAGCACTAAATGTTAGTTAGAGCCCTAGAGCCAATCATTTGATGATTGTATGGACTCATTGTATCATATTCTTGTATATTAATGAAGGCATTTGTTTGGTTATTATACTTATTTGTATTAGTGGCAAATAGACTAAGTATAATAGCGTCCTTGAGTAGAAGGTTCATACCTATATCAATCGATTAGTTGAATCGATAGTGAGATGATATAGGGAACACTACTCTAAATCATTCCTAATCTAGTATTAACATTCAGGGACAATGTTAATGCAATAAGACTAGCATGTAGGTCAACTAGATGACTTGATCTCACAAGTCATGGATATGGAGATATCAAGTTGACACATGGGTATGCATTGGAGAATGTATGCTGAATGACCCGCCATGAGAAAGTATCATGGATCATTATATGAGTGTCATATACTTTCTCATGTGGCTATTAGTATGACTATTAGTCCTTTGACCTGAAGTCACCATGGATCCCTACATAAGGAGTTATGTACTTTGGTTTCGTCAAACGTCACCCGTAACTGGGTGGACTATAAAGGCGATTACTGGGTATATAACGAATTATGTAGAGGGATGTGAGTGATGTAGATGAGATCTATCCCTCCCATATGACGGGAGTGACATCGGTATTCTTGATAGAGTGAGACCACTAAGTGCATGGCCATGCCCAAATGAGTCAACATGAGATGTTGAGCTTATTTTAAGAACGAACGATATCTAATTTTTCTTTAAAAAGACCCCCCTTTGTCTGATTGGTGGTTGCACTAAATTAAAGCGGTACCTGCTCTGATATCACTTGTTGGATCATGATGTTTCGATAGAGAGTTAAACACAGTGGAAAAATTAAGCAATGCTAACACAGACCAATTTTACTTGGTTCAGAGCCTGTGCCGACTCCTACTCCAAGGCCCACACTCGTTGAGTGCTTTCGGTGGGTAATCACTAGCAATTCAAAATTTATTACAAACTAAGTACAGAAAATGCTAATGAAAATAAAAGCAATACCGACAAAGGAATAAATCGAAAAGGAAAAGTGTGTTGTCGGAGCTTCGTTAGCGTCACAGAAGCGCAGAGCAGCAGAGCAAGCAGTAGAAGATCTTCTTGTCAATTGTTGTTTTGAGCTCCACCCCTGACCCTCCTTTTATATGAGGCTCGGGGCACCCCAGATCCCTTCCGGGCACCCTGGTGAGACGTGGCAGGTCCAACCAGCGAACTCCACGTGGCGATGACGTGATCAGGATAAAATTGCCTCCCGGGCGCCCGGATCCCCTCTGGGCGCCCGGACCACCTTTCTCCAGAGATTCCTTCTCCTGCAAGACAAGGTTAGTCCGAGACAAATATATAATATGTTTCCTGCAAAACAAGTGTTAGCACAGTTTTATATATTCAATATAAAGAGTATGACTTAGATTCCGTCTTTCCGAGACCAGAATCTAGTCACGATCTCGATTTAGATAATCGAAATGGATCTAAGTCGGATCGACACCTAATGTTCCCTTTCCGGGAACGCATCCTCACAGTCACTCCCTTCCAGTGACTTACCTTTACTCACCTGCCAGACGTCCGGTCAGCCCTTCGACCCGTCT
This sequence comes from Zingiber officinale, assembly GCF_018446385.1. Classification (NCBI taxonomy): domain Eukaryota; kingdom Viridiplantae; phylum Streptophyta; class Magnoliopsida; order Zingiberales; family Zingiberaceae; genus Zingiber; species Zingiber officinale. The sequence goes on from NC_056004.1 coordinate 87,429,148, forward strand.
GGACTTCTCGCCAAGCGTCTGGTCAGTCCGTCGACCAACTTGGACTTCTCGCCAGCTATCCGGTCAGCCCGTCGACTTAGCTGGACTTCTCACAAAGCGTCCGGTCAGCCCGTTGACCCGCTTGAACTTCGTGCCAGACATCCGATCAGCCCGTCGACCTGTCTGGACTTAGCCTGTACATTCGATCAAAGTGTTAGATAACGACAAACCTAACTTAACCTGATTTGTCATTCATCAAAACCTGAGTTAGACCGTTAGTGCTAATCACATCAACACACCCAACTTAATTTCATCAATAATAATTCATACCCCTAAAGAATTATTATTGAACTACCGCACCAATCCCAAATTACATTTTGGGCTCCTTCTTATCATGAGTGTGTTAATCTCCCTGTGTTTAAGATATCGAATGTCCACTAATTAAATGAGTTACTAACAACTCAATTAATATCTAGCTCCAAGAGTAGTACCACCTGCAGGATTTACATGACAATCCTTATGAGCTCCTCTTGGGATCATTATCAACCTAGATTACTATAACACAGTTTCCTTCTATAATCAATAACACACACTATAAATAATATCATTTCCCAACTTATCGGGCCTCTTGATTTATCGAACTAAATCTCACCCATTGATAAGTTAAAGAAATAAATACTAAATATATGTGTTTGTTATTATATCCATATTAAGAGCACACACTTCCATAATATCAAAAGGTCTTGTTCTTTTATTGAATCAGTATAAAAATAACTTACCTTAAATGGTCTTGCTCAATACACTCAGAGTGTACTAGTATAATTTTATAGTTAAGATAAACTAATACCAAATTATACTACGACTATTCCAATGGTTTGTTTCTTTCCATCTTAGTCGTGAGCTACTGTTTATAATTTATAAGGAATTGATAACATGATCTTTTGTGTGTGACACCACACACCATGTTATCTACAATATAAATTAATTGAACAACTACACTTAGCATATAAATGTAGACATTTGACCAATGTGATTCTTTATTTCAAAATAAGTATTTACAAAAAGCTAGGCTTTTAGTATACACTCTAACAGCCTTGGCATATTTCATTATGGAAATACAAAATCCTGATCCCGAAGAGACTTGGAAAATATATGTAGATGGGCCCTCTACTCGACAAGGTAGTGGTATCCATATTCTTCTAATATATCCCTGAGTGATAAAATGCAGTTGTCTGTCCGACTGAATTACCGAGCCACCAACAATAATGTAGAATATGAAGCATTGATAATTGGCCGGCAATCCGCTTGGCATAGGGGTGCCACTCGGGTTTTAATTTATTTTGACTTCCAACTAGTTGCACAACAATTATCAGGTAACTTCAACATTAATAATGAGTATCTCAAGATCTATGTAAAAACCTTTGAAAAACTCATAGCAGAGTTCCAGGAGGTGGTTATCCAGAAGGTCTCATGATCAGAGAATCAAACGGTAGATGACTTGGCTAAGTTGGCTTCCTCCATAGTTCCCTGGAACATAGATAGGCCGATGGAGCAAACACTACTAGTAGCCTATATTGAATGATAGGCCGATCTTGAATTGCAGAGTGATTGGAGAACCCTAATTATATAATTTCTATAATAAAGCAGTTTACCAGCCGAGGTCGAGCAGACGCGTATGATTAAGAAAATAGTCGATTAGTTCACTTTGATTGGTGATCAACTTTATAAGCAGGCTTTCTCATATCCTTTGCTTAAATGCATTGGGCTGGAAGACATACAATACATTTTGCAAGAAATTCAGCAAGGTTCCTGTGGAAGTCATGCAGGCAGTCGGTCTCTCACTCGGAAGGTGTTGCTGGCCAGGTATTTTTGGCCCACTCTGCAAGTCGACGTTGCCAAGCTAGTAAGAACCTATTTAACTTGTCAGAAGCAACAGAACATTCCTCATCACCCCATGGAGTTGTTAAAAACTTCCATTGTTTTTTGCTCATTCGATCAGTGTTGTATGGATATAGTGGGTCCTTTTACCTTGACACTTGATCAGAAGAGATTTTTACTAGTAGTAGTGGACTATTTTTCTAAATGGGTGGAGGTCGAACCATTAGCCAAAATAACTGAGCAAATGATTATCAAATTTTGTAGGTTCGGGATTTCACATAAACTAGTTTTAGATAATGGAAGACAATTCCAAGACAGAAAAATTAGAGAATGGTGTTTAGGTTACGGTATCACACATGCCTTTACATATGTGGCGTATCCTCAGAGTAATAGTTAGGTAGAGGTAACCATAGGGAAACTATCAGAGGTCTCAAAAAGAAATTGGACCATGTCGGAGGAAGCTGGGCTGATGAGCTCCCCAGCGTGCTATGTGATTATCGTATGATCCCTCGAGAAGCAATAGGTATCACCCCTTTTCACTTAGTTTATAGTGGTGAAGCAGTGGTCCTGGTTGAGGTTGGTGTGGAATTTTATCGTAGATGGTTGTATAATGAGGATAATGTCGGTCGGCGCTTAATGGAGCTCGATTTGATAGAAGAAGTCAGATACAAGGTGGCGGCTTTATTAATGGCATACCGCTAAAGGATGAAGTAAAATTACAATAGAAGAGTTATCCCCTGATTTTTTTAGGTTCGCGATCTAGTTTAGAAGCAGGTCAAGTCGGTCAGGGATGTTAATAAGTTGGAGCCACAATGGGGAGGACCCTATAAAGTGGTGCAAAAGCTCACCTCGGGTTCCTACTACCTTGAAGATGCAGACAACAAAAGGTTGGAAAGGCCTTGGAGTGTGAATCATCTACAACCTTATAGGGCTTAAAAAGTACGCATGTAATCTACTTGTGCATTATGTAATACCTTTTACACTTAATGAGAATACGGGAAAACTTATTCAAAGATTCAAAGAAAGGATGAAGGGGGAAACAGAATCGGGTTATGACCTATTCTCTAACGACAACAATACTTCCCATCGGGGGAAGATGAGGGTGGTCTTGGCCGGTGGAAATAGCCATGTAAGAAGGATGTCGGTAGTTGATGGTGAGGTCATAGACATCCATGATGGTGAAGTTAGAAGAGCATTGTGTGTACGACGCGTTATCTTCAGCCATGGTGAGGAAGAAGATGAGAAGAATGAAAGGTGTGAAAGCAATGGAGAAGGAGAAGAGGAGAAAGATGAAACGTGTGAAAGTAGTGGAGAAGTTTAGGGGTTTTCAAAAAATCTTTATAGGGAATTGATAAAATCTCCTATTAAGTAGAGTCATTTAAAGGTAATAGTAAAAAGGTGGGTTGCATTTTGAACCGTTAGATAAGAAAGATGAAACGGTGGGTATAGGGAAAGGCATATACTCATAATGATGAATACAAATGTGACACCAATTAAAAATCCGCTGCGGTAACTGATTTAAATGGCAGTCATCTCAAAGTGTTGGTGCTTTTATCTAGACCAGATGCAATGTGTAGGATTGAAAGCACTAGAGGGGGGGGGGGGGGGGGAATAGCGCTCATGGCTAATTCGTTCGTTAGAGTAAAACATGCAGCGAAAAAACAAAACAACACACGAACACTAAGGTTTTACTTGGTTCAGGGCTTGTGGTGACTCCTACTCCAAGGCCCACACTCGTTGAGTGTTTACTTTGGGCAATCACTATCAATTCAGAAATATTACAAAATAATACAAATTAAAGCACTATCAAATGTTATACCGACAACAAGGAAATCTGAAATTGAAAGTTTCTGGTCGTCGGAGTAGAGTTAGGGCTTCGTCGGATCATCTTGTTAGCAGCACACGGAAGAAGGATTGCCATATTCTTGATATCCTCAGCTGCTATTCGAACTAGCCTTAAGTAGCCCATTAAGGGCACCTTCAACCTCCATGGAGGGCACCCTCAGCCCGCCAAATCAGCCGTGTTGATAAGCTCTGCAACGCTTGCTACTTATCTGCCTGATGACACCTCTAAGATTCATGGAGGGCACCCTCCATCCAACGTCCAGGGCACCCTCAAGTTCCATGGAGGGCGCCCTAGCGCCTTGTTGTGAGGATGTTGACCAGGACACCCGAGGCGCCTCCAAGCTCCATGGAGGGCACCTCGGGACTGTTCATCCGAGGCTTTTCTTGTGTGATTTTCATCCTGCAAGTCATGTTAGTCTACAAACAAAGTATATCCTGCAAAACAAGATTAGTAAAATAAAATAGAATAAATAGAAAGTTATTTTGACAGTCTTCGAACTGTCCGGTTCTGACTTCAGATTTCACCTTCGAAAACTCTAGGTCGAACCGACGCCTACTATTCCCTCACCGGGGAATGCATCCTCACCTACTCCACTCAGGAGAGTTTACCTATTTTCTAGTTTGATCCTCCAGATCAACTAGACTTTTGCTCAACGTCCGAATCTCCAAGACTTTCTGCTGGACGTTCGCTCCACGACCCGTCCAGTCTTCCACCTGGTTCGTGACACCAGGATTTCAACCTAGAGCCCCCGACTCTAGGATTTTTGCTCGAAGCCTGCTACCCGCCAAGACTTTCCGCCTAGGGTTACCACCCTATAGGACCTAGGGTTACCACCCCTTAGGGTTTTCCACCTGCCTAACCTCAGCTAAGACTTCTCCTCACCTAGGGTTAGCACCCCCTAGAACCTAGGGTTACCACCCCCTAGGGTTTTCCACTTGCCTAACCGCAGCTAGGACTTTTACCTAAGTACACTTAGAATTTTCCTGCAAGCTCAATAGACTTTGTTAGATAACAAGATAGCTTAATTTTGAATCCTTTGACATAATCAAAACACAGGTTCGATCGACGGATGTTTCCTGCACCAACACAATATGGGATGGCCTTGAACGAAGTCGCAGGTAGGCCCAGAGTAGGTCAGGGTGACCATATGCTCGCAAGGAGACCTAGATTAGGTCAAGAGTGACAGAAAGTGGATGCTTTCGGTGAGGCCTGGAGCGGGTCAAGGTAACCGAATGCTTACAGGGAAGGCCTGGAGCAGGTTAGGGTGACCGAATGCTCGCGGGGATGACCCGGAGTGAGTCAGGGTGATCAGATGCTCACGAGGAAGGTCCGAAGCAAGTCAGGATGACCGGATGCTTGCGGAGAGGCCCGAAGAGGGTCAGGGTAACCGGATGCTCGCGGGGAGGCCGGGAGCATGTCAAGAGTGATTGGATGCACACTAGGAGGCCTAGACCATGAGAGTAATGGTGGTCGTTCGTTTGAGGGGAGGATTGTTGAGGTTAAATCAAAGTCCCAGATTAGAAAGATTTGGTAAAGATCATGGGTATAGAAGGATGTAGGATATCTCCATTGGCATGAGACCTTTTGGGGAGAGCCCAAGAGCAAAGTCATGAGGGTCTAGGCCCAAAGTGGACAATATCATGCTATTGTAAAGATAGCTATTGTGGAGATATGTGGACATCGTTTGGGTAAAACAATTGTATTAGAGCCTGATCATGCTTCGACATGATCATAAAATTATTTTACGGTTTGTAATTTGTGTTGTAATTAATTTTGGATTTTTTTTAGAATTATTAAGATTTTTCTATTTTTTGAAAGTTTCCTAAATTATTAGAAAATTCTATTTTTTGGAAAGTTTCTGATATAATTTCATAAAATTACATTTATAAATATTTTGTTAATTTAGAAATTATTATTTTTGGGATTTTCTGAAATTTTAAAAAATATTCTATTTTTGGGAAATTTTCTAATTTGTTAGGTAATATCAAATATGGAAAGATTCTGATTTTTTTTAAAAAAAAATCAAATTTGAGATATTCTAAATTAAATTATAGAATTAATATTTTTTTAAATTTTTAGATTTATTAAAATATTCTATTTTTGGAACGTTTCATAAATTGTTAGGAAATACCAAATTTAGAAAGATTTTAAAAATCATAAAAAATTTAGATTTGAGATATTCTAAATTAAATTATAGAATTAATATTTTATGAAATTTTTAGATTTATTTAAATATTTTATTATTGGAAAGTTTTCTAAATTGTGAGGAAATACCAGATTTGGAAAGATTTAAAAAATCATAAAAAATAGAGATTTAAATTATTCTGTAATAAATTAAGAAATATTAATTATTTATTTCTTTAATATTTAGGAAATGAATTTGGGAATTTATTTCTAAAATAATTAAAGATTATTGATTGAGTCATAAATCGCTGAGTCTTCAAGGTGCAAAAATGAGCATGAATCGCTAGCTGACTATAGTGAAAAGGGTGGATGGGTGAAAGTAGGACTTGGGTCCAATCAATCGGCTACATCTCCTTTGCCCGAAGTAATCAGCTCAGTGATAACAGAAACTATGGTCTTCAAGTTGAACTACCCGTCTACAGTGTAAACCTTCTTAAGTTGAATTTCCCCTGAAGCAATCAGCTCTATGATCTTATGAAATCTCACATCAATTTGTTTGGTTCTTGCATGAAATACCTGATTCTTCACCAAATAGATAGCACTCTGACTATCTCATAATAACTTAACTCCACCTTATTGAACACCTAGTTCTCTGACCAATCTTATATGCCATAGTGCTTCCATCGCTGCTTCAGTTGTTGCCATGTACTTTAATTCTGTAGTAGACAATGCAACAATAGCTTGAATCATAAACTTTCAACAAATAGGTCCTCCTATCATAGTGAACACATATCTTGTAGTAGACCTCATGTCATCTAAATCTCCTGCTTAGTCTGCATCCACGTACCCAACAACTAAAGTATCTTTCGGTTGTCTACAAAACATGATGCCATAATCAGTTAAATTACTCAAGTACTTGGAAATCCACTTCACTACATTCCAATGTGGTCGACTAGGATTTGAGAGAAATTTATTGTTAGCGAGAGCCCTAGAGCCAATCATTTGATGATTGTATTTTTGGACTTGTTGTATCATATTCTATATAAATAAAGGCATTTGATTTTTGGTTATTATACTTACTTGTATTGGTGCCAAATAAACTAAGTATAATAACGTCCTTGAGTAGAAGGTTCTTACCTATATCAATCGATTGGTTGAATCGATAGTGAGATGATATAGGGAACACTACTCTTAATCATTCCTAGTCGAGTATTAACATTCAGGGACAATGTTAATGTAAAAAGACTAGCATGTAGGTCAACTCGATGACTTGATCTCACAAGTCATGGATATAGAGATATCAAGTTGACACATGGGTATGCATTAGAGAATGTATACTGAATGACCCGCCATGAGAAAGTATCATGGATCGTTATATGAGTGTCATATACTTTCTCATGTGGCTATTAGTATGACTACTAGTCCTTAGACCTGAAGTCACCATGGTTCCCTACATAAGGAGTTATGTACTTTGGTTTCGTCAAACGTCACCCGTAACTGGGTGGACTATAAAGGCGATTACTGGGTATGTAACAAATTATGTGGAGGGATGTGAGTGATGTAGATGGCATCTATCCCTCCTATATGACGGGAGAGACATCGGTATTCTTGATAGAGTGAGACCACGAAGTGCATGGCCATGCCCAAATGAGTCAATATAAGATATTGAGCTCATTTGATTTAGTGAGTCTACTTGGAGTTCAAGATTTAGATTGATCAGAGGATAACACGGTCTATGCCTCACATTGATCAATCTAGATGTCTAAGATAGAAGGACACTTGTCATATTTTGCGAGGAGTCACAATTATTAGTCACAAAGGTGATGTTGGATCTCAACATTCTTGTAACATTGGGTAGTAATGATGTGTTGCTAGATACCGCTCATTACTTATGCTCCTAAATGGGTTTAGGGGCATTGCCAACGTTACAAGAACCTATAGGGTCACACACTAAGGACAATTAGATGGAGATTAGGTTCATATGATGAACCAAGAGGATTAGATTCATTTGATGAATCAAATTGGATTAAGAGTAATCCTAATTGGGATAATTGAGTTAGACTCAAGTTGATTCATGTGTTTAATGAGTCTAATTTGGATTATGACTCATTGAATCAATTTAATTAAATGAATTAGATTCATTATATTAAATTGGCTTGAATTAAATGGTTGGATTAGATCAACCATGAGAGAGATTAAGTCATGTTTGACTTGACTTGAGAGGAAGATGAAGAGTCAAGTTTGACTTGACTTTATGCCACCTCATTGGTGAGTTGGCATTGATTGGGCCAATGATGATGCTCCACATCATCATGGTTGCTTAAATAGGATGTCACCTCATGGTAGTTACCAAGAGTTGTGACTCTTGGCATTCCATGGAGGTTACACATCTCTTAATGTGGCCGACCACATCAATAGGAGGAAGAGTTTCATTTTTGGTGAATTAATCTCAGTCATTCCTTCATCTTCTTCCTTGCTCCAATTTTGCTCTCCCTCTCCTCTCCTTGGCCGAATCCCATAAGGTGCTAGCACACCTTGTTTTGGTCATCTCCACCTAGTGTGTTCGTGTGGATACGTATAGAGAGTTGTCTACGTTGACAACTTCGAGATCTGGCTAATCTTGGACGAGCGGGATACGAAAAAGGGCACGCATCGAATGTATAACCTTTTCTTTTGTAGATCTAAGTGTAGATCTAGGTAGAAACTCATATTCGTGTGTTTTTCAAACTCTTTCTTTGTACGGATCTGTTGGCTAGGGGCTTTCGGGGTTTCCGCGACGCGAAAAAGCTATTTTCGCGGCCCGAAAAACCCAACAGTGGTATCAGAGCCACGTGCGAAGGCGTGTACGAGTTTATTTTGTGTTTTATGAAAACTTTTCAGTTCTGTAATATTCTGTAAATTTATGATTTTTATAGTTTTTATGGGTATTTTTCTCGTAGAAGCGAAGCACAAGTGTTTCGATACTTGTAGGCTTCGACTACCGAGAAGAATTTTCCAAAACGGCCAAGTTTCGCCCCAAAACTTTTTGGGACAGCGGGCTAAGGCGCTGTTAGATCGCAATGGAACCCTCGCGATGGTTAGATCGCGGGTAGGGGCGCTGCCCCTGGCCCCGCAAGGGGATTCGTTCCGCGATTGCGCACGAAAATCGCTAAATGGAACCGCCGGGAAATTGTACTCGTAAAAATTATAAAAATTATAGAAAAATTACAGAAAAATTATAGAAATATATAATTTGGAATTATATATTATTTTTGTGATATTCATGGCCCAAAGACCCAATTCGATTGGATAATTCGTGTTGTAATTCAAAATATGGCATGCGTGCCATTTTGTGTATGTGCGTGTTGTATTTTTTTTTTTCGCGACCTGCGTGTCGTGCCTTTCTCTTTTATTCTTGTTGTAAATTAGATTTAGACTCGAATGTAACTCGAGTTTCAAAATGTAATGTAAATTTTGAAGCGGTGGAAGGTCCACTCGAGACGGAGTTACGAGGAGGGCGCGAGCAACACGAGGTGGTCAAAGGAAGGAGCTTGAGAAGCTATTGACCTTAGGTTGACCATCCGATCTTCTCATTGGCTTGAGAAGATCGTAGTAGGGCCATGACATAATCACAAAATTATTTAATTTATTGCTTTTGTGTGTATGTGATGCATACTAGTTAATTAAGTAATTAATTAGTGACTAATGATTAGATTAGATCTAAGTCGTGCACATGATGCACCCTTCGATTAGATTAGATCTATCGAGTATATGATACACATCATCATTTAGATTAGATCTAAATCGCGTCAACTCGTAATGCCTATCATGCCGTGATACCTACCACTACCTCGATCGCATGTTGTTGTTGAATCTGCCAAAGCAGAGCAACACATACTATCTTGGTAGGGTACGGAGGGACAATCTTGGTCCCGCCTATCAACGCATGGGTGAGTACAACTCAATTAGATTGAGTAACTAGTTAACTCAATTGGATCAAGTTTAACTATAGGCATTATCCAATGGTTGGTAGATAGGTCAAAATCACGTTTATATTAACTCTTGGGCGTATTAGCCAAAGCTAACTTGAGTTTTAATATAAATGCAGATTTTATCCTATAAACAAGAGTTGCATAGAGATGTAATTGGTAATTAGTTACCTACCGATCATACTAAGTCTTGGGCGTATTAGCCAAAGCTAACTCAAGGGTTAGTATGATGTGGATCTTGTCCCACATGAATTATAGAATTTAGTGGGAGCATCATTTAGTTAAAGGCCTAATTAAATGATTAAGAATATGATATTTATTTTCTTCATTTTTCTGTTGTAGATAACCATGACGTCAAATACGAACACTTTCTCCCTGCGATCTGTTCTTGAGAAGGACAAGCTCAACGGAGCAAATTTCCTGGACTGGTACAGGAACTTGAGAATAGTTCTCACCCAAGAACGTAAACTGCACGTTCTGGAGCAGCCCATTCCGGAGGCTCCTCCTGCCACTGCCCCACGAGATGACCGAGATGCTTTCAAGAAGCATCAAGATGACGCATTAGATTTGTCTTGTCTAATGCTCGCGACCATGAACTCTGAGCTTCAGAAGCAACACGAGTTAATGGGCGCTTACGATATGGTTGAACATCTTCGTCAACTGTATCAAGGACAAGCGAGACATGAGAGATTTGAGATCTCAAGGGCACTGTTTCAGTGCAAGATGTCAGACGGGGCTCCCGTAGGCCCATATGTACTCAAAATGATTGGGTACATAGAGAACCTACAAAGGTTGGGGGTTCCCACTTGGCCAAGAGCTGGCTACTGACCTGATCTTGCAATCCTTGCCAGATAGCTACAGTCAATTCGTTCTAAACTACAACATGAACGAAATTGACAAGCCACTGCCCGAGCTGCTTAGCATGTTAAGAACTGCTGATCTGAACCTTAAGAAGGCTAAGCCCAACACTGTTCTGATGGTTCAGAAACATAAGGGCAAGGGAAAGCCCAAAGGCAAGGGAAAGTCCCAAGCCAAGGGCAAAGGCAAGGCACTGAAACCTAAAGGAGGGGTCGCCAAGGATGCTACCTGCTTCCACTGCAGTCAGTCCGGGCACTGGAGTATACTTGGAGGATCTTAAGAAGAAGCGAAGTGAGACTTCCACTTCAGGTATATATGTTATAGAAGTCAATCTATCTATTTCTACATCATGGGTATTAGATACTGGATGTGCTTCTCACATTTGTACTGATGTGCAGGCGCTGAGAAATAGCAGAGCATTGACAAAGGGCGAGGTGGACCTACAAGTAGGCAATGGAGCACGGGTTGCTTATTGTAGGGACTTACTTTCTATCTCTGCCCTCTGGGCTTGTACTAGAGTTAGTCGATTGTTGTTATGTGCCTGCATTAACTAAGAACATTATATCAGTTTCTTGTTTGGACAAGAAAGGTTTCTCGTTTACAATAAAGAACAAATGTTGTTCCGTCTATTTAAACGATATGTTCTATTGTAGTGCACCTCTGATAAACGGACTCTATATTCTAGACCTTGAAAGCCCTATCTATAACATAAATACCAAGAGGTTCAAGTCAAATGACCTGAACCAAATCTATCTCTGGCACTATCGCTTAGGTCATATAAATGACAAGCGCTTATCCCAGCTCCATAAGGATGGTTTGCTAGACTCATTTGATTTTGAATCTTATGAGACGTGCGAGTCATGCCTACGAGGCAAGATGACCAAGACTCCCTTTAGTGGGCACAGCGAGAGAGCGACTGATTTGTTAGGACTTATACATAGTGATGTATGTGGCCCTTTCAATGTCACTGCTAGAGGTGGTTATAGGTACTTCATCACATTTACTGATGACTTCATTATATATGATTATGTGTATTTTAATCAAATTAGATGAATTATTTTTAGAATTTGAGCTTCATGAACAAATTAATACTACTCCAACCGAGAAAGGTATTACTTTGATTGCAGGAACAAGTAGAATATAGGAATCAAAAGAAAAGAACAGAACTGAACTCGAGACCAAAGATGAGTCAGACTTAGAAGACGATGAGCTTATTTCTGAACTCGAAAAATTGGTATGAAAATTGTGTAAAAAGAAGAAGGTGATTCAATCAAACATGAAGGCCAAGTCTGGAGCTACCTGCTATGGCTGTAACCAGAAGGGATATTACAAGCTAGAGTGGCCAAACCAGAAGCAATGAAGAAGGAAGTCCTTGAAAGCAACGTGGTCCGAGTCCTCTGAAGATTTTGATGAAGAAAACGAGAAAGCAAGATTCCTTGCTCTATCGGTACAAGCGTACGTTGCTGAAACCGAGTCTGAGTCTGATATCGAGAGAGAATAAGAAATTGAGTCCGAGAGAAGCCACGGATCCGTATCCATTTCTGAAGGGCCTAATCATATTGTAACCTCTCTAATTTCTGGTACTAACGTAGATGATTTACAAAGTTTGTTTCATATTTGTTAAGAAAATTGACAAAATCCAACCTCCGAGTCAAGTCATTCCAAAAGGAGGTAACAATCCTTAAGGAGGAGACTAACCTAAGTCCTTTGACTAAGCTAGTTCAAAATGGAAGTTCAACCCAAGTCCAACAACTTGAGGAAGAAAATTCCAATTTGAAAACTCAAGTTAAAGAACTCAAGGACTCATTGGAACGGTTCACTTTGGGTTCCAAGAATCTTGATCTGATTCTTGGAAAATAAAGGACCATATACAACTGAACTGGGCTTGGATACAAGGTCAAACAAAGATTTAGATCCTACTTATCATTAGTAAATTGATCAAATATAAAATTAGTCCAAGCATGAGTCCCTAAGTCGAACTTGATTAATCAAGTTAGAGTTGGTCAATATTGGGTCCCCAAGGATCAAATCCATTACCTTGATAGACCCTATTGAGGCTATAATCCAAGGGGAGCCAATAGAAAAATATTTGTTATCAATAAATAGATTTGTTTGATGCTTGCCTTACTGCTTTCATTATACATGCTTAGACTAGGGTAGATAAGGACCTAGACTTGATTCACACTTAACTAGTTAGACCGAGGAGTTTCTAAAAGGAAATTAAATATCTAATTTCTTTGAAAGGCTTTATCTAGAAGTGGTGGATGATCTCATACCCAAGAAGGTCAAGTGCCTCGCCACAGCTTGAAAGCCAATCATTAAAATAAATATTTAATTGACTAACTGTAAAACCTTAGTATAACTCAATTGTAAATCAATCCATAGATTGAAATTAAATTGAAGATTAAATTAACCATCTCACAAAACTATTAAGGTTCCCTGATTGAAAATCTATAAAAGGGTGAAATGGTCCTAGATTTAAAATATAAAGTAGTTAACCAAACTCAAATTAATTAAACTCAATTAAGTAAATTAAAATTAATTCAATTAAGTAACTTAATTAATTTCAAAATCATAATTATTTTCAAATTATAATAAAATCATAATTATTTTCAAATCATAATTCAATCATAATTCAAATCATAATTAATTTTGAAAAGTTAATTAATTTCAAGTCATAATTAATTTTAAAAGAATAATTAATTTTAATTAATTCTAAAATCCTTAATCAAAGTAAATTATTTTCAAATGATTTAATTTTCAAATTCTTAATCATAATTATTTTTAAATATTGTTTAAAAATTACTCAAATGTATATATTTTCAAATTCAAACTTATACTTTACTTTTAAAATCCAAATTTAACTTAAATTATTTTTGAAATATACTTCAATATCATAAATATTTTTCAAATTTAAAGATAAAATCAACCTAACTTGAAAATCAACCTAACTTAACTCCGTCTCACACACACTCATAAGCTGAACATGCATGCTTGATAATCTAGAATGAGTGAGATGGAAAATCAAGAAAATAAATAAAAACTTTTATGTTTTTTTACATGCTTGGACTCTAGGACCCTAAAACTTTCTTGCCATTAATTAAGGGGGAGTGAAAGGAAGGTTAAGACATTAATTTTTATTTTGTTAAAGCATTATTTTTCAAAGATAAACTTTTCTGAAAGAGGAAGTTCAAACTATTTTTTGAAAAGAAAAATACATTATTTTTTGAAAAGACAGAAACTAGTATTTTTAAGTATTTTTTCAAATAAATCATTTACTTAGCTAAGTATTTTTACAAGAAAATATTTTTAAAGCTAAGTTTTTATCAAAATCTTTTTAAAAGCTAAGTTTTTTTTTAAATCTTTTTTTTTTAAAAAAAAACTAAGCACTTAACTTAGTCTTTTAAACTAAGATTTTATCAAAATATTTTTTAATCTGAGTACTTTTAACTAAGCTTTTTTTTTAAAAAAAAAAAAACCTCTATAAAGCTAAGTTTTTATCAACTTCTTTTGATAAAAACTTTCAAAGAGTTTAGTTAAGTGTTTGTCCAAACAATTATTTTGAAAACTAAAATTTAGTTAAGTTTTTTTTTTTTGAAAAAGCTAAGTATTTTCAAAGAATTTCTAATTTAGCTAAGTATTTTCAATGAAATTGTTTTCAAAGAAAAGTTTAGCTAAGTGCTACCTTTCAGGGGGAGCTTAAAGTTAAACAGAGTATTTTTTTACATAGTAAAACTACCTTCTCTCTACTTAGTATTATTTTTTATTTATGTCAAAGGGGGAGAGAAAAGTCAAAGTTAAGAATTTAAACATAATCTTTATGAAAGGGGGAGCATAAGAGAGTTTTTTTTACAAAGTTTATAAACTTTTTTATTTTTATGTTTTACTTAACTTTGAACCGTGTTGCCATAATCAAAAAGGGGGAGATTGTTGGTGCGGGAAGTATCCGACAATCGAACCTGGGTTTTGATTATGTCAAAGGGTCCAAAGTTAAGTTGTCTTGTGATTTAATAAGTTTGAATGAGTTTACAGGAAATTCCTAAGTGTTCTTAGGCAAAAGTCCTAGCTGTGGTTAGGCAAGTGGAAAACCCTAGGGGGTGGTAACCCAAGGTCCTAGGCGGCGGTAACCCTAGGTGAGGAAAAGTCCTGGTTGTGGTTAGGCAGGTAGAAAACCCTAGAGGGTGGTAACACTAGGTCCTAGGGGGTGGTAACCCTAGGTAGAAAGTCTTGGCGGGTCGAGCGCTTCGGGCAAAATCCTAGAGTCGGGGATTCTTGCTTGAAATCCTGGTATCGTGAACTAGGTGGAAGTCTGGACGGGTCATGGAGCGGACATCTAGCATAAAGACCGGAAGACTCAAGCGCTGAGCAAAAGTCCAGTCGGTCTGGAGGACCGATCTGGCAATAGGTAAACTCTCCTTAGTGGAGTAGGTGAGAACGTCTTCCCCGGTGAGGAAACAGTAAGCGTCAGTTCGACCTAGGGTTTCTGGAGGGAAATTCGAAGTCAGAACCGGATAGTCCGATGACTGTTAAATACTTGTATTTATCTTATTTTATTGTGCTAACTTTATTTTGTAGGGTATACTTTGTTTGTGGACTAATATGCCTTGCAGGAAGAGAGTTATACAAGAGAAGCCTTAGATGAACAGTACTCGAGACGCCCTCCATGGAGCTTGGAGGCGCCTCGGGCGCCTTGGCTGCAGCTGCGTAGGAAGCAAGACTGAAGGCGCCTTCCAAGTATGTTGAAGGCACCTTGGACAACTAATGGAAGGTGCCTTCCAAGGACATTGAAGGTGCCTTCGGGTGGATAAGCAGTGAACACCGCGGGGCTTATTGACGCGGCTGACTCAGGACTGAATAGAGGTTGGAGGTGCCCTCAATGGGCTATTTAAGCCTGGTTTCAGCAGATGCATAGGGACAACATAATATCTTGATCCTTCTTCTGAGCGCTACTCCAAAGATGACTCAACGACGCTAAGCTGCTGTTCCGACAATCGACGACTACTTCCATAATCTTTTATTGTCGGTATAATCTTTTTAAATTCAGTACTTGTAATTAATCTTGTAAAGATTCTCGAGCTTATAGTGATTGCCCACCAAAAGTGATCAACGATCGCGGGTCTTAGAGTAGGAGTCGACAAAGGTTCCGAATGTTAGCTAGAGCCCTAGAGCCAATCATTTGATGATTGTATATTGGACTTATTGTATCATATTCTTTATAAATAAAAGGCATTTGGATTTTGGTTATTATACTTACTTGTATTTGTGCCAAATAAACTAAGTATAATAATGTCCTTGAGTAGATGGTTCTCACCTATATCAATCGGTTAGTTGAACCGATAGTGAGATGATATAGGGAACACTACTCTTAATCATTCTTAGTCGAGTATTAACATTCAGGGACAATGTTAATGCAATAAGACTAGCATGTAGGTCAACTCGATGACTTGATCTCACAAGTCATGGATATAGAGATATCAAGTTGACACATGGGTATACATTAGAGAATATATACTGAATGACCCTCCATGAGAAAGTATCATGGATCGTTATATGAGTGTCATATACTTTCTCATGTGGCTATTAGTATGACTACTAGTCCTTAGACCTGAAGTCACCATAGATCCCTACATAAGGAGTTATGTACTTTAGTTTCGTCAAACGTCACCCGTAACTGGGTGGACTATAATGGAGATTACTGGGTATGTAACAAATTATGCGGAGGGATGTGAGTGATGTAGATAGGATCTATCCCTCCTATATGACGGGAGTGCCATCGGTATTCTTGATAGAGTGAGACCACGAAGTGCATGGCCATGCCCAAATGAGTCAATATAGGATATTGAGCTCATTTGATTTAGTGTGTCTACTTGGAGTTCAAGATTTAGATTGATTAGAGGATGACACGGTCTATGCCTCATAATAATCAATCTAGATATCTAGGATAGAAGGACACTTGTCATATATTGTGAGGAGTCACAATTAGTAGTCACAAGGTGATGTCGGATCTCGATATTCTTGTAACTTGGGTAGTAATGATGTGTTGCTAGATACCGCTCATTACTTATGCTCCTAAATGAGTTTAGGGCATTGCCAACGTTACAAGAACATATAGGGTCACACACTTAGGACAATTAGATGGAGATTAGGTTCATATGATGAACCAAGAGGATTAGATTCATTTGATGAATCAAATTGGATTAAGAGTAATCCTAATTGAGCTAACTTGAGTTCGACTCAAGTTGATTCATGTGTTCAATGAGTCTAATTTAGATTTTGACTCATTGAATCAATTTAATTAAATGAATTAGTTTCATTATATTAAGTTGGCTTGAATCAAATGGTTGGATTCGATCAACCATGGAAGAGATTTGGTCAAGTTTGACTTGACTTGAGAGGAAGATTAAAAGTCAAGTTAGACTTGACTTTATGCCACCTCATTGGTGAGTTGGCATTGAAGTGGACCAATGATGTTACTCCACATCATCATGGGTGCCACCTCATGGAAGTTACAAAGCTATTTTCTTAATAACTTCACATTAATTGCATTTAATGGGGAGTTACACTATGGGAAGTGGCCGGCCACTTTTGGTTTTGAATGAGAATTATATTCATTTTTCATTCAAGAGTGTATCTTCTTCCTTCTTCCACTCAAGCTCTCCCTCTCCTCCTCAACTTGGCCGAACCATACATAGGTGCTAGCACACCTTTTGTGTGGTTTTCTCCACCTACATGTTCGTGTGGATACTTCTAGAGGGGTATCTATCTTGATACTCTCGAGATCCGGCGTTTTGGACGAGTGGGAATTTTGCGATGGCACGCTTCAAAGGTAAAAGCTCTCAACACATAGATCTAGGAGTAGATCTAAAGTTTTTGAAACTCGTACTTGTATTTCATTCGGTTTTTCCTTGCACGGATCTACGGCTTTGGGTGATTCGGGGTTTCCGCGACGCGAAAAGCGGTTTTCGCGGCCCGAAAAACCCAAGAGTGGTATCAGAGCCACGTGCAAGGCTTGTACGAGTTTAATTTTTGGTTTTATGAAAACTAAACCTTCTGTGATTTTCTGTAAAATTTAGTTTTTTATGTTTTTATGGGTAATTTTTCTGTAGAAGCGAAGCACAAGTATCTCGGCACTTGTAGGCTTCTGCTACCGGGAAGTTTTTCCTTAAACGGCTTCGTTTTGCCCCAAATCCGTTTGGGACAGCGGGCTTGGATGCCATTAGATCACAAAGGAGCAACTCACGATGGTTAGATCGTGGGTAGGGGTACTGCCCCTAACCCCGCAAGGGGATTTGCTCCGCGATTGCACCCGAAATCGCTAAAAACGAACCTGCCGGGAAGATTTTTCCGAAACGGCAATGTCTCGACCCAAATCATTTTGGGACAGCAAGTTTAGGCACTGTTGGATCGCAAAGGAACCCTCGCGATGGTTAGATCACTGGTAGGGGCGCTGCCCCTCGCCCCGTAAGGGGATCCGTTCCGCGATTGCGCCCGAAACCGCTAAACGGGACCGCCGGGAAATTTTACTCGTAAAAATTGTAAAAAATTATTTTTAAAATTATAGAAAATTATGAAAATATATAATTTTGAATTATATATTAATTTTGTGATAGTCATGGCCCAAAAACCCAATATGATTGGATTGTGTTGTAATTCATAATACTACTTGCGTGTTGTTATGTTTTTCCGCGACCTGTGCGTCGCGCCTTTCTCATATATTCTGGTTGTAAATTAGATTTAGACTCGAATGTAACTCGAGTTTCAAATTGTAATGTACAAATTGGAGCGGTGGAGGGTCCACACGAGACGGAGTTCCGAGGGGGGCACGAGCAACACAAGGTGGTCAAAGGGAGGAGCTTGGAGAAGCTGTTGACCCTAGGTTGACCATTCGATCTTCTCATTGGCTTGAGAAGATCATAGTGGGGCCATGACTAAATCACAAATAGATTAATTAGTTAATTACTTATGTATATGATGCATGTTTAATAAGTAATTAATTAATTAGTGCCTTACGATTAGATTAGATCTAAGTCGTGCACATGATGCACCCTTGCGATTAGATTAGATCTAAGTCATGCACAAGATGCATCCGTTTCGATTAGATTAGATCTCGATCGAACCAACTCTAAATGCCTAACCGTGCCGTGATACCTATCACTACCTCGATCACATGTATTGTTGAATCTGTCAAAGCAGAGCAATACATATTATCTTGGTATGGTACGGAGGGACAATCTTGGTCCTGCCTATCAACGCATGGGTAAATACAAACTCAATTAGATTGAGTAATTCCTAGTTACTCTGTTAGATCGAGTCAACTATAGGCATTCTTCCAACAGTTGGAAAAGATAGGTCAAAATCACATCTATATTAACTCTCGGGCATATTAGCCAAAGCTAACTCGAGTTTTAATATAAATGCGGATATTGATTTTATAAACAAGAGTTGCATAGAGATGTAATTGGTAATCGTAACCTACCGATCATACTAAGTCTTGGGCGTATTAGCCAAAGCTAACTCAAGGGTTAGTATGATGTGGATCTTGTCCCACATGAATTATAGAATTCAGTGGGAGCATCATTTAGTTAAAGGCCTAATTAAATGATTAAGAATGTGATATTTATTTCTGCTTTTATTCTGTTGTAGATAACCATGACGTCAAATACGAACACCTTCTCCCTGCGATCTGTCATTGAGAAGGACAAGCTCAACGGAGCAAACTTCCTGGACTGGTACAGGAATCTGAGAATAGTTCTCACTCAGGGTACGTTCTGGAGCAGCCCATTCCGGAGGCTCCTCCTGCCAATGCCCCGCAAGCTGACAAAGATGCTTACAAGAAGCATCAAGATGACGCATTAGATGTGTCATGTCTAATGCTCGCGACCATGAACTCTGAGCTTCAGAAGCAACACGAGTTAATGGGCGCTTACGATATGGTTGAACATCTTCATCAACTATATCAAGGTCAAGCGAGGCATGAGAGATTTGAGATCTCAAGGGCACTGTTTCAGTGAAAGATGTCAGACGGGGCTCCAGTAGGCCCATATGTACTCAAAATGATTGGGTACATAGAGAACCTACAAAGGTTGGGGTTCCCTCTTGGCCAAGAGCTGGCCACTGACCTGATCTTGCAGTCCTTGCCGGATAGATACAGTCAATTCATTCTAAACTACAATATAAACGAGATTGACAAGCCACTACCCGAGCTGCTCAGCATGTTAAGAACTGCTGAGCTAAACCTTAAGAAGGCTAAGCCCAACACTGTTCTGATGGTTCAGAAACATAAGGGCAAGGGCAAGCCCAAAGGCAAGGGAAAGTCCCAAGCCAAGGGCAAAGGCAAGGCACTGAAGCCGAAAGGAGGGGTCGCCAAGGATACTACCTGCTTCCACTGCGGTCAGACCGAGCACTGGAAGAGGAACTGCAAGGTATACTTGGAGGATCTTAAGAAGAAGCGAAGTGAGACTTCCACTTCAGGTATATATGTTATAGAAGTCAATCTATCTATTTCTACATCATGGGTATTAGATACTGGATGTGCTTCTCACATTTGTACTGATGTGCAGGCGCTGAGAAATAGCAGGGCATTGACAAAGGGCGAGGTGGACCTACGAGTAGGCAATGGAGCACGGGTTGCTGCTGTTGCTGTAGGGACTTACTTTTTATCTCTGCCCTCTGGGCTTGTACTAGAGTTAGATGATTGTTGTTATGTGCCTGCATTAACTAAGAACATTATTTCAGTTTCTTGTTTGGACAAGAAAGGTTTCTCGTTTACTATAAAGAACAAATGTTGTTCCGTTTATTTAAACGATATGTTCTATTGTAGTGCACCTATGTTAAACGGACTCTATATTCTAGACCTTTAGAGCCCTATCTATAACGTAAATACCAAGAGGTTCAAATCAAATGACATGAACCAAACTTACCTTTGGCACTGTCGCTTAGGTCATATAAATGACAAGCACTTATCCCAACTCCATAAGGATGGTTTGTTGGACTCATTTGATTTTGAATCATATGAAATATGCGAGTCATGCCTACGAGGCAAGATGACCAAGACTCCCTTTAGTGGGCACAGCGAGAGAGCAACTGATTTGTTAGGACTCATACATAGTGATGTATGTGGCCCTTTCAATGTTGCTGCTAAAGGCGGTTATAGGTACTTCATCACATTTACTAATGATTTCAGTAGATATGGTTATGTGTACTTGATGACACATAAGTCTGAATCCTTTGAAAAGTTCAAAGAATTCAAGAATGAAGTACAGAACCAGCTTGGCAAGAGTATTAAGATACTTCGATCCGATCGAGGTGGAGAATACCTTAGCCATGAGTTTCGTGACTATCTAGCTGAGTGGGATTCTATCCCAACTCACTCCTCCTGGAACACCACAGTGGAATGGTGTATCCGAAAGGAGGAATCGTACCCTATTAGATATGGTACGATTGATGATGAGTCACACAGATCTTCCGACATACCTATGGGGCTATGCTCTAGACACAGCAGCTTTTATACTCAACCAAGTTCCATCCAAGGCCGTGATAAAGACACCATATAGGATATGGACTGGGAGAGATGCCCAGGTGTCTTTCATGAGGATTTGGGGTTGTGAGGCTTACGTTCGACGTCAAGTCTCAGACAAGTTAGGACCCAAATCCGACAAGTGCTACTTTATTGGATATCCCAAGGAAACTAAGGGATATTACTTCTACATTCCCAGTCAGCACAAGGTAGTTGTGGTAAAGACTGGGGTCTTTCTAGAAAGGGACTTTGTTTCTAGAAAGACTAGTGGGAGCGCGTTCGATCTTGAAGAAGTTCAAGATGCGAACAATAGCATTGATGCCTCAATGGAAATTGAACTGGAACCACAAAGTGTTGTGGATGATGTTGTTCCACAAGGAGTTGAGGAACAACAACCAGTTCAAGTAGACATACCTCTTCGCAGGTCTGATAGGGTACATTGTCAGCCTGAGAGATACTCATTTCTCTTGTCTGACCATGATGACGTTGTGCTCATAAAGGATGAGCCTACCACCTATCAGGAAGCTGTGATGAGACCAGATTCCGAGAAATGGCTAGAGGCCATGAGATCCGAGATGGAATCCATGTACACCAACCAAGTATGGACTTTGGTTGATCCACCTGAAGGGGTAAAACTCATTGGGTGTAAGTGGGTCTTTAAGAGAAAGACTGACATGGATGGACTTATCTATAAGGGTCGCTTGGTAGCTAAAGGTTTCAAGCAGATTCATGGTATTGACTATGATGAAACCTTTTCTCCAGTAGTGATGTTTAAGTCTTTTCGGATCATGCTTGCTATTGCAGCCTACCATGACTATGAGATATGGCAGATGGATGTCAAAACCGCGTTTCTAAATGGAAACCTACTCGAGGATGTGTACATGACACAACCTGAGGGTTTTGTAGATCCACAGCATACTAGTAGAGTATGCAAGCTGCATAGGTCCATTTATGGACTAAAGCAAGCTTCTCGGAGCTGGAATCTTCGATTCGATGATGCAATCAAACAGTTTGGTTTCATCAAGAACGAAGATGAGCCTTGTGTCTACAAGAAGGTTGTAGGGGATATAGTTGTCTTCCTTATATTGTATGTGGATAACATACTACTCATTGGGAAGGACATCCCTATGCTTCAGTCTATCAAGACCTGGCTAGGGAGTTGCTTCTCAATGAAGGACTTAGGTGAGGCATCCCGTATTTTAGGGATACAGATCTATAGAGATAGATCTAAGAGATTGCTTGGCCTAAGTCAGAGTACATACATTGACAAGGTACTCTTTCGGTTTGCCATGCAGAACTCCAAGAAGGGATTTCTGCCGATGTCACATGGCATGAGTCTTTCGAAGACTCAAGGTCCCTCTTCTAGAGAGGAGAGAGACCGCATGGATCAGATCCCATATGCCTCAGCCATAGGATCGATCATGTACGCCATGCTATGTACTCGACCTGATGTCTCGTATGCTTTGAGCATGACGAGCAGATACCAGTCAGATCCAGGTGATAGTCACTGGATAGCGGTCAAGAATATTCTTAAGTACTTAAGAAGGACTAAAGAATATTTCTTGATATATGGAGGCAATGATGAGCAAGCTGTAAAGGGTTACAGTGATGCTAGCTTCCAGACCGACCAGGATGACTATAGATCGCAGTCGGGGTTCGTATTTTGCATTAATGGTGGTGCTGTGAGCTGGAAGAGTTCGAAGCAGGACATAGTAGCTGATTCTACGACAGAAGCCGAGTACATTGCTGTATCAGAGGCAACAAAGGAGGCAGTTTGGATCCGCAAGTTCATCACTGAACTTCGGGTGGTTCCTAGCATTGCTGACCCCATTGAGTTCTATTGTGACAACAATGGAGCTATAGCACAGGCGAAGGAACCTCGCTCACACCAGCGGACCAAACACATACTACGGCGCTTCCATCTCATTCGAGAGATCATCGAGAGAGGAGATGTAAAGATTAGCAGAGTACCTACAGAGGCTGACATCGTAGATCCCTTGACCAAGACTTTGGCACAGAGGAAGCATGATGGTCACAATAGGTCATTTGGGCTTAGAGCCTACACTGATTGGCACTAGTGCTAGTGGGAGATTGTTAGCTAGAGCCCTAGAGCCAATCATTTGATGATTGTATATTGGACTTATTGTATCATATTCTTTATAAATAAAAGGCATTTGGATTTTGGTTATTATACTTACTTGTATTGGTGCCAAATAAACTAAGTATAATAATGTCCTTGAGTAGATGGTTCTCACCTATATCAATCGGTTAGTTGAACCAATAGTGAGATGATATAGGGAACACTACTCTTAATCATTCCTAGTCGAGTATTAACATTCAGGGACAATGTTAATGCAATAAGACTAGCATGTAGGTTAACTCGATGACTTGATCTCACAAGTCATGGATATAGAGATATCAAGTTGACACATAGGTATACATTAGAGAATGTATACTGAATGACCAGCCATGAGAAAGTATCATGGATCGTTATATGAGTGTCATATACTTTCTCATGTGGCTATTAGTATGACTACTAGTCCTTAGACCTGAAGTCACCATAGATCCCTACATAAGGAGTTATGTACTTTAGTTTCGTCAAACGTCACCCGTAACTGGGTGGACTATAAAGGCGATTACTCGGTATGTAACAAATTATGCGGAGGGATGTGAGTGATGTAGATGGGATCTATCCCTCCTATATGACGGGAGTGACATCGGTATTCTTGATAGAGTGAGACCACGAAGTGCATGGCCATGCCCAAATGAGTCAATATAGGATATTGAGCTCATTTGATTTAGTGTGTCTACTTGGAGTTTAAGATTTTGATTGATTAGAGGATGACACGGTCTATACCTCATAATAATCAATCTAGATGTCTAGGATAGAAGGACACTTGTCATATATTGTGAGGAGTCACAATTAGTAGTCACAAGGTGATGTCTGATCTCGATATTCTTGTAACTTGGGTAGTAATGATGTGTTGCTAGATACCGCTCATTACTTATGCTCCTAAATGGGTTTAGGGCATTGCCAACGTTACAAGAACATATAGGGTCACACACTTAGGACAATTAGATGGAGATTAGGTTCATATGATGAACCAAGAGGATTAGATTCATTTGATGAATCAAATTGGATTAAGAGTAATCCTAATTGAGCTAACTTGAGTTCGACTCAAGTTGATTCATGTGTTCAATGAGTCTAATTTAGATTTTGACTCATTGAATCAATTTAATTAAATGAATTAGTTTCATTATATTAAGTTGGCTTGAATCAAATGGTTGGATTCGATCAACCATGGAAGAGATTTGGTCAAGTTTGACTTGACTTGAGAGGAAGATTAAAAGTCAAGTTAGACTTGACTTTATGCCACCTCATTGGTGAGTTGGCATTGAAGTGGACCAATGATGTTACTCCACATCATCATGGGTGCCACCTCATGGAAGTTACAAAGCCATTTTCTTAATAACTTCACATTAATTGCATTTAATGGGGAGTTACACTATGGGAAGTGGCCGGCCACTTTTGGTTTTGAATGAGAATTCATTTTTCATTCAAGAGTGTATCTTCTTCCTTCTTCCTCTCAAGCTCTCCCTCTCCTCCTCAACTTGGCCGAACCATACATAGGTGCTAGCACACCTTTTGTGTAGTTTTCTCCACCTACGTGTTCGTGTGGATACTTCTAGAGGGGTATCTATCTTGATACTCTCGAGATCCGGCGTTTTGGACGAGCGAGAATTTTGCGAGGGCACGCTTCAAAGGTAAAAGCTCTCAACACATAGATTTAGGAGTAGATCTAAAGTTTTTGAAACTCGTACTTGTATTTCATTCAGTTTTTCCTTGCACGGATCTACGGCTTTGGGTGATTCGGGGTTTCCGCGACGCGAAAAGCGGTTTTCACGGCCCGAAAAACCCAACACCGAACCAAGTAACCAAAAGTGTTAGTGATTGCTTTTAGTTTACTTCTATATTCTGGTGCATATTTACGGAACAAACGAATTAGTCACGAGCATTATTCACCCCCGCCTCTAGCTCTTTTTTGATCCTACAAATGCATCACATGTGGTGAAATCAGACACTACCACACAAGATGCCTAAGGAAGGGAGAGCTCAAGAAGCTAGCACATTTGAAGAAATGAGAAAAGAAGAAGAGCTCAAGTCAAGGGGGAGCTTTAAGGGTAAGGGAGGTATACCTTAATTTGAATTGTAATTCAAATTTTTATTTTCCCATGCATGCTAGGAGAAATGATTTTGTTAATCATAGTATGACCATGCATAATTTTAGTTTTAGATATCATGATAGAAATAGGGTCAATATAGATCATAACCCTATGAGACCTATCATGTTAAATCTAGTAATGGTAGACCTAAGGAGAACCTAGGAATTAATCCCAAGAAGGGGAGACATATGCCTAGAAAGATAGGTAGGTCTAGGAATGCCCAATATGGACAAGTCAATTCTAGAGTGAGGAATCTAGAAAAGGAAAATCAAGCATTTGATGGCAAAGCTTGATCAGTTGGAGAAAATCCTAGATAGATTTAATGTTGGATCTAAGAGGTTAGGTATGGTGTTAGATAGTCAAATACCCAATAATGATAGATAGAGTTTGGGATATCGGTCTAGTTCCTCCAAGGTTAAAGAGAAATCATATGCTAGGATGACAAATGATAAGGGCAAGGGAGAGTCATCCAAGGACAATGAGAAGAAATATGCTAGGGTTGCATATAATTATGGTAAGGATGAGGTGTCTAAGGTTAAGGACAAGAAAAAATTAACCAAAGACAAGGTGTCTAAGGTTAACAAAGTTAAGTTTGTAGGCCAAGTGTCACCTGAGGTGTACCAAAGTGGCTTAGCCATAGTGGATGAGTCACCTAGGAAGGTTGCTAAGGTTAAGAGCTCTAGGGAGAGTTCATGCATTGGAACCTCGTATTGTGATAGGTTCCAATGCATGTTGGGAAAAGGTTCAGTGAAGGATGGAGCATCCAAGGAAAAAGGGTTTGGGAAATTGGAACCTATCACACTGGATCAAGTCAATTTGCATATTTGATTAGAATTGTTATTTTCTATTATATTTTCCTAAATTAAATGTATTGTCAAACATCAAAAAGAGAAAGATTATTGGAGTAATCATGAGATCCAGTGTGACCATGAGTTTTAATGTTTGGGAAAAGGGTTTAAGTTAGATTTACCCTTGTATTTGATATGAGTATTTGAGTTGTGCAGGTTTACAAGATACACATATGACTTAGCTTGATGGCTTTAGGTTCGGTGAAGGATGGAGCATCCGAGGGACCATTGGAACCTATCACACTGGATCAAGTCACTTTGCATATTTGATTAGAATTGTTATTTTCTATTATATTTTTCCTAAATTAAATGTATTGTCAAACATCAAAAAGAGAAAGATTATTAGGGTAATCATGAGATCCAGTGTGACCATGAGTTTTGATGTTTGGGAAAAGAGTTTAAGTTAGATTTACCCTTGTATTTGATATGAGTATTTGAGTTGTGTAGGTTTACAAGATACACATATGACTTAGCTTGATGGCTTTAGGTTCGGTAAAGGATGGAGCATCCGAGGGACCGTGGACAAGGCAACAAGGACAAGTCGAGGGAAGCATACTTCGAGGCATACGCGAAGGATGGCAGTGGGACAAGCCAAGGGCTTGAATGCATCCAATGGATGAGAGCCAAAGGAAGTAGGCTTGAAGGCAAGAAGTCAAGGTTGCGAGGAAGAGTCAAGTTAGTCGTGAGGGTCCGAATGTTGTGAGATTATACTCAGGGTAAAACCCTAGATTTAGGGTTTACCAGTCGACTGGTGAATTTGCTAGTTGACTGGTGTAGTTGACTGGGCAGTCGACTGGGAGCGAACATAATGCCTATGCTTGCTCAACCAATGTGGAGCAATCGATTGGTAAAGTCACTAGTCGACTAGTATCAAGCCGTTGGGGTATAATGGTCGAATTTCTATATAGTGCAATCGACTGGTATACTTACCAGTCAACTGGTAGACGGAGTTTTATAACTTGTGGCCTATATAACCAATGCTTTGGAGCTTGGGTAAGGTTGACGAAATTAGTGGTAGTTAATCGTAATTAGTAGTCAATAAGTTCTCAAGTGCTCTTTATAATCCAAGAGGTCTTGGTTGGTGTTGTGGTGAGGTTTCTCCATTCACAAGGAGAGTACTGGATAACTTGAGGTGATGTGCTAGAGGTGTACTCATTGAATTTGCATTCTTCATGTTGAACATATCCTATACCTTCTCCACATAGCTAGTTTGAGACAATCATATATCCCTATAGTTCTATCATTGTGAATCTCCATCCCAAGAATTTTCTTAGCCTTGCCCAAATCCTTCATATCAAATTCCTTGCTCAGTAGCACCTTTAATTTGTTAACTTCGTTCTTCTTCTTGAACAACCACTTGTACCCTATAGCTCATTTTTTATCAAAAAGCTCCACTAGATCCCACGCTTGGTTCTCATGTAGTGGCTTCATCTCCTCCACTATAGCACCCATCCACTTGTCCTTCTCAGAGCTGTGTACCTCCTCCTGAAAAGATGTAGGGTCTCCATTACTGGTGATAAACTGATAGGCACCAACTCTTTGAATCCGTATATGGTGGGTGGTTTTACGACTCGTCTCATTCTGCCACTAACTATAGTGTGATGCTCCATGTACTTTAAGCTAGAATCATCGGAGTCATGAATCTTTAGCTCCACATTCACAAAATCTTTCTCTTTATTGCTTTGTAGTATTTTCTTTTCTTCTTCCTGAGTATGTTGTTGTATGACCTTCTCATCAAACACCACATCTCTACTGATCACCATCTTATTTGCCTTAGGATCCCAAAGCGTGAATCCTTTAACTCCTTTCTAATACCCCATAAAAATGCACTGCTTTGACTTCACATCCAATTTTGATCTTTTGTCACTAGATATGAGCATATAAGTTGGACATCCAAAAACTCAAAGATAAGAGTAATCTACTGGATTCCCTGTCCATACTTCCTCTGATACTTTGTCCCCTAGTGCTTCCCTTGGTGATCTATTAATGAGATAATATGTCATGTTAACTGATTCTTCTTAGAAATTTTTCACTAGCCTTGTATTCAACCTGAGGCATCTTGCCTTCTTAATGATTATCCTGTTCAACCTTTCCGCCATACCATTCTCTGAATTTTATTTTTCAACTATGTCTATAGATTTTGTCGAACTACATTTGTTCTGTGCAATATGTTTTTTTAGCTCTAGATAATCTCTTCATATGACCTTTACCTCTGCACTTGTAGCACTTGATCACCTTCTTACTTCTCAACTTAAAGGGCCTTGTTGTCGTTGCCCGATTCATACTGAGTTTTACTCCTACCACACTCTTGATTACAATTCACTATACATCCTTCTCCTTGAAAAACTTCATCGCTTGTTTTCTTTGTTTAATGAAAACCTTGCAACACACCTATGATCTACTCCAATTTAAGAGTTTTTTTATCCCCACATCAAAATAATAATCAAATTCTTGTACGTAGGAGATGAAGGTAGAGAATTTAGCAACATCAGTGTCTTGTCTTCATCCTCGATCTTCACATCAACTTGCTTCAAATCTATCACGATACGGTTGAATAAGTTGATGTGTTGGCTTAGATTGGTTCCCTTTGTCATCTTTAGTTTGCATAACTTTTGTTTATGATATAGTTTGTTTGTTAATGACTTTAACCTATACCGACTTTCTATCTTTTAACAAACTATCACCGGTGACTCCTCGTCCATGATATAGTACATCACATTATCCATAAGACAAAGTCTGGTTGTTGCCACTGCCTTCCCTTGAATTTCTTCCCAATCCGATCTCTCCATTCTTTTTGGTTTCGTTTCTCTTAGTGCCTTCACCATGTCTTATTACACAAACAAGTCCTTGACCCTTCTCTGCCATAATCTAAAGTTCTCAGTTTTGTCAAACTTTACCATATCAAACTTCACAGAATACATCCTCAACATGTTGAATAAATCTACTAAAACCTACATCTCTGATACCAATTGTTGCGCAAAGAGGGAGGCAACATCTCTCAACCTCTGATGTAGAAGAAGAGGAAGAGAGAAATTGATTGTTATATTTGAGAGGTGTCCTTAGACAATCACCTTATGATTTGTACTTATTTATTGGATAAATAAAGTTTCACTAATTGAGTGCACATTCTCTACATGTATGATTGGATATTAAACCCATTTACTGAAAGTCCGTAATATAATTCATAGTATGAGAGAATTTGTGATTGAATCACAACTAGTAAGCATCTCCATATATATAATTATGAATATATTGAAATATTCCCTAGTCGATGAATTGATGGATATCATCGATTCTATGAGACTAGCACAGGTTATACTCCTTGAGATGTCCAAGCAGTTGTTCCTCACTAGTTAAAGGCATTGAATGTTGGTTATGGTAATTAATTTATTGGAGTGACCTGCTATTCGACTTCATAAAGTTCTCTATATATATTGATATGTTAATGAAGATCTCATTACAGCTTGAGTGCAAGTTTCCTTCGACTTAAGATATTGAAGTCATCTTGGTCATGTAGACTTATACTTTAACATCTTAAGAAAACATCTGAGTGGAGGTGTGAACCCGAGATGATTGGATATAAGTCAAAGTATTCGAAGGTATTTGAATATCCAACAAAGGATTCACGACTCCTTACAAGGAGATGTATACGCTATGGCCACTTGTCAGGATTGTTACTTAAAGTCTTTGGCCAAAGCATCACATGTTAAGAGTATTATATTTTTAGGCACATGTATAAGTAATTTGAATTTTTAGGATAAGGAGGTATTACTTGTGCTAGGTGTGACATAGTCATCCTAGTGGAGATTGACACACAGACCATGTCCTGAACTGAGTGGATATAAGACGAGTGAAAGGACAAGACACAACTCATTGTAGTTGCTGAAGAGTTTAGAAGTAGTTCTAGAATCAATTGTAATTTTTTGATCAATTAGGGATCATGATGTACTACTAGGTGTTACTCATGATTATTCCATAATTAATGGTTAATTATGAATGACCAATATAACCGTGAACCTATAAGGTCACACGCACTACGAGTTTATCTTAGAGACTTAAAACAAGTTTAAGAATTGAATTCTCAAATAAAAAAAAGAGATAGAATTTGGTTGGACCAAATAGAAAGGACAAATATAGAAAGATATTTGCCAGAGTAGAAACGTGGATGGATCATGCCTATTGTAGGCCATGTGGATTCATTGTGGTTTGATAATAAACCAAAAGGGTTTGTTTTAATTATGAACAAGATGATTTAGTTTTTGAACCAAACTTAATCTTAATGGTAATGGATTAGGTTTGCTTTGTTTATTGGGTTTGGAAGATGACTTACTCCCCAAGTCATGTAAAGGTGTATAAATACCCTTCTGTGAGGAGAAAAAGTGTGGATTGATCTTGGAGAGAAAAACCTAGAATTGTTTTAAAAATTCTCTCCTCCTCTCTTCCTCTACCTCTCCCTCTCCTCTTGTCAACAATAGGAAATATAGGTGGGATAATAATTAGAAAAATACTAGAGGACTGTTGTGTCATTTTATTTGAGGTGGGACGTCCTTTCAATAAAAATAAAATAAAATGGCGCACCTTTTTGATGATTTGAAAAATAGAGGCACTCTTTTGACTTTTACCCTTGATTCAAATCATCTCAAGTTGATTCAATTTGACTATGATTCCTTAAAAATGGTTTACAATCTTAACTATACTTTAGAACAAACTTAGGACAATTAGCTATCCTACAATATTTGAGCTGACATGTTGGCTCCATAGTTAGCCCTCTACCTTTGGGTGAAGATTATCATTAACTCATTCAATAAAAATTCTTGCAACAACAAACAAAAAAATTAATTGGTAGTGCAAGAGTAATTTTTTTTTAAAAAAAAACTACAATTAGACAACTGTGAAAGATTTTTTTTCCTACTTTCTCTACCATGCATTCCTTCTTTGCCGTATATAATGATATCTCATATCACCTTTTCTTTTCGTTTTTTGAAATATAAAAGAATTGAAGCTCCTATTAATAGGTCTGAGAAAGATTTATTATATGTTGTCTTATTTTATATTAAAAAAGATTATTTTGACGACTTGAATATATGATCTTAAAATTACACAATAACAATTATATCATAACTCCTCTTAAAAATAAGAATTAAAGAATAAGGAGCTTAATAACATCTTTTGTCGTCAACCCTGAGCGGATTGGATTGATAATTTCGATGATTGATATATATTGATTATATATGTTATTTTGTATTATTTAATGTATATTTTTCTGTATTCATTACATATGATCTATGTTTTTGCACACTTTATCATGATGATTTCATCATAATTACTATTTTACATCCAGAGATCTGCTCAGTGTTTGTTTTCACTTTTAGGAGCAGTTTGGAGCCGAAAAGGTGCTAAAGATGCAAAAAGAAGATCAATTAAGAAGACCATGACCCAACCTTGTCTACTACGGGGAGAGAAAACCAAGGATTGGAGTGCCTAAGTCATTTCAGATGCAAATTTGACTTGGCCATGTCTTGAAACATGTCCAAAGAAGGAATGAAGGAAGAGGGCATGCCAAATGACACATCCAAGAAGAGGACAGTGTAGAAATAGTCCCGCTCATGCCAAATGGCATGACCAAGAGCTTGCCTGTGCCAAATGGCACGGCCAGGAGCTTGCCCATGCCTTTCTCCATAGCAGATTCAGCCTTGGCCGTGCCTTGAGGCACGACCATGCCTCCGAAGTGCAGTTTTTAAGGTTTGGTCGTGCCATTTGAGGAAAAAAAAATAGAGCATGCTCATATTCTAGCCGTGCCATATGGCACGACCAAGCATGGTGGATAGAGCCAAGCTGGCTATGGTTGTGCCCTAAGGTACAGCTAAGAAGCCAGACACAGAGATAGTCGTGCCAAATGGCACGACCAAGTTACTTGTTCCAGAGACAAGCTAGCTTTGTCCATACCAAATGGCACGACTAGATGGCCATGTAGCGGTTAGGCCGTGTCTCTAGACATGGCCACCTCGTGCCCTCATCTCTATAAAAGGGGCACTTCATCCCCTTCCTTGGGGAGAAGGATCCAAGGAGAGAAGGGACCATCTAGGTTAAATCCTTACATTCGGAGGCATTATCTAGGCAATCTGAGGCTGTCTTGCTGCTCACTCCTCATCGGTGCTCCAAAATCTTCATCCGAGGGCTTCACTCGACATCAAGGATAAGTTTTTCTTCCCTTTATTTAGGGCTCTTGAGATTCTTATGTATTTGAGTTCTTGGATTGTAGATTTTTCAATTATGGAGTAGATTTCTATTGTTCTAGGATGTAGGAAGTAATTATAATGTATGGATATTGTAAACTCTATTGAATTACCAATTTCCTTATTTGATGATGCTTGTTCTATTTGATGAAATACTAGCAAGTAGGCTTCTCTTATGATCATGAATTTATCTATCTATATTACATTTCTATATGCATAGATCTCATTTCTGAGTTAGATACATTGTTGTAAGTCTATATCTGGAACTAGGCATGAACCTGAATTTTCATTGATCAGATGCATAAATTGTTGTCTCTTTTGAGTGTACACTCCGATATAACTCGGCATGACCTTAGGATACTTGTTTAACATTGAGTATCTAAGGTAACTATCCTTCTATATGGAATGTAATCTCCTAAAGGATAATAATTCTATATATGGACAAGTCTATCACTAACCTAATGGGCTTTCCCTAATCATATGCTACGCAAGTGACCTACGTAATCTAGAGAAGTGCACCCGGGGGAGGCCTTGTGACAAGAGGTACTCTACTGAAAACCTAAACTTTCTAAGTTACTTCTTCATTTGATGGCATACTTAGTTACTGGCAAGAGAAGTACTCCGATATACCATCACGGGATGATATTCTGTAGTAATTTAGACTACCCTACAAACATACAAGTGGAGAATTAGGAAAGGGTGGATTCATAGAATAACATTCACCATTACAATGAAACCCTCGGCCTAGAACATTTTCTGAACTAAGGACTTCTTCAGTTATCTTTCTTTTATTTTTCACATCTTAGTTTAAAACCTAAAACAATGATTATCGATTGCTATCTATCTAAATTTGAAATGTAAAACTAATTAACATTTAATCCTCAGTCCTCATGGGATCGACTTTTATAAATTTTATTACTTAACGACAACCATGCACTTGTGGTCACACATCAAGTTTTTGACATCGTTGTCGGGGATTGAGTATTTGAATCTAATTAATTTACATTAGATTTGTCTAGGCAACAATTTTTTAATTTTTTAATTATTTATTCTTTACTAATTATCTTTTCATTTTTGTATTTCATTTCTGCATTTTAATTTTGCAATTTGTATTCTTAAAATTTTAAAAACTACAAATTCTAGTTTATCTCTTGCTTGTATATGAAGAATCACTGCAAATCTTTTGTGCGTTGATCCTGAGATCGACCAGACATATTATCGAAGACTAAATTTGTAGAAGAATCAGCAAGAGCAAGAGCAAGAGCAAAGAATCATGGTAAATAAACTTTGAAAGATTATGCCGCTCTGAAATATGAAAGGGGATTAAATCTGATTGTGCTTCCACAAATTGATATTCCAAATTTCAACATTAATCTGGGGTTTATCTCTAAAATTCAAGAAGATCAGTTCAGTGGCAATGAATTTGAAAGTCCTTATTTGCACCTCCTGGAATTCTATCAATATTGTGATACAATGAAATATGAAGGGGTTCCTGTAGAAATGATAATGTTATTGGTTTTCCCATTTAGTTTGAAAGGCCCTGCCAAAGCCTGGCTAAATGCCCTGAAACCTTAGAGCATTCATGTTTGGAGTGATTTAGAGGAAAAATTCTTGAATAAGTATTTCCCTCCAAAGAAGATAATCTTTCTGAGGAATCAAATACTGAACTTCAAACAAGAGGAAGGAGAGTCACTATGTTAGGCATGGGAGAGATATATCACTCTTACATAGATATGTCCATATCATGGGATGGAGGAATGGTTGATTATCCATACATTCTACATAGGGATTTCTTTTTCAAGAAAATGAATCTCGATTTGGCTACTGGAGTTTCATTGATGTGCAAGAATTTATATGAAGCCTATGCTTTGATCAACCAGGTAGTCCAAAATTTAATTGATTGGTTAGAGGATAACTCGACAATTTCTTCATTCAGGATCTCTGAAATAGAAAATCTTTGTGAAGATAATGACTTTCAGTTTGAAGACTTTGACAATTATGTGATGAATTGGAAGAATTTACACCTTGGTGTGATGGAACTCTTACTCGAATGCTTGAAGATTCGATCCCATCAACCGGACTGGAGGTGAATAGTGTTCACAAAGATTATGTGACCTCTGAAAAATTGAGTTTATAATTATTAGAAGACCTCATTAAAATAATTACTGAGTATGAGAAGGATGATAACTCTGATGAAATCACGATGCTTAAACAATGCCCATCAATACCCAGGATTGTGTCACCTCAAGTTGAGCTCAAACCCCCTTCCATCAAATCTTAGATATGAGTTTCTTGGACATGATTTTTCTTCCCTTAATGCTAATCTGAATGAAATAGAAACTCAGAAATTGGTCAGGGCGTTGAAGATGCACAAAAGGGTAATAGGATATACAATTGATGAAATAAAAGGGATTAGTAATGTGTGTAGATTATATACACTTGTTTATCATGTTTTGATGCACATTCACATATTTTACGCAAGCTTTGTCTATGCACTTTTATACTCTTTGCCTTACTTTTAGCACAAATACTCTTCTTTGTTTGAAGATCTACTCTTGTATATTTTCTATCTTCAGGAGTCGAATTTGGAGAAGAAATGATGTTCGTGCTTGATCCAGCCAACAAGCAAAGGAAGATAAAACTGGCCATGTGAGCCACACGGCCATGCTAAAGGAGCAGGGAGGGAAATAACCTTTGCCGTGTGGAGAAGGCAGGTCGTGTAGCTTCAACAGAAGAGGATCTTGACATGACCATGTGGATCCACACGATCATGTCATCCTAGTAGTACGAGGTTGTGTAAATCTACACGGCCCAAGCAACATCTCAACATGGTCGTGTAACATTTCCAGAGAAGAGGCAAGCCCGAGCCGTGTGTGCCACATGACCGTGCAAGGTATCCAGAGGCCAAGAATTGCCAGGCCATGTGTCACACACAGCCGTGTGAGCCAGCCAGTGGCAGAGTAGTGCATGGCCATGTGAAGGCCACACGACCGTGTGACCTTGGCCAAGAGCAAAGTAGTTGGGGGCGTGTGTGCCACACGACCGTGGCATGGGTCGTGTGGTGCTCATGCCCTGCTCTATATAAAGGGGTTTCTTCCCCTTTCAATGGGAGGAGGCTCTCCCTTTTGGGGAGATCAAGTTTGGGGCCAACCTTCACCTTCTACAGCCTTGATCCAACGTTCCAAATCCATTTCCATCTCTGATTCAACTCCAGAAGCTAGGGATTGGTTCCAAAAATCACTCCTCGTCACTAGATAAGCATTTCTAATCTCTTCTCTTGATTGGGATTTAAATGTTTGTGATCTCTTTGTCTTCGGATCTCTATCTATATATTATGGAGTAGATTCATTGTTCTAGGACTAAGGGAGTATTTGTGGTGTGATTTGATGTAAGAATCTCATGGATATGCCAATTTCCTATCTCAATGATGTTGTTATGTTTTGTATCTATTTGATCTTGTGTGGATTGTTGTGTTTGGATTTAATTACCATGCTCGATTGGATGTTTATGATACTTGTGGATCTTGTAGAGGGATCCCCTAGATTGTATGACCGAGAGGTGCTAGTGACAAGCTGCCCCGCTAACGGACATCTAGGGGATCACCTTGAAAGGTAAAGCTAGTCTCTATAAGGAGGTGGAATAGTTGAGTGTATTTATCCCCTATGCCTTTATGTGGATTGAATGGTGATGTGTTTCTATGTCGTATGACCGAGGGACGTTGGTGACAGGCTGCCCCGCTAACGAACTTTATAGGGATCATGACTATTAAATTACTAGAGGTATAGATAAAAGTTTCTTGCCGGTTGACTTCTGCAGGAGAAAATCGACAACTTCCTGCAAATGCATGGCAATTGAGGATAAGAATTGGTAGATCACCTTACATTGATAAATATCACAATGAAACCAAACTCCTAGAACTCTCAAAAAACCCAAGTTCTTACATTTGCTTTTCTATTTCTATTTCTAGTTGCTACTTAGTACATTCACTTCCTTTGTCGATTGTTTAGCTATTTCATTATGAGACATCTCTAGTTCTTATAACCAGTCTCTGTGGATTCGATATCTTTTTTTATTACTAACGATGAAACCGTACACTTGTGGTTGCGTAACAAGTTTTTGGCGTCGTTGCCAGGGACTGCGTCTATAACATTAGAGATAATCATTTGAGTTAGACTAGACTTTTCTTTTCTTTTCTATTACGTAGTTGTAACTAATCTTAGAAATTCTGTTTCCTCAATCTTATCTTTTATTTCTAATTACTTTTCCTACAATTTATCTTGTTGCAATTCAAATTCTGCATTTTAAATTTTTAGAATTTCAGTTCAGTTTTTCTTTGCTTTTCAAGCAAAGAGAAAATTTTGTTACTTGTGATTTTGTTCTTTGCATGCGAAGATCTAACCTTGCAGGAGTTTTGTTACCTCTTGATCCGGAGATTGATAGAACTTTTCATAGGAGAAAAATCTTGCAAATAAATCAAGAAGAACAAGAACACTCAAATATGGTATTCAGACCTTTGAAAGATTATAGAGCTCCAAGATCTTCCCAAGAATTAGGGCCCATTGTTCAGCGAGAGATTCAAGCAAGAAATTTTATGCTTAGTCCATCTTTTATCTCAAAGATTTAGCAGGATCAGTTTGGGGGATTAGAGTCGGAGAATCCTTATTCACATCTCATGGAATTCCATAGATATTGTAATACACTGAAATATGAGGGGGTTCCATCTAATGTTATACGACTATTGGTTTTCCCTTTCAGTCTTAAGGATGTT
Source organism: Zingiber officinale (assembly GCF_018446385.1). Lineage (NCBI taxonomy): Eukaryota > Viridiplantae > Streptophyta > Magnoliopsida > Zingiberales > Zingiberaceae > Zingiber > Zingiber officinale. The sequence goes on from NC_056004.1 coordinate 87,466,393, forward strand.
GCAAAGAGGTGGTTTAATATCTTGCAACCTAAAAGTATCAAAACTTGGGATGAGTTAGAGCAGGGATTTATAAACAAATATTTTCCTGCACAAAAAATCATACATTTGAGAAATCAGATTCTGCATTTTAAGCAACTTGTCGGAGAGGAATTACATCAAGCTTGGGAAAGATATTCATCTCTTTTGCATTCATTCCTGCATCATGGTATCGAGAATTGGTTGATTGTGCACTTATTCTATATTGGACTTTCTTTCCAAAATAAGAATCAGTTAGATTTGGCATCCGGAGGATCTTTCATGAGGAAAAGTCTTGATGAGGCATATGAAATAATCTACCAGATAGCATCAAATCTTAATGATTGGTCAGAAAAAATCTATTGACTTTCTCATCAAGTACATTAGAGGACAAAGAAAAAGGAAATGGTGAGGGAAATAAACAAGAAATTGTAGACGATGAAATTCAGAATGGTTCCGAAGAAGACATTTCTCTGAATCAAAAGAATTTCTAAGATTTATTCCCTTGGTGTTGTAAGTCTTTGTCAAAAATGTTTGGAGAAGGGATTTCTTTGAATAAGCTTGTTGAAAAGGAGGAATGCTTCAATGTTTTTTGTGTAGAAAATAACTCTGATTATGAAGAAGATGAAGAGATGGTATCGGAAACTGAGGAGAATTTAGGGAAAGAATCTCCGAAGGACGAAATAAAGTTGTTGGAGCAGGATCCAGTTTTGCTAGAAATTATGTCGCCTCAGCTAGAGTTAAAGACATTGCCACCCAACCTTAAATATGCATTCCTTGGCCCAAATTCCACCTTTCTAGTGATAATCAATGCAAACTTAACTGAATCGAAAACACAAAGATTGATCAACGAGTTAAAGTTGCATAGAAAGATGATTGGGTATACCATTGATGATATTAAATGAACTAGTCCCTCTATTTGTATGTATAGAATTTTACTTGAAAAGAGATATAAAAATTCAATTGAACATCAAAGGAGATTGAACCCAAATTTGAAAGAGGTGGTAAAGAATGAAGTGCTTAAGCTTCTTGATACCGGGATTATTTATCCTATTTCAGATAGCGAATGGGTGAGTCCAGTGCATGTGGTTCCAAAAAAAGGAGGAATGACTGTAACAAAAAATTAGAATAATGAATTGGTTCCAACGAGAACAGTCACAGGGTGGTGGATGTGTATTGATTACAGGAATCTAAATAAAGAAACTAGAAAAGATCATTTTCCTCTACCATTTATCGATGAGATGCTTGAAAGGCTGGCAAAACACTCATATTTCTGCTATTTGGATGGCTATTCGGGATTCTTTCATATTCCAATTCACCCTCAAGATCAAGAGAAGACTACTTTTATATGTCCCTACGGAACCTTCGCATATCGACGTATGCCATTTGGACTTTGTAATGCCCCAGCTACATTCCAAAGGTGCATGATGATAATTTTTTCATATCTGATAGAGAAAATCATGGAGGTATTTATGGATGATTTCTCAATTTATGGAAATGACTTCGACGCCTGTCTACTAAATCTTTTTACTGTTCTTCAATGGTACGAAGATGTAAACTTGGTGTTAAATTGGGAAAATGTCACTTCATGGTAAAAGAAGGGATTATTTTGGGACACAAGATATCAGAACATGGGATTGAGGTGGACCAGGCCAAAGTATAAGTAATAGAGAAGTTACCCCCTCCAATTAATGTAAAAGGAGTAAGGAGTTTCTTGAGACATGCTAGATTCTATAGGCAGTTTATCAAGGATTTCTCAAAAAACTCTAAGCCACTAACTAATTTTCTGATTAAAGATCTCGAATTCTATTTTGATGATGACTACATGGAGGCTTTCAAAAAGATTAATAGTGTCCTTACTTCAGCTCTAATAATCCAAGCCCCAGATTGGGAGCTCCCATTTGAAATTATGTGTGACACCAGTGATTTTGCTATAGGAGCAGTTCTAGGGAAAAGAAAAAACAAGATTTTACATGCAATCCACTATGCAAGCAAGACACTGGATGCAACCCAAGTAAACTATTCCACTACAGAAAAAGAATTTCTAGCAATAGTCTTTGCGTTTGACAAATTCAGATCCTACCTAGTAGGTTCGAAAGTAATAATATATGTTGGGACCGAAATGTAGCTAGAGGGGGGTGAATAGCTCGTCGCGTGCTCGTGGTCGGCGTTGCTTGTTTCTTCAAAGATGTGCAGCGGAAATACAAGAAACAACTACAACAACGCTAACAAATTGATTTTACTTGGTATCCACCTCACAAGAGGTGACTAGTCCAAGGATCCACGCACATACACACACATCCACTAATAAACACTCCTTTTCAGTAACTACCGAAGGCAGAGAAGCCCTACAAGACTCTCAATACAGAAAGAAAGGAAAGGGAACAAAAGTATAAGAAAGCTTACAATGAATACAAGAAACCCTAACCCTATCTTTCTTCTTCTTGCTTTTGATCCGCCTCTTGACTTGGAAGAGCCTCCAAGAACCTTCAAGAACTGGTGATCTAGAGCTTAGAGAAAGCTGTGGAGTTGCTGTCGAGGATCTGGAGTGACCAGTGCAAAGTCTCGAACCTCTTTTTGAAGGAATCGAACGCCTGCAGCTAAATACGACGCCAACAGTCGGATCCCGATTGATTGGATTGCTCCCAATCGATCGGGGAGGCTTTGGATCGATCGACTGATCGATCCAGAGCACCTCTGTGCTCTGCGGGAAATGCCTGGATCGATCGGCTGATCGATCCGACCTTTATCGCGTACAAACGCGCCACCCTAATCGATCCATTGATCGATTGGGGTCTCTGGATCGATTGACCGATCGATCCAGAGACGTTCTATGCGCTCTGCGACTTGCCCACTCGAGGCTTGTCACGGGGACCTTCCTAATCGATCGGCCGATCGATTAGGCATCAGCCAATCGATCGGCTGATCGATCCAGACATTAGTTTTTGCCCAAAACCAAGTCCCAAGACCCCAAACCAACATCCGGTCAATCCATGACCTGTTGGTACATAAAACCTAGCATCCGATCACCCTTGACCAGCTAAGACTCTCTCACCAAGTGTCCGATCAATCCCTTTGACCCACTTGGACTTTTCTCCTCGTGCCAAGTATCCGGTCAATCCCTTTGACCTAGTTGGACTTTCCTTCTCGTGCCAAGTAGCCGGTCAATCCCTTTGACCTACTTGGACTTTCACCAGATGTCTGGTCAACCTTGACCCATCTGGATTTCCCCGTGCCTGGCTTCACTCACCAGGACTTCCCTTCTGCCTAGCTTCACTCACTAGGACTTCTCTTCCGCCTGGCTTCACTCACCAGGTCTTTCACCTAGCTTCACTTACTAGGATTTTCACTTGGCTTCACTCACCAGGATTTTCCTCTGCCTGACTTCACTCACCAGGATATTCACCTAGCTTCACTCACTAGGATTTCCTCGCTGCCTAGCTTCACTCACTAGGTCTTTCACCTGGCTTCACTCACCAGGATTTCCTTCTGCCTAGCTTCACTCACTAGGTCTTTCACCTGGATTCACTCACCAGGATTTCCTTCTGCCTAGATTCACTCACTAGGTCTTTCACCTGTTTTCACTCACCAAGATTTTCTTCTGCCTAGCTTCACTCACTAGGTCTTTCACTTGGCTTCACTCACCAGGATTTCCTTCTGCCTAGCTTCACTCACTAGGTCTTTCAATCTGCCTGGCTTCACTCACCAGGACTTTCCAGTCTGCCTAACCTCCCAATTAGGACTTTCACCTGGCTTCACTCACCAAGACTTTCCCATCAAGTATCCGGTCAACCTTGACCTACTTGACTCTCCATCACAATCTCCACACATGAACAATTGCGCCTGCAATCTCCATGTGTTGTCTACATGTATTGTCAACATGTATTGTCAAACCATTAAAACATAAACACTAAGACTCGAGCTTGACCCAATTCAAGCTCAGTCAAACTAGGTCAACCTTAACCTGGGGAATATTGCACCAACAACCTCCCAACAATATATACTGATCATGCCGTCATTCGATATTTACTGGGTAAGAAAGATGCCAAACCACAACTTATTAGGTGGATCTTACTTCTTCATGAATTTAATTTAGAGATCAGAGATAAGAAAGGGGCAGAAAATGTAGTGGCAAATCATTTATCTCGAGTGCGGTAAAATGGGAAAAAGGATGCAGGATTTGAGGCACCTATTAATGACATTTTTCCATATGAACACCTTTTGGCATTAGCATGTTTAAAGGCACCTTGGTATGCAGACTTTGTTAATTATCTGACAAGTGGAGTTCTACACCCAAATTTCTCTAGGCAACAAAATAAAAAATTTCTTTCGAACGTCAAGAACTATATTTGGGATGAACCACTTCTTTACAAGAAATGCAGCGATGTAATTTATTGAAGATGTGTGCCCAAAGAAGAAGTTAAGGACATTTTATTCCATTGTCATTCTTCATCTTACTGTGGGCATCTTGGATATTTGAAAACAACTGTAAAAATCTTACAGGTAGAATTTTATTGGCCAAACTTATTCAAAGATACATGAGAATTTGTGCAATCCTGTGATCAATGCCAAAGGACCGAAAGTATAACCAAGACAATGAAATGCCACTAAACTACATCCTTGAAGTTGAGTTATTTGATGTGTGGGGAATAGATTTTATGGGACAATTTCCTTTCTCATGTGGAAATAAGTTTATTTTGATGGCAGTGGGCTATGTGTCAAAATGGGTGGAGGCCATAGCTTCTCCTACAAGTGATGCAAAGACGATCATCAAATTATTTAAAAAGATAATTTTTTCATGATTTGGCATTCCTAAAGCGATTATTAGTGATGGAGGGTCACATTTTATAGAAAAATAATTCAAAAACTTACTCAAGAAATATGGAGTAAATCACAAAGTGGCAACACCATACCATCCACAAACCAATGGGCAAATTGAAATCTCTAATTGGGAAATTAAGGTCATACTAGAGAAAACAGTCTCTACTTCATGAAACGGATGGTCATTGAAGATAGATGATGCTTTATGGGCATATCATATGGCTTACAAAACTCCCATTGGTATGACCCCATTCCGGCTAGTCTATGGAAAGTCATGCCATCTCCCAGTTGAATTGGAACATAAAGCTTACTAGCTAATTACAAAACTTAATATGGATCTCAGGGCAGCAGGAGAAAAAAGGAAACTCCAATTAAATGAACTTGATGAATTAAGGTTGGATGCTTACGAACATGCCAAATATTATAAGGAAAGGATAAAGAAATGGCATGATCAACACATACTACACAGGGATTTCAAAGAAGGAGACCTAGTCTTATTATTTAATTCAAAGTTAAAACTTTTTTCAATAAAGCTGAAATCACAATGGACAGGCCCGTTCAAAGTTAAAAAGGTTTATCCTTTCAGAGTAGTGGACATTTGGAATGAAGAGCTTGGAGTTATTAAGGTGAATGGTCAACGTTTAAAAGGGTATGTCCATGGTATGCAGTTAGGAGAGAAACAGAAGTTATACTTCACTGAACCTCATCCCCCCAGAATGTTCTTACACCGGTCGAGCTAATGACCTTAAACAAGCGCTTCTTGGGAGTCAACCCAAGGATTCCTTTAGTTATTTTCAATTTTAGCATTATTTTTCATTAGTTAATATTTTTAAATTATTGTTATTTTTGTTTTCAGGTTTTACATTGCTTCCATGAGCTAGCCATGATTATTTCAGAGGCATGAGGGCATTAGAGAAGTCGGAAAGGAGGAAATTGAGCAATATTGGACCTAACAGAGCTCGGTCATGTACCACACATGACTGTGTGACACCTACAGAGAAGGAGGATAACTCAGCCGTGTGGCTCACACTGCTCGTGTGAGCTCACCCGAGAAGAAGAATGACAGGGCCATGCGACTTTGCACGACTGTGTGAAAATTCCAGAGGAGAAGAGGAAGGAGGTCGTGTGTTACACACGGCTGTGTGAGCTTACCCGAGGAGAAGGTTACACTACCCGTGCCATTTGGCATGGCCGTGCAAAAAAGGTCAAGAAGGAGAAGAAATAGGTTGTGTCTCAGACACGGCCGTGTGAAGGGAAAAGGAGTATGGTCATATGGAAAGTCACGCGACCCAACCCAGGTTTTAAGAGTTAGGGCACGGGGGTGTGAGAGCCACACGGCCGTGCCCGCCGCTTGCTCCCTTCTTCTTTCTTCTTCCTCGTCTCCTCTTCTTCCCAAAGGCCATAAACCACCCCCTTCCAATTGTTTTTCACCTATTTCCCTTAAAGTTCAACCTCTCTAGATTCTACAATGTCAAATCTAAGCAAGGAAACTACATCAACAAGAAGAGAAAAGGAGAAGATGCTTGCTTCGAAAGGAAGGAATTTATGTTTTAAAGGAATTTATAATAACTTTAACATCATTTTCTCTAGTGATGAACAAAAACATCATTATTTTTCTTTATGTAAACGTTCCATCTTTAGCACTAAGTTTATAGATTATGCAACCTTAGATATTTTAGGTTTTAGACGTGATGTTGATTGGTTTTTTGAAAGAATAGGTTGGAATAAATTGATGAACATGAAATATCCAACTTACCCTAGAATTGTTTTAGAAATTTTAAGTTATATCACGGTTGACAATGTGCAAGGTGGGGGAAAACTCAAATTCTAATTATTAAATGATGATTATGAATGGAAATTAAGTGATTTTGCTACTTGTTATGATTTTCCTAAGGATGGTGCATGTATGATTCTACTTGAATTTGAAAATTCACACTTTTCACAATTAATCTCTGGGCAATCTCACTTAAACCCTCACACATCCAAAGCCTCTAATATCATTAATCATGTCTTTAGATACATTCATTTAATTATAAAAAATACTATCTTTGGACGAGAGGACAAGAAAGGAATAGTAAGACTTACTGATTTATATTGTCTATGGGCAATGGTTGAAAATATTTCAATAAATTCTGATTATTTCTTCCTTAAGCATTTAGTGAAATTAGGGAAGGCAGAATCTACCACGCCTATTATCTTAGGTGGGTTGCTAACTCAAATGGCGCTAGTGCTAGGATGTGATCTAGATGGATTAGAGATGGTTGAGGAAACTTATGGATTGGATTTGAATTCATGTTTAGTAATACGGATGTTAAGGCGTGAGGAACATGGATATAACCTCTTTGTCAAAAATAATTTTCCTTTGCGATTACCAAATCCTGATTTAACTACTGTTCATATTAAGGAGAATTGGCGTTTAACCCTGGCAAATCAACATTCTAGAGCCCTATCAAATAAAGTTACAAGAGATGTTCATCCAATTAATCGTGACATTCTTAAATTTAACTTTCATGAGCTTCATTCTATTTTAGATAACATTCATAATGATTTGGATTTAACTAATAAATTACTTATGAAGGAAGATTACATGAAGGATGAACAATTTAAGAAACTGCAAGAGTGTTTCAAAAGTGAAAAAGAGTTATGTATCAAAATTTCTGAATTAATGAACTCTTATAGGGCTCAAATGCAATTTAATGAAGATTTCCGAGGCTTTATGAGATATTTGCAAGATGACTTAGACAAATTGTTTGAATATCATAAATTTTTTAGGGATGAGATATGATGGTTCATTGATCTTTTTCCCTTTCCCCTTCCCGAATTCCCTGAACTCCCTCCCCTACCACCATATTGATTTCATCGAGACGTTGAAAAGTGTAAGTTTGGGGGGTGTATTCAACCTGAAATTTCTGCATTTTTTTTCTTTTTTCTTTGCTTGCATTTAGTTTCTTTTTACTTATGTCTTGCATTTAGTTTTTCTTTGTTTTGCTTGCTTGGCTTGTTTTTTACTGTCACTTGATTGTTTTTTTTTTTAAACATGTGACATATTGAGAACATCATTCCTCACTTCTGTTGACTTGCCTAAGAGCAAAATTGTTTGCACGTTTATATCTTGATTCATGATGTTTTGGATATAATGCTAGTATGTTTAGTGAACCTCTTTTCTCTATCATAAGTAGCATGATATGAGCTAAGTATTGTACGGAAACAAATTCAAGTTTTGGCTTAACCTTAAGGATTCTATTATCACTTTACTTGAGCTTGAATAGTTGATATCATTGGAATAGTCATGATTCATCCTATTTGTTTAGTACTTAGTTCCCATGCTGATTTCTCAAACTACATCTTGGTTACTGGATGATGCTCGAGTCATGTAAGCTCATTTGGAAAAATTAAAATATCCCAACATTTGCACTTATATGATTTGTGTTATTTGTGTTCAAGTGTTGCATCTTGCAATCACTAAATAAATAAAAAAATTATGAATAAGGGATATAAAAAATAGTTATCATGAGTGAAAACAACCAAATTACCCCTTTGAGACCAAGTTAGGTTACTGGGAAAATGACTTCTATGTTTCTCTTGATATCGAGCACGCCTTTGAGACCTTGGTTGATTGAGAAATATGAACCAAGTGTGTGCCAAGTAAGTACCTATCATCGGGAACAATAGGAACCTGATTGGATGACGACTTAACAAGGACAACAATTGAAACTTGAAAAGTTTGCATCACTTATTGCACTGTGCACAAGAAACTTATGTTTAGGCCATACTTGAGTTATTTCCACAATCATGCTTATCAAAGAAACTTGTAGATAGAGTTAGGAAAGTGCACTAGGGATTATGATGCATTATAAAACACATGAGTTTAGATTGCGCCATTTTGCTTTAGGACAAGCAAAAGTTTAAGTCTGTGTGTGTGATGTGCGTAGATTATATACACTTGTTTAGCATTTTTTAACGCACATTAACATATTTTAAGCATGCTTTGTCTATGCACTTTTATACTCTTTGCCTTACTTTCAGCATAAATACTATTCTTTATTTAGAGATCTACTCTTGTGTATTTTCTGTCTTCAAGAGTCGAATTTGGAAAAGAAATGATGTTCGTGGTTGATCCAGCCAACAAGCAAAGGAAGACAACACTGGCCATGTGAGCCACACGGTCATGCCAAAGGAGTAGGGAGGAAAATGACCTTGGTCGTGTGGAGTAGGCAGGTCATGTAGCTTTAGCAGAGGAAGAGCTTGACATGGCTGTGTGGATCCGCACGCCCATGTCATCCCAGTAGCATGAGGTCATGTAGATCTACACGGCCCAAGCAACATCTCCAAATGGCCATGTAACATTTCCAGAGAAGAGGCAAGCCTAGTCCATGTGTGCCACATGGTCGTGCAAGGTATCCAGAGGCCAGGACTTGCTAGGTCGTGTGTCACACACGTTCGTGTGAGCCAGCCAATGTCAGAGTAATGCACGACCGTGTGAAGGAACACAACCGTGTGACCTTGGCCGAGAGCAAAGTAGTTGGGGTCATGTGTGCCACATGGTCATGGCACGGGTCGTGTGGTGCACGTGCCCTACTCTATATAAAGGGGGTTTGCCCCCTTTCAAAGGGAGGAGGCTCTCCCTTTTGGGGAGATCAAGTTTGGGGCCAACCTTCACCTTCTATAGCCTTGATCCAGCATTCCAAAGCCATTTTCATCTCTGATTCAACTCCATAAGCTAGGGATTGGTTCCGAAGATCACTCCTCATCACTAGATAAGCATTTCTAATCTCTTCTCTTGATTGAGATTGAAATGTTTGTGATCTCTTTGTCTTCGGATCTCTATATTTATATTATAGAGTAGATTCATTGTTCTAGGACTAAGAGAGTATTTGTGGTGTGATTTGATGTAAGAATCTCATGGATATGCCAATTTCCTATCTCAATGATGTTGTTATGTTTTGTATCTATTTGATCTTGTGTGGATTGTTGTGTTTGGATTTAATTACCATGCTCGATTGGATGTTTGTGATACTTGTGGATCTTGTAGAGGGATTCCCTAGATCGTATGACCGAGGGCGCTAGTGACAAGATGCCTTGCTAATGGACATCTAGGGGATCACCTTGAAAGGTGAAGCTAGTCTCTACAAGGAGGTGGAATAGTTGAGTGCATTTATCCCCTATGCCTTTATGTGGATTGAATGGTGATGTGTTTCTATGTCATATGACCAAGGGGCGTTGGTGACAGGCTGCCCCACTAACGGACTTTATAGGGATCATGATTATTAAATTACTAGAGGTATAGATAAAAGTTTCTTGCCGGTTGACTTCTGCAGGAGCATACCGGCAACTTCCTGCAAATGCATGGAAATTGAGGATAAGAATTGGTAGATCACCTTACATTGATAAATATCACAATGAAACCGAACTCCTAGAACTCTCAAAAAACCCAAGTTCTTACATTTGCTTTTCTATTTCTATTTCTAGTTGCTACTTAGTATATTCGCTTCCTTTGTTGATTGTTTAGCTAATTCATTATGAGACATCTCTAGTGCTTATAACCAGTCCCTATAGATTCGGTATCTTTTTTTATTACTGACGACGAAATCGTACATTTATGGTTGCATAACAATTAGTCCCTCCCTATGCATGGACAGGATTTTATTAGAATATGATCAGAAGAGTTCAGTTGAATATCAAAGAAGATTGAATCCCAATATGAAGGAAGTGGTCAGAAATGAAGTGCTTAAACTACTTGATGCAGGAATCATTTATCTCATTTTTGATAGTCAATGGGTAAGCCCAGTACATGTAGTTCCAAAGAAAGGAGAGATAATAGTGGTGAAAAATAACAATAATGAGCTAATCCCTAAGAGAACAGCCACAAGATGGCGCATGTGTATTGATTATCAAAAATTGAACAAGGAAATTAGAAAAGACCACTTCCTGCTTCCCTTCATTGATCAAATGCTTGAGAGACTTGCCAATCACAAGTATTTTTACTATTGGATGGATATTCAAGATTCTTTTAAATCTCTATTCGCCCAAATGATCAGGAAAAAACTATATTCATGTGTCCATACGGAACATTTGCCTATAGATGAATGTCATTTGGATATGCAATGCCCCTGCAACCTTTCAGAGATGTATGATGGTGATATTCTCATATTTGATAGAAAATATTATGGAAGTATTCATGGATGATTTCTTAGTTTATGGCACCGACTTTGATTCTTTCTTATCAAACCTTTCTAAGGTCTTGCAAAGATGTTACAGGAAGGAATTGTTCTGGGGCATATGGTATCAGAAACTAATCTAGCTATCAACTGGGAAAGTGTCATTTTATGGTACAGGAAGGAATTGTTCTGGGGCATATGGTATCAGAAAGGGGAATTGAGGTAGACAAAGAAAAGTTAGAAGACATCAAAAAATTTCACCAGTTAATGTAAAAGGGATCAAGAGTTTTTTAGGACATACCGGATTCTATCGACTATTTATAAAAGATTTCTCAAAATCTCTAAGCCCTTGACTAATTTGTTATTAAAGGATGTTGAGTTCTGCTTTGATTAGAAGTGCTTTAAGGCATTTGAAAAGATTAAGAAAGCATTAATATCAGCTCCCATAATGCAAGTTCCATATTGGAGTCTTCCTTTTGAAATAATATGTGATGCGAGTGATTTTGCTGTTGGGGCAGTGTTGGGACAGTGAAAAGATCATAAATTACATGCCATTGACTATGCAAGTAAGACTCTAGATGATGCTTAGATTAATTATTCAATTATAGAAAAGGAATTATTAGCAATGGTCTTTACATTTGATAAATTTAGATTGTATTTAGTGGAAGCAAAGGTAATAGTGTATACCGATCATGTCGTTGTTCGATACTCGCTAAATAAAAAGGATGTTAAACCACGCTTAATCAGATGGATTTTGCTTCTCCAAGAATTTAATTTAGAAATTCATGATAAGAAAGGGGCAAAAAATGTTGTAGTAGATCACTTGTCAAGAATACATCAGAATAGTGAAGAAAAGTTTGGAGATGATTTACCTATCAATGATTGTTTTCCAAACGAACAGCTCTTAGCCATTTCTAATGTTAAGATACCTTGGTATGCAGATATAGTAAATTACCTTGTTAATGGAATTCTTCCCCCGAACATTACACTGCAATAAAAGAAGAAATTTTTTATAGATGTTAAGTATTATATATGGGATGAACCACTACTGTATAAGCAATGCAACCATATGATTTTTCAAAGATACGTACCTAAGGAAGAGATTAAAGATGCCCTTAATCATGGTCATTCATCATCATATGGAGGGCACTCAGGTATTTCTAAAACAGCAACTAAAATTTTGCAAGCAGAATTTTATTGCCCAACTCTATTCAATGATGTAAAGGAGTATGTTTAATCATGTGATAGGTGTCAAAGAATGGGGAACATCACAAAATGACATGAAATGCCATTGAATTACATGCTGGAAATTGAACTATTTGATGTATGGGGGATTGATTTTATGGGAGCATTTCTGTCATCATGTGGAAACAATTATATTTTGGTTATAGTTGATTATGTGTCAAAATGGGTAAAAGTCGTGGCTTCACCTAAATGTGATTCCAAAATAGTTATCAAGATATTCAAGAAAGTTATCTTCCTCAGATTTGGAGTTTCCAGAATCGTCATTGGTGATGGGGGCTCTCATTTATTGAAAAATAGCTTGAAATATTGCTCAAGAAATACAGGGTAAGTCATAAAATTGTAACTCCTTATCACCCACAAACTAGTGGGCAAGAGGAAATTCAAATAGAGAGATCAAGACTATACTAGAAAAGACGGTATCCACTTCAAGAATGGATTGGTCTCTCAAGCTAGATGATGCCCTTTGGGCATATCAAATTGCTTACAAAATCCCAATTGGAATGACCCCCTTTAGAATAGTTTATGGGAAATATTGCCATCTCCCAGTCGAGCTTGAGCATAAAGCATATTGGGTAATTAAATAGATCAATTTTGATTTGAAAGAGATAGTAGAGAAGAGAAATCTTCAACTTAATGAACTTGATGAGCTTAGGATGGATGCTTATGAGCATGCTAAGTCCTATAAGAAATGAACCAAAAGGTGACATGACAGACACATCAGAGAAAGAGAATTTTAAGAGGGAGATTTAGTCTTACTATTCAATTCAAAATTGAAATGGTTTCCAGGGAAATTGAAGTCAAGATGGTCTGGACCTTTCAGAGTTCAAAAGGTTTATCCATATAAAGCTATAGATATTTGGAAGCAAGAAACTGGAACCTTTAAAGTCAATGGACAGAGGCTCAAAAGATATTTCTTAGGAATGTCAGAGGAGGAAATTGAGGTCTTGAATTTTATTGAACCATATCCTCCAGGTTGAGCCATGTCAAAGGTCGAGCTTAAGACATTAAATAAGTGCTCCTTGGGAGACACCCCAAGAGTTTTCTTCTTGTACTTTGTGTCTTTATTTTCTATTTTGTGGAGCTTAATACTTCTATCTTTTTACTTTTCAGGTTATTGCTTCATTATTGGCCCTGGACATATAAAAGGGCATGGCTTGAATAAGTTCTTGTGCCCGTGCCATTCGGCATGGGCACAAAGCAATAAGGGAGCTGCCCATGTCAAAAGACACGACCACTAAATAAGAGCAGAGCCATTTTGGCTTTGCCCGTGTCAAAAGACACGGGTCGTGCCAAAGCACATGGATGGGATATAAATCCCAGCCGTGGTCGTGCCCTAGGACACAACACCATGCACACTCCCCTTTCTCTCAAGTTTTCTTTTCTCCTCTCCTCTCTAACTCCCATTCTTCTTCTTCATTCTCCATTTTTCCTCAGATTGGACAATATCTCTTCAAAATCATGTATCATCGACACAACAAAGAACTTGAGGCCTCTTCGAGCAAGAGCAAGGAAACGATTGTTATCAATGAAGAACCTAATCCACACTACAAAGGTATATTAGACAACTTTGGTATTACCTTTTTGAATACCCTTCAACAATTGTGTTTTAATGCCTTAGTGAAGCGTTCAATTGTAAGCACAAGGTATTTAGATTGCAAAACTTTAGAAACTCTTGGTTTTGATAAAGATGTCAACGAACTTTTTAATAATATAGGGTGGAGTGGACTCATGAATATGCATTACCCTTCTTACCCTAGATCAGTCCTTGAAATTCGAAGTTCAATTAGCTTTCAAGATGTTTATGGGGAAGGAAAATTTTCATTTTGATTATTTAATGTTTCTTACAAATGGACTTTGAAAGATTTTAATACTTGTTTTGATCTCCCTTATGGAGGTACATGCTTAATACTAGACAATTTTTGGGCTAGAGATTTTTAGGATTTAATTGGTAATAAATCTAGATTTGGTATGTTTTTCCCTAAGTAGATTGACATAGTTAACCCAATTTTTAGATACATTCAATTAATAATGAGAAATACTATTTTTGGGCGGAGTGATAGTAGGGGTAATGTTAGACATAATGAGTTATTTTTCTTATAGGCTATGATTGAAAATCTTCCAGTTGATTCAGGATTTTTCTTCATTAAACATCTTGTTAAAATTGGAAGATCCTCTTTTACTAATCCACTTGTCTTCGGAGGATTGCTTACGCATATTGCAATAGTTTTGGGGTATGATTTAAAAGGTTTAGAAATTGGTGAAAATAACATCCGAAATTGACTTAGATTGTTGTGTGGCCAAACATGTCACGCCCCGGGAGAGTTAATAACATGTATTTTGTGCATTATTTTGGCTCTTATTACTTAGCATTTTTATCTTCTCACATGTTAATTTTGTGTTTATATTACATTTTGTGAGTTGAATATATTTTGGCCTTATTGTAAATTTTCTACGAATTATGGAATTTAATTTTATATTTTATGTGATTTTGTAGGAAATTCAAAGAGCCATGGATTAGGGTTGAGCCAGATCGAATTTGGTTTAATTTGGAGGTCAAATGGAGGAGATCAAGTTGAATTAATATGGACCGTTCATAGAGAACTTCCTCATCCAAAGAAGTCAAGCTCCAATTCAAAATCCAACCCAATTCTTAAGCCCACTCTTAAAGCTCAATTCCAAAAGCCCAATTTCATACTCTTAATGAATCAGATCTAAGCTCTAATGGATACCCTTTCCTTAACCCAAACCCGATCCGTTAAGAAACCCTCTCCTTTTCATCCTCACGTGCACGGCACAGTGTTCTATCCCTTGCTGTTCACGTTTCTTCCTCACGGGCTAGGGCTCGCGATTTTCTTCCCCACCACAGCACCTTCTTCTTCCTTCCTTTTCTCCGGCCGGCGACTTCTTTCCTTTACTGTCGCTGGCCAGCCATCCACAGCCCACACTTCCTCTTCTCAAATTCCAGCAGCAAGAGGAGGCAACATTCTGGGCAGGGAGCAGCGAACTTCGGCGATGATTCTGGTCATCCACCTCACCGGAGGGGTTCTCCGATGAGATCCTTCACCTTCCGACTTCTCTTTCTTTCTAGGGTTCGGACGGGCAGAGGAAGAAGAAGGCGGCAGAGCATAGGGAGGTCCGGCAGTCCATCACAGTCCAGCCAACTTCCAGCGAAGGGGTTCTTCGTTGGAAGATTTCATTCATCTACGTCGTCGTTGAAGCTAACAGCAACCAGTAGTGAGCTACTGTCCACCGGTTTTGGAGTTTTGGAGCCGGGTCTTCGTGTGACTACAAGGATAGTTGTTGGTAATCGGAAGCGGATGTGTGAATTGTGGTTGGATAGTTTAGTTTTCTTAGTTTAATTCTGTTCATTGCTTATGTTTGCTTTTGTTGATGTTTTGTTGTTGAATGCTTGTATTGAACGTTATTTCCATGTTTGAATTGCACGTACTTTGCTTAATTAGATTTATACACGCAACGTGTTCGATCAATTGCTTCAACCATTAGTTAGGTTTATTTTGATGCATTTTAATTTGGTTAATTCTTATTTTATTTTGTTCGCTCAATTTTATTAAGTTCTAGTTTTGACTGAATGCAATTAGGATAGATTAGTTTAGGTTTCGTGACATGCTAGTTTTGTTATGCTTTACTTCATGTTGTTTTTATTTTATGCAATTGTAGTTAGGTTAGACTTAGTTTAATTACTTGCATTGTCTTTCATTTATTAGATTAGGTTTCATTTAATGTTTTGTCATTTCGTTCCTTAGTTTAATTGTGTTGATAGTTAATCCATAGCGTAGTGTGACAATGCATTGTGGATTAATTATTCGCACCTAGTTAGATTTCATTTCAGCATTAGATTAGTTTCTTACTTGCTTTGCTTTTTATTTGTTAAATTTAGAATCAAATCCCAAACCCCCATTTCCATATTGAAAACTCCAAAATAGAAATAACATACGATCATGAGTTTACCATCCTATCATTATTTTCGTTGGTGGATGACCCGAGTCATTCCTATGCTACATTAGCATAGGAGGGGTTTGGTACTTCATTATTTGATGCCCAATTCATGACAAAATTGGGCGATAATCAAATTGGCGCCGTTGCCGGTGATAAGTAGCGGTGTTTGGTAATCTTAGGATTATTTTTCTATTTTCTCTCTTGTCTATTTTCTTCTGTGGTTGTAAAAATTCAAAAATATTGTTAGGGGCTTATTAATTATTTCCTCTCTTGTATGCATGCATGCTATCTTGTATATTTTCCCGTGTCTTTTGATGATATTTGCATGAGTGTTTCAGATAAGACCAGGAGATCTCTTGTGTGCTATCAGTAGTTCCAGAATTTCAATGTGATTAGAACCTCAGACTTGATAAGTAAAATGGAGAACACTGAAAAGACTCTCAGAGAGCTTTGGGTACCAGATTTGTCAGTTGATTCATTCTGCATTCATTATTCTGATTTAGAGGCAGACTTCGAGTTATGGAAAATTGTTCATCTATTACCGAAGTTTCATGGACTATCTGGTGAGGATCCTAACAGACATCTGCATGATTTGGAGATGGTTTGTTCTTCATGGAACCCACTTGGCATATCAGAAGAAGATGTTAGACTTAGAGCATTTCCATTTTCAATAGCAGATTCAGCAAAAGATTGGTTGTATTGTCTCCCACCTAACTCTATCACCAGCTGGATCGAGATGAAGAAATTATTTCTGGCGAGGTTCTTTCCTGCTTCTAGGATTGCGGCTATTCAGAGGAGTATTTGCGGAATCCAACAATTCATAGGAGAACCATTTCAAGATTCTTGGGATAGATTTAAAAGACTTATTACTAGTTGCCCTCAGCACCAGATAAACGATCAACTACTGATTATATACTTCTATGAGGGATTGCTTCCCATGGATAGAAGTATGGTTGATGCAGCTAGTGGAGGGGCTTTAGTTAATAAGACATCTACTTAGGCCAGAGAACTTATTGAAATCATGACTTCAAATTATCAGCAATATGGGACTAAACCGATGATTACTAAAGATGTTCATTCCTTTGCCAGTGTATTCCCGACCAGGATCCCGTATCAACAGCCTGATCCTCAGTATTATCAGACTCACAGGTATAATTTATTTTCAGGATTCAGGTATGGGAACACACAACAAGGGAATTCTAAGTGGTCCCAACATTATCAGCCTTACTTTCAGCACCATCAACCTGAGCAGGATTTTATGGAGCAGTCACAACAATTTTGTCAACATCAAGAAACTCAATTCAAGCCAAGAACACATTCATCGACACAGATACAGTTGCATTCAGATCAACCTATTGCGTCAATTCCTGAGGAGATGAATTATAGAGTTTGTGATATTCCTGACTTTTATTTTGCTACTCTACATGACTCTTCTAGTTTTTTATATCATGATGTTGTAGTTGATTCTGATATTATTGTTGTTGATGATATTGTTGTTCCAAATAGTCTTGATGTTGCAGGTGTTATTGATGATGATGGATGGTAGGGGAGACCCAAGAATCGCTTCCTTCGATTATTCTACCACCAGTTGAGTCTATTGTGATTGTACTTAGTGACGATGGAAGTGTAGGGGAAACTCAAGAATCACTTCCATTTATTGTACCTGATCTAGAGTCAGATCTTTTACCTGATCAAGATAATATCGCATTCACTGTTTTAGACCCTCCAGGCACCTTTCAGGATGGTAAGGATAATATTTCTTCTGAATCTTTAGGGAATTCCATGGAGGTAATTAAGTTTGATTGTATTGAATGTGACACATCTTTTGATTCATGCTCTGTTACTTTTGATATTATTTCTTGTACATCTTACTCAGCATGTGTGCAGGAATTGCATCCTCTTTTTAGTGCACAGGATTTCTTCAGATATTTCATTGGCAGTCAGTCATGCAAGGATGCATTCTATCACTTGAAGAAAGCCCTACCATTTTATGCAATAATGAAGCTTCTGGAGTGGACACTCCAACTGAACCGTCTTCGGCCACCGGAGAATAGTTTTAAGGAGACGAAGGTGGAGGGAGCATTCTTCACTTCACCTACAACCATTCCACTTCCAGATTGACTTTTGGAACTGAGTCGACTCCGACCACCATAATTTTAGGGGAATCTGTTTCATCTTACTTTTTCTTTTTCTTTTTGCTTGTATATATGTCTTTACTTTCTTTGCTTTGTTTGCGTTATTTTCTTTTGCTTAGTTGTTCACTTTTAGTTTGTCTTGTTGGATTTTCGTAATAAATTCCCTATGCATTCTTTTTATCATCTTAGAAATTGTGAAAGTTAGTTAAATTTGATTGTCGAATTTGATGATTTATTGTCATGATTGGATTCTTGGATTGCATGTGGTTACAACTTGATGATGGATTCTATGTTGGTAAATTGAGATGATAATTTTTTATATACCTAGTTAGGATATTTTTTAGCCTATTATTCCTATTGATGTGTGATGAACTTGTGGTTAATGCTACTCTAGAACTTACTTAATTCTTTCGAGACCACATTATCATAGGTTTGCATGATTTTTATGAAGGCTATCTCACTTTCTTCTATTCATTCCTTTTGTTATCACACTTTTCTTGAATAATCCCCTATTTTTGGACATTTCATTCTTTTTTTTCTCTTCCATTCATTTCCTCTATTACCTTCTCATGGATGTAGACATTTTGGATGTTACATGATGAGTGTTTTGCCCGAGACGGACAAAAATTTAAGTGTGGGGGGAGAGAAATAGCTTAGTGGAATTTGGGAGAAGCATAGGTGAACCATGCTTGATCACCATAGGTAAGTCATGCTATTTATCTTTTTATTTGAGCTATTGATGATGTTGTATAGTGATGCACAGCATGTTGAAAAAAAAAAGTGAAAAAAAAGAAAAAATCAGAAATGAAAAAAAACAAAAAAAGAAAAAAATAGTAAAGAAAAAAAATAGAAAAGAAAAAAAAAAGAGAAAAATAAAGTTTTGACATGTTGTGCTATTTTATATTCCTTTGTGATAGAATTTTTAGAAGAGACAATCTTTATTGTAGCAACATTTAGATTTTATTATCTATCATGATGGTATTTTATTGAAAAGCTATAGTAGAGGTTGTCTACATATTTATTGGATTTATGAAAAATTTTGACTTGTGATATTTTGTATTCGTTTGTGGTAGAATTTTTGTGAGTGACAATCTTTATTGTAGCAACATTTGGATTTTATTGTATATCATGAGTCAATTTTTATTGAAATTCTAGAGTAGAGGTTGTTCACATTTTTTGAGTTGTGAAAAGCTAGCTTGGGAGTTTGGATGTACTGCTTTTTGAGTATTGTTTTCTTGTACTCATCTATGTAACGTTCCATTATATCCATGTCTTTCATCATTACCTTACTTAATCTTTCTTATTGTCTTTTCTTATCCTATCATTTGCTTTGATTCATGTTTCCCTTATATTTCAAATAATGCCTTCATTATTTTATTGTGCACTCTTATGTATGTAGTGGTGGAGATTAGAAGCAAAGCAAACATATGGTAGTGCATGAATCCATGAGTAGCTTGAGTGAGCTCCATATTGCATATATATGAGAGGAGAGCCACAATCAATTTCCTTGTGAGGTCATTTTGTTATCATTCTCATTTTATCCATTATGGATTGAAGTTATCATGCTTGTTAATTAGTGTATGAATTGAATCCATGAATGCTTTGGTCATTTGAATTGGACAATCCTAGATAACTCTCTTCTCACTATTTTCTATGTATGATTGAGAATTGCTAGGGGAATACACATTAGTTATTTTCTTCTTTTGTTGATTTGCTCGAGACGAGCAAGAATAAGTGTGGGGGAGTTGATAACATGTATTTTTGTGCATTATTTTGGCTCTTATTACTTAGCATTTTTATCTTCTCACATGTTAATTTTGTGTTTATATTACATTTTGTGAGTTGAATATATTTTGGACTTAATTATAAATTTTCTATGAATTATGGAATTTAATTTTATATTTTATGTGATTGTGTAGGAAATTCAAAGAGTCATGGATTAGGGTCGAGTCGGATCGAATTTGGTTTGATTTGGAGGTCAAATGGAGAAGATCAAGCTGAATTAATATGGACCATTCATAGAGATCTTCCTCATCCAAAGAAGTCAATCTCCAATTCAAAACCCAACCCAATTCTTAAGCCCACTCTTAAAGCTTAATTCCAAAAGCCCAATTTCATACTCTTAATGAATCAGATCTAAGCTCTAATGGATACCCTTTCCTTAACCCAAACCCGATCTGTTAAGAAACCCTCTCCTTTTCATCCTCACGCGCATGGCACAATGTTGTATCCCCTGCTGTTCGCGTTTCTTCTTCACAGGCTAGGGCTCGCGATTTTCTTCCCCACCACAGCACCTTCTTCTTCCTTCCTTTTCTCAGGCCAGCGGCTTCTTTCCTTTATTGTCGTCGGTCGGCCATCCACAGCCCACACTTCTTCTCAGATTCCAGCAGCGAACGACGACAACATTCTGGGCAGGGAGCAGCGAACTTCGACGACTATTCCGGTCATCCACCTCACCGGAGGGGTTCTTCGGTGAGATCCTTCACCTTCTGACTTCTCTATCTTTCTGGGGTTCGGACGGGCAGAGGAAGAAGAAGGCGGTAGAGCATAGGGAGGTCCGGTAGTCCATCACAGTCCAGCCAACTTCCAGCAAAGGGGTTCTTCATTGGAAGATTGCATTCATCTACATCGTCGTTGAAGCTAGCAACAACCGGCAGTGAGCTACTGTCCACCGGTTTTGGGGGTTCTGGAGCCGAGTTTTCGTGTGACGACGAGGATAGTTGTTGGTAATCGGAAGCGGATGTGTGAATTGTGGTTGGATTAGTTTAGTTTTCTTAGTTTAATTCTGTTCATTGATTATGTTTGCTTTTGTTGTTTTGTGGTTGAATGCTTGTATTGAACGTTATTTCCAAGTTTGAATTGTACGTACTTTGCTTAATTAGATTTATGCGCACAACGTGTTCGATCAATTGCTTCAACCATTAGTTAGGTTTATTTTGATGCATTTTAATTTGGTTAATTCTTATTTTGTTTTGTTCCACTACAAGAAAACAGGGTATCATAAACAGAATTTTAAAACGGAACAACAATCCGTTTTAAATTTTAATAAATTATAAACAGATTTGCTACGGAAATACTATTTCGTTTAACTTAAAAATAATATAGAAAAAAAAAATTTAAAACGGATTTAAAAAAAATTAGAAACAAAATTTATAAATTAATTTTTATAAACAAATAAAAATACTAATTAGCAAACAAATTTGATACGAAACTATTTTTGGTTTGTAAATCTATTTAAAGTTCTTTTAAACAGAAAATAAATCTATTTATAAAGTATATAATATGAGAAATAAATTATTAAGTAATTATAAATATATTTTATTTTAAATAATAAAAAAGCCTAACCCCTATTTGAGCATTTCTCTCCCAAATCCCGCACTCGTGTTTTCTTCTTCGTCGGCGCACACGACAATTTCTTCTCTGGCTGCACGCACGCAATTTCTCCTCCGGCTTGCACGCGATCTTCTTCTCCGGTCCCAAATCAAGAATGGCTTTAAGACAGGCATGGCTCTGACTTAAGGGGCAAGCGATCTTCTTCTCTGGCTCCAAATCACGCACGACTCTAAGGCGCGCAACCCTCCGGCTTAAGGTGCACGCGATCTTCTTCTCCGGCGTTCTTTCCATGATCCACCGAACAAGCTTAAGCTCAGGTATATCATTTGCTTCTTTTCCAGCCTTCTTCTCTGTTTTAGAACGTGCAACACCAGTTGTGTCCTACTCATGCGATCGAGGTCATTCGTGTGACCTAATCGCGCGGTGGCTGTTGCACACGACGCTAGTCGCTTGCACGACCTAATTGGTTGCTACCTTGCCACTACCGCAGCCACCACATTGGTTGCCTTGATCGTCTTGGTTGTTGCCTTTCCCCTTCCGTGGCTTTGGTCATGTTTTTTTTATTTATTGTGTTATTAATAAAATTGTTTTTTCAACAAGATATTATTATAGCAATGTTTTAATATTGTTGTTTTCTTGCTGTGCATACAAGTTGTCATCCAATTGAAGCAGTAACAAAACTTGATTTTTTTATGTTCATGTTTAGCTTAATTACTACCCAATTAGTCTTAATATAATATGTGCTTTTAGAGAATGATTAGCTCTAGCTTATTTTGTTTTTAAAAATTGTTTGTATATTTTTTAAAAATGTAGGAAATGTCTACAAATCGTAATTGGATGTGGCATCAAAAAGATGATAAAGGTTATCTTCATCATCAGTTTATTGAAGGAGTCAAAGGATTTTTGGAGTTTGCCTATGAACATCCGATATGTGTTAGTGATAACAAAATAAGATGTCCATGCAGCAAGTGTCATAATAGAAAATTTTTAAATAAAAATGATGTACGTTATCACCTTGCCAAACATGAATTCACTCGTGGCTACGAGCAATGGTATGCACATGGTGAACCATTAAAGAAAACTAATGATTGTGAAAGAGTTCATAATAACGAAGAAGGGTCTCGTTATAGAAATATCGTGATTGATGGCGTGGATCAAAGTTTCGATTGGATTATAATAAGTAATGAACAACCACCGAATTCTGAAGCACAGAAGTTCTTTGATTTGTTAAAGGATGCAAATGAGTCATTATGGAATGGGTGCAAAAATCACACTAAACTCTCAGCAATGACGTAGTTGTTAAATCTTAAGTTTGAGTACAATCTACCAGAGGCATGCTATGATAGACTAATGTCAATAATAAAAAGCATGTTACCAGGGCATCCATTCATTTGGCTAAGAAAGCAGCATTATCATCTGCACAAGAAGATTTAGGAAGAAAACCAGACATATTAGATATGATAGGTAGAAGACCTGATTGGATGGAAGCTAATATATGGAATGACTTGGTTAAAATTCATTAGAATAAAGAAGATCACAAGATCAAATGTGAAATTGCACGGAAGAATAAAATGACAGCGAAGGATGGGTCTACTACCAAACATACTGGGGGTTCAATTTCTTTTGGAGCACACTGTGAGAGAATTGTAAACCTCCTTTTCTAACATGTTTATTCCAATAATTTACACATTCGATAAATTTATTATATATTTGACATTTAGATATAAATTCAATGTATCTCATTTTTTTTATTTTATATTTACATGTATTATGTATGATTGTAGAAAAAAGATTTGGGACGAGATGTGGATGAATTTGAGGTTTTTGAACGAATGCATAAAAGAAAGCAAGGCACTGGAGAGTTTGTGGATAACAAATCGGCTCGAGTTAGTGTAAGCCAACATAATTAATTATTCATTAATTTTCTATTAGCTTATATTAATTCTTACTTGTTGGTTTTTATATTTGTTAAACTAATATAAGCTCTTGTAATATGGACAGGAATAATATAAAGAGAGACAAAATGTTGATGATCAGTCTACTCGACCTTCATTCTGTTGGATCGAGAAGCGCTAGAGGGGGGTGAATAGCACTCGTGGCTATTTTGTACGTATCGGAATCGAAAACAGCGTTAGAGTAATTAAAGCAGCGGAATTAAAAACAAACAAACACAAACAGAAGGACACAGAGATTTACTTCGTTCGGAGCCTGTGACGACTCCTACTCGAAGGCCCGCGATCCTTGATCGCTTCCGGTGGGCAACAACTATAAGATCGTTAAAAGATTACAATTATGAGTACAATTAAAAGCTATAAGTATTATACCGACAACAAGAAATGCTAAATCTGAAGCTTCGGGTCGTCGGGCACTTGTAGCAGCACTTCGGAGTGTCTTTTGGAGTAGCACGTTGATGAGAGATCACTTGATATTCGTTGTTCTGAAGTGTTGGTCGAAACCCCCTTATAAAGGGTGTTCAAGGCGCCTTGAAGGCTGTTCAAGGCGCCTCCATGATGCCTGGTCTTCCGCGTGGATCAAATCTAATCTGGTCGAACTTCATCCATTCAAGGCACCTTAAACCTCACTCAAGGCGCCTTCCAAAGCGCCTTCTACCTTCTTCAAGGCGCCTCCAATGGTGCTTCGTAGTCAGCTCATCCTTTGCACCCGAGGCGCCTCCAAGCTCCATGGAGGCGCCTCGGACACTGTTCATCCGAGGGAAAACTACCTTATTTTGTACCTGCAAGACTTGTTAGTCCCAAACAATATCCTGCAACACAAAATTAGCACAAAATAACAGTATGAATAATAAAAGAATGTTTATGATAGTCTCCGGACTGCCCGGGTCTGACTTCGGATTTCCAATCGGAAACCCTAGGTCGACCCAACGCCTACTGTTCCCTCTACGGGGAACGCGTCCTCACCTACTCCACTCAGGAGATTTACCTGTTGCCAGTGCGATCCTCCAGATCGACTGGACTTTTGCTCAGCACTCGATACTTCCGGACTTTCTGCTGGACATCCGCTTCCCGGCTAGTCCAGACTTTCACCTGGTTCGCGACACCAGGACTTTTCACCTAGGGTTACCACCCCCTAGGACTTTTGCCTGAAGCCATCGACCTGCCAAGACTTTCCGCATAGGGTTACCACCCCCTATGACCTAGGGTTACCACCCCCTAGGGTTTTCCTCTACCTAGGGTTACTACCCCCTAGGACCTAGGGTTACTACTCCCTAGGACCTAGGGTTACCACCCCCTAGGGTTTTCCATTTGCCTAACCGCAGCTAGGACTTATGCCTAAGTACCACTTAGGACTTTCCTGCAAAATTGTTCAACATATTAGAAACCAAAACACCTTAACTTTGAACCCTTTGACATAATCAAAACATAGGTTCGATCGTCGGATGCTTCTTGCACCAACAATCTCCCCCTTTTTGATTATGGAAATACAGTTCAAAGTTAAGTAAAAAATAAGACAGTAAGTACAGAAACTTAAACATGAGCATAAAAAAAACTTTATGCTTTCCCTTTGATTATGTTTAAGTTTACTCTTTACTTAACTTTTCTCTCTCCCCCTTTGACATAAATCAAAAAGAAACCTAGGAAAAGAGAAAAATAGTCTATGTAACTTTTCTCTCTCCCCCTTTGCTCTATGAATCACTTAGCTAAGCCTTTTGCAAACATTGAATTTTGAAAATATAGCTTAAGTGAAAAAGGGACTTAGCTTAATTTTGAATAAAATAATACTTATTTTTGAAAAAGAACTTGTTAATTTTTAGGTTGAAGAGAGAGAGTAGCTAAAATTTTAATTTAGGTTATTTATTCAGTTGGTCCTTAAGTCCAAGCATGAGTCAAGTTTAAATAACAATCAAATTATCTAATTGGTGTTGATCAGGTATCAAAGCCCTAAATTTTTGAAGATAAGTAAAAATAGTTTTTAATCTTGAGGTCAAGTCAAAATTTTATTTTAAAGAAAAACTAATTTTAAAACCAACTCAAAATCACTCCCCCTTAATTAATTTCTTAATAAATTCTTTGAGTTCAGGAGTCCAAGCATGAGAGGTAAAAAAAATATTTTCCTATCTTTCCATCTCACTCATTCTAGATTAACAAGCATGTGAACTTGAGATGGAGTTGTCTTTGCAGTTGATATAAAACATAAGTTTTGAATTTCAAATAATTTTGAAATGAAGTTTTAAAAGATTTTTAAAATGATTTTTAAAAGATTTTTCAAATAATTTTGAGATTAAGTTTTGAAGGATTTAAAATGATTTTTTTTTTAAAAAAAAAAAGATTTTTCAAATAATTTTGAAATTAAGTTTTAAAATATTTTTAAACTAATACTTAAAAGATTTTTCAAATAATTTTTAAATTAAATTTTGAAAGATTTTTAAAATGATTTTGAAATATTTTTCAAATAATTTTGAAATGAAGTTTAAAAAGATTTTTAACATGATTTTGAAAGATTTTTAAAATAATTTTGAAATGAAGTTTAAAAATATTTTTAAAATGATTTTCAAAGATTTTTAAAATAATTTTGAAATGAAGTTTAAAAATATTTTAAAAATGATTTTCAAAGATTTTTAAAATAATTTTGAAATGAAGTTTAAAAAGATTTTGAAAGAGTTTTAAAATAATTTTGAAATAAAGTTTAAAAAGATTTTTAGAATGATATTGAAAGATTTTTAAAATAATTTTGAAATGAAGTTTAAAAAGATTTTTAAAATGATTTTGAAAGATTTTTAAAATAATTTTGAAATGAAATTTAAAAAGATTTTTAAAATGATTTTGAAAGATTTTTAAAATAATTTTGAAATGAAGTTTAAAAAGATTTTTAAAATGATTTTGAAATATTTTTCAAATAATTTTGAAATTTAGTTTTGAAAGATTTTTAAAATGATTTTGAAAGATTTTTAAAATAATTTTGAAATGAAGTTTAAAAAGATTTTCAAAATAATTTTGAAATGAAGTTTAAAAATATTTTTAAAATGATTTTGAAAGATTTTTAAAATAATTTTGAAATGAAGTTTAAAAAGGTTTTTAAAATGATTTTGAAAGATTTTGAAAATAAAGATTTAAAATAATTTTGAAATTTAGTTTTGAAAATATTTTAAAATGATTTTGAAATTAATTTTAAAAAGATTTTTAAATAATTTTGAAAATATTTTTAAATAATTTTGAAAATATTTTTAAATAATTTTGAAAGGATTTTTAAATAATTTTGAAAATATTTTTAAATAATTTTGAAATTAATTTTAAAGGGTTTTTAAATAATTTTGAAATTAATTTTGAAAAGACTTTAAAATAATTTTGAAATTAATTTTGAAAATATTTTTAAATAATTTTGAAATTAATTTTGAAAAGATTTTTAAATAATTTTGAAAATATTTTTAAAATGATTTTGAAAAGATTTTAAAATAAGTTTGAAAATATTTTTAAATAATTTTGAAATTAATTTTGAAAGGATTGTTTAAATAATTTTGAAAGGATTTTTTAAATAATTTTGAAATTAATTTTGAAAGGATTTTTAAATAATTTTGAAATTAATTTTGAAAAGATTTTTAAATAATTTTGAAATTAATTTCGAAAATTTTTTTTAAATAATTTTAAAATTAATTTTGAAAAGATTTTTAAATAATTTTGAAATTAATTTTGAAAAGATTTTTAAATAATTTTTAAATTGATTTCGAAAATAATTTTGAAAAGATTTTGAAATTAATTTTGAAAAGATTTTTAAATAATTTTGAAATTAATTTTGAAAGGATTTTTTAAATAATTTTAAAATTAATTTTGAAAATATTTTTAAATAATTTTGAAATTAATTTTGAAAAGATTTTTAAATAATTTTGAAATTAATTTTGAAAAGATTTTTAAATAATTTTGAAATTGATTTTGAAAAGATTTTTAAATAATTTTGAAATTAATTTTGAAAAGATTTTTAAATAATTTCGAAATTGATTTCGAAAATAATTTTGAAATTAATTTTGAAAGGATTTTTTAAATAATTTTGAAAATATTTTAAATAATTTTGAAATTAATTTTGAAAAGATTTTTAAATAATTTTGAAATTGATTTCGAAAATAATTTTAAATAATTTTGAAATTAATTTTGAAAAGATTTTTAAATAATTTTGAAATTAATTTTGAAAAGATTTTTAAATAATTTTGAAAGGATTTTTTAAATAATTTTGAAATTTTTTTAAAATGATTTTGAAAATATTTTAAAATAAGTTTGAAAAGATTTTTAAATAATTTTGAAAAGTTTTTTAAATAAGTTTGAAATTTAGTTTTGAAAAGATTTTAAAATTTATTTTGAAAAGATTTTAAAATGATTTTGAAATTTTTTGAAAATATTGAGTTTAAAATAATTTTGAAAAATAATTATAAAGTTAATTAAATTTGAAAAATAATTTTAGACAATTTAGAATGATTTAGAAACTGAGTTTTTAAATAATTTAGATTTGAAAATAATTCAAGTTAAAATAATTTAATTGTTAATTAACTTGATTTAAGTTAAGTCAATTTTAATAATTTAATTTCCTAGTCATCTCACCCGATCTAAAATTGTCAATCAGGGAACCCTATAATTGTTGTGAGATGAATTGAGGTTCAATTTAAGGGTTTGGTTTAACTTTGTGTTAGATTCAGGTTTAGCTTTGGGTTCAACAAGTAAGCATTCTTTGGATAAGCTTCTGGGCTATGGTGAGTCACAAGGTACTCATTAAAGTAACCATGCCTTCGAGATTTCCCAAATAGTCCTACCCATTGAGCTTAATACTAAACCTTGGTCTAACTAGTTAGGATCCATTTAAGGGTAGTTTCGATCAGTTCCACTTTGCCAAATGCACCAGGTCGAAGCCATATCTTCCAAGACATGCAATGCCCAAGCTTCCCTAACGTACTATCATCCAAAAACTTCACTAATACTGTGGGTCAAGTTAAACCTTGCCCGTTTTGATCTAACCTTAATTACCCTGCCGGGTAATGTACTCTTGTTTTACCCATTTCGGGAAGATTAGGTTCAGTTACCCTGTCGGGTAGTTCAGTTGGGGGTGCTAGCGAGTCTAGATCCTCCATCTATTTTTATTTAACTTAAGTTGAAATTTACTTTTACTTTTGAATTAATTTCGAATTGAATTTCGAATTTAATTTAATTTCAAATTTTTAATTGAATTTTGAATTTTGAATTTAATTTCAAATTTTAATTGAATATTAATTTGAATTATGTTCTTAATATTATTTTTCTATTAGCTCCCCCTGGATCATAGCCTCGATATGATCTATCAAGGTAATAGACTTGATCCTTGGGGACCCAATAGTGACCAGTTCCAACTTGATTAACCAAGTTAAATTTTGGCACCCATGCTTGGACAATTTTTCTATTATTTCTATTAACTAGTGATAAATATGATTTGTATTTTATTTTAGTTTTAAATCCAAGTCCAGTTTTGTTGTAAACGGCTCGCTGTTTTCCAAGAATCAGATCCAGATTCTTGGAGCTCAAGGTGAACCGTTCCAACGTGTCCTTGAGTTCTTTAATTTGAGCTTTCAAATTGGAATTTTCTTCCTCAAGTTGTTAGACTTGAGTTGAACTTCCAATTTGAACTGACTCAGTTAAAGAGCTCGAGTCAGTCGCTTCCTTAAGGGTTGTTACCTCCTTTTGGAGCGACTTAACCCGGACGTTGGATTTAGCCAACTTTTTTACTAAGTAAGGTAATAATTCATGCAAGTTATCTAATTGAAATTCTGCGAGTAGTGAACTTACATTGGGTTTTGGTCCTTCGGAAACGAATGCGGATTCGTGGCTTCGATCAGACTCAGTCTCGGATTCGCTCTCGGTTTCTGACTCATACTCGGACTCAGTTTCCGCCACGGTTGCTAGTACTGATAGAGCAAGGAAGCTCGTCGGTTCTTCTTCGTTGGACCCGGATTCACCTGAAGACTCGGACCATATCTTTTCCTCTGTCTTACTTGTACCTGCAACCATCGTAATACCTTCCTCGGCCGAAGTAGTATTATTCTGCTCATCTAATTCAAATAAATCATTTATTAAATTATGCTTACTTACTTGAGCGTCGGAAGTGCCCTCGTGTAGTTCCATCAACTTTTGCCACAACTCTTTCGCACTTGCGAAGGGGCCGATGCGGTTAAGTTCTTCATTGGTTAGGCCACATTGTAGCATGCAGGTTGCTTTGGCATCGGCTTCAACTATTTTCATTGTGCTAGAATCCCAGTTGATGCATGAGATAAGTTCTCCGGTGTCGTCACGTGGAAGTTCGAGTCTGGTCTGGATGATGATCCACATCTCGACTTGCGTCTTGAGGTGGTATTCCATCTGGTTCTTCCAGTATCCAAAGTTCTCGCCAGAAAAGAGCGACGGTCGGACGGTGCAGAATCCTTCTTGGAATGCCATTTTGAAAGAACCTTGCACACAAAAAATAGCAAAAAAAAATGTACCAGGACTTGATCCTGGATTAGCAGTGCGGTATGGAAGGATAGAAATAGAAGTTCACCAGTTTCGAGAAAAAATAATAAAATATTATTAAAATATTATTAAAATATTATTAAAAAATATTACCACAAATTTTTGAAAACGCAATATTTCGTTAATTCCAACCAATGGTGAAAAGATGAAAATTAATTTTCAAAAACAGTTTTGGAGGGAAAAAACGAAAGGCGTAAGGTTTTATTTTTAACCTATACAAACGACAAAGCCACGAAAAATGCTTGAATGGTGGTTGCACCAGTTCAAAGCGACCCCGCTCTGATACCAATTGTTGGATCGAGAAGCGCTAGAGGGGGGTGAATAACGCTCGTGGCTATTTTGTACGTATCGGAATCGAAAACAGCGTTAGAGTAATTAAAGCAACAGAATTAAAAACAAACAAACACAAACAGAAGGACACAGAGATTTACTTCGTTCGGAGCCTGTGACGACTCCTACTCGAAGGCCCGCGATCCTTGATCGCTTCCGGTGAGCAACAACTATAAGCTCGTTAAAAGATTACAATTATGAGTACAATTAAAAGCTATAAGTATTATACCGACAACAAGAAATGCTAAATCTGAAGCTTCGGGTCGTCGGGCACTTGTAGCAGCACTTCGGAGTGTCTTTTGGAGCATCACGTTGATGAGAGATCACTTGATATTCGTTGTTCTGAAGTGTTGGTCGAAACCCCCTTATAAAGGGTGTTCAAGGCGCCTTGAAGGCTGTTCAAGGCGCCTCCATGCTGCCTGGTCTTCCGCGTGGATCAAATCTGATCTGGTCGAACTTCATCCATTCAAGGCGCCTTAAACCTCACTCAAGGCGCCTTCCAAGGCGCCTTCTGCCTTCTTCAAGGCGCCTCCAATGGTGCTTCGCAGCCAGCTCATCCTTTGCACCCGAGGCACCTCCAAGCTCCATGGAGGCGCCTCGGACACTGTTCATCCGAGGGAAAACTACCTTATTTTGTACCTGCAAGACTTGTTAGTCCCAAACAATATCCTGCAACACAAAATTAGCACAAAATAATAGTATAAATAATAAAAGAATGTTTATGACAGTCTCCGGACTGTCCGGGTCTGACTTCGAATTTCCAACCGGAAACCCTACGTCGACCCGACGCCTACTATTCCCTCTACGGGGAACGCGTCCTCACCTACTCCACTCAGGAGATTTACCTGTTGCCAGTGTGATCCTCCAGATCGACTGGACTTTTGCTCAGCACTCGATACTTTCGGACTTTCTGCTGGACATCCGCTTCCCGGCTAGTCCAGACTTTCACCTGGTTCGCCACACCAGGACTTTTCACCTAGGGTTACCACCCCCTAGGACTTTTGCCTGAAGCCATCGACCTGCCAAGACTTTCCGCATAGGGTTACCACCCCCTATGACCTAGGGTTACCACCCCCTAGGGTTTTCCTCTACCTAGGGTTACTACCCCCTAGGACCTAGGGTTACCACCCCCTAGGGTTTTCCATTTGCCTAACCGCAGCTAGGACTTATGCCTAAGTACCACTTAGGACTTTCCTGCAAAATTGTTCAACATATTAGAAACCAAAACACCTTAACTTTGAACCCTTTGACATAATCAAAACATAGGTTCGATCGTCGGATGCTTCCTGCACCAACACATTCAATCTCAAATCATGGTGTGATGTGGTGGGCGACCCATGTAAGGGGAGGGTGTACGGATTTGGACGCAATCAACATTTTAGAAGATCATACAATGGAAGTTCCAATGAAATGTGCTCTCATGAGAAGAACAAGGAATTATCTCAAGAAATTGAAGACATGTGTGCTATTAGCAAGAGGATGGAGGAAGAAATTACTGAAAGCAAAAATAAATTGGAACTCGTTATCAAAGAAAATAGACTGAGGGAAGAACAACTTATCGAGGAAGGTAGGAAAAGAGAAGAAAATCTAAAAGAGACGGTTCGTAAAATGATTCAAGAGGCGGGATATACAAATCATTTATATCCAGGAGGATCTGGTCCCCGTGAGCGTCGTGATAAGCGAAATAAAGATTAAATTACTTTATCTTTGATTAATGGTTAAATGTATTTAGATGATGTGAATATTTATTTATTTCAATATTAGTTTTATGATACTTTTGCATTAGAAATTAATTGTTTTAAAAATTTTAAATTTGTTTGAAATGTGTGCTTGTTAAAAGTATCATGTAGATGATAAATATAAATAATAATATAAATTTAGTGATAAATTTAAAAATGAATCTATATATAGATTTATAAATAAAATTATAAATAGATTTATAAACAGATTAAAATCATATTTAATATGTTATTTGAGATAAATTAATGATGGGTTTAAAACAAAATTCGAGACAGAATTTATAAACCGAATTATAAATGAATTCATAAACAAATTAAAATTATATTTTTTATGTAATTTGAAACAGACTAATGACGGATTTAAAACAAAATTAGAAACAAAATTTATATTTTCAATTAATTTCATTTGGTCAAATAAAAATAGATTTACAAACAATTTTTTAATTTGTTTTTGAATTTGAGACAAAATATTTCCGTCTCAAATTTAGCCATGGGGGTTTCACTAACAGATATTTGAAACGGAATATTCCGTCTCAAATATTCTTTATACACGGAAAAATGACTATCAGAGATGGAATTTTTCGTCTCTGAAGCCTTGTTTTCATGTAGTGTTCGTTCAATTTCGTTAAGTTCTAGTTTTGATTGAATGCAATTAGGATAGATTAGTTTAGGTTTCGTTACATGCTAGTTTTGTTATGTTTTACTTCATGTTGTTTTTATTTTATGCAATTGTAGTTAGGTTAGACTTAGTTTTATTACTCGCATTGTCTTTCATTTATTAGATTAGGTTTCATTTAATGTTTTGTCATTTCATTCCTTAGTTTAATTGTGTTGATAGTTAATCCATAGCGTAGTGTGATAATGCGTTGTGGATTAATTATTCACACCTTGTTAGATTTCATTTCAACATTAAATTAGTTTCTTACTTGCTTTGCTTTTTATTTGTTAAATTTAGAATCAAATCCCAAATCCCCATTTCCATATTCAAAACTCCAAAATAGAAATAACATACGATCATGAGTTTACCATCCTATCGTTATTTTCGTTGGCGGACGACCCGAGTCATTCCTATGCTACATTAGCGTAGGAGGGGTTTGGTACTTCATTTTTAGATGCCCAATTCACGACAAAATTGGGTGATAATCAGGAGTCCCTATCGAGGAAATTTCGACAGCATCTCCCCTGTACCAGTGACAATCTGAAACATTACTATAAGCCCTCAGGGCCACACAAACCTCGGCTAACACGGTCGGAATAATAACAATAAAAATAACTAACAATCCACACAGTTTATATTAACTCAGCCTCTATCTAACACAACCACGCAGTTTATTTAAATAAAACCTATTCCACTAATACGACTGAAAATACCAAAACTCGATAAACATCCACGAGTACAGTTATACATCACAAGTATATAAAATATAACAAGTAAACCAAACACCCCAAAATACGTGAACCATCGCGACAAGTGGTGGGGGACTAGCGACTGGAACCTCCTAACAGCATCAACCTAAAATAGTAATAATCAACGGGGTAAGTTCAACACTCAACGGATACCAAGCTGACATGCATAGTAGAAAATAACCAATAGTAATAATTATGCGTACAGTCTCCTTGAATAATGATGGAAAATGCAAAACTGAAGGAAATGGAAGAAGATGTACTCACCAGGACCTCCTATCAAAATAATAAAGTCGACAGACCAAAAGTATCATATCTCCTGTATGCATGTCAATCATATGCATCCACCAAATATGCAGCAAACAAAGTGCAGCACACACAAGCAATAAATGCAATCATGCATATGATGCAAATGACATGTCCTGGTCACCCCTGACGCCAGTCAGCCATCTCACACATGATGGTGGGACCGAGTGGGTAGGGCTGTGACAACTGTGCACTCTGCCATCACTGATCCTGATGAGTGACCGAGTGGACAGGATGCTGTCAAAGTACACCTATCCTCCTACCCTAAATCATAAGTGGGAGAGCTCAATGGTCTCATCTCCCTAAGACAATCCAGAGGAGAGATACTTGTCCTGCTACCACGCTGCAATCACACTACCCATGAGCGGATCAGCGGAGCACTGACAGAGCAACCTGCTGTAACACACCTTGCCTTAATAAAAACCACTAACCCATCAGTGGTTGTGTATGTAGATCCATATAACTGGTGATGTGCTCAACAATAATGGAGTCGACAATCGCCCAATATGTAATCATGTGAAATGGTGCATGATACTAAGCATAAAAAATCCTGGCCATATCTACCTCCATAAGACATGTATCAAAAATAAATAGCTCAAATAAAAAGATCCAGGTACATGTATCAGATATGGTAACTGTCTAGTCCGATATATCATAAGGCATGGTATGTCACTACCTCTATGAGCATAAATAATCAAAAGGGTAATGAATGCAAAACAGGTAAGTAAAATCAAGCATGCAACAGGTAACAAGTAGTGACATACCGATGCAGATATTAACATAATCATTACTACTCGTTAAAATCTACTATGCATATCAAATGACAATATCTAAAGATAAGTCAAGGTACCCGTGTAACGCCCGAAAATTCTCAAAATAAATTTTAGAAATATTCTATTATTTTTTTTGGAATTTTAGAATATTTTTATGAAATTTTTGGAGTAGCAGAAGTAGCAACATTAAATAAAAATGTAAAACAACCTAAGCGGGAATTGAACCCGCGACCTATGGACCCTATGACTTATAGGGTGATTTTAGTAACCAAGGGGCCCTAGCAGGGGTGTGCTGAAAGAAGAGGAGAGAAATTATATTTATAATTGAGTGGGGTCATATAAATAGAGAATTTGAGTGAGGGTTTATTATTTTGGATCGGCAACTTTCCTCACCCTCACCCTCACACGCCGCCCTCTCTCTTCTCCCACACCTTCTCGGCACGCCAACCTAAAGAGACCTAGGGTTCCATCCCTAGGGTCATAGGAGCACCTTCCAACGACAACTCCGGCACGAGGACGCTCCCCTCCGCAAAAAGAACGCGTAGACGTAAGAGGATCGCCGAAGAGACCTTCTTCTTCGGAAACCTAGCGATCGGATTAAATGAAAACTTAGCGCAGGATGTAAGTAACCCCTCACCTGCAGTATAAGTAGTTAATCGCATGTTTTTACGCCTTTAGTTCAGCCATATGCCGATTTTTTGACACGTAGGGTGTATTTGACCCTCCTCGCAAGTTTAGGGCCTATGTGAGCACCTCTAGATGGGTCGGACCTGTTTCCCCCTTCAGTTTTGGGATTTTGGACATTGTCGGGTGCCTAGAGGTGGTCCCCTAATAGAGAGGAGAGTTAGAGCACAGCAATTACTCGATAAAATGACTCGTACAGCTAAATGATACAGTAGGCATTTTTATAGCTCAGTTAAATGCCATAGAAGCATTTTAAATAGCATGCTTAATCTTGTTTCAGTTTATATGGGACTACGGTCCAATGGGTGAGCTCACATAGTCACCTCTAGGTTCAGATAACCTAGTAAGAACAAGATAAGATAAATCAGCTTATGAATCAGTATTTTACTTTTATCAGTGGCACTATACTGGACTCTTAGTTGTCCTTGGGTTGGGCTCCCATAGTCGTCCCTAGGTTTAGATAACCTAGTAAACCTTACTGGATTCGGGACTAGCTACCTCGGGTCTAGTTAGGGATGCGCGTATAGCAAGAACAGTTGTCGGGCCCATCAGCAGCATGATTATTATTTTTATCTATTATGAAAAATTGTTTTCAAAACTTCACAAATCAGTTATGTGAATATAGTTCAGCTCAGCGTTAACCTAACCTTAATTTTAGTTTAGCTTATGTTTCAGTTTAGTTTGCTTGTTGATACATTAAATAGTTTTATGTTCAGTATTTGATTGTCATGACTTATATGCCAATATGCCATGTTTTAGCATTTTCAACATGATCATCAGCATATATTTCAAATAGCATCTTTTGAAAGCATGATTTCATCGAATGCATGTTTTGTGAGGTAGATGGTTTCTTACTAAGCTCCCAAGCTTATAGTTTCCTTTTCCTTATACTGCAGATACAGGTAAAGGGAAGATGGATTAGCGGAGGATGGAGGTCAATGCGTCAAGATGTGTGTGAGAAGGAACCTGGAATAAAGATTCTTGGGAACTAGCAAACTTAAAAACTTAGTATTTCCTTATGTTGTTGCTTTTCTGCACATTTAGGATGTTAAGTATCATGAATTGTGAAACTATATATTATGCCATGCTTAGACTGCTAATTGTCTTGGTATTAGATAGCAAACTATGAGTAATGACATGCCTAGTAGTAATGTTTATGCTTTTAGTGGTTTTCTGAAAGTTTCGTATGAGTTCGGGTGGAATTTCTACAAAATCAGAAACCCAATAGATCAGCCGATCG
Organism: Zingiber officinale; assembly: GCF_018446385.1. Taxonomy (NCBI): domain Eukaryota; kingdom Viridiplantae; phylum Streptophyta; class Magnoliopsida; order Zingiberales; family Zingiberaceae; genus Zingiber; species Zingiber officinale. The sequence continues at coordinate 87,503,010 of NC_056004.1, forward strand.
ATTGAGGAGTCCTCAATCGATCAGCCGATCGATTGGAAGAAATCCCCGCTTACAGAACGTTACTGAATCGATCAGTCGATCGATTGTTATGTCCTCGATCGATCAGCTGATCGATTGAGACGCGACTTTCGCGTACAGAGAGTTGTTGAATCGATCAGCTGATTGATTGACCATGGAGCGATCAGCCGATCGATTGGGGAGCTCATCCCTGCGAACAGAGAGTTGCGGATCGATCAACTGATCAATTGGCCAGACTGGATCGATCAACCGATCGATTCAGACGGGACTTCCGTGCACCAAAGCACGTTGAATCGATCAGTGGACCGATTGAAGACTTTTCAATCGATTGAGTCCCAACTCAATCGATTGGGGAAGTTTGATTTCAGCTGGAAATAGCTGATTTCAGCTCCTAGACTATATGAGAAGTTTAGATTCTAGATTTTATAGCAAATAGCAGAGATTTTAATTAGTACAGCTTTCCGCACATTATTACAAAGTTAACCACAGAATAGTTTGGCAAATGTAACCCCGGCCTTATAGTTTAGTCAATAGAAGGTGGGTCATTATAGAGTGGTATCAGAGCCAGGTTCCATACTTCCTCCACACACACATCAGCATTGAACCTGCAACTTCCAAGTAAGAATATCTCTCACTTTATTTATGTTTCTTGCTTTCATGTTTATAGATAACTAAAGCATGTTCATATATGATAGCATCTAACATGATAGTAGTAGTTATATAAACATGATTGTATTAGTTATGTATGCCCTCTATCTCTCTAGAAAATGGTACGAGGACGCCCAGCAAAAAAGGCACCAGCTACTGAGCCTCAGCATGAGGCATGTAACGACCACCCTTCTTACTACTACTACACTCTAAGGATGACCGTTACTTGACTACTAACTCTACTTAACCGGTATGATTAAAAATCACATGGAAACTCTACCAAAAAATTTCGACAGAGTCTCCCCTGTACCGGTGACCAAATCAACAATACAAATAATATATACTCAGCCACAGGCGGCTGGAACATATAATCACTCAACCACGCAGTATAATAACTCAATAAGAAGAATGAAACTACTCTAGCAATAGTAACCAGATAATGCTCCAACAATAAAACATAACAAAGTGCGGAATAGACTCAATTACAATCTCAACTTCATCATAGCATTAAGGAGAAAAGAAAAGGAAACATAACAAATCTTAAACTAAGTGGGTTCTTTAGCTAAGTCTCAAGGATCTCCATAGTCCACACATCACACACCGTCACAGCATCTCCTTGTCGCCTTCTTCCTTATACTTTAGCTTTTCCTTTATCTGCAGTAGGAGGAAATGCAGTCTATAAGCATAAAGCTTAGTGAGCGCTATCTACTCACAAAAACTCGATATGCATGTATACAAATAAAGACATGCTAAAACTGAATGCTAACATGTAAAGCTACTCATGCTCATAAATAGCAAAGAAATCAACTAACTGAAAAGCTAACATGTATAGCTACTCATGCTCATATATAACAAAGAAATCAACTAACTGAAATACTAAACACGTATAGCTACTCATGCTCATAAATAGCAAAGGAATCATGCTAACTGAAATACTAAACATGTACAGCTAATCATGCTCATAAATAGCAAAGGAATCATACTAACTGAAATACTAAACATGTATAGCTAATCATGCTCATAAACCAATAAAGGGATCATACTAACTGAAATACTAAACATGTATACCTAATCATGCTCATAAATAGCAATAAAGGAATCATACTAACTGAAATACTAAACATGTATAGCTAATCATGCTCATAAATAGCGAAGGAACTAACTGAAAGGCTAACATGTAAAGCTAATCATAGAACTATCATGTGTATAAATAAGAAACTGAATTGATACCTAAGCTAAACTAATTAATGCTAAACTGAGTCTAACTTGTATTCACATAACTAATTTGTGAAGTTTTGAAAACTATTTACATAATAGATCAAAATAATAATCATGCTGCTGATGGGCCTGGCAACTGTACTTGCTGTGCGCGCATCCCTAACTAAACCCGGGATTGCAAGTTCCGAGTCTAGTAGGGTTTACTAGGTTATCTAAACCTAGGGACGACTGTGGGAGCCCAACCCAATGGATATCTAATCCAGTACAGTGCCACTGCTGAAAATAAAATATTGATTTCATAGCTAATTTTCTTACCTTGCTTTAACTAGGTTATCTGAACCTAGAACTAGGTTATCTGAACCTAGAGGCGACTGTGGGAGCCCACCCATTGGACCGTAGTCCCTTATAAGCTGAAGCAAGACTAAATAAGTTATTTTAAATGCTTCTACTGCATTAACTGAGCTATTAAAATGCCTACTGTAGCATTATATTGAGCTAAGCATTTTATCAAGCACTTGGTGTGCACTAGAACACACCCTACGTACTGAAAATCTGTATACAAAGCTTAACATAAATCTGCATGCAAAGCTTAACAAAAATCTGCATATTAAGCCTATCAAAATCTGCATACTTTACTTATAAAAATCTGCATGCTATAAAAATAGGACTGCTCATGTTATTCCAATAGCAAATAGGAAACTAGAACAACTTAAGCATGCTGTGATAGTAAAACAAATTCAACTACTAGGCATGCAATAGAATCTAGAAAATAAAGGAATCATTGCTGCATGGAATTAACAGAATATCATGCTTCATCAGGAAATACTGAGAATTCGTACTAAGGTAAAGCTAGAAAAGGAAAACTGCACTTCTATTAACAATGGAAAAGAAATCTGCTCATTCTAATTAATTCCAACAAAGTGGAACATAAGGAAAGGATGATTTCTGCTACAATCAAAAGTTACCACATGATATACTAAAGCATATGTTGTTCATGTCCAGTTAATGGCATACAAACCTATTCTGCAAAGCTAACATAGAATGATATACTTAAACACATGCTATTCTCAAATCTCCAACTATCTCAATGCTGTACTGTATAATCTGAAAGCAAAGAAAAACAGATCGAAGCTTAACAGAAAATCTGCATACAAAACTAAGTTTCTAAAAGCTTCCTCAGCAATTCGGAAGACGCAAGCAGCAACAACTAACTCCTATAGCAAAGTATGAGTAGCAGTAACAAAGTAATTGGTCACCTCCTGTTACCTTAGCCTGTTTAGTGAAGCAAAACCAATTAACGAAACCAAAACTCTACCCACATTTCATACACTGCCATGGTCGACACTAAAAGGAAGGATCGTGAACAAGACTTTAGTGCAACCTATCTATCCAAGATTCCTCATCCAGTGTCCGAAGAAACATCACAATGAAAAGCCATGTTAAACACCATCTCAAACCCGTCCAAATCTGAAAAACTAACCCAAGATCCGAAATACTAAAATAACAACTAACGAATCTAGGGCTATTCCTGCTCGGCGAGAAAGCAAAGAAGAAAAACGAAATCTCGGAACAACTCCTACTGCAGGTGAGAAGCAACTCACCTAGCGTTCTTGGACTTACAACCAAACGCAAGGAGGACTTCTAGGTCTCGGAGCTCTAATCGGAAGACTCGAAATCGCGGCTCCTCCTCGTGCTCCAGATTTCTCCTCGTCAAGAGGAGCTCGGCGGTGTGAAGAATCCATAGAACCTTGCCTTGGCCGGCCGCCGGAGTGAAGCCCTAAGCCCTCTTTTGTGTTTTCGTTCGAGCAGAGAACGGCGTCGGGAGAGAAAGAAGAGGTAGGGTTTTTTTTTGTCTCGAGTAATCAAGCCCTAAGTTCTCACTTTATAACTCCAATATTTCTATTAACTACTATTGCTTATATATTTTTCGCTTCCCTTCTTATTAATAAAGCCTGCTGGCCCAGTTGGTTGGCTGCATTCTGCTTCGGGCGCGACTCGCGGGTTCGAATCCCAGCTGCAACTATTTTTATTTCCTATTATTCTCTGTTTCCTAACTACTGCTTAAATATAATTTTTCTCCTCCTATAATAACAAATGACTGCTAGCACACTTGGTTAACCCAGTTTTAACCAAATCCCAGGTCGTAGCTTCGATTCCTCATCCGCGCACTTTTATTTTCAATTTATTTAAACATTCCTAAATACTGCTTATATATATTTCGCTCCATATAAGGTGAACAAAAATCGTGTAGCTCAGCTGGTTGGTTGCATCCGACTAGAACCTGGTTCGGGTCCGAGGTCTTGGGTTCAAAACCCGGCTTTAACATATATATATTTTTTTTAAACTTCTTCCTATATATATTTTTTTTAAACTTCTTCCTCTTGGTAAAAATACCAAACGAACTCCAAAAATTCCATAAAAATACTATAAAAATTTATAAAAATCTCTAGAATTTTTGTAAAACATTTCTAGATTTTAACAAGGTCTTTTAGAACTCTAAATCATGAAATTTGGGGTGTTACAAGGTAGACAGCTCAGTGCCTCCCCCAGACCTTACAGAGGTAGTGGCTCAGTTACAGAAGCAACTAGATGAACAGCAAAAGGAGATAGCCACCCTAAGGGCTAATAAACAGAACACTCCCACTGCCACTCTGGAACCTAACAAGGCTTTAACATATATATATTTTTTTTAAACTTCTTCCTATATATATTTTTTTTAAACTTCTTCCTCTTGGTAAAAATACCAAACGAACTCCAAAAATTCCATAAAAATACTATAAAAATTTATAAAAATCTCTAGAATTTTTGTAAAACATTTCTAGATTTTAACAAGGTCTTTTAGAACTCTAAATCATGAAATTTGGGGTGTTACAAGGTAGACAGCTCAGTGCCTCCCCCAGACCTTACAGAGGTAGTGGCTCAGTTACAGAAGCAACTAGATGAACAGCAAAAGGAGATAGCCACCCTAAGGGCTAATAAACAGAACACTCCCACTGCCACTCTGGAACCTAACAAGGCAACCCCAGTAGTTATAGAGGTTCCACCAGTCTTGGGTTCAAAACCCGGCTTTAACATATATATTTTTTTATTTTTTTTTTAAACTTCTTCCTCTTGGTAAAAATACCAAACGAACTCCAAAAATTCCATAAAAATACTCTAAAAATTTATAAAAATCTCTAGAATTTTTGTAAAACATTTCTAGATTTTAACAAGGTCTTTTAGAACTCTAAATCATGAAATTTGGGGTGTTACAAGGTAGACAGCTCAGTGCCTCCCCCAGACCTTACAGAGGTAGTGGCTCAGTTACAGAAGCAACTAGATGAACAGCAAAAGGAGATAGCCACCCTAAGGGCTAATAAACAGAACACTCCCACTGCCACTCTGGAACCTAACAAGGCAACCCCAGTAGTTATAGAGGTTCCACCAGTCTAACCTACAGCACCTGTAGCCCCAACAGAAGGGGCAAGGAGAGAAGCCTATCTGATCCAGTAGTAGAAAATCAAGCCAGAGAACTTCTCAGGCACCAGTGAACCATGGGATGCCCAAGCCTAGTTCAAAACACTGGAGAGTACGATGGAGCTTCTGGACTAGCCAGAGTATGAAAAGGTGAAATGCGCCTCCTTCTGCCTGGCAAGAGATGTGCGTATGTGGTGGGAGAGGATTAAAACGAAGCGCCCAGCGAACCAGATGACATGGGTCGACTTCGAGAGAGAATTCTTTGAGGAGTTCTTTCACATGCGGGTCACAAACCGCCACTATGACGAGTTCACTGAATTTCGTCAGGGCAACCTTTCAGTTGAGGAGGCCGTGAAGAAATTCAACAGACTGGCTCATCTATGCCCCAAACTAGTCAGCACTGAAAGAGAACGAGTCCGGTTAATGCTCAAAATGCTAAGGCCGGAAATAGCACTGAACGTGGCCAGCGGCGTTCACAGGCCGCAAACCACTGAAAAACTGGTAAGTAGTGCTCTGATCACCGAGCATTACCAAAACAGCATCAAGCAGCAGAAGCAAGCCTTCTCAGAGTCCAAAGGCCAAGGAGGCTCAGGTACTCAGAAACACCAGGGCCACAGCTCTAACTGGAAAGGAAACTCCAGTAACAAACGTAAACCAGGGAGTTACCCAAAAGGAGGACCAGCTAGTAAACAGCCTAGCTATCCCAAGTGTTCTACTTGTGAGAAATTCCACCCCGGAGTTTGTCGCAAGGGCACACGAGGATGCTTCGAATGTGGCCAGGAAGGTCATATGGCTAAGCAATGCCCGAACAAGACCAGTTTTCCCCCACCGTAGCCGATTCAGTATGGAGACAAACCAGTCCAGTTGCACCAGATGCAGGCTGCTTTAGATGGTCCACACATCAGCCAGGGCAGAGTAGAAGCCCCCTCAGCCACGACAAACGCGAGGATCTACTCACTCACCAGAGAGGACGTAGCGAATGCCTCGACAGTTGTTATAGGTCAGATCAGTATTTTACAGCAAAGTGCAACTGTCTTATTCGATAATGGGGCAACCCATTCTTATATATCCAGGAAATTCGCCGAAAAGTTAGCAATAACTTCAGATGCACTTAGTGGTCAGTTTTGACAAAATTACCTTCAAGAGAAATCATGGCATCCACACACTGGCACCAAGCAGTGCCAGTCATTATAGCAGACAGAGAGCTTTTTGGTGATCTGATAGTGTTAGATATGGTTGACTACGATGTCATCTTGGGAATGGACTTTCTGATCAAGTACGGTGCCTCCATAGAGTGCCATAAACAGAAAGTTATATTCTAACCTGAAGCAGGAGTGCAGTTTGGGTACATCGGAGAACCAAAGAGAAAGGCCAAGAAGTTTCTCTCAGCTTTGAAAGCAGAGAAACTATTGGATTCAGGGTGTACGGGATTCCTAGCACATGTAGTCAGTACCAGTCAGGACGAGAACCAAAGGCTAGAAGAGGTTCGAGTTGTATGTGACTACCCAGCAGTCTTCCCTGAGGAGTTACTGGGTCTAGCACCAGACAAGGAGATTGAATTTGAGATAGAACTTGTCCCCGGTACAAATCTCATCTCCAAAGCACCCTACCGCATGGCTCCAGCAGAACTGAAGGAACTTTAGAAACAACTACAGGAGCAGCTCGACAAGGGCTTCATACGCCTTAGTCACTCACCATGGGGAGAGCCTGTGTTGTTCGTGAAGAAGAAGGACGGGAGCATGCGCTTGTGTATAGACTACCGGGCACTAAACCAGGTCACGATTAAGAATAGGTATCCTCTTCCCAGGATAGATGACATGTTTGATCAGTTAAAGGGAGCAGTAGTGTTCTCTAAAATAGACCTCAGATCGGGATATCACTAGGTGAGAGTTAAAGAAGGTGATATACCCAAGACAACTTTTAAGACCAGATACGGACATTATGAGTTCGTAGTCATGCCCTTTGGCATGACGAATGCTCCAGCTACTTTCATGGACCTCATGAACAGAGTATTTAGAGAATACTTAGATAAGTTTGTTATTGTATTCATCGATGACATTCTTATCTATTCTGGGACTCAGGAAGAACACACAGAGCACCTGAAGATAGTACTGCAGACCCTTCAACAGAACCAGCTATACGCCAAGTTCACGAAATGTGAATTCTGGCTCGATCAAGTATCCTTTCTGGGTCACATCATCTCCAAGGATGGTGTCATGGTTGACCCCAGTAAGATAGAGGCTATGAGTAACTGGAAAAGACCTAAGAACGCTAGTGAAATCAGAAACTTTCTATGACTAGCAGGCTATTACAGAAAATTTGTAGAGGATTTCTCCAGGATAACCTCCCCACTGACAGCTCTCACCAGGAAGAATAGAAAATTTCAGTGGACAGAGGACTGTGAGAACAGTTTCAACGAGCTAAAAAGAAGATTGACCAGTGCTCCCATTCTGACTCTGCCAGAAAATACAAACATCTTTGATATTTACAGCGATGCCTTTAAATTGGGACTAGGAGCAGTACTGATGCAAAATAGCAAGGTGATCGCCTACACCTCCAGACAACTCAAGGACTATGAGAGGAACTACCCTACTTATGACCTTGAGCTTGCAGTAGTTGTCTTCACCCTCAAAATTTGGAGACATTACTTGTATGGAGCTCAGTGCAGAGTGTATACAGATCATCAGAGTCTGAAGTACTTCTTCACTCAGAAGGATCTGAACATGCGATAGCGCAGATGGCTCGAGCTGGTCAAGGACTACGACATAGACATCCTCTACCACCCAGGAAAAGCCAATAAGGTGGCAGACGCACTTAGCAGGAAGTCCAGTGCCACCTTACTATCCCTAGCAGCCATGTCATCGCCCCTACAAAAGGAAATCACAGAGTTCAGTCTCAAACTTATAGTTGTACAGCTCTCTACTATGACATTAGCACCTACCCTGCTTGGTGACATCCAGATAGCTCAGGATCAGGACCCTGAAATTCAAAAAATCAAGCAAGGGTTAGCAGAATCAGAAAGTGGAGAGTTTAGAGTATCTGATAGTGGGGTATTGTATTTTGGTGACAGACTGTGCGTTCCGGATCAAGAAGAACTACGGAGGAATATCCTAGACGAGGCTCACAAGACTCCTTATGCGATGCATCCTGGTTCCACCAAGATGTACCAAGACCTAAAGAGACGTTTTTGGTGGCCTGGGATGAAAAGAGACATCGCTAGATATGTCAGTACCTGTCTGACCTGTCAGAGGGTCAAGGCAGAACACTAGAGACCCGGAGGAGTTCTGCGACCTATTCAGATTCCAGAATGGAAATGGGAGGATATTTCCATGGATTTCATAGTGGGACTACCCAGAACCACGAATGGTTTTGATGCCATCTGGGTAATAGTCGACAGATTGACTAAATCAGTCCACTTCTTAGCTATCAGGATATCCTACTCCATGGAGCAGCTAGCTCAGTTGTATCTCAAGGAGATTGTTAGACTGCATGGAGTCCCACGGACCATTATATCAGACAGAGACAGTAGATTCACGTCACACTTCTGGGAGTGTGTACAGTCAGCATTGGGCACCAGGTTAAAGTTTAGCACAGCTTTCCATCCTCAGACAGATGATCAGACGGAGCGAGTAAATCAGGTACTCGAAGATATGCTCCGAGCATGTGCCCTAGACTTCTAGGGGAGTTGGTGCAAATATCTGTGTTTAGCATAATTTGCATACAACAATAGCTATCAAGCCACTATCGGCATGACACCCTACGAGGCTTTCTACGGGCGGAGGTGTAGATCTCCAATCTGCTGGTATGAAAGTGGTGAACAGAAAGAACTAGAACTTCAGACAGATGTAGTAGCAGATACCACAACAGCTATACAGCAGATCCGCCAGAGGATAGAGACAGCTATGCTGATACACGGCGTTGACCCTTAGAGTTTTCAGTTGGGGATACAGTATTCCTCCGAGTGGCTCCCATGAAGGGAGTAATGCGTTTTGGGAAGAAGGGCAAATTAAGTCCCAGATATGTGGGACCATACCTTACCACTAGAAGAGTTGGCAAGGTAGCATATGAGCTAGAGCTACCCCAGGGGATGTCAGCCATCCATAACATATTTCACGTCTCAATGCTGAAGAAGCATATCCCAGATGCACCCAGGTGATTGAGCCCCAGTCGGTACAAGTCCGCGAAGACCTTAGCTATGACAGTCGGCCTATTCAGATAGTAGACCGAGCAGTTAAGAAATTGCGGAACAAGGAAGTACCATTAGTAAAAGTCATTTGGCAAAATCACACAAAAGAAGAGGCAACTTGGGAGACAGAAGCTAGTATGAGACAGAAGTACCCAAAGTTATTTTAAGTTTGAGGACGAACTTTTTATAAGGTATGGGAGATTGTAACACCCAAAAATTCTTAAAATAAATTTTATAAATATTCGATTATTTTTCTGGAATTTTATAATATTTTTATGGAATTTTTGGAGTAGCAGAAGTAGCAAAATTAAATAAAAACGTAAAACAGCCTAAGCGGGAATTGAACCCGCGACCTATGGACCCTATGACTTATAGGGTGACTTTAGTAACCAAGGGGCCCCAGCAGGGGTGTGCTGAAAGAAGATGAGAGAAATTATATTTATAATTGAGTGGGGTCGTATAAATAGAGAATTTGAGTGAGGGTTTATTATTTTGGATCGGCAACTTTCCTCACCCTCACCCTCACACGCCACCCTCTCTCTTCTCCCGCACCTTCTTGGCACGCCAACCTCAAGAGACCTAGGGTTCCATCCCTAGGGTCATAGGCGCACCTTTCGACGAAAACTCCGGCACGAGGACGCTCCCCTCCGCGAGAAGAATGCGTAGACGTAAGAGGATCGCCGAAGAGATCTTCTTCTCCGGAAACCTAGCGATCGGATTGTAAGAAAACTTAGCGCAGGATGTAAGTAACCCCTCACCTATAGTATAAGTAGTTAATCGCATGTTTTTACGCCTTTAGTTCAGCCATATGCCAATTTTTCGACACGTAGGGTGTATTTGACCCTCCTCGCAAGTTTAGGGCCTAAGTGAGCACCTCTAGATGGGTCGGACCTATTTCCCCCTTCAGTTTTGGGATTTTGGACATTGTCGGGTGCCTAGAGGTGGTCCCCTAATAGAGAGGAGAGTTAGAGCACACCAAGTGCTCGATAAAATGACTCGTACAGCTAAATGATACAGTAGGCATTTTTATAGCTCAGTTAAATGCCATAGAAGCATTTTAAATAGCATGCTTAATCTTGTTTCAGTTTATATGGGACTACGGTCCAATGGGTGAGCTCCCATAGTCACCTCTAGGTTCAGATAACCTAGTAAGAACAACATAAGATAAATCAGCCTAAGAATCAGTATTTTACTTTTATCAGTGGCACTGTACTGGACTCTTAGTTGTCCTTGGGTTGGCCTCCCATAGTCGTCCCTAGGTTTAGATAACCTAGTAAACCCTACTGGATTCGGGACTAGCTACCTCGGGTCTAGTTAGGGATGCGCGCATAGCAAGTACAGTTGCCGGGCCCATCAGCAGCATGATTATTATTTTTATCTATTATGAAAAATAGTTTTCAAAAATTCACAAATCAGTTATGTGAATACAGTTCAGCTCAGCGTTAACCTAACCTTAATTTTAGTTTAGCTTATGTATCAGTTTAGTTCGCTTGTTGATACATTAAATAGTTTTATGTTCAGTATTTGATTGTTATGACTTATATGCCAATATGTCATGTTTTAGCATTTTCAACATAATCATCAGCATATACTTCAAATAGCATCTTTTGAAAGCATGATTTCATCGAATGCATATTTTGTGAGGTAGATGGTTTCTTACTAAGCTCCCAAGCATATAGTTTCCTTTTCCTTATACTGCAGATACAGGTAAAGGGAAGATGGATTAGCGGAGGCTGGAGGTCAATGCGTCAAGATGTGTGTGAGAAGGAACCTGGAATAAAGATTCTTGGGAACTAGCAAACTTAAAAACTTAGTATTTCCTTATGTTGTTGCTTTTCTGCACCTTTAGGATGTTAAGTATCATGAATTGTGAAACTATGTATTATGCCATGATTAGACTGCTAATTGTCTTGGTATTAGATAGCAAACTATGAGTAATGGCATGCCTAGTAGTAATGTTATACTTTTAGTGGTTTTCTGAAAGTTCTGTATGAGTTCGGGTGGAATTTCTACAAAATCAGAAACTCAATCGATCAGCCGATCAATTAAGGAGTCCTCAATCGATCAGCCGATCGATTGGAAGAAATCCCCGAGTACAGAACGTTACTGAATCGATCAGCCGATCGATTGAGGAGTCCTCGATCGATCAGCCGATCGATTGAGACGCGACTTCCGCGTACAGAGAGTTGTTGAATCGATCAGCTGATCGATTGGCCATGGATCAATCAGCCGATCGATTGGGGAGCTCATCCCTGTGAACAGAGTGCTACTGGATCGATCAACTGATCGATTGGCCAGACTGGATCGATCAGCCGATTGATTCAGACGGGACTTCCATGCACAGAAGCACGTTGAATCGATCAGTGCACCGATTGAAGACTTTTCAATCGATTGAGTCCCAACGCAATCAATTGGGGAAGTCTGATTTCAGCTGGAAACAGCTGATTTCAGCTCCTAGACTATATGAGAAGTTTAGATTCTAGATTTTACAGTAAATAGCAGAGATTTTAATTAGTACAACTTTCCGTACATTATTACAGAGTTAACCACAGAATAGTTTAGTAAATGTAACCCCGGCCTTACAGTTTAGTCAGTAGAAGGCGGGTCGTTACAACCCGCCTCAAAAATGGAGATAGTATCCAAAATAGATCCCACATAGAGACACCGTCTCGAATCATAGTCCTGTAATACATGATATACATATTTAGCTAACTACATATAAATTTATTAGCTAAATCAAACCTCAACTAAATCTAATCCATAGTTCAACTAGGGTTAGTTCCATTAACCCTAATCATTCCATCATAAACCCAACTATCCTTTAATCAATTAACATCGTTACGACAAAATGATGAATTGATCTCCAACAAACCATAAATTTCTGAAAGGTTACCTGTTTATTCACTGTCGGAGCACGATCACTATCGATATGGTGGTCGAACTAGTGTGATATCCCTGTCCAGCAGGAATAGATGCCTGAAACTTAGTAATCACATCATTGCATCTCCTAGATTAGAGACTAGGGTTAGCACTTACCTCAGATTTTGGTTGAAATAGACTAGTGTCGCTGTCCTCCAACCTAAAACACCTCTGTTTTGTACGGAGCAAAGGTCTGGCACATCCCCAAGTGTAAATCTAGCAGAAGGGAAAGAATGATGGCACACGGTGAGGAGGTTCTGGTTGACATCAGTGAAAGGGATAAAGGGAGGTTGTGAGCAGTAGACCTAGGGAATGTCAGGATTCCTTTCTCTTGGCCGAAAATAGCCCAGCACAGGGCAATCTCGGGCAAAGAGGAAATGATGAGATGTTGTTGTCGTGAGGAGCAAAGGGTGGCGCCGATGATCGATCGGCGATAATGGATCAGGGAAGAAGATTGACTAAGGGGCTAGCCTCATCCTCCGCCGCAACCACACCTGATGCTGGTGGTCGTGGAGATCGGCGGCATCGCAACCTAGCTTCGGCTTGTAGTGGCGGGCGATTGCGTGAAGGGGAGAAGGGTTCGGCGAGAGGAAGAGGAAGGGAAAGGGGAAGAAGAAGTGCCTGGATTCTTCCTTTGCTGAGGCTTTGTTCGCATGGAAGAAGATGAAACGCGAAGCGGCGCCGTCGGGTTGGGAAAAAATGAAGAGGAGAAGAGAAGAGAGGAAGAGTCGGACAAGGGTTTAGCAACGAGAGAAGAAAAAGAAAAGAGAAATTCAACTTTTCCTCGTTTAAATGGGGTAGCTTAAACAAGCTTTCCCGTGGCCCAATATTTGATTCCCTTAAACTCGTCATACGAGCTCCAAAAAATTCCTAGAAAATTTTTGAAAATTCCCTTAAGGTTATATTTAGGTGCCGTATTTTACATTCTCTGCCACTAATAAAAATTTGGTCCCCAAATTTTTATTATTTACCATTAGCAAGTACTAGCTATAGCTAAACAGTATAAATGCTGAACGGAAAATTAACTCACATACCTCAAGTGAAAAGATGGGGGGTATCAAGCTTGGATCGTATTCTCGAGCTCCCAGGTAGCCTCCTCATCATAATGATTTTGTCATCCGACTTTAACCAGTCAGTTAGTCTTGTTTCGCAGTTGGCGCTCTTTGCGGTCCAGAATCCATACTAGAACCTCCTCGTAGGTAATGTCGGGCTGAATGGGAAATGGTATATCTGACAGAACATGTGCTGGGTCGGCTACGTATCTCCTCAGCATAGACACATGGAACATATCATGAATGCCTACCAGAGCTGGTGGTAGCGCTAGATGATAAGCTACTGCTCCAATACTCTCCAAGATCTGGAAAGGCCCAATGTATTGTGGAGCTAGCTTACCTCAGAGGCCAAATCTCTTCACCTCTTTTGTGGGTGAAACTCTCAGGAATACATGGTCGCTAGTAGAGAATGTTGGTGCAACCTTAGGTCAAGGTTGACCTGGTTGACCCGACTCGAGTTGACCTGACTCGAGTTGTATTTTGATGTTTGATGAGAACAAGCTTGGGAGATTGTGGGTGCAACCCGTGGTCAAGGTTGACCTGGTTGACCCGAGGTGAGTTGACCTGACTCGGAGAAGTCCAAGCAGGAAGCTTGGCATGGGAAAACTCCAAGCAGGGAGTTTGGCATGGTGAAAAGTCCAAGCAGGGAGCTTGGCACGGGAAAAGTCCAAGTATAGAGACTTGGTACGGAGAAGTCCAAGTATGGAAGCTTGTCACATGGGAAGTCGGAGAGGGCTCGGTAGCTCGTTCTCCGGACTGTGGTCAGAGAGGGCTCGGGAGCTCGTTCTCTGGACCGGATGTAGAAAGTCCTGGTGAGTGAAGCCAGGCAGACGGATAAGTCCTGGTGAGTGAAGCCAGGCAGTGGGAAAGTCCTGGTGAGTGAAGCCGGGCAGATTGGAAATCCTGGTGAGTGAAGCCAGGTGAAAACCCTAGTGAGTGAAGCTAGGTGAAAGTCCTGGTGAGTGAAGCCGGGCAAGGGAAAATCCAGATGGATCAAGGGTGATCGGACATCTGGTGTTGAGAAGGTCAAGTAGGTCAAGGGAGTGACCGGATACTTGGCACGAAGAGAAAAGTCCAAGTGGGTCAAAGGGATTGACCGGACACTTGGTGGGGAGTCTTAGCAGGTCAAGGGAGTGACCGGATGCTAAGCATGATGTACCAACAGGTCAAGGTTGACCGGATGTTGGTTTGGAAGGTTTGGGACTTGGTTTGGGCAAAAACCAAGCTCTGGATCGATCAGTGGATCGATCCAGTGATACACTGGGTATCTGGATCGGTCTGGTGACCGATCAGTAACCAAACAGTAGCCTACTGAGTGTTATCTGATCGGTCTGCAGACCGATCAGGAAACAACGATCAGAAGGTAAAAGTTCGGGAGAAAAGGAAGGGAATGCATGCTAATCGGTCCCTAGACCGATTAGAGGAAGCTCTGATCGGTCCCCAGGACCGATCAGAGCTACCCTGGACCGATCAGGAGATGTTCTGATCTTCTCTTCTTCGCAGGTATATAAGAGTGTTGAGGGCTTCTACAGTGCTTCTTCACCGAAGCTTCTGCTTCTTCACTGCTGTGCTCTTGAGCTCTGCTGAGCTCCGAAGCTTCGGGTGAGCTTCTTCGACTGAGTTGCTTGTTGGCATTCGTCCGTGAAGTTGGTGCTTCATCCGGGACTTCAGTCGACGAGAAGGCAAGCGAGTATTTGTACATTCATTGTGTATTTTGTTCTTGCTCTTCTTTGTATTTCCATATTGCTGTTGCAAGTTATTGTGGCGAGGTTTCTCCACCCACAAGGAGTAGTTATTAGCCGGTTCTCCGGGGACTCATCCACCGACGGATTGATAGGGCTCGTCCACCTTACGGACACGCCGAGGAGTAGGAGTATCATCTCCGAACCTCGTTACATCTTCGTGTTGAGGTTTGCTTCTCCTTTTTCGTTTCTATTCGTTTTATTTCCGCTGCGCTAACCCTAATTGTAGAAAGAAATGAAGAATTTGGGGCGGCTATTCACACCCCCCCTCTCTAGCCGCGATCATCGGTCCTAACAAGTGGTATCAGAGCGAGGTTGCTCTTCGCCGGATTAACACCCGAGGGAGCACAAGCTAGAGATGGATCAACTCGGAGAAGACAACACCATTCCACCTTTCTATGACCGCGACGACTTCGCGTATTGGAAGGTAAGAATGAGGTATTTTCTTATGACTAACCTTGAAAATTGGAGTTGTGTTCAATTAGGTTTCAAGCCTCCAATGGATAAGGAAGGAAAACCACTCGAGAAGAAGAAGTGGACAAGGGAACAAATCCACCATTCCACAATCAACGATGAGGTAATGAAAGTATTTGAATTCTCATTACCTAATGACATTCTATGTAAGATAGGTGGATACAACAATGCCAAGGAGTTGTGAAACAACTTGGCTAAGTTCCATGAGGGGAACTCCACTTCAAGCCATGAAGAGGAGTCAAGTGAGCCAAGGAGTTCACTTCATGGAGGAATGAATTTAGAAGTTGCGGGCCACTCAACATCTAAAGAAGAAGAGGAGGAGAGTTCTTCTTCAAGTTCGGAGCAAGAAGAAGAAGCTTCTACCTCCGGAAGGGATGAAGGAGAGAGCGTTCATCCATCCTCAACTCTAGGTAACTCAAGCCATTTAGTTTCTAGCAAATTACACATAATGTGCTTTGAGTGTAGGGAATTTGGACATTAGAAGAGTAAGTGTCCAAAGAGGGTTAGAAAGACTCCACCGGCGCCAAAGGTCAAGGAAGCTGGAGTCCCAACACGCAAGGGCAAGGAGCACGTGGTGTGCTTCCAATGCAAGCGAAGGGGACATTATCGGAGCCAATGTCCGAGGGGGAGGAAATCTCACACGGACAAGAGACCGCACATCGATAGGGGGAGCTAAGGAAAACCCTAAGGTAATCTCTAAGGCACATTATTGCAATACTAATAAGATGCATGCTAGTAGTTTGATTGCTATTGTTAATAATGGTAAGCATGATAACATTAGAAATCGTTACACATGCTTAGGTGCCAAACATGTGAGCCTAGATAAGGATAACACTAGGAAAGCCAACCCTAGAATTAACCCATCTAAGGCTAAGGAAAACCTAGGTAGAAATCCCAAATCATCTAGACATATGCCTAGGAATACCTCAAAGAAAAATGATAAATTAAAGCTTGAGGTATTGGAGAAAGAAAATCAAGTCTTGAAGTCAAGACTTGACTCTCTAGAAAAGGCTCTTGAGGATTTGACTCTAGGGTCTAGGGGTCAAAAACCCAAGTCCAAGGACAAGAAAGGTTTGGGTCACAAACCTAAGTCCCAAGTGGTCAAGCCCACTTATCACAATGTTCCATTCAATTATGGAACAAAATCTAGGGCTAGGAAGACCATCACCAAGGTCACAAGGGGAGTCACCCCTAAAGTTGATCTTGATGAGTCCCAAATGACCAAGGCTTTAAAGCCTAGGAGGGTCATTAGGAGGGTTGCTAGGGAAGTCATCCCTAGTGAATACTTAGTGAACCCAATGAGCTCAAATAGGTATTGGGTTCCTAGGAGCGTGATTCCATCACGCTAGATGAGTTAGGGTGTGCCAACCTTACTTGACTAGGTAGTTAACCTAATCATGGCAAAATGTGGCACTTTAGGATTTTTCAAGGTATAATCAAGCCTTGAAAATGAAATTAAGAATTATTCCTAAGGTGATTAGAATGTGCCAACCACATTTGAGGAATTTTCTAGAGTCAATCTAGTTGGCACATAGTGATCTAAAAGTCTTGAGGATATGATTTTAGGTCTATCACACTTAGGAATATAGAATTTATGGCAAAATGATCAAAATTATCAAAAATGGCAACTAAGGCTAGAATTAGGTATTTTCTATACCTTTATGTGCTATTTGCCATATATTGTTTGCCATATGTCATGTCATGACATCATATTTAATCTATGATCATTTGAAATGTCATGATAATGCTTAGGTTATTTATATGTCATGCCTTAGTTAGAGTTTCACACTTTATGCCATGACATCATGACATTGGCACATGTGATTATGTATGATATCATTTTATGCCATGTCATCATTTCTTGCATTTATAATCAATGAAATTGATTTAAGGACTAAAACATAATTTGATATGGAGATCAAATTGTTGTTTAGAAAATGCATGAGAACTTAGCCTAAGATAACCTAAACCCATATCTCACATCAAAATTGACTTGGATGTGTTTGATACACCTTAGATGTGTGTGAGATATTAGGATGATGAGTTAGGATCAAGGTGTATAGTTCTTGTACCTAGATGAGCCTAATTCAAAATTGGGGATCATAGGGAAAGCTTGTGTACAAGTCATGTACATTTAGCCCTAAGATTGTGGTCCTAAATTAAATGATTTAAAATCATTTTAAAATTGATTTGAAAAACCTTGATGAAGTTTTTCTAGTGATAGCATTCATCATTGAGCAAGTTGATACAAAGTTGAGTTAAACTTGAACTATTTCAAAGTTTTTCGAACTTTGTATCAAGATTTAAAAATGGAAGTTATTTTCATAGAAAACTATTTTTCCATGATATTATATGTTATGAGGAATGTATCCTCAAAGTTTTACAATTTTTGGAATTTTTTGAAATTTTCTAGGAGTTTCTAAATTTCGGGAGGAAAATCAGAAATTCTGATATCAGACTTATGGACCGATCAGAGAGGATTCTGATCGGTCCAGGAAAGAGTGGATCGGTCACTAGGACCGATCCAGGGGATGCTGGATCGGTCACTGGACCGATCCAGTGAAGGCTGATCGGTCTGGTGACCGATCAGAGCGTGCCAAGTTGCTGAATTTCGACTGTTTGTCTGAAATTGCAGTTATGGAAGTGGTGTCTTGGATTTCTAAAGGGTTGAAACTCTCCAAGACATTGTTGGTGCAATGGTCAAGGGGGAGTTGACCTTTAGGGGGAGTTGACTTTTAGGGGGAGTTTTTACGCTAAAGACTTGAGTGATATGGGATTATCACTAAGTTAATTGTTGACCTTAGTATCAAGGGGGAAATTAAGAGTATCAATGAAAGGTATGAGACTTTCATTAGAAAGAAACTCTTGACCTTGATTCACTCTTTTTGATGTGTGTCAAAAAGGGGGAGAGTGTAGGTTTGAGGAGAATAGAGAATGTTCAGGGAAGAACATTAGAAAACCTAAGTTAGGTTATCGGGTTAACCTAACTTGATTATGAGTTTAATTATGGGTTTTGTCAAACATCAAAAAGGGGGATATTGTTGGTGCAACCTTAGGTCAAGGTTGACCTAGTTGACCCGACTCGAGTTGACCTGACTCGAGTTGTATTTTGATGTTTGACGAGAACAAGTTTGGGAGATTGTGGGTGCAACCCGTGGTCAAGGTTGACCTGGTTGACCCGAGGTGAGTTGACCTGACTCGGAAAAGTCCAAGCAGGAAGCTTGGCATGGGAAAAGTCCAAGCAGGGAGTTTGGCATGGTGAAAAGTCCAAGCAGGGAGCTTGGCACGGGAAAAGTCCAAGTATGGAGACTTGGCACGGAGAAGTCCAAGTATGGAAGCTTGGCATATGGGAAGTCGGAGAGGGCTCGGTATCTCGTTCTCCGGACTGTGGTCAGAGAGGGCTCGGGAGCTCTTTCTCTGGACCGGATGTGGAAAGTCCTGGTGAGTGAAGCCAGGCAGACGGAAAAGTCCTGGTGAGTGAAGCCAGGCAGTTGGAAAGTCCTGGTGAGTGAAGCCAGGCAGTGGGAAAGTCCCGGTGAGTGAAGCCGGGCAGATTGGAAATCCTGGTGAGTGAAGCCAGGTGAAAACCCTAGTGAGTGAAGCTAGGTGAAAGTCCTGGTAAGTGAAGCCGGGCAAGGGAAAATCCAGATGGATCAAAGGTGATCGGACATCTGGTGTTGAGAAGGTCAAGTAGGTCAAGGGAGTGACCGGATACTTGGCACGAAGAGAAAAGTCCAAGTGGGTCAAAGGGATTGACCGGACACTTGGTGGGGAGTCTTAGCAGGTCAAGGGAGTGACCGGATGCTAAGCATGAAGTACCAACAGGTCAAGGTTGACCGGATGTTGGTTTGGAAGGTTTGGGACTTGGTTTGGGCAAAATCCTCTCGATCGATCGATGGATCGATCCAAAGGATCACTGGTATCTGGATCGGTCCGGTGACCGATCAACGTAAAGTAGCTATTGAGTGTTATCTGATCGGTTTGCAGACCGATCAAACAACGATCAGAAGGTAAAAGTTCGGGAGAAAAGGAAGGAATGCATGCTAATCGTCCCTAGACCGATTAGAGAAGCTTCGATCGGTCCCGTGACCGATCGAGCTACTCGACCGATCAAGCCACCGATCGGTCTGTAACTATCCGCGAGCCAACGGTCTTCGCTTCGGCTTCTTCTTCGCAGTGGATGGTATAAGAGTGTTGAGGGCTTCTACAGTGCGGTAACTCTCTCACTCTTCTTCCGGTCCGAAGCTTCGCTTCTTCACTGCTGTGCTAGCTCTCACTGCCGAAGCTTCGGGTGAGCTTCTTCGACTGAGTTGCTTGTTGGCATTCGTCCGTGAAGTTGGTGCTTCATCCGGGACTTCAGTCGACGAGAAGGCAAGCGAGTATTTGTACATTCATTGTGTATTTTGTTCTTGCTCTTCTTTGTATTTCCATATTGCTGTTGCAAGTTATTGTGGTGAGGTTTCTCCACCCACAAGGAGTAGTTATTAGCCGGTTCTCCGGGGACTCATCCACCGACGGATTGATAGGGCTCGTCCACCTTACGGGCACGCCGAGGAGTAGGAGTATCATCTCTGAACCTCGTTACATCTTCGTGTTGAGGTTTGCTTCTCCTTTTTCGTTTCTATTCATTTTATTTCCGCTGCGCTAACCCTAATTGTAGAAAGAAAGAAGAATTTGGCGCGGCTATTCACACCCCCCCTCTCTAGCTGCGATCATCGGTCCTAACAGAGAACTCCAGGGGTCTACGTCTCCGATCAGCATAACTCTTCTGGCGGTCTTGTGCCTCTGACATTCTCCGTCTGATAGTGCAGACCAACTCTACCTCTTGTTGAGCACTCTGAGGTCCTAGCAGCTGGGCCTCCCCAACCTCCTCCCAGAGGGTGGGTGTCCGACAAGGTCTACCATACAATGCTTCAAACGGTGTCATCTGGATAGCCGAGTGATAGTTGTTGTTGTAGGCGAACTCTACTAATGGCAGGTGGTCCTCCCAGCTGCCTCCGAAATCCATAACACAAGACCTCAGCAAGTCCTATAATATATGGATGGTCCGCTCTGACTGTCCATCTGTCTGCGGATGAAATGATGTACTGAATCGAAGCTGTATGCCCAAGGCCTGCTGCAAACTCTGCCAAAATCGGGACGTGAACTGTGGGTCTCTATCTGATATAACAGTCAATGGAACATCATGCAACCTGATTATCTCTGGTGTTGGCCATTTTGCATGTCACGTGGCACATCAAATTAATTAAGATTAGGAACTCAACTAAAATAAAGACAAGTGTTGTAGCAATGAGTCCCAAGTCGTATTTTTCCAAGGATGACTAATAAATGTGTGTTAATTCTAGAATTGATTCAAGTTGAACTCTCTTATTAACAAGGTCAATTAGGCACTTCCTTTTGATTCACATTACAAACAAAATTCATCTAAGTCTCAAAAGTGAACTAATTTAATTAAGAATAAAACCAAAGGAAAGCTAATCTTTTCCAAACATTCTTCACTTTCGTTTTATCAGTTTAGCATTAATCAAGCATCTTTGAATCAATTTTTTCAACTAGCGAATTATTCAATCCCTCACATGATCCACAACAATTAACTGAGGTTAACAATCAGCTCATGTTAAACAACCAAAATGAAAATTTTCATTACAGTGATAATAAATCGAATGCATTGAACAAATGTTTTCTAAATTTTTAAAACGAAACTAACTTGTACTTGTGGAAATTGAAACATGAAATTCAAAACTAGAAATAGATTGCAAACTAAGTTAGTAGCTAAACATGGTTTGGATTGCAAACGTTCAAAGAAAACAAGTACCAAAACTGAAAAATAAAATATGAATTGCAAAACTAGGAAATCAAATTATCAGATCTGAACAAAAGTATAAGAATTCAAAAATGAAATAAAATGAAAGATGCATTCCACACCCAAACCCTAGTCTAAACTCCTTCTCTCTGCCGTAAAGCAGAAATGCCATCGGGAACGCCCATCAAGCAACTGGCGGTGAAGATCTGAATTCCAGCTCATTCAACATTGTTCATAGCTTGTGGGGAACGCCCTCTTCAAGCTCACATTGCCTGAATTAACAAGCATCCGAAGATTGCCATCAACGAAATGGGGAACTCCCTCAATTCTGCCGATGATGGACTTCACAGAATCGAGAACATGAAACGGAGAATGCCCTCAATTCGTGCCTTTCTTCTTGATTGCTAGTCACCGGATAGTTCAAAGCTCGTCGCCGGCGAAGGAGTTCATCCTTGGATCTGGAGTGTGGAAGCTGATACGGTAGAAACGAAGAGGAAGATGATGGAGGTACAGTAGAAAATCGCGAGCTACCCACACTGTAGCTTCTCAAGCTTTTAAATCAACCTTAAATCTGATCCAACGGTCCAGAACGCTTTGATCTCGATCAACGGTGGAAACATCTCAGATATGGATCAGGAACTCTAGATCTTCATCAACGGCTGTGATGTGCTTCCTCTTGGCTTGGATGGACCAGACTCTTGAAGGATGGCTCAGATCTCTCCGATCCTCAACGGACGGTCCAAATTGCTCCAAGGCATGATCGACTTAATTAGCCCTAGATTTGAGCCCAAATGTGGTCTGATATGATCGGGTCCATGACCCTTTTGATGCCTACAAAATACTAATCAAAATATTAGCATCAAATACCATGAAAATAAACTAATTCGCAATTAAGTTCAAGATAAAAAATGTGATGTAGATATGATTTCAATCTATGAAAAAAATCATTAAAAACTTGCATTATGAATCAAGATAACATAGCCAAAATCATGGTTATCAAATGCCCCACACTTAGTCTTGGACATCTCGTTCAAGTAAAGAAAACCTAAAAATCATCTCCACACAAATTCCCTAGCAATACCTAGAAGATAGTAAAAGGAATTTAACTAAGACCATCTAAATATCACAAACAATCATGAATACAATCCAAACAATAATCAGTAGGCATGGTAGTTTCAATCCAATTGAAAAATTAAGCAAGTTGCAAACTCACAAGGGATTTACCTATTCAAACTCTCACACTCAATCATGCATATAAGTGGAGCTCACTCAATGTCACTCACAACATTTCACTATCATAAGCTTGCTTATTTTCTAATTCTCCACCACTATAAACATAGCATACATGAATCAAAAGGATTTTCTCATCAAGAATTTAAATGAAAGCAAAAGAGCAAGTGAAAGTGAATGAAATAGATAAAAAGAAAAGAATTCAATGAAAAATTGAGAAGATGAGAGTATTGGAGGAATATACTTGACGAGTTGACCAATTTGATGTGTAAAGAGATGAATACCATTTGTCGTTACCAATTCAAAATATCAAGCTAACCTCTCCTTCAATTTGATAGCAAACATAGAATCTTGATACTCTATCTTCACACTTGATACTCTCTTGATTTGCATTTTCTTTTTTTTTCACTGTACTCTCCTTCTACTGCAATTACAAACTGCAGAATTAGTTTCCAGTTTCAGTTTCCATCTCTGTTTTAGCACTTAGAATTCTGCCCAATCCAATTTTCGAAAAATATGGAATGAAAAGAACACCATATGTTACTGAAAATACCATAGCTTTGCTGTTTTTCCTCATTATTTTGTAAGATACTCATAGCATTTAGGTATACACACTTGATAGCAATCTAAACTGAATTCTGATTTCCAGTTTCTCACTTCATTGTTTTAAGCAACTTAATTCTTTAATATTATGTAAAATCCAGTTTGAAGAAAGCATGGAATGACATGAGAAGTCATTTGTTATATAGAATGCAGAATTTTCACTAAATTTCTCAATAAATTGAGAGCTGGTGATAAAAGATTGATACAACTTGATACAATTCTCAAGCTAAATCCTATTGCCCTGCTTTTGCCTTACTGCACTTACAATTGATTTCTTCATTTGCCTTTAATACCTGTTCCAATTCAACTCAAAGATAGCTTCTGTATTCTACCTTCCATGGCATTACTTCAATCAATTCCATAATCTTCTCTTGAAACTCATACCAATTTGCTAATTTCTGCACTACCATTTATAGAAGATCCCTTCAATTCCAGGAGATTTGATCCTTGAATGAATATCACTGAATAACTTTAAATCCATCACCTATTCCTCTTTTCAATAATTAGGATAAAACATTATAAAGACTATAGAAGGTTGAAATACCAGTTGTTTCTCCATCATACAAGACTTAACTTGAATTTCTGCCTTGTTTAGATGTTGCTCCTGATTTCTGATACAACTTTGATTCAAAGTGTTATTTCTGAATTGCTAATATGCTTTTGGATTTACTGCACATTAGCAATGTTCAATTCCTGTATTCTGTAGTCTTCCAATTTAACTGCACAACAACAACTTTCATTTCCAAAGTAGTGTTGTCCAGAATTCAGTCAAGTTTCATTTCCTTAATCTCGAGACAAGTCCACATTAGCCAGATTTCCACACTAAATCTTTCACATTCTGAAACTTCAAAACAGGTTTAGCAATTCATCAAATATCTCCATTCCTAAATTTCAAAATTATTCCAGCATTATTCATACTTAAATGAACTCATTTGCATCACGACAATACTTAATTTTGCACAGGGTTAGTGGTCTTCATTAGTTTCCTAACACTACAAAGTAGCAATCTCCATTCCTGTAGAATTCAGTACAGCAGAAATGTCATCATGTATTTATTCTATCCAGAGTTTTTAAACATTTTGGAAGGCCAGATACCATTTGTTGCTGCACAATACAAGACTCCACTTGAATTTTTCACTGGTTTAAACTTGCTACTAAATTTTGATACACCATTTGATACAAAATAATTTCCAGCTTCCTTGTTCCTGCACTTCCATGTTTCTGCAGAATTGAATTGCTCTATAAAAGACCACCATAGTATCAATTTCCGGAATTCCAAACTATTGATAACATTTCTACTCACACATCAATTGTATCACATATTGGCACAAGACACACAGCCAATAAAATCATCACAAAAGACTTGTAGAATTTCCTGAATTCCTATCAATTCTGTTTCTGTTTATGTTCCAAAATAGCTCACTGATGTCAACTATACTTTCATTACCTTTAAACTTAAGATGTATCTCAAGTACAAAGATTCTCATTTAGCACAAACCTCTTCCAGCAGCTTCAGATTTCAGAACCTTGAAATTGTCCAAAACAAGCAATGTTCAGCAAACCAAATTTCTGAAATTCACAATAGATTTTTCAGCATTAGGCTTCCACATGTTGCTCCTAAAATTTCTGCTAAAAATAATGTTTCAGATTCAATCAATTCCATAAATTCAGTTCTTCATTAGCATTTAATTGCAGCACATGCAGATTTCAGCTTCATTTCTCATCTTTCTGTAGAATTTAGCACATCAACATCTTCTTCCCAAATATGTCTCCTAGAGTTTTGAATGTATCAACATAGTATCAAGTCTCAAAATCCAAATTACTTTGAGCTTACTCTTGACATGATAAAACTCAAAATATGGATACATTTAGCATACAATCTTAAAAATACTTCATTCACAAAAGTATTCTTCCAAAACTACATCATTGGCTTAAATTTGAATCCCTACCATTAACAAATGAATCCAAACATTCCAAAAACAATATACACCTCCCCCACACTTAATCCTTTGTCATCTTGCAAAATCTAACTCGTCAAGGATTCAACCAAAACTCTCAATTAAAGAAGAATGACAAGCAAAGATGATTAAGATTTAGAATGCTAGACGAGAATGTTTCAAGAAAATTGTGGAGAAAGAAATGGGGAATTATGAGAAAACAAGAATGACAAATATCCTTCATTTCCATGCCTGCATATGCTATTGTGATTTTGGAAAGAAGCTAAGCAAGTTCTAGAGTTTCAGTTGTTGTAAGTACATGTCACACAAAGACAATAATAGAATATAGGCTTAAAGTGGACCTCTCTAGGCAATATTCATGCAAACAAGATCAATCGATCAAAATGGAATCCACCTCCACACTAACCAATATCATGTAAGTAGAGCATCCAATCATGTCAAATGACCTAAAATTGATGGTCAAATTTAAGAAACTTTTACCATCTTAAAAATATTACTTAGAAAATTCCCATGGAGAATTTTATTCAAATTGAAATGCTATATACTAAATAAAATGCAAAGTATGGAGACAAAGTGCAAATGTAAAATGTAAAACTAAAGAAAATTACCCACAAAGAATTTATTAACAAAGCACGAATTAAAATGCATAAGAAAATAAAATTGGAACCAACTCCCCTTTAATTCCGGTGGTCGAAGAAGATTAAGAAGAAGAATCCCTGCCGGTAGAGGTGTCATTATGGTTCCACTCAAATTCTTTTTATTCTTCATTTTTCCATTGCAAATTCTTTTTGGAGGATGGAGGTGGTTCAATTCAAGCATCCACTCCGAAAGCTTATGTTCTCCTACAACATCAATAAAAGAAAGCACCTCCCACATGCATGTGGGATAAGAAGAAAATAGGAGAATATTAGTGTGGGTGAAGAATTTATCAAGAATTGAATTACATCTAATAAAATCAATAATTGGTACCTCTATTAATTTTTCTGAAAAATCATCAAAAATTCTTACCTTGTCATGTTAAAAGGTACCTAGAGTGGTGATTGTTACCTCGTCCTCATCAAGTAATGGTTCAAGCTCTGGTTCTGGTGAATGTTCAACTTCATGTAATGATTCTTGCATGCTTGGCTCCATAGCATAAGTCCCTACACTTACATCCTCAATTCTTGGTGATTCTTGAGGTAATGCTTCCAATAAGCATTCCCCTACACTTAAATCATCTTTTGCATCAATACTTGCATCATTTCCAGCATCTAAAGCAACCATATCAGTAGAATCAAAAGTATGATCAACTACATCATCACAACAATAAAAAGTACTTAAAGAATCTAGTGAAGTAGTAGATGCAGTGTCAGGCCTGACAAGAGATCCACAATCCACCTCCTCACTGGAGTTTTGTGTTTGTAACTGAATAATGGATTATGCGATTTGATCTAACTGATTCTGTATATTCTGTATCCTTGAGAATTACTGCTCTTGATGTTCTATCATTTGTTGCATAATTTCCTTGACTTTCCATGTTGACTCTTCAATTTGAGAATTATTCTGTTGAAACGAATGTGGCAAAGAAGATGTTGAAACCTCTTGAAACCCATATGAATTCTGGTAAGCTGGATATGACTCAATAAATTGTCCTTGTGCACTTTCATACCTGAAACATGAATTATCCACCCAATTAGTATTATAAGCATTAGAAAATGACTCATACCTATTTTGTTGTTCCATTGTTGGGTAAATTTGATACTCAGGCTGAAAATACTAACTCCATTCCACCTCTAAAATTCTGAAAATATGGATCCATGCTTCTGAAATCTCCTGTTCTTACACTACACACTAACAATCAATGTTAGAAGATTCAAGAGCATAAAGTTCCAAATACATGAAAATATGAACATTTAAAGCACTTAACAATTCAAGAATAAGCCAACATGAAAATACAAAAAGAATAGCAATCAAATCAATCAAGATGCTAACAATAAAATCAATCAAATCAAAAATTAACACACGCTACTAGTTATGAATCCCCATTAACGATGCCAAAATTTGGTGTTGGCCATTTTGCATGTTACATGGCACATCAAATTAATTAAGATTAGGAACTCAACTAAAATAAAGACAAGTGTTGTAGCAACGAGTCCCAAGTCGTACTTTTCCAAGGATGACTAATAAATGTGTGTTAATTCTAGAATTGATTCAAGTTGAACTCTCTTATTAACAAGGTCAATTAGGCACTTCCTTTTGATTCACATTACAAACAAAATTCATCTAAGTCTCAAAAGTGAACTAATTTAATCAAGAATAGAACCAAAGGAAAGCTAATCTTATCCAAATATTCTTCACTTTCGTTTTATCAGTTTAGCATTAATCAAGCATCCTTGAATCAAATTCTTCAACTAGCGAATTATTCAATCCCTCACATGATCCATAAAAATTAACTGAGGTTAACAATTAACTCATGTTAAACATCCAAAATGAAAATTTTCATTACAGTGATAATAAATCCAATGCATTGAACAAATTTTTTCTAAATTTTTAAATCGAAACTAACTTGTACTTGTGGAAATCGAAACATGAAATTCAAAACTAGAAATAGATTGCAAACTAAGTTAGTAGCTAAACATGGTTTGGATTGCAAACGTTCAAACAAAACAAGTAGCAAAACTGAAAAATAAAATCTGAATTGCAAAACTAGGAAATCAGATTATCAAATCTGAACAAAAGTATAAGAATTCAAAAATGAAACAAAATGAAAGATGCATTCCACACCCAAACCCTAGTCCAAACTCCTTCTCTCTGTTGTGAAGCAGAAATGCCATCGGGAACGCCCATCAAGCAACCAGCGGTGAAGATCTGAATTCCAGCTCATTCAACATTGTTCATAGCTTGTGGGGAACACCCTCTTCAAGCTCGCATTGCCTGAATTAACCAGCATCCGAAGATTTCCATCAACAAAATGGGAAAATCCCTCAATTCTGCTAATGATGGACTTCATGGAATCGAGAACACGAAACGTAGAACGTCCTTGGATCTTGAGTGTGGAAGCTGATACCACGAAAATGAAGAGGAAGAAGAAGGAGGTACAGTAGAAAATCGAGAGCTACCCACACTGTAGCTTCTCAAGCTTTTAAATCAACCTTAAATCTGATCCAACGGTCCAGAACGCTTTGATCTCGATCAATGGTGGAAACATCTTAGATCTGGATCAGGAACTCTAGATCTTCCTCAACGGCTGTGATGTGCTTCCTCTTGGCTTGGATGGACCAGATTATTGACGGATGGCTCAGATCTCTCTGATCTTCAACGGATGGTCCAAATTGCTGCAAGGCATGATCGACTTGATTAGCCCTAGATTTGAGCCCAAATATGGTCTGATCTGATCGGTTCCATGACCCTTTTGATGCTTATAAAATAATAATCAAAATATTAGCATCAAATACCATTAAAATAAACTAATTTGCAATTAAGTCCAAGATAAAAAATGTGATGTATATATGAGTTCAATCTATGAAAAAAATCATTAAAAACTTGCATTATGAATCAAGATAGCATGGCCAAAATCATGGATGTCAATCTCCCGACAATACAGCTAAGTCATTAAGTTGTTCTTCATGTCGTTTCTGTAGGATCGTTGCGGCCGGCTAGAAGGGGGGTTGGATAGCCTGCAAACACAAAAACAAAACCAACCCTTCTTGAACTCTTAAACTAACACTTGCATAATAAACAGAGCAAATAAATAAAATATTAAAAGATGAGGCACAAGATATTTACTTGGTTACAACCGATGTGGTTGTTAATCCAAGGAAGATTAAGCACTAAAACTCCTTCAGGCGGAGAAGCCTCTTACAACGTTGAAGCGCAGAAACAGAAGCTTAACTCTAACTAGAAGTGCACAAGTGTTGGAATTACATGTAATGAGTTCGTTGAAAAGCTTCTGGACCAAGGCTATATTTATAACCTTGGTCGGGGTGCCCCGAAGGGTTCCGGACGCCCTGGGGGGATAAACTTTATCCCCCAACGTTCAAATCGAGTCAAATCTCGATCTTGGTCAAAAGACGGGTCCAGGCGCTCGGAATGGTTCCGGGCGCCCCGGAGCAAAAAGTCAACAGCAGTTGACTTTTTATCAGGGACCTCTTCTCCGGTTCAGTCCCGCCTCGGTCCGGGTCTTCTGCTCCGGATCCGCTCACTTGGGTGATCTCTGCCATCCGGAATAGGGCTCACCCGAACCCAACTTCCAGTCTTCTCGAGCAGCCTTCTGCTCCGGCTTCTCATCCCTCGGAATCGTCGCGTTTTTCATTCTCGTCCACTAGCGTACTCATCCGCAGTCTTCGTCCCTCGGTCACACCCCGTGCCGACCTTCTTGCTAGCTGCGTCTCTTGCTCCCCGAGCAATCTTTCGCTCCGGCTTTCGTCCCTCGGAACTACTGCACGCTTCCTTCTAGTCCACCGGGGTACTCTTCCGCAACACCTCGTCCCTCGGACCGCCGTCCTTCTCGCTAGCTGCGTCTTCCGCTCGAGTACCTATATTCCTAAGCTCCTGCACACTTAGACACAAGGTTAAAAGAACACAGGACCTAACTTAACTTATTGATTGTACCAAAACAACCTTGGGGTTCCAATAATCTCCCTCTTTTTGATGTGATCAACCCAAGTTAAGCTAGGGTCAAAAATAGACATGAAAATTAAACAATTTATATTGCAATAACATGCAACAAGATAGAAAAAATTAAATTTCAAAAATTCTAATTTTCAATTTCTACCTCCCCCAAGACTTATACTTTTTCTTCTCCCCCTTTGATCACATAAAAAATTGGGGTTGTAAGAGAAATCTAAGGGTTGCCACTTAGAAAAAATTATGAAAATCTATTTCAATGATTTTCTGGAAAATATTTCCAAGTCAAGGAAAAATTTCTAAGTCAAAAAATGACTTTTGAAAAATTTCTAAGTTTTCGCAAAAAAATCTTTCTAAGCCCAAAACTTTATGCAAGAAAATTTAAGAAAATTGATAACATTAAAAGAAATTTTCTATGCATTTATTTATTTATTTATTTTATTCTAGTGCTTTTATCATAAAGTTTTAAATTTCCATTTTAATATATCATAACTTATCACACTTTTTCATATTTAAAGCAATAAATATTAAACATGCAACAAATTGTATCATGTTAATTTCTATTAATAATTTGTCGAGATACTTTAATCGACAAGGTATTTCTTTTGACTTTATAGACTTTATTTCACAAAATTCTTTCAATAACATAATTTGTAATTCAAAAGAATATTCGAAGAAAATTTTCAGCAATATTTCTAACTTGCAAAATTCTTTTATCAAAATGTTTTATAATTCATAAAAATCTTTCGTCGAAACATTTTTTAATTCGAAGAATTCTTTTGATAATATTTCTAATTTGTATAATTCTCTTGAAAAAATGTTTTGTAATTCACAAAAGTCTTTCGGAAAAAATTTTAATTGGCAAAATTCTTTCAAAATAATTGGTAAACCGAAAAACTCTTTCGATGATTCAATTTTTAATTCACAAAAATCTTTAAGCAACTTTTCTATTGATTTAACCAATTGGTCAGGAGATGGAGACCATACCTGACTTACCTTTTTGGCCGTTGGTTCTCCCCCTGTCGAGTTGTTTTCTTCTGACATTACTCCCCCATCATCGATGCTCTCAATGTTTATTGAGGAAGAGCTTCTTGCGTCTTTTAGTAGATGCTCGGTGGTGAAAGATGTTTCGGCAATTTCCTTGATCTCAGACTCTTCTGTCAGCGACTCGATGTCCATTGAGTTGGGTTCGACTGCAGGTGGTTCTTCGTAAAGCTTCAAGAACCTTTCCCAAAGTTCTTTTGCGCTTTTGTATGTTCCAACTCTGTCGAGATCCTTAGCAGGTAACACGATCAAAAGACTGGATTCAGCCTTATCGTTTGCCATGAATTTGTCGCGCTGCTCGTCAGCCCATTGATGCTCCTTAAGTTCTTCTCCTTCTTTGCTTTTAGGCATTACAAAACCATACTTCATTATTAATAACATATTGAAATTAGTTTTAAAGTAAACCTCCATTCGTCGCTTCCAGAATGCGAACTCCCCCTTGAATGTTGGTGGATAGATGTTAGCTCCGGCCATCTCGTTGCTTCGATTGGCGGTTAGTCCTCCTGAAGCGCCTCGGCTCTGATACCACTTGTAGGATCATTGCGGCCGGCTAGAAGGGGGGGTTGGATAGCCTGCAAACACAAAAACAAAACCTACCCTTCTCGAACTCTTAAACTAACACTTGCATAATAAATAGAGCAAATAAATAAAACATTAAAAGATGAGGCACAAGATATTTACTTGGTTACAACCGATGTGGTTGTTAATCCAAGGAAGATTAAGCACTAAAACACCTTCAGGCAGAGAAGCCTCTTACAACGTCGAAGCGCAGAAACAGAAGCTTAACTCTAACTAGAAGTGCACAAGCGTTGGAATTACAAGTAATGAGTTCGTTGAAAAGCTTCTTGACCAAGGCTATATTTATAGCCTTGGTCGGGGTGCCCCGAAGGGTTCCGGGCGCCCTAGGGGGGATAAACTTTATCCCCCAACGTTCAGATCGAGTCAAATCTCGATCTTGGTCAAAAGTCGGGTCCGGGCGCCCGGAAGCATTCCGGGCACCCCGGACTGCTCCTAGCGCCCGGAATGGTTCCGGGTGCCCGGAGCAAAAAGTCAACAGTAGTTGACTTTTGTCCGGGACCTCTTCTCCGGTTTAGTCCCGCCTTGGTCCGGGTCTTCTGCTCTGGATCCGCTCGCTTGGGTGATCTCTGCCATCCGGAATAGGGCTCACCCGAACCCAACTTCTGGTCTTCTCGAGCAGTCTTCCGCTCCGGCTTCTCGTCCCTCAGAATCGCCGCGTGTTTCCTTCTCGTCCACCAGCGTACTCATCGGCAGTATTCATCCCTCGATCGCACCCCGTGTTGACATTCTTGCTAGCTTCGTCTCTTGCTCCTCGAGCAGTCTTCCGCTCTGGCTTTCGTCCCTCGGAACCACCGTACGCTTCCTTCTCGTCCATCGGGGTACTCTTCCACAGCACCTCATCCCTTGGACTGCCATCCTTCTCGCTAGCTGCGTCTTTCGCTCGAGTACCTGTGTTCCTAAGCTCCTGCACACTTAGACATAAGGTCAAAACAACACAAGACCTAACTTAACTTGTTGATCACACCAAAACAACCTTGGGGTTCCAACAGTTTCATCAGTAGGAACGCCTCAAATCTCGATACATGAGAGTTCCTCCTGGGTGGATCCCAAATCGAGAGTGATGTGCCTCCTGAAGTATCTTCTCTAAGATTGGGTGAGATTGAGGTATACATAACCTGCCTCAGAAATAAATAATGCCCTCGTCATCTCAGGTGAACTCGATCTGTTGCCCGGAAGCTATCTGGCTACCAATGGGCTGTAAGCGCTGATCGCCAACCTGGGCCTCTCGTATCCTCATCCTGATCGACGACTGAGCAACCATGGTAACTAGAATACCCTGCTCTGTCCGCCCCTGCTCCTCAAGGCCTAACTCAGAGAAACCCTGAATCAAATCTGTGACCACAACACGGTGGCAAGCTAAAGTCCCTCTGGACTTCCAGCTAAGTGCATCGACAACCACATTAGCTTTCCCCGCATGGTAGCTAATAGTACACTCATAATCCTTCAAGAACTCCATTCATCTCCTCTGTCAGAGATTGAGTTCCTTCTGAGTGAAAAGATATTTGAGACTCTTATGATTAGTGAGAATCTCAAATGTAATACCATATAGATGATGCCGCCAAATCTTCAAAGTAAAGATAATAGCGGCCAGCTCCAGATCATGTACTGGGTAGTTCTTCTCATACTCCTTCAACTGACAAGAAGCATAGGAGACTACCCTACCATGTTGCATCAAAACAACGCCGAAACCCTGTAGAGAAGCGTCGGTGTAGAGAACGAATCCGTCCTCTCCAGAAGGTAGAACCAGAACTGGTGCCGATACTAATCTCCACTTCATCTCATTGAAGATGGTCTCGCAGGCTTCTGACCAAGTGAACTTCATGTCTTTCCTGGTCAGGCGTGTCAATGGCATAGCTATGCGAGAGAAACCCTCGACAACCCGTCTGTAATATCCAGCCAGTCCCAGGAAACTACGGATCTCCTGAACTGATTTCGGCTGCTCCCAACTGGTGACAACCTCGATCTTCTGAGGGTCTACAGAAATACCTCGGCTAGACACCACGTGTCGCAGAAAACTGACCGAGGATAGCCAAAATGCACACTTGCTGAACTTCGCATATAGTTGATGTCGTCAAAGAGTCTCCAAGACTATGCGAAGATGTTGTGCTTGTTCCTCCTCGGAACGCGAGTAGATCAATATGTCGTCAATGAAGACGATAACGAACTAATCTTAATACTCCAGAAAGATGCGATTCATCAAATCCATAAATATCACTGGAGCATTGGTAAGCCCAAATGACATTACCAAAAATTCATAATGTCCGTATCTAGTGCGGAATGTTGTCTTCTGAACAACAAAATCCCTGACTCTTAGCTGATGATATCTGGATCGCAGATCAATCCTAGAATACACTGATGTACCTTTGGGCTGATCAAATAAATCCTCAATCTGTGATAAGGGGTACTTATTTCTGACGGCCACTGCATTCAGCTGTCTGTAATCGATGCACAACCTCATAGTACCATCCTTTTTCTTGACAAACAATACCGGAGAACCCCACGGAGATACACTAGGGCGAATAAATCCCCTGTCCAATAACTCCTGGAGTTGGACCTTTAGCTCGTCCAACTCTTTCGGTGTCATACGGTAAGGAGCTTTCGATGTTGGCGCCGTCCCCGAAATTAGCTCAATAGCAAACTCCACTTGTCTTTGGGGAGGCAAACCTGGTAGCTTATCTGGAAATACATCCGGATACTCTTGGACTACTAGAACGTTTGAGAGCTGAGAACTACTGCTGTCGTCAGCATTAATTAACGACAAAAGAAATCCCTGACAGCTAAGTGACAGCAGCTTCTGAGCCCAAATCACATAAATGATTGATATGTCGTCATCCCTGGTGCCAGTAAAATCCCACGAGGGTTGGTTTGGAGGTCTGAATGTGACCACCCTCGTCTGGCAATCAACCGTGGCATGATATGCAGACAGCCAATCCATACCAAGGATAATGTCAAACTCGACCATTTCCAGTACTAATAAATCAACCATGAGTATCATATTGCCAAAGTCTAACGGGCAACCTCTGACCTTCTGAGTGACGTCCAATGTATCATTGGACGGTAGGGAGATGATCAGTCGATGTTGTCTAAGGGTAGGTAGTCTACCTATGTCCCTTATAAAGGCACAGAAAATAAAGGAATGCGAGCTACCAGTATCTATCAACATATCAGTGGATAATACATAAAGTAAAACCATACCGCGAAAAACTGATCTGTCGGCCCGCTGCGCATCCTCTCTAGTAACCGCGTGAATACGTCCAGTCTCTGGCGATGGTGGAGGTGGTAGTGCTGCCAAAGGCTGTTGCGCCTGAGTCTGAGCCTGCCACTGAGTCGGTGCCAGATACTGTGCCAGAGATGGATATGAGAGCTGCGACTGATATTGGACAGGTGGCTAGGGCTGCGACTAGTACTAAACCAGTGGCTGAGGCTGCGGCTGATACTGTACTAGGGGTTGAGGCTGTGATTGGTACTGAACCAGTGGCTGGGACTGCAACTGATACTACACTAGTGGTTGAGGCTGCAATTGATATTGCCCTTGCATCAAATACTGAGGTCCCGGAACAGAGCTCTGGGATACTATAAGGGCGCTGGAGTGCTCCTGTCTGTGCATGCCATATGCAGCTACTGCAGGGGGAGATGTCCTTTGCTAGCTATGAGAAGATTGGGCTCTTCGCCCTCCTCGCTGAGTCCCTGACTAACTAGGTTGTCCTCCATGAACAGAAACCCCGTAAGCAATATGTTGAGCCTTCAGCAAACAATCTCGGCTTAGATGCCCAGGCAGTTTACAATAATAGCAAACTGACTGTCCCAGGGAGTAGGCTGATGTAATGTGATCTCTGGACCCACATTGGGAGCAGTGCATGTAGGAGACTACAAGCATCAATGTCTCCTAATTTACCAATGAGACCTTGATAGACACTTTACTATTGCTAATTATGATGCACCAAATGCACATATTTTCACGAGTCATGATACCTCAGCATGACTACATTATCAATTATCTATGGTTGCATTTTTCATATTGTTGGTTGATATCAAAGAAAGTTATAGAGCTATATTTATAAGTAGTTTGTTATTCTAGATTCATATCATACTGTGGGAGTGGGTACGGCGGGTACGGTCAAGGTAGGTACCTCTGAAGCCGTCGGAGTCTGAGAGCCCGACGCGCCCGCAGTACCATGTGGAGTCTATCCCTGACCGATAGGTTCAACCCCAGCAGACATCTCTGGTGACTCCGTCGCCAGGGATTCCATCGTCCTCTTACGTGGTCGTTCTATGCCACATCTCGGCACGAGAACATGTGTACTTCGCCTCATATCTATTTTTTTATTACCCAAGTATTAATACAAGTACTAAAATGATAAAATTTATCATTATACCTATTTGTCGTCTGGAGATGTTCCGTTGCTGCCAAGTCCCAAATTATAACCTTGTCTAAAAATACCTTGGACTTCCGAACATAAAAATCGACGAAAATCCATATAAATCCAAAAATTACCCAGATTGACTCACAAAAACCTGGGCTCTGATTCCAAATAAATTGGTATCAGATTAACTCGAAAATCCATAACATGAAAAATAGGCATCATAAACTGGCTCTGATACCAAATAAATTGGTATCTGATTAACTCGAAAATCCAGATCATGAAAAATAGGCATCGTAAACCTGCTCTGATACCAAATAAATTGGTATCAAATTAACTCAAAAATCCAGAACATAAAAACCAACAGGCATCATAAGCCTGCTCTGATACCAAATGAATTGGTATCAGATTAACTCAAAAGTCCAGAACACGAAAAATAACATGCATCGTAAGCCTGCTTTGATACCAAATGAATTAGTATTAGATTAACTCGAAAGTCCAGAACACGAAAAACAACAGGCATCATAAGCCTGCTCTGATACCAAAAATTGATATCAGATTAACTCGAAAATCCAGAACACGAAAAATAGCCATCATAAACCTGCTCTGATACCAAATAAATTAGTATTAGATTAACTCAAAAATCTAGAACACAAAAAATAGGCATCATAAACCTGCTCTGATACCAAATAAATTGTCACACCCCGAGGGAGTCCCTACCGAGCAAATTTTGGCAGCATCTCTCCTGTACCGATGATAATCTGAAACATTACTACAAGCCCTCAGCGCCACACAAACCTCGGCCAACACGTCCAGAATAATAACAATAAAAATAACTAACAATTCATACAGTTTATATTAACTCAGCCTCTGGCTGACATAACCATGTAGTTTATTTAAATAAAACCTATTCTACTAATACGATGGAAAACTTAAACCCACAACAAAATCCAACGCAACGGAAAACACAGGTTGTAGACCAAAACTCGATAAACATCCACGAGTATAGTTATACATCACAAATATATAAAATATAACAAGTAAACCAAAAAGCTCAAAATACGTGAACCGTCACGATAAGTGGTGGGGAACTAGCGACTGGAACCTTCTGACAACATCAACATGAAATAGTAATAATCAACAAGGTGAGTCCAACACTCAGCAAATACCAAGCTGACATGCATAGTAGGAAATAACCAATAGTGACAATTATGTGCGTACAGTCTCCTGGAATAATGATGGAAAATGTAAAACTGAAGGAAATGGAAGAAGTTGTACTCACCAGGACCTCCTATCATAATAATAAGGTCATCAAACCGAAAATATCATATCTCCTGTATACATGTCAATCATATGCATCCACCAAATATGCAGCAAACAAAGTTCAACAAACACAAGCAATAAATGCAATCATGCATATGATGCAAATGACATGTCCTGGTCACCCCTGACGCCAGTCATCCATCTCACACATGATGGTGGGACCGAGTGGGTAGGGCTGTAACAATTGTACACTCTGCCATCACTGTTCCTGATGAGTGACCGAGTGGACATGATGTTGTCAGAGTACACCTATCCTCCTACCCCAAATCATAAGTGGGGGAGCTCAATGCTCTCATCCCCCTGAGATAATCTAGAGGAGGGATCCCTGTCCTGCTACCACACTGCTGTCACACTACCCATGAGCGGACCAGCGAAGCACTTATAGAGCAACCTGCTGCAACACACCCTGCCTGAATAAAAACCACTAACCCATGAGTGGTTGTGTGTGCAGATTCATATAACTGGCGATGTGTTCAACAATAATGGAGCCGACAATTGCGCAGCATGCAATCATGCGAGATGGTGTATGACATTAAGCATAAAAAAATCCTGACCATATCTACCTCTATAAAATATGTATCAAAAATAAATAGCTCAAATAAAAAGATCTAGGTACACGTATCAGATATGGTAATTATTTATTCCGGTATATCATAAGGCATGGTATGTCACTACCTCTATGAGCATAAATAATCAAAAGGGTAATGAATGCAAAACAGGTAAGTAAAATCAAGCATGCAACATGTAACAAATAGTGACATACCGATGCAGATATGAACATAATCATTACTACTCATTAAAATCTGTTATGCATATCAAATGACAATATCTAAAGATAAGTCAAGGTACCCGCCTCAAAAATTGAGATAGTATCCAAAATAGATCCCACGTCGATACGTCGTCTCGAATCAAAGTCCTGTAATATATGATATATAGATTTAGCTAACTACATATAAATTTATTAGCTAAATCAAACCTCAACTAAATCTAATCCATCGTTCAACTATGGTTAGTTCCATTAACCCTAATCATTCCATCATAAACCCAAGTATCCTTTAATCAATTAACATCGTTACGACAAAACGATGAATTGATCTCCGACAAACCATAAATTTTTGAAAGGTTGCCTGCTTATTCACTATCGAAGCATGATCACTATTGATATGGTGGCCAAACTAGTGTGATATCCCTGTCCAGCATGAATAGATGCCTGAAACTTAGCAATCCATCATTGCATCTCCTAGATTAGAGACTAGGGTTAGCACTTACCTAAGATTTTGGCTGAAACAAACTAGTGTCGCTGTCCTCCAACCTAAAACACCTCTGTTCTGTACCGATAAAAGGTCTGGCACATCCCCGAGTGTAAATCTAGCACAAGGGAAAGAATAATGGCACACGATGAGGAGGTTCTGGTTGACACTAGTGAAAGGGATGAAGGGAGGTTATGAGCAGTAGACCTAGGGCACGTCGGGATTCCTTTCTCTTGGCCTAAAATATCCCAGCACAGGGCAATCTCGGGCGAAGAGGAAATGATGGCATGTTGTCGCCGTGAGGAGCAAAGGGTGGCGTCGATGATCGATCGACGATAATGGATCAGGGAAGAAGAGGGAGAAGATCGACTGAGGGGCTAGCCTCGTCCTCTGCCGCAACCACACATGATGCTAGTGGTCGTGGGGATCAGCGGCGGCGCGACCTAGCTTCTACTTGTAGTGGTCGGCGATCGCGTGAAGGGGAGAAGGGTTCGGCGAGAGGAAGAGGAAGGGAAAGGGGAAGAAGAAGTGCCCGGATTCTTCCTTTGCCGAGGCTTTGTTCGCATGGAAGAAGATGAAATGCAAAGCGGGGCCGTCGGGTTGGGGAAAAACTAAGAGGAGAAAAGAAGAGAGGAAAAGTTAGACAAGGGTTCGGCGACGAGAGAAGAAAAAGAAAAGAAAAGAAAAGAGAAATTCAACTTTTCCTCGTTTAAATGGGGTAGCTTAAACAGGCTTTCCCATGGCCCAATATTTGATCCCCTTAAACTCATCATACGAGTTCCAAAAAGTTCCCAGAAATTTCTAAAAATTTCTAAAAATTCCCTTAAGGTTATATTTAGGTGTCGTATTTTACAAAACATATTATTAAGCATGTTGGAAATGACTTTTGTCTACTTTTGAGGAATAACTTATCAATTCATTTGCCAAATATTAAATTAACCACCATTACCATCAAAGAAAATTGGCTTTTAGAAAATGTTTATAAACAACCAAACCCTCCTATCGCGATACCCTCTAAAAAGGAACGTGCAAAGAAGTCCACACACCCCATGTATGATTTCTCTGAATTGAACCTGATATTAGATAATCTTGTTAATGGTGAAGAGAAACTTATTGAAACCCTTGATCAACAAAATTATATGTCTAATGAAATGTTTAAAAAGTTGCAAGATTGCTTTGAAAGTGAGTTTGAATCAATTGATATGATTGATGGCATCATGGATGAGCATAGGAAGTTATGGAGGAAAAAAGTGGAATTTCAAGGCGCTATGCGAATAGTTCAAATTCAAATAAATACTATATATCAATATCATCAAAATTTGATACGGAAGTTTCATTGAGGACAATGAAGTGTCCAAGTTTAGTGGGATTTTTATGTATAGTCTCATTTTTCTTTCTTAGTCTACTTGAACTTTATTTTCTCTCATGTTCTAAGGTATTTTGAGTTACATTACCCATATTATTACTGCTGACTTGTCCAAGAGTAAACTTCTAACACGATCATTATCTAGAGGTCATGAGTTACACTTCTTAGTGATAGTATATTTAGTAAATTATCTTTTCTATCTTCAGTGAAACAAAATGAACATATCATTTGTTTGATAGCAAAATTTCTCGCACGTTTATTGTTTAGATTCATGTTAATAGGTTATGAGTGCTAATATGTTTGATGATCTACTATTCTCTATCTTCAATAGTAGGGTATGAGCATTTCTTTTCATTGAAAGGATTTGATTCTAGTTTAGCTTTAGGATCTCTGTACACCTTGCCTTATTTTGATAATTGAAGGTTCTGAAAATAGTCATGATTCATTAGATTTGATAAGTACTTGAATTCTCATGGTGATTTCTTAACTACATCTTAGTTATTAGATTGATGCTCGAAATATTAAAGCTCATTTGGAAAAATAGAAATCCCACTAATTGCATCATTACAAATGTGTAATTGAAAAAAATATATATGAAATAAGGGATTGAAAAAATTAATTGTTATGAGTGAAAACTATTTGTTTGTCCCTTTAAAACAAAAAATTAAAACTTCCTTTTCTTCTTGTCATGGTCGGCCACCCCTTTAAATCCAAACAAGGAAAGTTTTAAACATGAAATTAAAACTTCCTTATTTGTTTCCGGTAAGAAATTTTAATTAAAAAATTTCTTTCTTTAAATCCCTTGTTAGTTGTAAAAGGAAAATTATATAAATTAAAATCTTTCTTATAAAACATGTGGATGTTTGCTAAAAAGGAAAGTTTTATCAAAAATTAAAATCTTCCTTTTAACTACAAATAAGGAAAGATATCAAACATTTCTCTTAATCCTTTGTAGAAAGCTATAAAAGGAAAGATTTAAAATTTTAAAAACTCTCTTTTAAAACCATGGCTTTCACATAAGGAAAGATTTAAAATTTAAAAACTCCTTTTAATATTTATGTGGCGGGCCACCCTTGCTTGGGCTCCAAGCTAGGGCCGGCCACAACTTGGCTCACATCTTGGTTTGGTTTGGCCGACCCTAGCTTGGGCTCCAAGCTAGGCTTGGCCGGCCACCAAGAGGTGGGTAAGAAGTTGGATTTTGGTGGATATAATACTTTATAAATAAGAGGCTACAATAGAGACCGAGAGGAGGAATTGGTTCTGGTCTCCCGATGAGCTCGAGCTTCCCGTGTTCGCCCCGAACACCCAACTCAAGTTCATCAATAATATCTCATTCCACTAAAGAGTTATTATTGCACTACCGCACCAATCTCATATTACTATATGGGCTCCTTCTTATTATGAATGTGTTAGTCTCCCTGTGTTTAAGATATTGAATGTCCACTAATTAAATGAGTTACTGACAACTCACTTAATTAATATCTAGCTCCAAGAGTAGTACCACTCATCCTTATCGTCATGTCAGACTAAGTCCACCTGCAGGGTTTACATGACAATCCTTATGAGCTCCTGAAGGGGACATCATCAACCTAGATTATTAGGACATAGTTTCATTCTATAATCAACAGGACACCATATAAATAATATCATTTCCCAATTTATCGGGCCTATTGATTTAACTAACTAAATTGCACCCTTTGATAAATTAAAGAAATAAATATTAAGTATACGTGTTTGTTATTATATCATGATTAAGAGTACGCACTTCCATAATAATAGAGGTTTTGTTCTTTAATATAGTCAGTATAAAAAGAAACTACCTCAAATGGTCTTGCTCAATATACTCATAATGTACTAGTATAATTTATTAGTCAAGATAAACTAATACCTAATTACACTACAACAACTCCAATGGTTTGTCTCATTCCATCTTGGTTGTGAGTAACTATTTTTAATTTATAAGGAACTGATAACATGAACTTCTGTGTGTCTCCTCACACCATGTTATCTACAATATAAATTAAACGGACAACTACACTTAGCATAAATGTAGACATTTGACCAATGTGATTCTTATTTATAAATAAATGTTTATACAAAAGCTAGGCTTTTAGTATACAATCCAATACAAAACCAACTAGTATTTAATCCTCAGTCCTCATGGGATCGACTTTTATAAATTTTATTACTTAATGACAACCGTGCCCTTGCGGCCACATATCAGTGATTAATCTCGAATGGGAATTTTTAATCAAAACCATTAAACTATGATGAAAGGTGATTAAACTAGATTTTTTTCTTATTATATAAAAAACACTAGAAGTTTTGTGGGCGTGACTAATTTGGCATGGACTATGACATCGAATTTAATAGTCAAGTCAATCCAACGGTCAATTAATCCACATAATATATATACATATATAATTAATTTGTTGTACCTTAGGGCGGTGCGGTGGTTGAGACATAGGGTGCTACTACATGAGTGTAGAAATTAAGAAAAAGAAAAAAACTAGCTATATTATTGAATTCAAAATTGATACTTAGAAATACAAAGTATAAAGTCTTATATAGTTCAGTTAAAAAATCCTAAACTCTAAATATAAAAGGGAAAAGACCAAATTGCCCTAAATGTTATAAATAAATAAATAAATATAATCTAACATCCCCCCTCAAACTCACAATGCTACAGCTAGAAGCGTTGAGAGTTTGTCAGATAAGAAATAAAAGCGTGAAGAGAAATGTGACTCGGTAAACATATAGCAATCTGTAGCTTTGAAGGAACAAAGGGCAATGATGGTGCCAATCTGAAGATGGTGACAAGTAATGTGATAATCAATTTCAATATGTTTCGTCTGCTCATTTAGAACTGAATTACGTGTAATTTGAATAGCACTCTGATTATCACAATATAACTGAGTAGGTTGATGAAGAGAGATACTCATATCCGCAAGTAACCAACGCAACCAAACTATCTTACAAGTAGTTGAGGTCATGGCACGATACTCAGCTTCTGTGCAAGATCTAGAAATAATATCTTGCTTCTTACTCTTCCAAGAAATGAGGGAATCACCAGGAAAAATATAGAATTCTATTGGATCGTAGACGTTCGATAGAGGGGGGGTGGGGGGGGTGAATATCGATTAACAAAAAACTATCGAGAATACGCAGTGGAATAAGTAAAGCGAAAAGGAAATGACAGAAGTAATTTTTTACTTGGTTCGGAGCCTGTGTCGACTCCTACTCCAAGGCCGGCACACAAGGGTGCTTTCAATGGGCAATCACTAATAAATCAAAATTTAGATTACAAAACAAGTACAGGAATTATTAGAGAATGAAAGAACCGACAATAAAAAACAATCACAAACTAACTAGCAATTTGTCGGAGAGCTTTCGCAGCGTCGCAGGAGCGCAGAAGAGCAGATTATGAGTTGTTATTAGAGCTCAGCCTTTGACCCTCCTTATATAGGTGGCTCGGGGCGCTTGGAACCTTCAGGGCGCCTCAACCATAACGTAGCCGACCCAACCAGGAGACTCTACGTGGCGACGATGAGAGGATGATAAACTTTGCCTCCGGGCGCCCAGACCTCCTGGCACCTGGGTACCTCCTGGGCGCCCGGACCCAAGTTTCCAGCAGACTCCTTCCTGCAAGAAAAACTTTAGTCCGAGGCAATTATACCTTGCAACACAGATTGTTAGCACAGTTTTACAGATAAGAAAAATAGTAATTAGATTCCGTCTCTCCGAGACCCAAATCTAGTCAAGATCTCGACTTAGAGTTCCGAGATGGTTATAAGTCAGATCGGCGCCTAAGTTCCCTTCCCGAGAACGCATCCTCACAGTCACTCCCCTCCAATGACTTACCTTTACTTACCTTCCAGACATCCGGTCAGCCCTTCGACCCATCTGGACTTTGTGCCAACTATCCGGTCAGCCCGTCGACCTAGCTGGACTTCGTGTCAAATGTTCGGTCAGCCCG
The DNA here is from genome assembly GCF_018446385.1 of Zingiber officinale. Classification (NCBI taxonomy): domain Eukaryota; kingdom Viridiplantae; phylum Streptophyta; class Magnoliopsida; order Zingiberales; family Zingiberaceae; genus Zingiber; species Zingiber officinale. The sequence goes on from NC_056004.1 coordinate 87,546,821, forward strand.
TCGACCCGTTTGGACTTCGTGCCAGCTATCTGGTCAGCCCGTCGACCTAGCTGGACTTCGTGCCAAACGTTCAATTAGCTCGTCGACCCGTTTGGACTTCGCATGCACACTCGGTCAGAGTGTTAGACCAACAACAAAACTAACTTAACCTATTTTGTCATTCATCAAAACCCGGGTTAGACCGTTAGTGTTAACCGCACCAACAAAGTCAATGGTAGATTTACGATTTGTAAGATCACCAGTCTAATCTGCATCAGAGTATGCATGCAGCTTAATAGAAGAAGTAGAAGGAAATAAAAGGCTTTGAAATTGAGTACCTCGAAGATACCTGAGAATACGAAAAAATAGCAACCCAATGAACTGTAGTTAGTGTAGCGACAAATTGACTAACCATATAAACAGCATACGTAATATCTAGATGAGTCACAGTGAGATAAACCAAGTTTCCAACAATAGTTCTATATAAACTAGGATCCGACAAAGGTGAGCCATCAGATGGAGAATATCGAGCATTAGTCTCAATAAGAGTATCAACGACTCTATTATCAATAAGACGAGCACGCTCAAACGGATCAGGTATATACTTTAATTTGATTGAGATAAAAGATAACCTTTCAGGGAATTAGCAACCTCAATGCCTAGAAAGTAGCGTAGTATATCCAAGTCTTTTATAGCAAAATAATGAGCCAACTCAGACTTTAGGGAAGCAATTTCATCAGAATCATCACCAGTAATAATCATGTCATCGACATATAATGATAAAAGAATACGACTTGAACTCGTACATCTTACAAACAATACCGAATCATGATTACTAAGAAGAAAATCAAGCGAAGTAATCACTCTAGAGAACTTCTCAAACCAAGCACGAGGTGCTTGTTTGAGACTATAAAGCACTTTATAAAGCCTTCAAACTTTACCAGGTTGGTGTGCAATACTAGGAGGAGGTGTCATATAAACTTCTTCATGAAGATCACCATTTAAAAATGCATTCTTGACATCCATCTAAGATATTCTCCATTGACAAATAGAATCAATAGTAATAAGAGTATGAATAGTCGTCATTTTGCAACAGGAGAAAATGTTTCCTCATAATCTATGTCATACTTCTGAGAATAACCTTTAGCAACAAGATGAGCTTTGTATTATTCAATAAATCCATCAAATTTAGTTTTGATCTTATATACCAAATGAGAACCAATAGTGTGTTTTCCTGATGGCAACGAAACCAAATCTCATGTATGAGTCTGATGCAAAGTAGTTAGTTCCTCAGCCATAGCACTCTACCAAAGTGGGTTACAAACAGTTTCTCTATAGGATACAGGCTTTGAAAGACAATGAATAGATGTAAAAAATGAAGCAAAAGAATGAGAATAACAAGAGTAAGCAAAATTTTGTAGTTTAGTAGACTTATGAACATGAGTGGATTGACAATGGCAGAGAGAATGATTATCTGCAACCTCAGGAGATGATTGGGTAGTGGTAGAAGGAGGAGCATGTGAAGCGGATATCTCAGGAACCAAAGTATCAGATTCAGTTGAGCTACCAGTAGGAGTTTTGGGTGAAACTTCCTCAGTGTCGGTATTAAAAGGATCAATGCAAACCAGATCTGACTTTGTCATATTATGCGAACTAGCTAGAATAGAAAAGAATGGAATATGCTCAAGATGTTGGATCAAAATGCGCTAGAGGGGGGGGGGGGGTAAATAGCACTCGTGGCTTTCACTTTTCATATTTGGAAAACTTATGAGTAAAAGCAACGGAATAATAAATAACACAACATAGAAGGACCCAAGTTTTTATTACTTGGTTCGGAGCCTTAGGCGACTCCTACTCAAAGGCCCACACTCATTGAGTGTTTACTTTGGGTAATCACTATAAGCTCAGAAAACATACAATTAAGTATTACAATTAAATGCACTAGAAATTTCTACCGATAATAAAAAATCATAAAACTGAAGCTTCAGGTCGTCGGAATGTCGTTACAACTTTCTCGGATTGTCTCGTTAGCAGTGCGCTGAAGAAAGATGACTCAGAAGTGATTGATCCAAGCTGCTGGTTGAGACTGCCTTATAAAGGCTGTTAAGGGCGCCTTCAAGCCCCTTGAGGGCGCCTCCATCACCGCCGGATTCGCTGCGTGGATGAGAGCCGAAGTGGTCTACGTCTATCCACCTGAAGGTGCCTCCAACCTCCTGGAGGGCACCTTCAAGCCTGTTCGAGGCACCTCCAGCTCCTTTGGAGGGTGCCTTCAAGGCTGTTCGAGGAGCCTCCAGATCCTTTGGAGGGCGCCTCCAGCTCTACTGCACGTGCTCCTTCTGCCTTGCACCCAAGGCACCTCCAAGCTCTATGGAGGGCACCTCGGGTACTGTTCATCCGAGGCAAAGCTTGCTCCTTTGTCTCTGCAAGATATGTTAATCCCAAAAATACCCTGCAACACAAAGTTATCACATAATAATGAATATAAAAGTCTGACAGTCATCAGACTGTCCGGTTCTGACTTCGAATTTTCGACCAGAGATCCTAGGTCGAACCGACACCTACTGTTCCCTCAGCGGGGAACGCGTCCTCACCTACTCCACTCAGGAGAGTATACATGTTGTCAGTCTGGTCCTCCAGACCAACTGGACTTTTGTTCAGCTCCTGAGTCTTCAGGTCTTTCCGCTGGATGTCCGCTCCACGACTCGCCCAAACTTTCACCTGGTTCGCAACACCAGGACTTTTCACCTAGAGTATCTGACTCTAAGACCTTTGCCCAAAGACCTCGACCCTCCAAGGCTTTCCGCCTAGGGTTACCACCCCTAGGACCTAGGGTTATCGCCCCCTAGGGTTTTCTACCTGCCTAACCGCAGCTAGGACTTTTGCCTAAGTGATGTGCGCAAATATTATGATCATTTACGCATGTTTTAGCGCACATCCACATACTTTATTCATATATATTCGTTGCATTATTGCATCTTTCATCTTGTATTCATTATATATGTTCTTTTGTTCGGATATCTGCGCTTTGTTTGGTTTTGTGTTGACAGGAATGATTTTTGGAGCAAAAATGGTGATTATCTACGCACCAAAACAAGCCAAAGAACACGACCGTGCAACACACGACCATGTGACCAGACAAAAGGGGGCAGTGGACAACCGTGCACCTTTGCACGGTCGTGCGGCCATGGTAGAGGCGGAGCAGTGCACGGTCGTGCACCCTTGCACGGTCGTGCGGCCATGGCAGAGGCAAAGCAACACAAGGCCGTGCATCATTGCACGGCCGTGCCACCCTAGGCCGACACAAAGGAATGCCCGGCCGTGCATCCTTGCACGGCCGTGCCTCAGGGAGCAGAAGCCAGACACCACACGACCGTGCCAATCAGCACGGACGTGCAGCTTCGCCAGAGGAGAGGATGGGCGTGGTCGTGCCAACCTTGCACGGTCGTGCCACGGGCCGTGCAGCGCCCATACCCTAGCTTATAAAAGGGTTAAGAAACTTATTTTTGGATCATCTTTGGTTCGGGACTTCGTCCCTCCCCTTGGGGAAAGCCGTAAAGCTTCATCCACCGCCGTCCCTTCACTATCCGTCCATCTCCGGAGCAAGGAGGCATCCCCAAGATATCGGAATCATCGGCAAACATCGCTTCTTCCCTTCTTTCTCATATCAAGGGTTGTAAGTATGTTCTTCTTTATGTTTTGGGGTTGTTCTTCCCCCACAATGGAATAGACATCCTCTTCTAGGATTAGGAAGTACTTGTAATGCGATGGAGATGTAGAACTATGTAGATTTATCTTATTTTTATTCGATGACTTGTTCATGCCTTGTTCATGCTTGTGTGACATATTTATATTTCATGCTTTGTTGATTGATGTGGAGGATGGTTAATCCCGCAAAGGGGACGCCCTAGAGCATATTGACCAAGGTACCCTAGTGACAGGGGTAACCCTTTCCGGACGTCTAAGACGTTCCCTTAAAAGGAGAAACAATCCCTTAGGAGTTGCTGCTCTCGTAGAAAGAGTGCCCTAGATCGTACACCCGAGGGGCCCTAGTGACAAGGGTAACTCGTTCACGGACGTCTAGGACATTTTCTTGAAAGGAGAGGCAATTCCTTCATAAGGAAGTAGGAACCCGTACCATCTACCTTTATCCTTATTGCTATTTACTAGACACGAATTCTTGCGATCTACTGAGGTGCCCTCATGACAGGGGGGTTAACCGTTACAGGATTCACATGGATCATCTCTATTCGATACTTAGGGATATTGACCAATCTGACTTCCTACAAGAGCATGGACATAGAGGGTAGAAACTAAGCAATCTATGTAGTATCTCCTAGTATTACAATGAAATCGAAATCCTAGAATCCATCTCCCGAAGCTCATTCCCTCCAAGATCTCTTCTCTCTCTCTCTCTCAACCTTCTTTCTCTCTTCAATCACTCTCGTTAGTTTGCAAGCGCCAAAGCTAACTTTTGACCGTCTAGATAACTTACTTGTGACATCTTTAGTGCTTAATCAACAGTCCCTTTGGATTCGACAAATCTTTTATATTACTGACGACAAAACCGTACACTTGCGGTTGCGTAACAAGTTTTTAGCGCCGTTGCTGGGGACTATTTTCGATTAACATTAGTAGATTAGCAATTTAGTTAACCTAGACTTGTGAATAGTTTGTGTTTTTTCATTTTATATTGCAATTTGTTTTTCATATACATAATAAAAAAAAACACTGCATTTTTTTCTTGCAATTTAAATTCTGCATTGTCTTTCTTGTTCTTCTTATAGCGTTTATTTCTTGTCTTTAATTCTTCATTTTTTTTTTCTCATAATTTTTTTTTTTATATCCATAAGCACTAACATGTCAAGCAGGGCCTTAAGAGGTTTGTCTGCACCCATTTCTGCAAGATTTTTATCTCCTATTGTGCAGCCTCATATTGAAGCAGAAAGTTTCCAACTAGACTCAGAGTTAATTTTCATGATACAAGGTCATAAATTTGGAGGAGAAGTATCAGAAAGTCCTTATCTACACCTTGAGACATTTCTAGAGCTTTGTGATATGGTGAATTGTGAAGGAGTATCAGCAGATGCAGTTCGGTTGATGGCATTTCCTTTTAGCATCAAGGATAAAGCAAGGACTTGGTTATATTCTCTCCATCCTCAAAGCATCACAAGTTGGGAACAATTGGAGCAGCAATTTCTGAATCATTTTTTTCCTCCAAGCAGAACAATCTACATGAGGAGTTGCATCATAAATTTTGCTCAGGCACATGGAGAATCAATATTTGAAGCATGGGACGGATTCAAGAGTCTACAAAGATAGTGCCCTCATCATGGTTTAGAGAAATGGCTGATTCTACACATATTCTATAGGGGGATTTCTTTTTCAGATAAGTGTTTGTTAGATTTATCAGCTGGAAGGTATTTTATAGACAAGAGTATAGAAGAAGCTTATACATTAATTGATCAAGTGGCATTGAACCTCCAAGGATGGTCGAGAAAAAGTTGGATGGAATCTCCCTCAGAAATTCAAGAAGTACAAGCCATATATACAAGAGAGCCTGTCAAACAAAATGCAGTTCAACCAACCAAGAATGTCGAAATTCAGTAGTCACAGAATGAGGAGTTCAAACATTTGGGGGAAAAGATTAATAGCATAGTTTCAAAATGGTTCAAGGAAGACCTTCCTCCTACACAGACAAGATCTAGTGTAACTGATAATGATATTAAGTTGAGAAGTGGCAAGAATCATGAAGAACTTCTGAAGAAAGATTTGTTTAAGATTGAGGAGAAGAACAATAGAAGACCTCAAGAACTCAGTTCCATTACTCCAAGAAGTTCTCAAAGGCCACAAGTACCTTTTCCTCAACGGTTGATGACACCAACACTAGATAAGCAAGCTGGACCTCCTCCACAAGCTCAAAGGGAGTATGGAAAAAAGGAAGTACCTTTCCCAAGACCTGCACTAAAAGTTCCTTTTCCACAAAGGCTGGTGAGGGTCAATGAAAACAAAGACTTTGGCAGATTCTGTGACACCAATATGGTTGAGTGTAGATTTCTGGACGTATATGAAGATGAGGACTTTTCAGATGATGATTATGATGATAATGCAGCAGACAATAAGTTTTCAGATCTACCTTCTGGGTTTACAAGGTGTTATGATGAAATTGAGTTTTCGGATGATGAATGTGATGTGGTAGATCAACTTGAAACTGCAAATGAAGTTAGTGATCCTCCTATAGATGATTCTCCCACTGAGGATATTGATGTTGGTTTATTCTTTGATGCTTTTGTTGATGATGATAATATTGAAGAATGTGTAGGGAGCTGTGTTTTGGAAGCAGCATCTCAAGAATCATCTCCTTCGATCACACAACCAATTGATGATATGGAATTTGTAAGAATGGAATTGGTTGATGATAAATGTGTAGGGACTTTTGCAATGGAAGCAAAGCCCCAAGAATCACCACCTTTCATAGCATCAACACCTGAGCCAGAGCCAGAACCATCATTTGCTTCAGAGGAAGTTGCATCCACAGGTTTAGTAGTTTCAAGTATCACTCAACAAAGCAAGGTTAGTATTTTTTGTGATCCTTTGGAAAACATTATAGAGGTACCCATCATTGACTTTATTGGATGTGATTAAGTTTTTATTTCTTATTCTGCTTATTTTAATATGGTTATGGTTCCATCTTATCTAACATGTTTATGGGAGATTTGTATTTCTTTTGCTTGTGCAGATTTCACTTGGGTTGCTAATTGGAAGTTCAATCTGAACCATCTTCGACCACCTGAAAGAACTTCAAAGAAGACGAAGATGGAGAGATCGATACCTCATTTTTCAACTCCTACATTGAAAGCTCCCTCCATAATAAGAGCCCTTTGTAGGAGGGTGTTGAAATATCTTACCCCTCCAAGAGTGAGATTTCGATGAATCCAATGAGGTGGTCGAGCTAATGACCTTAAACAAGCGCTTCTTGGGAGGCAACCCAAGTACTTTCTTATTTTATTTATGTCTTCAATTATTTCTTATTTTCATAATAAACACATGCCCTCTACTTAATTTTTTCCTGTCTACTTTCTTATATAGGATTCAAAGATTAGGAAGAGCATGATTGTCTGATGGAGAAGTCAATGACTTGGGCGTTTGCACGCATCATTTGGTAATTTATTTTATTTCAAACCTTTTCATTATTCCATTTTTGGTTTTCATTGGGACAATGAAAGATTTAAGTCTGGGGAGGTGTATGGTAGTTCTGTTAAATATCTGCTTAGTTACATCAACATCAATCCTCACATTACCGCTGACTTGTCTGATAGCAAAATTACTAGCATTTTCTTAGTTCATGTATTGTCCAGATAGTGTTAGTATTTTTGGTGTATCTCCTTTCTCTATCTTTAGTAGTATGAAATAAGCTAAGTATTGTACGGAGTTTTGTATAAGTTTTGGTCTGACCTTAAGGATCTTATTTTCACTACACTTAAGTACTTAAGCTTAAATGGTAGATATACTTTTTAAATAGTTATGATTCATCCAAATTGTTTAGTACTTTTATTCCCATGGTGATTCCTTATTTATATTTTGGTTACTGGATAACCTCGGATCATGGAAGCTCATTTGGAAAAATCTAAATCCCAACATATGCATCGCATGTGTAATAAGTGCTACACCTCTATAGTACCAAAAATAAAATAAATTAATTAATTAATAAATAAATAAATAAGGGATAAAAAAATAGTTGTCGTGAGTGAAAATTAACAGTTCACCCCTTTGAGACCGAGTTAGGTTACTGGGAAAATGAATGTTATGTTTCTCTTGATTCCGAGAAGTACCCTTTGAGACCTTGTGTAATTTAAGGAAAACGAACCAAGTGTGTGGCAGGTAAGTGTCTATCACCGAGAATATTAGGAACTCAATTGTATGACGACTTAACTAGGACAAAAAAGAAATTGAAACTTGAAGAGTTTGAGTTACTTACTGCACCGAGCACAAAGAACTTATGCTTAGGTCATACTTAGGTTACTCCACAATCATGCTTATCAATGAAACTAGTTGATAGAGTTAGGCGAATGCACTAGGGATTTTGATACACTATAGGAACGTATGAACATAGTTTGTAACGTTTTTCTTGAGGACAAGCAAAGGTTTAAGTCTGGGGGTGTGATGTGCGCAAATATTATGATCATTTACGCATGTTTTAGCGCACATCCATGTACTTTATTCATATATATTCGTTGCATTATTGCCTCTTTCGTCTTGTATTCATTATATATATTATTTTATTTAGATATCTGCTCTTTGTTTGATTTTGTGTTGACAGGAATGATTTTTGGAGCAAAAACAGTGATTATCTACGCACCGAAACAAGCCAAAGAACACGGCCGTGCAACACACGACCGTGTGACCAGACAAAAGGGGGCAGTGCACGGCTGTGCACCCTTGCACGGCCGTGCGGCCATGGCAGAGGCAGAGCAGTGCACGGTCGTGCACCCTTGCACGGCCGTGCGGCCATGGCAGAGGTAAAGCAGCACAAGGTCGTGCATCATTGCACGGCCATGCCACCCTAGGCCGAGACAAAGGAATGCCCGGCCGTGCATCCTTGCACTGCCGTGCCTCAGGGAGCAGAAGCTAGAGACCACAAGGCCGTGCCAATCGGCACGGCCTTGCAGCTTCGCCAGAGGAGAGGATTGTTAGGATGTATACTAAAAGTCTAGCTTTTGGTATAAACATTTATCTAGAAATAAGAATCACATTGGTCAAATGTCTACATTTATGATAAATGTAGTTGTTCAATTAATTTATATTGTAGATAACATGGTGTGTGGTGTCACACACAGAGGATCATATTATTAGTACCTTATAAATTATAAACAGTAGCTCACGACCAAAATGGAAAGGAACAACCCATTGGAAGGTCGTAGTGTAATTAGGTATTAGTTTATCTTAACTATATAATTACACTAGTACACTTAGAGTGTATTGAGTAGGACCATTAGAGGTCGTTTCTTTTATACTGACTTTATAAAGGAACAAAGACCTCAGTTATTATGGAAGTGTGTGCTCTTAATCCTAATATAATAACAAGCACATATATTTGATATTTATTTCTTTAATTTATCAATGGGTGAGATTTAGTTCGATAAATCAATAAGCCCGATAAGTTGGGAAATGATATCACTTATAGTGTGTGTTGTCGATTATAGAAGGAAACTGTGTCCTAGTAATCTAGGTTGAGAATGTCCCCAAGAGGAGCTCATAAGGATTGTCATGTTAAACCCTGCAGGTGGACTTAGTCCGACATGACGATAAGGTTGAGTGGTGTTGGTGCAGGAAGCATCCGACGATCGAACCTAAGTTTTGATAATGACAAAGGGATTCAAAGTTAAGATTCTCTGTAGTCTAACAAGTCTACTTGAGGATTTCAGGAAAGTCCTAGCTGCGGTTAGGCAAAGGGAAAACCCTAGGGGGCGGTAACCCTAGGTCATAGGGGGTGGTAACCCTATGCGGAAAGTCTTGGCAGGTCGATGGCTTCAGGCAAAAGTCCTAGGGGGTGGTAACCCTAGGTGGAAAGTCCTGGTGTCGCGAACCAGGTGAAAGACTGGACTAGCCGGGGAAGCGGATGTCCAGCAGAAAGTCCGGAAGCATCGAGTGCTGAGCAAAAGTCCAGTCGATCTGGAGGATCAACTGGCAACAGGTAAATCTCCTGAGTGGAGTAGGTGAGGACGCGTTCCCCGTAGAGGGAACAGAAGGCGTCGGGTCGACCTAGGGTTTCCGGTCGGAAACCCGAAGTCAGACTCGGACAGTCCGGAGACTGTCTATACTTCATTTATCATGTTTATTGTGCTAACTTTGTGTTGCAGGATATTGTTTGGGACTAACATATCTTGCAGGTGCAAAGGAGCAACCTAAAGCCTCGGATGAATAGGTCCGAGGCGCCCATGGAGCTTGAGGCGCCGGTGCAAAAGCCGAAATGGTCATGAAAGTTCATCAAGGCGCCTAAGGAGAGTATAAAGGCGCCTTGAGCAGGTATAAGGCGCCCAAGGGATGAAGTTCGACCACTTCAGATCTGATCCACGCGGAAGACTAGGAAGATGGAGGCGCCTTGAACTGCCTTCAAGGCGCCTTGAACACCCTTTATAAGGGGTTTCGACCAGCATCTCATCAATGAAGTTCCGAGCTTTCCTTCTTCAACGTGTCGCTAACAAAGTCATTCGAAGTGCTGTTGCAACATTCCGACGACCCGGAGCTTCGTTTTTCTCTTCTTTAAGTTTTCGGTACAAAGTTATTCTAATTGTTGTTACATTTTGTAATCTGTAATTCTTATCGAGCTTATAGTTGTTGCCCACCGGAAGCGATCAAGGATCGCAGGCCTTCGAGTAGGAGTCGCCTTAGGCTCCGAACGAAGTAAATCCCTTTGTGTCTTTGTGTTTATTTTATTCCGCTGCATTTTAATTACTCCAATAATTCTTACGATTCCGATAATCGAACAAGATAGCCACGAGCGCTATTCACCCCCCCCCCTCTAGCGCGTCTCGATCCAACAATTGGTATCAGAGCGGGGTCGCTTTGAATTGGTGCAACCACCATTCAAGCATTTTTCGTGGCTTTGTCGTTTATATAGGTTAAAAATATAACCTTACGCCTTTCATTTTTTTTCCCTCCAAAACTGTTTTTGAAAAATTAATTTTCATCTTTTCACCATTGGTTGGAATTATCGAAATATTGCATTTTCAAAAATTTGTAGTAATATTATTTTAATAATATTTTATTATTTTTTCTCAAAATTCCTGAATTACTATTTTTATTTCTCTCCCGCACTACTAATCCAAGACTAAGTCTTGGAACAAGCTTTATTGTGTTTATTTTGCGAGATTGTGTTTCTAAAATGGCCCATCAAGAAGGCTACAACACTGCTCGCCCACCGCTCTTCTCCGGAGATGATTTCGGAGACTGGAAGGGTCGGATGGAAGCGTATCTCCAGACTCACTTTGAAGTCTGGATGATCGTCAAAACCGGGCTTCACCTGCCAACTGACGGTGTCGGCAAGCCACTACCGTACGAGAACTGGGACGCGAACCTTATCAAAAAGGTAGAAGCAAACGCAAAAGCAACGTATACACTTCAGTGCGGCTTAACGAATAAGGAGCTGAATCGTGTCGGCCCATTCTCAAGCGCCAAGGAGCTGTGGGAGAATCTGATAGAACTTCACGAAGGTATGTCAAACACAAGTAAGCATGATTTAAATGATTTATTTGAATTGGATGAACAGAATGATACTACTTCGGTCGAGGAAGGTATTACATTGGTTGCAGGTACAAGCAAGACAGAGGAAGCTAGAAAGAAAAAGACGAAGAAAGTGTTAAAGGCAACATGGTCCGAGTCATCAGACGAATCTGAATCCGATGAAGAAGAACAAGCAAGTCTCCTCGCTCTACCAGTACTAGCACATGTTGTTGAAACAGAGTCCGAGTTCGAGTCCGATTCAGAAATCGAGAGTGAATCAGACACCGAGTCCGAGCGAAGCCACAGATCCGTATCCGTTTCAGAAGGACCCAAAACCACTGTAAGTGCTTTAATGTCTAGTATTAACTTAGATGACTTGCAAAATTTAATTCCATACTTGCTTAAGAAGTTGGCTAAATCCAACGTCTGGGTTAAGTCGCTCCAAAAGGAGGTTACAACCCTTAAGGAAGCGACTGACTCGAGTTCTTTAACTCAGTCAGTTCAAATTGGAAGTTCAACTCAAGTCCAATAACTTGAGGAAGAAAATTCCAATCTGAAAGCTCAAATTAAAGAACTCAAGAACACGTTGGAACGGTTCACCTTGGGTTCCAAGAATCTGGATCTGATTCTTGGAAAACAGCGAGCCGTTTACAACAAAGCCGGACTTGGATTTAAGACCAAAACGAAATACAAATCGTATTTATCATTAGTTAATAGAAATAATATAAAGGTAGTCCAAGCATGGGTCCCCAAGTCCAAATTGATCAATCAAGTTGGACTTGGCCAATACTGGGTTCCGAAGGATCAAATACACTACCTCTGATCCGGCGGTAAGAATGGGGGACCCACTTCCTGAAGGGTCTCAGCTTGAGGACCGATGAAGGGCTGACTAAGTGGTTAATGGCCGCGCCGAGCAGCTAAGTAGGTCCAAGCGGATCTAGAGATAACCCATCCAGGGGCTTGGGTTTCCGACGCCAAGGCAGGAGGATCGAAGGGCCGAGCGGGAGTCCGCTCGGCTGGGGCCAAGGGGCCGAGCGGGTTGTCCGTTCGGCCAAGATAAGGGCGAGGGTACAAAGGTAGCCGAGCGGCCTATGCGCTCGGCTCGGGATATGGGATATCAGCAGAAGCATGTCTGATGATTAGGCCGTACACAAGATCGCACGATGGAGGATCTTGCCGTCACATCATGGAAAGGTTGATACAGTAGCAGTATGGCCTCATGGACGTCTTCCTGCCAGATCCATATCTGGGCATGGCCCTTCTGACAGACCCATGCCTGGGCATGGTCAAAGGCAGGTGGTTGCTTTGATTGGCACGCCCAGGCTTCTTCGAGAGGTCTATATAAGGCCTCCATTTCTTCACCGGAGGTATAAAAAGTCTTCATCTTGAGGCCACCTTTTTGTTATTCCTCGCCTGACTTGAGTGTCGGAGGGCCGTCGCCGGGACACCCCTCCCGGCTTGGTTTTGCTGTAGGTTCACCGGAGCACTTGAGGATCCAGCAGGGAGCGCCACGTGCCCAGTGTCCGTTGACTCCTGGTTCGGACAGGATCAAATTGGCGCCATCTGTGGGAACGCTCCTGCATCCGAACGGGAACGATGGACGAGGCTGGACGACAACACACAGTGGCACTTTCAACAGAAGAACTCGACGCTCTGGTCGAGATGAGGGCCGCCAAACTGGTGGAGCAAAAACAGAAAGCAGCGGCCGAACGGCCGGAGCAACAATCGACTGTCCCATCTATATAGGGCAAGTGGATGAGCTAGAAGCTTATTTGGCTCAACCAACTCAAGAGATAGAGGCGACCAATGCCAAGGCTATGGGATATCAAGAAGAAGACAAAGCTCTAGCAAAATTGACAATGCAGTTCTAGGAGGAACTTGAGTCGTCTTGGGCAAGGACGACCACTTTGGAGCGAGAATTGGAGTTGGCTACAACAAAAGATCAAGAGGTGCTCCGGAGTTGAGTGGCTTCCTTAGATAAGAGAGAGATCGACTAGTGGTTTGGGAGGCTGCCGGACGGATCCATCACTAGCTTCAAGGACTTCCGAACGGCCTTCCTCCACCACTTCGCTAGCAGTCGGCGTTATCAGAAGACAAGTGTCGACTTGTTTGCCATCAAGCAAGAGTCGAGAGAATCGCTTCGAGCTTACATCCAGCGATTCAACCAAGTGGCGATGGATATCCCAACGGCCACATCGGAGACGATGATGAATGCCTTCACGCAGGGCCTTGTGGATGGGGACTTTTTCCGGTCGCTCATCCGAAAGCCGCCCCGAGATTATGATCATATGCTACATCGGGCCAACGAATACATAAACGTGGAAGAAGCGCAAGCCGCCCGGAAAAAGGAAACTCCTACCGAGCGGGCACCTATTCATGCCGAGCGGAAACAGCACGCCGCTCAGCAGCCACCTAGAGGACCGAGGGCCGAAGCAATCCGATCCCCCCACGCCAGGTCTCACGTACAAGAAGTGGCTGCCGCTCGGCCCAAGCCAAAGAAGAGGTGGACCCCTATGTTCTGCTCCTTCCACCAAACGGATACGCATAACACGAGGGATTGTCGAAGTCTTCCTTTCGTGGCCAAGCCCATTCCCAGGAATGCCGAACGACGGTCTCCTCCCATCGGCAGGAGACCAAGGACCCATGAAGCTGACCGGACCCGCACCGAAAGGCGACATCAACAAACACCCGATCGGCACCGATCCCCAAGGCAGGAGAATCGCCGAGCGTCAAGAGAACTATCCCGGTCGTCCGCGCGGGAAGAGGAAAATAGAAGCAATACTTCTCGAGGCGAGATCAACGTTATTGCTGGTGGGCCGACCGGAGGAGACTCCAACCGAGCCAGAAAGGCGGGCGTCCGGCAGCTACAGATCCACGCGGTCGGTTGTAGCCAAGAGCGGGCGAGTGGACCGGAAATCACTTTCGGGCCCGGAGACTTAGAAGGAGTAGAAGTGCCCTACGACGACGCTCTGCTCATTAAAGCGGTAATAGCAAATTATACTATTCACCGCATATTTATTGACACAGGGAGCTCGGTCAACATCATATTTAAGAAGGCGTTCGATCAGCTGCAAATTGATCGAGCCGAGCTGCTGCCCATGACGACCCCGCGTAGTACAGCCGGTCGGACAGATCCGGCTGGCTACCTCGCTGGGAGAGGAGCCGCTCAGGAGGACCAGGACAATAAATTTCGTGGTGGTTGACTCTCCCTCGTCCTACAACGTCATTTTGGGACGACCGGCGCTCGGCGAATTCCGAGTGGTCATCTCAACCTTCCACCAGAAGATGAAGTTCCCCGTCGAAGACAAAGTGGGAGAAGTACGGGGAGATCAGTTAGCAGCTCGGCGATGCTATATCGAGATGGTCCGAGCAGAATCCAACTCTGCTCGAAAGGCACCTCGAATCGAGGTAAATGCCATCACCGAGAAACCTCCTGCTTTAATTTATGATGAAAAGGAGGAGGTTCAGATCCATCCGACCCGATCGGAGGCCACGACTTTTATCGCCTTTGATCTGAAGGAGGAGCAGAAGGAGGAACTGATCCAATGCCTCCAACGAAATCATGATGTCTTCGTCTGGTCGACACATGAGTTGCCCGGAATTTCGTCGAGCTTGGCGCAGCATGAATTGCATGTCCGACCGGACGCTAGGCCAGTGAAGCAGAGGAAAAGGGATTTCAGTGCCGAGCAGAATGCCATCATCCGGGCGGAAGTAGAGAAACTTCTGGAGGCCGGCCACATACGAGAAGTGCAATTCCCGAGCTGGCTGGCTAACGAGTATTAGTCTCCAAGCCGGGCAGCAAGTGGAGAGTCTGCATCGACTTTCGGGACTTAAACAAAGCATGCTCCAAGGACTTCTATCCTCTGCCACGGATAGATCAGCTGGTGGACTCTACGGCCGGCTGTGAATTAATTTGCATGCTTGACGCCTATCAAGGATATCATCAAGTGCCGCTCGCCCGGGAAGATCAAGAAAAAGTAAGCTTTGTAACGGCCGACGGCACATATTGCTATAATGTGATGCCGTTCGGATTGAAGAATGCCGGGGCCACCTATCAACGCTTGATGAACAAGGTGTTCAAGGAGCAGATCGGGCGTAATCTGGAAGTCTATGTGGACGACATTCTTATCAAATCCGTTCGAGCGGCCGATCTTTTCCAGGATATGGAAGAAACCTTCCGAACGCTGCGCAAATATGGAGTCAAGCTAAATCCCCAGAAGTGCCTGTTCGGAGCAAAAGGAGGGCGTTTCTTGGGGTACATAGTGACCGAGCGGGGAATCGAAGCAAATCCCAGCAAGGTGAAAGCTCTGCAAGACATGCCGCCCCCAATAAATACAAGAGAAGTGCAGAGGTTGACCGGTCGGATAACTGCTTTGTCCAGATTCATCTCCAAAACCGCCGACCGGAGCCTTCCATTCTTCAAGATCCTGCGCAAGGCTACTAAGTTCCAGTGGGATGAAGAATGTGACCGAGCGTTCGAAGAATTGAAGACATATCTTAATTCTCTGCCAGTGTTAGCCAAGCCGATCGGGGGTGAGTCACTTTATATTTATTTGTCATCGACTGAGCATGCTGTAGGCTCAGCACTTGTGAGGGCAAGCGGCGAAGAGCAGCCGGTGTATTTTCTAAGCCACATTTTAAAAGATGCTGAATCTCGTTACACCGGGCTCGAGAAGTTGGCCTTTGCTTTGGTTCTAGCCGCTCGGCGCCTTCGACCGTATTTCTTGGCTCACACCATCATTGTCCGGACGAACAGTCCACTCGGAAGAGTACTGTTGAATCCAGAAGCGTCCGGACGGCTCATCAAGTGGACGACAGAATTAAGTGAATTTGACATCCAATATCAGCCCCGCTCGGCGATCAAAGCCCAATCCTTGGCTGATTTTGTGACCGAAGTGCAAAGGCCAGAGCCGGAAGCTATGTGGAGAATATATGTGGATGGGTCCTCCACTCGGCTCGGAAGTGGGATTGGAATATTGCTGCTCTCACCTCAAGAAGAGAAGATGCACCTATCCGTCCGGCTGGATTACAAAGCTACCAACAACGAAGCAGAGTATGAGCCGGATTGCAGGCAGCCCGGCATGTGGGTGTTGGTCGGGTGACTCTCTATTCGGATTCATAGTTGGCCGCTCAACAACTTTCTGGCACCTTTGAAATCAATAGTGTTCGGCTTAAACTCTACGTTGAGGCCTTTGAAAAACTCAAAGCTACTTTCCGAGAGGTTCTTATACAGAAGATCCCCCGAACGGAGAACCAGGCAGCAGACGAGTTAGCCAAACTCGCAAGTTCAATAACACCAGTCGCCATTCAGCAACCAATTGAAAAAGTACTGCTGGTGGCGCACGTCGATCGGATGCAAGGCCTCACGTTTCCAAGCGACTGGAGGACACCTATTATAGAATTTCTCCGTTCGGGCACCACACCCTCCGATGAATATGCAGCCCGGCTCCTCAGAAGAAGAGCCAGTCGGTTTACACTCATCGGAGATCAGCTTTACAAGAAAGCTTTCTCGCGTCCTATGTAAGCTCGGAGGACTCAACTTACATCCTCCAAGAAGTACATCAAGGATCATGCGGGGGTCATCCGGGCGGGCGCTCATTGGCCAAGAAGATCCTCTTGGCCGGATACTTTTGGCCAACTTTACAAACAGATGCCGCTCGGACAGTATCTACCTGCCTTTCATGCCAGAAGTATCACAACTTCTCCCACCGACCGGCCGAAGAAATGAAGGCGTCAAGTGTTTCATGCCCGTTCGACCAATGGGGAATGGATATTGTCGGTCCATTTTCGATGGCGACCGGGCAGAGGAAATTCTTACTAGTGGCGGTAGACTATTTCTCCAAATGGGTGGAGGCCGAGCCGCTAGCAAAGATCACTGAACAAATGGTTAAAAAATTCATCTGGCAACACATCATTTGTCGGTTCGGCATCCCTCGCCGACTAGTGTCCGACAACGGGCGGCAGTTCACAGGGAAGATGTTAGAGGATTGGTGCAAGAGCTACGGCATTGAGCAACATTTCACATCCATGGCCTATCCTCAGAGCAACGGTCAAGCTGAAGTGGCCAACCGGGAAATTCTCCGTATTCTGCGCGCTCGACTCGACCATTTGGGAGGAAGTTGGCCGGATGAAGTGCCGAGCGTCTTGTGGGCCATCCGAACGACGCCAAAAGAAGGGACAGGAGTCACACCGTCCCATTTGGTATATGGCGGCGAGGCCGTCATTCCGGTTGAAGTCGGCGTTGAGTCAGCCCGGATCCAAAGCTACGATGATGACAATGCCGAACGGAGAAACATGGAGCTGGATTTGGTAGAAGAGGAGAGGGCAAAGGCATCCGTTCGGCTGATGGCATACCGTCAGCGGATGAAACAAAACTATAACCGGCGCGTCATTCCCCGATCATTCCAGGTCGGCGACCTTGTCTGGAAGAAAGTCAAGCCGGTCGGCGACGTCGGCAAGCTTGAAGCTCCATGGGCAGGTCCCTTCAAAATCATCGAAAAGCTCCGCTTGGGCGCGTATTATCTGGAGGATGAGGACGGTCGGCAGCTAGATAGGCCGTGGAGCGCGAACCACCTCCAGCCTTACCGGGCGGGATGAAAGGTGTACCACTGTAAATCATCCTGTGTACTTTTTTCGAATGAATATTGGAAATGCAGAAATGAAGAATCAAGAGAACAAATATATGGCATTGTCAACAAGGAACGAAGGCCCCGAGCCGCTCGGCCGGAGGTAAATGGGTCGGGCCAAGCGCTCTAAAATTGAAGGTCCCGTACCATTTGGACGGAGGTATATTATCCTAGCCAAAATGCTCGACGAAGCAGACCCTGAGCCATTCGGCCAAGAGTACGTTATCCGAGCTGGGTGAAAGGAACCAAAAGTGATAAAAAGGAGGGCAAAAAGCTTCGCCGAACGGAAGCGTCAAAATTAGCCAGAGTCGTCTAGCCCAGACGTTAAACCGTAGAGCCGCGCCGATCGGCCATAAAAACCGAGCGAAAGGCCGACGAGCACCGTCGTTAAAAATCGAGAGCCGCGCCGATCGGCTATAAACATCCGCGCCGACGAGCACCGTCGTTAAAAATCGAGAGCCGCGCCGATCGGCTATAAACATCCGCGCCGACGAGCACCGTCGTTAAAAATCGAGAGTCGCGCCGATCGGCTATAAACATCCGCGCCAACGAGCACCGTCGTTAAAATCGAGCCGCGCCGATCGGCTATAAACATCCGCGCCGACGAGCACCGCCGTTAAACGAGAGTCGCGCCGATCGGCTATAAACATCCGCGCCAACGAGCACCGTCATTCGAGAGCCTCGCCGATCGGCTATAAACATCCGCGCCGACGAGCACCGTCATTAAAAATCGAGAGCCGCGCCGATCGGCTATAAACATTCGCGCCGACGAGCACCGTCGTTAAAAATCGAGAGCCGCGCCGATCGGCTATAAACATCCGCGCCGACGAGCACCGTCGTTAAAAATCGAGAGCCACGCCGATCGGCTATAAACATCCGCGCCGACGAGGCCCGTCGTGCAAAATCGAGAGCCGCGCCGATCGGCTATAAACATCCGCGCCGACGAGCACCATCGTTAAAATCGAGTCGCGCCGGCGGCTATAAAACCCAGCGGAAAACCGACGAGCACCGTCGTAATCGAGCCGCGCCGATCGGCTATAAATATCCGCTACCGACGAGCACCGTCGTTAAAAATCTAGAGCCGCGCCGATCGGCTATAAATATCCGCGCCGACGAGCACCGTCGTTAAAAATCGAGAGCCGCGCCGATCGGCTATAAACATCCGCGCCGACGAGCACCGTCGTTAAAATCGAGAGCCGCGCCGATCGGCTATAAACATCCGCGCCGACGAGCACCGTCGTTAAAATCGAGAGCCGCCCCGATCGGCTATAAACATCCGCGCCCACGAGCCCCTCCGTTAACACTCCCGAGCCGCGCCGATCGGCTATAAACATCCGCGCCGACGAGCACCGTCGTTAAATATCGAGAGCCGCGCCGAACGGCTATAAAAACCCGCGCCGACGAGCACCGTCGTTAAAAATCGAGAGCCGCGCCGATCGGCTATAAATATCCGCGCCGACGAGCACCGTCGTTAAAAATCGAGAGCCGCGCCGATCGGCTATAAATATCCGCGCCGACGAGCACCGTCGTTAAAAATCGAGAGCCGAGCCGATCGGCTATAAACATCCGCGCCGACGAGCACCGTCGTTAAAGATCGAGAGCCGCGCCGATCGGCTATAAATATCCGCGCCGTCGAGCTCCGTCAAAGATCGAGTGCCGAACTCGCGACTGTGAACTTGGACGGAACTGAGGACGCCAAATAACGAGCGTTCGCAAGTACTAAATTAATTAGGTCCGATCGGCCATCGGTTTGCCAACACTTCGCATTCACTGGATGCAAGCAGTGTAGCCAAGCGTTAAACGATTTCGAGGAAAACGAGTCTACCGATTAACCTGATCAGTCGTTTGGTAGGAAACATGGGGAGCCTAACTGATTCTACGAATATGCAGCCACACACTAAAAGGAGACAATGAAGGGCAAACAAATACAAGCAAAGGAACATAAGGAGGCCGAACGGCACGTACAAAAAAGGTTGCATCCGCCGAGCGGATGAAATACAGAAAGCACTTGAAAGAACTCGCCTCACTCAGGGTCTTCAAAATTAAAGAAGGCGTCCGGAATATCATCAATCATGGCCGCCAGGTCGGAGGCGGGAATATGCATTCCCTCGGGAAGGTGGCCACCTTTCTTCAAGTATGTCATGGTGACCTTGACCGCTTCGGCGAAAGTAGAAGAGACGTTGCCACCGAATTTTATGCCGAACCTCTCCGAGCGGAGGTATTCTTGGCGCGCTGCTGCTAGGCAGTTCGGCTCTCCCTCCTTATATTTTTTGAGTGCCGCTCAGGAAGCAGTTAAGGTATCTTGGACAGCCTTCAAGTCCACCTCGGCCTTTGTGCATTCTGCCGAACGGTCCTCTCGCTCGGCGTTCAGCTGGGCCTCCAGATCCTTGGATCGCTGATCTAGCGCCCGGACTTCAACTTTCATCTTATCCAGATCAGCAATCGCTCGCCTCTTCCGGCCACTGGCGCGCTTCACGTCCCCGTCACGTTTCTTCACCAAGTCTTCAAGTCGGGCTACCTCTGCAGCCAGATCGGCGGCCTTCTTCTGTTCGGCCTCAAGAGCTTGTTTCTCCCGCTCAGCCGTGGGACCTCCCGACACTTGGAGTTTTTCCAGGAGATCCTCCAACTTGGCTAGCCGATGGCTAGTGGCGATTTGCTCAGCCCAGCGCTGTAAAGGAAATAATGAAGTCAGGAACCAAACAGTAGCATGGCACAGGAAGAAAAATGAATTTACCTGAGTGGCCTGCTGCATGTTGTTGTCGCCGAGCTGCTTGGGCGTCATGAGGGCCACTTGGATCTGCGCGTCCTCAAAAAGCTTGGCAAGCGGACCCGTCAAGGTTATTTCGTGAACGGGGCTCGAGGGCCGATCGGCGGACAGTAAATATTCCACCGATGGGAATCGGAGGGTAGTCTTGATGGTTGGATGGTCGGACGGCGCTTCTTCAGTCGCGGCCGCCTGATGCGAGGACTCCCCTATGGTGGAAGTTTCGCCCAACCGACGTAAGCGGCGGCGAGTCCGGGGAGGAGAGCCGGAGGGCTGTGCGGTAGGCGAAGCCACAGGGGTCCCGATCTGTGATGGCGTGCGAGCAGGCGAAGTTACGCCGATCGGCGCCTGTGGTTCCCCCTCTTGGGTCGGCGGAAGGCTGGAGTCTCTTCGACGTTTCCGCCGAACCTCCAATGGTGGATCTCCAACCTGGGGGACGCCCAGCTCGGCGAGGGCTGAGGAAACAGGATCCGCCTCAACCTCCGTTGAAGCCGATGGGGCAGCTTCTGTTTCAGGGGCGGACTACGCACCCCCCTCTCCTGCATCTGCCGGGCGGCTGGGGATGAGACCCCGCTCGGCGAGCTCTTTTTTGGTGGCCGCTTCAATCTCCACGGACTTTAATTTCAAATGAGCGGTAGCCTTGGAGCGCCACATGACTTCAGCTGCAGTAAAAGAAATTAAAATCAATTAGACAAAAAAGACTAAGAGAGTAAAGAAGCCTTACTCATGCGGAAGGGGAGATTTGCCCGAACGGGAGACAATCCGAAAATATACAACACCCCCTTGAGAAGCAACTGGTCAATCTTGTATCGCTGACCGGACAACCAGTTCGCCGCATGAAGATAGGCTGGATTGCTTCTGAACTTGCCGAGCTCCGGCTGAGTCGGCACAGCGATCTGCCATTTGGTTCGGAATGCTGGCCGCTCGGGAAGTCGGATATAGAAGAAAAACTCCTTCCAGTGTTTGTTGGAGGTCGGCATATTATCAAAAAATTTAAAGCCTATTCTACTTTGGAAGATAAAAGTGCCCGGCTCGGATTGTTTGGGGTAGAAGAAGAAGTGGAATATTTTGGGGTCAAGAGGGATACTGTGCAGCTTAAAGAGGACAACCACCCCGATCAGCAGCCTAAAGGAATTCGGCACAAGTTGGCCGAGCGGGATGCGAAAATAGTTACAAACCTCTAAAATAAAGGGATGGGTAGGAAATCTAAGGCCGCCCTGGAATTGGTCTAGAAAAAAGCAAATGGTGCAGATCGGGGGGTCATGTGGTCGGTCAGTCGGGTCGGCTATAACTATTTCATGGTTATCAGGAATCCCATACGTCCGAACAAGGCGCCGAGCACCCTCCTCATCAAATCGGCTCTCCATGGTCAGGTACCAAGGGCCATGAATGCCAACAGCGGGTTCGGAGGAGCTTGCCATCCCGAAGAAGCAAAAAGATAGCAAGAAATCGAAGGAATGGGAGCAAAAGAGGCAAAACAAGTTGGGAAGACCTTGCAAACGAAGGGAGAAGACTCACTGAGAAGGAAACGGACGGAAAGGATCACCGGTGAGATGGTAGCCGCCGAAAAACAAGAACTGGATCGTCGGAGGACACGGCAGAGGAAGAAGAAGAAGGCAACGTGCAAGCGAATATGCGGCGAAGGAAGGAAACGGAGGCTTTATACGGCTGAGGTCGGTCGGCCTCCGCCGTCGGATGCAGGTCACGGGAGACAAGGTCATCATCTAACCGTCCATTTCAAAGCAATCGGCGTCCTATCGTACGGATCATCACCGCCACGCAAGAGGAGCCACGTGGCGCTCTATCACCGGGTGCAATTAAGGCGCCCATACCGCGCGTGCTTCGGCTTAATGAAGAGGATTTGCATGATTTTCGAGAAGATTTAGACAAGCAAACATCCATGTTGAGCGACAAGACAACCAAAACGAAGAGCCGAGCGGCTGAATTTGGCAGAAGGGCCGAACGACCCCAGGGATATTATAAGCTACGGAAAGGCGGCGACCGCCCGCTCGGACACATATAGTCCAGTCAGTCGGACTCACTTCCTCCTTCGACTAGACTTGAAGGGAAGGCAAGTGATCCGGCGGTAAGAATGGAGGACCCACTTCCTGAAGGGTCTCTGCTTGAGGACCGATGAAGGGTTGACAAAGTGGTTAATGGCCGCGCCGTGCAGCTGAGTAGGTCCGAGCAGATCTAGAGATAACCCATCCAGGGGCTTGGGTTTCCGACGCCAAGGCAGGAGGATCGAAGGACCGAGCGGGAGTCCGCTCGGCTGGGGCCAAGGGGCCGAGCGGGTTATCCGTTCGGCCAAGATAAGGGCGAGGGTGCAAAGGTGGCCGAGCGGCCTATGCGCTCGGCTCGGGATATGGGATATCAGCAGAAGCATGTCTGATGATTAGGCCGTACACAAGATCGCACGATGGAGGATCTTGCCGTCACATCATGGAAAGGTTGATACAGTAGCAGTATGGCCTCATGGACGTCTTCCTGCCAGATCCATATCTGGGCATGGCCCTTCTGACAGACCCATGCCTGGGCATGGTCAAAGGCAGGTGGTTGCTTTGATTGGCGCGCCCAGGCTTCTTCGAGAGGTCTATATAAGGCCTCCATTTCTTCACCGGAGGTATAAAAAGTCTTCATCTTGAGGCCACCTTTTTGTTATTCCTCGCCTGACTTGAGCGTCGGAGGGCCGTCGCCGGGACACCCCTCCCGGCTTGGTTTTGCTGCAGGTTCACCGGAGCACTTGAGGATCCAGCAGGGAGCGCCACGTGCCCAGTGTCCGTTGACTCCTGGTTCGGACAGGATCAACCTCGATAGACCATATCGAGGCCATGATCCAGGGGGAGAAAAAAGAAAAACGATATTAATCAAACCAACTTAATTCAAAATTCAAAATTCAAATTATAAATTCAAAATTCGAAATTAAAATAAAATTCAAAAATGAAATTACAAATTCCAAATTCTAAATTAAAATAAAATTCAAAATTCAAATTACAAATTCTTATTCAAAATTAAATTAAAAATTAAAAATTGAAAATTAAATTAAATTTAAAATTAAATTTAAAAATCAAAATTTAAATTTAAATCTCAAAATTTGAAAGTAAATTAAAATTAAAAAATTCAAATTTAAAAATTCGAACTTAAATCAAAATTCAATTTAAATCAAATAAAAATTTAGAAGGAGGATCCAGAATAGCTGGCACCCCTAACTAAATTACCCGACTGGGTAACCGAACTTAATCTACCCGGAATGGGTAAACAAACCCGGCAGGGTAATTAAGGTTAGATAAATGGGCGAGGTTTAACTTGACTCATGGTACTGGTGAAGTTTTTGGATGATAGTACGTTAGGGAAGCTTGGGCATCGCATGTCTAGGAATATATGGCTTCGACCTGGTGCATTTGGCCAAGTGGAACTGACCGAAGCTACCCTTAAATGGATCCTAACTAGTTAGACCAAGGTTTAGTATTAAGTTCAGTGGGTAAGACTATTTGGAAAACTTCGAAGGCATAGTTACTTTAATGAGTTCCTTGTGACTCACCATAGCCCAGAAGTTTATCCAAAGAATGCTTACTTGTTGAACCCAAAACTAAATCTAAATCTAACATAAAGTTAAACCAAACCCTTAAATTGAACCTCAATTCATCTCACAAAAATTATAGGATTACCTGATTGAAAACTTAGATCGGGTGAGATGACTAAGGAATTTAAAATTCAAATTAAACTCATAACTATAATTCTATAATCAATTAATCAATTTGAAAAATCTTTTAAAACTTCATTTCAAAATTATTTTTTTAAAAAAAATCTTTTAAAACTTAATCCTTTTAAAATCTTTTCAAAAATTATTTTAAAAATATTTTAAAAATTATTTCAAAATATTTTAAAAATTATTTCAAAATCATTTTAAACTTTATTTCAAAATCAATTTAAACTTAATTTCAAAATTCTTTCAAAATTATTTTAAACTTAATTTCAAAAATCTTTCAAAATTATTTTAAACTCAATTTCAAAAATCTTTCAAAATTATTTTAAACTTAATTTCAAAATCTTTCAAAATTATTTTAAACTCAATTTCAAAAATATTTCAAAATTATTTTAATCTCAATTTCAAAAATATTTCAAAAATCTTTTAAACTTTATTTCAAAAATCTTTCAAAATTATTTCAAAAATCTTTCAAAATTATTTTAAACTCAATTTCAAAAAATCTTTCAAAATTATTTTAAACTTAATTTCAAAAATCTTTCAAAATTATTTAAAAATCTTTTCAAAATTAATTTCAAAATTATTTAAAAATCTTTTCAAAATTAATTTCAAAATTATTTAAAAATCTTTTCAAAATAAATCTCAAAATTATTTAAAAATCTTTCAAAATTATTTTAAACTTAATTTCAAAATCTTTCAAAATTATTTTAAACTCAATTTCAAAAATATTTCAAAATTATTTTAAACTCAATTTCAAAAATATTTCAAAATTATTTTAAACTCAATTTCAAAAATCTTTCAAATTTATTTGAAAAATATTTTCAAAATTAATTTCAAAATTTATTTGAAAAATCTTTTCAAAATGAATTTCAAAATTAATTTCAAAATCTTTCAAAATTATTTTAAACTTAATTTCAAAATCTTTCAAAATTATTTTAAACTCAATTTCAAAAATCTTTCAAAATTATTTTAAACTCAATTTCAAAAATATTATTTCAAAAATTCTTTTAAAAATCATTTCAAAATTCTTTTAAAAATCATTTCAAAATTCTTTTAAAATATTATTTCAAAAATTCTTTTAAAATCATTTCAAAATTATTTTAAAATATTATTTCAAAAATTCTTTTAAAAATCATTTCAAAATTCTTTTAAAATATTATTTCAAAAATTCTTTTAAAAATCATTTAAAAATTCTTTTAAAATATTATTTCAAAAATACTTTTAAAAATCATTTCAAAATTCTTTTAAAAATCATTTCAAAATTCTTTCAAAATATTATTTCAAAAATACTTTTAAAAATCGTTTCAAAATCCTTTGAAAAATATTTGAAAAACTAGTTTCAAAATCCTTTGAAAAATACTTGAAAAACTTATTTAAAAAATCCTTTGAAAAATACTTGAAAATCTTTCTCCCCTAAATTTACGAGACTTACAAGAATATGGAATTAGCCCTGAAGGAAATGGAGATTTGAAGCTTGAGCATGCTCATACTTTAGGGCTCTGATACCTGAACAAAACAATCTGGATAACTTAAAATCTATTTAACCTCATGCTTGGACTTAAAGACCAACTAAAATAAATAACCTAAATTAAACATTTAGTCACTCCCTCTTTGTCCAAAAAAAAAAAAAAAATAACAAATTCTTACTCCTATCTTTTCAAAATTAAGTTTTAACGCTAAGTACCTTTTAAACTGAACCTACATTCTCAAAATTCATTGTTTGCAAAAGGCTTAGCTAAAGTGACTCATATCGCAACCCTCAAACTGTGTCAAACTTAGCCACCTTATAAATTTTAACTCTAAATGCTAAAATACTTTTCTAAGTTAAAAGTATTAAAAAGCATATTTTTTTACTTGCATTTACTTGCAAAATTTAACTCATAGCTTTCAAAAGACTTTTGCTAAGTAAATTGAGACTTCAAATTTCTTTACAAACAATTTGGCTACAAAATTTAAAAAAAAAAAAAAATCTAGCTAAGTTTTTTTTAGTTAGGTATGTCTTTCTAAATACAACTAAGTCTCAAAAGTGGCTAAAGGCATCATTCGAAATCATCCATATATTAACCTTTTAAACTTAGGTGAAAAATATTCCGTTTAACTAAGTTTCACAAGCCTTCTTCTTCCTTCTCTCAAAAAGATTGTTTTCTTAAATTCTTAAAACTTGCTTTCAACTGATTTTTGATATATGGCAAAGGGGGAGAGTAGAAGAAAATTCAAAGAATTAAAGAAAATTGGAAGAAATTCAAATTTTAAAAAGTGAGCTTTTATTAAGGGGGAGTCTTTATATTAAGGGGGAGCGCTGCACTTAATTTAGCTCTGCACTTAACTATCATTATGCTTATATTTTCATGCTTATCTTTTAATGGCATTATTTTCTTAACTTTGAATTTTTGTTGCCATAATCAAAAAGGGGGAGATTGTTGGTGCAGGAAGCATCCGACGATCGAACCTAAGTTTTGATAATGGTAAAGGGATTCAAAGTTAAGATTCTCTGTAGTCTAACAAGTCTACTTGAGGATTTCAGGAAAGTCCTAGCTGCGGTTAGGCAAAGGGAAAACCCTAGGGGGCGGTAACCCTAGGTCATAGGGGGTGGTAACCCTATGCGGAAAGTCTTGGCAGGTCGATGGCTTCAGGCAAAAGTCCTAGGGGGTGGTAACCCTAGGTGGAAAGTCCTGGTGTCGCGAACCAAGTGAAAGACTGGACTAGCCGGGGAAGCGGATGTCCAGCAGAAAGTCCGGAAGCATCGAGTGATGAGCAAAAGTCTAGTCGATCTGGAGGATCGACTGGCAACAGGTAAATCTCCTGAGTGGAGTAGGTAAGGACGCGTTCCCCGCTAGGGTTTTCGGTTGGAAACCCGAAGTCAGACTCGGACAGTCCGGAGACTGTCTATACTTCATTTATCATGTTTATTGTGCTAACTTTGTGTTGCAGGATATTGTTTGGGACTAACGTATCTTGCAGGTGCAAAGGAGCAACCTAAAGCCTCGGATGAACAGTGTCCGAGGCGCCTCCATGGAGCTTGGAGGCGCCTCGGGTGCAAAAGCTGAGCTGGCTGCGAAAGTTCATCGAAGGCGCCTTGGAAGGCGCCTTGAGCAGGGTATAAGGCGCCTCCAAGGGATGAAGTTCGACCACTTCAGATCTGATCCACGCGGAAGACTAGGCAGCATGGAGGCACCTTGAACAGCCTTCAAGGCGCCTTGAACACCCTTTATAAGGGGGTTTCGACCAGCATCTCAATCAATGAAGTTCTGAGCTTTCCTTCTTCAACGTGCTGCTAACAAAGTCATTCCGAAGTGCTGTTGCAACATTCCGACGACCCGGAGCTTCGTTTTTCTCTTCTTTAAGTTGTCGGTACAAAGTTATTCTAATTGCTGTTACATTTTGTAATCTGTAATTCTTATCGAGCTTATAGTTGTTGCCCACCGGAAGCGATCAAGGATCGCGGGCCTTCGAGTAGGAGTCGCCTTAGGCTCCGAACGAAGTAAATCACTTTGTGTCTTTGTGTTTATTTTATTCCGCTGCATTTTAATTACTCCGATAATTCTTACGATTCCGATAATCGAACAAGATAGCCACGAGCGCTATTCACCCCCCCCCCCTCTAGCGCGTCTCGATCCAACAAGTGGTACTACTTTTGGACTAAGATATTAATTAAATGAGTTGTCAATAACTCACTTAATTAGTGGGCATTCGACATCTTAAACACAGGGAGACTAACACACTCATAATAAGAAGGAGCCCAAAATGTAATTTGGGATTGGTGCGGTAGTTCAATAATAGTTCTCTAGTGTAATGAATTATTATTGATAAAATTAAGTTGTGTGTTCGGGGCGAACACGGGATGCTTAATTTTATCGGGAGACCAAAACCAATTCCTCCTCTCGGTCCCTACCGTAGCCTCTTGTATATAGAGATTTATACCCACCACATACCCACCTTCTTACCCATCCAATGGGGCCGGCCAAGCTAGCTTGGAACCCAAGCTAGGGCCGGCCAAGACCAAGTGGATGAGCCAAGTTGGTGGTCGGCCAAAGCTTGGGTCCCAAGCTTAGGTGGCCGGCCACTAGAATATTAAAAAGGATTTTTATTAAAATTATTTCTTATGTGGATATCATGATTTTAAAAGAGAGTTTAAAAATTAAAAATTTCCTTTTATAGTTTTCTACAAAAGATTAAGAGAAGAGATTAATCTCTTTCCTTATTTATAGATTAAAAGGATGATTTTAATTTTTGGTAAAAACTTTCCTTATTTGTAAATCATCTACATGTTTAAAAGAGAGTTTAAAATTTGAAATCTTTCCTTATTTGTTGATTAAAAGGTGGATTTTAAATTTTAAGAAAACTTTCCTTTTTAACCATGTTCATGATTTAAAAGAGAGTTTAAAAATTAAATATTCTCTTTTATAAGTTTCTACAAGAGATTAAGAAAAGATTTGATATCTTTCCTTATTTGTAGATTAAAAGAGATTTTAATTTTTAGAGATAAATTTTTTTTTTATCCACATGTTTAAAAGAAAGATTTTAATTTATTAAATTTCCTTTTTATAAACCAATCATGAAGGGATAAAATTATTGAAGAAATTTTTATAAATTTCCAGAAACAAATTATGAAGTTTTAATTCTTGTTTAATTAAAACTCTCCTTGATTTGGGGAAATAAGTGGCCGGCCATGTTATAATGAAAAGAAAAATTATTTTTAATTAAATAAATTTTTCCTTTTCATGGC
This sequence comes from Zingiber officinale, assembly GCF_018446385.1. Taxonomy (NCBI): domain Eukaryota; kingdom Viridiplantae; phylum Streptophyta; class Magnoliopsida; order Zingiberales; family Zingiberaceae; genus Zingiber; species Zingiber officinale. Next base: position 87,575,842 of record NC_056004.1, read on the forward strand.
AAAAGAATTAAGGAAGTTTTTATTTAAATTTTCTTATTTGCCAAGATCAAGGATTATAAAAGAGAGGGTAGAGGAGGCTTTATGGAAGAAAACTCTATTATTCTTTTCCTCCCTCTTTTCCTTGGTGGCCGGCCTCTTCCTCTTCTCTCTTCTCCTTCTTGTGGCCGAACCATCTTGTTCTCTTGGAGTCCTTGTGGTGGCCGGATCTAGCTTGGAGAAAAGGAGAGAAAGGAGGCTTCGCTCTTGCATCCCTTGGAGCTTGGTGGTGGTGGCCGAACCTCATCCTTTCTTGGAGTCATGTGGTGGCCGAACCTTGTAAAGAAGAAGAAGGTGCCTTGGTGGTTCTCGTCTCGGAAGATCGTTGCCCACACAACGTCCGGGATTAGAAGAGGAATATGGTAGAAGATCAAGAGGTCTTTCGAAAAGGTATAACTAGTATTTTTCTTTTCCGCATCATACTAGTTATTTTTGGAAATAATACCGAATACAAGAGGCATGCGATTCTAGTATTTCGAATTTGTTTTCGATGTTGTGTTCTTTTGTTTTTTTTCTTTTCCTTGTGATTTGATTGTTCTTTTCGGTTGACCTAAAGTTATTTAAGGAAATTAAATATTAACTTTCCTTAAAAAGCTTTGTCTAGTCGGTGGTGGTTGTTCTCATATCCAAGAAGGCCATGTGCCTCGCCACGTCAGTACTGGAAGCCAATTTTGGAAATTAATATTTAATGAAATTAATAACCTAGGTGATTTAGATCGAACGTGTTAAGTTCCGCAGGAGATCCGAGTCTAAACCTAAAAGAACAAATAGATTAAACTTTGGATCAAACGTGTTAAGTTCCGCAGGCGATCCAAGTTTAATTTAAAAGAACACAGGGTAGCTAAGAAAATGTTCAGACCTTTGTACAAAATTTTTGTACAGTGGAACCATTAGGTTTTTCGAGTAGCAACCAACAAGGATGGGTGAGATCGTGCCAACCTTGCACGACCGTGCCACGGGCCGTGCGGCGCCCATACCCTAGCTTATAAAAGGGTCAAGAAACCTATTTTTGGATCATCTTTGGTTCAAGACTTCGTCCCTCCCCTCGGGGAAAGCCATAAAGCTTCATCCACCGTCGTCCCTTCACGATCCTTCCATCTCCGAAGCAAGAAGGCATCCCTAAGACATCGGAATCATCGACAAACATCGCTTCTTCCCTTCTTTCTCATATCAAGGGTTGTAAGTATGTTCTTCTTTATGTTTTGGGGTTGTTCTTCCCCCACAATGGAATAGGTATCCTCTTCTAGGATTAGGGAGTACTTGTAATGCGATGGAGATGTAGAACTATGTAGATTTATCTTATTTTTATTCGATGACTTGTTCATGCCTTGTTCATGCTTGTGTGACATATTTATATTTCATGCTTTGTTGATTGATGCGGAGGATGGTTAATCCCGCAAAGGAGACTCCTTAGAGCGTATTGACCAAGGTATCATAGTGACAGGGGTAGCCCTTTCCAGACGTCTAAGACGTTCCCTTAAAAGGAGAAACAATCCCTTAAGAGTTGCTGCTCTCGTAGAAAGAGTGCTCTAGATCGTACACCCGAGGGGCCCTAGTGACAAGGGTAACCCATTCACGGACGTCTAGGACATTCTCTTGAAAGGAGAGGCAATTCCTCCATAAGGAAGTAGGAACCCGTACCATCTACCTTTATCCTTATTGCTATTTAGTAGACACGAATTCTTGCAATCTACCAAGGTGCCCTCGTGACAAGGGAGTTAACCGTTACAAGATTTCATAGAGATCGTCTCTATTCGATACTTAGGGATATTGACCAATCTAACTTCCTACAAGAGCATGGACATAGAGGGTAGAAACTAAGCAATCTATGTAGTATCTCCTAGTATTACAATGAAACCAAAATCCTAGAATCCATCTCCCAAAGCTCATTCCCTCCAAGATCTCTTCTCTCTCTCTCTCTCAACCTTCTTTCTCTCTTCAATCACTCTCATTAGTTTGCAAGCGCCAAAGCTAACTTTCGACCGTCTAGATAACTTACTTGCGACATCTCTAGTGCTTAATCAACAGTCCCTGTGGATTCGACAAATCTTTTATATTACTAACGACGAAACCGTATACTTGCGGTTGCGTAACACTAAGATACCTTAGGACTTTTCCTGCAAACTAATTTAACCACATTAGATAACAAATAACCTTAACTTTGAATCCTTTGCCATTATCAAAACTCAGGTTTGATCGTCGGATGCTTGTTGGAGTAATCTGGGTACCCTAGGTTTTGATGTTTGGGCAAAGATTTAAGTTAGGTTTATTGTTGTATTTGATATGCATTGTGAGTGTGCAGGATACAGGTACAACAAGGAAAGTCCAAGTGTGATCTTGGCAAAGGAGGAAAGTCCAAGGATGAGTCTTGGAGGTGTAAGTCCAAGCATGTAGTCTTGGCAACGTAAGTCCAAGTGTGACTTGGCAATGGGTGAACTCTCGAAGGTGCGACCTCTTGGCAAAGGAAGACCCGACAACAATGACAAGGCTGATGGAAGCTCCAGAAGGCAAGACGTGAAGGATGGGGAGGCATCCGAGGGACGCAAGGCTGATGGAGTAGACTAGAAGGCTAGGTCTAGGTTGGTCGGCGAGGATGAGCGCTGAGTGAATGTACTCGAGGGTAAAATCCTATAATTAGGGTTTAATGCAGCGTCACTGTAGCAGTACTGTAGCGTTTCTGTAGCAATTAATGTAGAAGTACTATAGTAGTTACTGTAGCAGTCGACTACTATTTTCATCAGTCGACTGGTGTAGTCGACTAGGAGCGAACAGAATGCTTCTGTTCGCTCGACCAGTGTGGAGCAGTCGACTGCTATTTTTAGCAGTCAACTGGTATCAAGCCGTTGGGATGTAACGATTGAATCTCCCCAGAGGGCAGTCGACTGATGGTTTTAGCAGTTAATTGGTAGGTAGGATTTCCCAACTCATGGCCTATATAACCAAGCATTGGATGCTTGGTTAAGGTTGACGAAAATAGAGGTGGTTAACCCCTATTAGAGTCTCCAAGGTCTTCTTGAGTATCAAGAGCTTGTGTGAGTTTGTGGCGAGGTTTCTCCACCCACAAGGAGCTACTCGAGGTAGCCGGAGGTTTTCCGGTGAGTCATCCACCGACGGATTGGGATCATCCACCTTACGGACAGACGTGGAGTAGGAGTAAGTGATCTCCGAACCATGTTACATAAACATATTAGAGGTTTGATTGTCTTGGTTATTGCCTCTAGGTTTAGCATTCTATTTGTTAGATTTGTTTTGTATTTCCGCTGTGCACTAACAAACGTAGAAAGCGATGATTTGGGTGAGACGCTATTCACCCCCTTTAGCGGATGTCAAGGTCCCAACAAGTGGTATCAGAGTGGGTCGCTCTTCTACGAACTAATCGTCGAGGTAGAAGAGCGCTAGAGGAAGATGGAGTTCAAAGGTCAGCTTGGATGGGATATCCGGATCCCACCTCCATATGACCGAGAAGACTTCGGGTATTGGAGGTCACACTTGGAGACTTGGTTCCAAATGGATTGGAACCATTGGTTCGCATTGGAAGATCCTTTCGAAGCTCCAACGGACAAGAAAGGGAAACGCCTCAGGCCTCGGTATTGGACCAAGGAGCAAAGGGAGTAATTGGAGGCGGATAAGGAGGTAACAAAAATTCTATTGAATTTATTACCTCCTAACATTTTGTTGAGTGTAGGCAATTACGAGAATGCAAATGATCTTTGGAAAAAGATCATTGCATTCCATGAAGATGCTACAAAACTCCAAGTAGTGGAGGAGCCCAAGGAGAATGGCTCATTGGTCCAAGATGAGAAGGACCAATCGGATGTTGACACGTGTTCAACATCTGAGGAGGAGAAGGAAGATGAGGAGGTATCATCCACATCATCAAGGGAGGAAGAAGTGGAACCGTACACATCTTCAAGTGAAGAGGAAGAAGAGCAATCCAAGGAAGAGGAGATCTTGGAAGCTCAACCCTCCACCTCAACTACCAAGAAGAGCACAAAGGACCACATCAAATGCTTTGAGGGTGGTAAGATGGGGCACTACAAGAGTAGGTGTCCTTCGCTCAAGAAGGTAAAGGAGGTAAACCCTAAACTCACTAAAGTTAATTTAGAAACTAATGTGAGTTGTAGGAAGAAGAAGGAGAAGAAGCACATTAGGTGCTTTACATGTGGTGAGTGGGGTCACTACCACACAAAGTGCCCAAGGAGAGGAGAGCTCAAGAAATTAGCGCACTTAAAGAAATGGGAAAAGAAGAGGAGCACAAGTCAAGGGGGAGCTTCAAAGGTAAAAGGGAAGGTAATCCCTATTTTGAAGTTTAATCCAAGTTCAAATTCCTTTATGTTTGTTAGGAATATTGAAAATTATGTACCCATGCATAATTATCGATTTAGGTATAATGATAGGAATAGGGTTAACACGGTAGATAACCCTAAGAAATCATACATTAAGGGTAGACCTAATAAGACTCAAACCACTTTACCTAAGGGAAGGAAAGTGGGTGAAAACCTAAGCATTAATCCCAAGAAAGGGAGACATATGCCTAGGAAGATGGATAGGTCTAGGGATGTCCAAAGTGGACATGTTGACTCTAAGGTTAGAACCCTAGAATTAGAAAATCAAGCCTTGAAGGTAAGGCTTGAAGAAATGGAGAAAGTCCTAAATAGGTTCATTATTGGACCTAGAGGACTTGACATATGTTTGGGTGGTCAAAAACTCAAAAATGTCAAATTAGGTCCCTCTCATGCCAAGAGGAGGTCAAGTGCTAGGGTGGCACATGAAAATGGCAAGGGAGGAGTGACAAAGGGCGAGGGAAAATCATCCAAGGTCTGTGATAAGAAATATGCAAGGGTTGCATATGATTATGGAAAGGATGAGGTGCCCACGGTTAAGAAGAGGAAGTCTACTAAGGTACACCATGTGGGTATAGCCATGGTAGATGAGTCACCTAAAGAGATGATTAAGGCTAAGAGTCCTAAGGTTAGGAAGAGCCTTTGGGACCCATGGTAGATGGGTTATCAAATGTGCCAAGTGGTTAGGAGACGGACTTGAGTCTCTAACCTAGTGGGTTGGCACAATTAGGATGGTATCATACATGAAAATATGACATTGGGGTCATATTGCATAAAAATTAATTTTTGATGTATAGATGTCATATAAACCCATGCTAGGGAAGTATTATGGTTTAGTATGGTAATGTGCGTAAATATTATGATGGTTTATGCATGTTTTTATACACATTCACTTGCTTTATACGTAGATATTCTTTGTATGATCGCCTCTTTTATCATGTACTCATCATATATACTCTTTTGTATAGATATCTGCTCTTTGTTTGGTTTTGTGTTGACAGGGACAACTTTCAGAGTGAAAACAGCATTTGTCGACGCACCAGAGCGAGCCAGAGAACACGGTCGTCCAATCCTTGCACGGCCGTGTGGACAAATAGAAGAGGAGAAGTGCACAGTCGTGCAACCCTTGCATAGCCGTGCAGCCAACCCAGAGGCGGATCAGAACATGGCCGTGCAACCCTGCACGACCGTGTCCCCCATGACCGAGACCAAGCAGCACACAGCCGTGCAACCCTACATGGTCGTGTCCCCAGAAGCCGAGTCCCAGCATCACACGGCCGTGCCAATTGGCACGGCCATGCAGCGCATCCAGAGCCAAGAAAGGGCACGGTCGTGCCATCCTTACACGGTCGTGCTGCCACACCGCGCCCTAGCCTATAAAAGGGGGTTTAACCCTTTTTCCGAGGGGGGAGAGCCGAGAGGCGAGCCGTCAAAAGGAGAATCACTCTAGTGTCGTTCCACGTCGTCCAGGCCATCGATCCAGCGACCTTTCATCACCACATCAACTCCAGAAACAAGGGATTGGATCTGAAGATCACTCATCATCGTTGGATAAGCATACTTCTTCTTTCTCTCTTCGTGTTGGGAATTCGTATGTTTATATATATCATGTCTTTGGGTTTTTCTTTGGCGTCTATGGAGTAGAGTTCTTGTTCTAGGATGAGGGAGTAATTGTGGATTGGTTTTGATGTAAAACTCATATTGCACTTAGATTCATTGGATGATTTCGTTTTCTTTGTTTCGACTACTCAATCTCTTTGTCATGTTGATTGATTGTGTAGAAATTGCCAACCTAGTAGAGCGAATACCTTAGATCGTACACCCGAGGGGCCCTAGTGATAGGGGTAACCTGTTCACGGACATCTAGGGTACTTCCTTGAAAGGAGAGGCAACTCTTCCACAAAGAAGTAAGAGACCAAACTAAGCTTCTTAATTCTATCTTTGATAACATCAATTAGAGTCATGTCCTTGTGATCTACCAAGGTGCTCTAGTGACAGGGGTTAACCGTAACAGGATTTCATAGGGATCGTCTTTGTTTGGTGCTTAAGGATAGTTGCTTTAATTTCCGGCAAATGTATGTTGATGGACAATGAGTATAGGATAGTATGTGACACATCAATACCACCACAATGAAACCAAACTCCTAGAACTCTTCATTACCCAGGTTGATTTCTTCTCGTTGCTAGTTCTCATTCCCCGCTTTCTAATCTCTTTTCTCAAATTACTTACAACCATCATTAGTGTAGCTAATCCTAAGTGTGCCAGTACTAGTGCTTATAACCAGTCCTCGTGGGATCGATATTCTTTATTAGTGACGACAAATCCGTGCACTTGCGGAAGCGTAACAAGTTTTTGGCATCGTTGCTGGGGATTGTGTCTATAACATTGGTGATAGTCATACTAGATTAGACTAGACTTTGTTTTCTTTTCCTTTATCTTTCCTTTAGTTTGCATTTAGAGCTAAATAATTTTATTCTTGTTTTTCTTTACTTTCTGCATTTTTATTAAAAACGCCAAAAATACTATTATTTCATCTTTTCTTCTTTACTATTATTTTTTTTTGCATGCGAAGAGCTAATCTTTCAGGACAGCTTCTATCATTCGATCCAGATATTGATAAGACTTTCCTGAGAAGGAGAAACCTACAGAAGGCATTTCAAGAATCACAAGAATCTTCAGAGATGGCTGATAAATTGTTGAAGGATTATGCAGCACCTTATGCACGAGGGGTTCGGTCTAGCATCACTCGACCGCCAATCGAAGCTAACAACTTTGAAATCAAGCCTGCAGTAATTCACAAAGTTCAGCAGAATCAATTATGAGGAGCACCGCACAATGATCCAAACCACCACTTGGAGCTTTTCTATGAGATCTGCGGCACCATGAAAGTGAACGGAGTCCCTCCAGAATCAGTAAGGTTATTGCTCTTCGAATTCTCCCTGAAAGACATAGCCAAGCAGTGGATAAATTCACTTCCAGCGAACAACATTACATCCTGGGAGCAATGTGAGCAGAAATTCCTGGACAAATTCTATCCACCAAGCAAAACTGCTCATATGAGGAATCTGATTGCAAGCTTCAAGCAGATAGACTCGGAATCATTATTTGAAGCCTGGGACAGATTCAAAAGTATGCTGAGACAGTGCCCCCATCATGACCTTGAAAAATGGTTGATTCTACACACCTTCTACAATGGAATAAACTATCACACGAAGGTATCCCTCGATTCTGCAGCAGGAGGAGCACTGATGAACAAGAGCCTTGATAAAGCTTAAGAGATCATAGAGAATGTGGCACAAAATCACCATCAGTGGGCATCAGAAAGATCTGGTGGTTCTTTCTCAAGGAATCAAATAAAAGCATCAGGGAAATTCGATGTAGATGTAGTCACTCTCATGTCTGCAAAGCTAGACGCTCTGACCAAAAAGTTTGAGCCCATGGGGAACAACAACAACACGGCCAATGCGATAGTTTGTGTTTGCGAGACTTGTGGAAGTACGGATCATGCTCAAGATACTTGGCCCCTAGGGTCAATACAAGCACAGATAAACCAACTTGAGCAGTGTGATACAATAGTTAGCTACAATCAAAGGCAAAACAATCCGTACTCCAACACATACAATCCAGGTTGGAGGAATCACCCAAACTTCTCATACCGAAACAATCAGGATCAAGGGCCAGCAAAAAAAAACTATCAACCTGGACAACAGAGCTACTCACCTGGGCAGCAGAGCTACTCATCTAGATAATAAACTTTTCAACAACAACCTTCACAATTGTCCAGGATTGAAAAGATGCTTGAAGAAGCTCTCTCAGAGAAAAAAGAGATGAAGAATGAGATCAAGCTGTTAACCCAAAGAATGGAAAATTTCAAGAAGCATCAAAAGATGCAAGATAGCTAGATAGCCCAATCCATCTCAAGAGCACATGGAACATTTCCAGGGAAGCCAGATATAAACCCAGTGGAACATTGCAACCGCATTGAGTTGAGGAGCGGGTGTACTGTAGGAGACCCCTAAATCATTACTCAGAAGGAACCTGACTTAAAGAAAGAGCCCTCTCCCCTAATGCCCAATCAGACTCAAAACAGGGATGGAGAGGAGGTTACTAAGAAAGGTGAAGGAACTCTTCAAGTTCCCCTATAGAGTCAGACAATTCCTTTCCCTCAGAAACTGATAACCTCTCAGAAGAATGAAGTGTTCAACCGATTCCTGAAGAAGAGTAAGGAAATTTGCATAGAAGTACCACTAATAGATGCACTGCACCAAATGCCGAAGTTCGCAAAGTTCTTGAAGGGTATTTTATCTAATAGAAGGCAAAAGGGAGACTTCGAGACCGTAGCATTAACAGAGAATTGCAGCGCTCTACTTATGGCAAATACTCCACCAAAGCTTCAGGATCTAGGAAGTTTCTCCATACCATACAAAATTGGTTCTAAACTTATACCGAGAGCTTTCTGTGACTTGGGGGCCAGCGTTACCCTATTTCCGTACTCTTTATGTAAGAAGCTGGGCCTCCATAACATTAAACTAACTACTATGGCACTGCAATTAGCTGACCATTCATGTAGATACCCAATGGGAATAGTGGAAGACGTGCCAGTAGAAGTGGATGGATGTATCGTTCCCACAAATTTCATTATCTTGGATATGGAGGAAGATCCCAAGATACCGATCATCCTTGGAAGACCATTCCTTACCATAGCTGGAGTCATCATTGATGTAAAAATTCACAGGTTATCCTTGGAGATCGGCAAAGAAAAGATCGAGCTTGATTTATCTGATTCCTCCATCTGCAACCCCTCTTCTCAGGGTAATTCTAGCAAGATCAACATACACAAAGTCGAGGAGTGCAGTTTCCATGAGAGTTCCCCTCCAGCGAGCAATAAGAAATACATTTGTCCTGCACGAGCGAAACTAAAAGTGCAGACTGGAGCATTAACCCTAGGAGGAGAGTCGTGCTTCCACGGGTTTAGTCTACATTGACTGAAACGGGGTCAAGCTAAAGACCTAAAATAAACGCTTCTTGGGAGGCAACCCGAGGGTTTTTCACTCTAGCTCATTGTTCTAGTTTAGTTAAGCATTTTTATTATTTCTTTATTTTTGGATATTTATTTTTAGGATGTGCAGAGCCTCCACGAGCTGGCCGTGAGCATTTCATGGGTGTGGAGGCGTCAGAGGAACTGAAAGAGCGAAAGGCGAGTCACTGTGAACCTAAAGGAGTCGACCATGTGATCCCACACGGTCGTGCGAAGGCCAGCAGAAGATGAAGGCCATGACCCGTGCAACCTTGCACGGTCGTGTGGCCCATGCAGAGAGAAGAAGGACACAGGTCGTGCCACTCGGCACAGTCGTGCGAGACTGCTAGAGAAGGAGGTGACTCAGGTCGTGCTAATTGGCACGGCCGTGAGACATGACCAAAGAAGAGGGATGACTGGGTCGTGCCAATTGGCACGACCGTGCGACCTTGGCCGAGGGGAGAAAAGAGGAGGTCGTGCCAATTGCCACGGTCGTGCCCCACCTAACCCGGCTGTGTTAATAAGACACGGTCGTGCCCCTGCCCATGTGCGCCGCCCATCTCTCTAAAAAACCCTATTTCCATCTCCTTCTCTCTCAAAAGTCTTCTCCTCCCTACTACACCTCATCAAATCCTAATTTCCCACCTCTAGAACTCATTTTTGCTTAGATCTACCTCTAGATCTAATACTTCTTCAAGCCACAAATCCAAAAAGAGAGGAGAAACTTCCCTATTTTTCCTTCCTTCTCTCCTCTTCCACCCTCAAGACCCATTTCCACAAGAAATTCCTCAAAACGGTGGATCTGGCGAAGGAGATGCACTGGGAGGTGACAAAGGCAAAGGGAAGGCTTCTACTTAAAAAGGAAAAGGAAAAAGGGTGGCACGCGACGAAGGTAATGAAAACGAGTTCAATATTATTTTTAGAAATCATGAACAAAAAGCTAGATATGATATCCTTGTCGCTAGGAAAATTACATGCACTAAATATATGGATCTCATTACTATGGACATGCTAGGAATTAGGGATGATGTAGATTGGATGATAAGCTCTTTATTCCCATCCACTGTATTGATTTCATCGGGACAATGAAAAGTCTAAGTCTGGGGGGTGTTGTGTCTATCTGCACAACCTGAGTCGAGTCGAGTTTTCGAGTTTTTTTTTCTTTTGTATTTTATTTTTGCTTTGAATATTTTATTTTTATTAGTCTATTTTGTTTATTTGCATTTTTCTAGTTTCATGTTTTTATTTGCATCTCATTTGCACTTTGCTTTATTTATTTGAGAACATCAAACTTTCTACTTTTTCTGCTACTTGTCTGATAGCAAAATGACTAGCATTTTCTTAGTTTATGTGGTGTCAAGATAGTGTTAGTATGTTTGGTGCATCTCCTTTCTCTATCTCTAATAACATGAAATAAGCTAAGTATTGTACGGAGTTTGGTATAAGTTTTGGCCTAACCTTAAGAATCTTATATACACTACACTTAAGTACTTAAGCTTGAATAGTAGAAATACTTTTGGAATAGTTATGATTCATCCAAATTATTTAGTACCATTGTTTCCATGGTGATTTCTTAGTTACATTTTGGTTACTGGATGACCTCAGATCATGGAAGCTCATTTGGAAAAATCTAGATCCCAACATATGCATCCCGCATGTGTGATTAGTGCTACACTATAGCACCAAAAAAAATAAAAAAATAAGGGATAAAAAAATAGTTGTCGTGAGTGGAAACTAACAATTCACCCCTTTGAAACTGAGTTAGGTTACTGGGGAAATGAATGTTATGTTTCTCTTAATTCCGAGAAGTATCCTTTGTCTAACTTAAGAAAAACGAACCAAGTGTATGGCAGGTAAGTGCCTATCACCAAAAACATTAGGAACTCAATTGTATGGCAACTTAACTAGGACCAAGAATTGAAACTTGAAGAGTTTGAGTTACTTATTGCACCGAGCACAAAGAACTTATGCTTAGACCATACTTAGGTAACTCCACAATCATGCTTGTCAATGAAATTAGTTGATAGAGTTAGGAGAATGCACTAAGGATTATGAAACTCTGTCATGCGCTCATGAACATAGTTTATAACATTTTCTTGAGGACAAGCAAAGGTTCAAGTCTGGGGGTGTGATGTGCGTAAATATTATGATGGTTTATGCATGTTTTTACGCACATTCACTTGCTTTATACGTACATATTCTTTGTATGATCACCTCTTTTATCATGTACTCATCATACATACTATTTTATACAGATATCTGCTCTTTGTTTGATTTTGTGTTGACAGGGACAACTTTCGGAGCGAAAACAGCGTTTGTCGATGCACCGGAGCGAGCCAGAGAACACGGTCGTGCAAACCTTCCACACTAGTGTGGCCAAACAGAAGAGGAGAAGTGCATGGTCGTGCAACCCTTGTACGGCCTTGCGGCCAACCCAGAGGCGGATCAGAACACGGTCGTGCAACCCTGCACGATCGTGCCCCCCATGACCGAGACCAAGCAGCACACGCCCGTGCAACCTTGCACGGTCGTGTCCCCGGAAGCTGAGTCCCAGCATCACACGGTCGTGCCAATTGGCACGGACGTGCAACGTATCCAGCGCCAAGAAAGGGCATGGTCGTGCCATCCTTGCACGGTCGTGTCGCCGCGTCGCACCCTAGAATATAAAAGGGGTTTTAACCCTTTTTCCGAGGGGGGAGAGTCGGGAGGTGATCTGTCAAGAGGAGAATCACTCTGGTGTAGTTCCACGCCATCTAGGACATTGATCCAGTTGTAATGCCCAAAAATTCTCAAAACTATTTTAGAAATATTCTATGATTTTTTGGAATTTTAGAATATTTTTATGGAATTTTTAGAGTAGTGGAAGTAGCAAAAATAAATAGGACCGTAAAAAAGCCTACACGGGAATTGAACACGAGACCTAATTGGTCCTATGACTTATGGTGAACCATGGTAACCAAGTGAACCCAGCAGGGCCGTGCTGAAAGGAAAGGGAAACAATAATATTTATGTTAGATTTGGGCGGAAATTACCACTTAATATAAATAGGAAATAATTAAGTGAAGGGTTATTTGGATCGTGATTTTTCCTCTCCTCAAACCCTCACCGCTGACTTCCCTTCTCCTCTCCTTCTCTCGGTGCCAACCACAAGGAAGGCTAAGGTTCGGCCCAAGGGCACTTTTCGGCGACGACTTCGAGACGAGGACGCTCCCCTTCGCGAGAAGAGCACGTAGAAGTAGGAGAATCGTCAAGGAGATCGTTCTTCCGGGAAAACTAGCGATTAGAATCGTAAGAAACTTCGAATAGGAGGTAAGAAACCCCTCACCTGTAGTATAAGTAGCTTTCGTGTGAATTCCATGTCTTAGTTTAGTAATATGTAGACTATCGACACAAAGGATGCGAATTAGCGCATACTAAGTGTTCGATTAAATTATTTAGCACAGAAAAATGCAACTTAGGCATTTTAATAGCTCAGTAAATGCAATAGAAGCATTTAAATAGTTTAGTTAGCCTTGCCACAGCATATATGGGACTACGGTCCAATGGGTGGGCACCCACAGTCGCCTCTAGGTTCAGATAACCTAGTAAAAGCAAGGTAAATTAATTAGCTATGATCCAGTATTTTATTTTCAGTAGTGGCACTGTACAGGATTAGATATCCCTTGGGCTGGGCTCCCATAGTCGGTCCCTAGGTTTAGATAACCTAGTAAACCTTGCTAAATTCGGGATTTGCAACCCCGGGTTTAGTTGAGGATGCGCGCATAGCATGTACAGTTGTCGGGCCCATTAGCAGTATGATTATGTATTTTAATATATTATATTATAGTTTTTCAAAACTCACAAAGATCAGTTATGTTAGTTGAGTTTGAATTCAGTTCCAGACTAGTTTAATTCATGTTCAGCTCAGTTTTCCTTGTTGTTACACATGATAGTTATGGTTAGCTTTGTATGTCATGCTTTGGTGTTCATGTTCAGCTTTTATTACACATGTTTAGATGATAGTATGCCATGACTAACTTTGATTTCTATGTATGATAACATGCCATGTTTCAGTCTAATCAGTGCACTTTCAAACAGCATGTTTTAAAAGCATATTGCATCGAATGCATGTTTTAGTGAGGTAGATGGTTTCTTACTAAGCGAAAGCTTATAGATACTTTCTTTTCCTTATACTGCAGATAAAGGTAAAGGAAAGATGGACTAGTGGAGACTGGAGGACAATGCTACGAGGATGTGTGTGGGCAGGAACTTGGAATAAAAGATCTTAGGGATCTAACAAGCTTTATTTATGTATTAGAACTTTCAGCAAAATTAGTTAACTGTTAGAACCTTATTATTCTACACATAGTACACTTGCATGCCATGAATTAGTGATATCATGTTTAAAATGTTAGCTAATACACGTTAAAAATGTTTCTAGCTGTTATAGACTTGATGTGTATGAGTTGGGAATGAAATAGTGCTGAAATCAGGGGTTCTGATTTGAAATCAGAAACCCAGATCGATCTACAGATCGATCAGAATTGGGTTGTGCCACTGGATCGGTCAGCTGACCGATCCAGTCGCGAACAGAGAGTTAGCTTCTGTTATGGATCGGTTAGCCGGCCGATCCAGATGCGAACAGAGAGTACAGAAGCTCACTGATCGGTCAGCCGACCGATCAGCATACTCCTGGATCGGTCGGTAGACCGATCCAGCCGCATACAGAAGCAAGATAGCTTGTGGATCGGTCAGCCGACCGATCCTGAGTTTTCTCCGTGCCGGTATCAAGCTGGATCGATCACTGGATTGATCTGATAGCCCAATCGATTCATGGATCGATTGAAATGCCTGATTACAGCTAGCAGGACATCCGAGAGGCATAGATTATCTTCCCTAGCATGTGTACAACTCCTAGGTACACCTAGAATATTAAGTTCAGATTTTACAATAATCAGTTTAGTAAAATTTTAATCAATCCAGATTTCTGCAATAGTAATTTAGCACAGCATAATGTAGCGATCGGCCTCACAGCCTAGTTAGTAGAAGGCGGGTCGTTACAGAGTGGTATCAGAGCAGTTCCCATACTTCCTACACACACATCAGCATTGTACCTGCAGCTTCCAAGTAAGAATACCTCTCACTTTGTATGTTTATTTCTTTTCTGTTATAGATAACTAAAGCATGTTTGTTTATGATAGTAGTTAACAGGATAACAATAGTTTCTCTATTATGCTTGTGTTAGTCATGTATGTCCTGCATGTCTTTAGAAATGGCACGAGGACGCCCAACTAGAAGGGCACCAGCCACTGAGCCCCAGCATGAGGCAGGCAGTTCAGTGCCTCCCCCAGACCTTACAGCACTAGTGGCTCAGTTACAGCAGCAGCTAGCTGAACAGCAACAGGAAATAGCCACCTTAAAGGCTAGTCAGCAGAACACTCCCACTGTCACCCCGGAGCCTAACTTAGCGACACCAGTGGTCTTAGAGGTTCCACCAGTCCAGCCTACGGCACCAGTAGCCCCAGCAGCAGGAACGCAGAGAGAAGCCTATCTGATCCAGTGGCAGAGAGTCAAGCCAGAGAATTTCTCAAGCAGCAATGAACCATGGGATGCTCAGGCATGGTTCAAAACACTGGAAAGTACGATGGAGCTTCTGGACTGGCCAGAACATGAGAAGGTGAAGTGCGCCTCCTTCTGTCTGACAGGAGATGCACGTATGTGGTGGGAGAGAATCAGAGCGAAGCGCCCAGTGAACCAGATGACATGGGCTGACTTCGAGAAGGAATTCTTTGAGGAGTTCTTTCACATGCGGGTCACCAACCGCCACTATGACGAGTTCACTGAGTTTCGTCAGGGCAACCTATCAGTTGAGGAAGCCGTGAAGAAATTCAACAGGTTGGCTCGTCTATGCCCTGAATTAGTCAGCACAGAAAGGGAATGAATCCGGTTGATGCTCAAGATGCTGAGGCCGAAAATAGCAATGAACGTGACTGGTGGCGTTCATAGGCCACGAACCACAGAAGAATTAGTGTGCAGTGCTCTAATCACTGAGCATTACCAGAATAGCATCAAGCAACAGAAGCAAGTCCTCTCAGAAGCTAAAGGTCAAGGAGGCTCTGCACTGGCAGCAGGTCACAGCCCCACCTTTAACCGAAAGGGAACTCCAGAATATGCGCAAACCAGGAGTTACCCAAAGGAGGACCACCAAAGAAGCGCTTATCCAAAGTGTGCTACTGTGGGAAATTCCACCGAGTTTGTCGAAAGGCACACGAGGATGCTTTGAATGCGGACAGGAAGGGCTAAGCAGTGTCCAAACAAGACCAGCCTTCCTCACCACACCGATTCAGGATGGAGGCCACCAGCTCAGTTACATCAGATGCAGCCGCTTTAGATGGTCCACATATCAGCCAGGCAGATTAGAAGCCCTCCAGCCACGACCAATGCGAGGATCTACTCACTCACCGAGAGGACACAGAAATGCCTCGGCGCTTGTTACAGTCGATTAGTATTTTACAAAAAAGTACAACCGTCTTATTCGACATCGGGCAACCCATTCATACATATCCGTGGCATTTGCTGAGAAGTTAGAAGTACCTCCAGAGGTACTCAGAGCAGCCTTACGACATTACCCTCGGGAGAAATCATGGCGCTACGCACCGGCTCGAGCAAAGGCTCACTATAGCGCATGAGAGCTCTTTTGTGATCTGATAGTGATTAATATGACCGACTACGACGTCATCTTCGGGATGGACTTCTTGATCAAATACGGCGCCTCCATCGAGTGCCGTAAACAGAAAGTCATATTCCAACCTGAAGCGGAAGCACAGTTCGAATTCGTCGGAAAACCCAGGAGAAAGGCCAAGAAGTTTCTCTCAGCTATGAAGGCACAGAGGTTGATGGATTCAGGATGTACGGGGTTCTTAACACACGTAGTCAGCACCAGTCAGGACAAGGACCAACAGCTAGCAGAGGTCCAAGTCGTATGTGACTACCCAGCAGTCTTCCCTGAAGAGTTACCAGGCCTAGCACCAGACATGGAGATCGAATTTGAGATAGAGCTCATTCCCAGTACAAATCCTATCTCCAAAGCACCTTACCGCATGGATCCAGCAGAATTGAAGGAACTTCATGAGCAACTACAGGAGCTGCTTGACAAGGGTTTCATCCGTCCTAGTCACTCACCATGGGGAGCACCTGTATTGTTCGTGAAGAAGAAAGACGGGAGCATGCGCCTGTGTATAGACTACCGGGCACTGAACCAAGTCACCATCAAGAACAGGTATCCTCTTCCCAGAATAGATGACCTGTTTGATCAGCTAAAGGGAGCAGTAGTGTTCTCTAAAATAGACCTCAGATCAGGTTATCATCAGGTGAAGGTTAAAGAAGGGGACATACCCAAGACAGCATTCAGGACTAGATACGGACATTACGAGTTCGTAGTCATGCCCTTTGGCGTGACAAATGCTCCAACTACTTTCATGGACCTTATGAACAGGGTATTCAGAGAATATTTAGATAGGTTCGTTATCGTGTTCATCGATGACATCCTTATCTATTCCAGAACTCAGAAAGAACACGTAGAGCACCTAAAAACAGTATTGCAGACCCTTCAGCAGAATCAGCTGTACGCCAAGTTCACCAAATGTGAATTTTGGCTAGATCAGGTGTCATTCCTGGGTCACATCATCTCAAAGGATGGTATCATGGTAGACCCCAGTAAGATAGAAGTTGTGAGCAACTGGAAAAGACCCAAGAACGCCAGTGAGATCAGAAGCTTTCTGGGATTAGCAGGTTACTACAGGAAATTCGTAGAGGACTTCTCCAGGATAGCCTCCCCACTGACAGCTCTTACCAGAAAGAACAGAAAATTTCAGTGGACAAAGGACTGTGAGAACAGTTTCAGCGAGCTGAAAAGGAGATTGACCAGTGCACCTATTCTGACTCTACCAGAGAACGCAGATAGCTTTGACATATATAGTGATGCCTCGAAGTTGGGACTAGGAGCAGTGCTGATGCAAGATGGCAAGGTGATCGCCTATGCCTCCAGACAACTTAAGGATTATGAGAAGAACTATCCTACTCATGACCTTGAGCTTGCAGCAGTGGTGTTCGCTCTCAAGATTTGGAGACATTACTTGTATGGAGCTCAGTGCAGAGTGTATACAGATCATCAGAGTCTGAAGTACTTCTTCACTCAGAAGGATCTGAATATGCGACAGCGCAGATGGCTAGAACTAATCAAAGACTACGACATAGATATCCTCTACCACCCAGGAAAAGCGAATAGGGTAGCAGACGCCCTCAGCAGGAAGTCCAGCGCTACCCTATTATCTCTAGCAGCCATGTCACCGCCCCTACAGAAGGAGATCTCAGATTTCGGTCTCGAGCTCATAATCGGACAGCTCTCTACTATGACATTAGAGTCTACCTTGCTCGGTGACATCCAGACAGCTCAGGAGGGCAAGCTAAGTCCCCGATATGTGGGACCATACCTTATCAGCAGAAGAGTGGGCAAGGTAGCATATGAGCTAGAGCTACCCCAGGAAATGTCAGCTGTCCACAATGTATTTCATGTCTCTATGCTGAAAAAGCATATCCCAGATGCCACCGAGGTGATTGAGCCCCAGTCGGTACAGATCCGCGAAGACCTCAGCTATGACAGTCGGCCTATTCAGATAATAGACCGAGCAGTTAAGAAATTGTGGAACAAGGAAGTACCATTAGTCAAAATTATTTGGCACAGTCACACAGCAGAAGAGGCAACTTGGGAGATAGAGGCCAGCATGAGACAGAAGTACCCCGAGTTATTCTAAGTTCGAGGATGAACTTTTTATAAGGTATGGGGGATTGTAACGCCCGAAAATTCTCAAAACTATTTTAGAAATATTCTATGATTTTCCTGGAATTTTAGAATATTTTTATGGAATTTTTAGAGTAGTGGAAGTAGCAAAAATAAATAGGACCGTAAAATAGCCTACACGGGAATTGAACCCGAGACCTAATTGGTCCTATGACTTATGGTGAACCATGGTAACCAAGTGAACCCAGCAGGGCCGTGCTGAAAGGAAAGGGAATCAATAATATTTATGTTAGATTTGGGCGGAAATTACCACTTAATATAAATAGGAAATAATTAAGTGAAGGGTTATTTGGATCGTGATTTTTCCTCTCCTCAAACCCTCACCGCCGACTTCCCTTCTCCTCTCCTTCTCTCGGTGCCAACCACAAGGAAGGCTAAGGTTCGGCCCAAGGGCACTTTCCGGCGACGACTTCGAGACGAGGACGCTCCCCTTCGCGAGAAGAGCACGTAGAAGTAGGAGAATCGTCAAGGAGATCGTTCTTCCGGGAAAACTAGCGATTAGAATCGTAAGAAACTTCGAATAGGAGGTAAGAAACCCCTCACCTGCAGTATAAGTAGCTTTCATGTGAATTCCATGTCTTAGTTTAGTAATATGTAGACTATCGACACAAAGGATACGAATTAGCGCATACTAAGTGTTCGATTAAATTATTTAGCACAGAAAAATGCAACTTAGGCATTTTAATAGCTCAGTAAATGCAATAGAAGCATTTAAATAGTTTAGTTAGCCTTGCCACAGCATATATGGGACTACGGTCCAATGGGTGGGCACCCACAGTCGCCTCTAGGTTCAGATAACCTAGTAAAAGCAAGGTAAATTAATTAGCTATGATCCAGTATTTTATTTTCAGTAGTGGCACTGTACAGGATTAGATATCCCTTGGGCTGGGCTCCCATAGTCGGTCCCTAGGTTTAGATAACCTAGTAAACCTTGCTAAATTCGGGATTTGCAACCCCGGGTTTAGTTGAG
The DNA here is from genome assembly GCF_018446385.1 of Zingiber officinale. Lineage (NCBI taxonomy): Eukaryota > Viridiplantae > Streptophyta > Magnoliopsida > Zingiberales > Zingiberaceae > Zingiber > Zingiber officinale. The sequence goes on from NC_056004.1 coordinate 87,595,048, forward strand.
GATGCGCGCATAGCATGTACAGTTGCCGGGCCCATTAGCAGTATGATTATGTATTTTAATCTATTATATTATAGTTTTTCAAAACTCACAAAGATCAGTTATGTTAGTTGAGTTTGAATTCAATTCCAGACTAGTTTAATTCATGTTCAGCTCAGTTTTCCTTGTTGTTACACATGATAGTTATGGTTAGCTTTGTATGCCATGCTTTGGTGTTCATGTTAAGCTTTTATTACACATGTTTAGATGATAGTATGCCATGACTAGCTTTGATTTCTATGTATGATAACATGCCATGTTTCAGTCTAATCAGTGTACTTTCAAACAGCATGTTTTAAAAGCATATTGCATCGAATGCATGTTTTAGTGAGGTAGATGGTTTCTTACTAAGTGAAAGCTTATAGATACTTTCTTTTCCTTATACTGCAGATAAAGGTAAAGGAAAGATGGACTAGTGGAGGCTGGAGGACAATGCTACGAGGATGTGTGTGGGCAGGAACTTGGAATAAAAGATCTTAGGGATCTAACAAGCTTTATTTATGTATTAGAACTTTCAGCAAAATTAGTTAACTGTTAGAACCTTATTATTCTACACATAGTACACTTGCATGCCATGAATTAGTGATATCATGTTTAAAATGTTAGCTAATACACGTTAAAAATGTTTCTAGCTGTTATAGACTTGATGTGTATGAGTTGGGCACGAAATAGTGCTGAAATCAGGGGTTATGATTTGAAATCAGAAACCCAGATCGATCTACAGATCGATCAGAATTGGATTGTGCCACTGGATCGGTCAGCTGACCAATCCAGTCGCGAACAGAGAGTTAGCGTCTGTTATGGATCGGTCAGCCGGCCGATCCAGATGCGAACAGAGAAGTACTCGGTCAGCCGACCGATCAGTGAGCCACTGGATCGGTCAGCCGACCGATCAGCGTACTCCTGGATCGGTCGGTAGACCGATCCAGCCGCATACAGAAGCAAGATAGCTTGTGGATCGGTCAGCCGACCGATCCAGAGTTTTCTCCGTGCCGGTATCAAGCTGGATCGATCACTGGATCGATCCGATAGCCCAATCGATTCATGGATCGATTGAAATGTCTGATTACAGCTAGCAGGACATCCGAGAGGCATAGATTATCTTCCCTAGCATGTGTACAACTCCTAGGTACACCTAGAATATTAAGTTCAGATTTTACAGTAATCAGTATAGTAAAATTTTAATCAATCCAGATTTCCGCAATAGTAATTTAGCACAGCATAATGTAGCGATCGGCCTCACAGCCTAGTCAGTAGAAGGCGGGTCGTTACACCAGTGACCTTTCATCACCACATCAACTCCATAAGCATGGGATTGGATCCGAAGATCACTCATCGTCGTTGGATAAGCATACTTTTTCTTTCTCTCTTCGTGTTGAGAATTCGTATGTTTATATATATCATGTCTTCGGGTTTTTCTCTGACGTCTATGGAGTAGAGTACTTGTTCTAGGATGAGGGTGTAATTGTGGATTGATTTTGATGTAAAACTCATATTACGCTTATATTCATTGGATGATTTTGCTTGCTTTGTTTCAACTACTCGATCTCTTTGTCGTGTTGATTGATTGTGTAGGAATTTCCAACCTCATACAGTGAATACCTTAGATCATACACCTGAGGGGCCCTAGTGACTGGGGTAACCCGTTCACGGACATCTAGGGTATGTCCTTGAAAGGAGAGGCGACTCCTCCACAAGGAAGTAAGAGACCAAACTAAGCTTCTTAATTCTATCTTTGATAACATCAATTAGAGTCGTGTCCTTGTGATCTACCGAGGCGCCCTAGTGACAGGGGTGAACCGTAACAGGATTTCATAGGGATCGTCTTTGTTTGGTGCTTAAGGATAGTTGCTTTAAATTTCGGCGAATGTATGCTGATGGACAATGAGTATAGGATAGTATGTGACACATCAATACCACCACAATGAAACCGAACTCCTAGAACTCTTCATTACCCAGGTTGATTTCTTATCGTTGCTAGTTCTCATTCCCCGCTTTCTAATCTCTTTTCTCAAATTACTTACAACCATCATTAGTGTAGCTAATCATAAGTGTGACATCACTTGTGCTTATAACCAGTCCTCGTGGGAACGATATTCTTTATTACTGACGATGAATCCGTGCACTTGCGGAAGCGTAACATATGGGCAGATACATCAAGAGGAAGCCAAAACTAAGTCTTTAGGTCAAGGTTCAATTGAACTATTTAGATAGTTTTGAATTTGATGTCATTCTTAGGATCTGTGATAAATATATTTTTATATATATTTTTCCCAAGTAGACATGGATAAAATTGAACTCTCCACAAAATTTGGAATTTTTTGGAAGTCAGTGAAATTTTTGACGCATTTTTGAAAGTAGGTCAGAAAGGTTGATTTTTGCCAACATAGAGTACCAGTCGACTGGTAATAGTGTTTTTGAGCATAGAGGGTCTCTGTGAGCTCATTTTGACGAAGGCAGTCGACTGGGGTTTATACTAGTCGACTGGTAACACTGTTCATGAGCACAGAATGACTTTGTAAGCTCATTTTGACGATGGCAGTCGACTGGGACTTATAGCAATCGACTAATATGGTATGAAAATGTTTTTTCAGTATTAGAAAATGACCAAAATAGTGGTGAACATGTATGTAATCTTATGGGGGATTAATACATGATGTTTATGGTCATTAGAGGTTAAAGAGTCCAATAATTGGGATATTATTGGAGCTCTTTTTGATGTATGGTAAAGGGGGAGAAATTTAGGTTTAAGTGGGAAACCTAAACACCTTTGCAAGAAATCCTACCTCAAGGGAGAGCTTAGATGAAGGGGGAGCGATTGCTCATTTATTAGCAAAGGGGAAGAAGTTTACCTTTGCAAGAAATTCTAGCTCAAGGGGGAGCTTAGGTGAAGGGGGAGCCTAGGATTAGGTTCCATGATTTATGCATGTGAAGATTTCATGTTTATTTACATTATTATTGTTTCCCTAACTTAAACGGGTTGCCAAACATCAAAAAGGGGGAGGTTGTTGGAGCAATCTGGGTACCCTAGGTTTTGATGTTTGGGCAAAGGTTTAAGTTAGGTTTATTGTTGTATTTGATATGCATTGTGAGTGTGCAGGATACAGGTACAACAAGGAAAGTCCAAGTGTGATCTTGGCAAAGGAGGAAAGTCCAAGGATGAGTCTTGGCAGTGTAAGTCCAAGCATGTAGTCTTGGCAACGTAAGTCCACGTGTGACTTGGCAATGGAAGAAGTCCCGGAGGTGTGACCTCTTGGCAAAGGAAGACCCGACAACAATGACAAGTCCGATGGAAGCTCTAGAAGGCAAGACGTGAAGGATGGGGAGGCATTCGAGGGGCGCAAGGATGATGGAGGAGGCTAGAAGGCTAGATCTAGGTTGGTCGGGCGAGGACGAGTGCTGAGTGAATGTACTCAAGGGTAAAATTCTAGAATTAGGGTTTAATGTAGCGTACTGTAGCAATACTGTAGCGTTACTGTAGCAATTACTGTAGCAGTCGACTGCTATTTTGATCAGTCGACTGGTGTTCGACCAGTGTGGAGCAATCGGCTGCTAGTTTTAGCAGTCGACTGGTATCGAGTCGTTGGGATGTAACGGTCGAATCTCCACAGAGGACAGTCGACTGATGGTTTTAGCAGTTGACTGGTAGGCAGGGTTTTCCAACTCATGGTCTATATAACCAAGCATTGGATGTTTGGTTAAGGTTGACGAAAATAGAGGTGGTTAACCCCTATTAGAGTCTCCAAGGTCTTCTTGAGTATCAAGAGCTTGTACGAGTTTGTGGCAAGGTTTCTCCACCCACAAAGAGCTACTTGAGCTAGCCGGAGGTTTTCTGAGGAGTCATCCACCGACAGATCAGGATCGTTCACCTTACAGAAAGCCGTGGAGTAGGAGTAAGTGATCTCCAAAGCACGTTACATAAATGTGTTAGAGGTTTGATTGTCTTGGTTATTGCCTCTAGGTTATTGCCTCTAGGTTTAGCTTTCTATTTGTTAGATTTGTTTTGTATTTCTGCTGTGCACCAACAAGCATAGGAAGCGACGATTTGGGTGAGACGCTATTCACCCCCCCTCTAGCGGGCGTCAAGGTCCCAACATCCCGCACCAACAATCTCTCCCTTTTTGATTATGGCAACAAAAATTCAAAGTTAAGTAAAAATAATGCTATAAAGAATTTTCAAGAATAGTGCAAGCATAAAGAATTTTCAAGATTTTCAAGAACAGTGCAAGCATAAGCATAACTGAACAGTACAAGTATAAGCATAACTTAACAGTACAAGCATAAAATAAATTTAAGCACAAAGCTCCCCCTTAAGTGCAAAGCTCTCCCTTAATAAAGGCTCCCCTAAATTTTCATTATAGATTTTTAGATTTGAATTTTCTTATACTCTCCCCCTTTTCCATATATCAAAAGAAACAACAAAAAGGAAGTAAAGTTAACAAGAACAGAGAAGTGGAAAATTTTCTTAGCTTTTTAGTAGGTTTGAAGAACCAAAACTTAGCTATCAAAGACTTAGCTTTAGAAAGATAGATGAATTGTAAAAATTTTATCTTTAGAAAGATTTTTAAAACCTTAAAGAGTAAATATTTTAGCTAAAACTAATTTAGCTTAAATCGGAGGTTGAAAACATTTTGATAAACACTTAGCTTTTAAAATAAATTTTCTTGTAGACTTTTTAGTTAAGTGAATGAATAGAAAAAAACCTTTATCAAAAGTTAAGTAGGGAGCTTAGTTTAAAAATAATCTATTTTTTGAGAAAGTACTTAGATTTACAAAACTTTTTCCTTAAAAAAAATTCAGAAACTAAGTTTGGAAAGAAATTTTTATCTAAGTTTGTTGACTTTGAAAAGTAACTCAGAAAAGAAATAAAATTTAGTGTAAAAAGAGCAAACAAAAATATTTGATAAGACTTTAAGGAAGGATTTTAGAGATTCAAAAAATTAATTTTACTTAGTTAAATTTGAAAAATACTTAGCTTAGATAGTATCAACTCGTAAAACTTTATCTAAGGCCACTTTCACTTAGAATCAAAAACAAGTAAGTCAAATTTAAAAAATTTAGTTCTCTTTCCCAAGAGTCCTAAAGTCCAAGCATGAGTAATTAGCAAAATTAAAACTAAATTCCCTTATCCAAATATCTAACCATTAGCTACTAGCTGCTTACCTAAAAGGCAATAGCTTTCACTTGGTTAGTCAAGTTAAATTAGTGATCCAGTTAGATTTGACTAAGACAGGATAACTTAACTTGATTAATGTGAATTGGTATTTATTGCCCAGACTTATGTCGATGCACAGACATAAGTATTCTTAAGTCCAGGCAGTACCCTATGCATCTCACACCATTCTAAGTATTTTCATACACAAGCAAGTTAAACCTAGTGTGCTTGTGAGATACTCTACCTGAAACTAGGGGTACATGATTTCTAGGGGGTAAATTCCTAGGCTAAGTCCAATTTTTTGAAAACTAATAAAAATTACAATTTTGACAAAAAAATATTTTTCCTAGAATTTTAAAACAAACTGAGTTAAAAACATAGTTTAAAAAAATAGAATAATAAAGGTAAATTCTATTCTACTAAGCACAGGACCAAACAAACAGGAGAGTTATCTACACAAGAAGTAAGTGTAAGTATAATAGATACAATGCATGTCCAAAATATGATCAATTAGGAGGATCGTCAGCTGGAGGAGATGATAGAGGTCGCTCGGGTGCATGCAGTGCTCGATGAATCTCCTCTTGGAGAGTAGTGAGTCCGGAGGTCATCTCAGCCCATAGTGTACGAAAGCCATCCGAGATGAGCTATCGCATCTACGCGGAAGACTCCTCGACTCGAGCGAGTCTATCCACGATAGATATGGAAGTGGAAGGCTGGCCTGACTCCGAGGGCTGAGCTGAAGTTGAGGATTGTGATGGATAGAGAGGAGCCCCAAACATCACAACATCCGTGAACTCTAATAACTCCTCCTATCCCTTGGCTGGATAAAAATACTCATCTGGAGCTAGGACGACCCCCTTAGCTGGAGCAACAGGCACATCCTCGGCTAGATCGGCCGGCAGCAGCCCACCTCTCCATGCGAGGACGCCCTGAGCGGTGATTTCTATATGAGCTAACCTAAGGTGACGCTAGCCAATCTCATCATAAGGTCTAAGGTAGGTAACCGTCCCCTGAGTCGTATCAATCTATAAAGTCGAGAAGATATATGTCAGGACATGATAGTAAGGCATGTGGACTACAAGGGGCGTAACGAGACTGGCTGCATGAATGATGTTATGAAACATGTGTAATGCAATGTTTATATCTAAATGCTGACATAATGCATACAAAAAGAAGGAATGGGAGGGGCGAATCTTTGGGACGTCCCGAGATGTGATGGACAAAATGCATGCAGTCAGGACTCTATACATGATGTAGTCTAGGACCCTAAGAGAGAGTGACTTGAAGTCAGAAACTGCAGGTGGTCTCTCTTCCCCATAAAAATACATATAGAGTGTATCCAACGTAATGTGGGAGTAGGGCTCGCCGAATGGCAAATCCCTACTAGGGTAGCATAAAAATGGGCATGCAGAGGGTATAAGACCTAGAATAGTAAGTAACAAGGCGGGGTAAGCTGAAAATCCTTTCCACCAACTCTGGTGGAATAGGTCAGGTCATCAACCCTCTCAAGATTGTTATAGATCTGAGCACATAAGTCCTGATTTACTGCATTACTGCAGTAAACTAGCTTATCAAGCTGAAAGTGCTCAATCATCTGGACCACAGGCTGACAATAGCTAGTAAAAAATTGTCTACTCAAATATCTACATTTAATTGGTGAATATGTATGCTCAATGAAATCAACCCTATGTCGCTCAGTGGGGAACCTAGGATCGACGGACGGGGCACTACCGGAAGTGGACGCAACATTGCGTTGTTTCCTAATTTTAAACAAACACAGATATAACAACAAAATGCACAATAAAAGTATATAGAAACATTTAATATGGATTGGGGTATAACTAGGCGGCATTGTGAAGCTTTATGAGGTTTGGAGGGGTAAAACTCGAGTTGAAGGCACCTCGGTATGGTTGTTTTGGGGAGAAAACGACGAGAAATGGCGAACAGAGAGGCCTCTATTCGCTGGAAGTTCACGTGTTGAGGATGCCTTCAATGCCCTTGAAGGCGCCCTGAAGGCTATATCAGAGGCGCCTCGGAGTGACTGGAGGTGCCCTAAGGCGGGGTGGCGGGAAACTTCCCGCCGCTCTCGAGGGCACCTCCTTTGTATTCAAGGTGCCTTCGAGAGGTTATGTTTCTCTTTTTTTATTTAATTTTTATTAGTGTTATGTTAAATTAATAAAGAAGTTGTTAAGAAATTAAGTTATGCTTAATTTATTAGATAGATTTAATTATGTAATTAATTTATGTTTAATTTGTGTTAAGTTATTAAATTATTTTGTTTAATTAAGTTATATTTGTTGGGTTTAATAAGATTTTGATTAAGTTAATTTTGATTAAGTTAATAAAGTAGGTTAAGTTAAGAGGTTAAATTAATTAATTAGTTGTAAAATAATTTTTATTAAGTTATGTTTAATTACGTTAATTAAGATTTAAATTGTTTTGAATTGAAGGTTTAATTAAATTTGACTAAGTTCATCCTAGATCCATCTCACCCAATTCTAAGTTATCAATCAGGGAATCTTATGTATTTTTGTGAGATAGTTAAACTTTAATTTAGATTATTTCTAAGGATTAATTTACATTTGAGTTAGACTTAGGTTTTTTAATTAGTCAATTAAATACACATTTGCAGGATTGGCTCCCAGGCTGTGGCGAGGCACTAGACCTTCTTGGGTATGAGATCATCCACCACTTCTAGACAGAGCCTTTCAAAGAAATTATATATTTAATTTTCTTTTTGAAGCTCCTACAACTAACCAATCAAGTGTAAATTACGCCTAGATCCTTAATCTATTCTAATCTAAGCATGCATATTATAAAGAAAAGAAAATAACAATCATCAAACAATTCTATTTATTTATTAAGATAGTTTTTCTATTGGCTCCCCCTGGATCATAGCCTCGATATGGTCTATCAAGGTAATGGACTTGATCCTTGGGGACTCAATATTTACCAAGTCCAACTTGATTGACCAAGTTGGACTTAGATACCCATGCTTGGACTACCTTTCTATTTGGCATGTTAACAAGTGATAGATATGAACGGTATTTTCTTTTTGTTCTAAATCCTAGTACTGATTGATTGTATACGACCTTCTGTTTTCCAAGAATCAAGTCAAGATTCTTGAAACCCAATGTAAACCGTTCCAATGCAATCTTCAAATCCTTGACTTGAGTTTTCAGCCTGGAATTCTATTCCTTAAGCTTTTGGACTTGATTTAAGGTTCCAGTCCGAATCGGGTCAGCCAAGGATTCAAAGATAGTCACTTCTTTAAGGTATGTTACCTCCTTTAGAAGTGATTTGATCCGAATGTTAGATTTTGCTAATTTATGCATTAGATAATTAACAAAGTTATATAACCGAGAAGTACTTACAGAGGGGTTAGGCCCTTCGAAAATGGATATAGATTCGTGGCTTCTCTCGAACTCAACTTCTGATTCATCCTCGCTTCTGGATTCGTTGACTTGGTTCCTGGCCGTCATTGCAAGGAAACTCATCTGTTCGAGTTCTTCATCGTCGGACTCTTCTAAAGAAGACTCATCCCAAGTCGCCTGCAGAGCTTTCTTCTTTCTTTGCTTCTTCGCATCCTTTTGATTCGGGCAATTTGCTTTGATATATCCCTTTTGATTGCAACCGTAGTAGATTACTTCGAACTTCATCTTTGAGCTTGGTTGGGCCTCCTTGGACTGGATCACCTTCTTGATGTCCTTCTTGTTGAAACTCTTCTTCTTTTTGTAGAGTTTTCTCACTAAGTTGACGAGTTCGGCCGTGAGCTCATCGTCGTCATCTTCTGAATCCGATTCTTCTTCTGACTCCAGTTCAATTCTGCGTCTTACTTTTGGGTCACACGCTCTGCTTGTACCTACAATCAAAGCTATACCCTTCTCGGTAGATCGATAATTAACTTGTTCATGTAATTCAAATTCAGCAAACAACTTGTCTAGTTTAATTGAAAAGAGATCCTTGGATACCTTGTAAGCATCTAGCATGGATGCCCACAAAGTAGTCCTCGGAAAAGCATTAAGTGAATACCTGATTATGTCTCTATTTTCCACCTTTTTCCTGATTGCGTGGAGACCGTTGAGGAGGTCTTGAATGTGTGCATGCAACTGGATTATCGTTTCACCTTCCTGTAATTTTATATTATATAATTTGTTAAGAATGAGATCTCTCTTACTTACCTTGGTGTCGAATGTTCCTTCATGTAATTCAATTAGCTTCTCCTATAGTTCTTTGGCGCTCGAGAACGGGTCGACGCGGTTCAACTCCTCTTTCGTCAGACCACATTAAAGGGTGCAGGTTGCCTTGGCGTTGGCTTCTACTTTCTTTATCAGAGTTGCGTCCCAGTTCTCGTATGGTATTGGCTTGCCGGCACTGTCAGTTGGGAGTTCCAGGCCGGTTTTGACGATCATCCAGACTTCAAAGTGTGTTTGAAGGTACGACTCCATTCGACCCTTCCAGTAGCCAAAGTCCTCTCCGGTGAAGAGCGGAGGTCGAGCTATACTGTAGCTTTCTTGAAGAGCCATAGAAACTTGCACAAGGAAAAATAAAATAAAACTTGTCCCAGGACTTGATCCTGGATTAGTAGTGCGGGTTAAAAGAAAAACTAATACGCGATCTCGAGATGTGTTGCGCCAACTTCGAGAAATTTTCAATTACAGAAAAAAATAGATCGGAAGGCGGCAATAATACCGATTCCGATCGACTCCGAAAAACTAAAAATCATCACAAAAAAATGCTTGATTGGTGGTTGCACCAAATCAAAGCGACCCCACTCTGATACCAATTGTTGGATTGAAACACGTTAGAGGGGGGTGAATAGTGCTCGTGGCTTTCACTTTTCGTATTCGAAAAACTTATGAGTAAAAGCAGCAGAATAATAAATAACACAACACAGAATGACCCAAGTATTTTTTTACTTGGTTCGGAGCCTTAGGTGACTCCTACTCCAAGACCCACGCTCGTTGAGCGTTTACTTTGGGCAATCACTATATGTAACTACCCGGCCCCTTGGGCGACCCAACTGATCATAAGAGTCTCAAATATATTTTCAACCAGAAAGAACTTAATCTCCGACAGAGGAGATGGATGGAGTTCCTGAAGGATTATGATTGTACCATTAGCTACCACCCGGGGAAAGCTAATGTGGTTGCCGATGCACTCAGCAGGAAGTCCAGAGGGACTTTGGCTCACCATCGAGTTTCAGTTACAGACTTTGTTCAGGGTTTCTCCGAGTTGGGCCTTCAGGAGCAGGGACAGATAGAGCAGGGTATTCTGGTTACCATGGTTTCTCAGTCGTCAATCAGGACGAGGATCCGAGAGGCCTAGGTCGGTGATCAGCATTTGTAGTTTATTGGCAGCCAGATAGCTTCCGGGTAGCATACCGAGTTCACACGAGATGAGGAGGGTATTATATACTTCTGAGGTAGATTATGCGTACATCAGTCTCACCCAGTCTTATAGGAGCTACTTCAGGAGGCTCATCACTCTCGATTTACGATCCATCCAGGTGGGACCCGCATGTATCAAGATTTGAGGCATTCCTACTGGTGGAACGGTATGAAGAAAGACATCGCGGAATTTATAGCAAGATGTCTTGTCTATCAGTAGGTGAAGAGCGAGCACTAGAGACCTGCCAGATTACTTCAGCGGATTCCTATTCCTGAGTGGAAATGGGAACATATTACCATGGACTTTGTGGTGGGTTTGCCTAGGACACGACGAGGCCATGACGCGATTTGGGTAATCGTTAATCGATTAACCAAATCCGCGCACTTCTTAGCGATCCGGAAGACTGATTCCCTAGATCGATTGGCAGATCTGTATTGCGGGGAGATCATTAGATTACATGGTGTCCCTTTGACTATTATTTCGGATAGAGACCCCTGGTTCACGTCTCGTTTCTGGTAGAGTCTGCAGCAGGCCTTAGGCACTCAGCTCCGTTTCAGTACAGCTTTCCATTCGCAGACAGATGGACAGTCAGAGCGGACCATTCAGACTCTAGAGGACTTGCTGAGGTCATGTGTATTGGATTTTTGAGGCAGTTGGGAGGACCATTTGCCATTGGTAGAGTTCGCCTACAACAACAACTTTCATTCGGCTATCCAGATGGCACCGTTTAAAGCGTTGTATAGTAGGCCTTGTCGGACACCCACCCTCTGGGATGAGGTTGGGGAGGCCCAACTGTTGGGACCTCATAGAGCTCAGCATGAGGCAGAGTTGGTCTGTACTATCAGACGGAGGATGTCAGAGGCGCCGGACCGCCAGAAGAGTTATGTTGATCGGAGATGCAGACCCCTGGAGTTCTCTACTGGCAACCATGTATTTCTGCGAGTTTCATCCACGAAAGGGGTGAAGAGATTTGGCCTCAGAGGTAAGCTAGCTCCGCGGTACATTGGCCCTTTCTAGATCCTGGAGAGGATTGGAGCAGTAGCTTATCGGGTGGCACTACCACCGTCCCTGGCAGGCGTTCACGATGTATTCCACGTATCTATGCTGAGGAGATACGTACCCGACCCGACACATGTGCTGACAGATATCTCAGTTCTCGTTCAGCCTGACGTCACTTATGAGGAGGTTTCGGTACGGATTCTGGACCAGAAAGAGCGTCAGTTGCGGAATAAGACTATCTGGCTGGTTAAAGTTGGATAGCAGGATCATTCGGATGAGGAGGCTACATGGGAGCTTGAGGATACGATCCAAGCTCGATACCCCCACCTTTTCACTTGAGGTATGTGATTTAATTTACCGTTAAGCATTTATACTCTTTACCTGTTGTTAGTATTTGTTGATGGTAGATAACGAAATTTGGGGGACCAAATTTTTATTAGTGGGGGAGAATGTAAAATACTGAGAAAAAAAATGGCAAATAATGATAAGGAAAATCTTTCGAAATTTTTAGAAATTTTTCGAGAATTTTTCGGAGCTCGTATGGACGAGCTTACGGGGATAAATATGGGGCCCGAGAAAGGATATTTAGGCTACCCCATTTAAGCGAGGAAAAGTTGAATTTATTTATTCTTTTTATTTTTCTTTTTTTTTCTTTGTTTTCACTGTTCTTTCTCTCTTTTCTTCCCCGCCGAACCCAAGCCCTAACCATGACGGTTTCTTCCCTGCCTCACGATTAAAGCCGAGCCGATCCCCTTTCCTTCTCCTCTTCCCACTCCCGATCCTTCCTCCCTCACTCTCTCGCGATGCCGGCCAAGCTCCTGCTTCCCCTTCCCCTCACGTTGCCCCGGTTGCAACGGTCGACACCGGTCGGAAGCCGCTGATGGCCTCCTAGCCGTCTCCACCACCTCCGCCCCATCCGGCCGATTTTCGTGCCCTAGTTTTGGGTTCACAGCCGCCGACGCTGAAGACTCCCTTCTCCTCTCTTCTGTTGACGCTATCTTCACCGACCGACGAGAGCCAACCGAGGGGCGTCGTTCCTCTACACTGGTTCTCCAGCCGACCTTACCTTCTGCCCTAACGCCGTCTGCCGCCACTATACCCTGCCGACGCTGCTGCCGTTCCTCCTCAGCCCTAGCGCCGGCAGCCGACTTCACCTGTGCCCTAGCACTGTCGTCGGATTCTTAATCACCTCCGACCAGTGGAGAGGAAGAAGGTAAGTTGGTTGGAATTAGGTTATTGTTTGGCAGTAATCTCCACTCTTGATCTTGATCTTTTCCTTGCTGCTAATCTAAGTTATGTGATTGGTGAGGAAGTGGTGCTCTGTGGTGTTAATTGTTCAGCAGCAGAAGACCTTAATCCACAGAAGTGAGGGCTGTGATTTTTAGGTAAAGAGTGGTGATCTTGATACATTTTGTAATTGATGTGGTCTGTGAATTTAGCATTTGCTTAGTTGTTTATGTGCAAAAGGAATTAGGTTTTTATTTATGGTTGATTGGGGATTAGGTAACTAACCCTAATTGATCGTCAATTTTGTTTAGGCAGGATGATGGTCATATGATTTGGGTTTTACCCTAATTTAGGGTTAGAGATTTTATTTAGCTATTTATAAGAATTGTAGCTAAATAAAATATATTTATATTGGTGACACAGGACTTTGACGCAAGACGAGTATCTCGACGTAGGATTTGGACTGGTTTGGACCTTTCTATTGGAGGCGGGTACTTTGACTTTATGTCATTTGATATACATAGTAGTGTTTTTAACAAATAGCAATGATTATGTTTCTTATCTGCTTCGGTTGGTCACTACCCGATCTGTTACATGCTTGTTTTGTTTATTTGTTATGCACTTCATGTTAGTACCTACCTGATTATACATGTCTATAGGGGTAGTGACACAACCATGTTTTTATTATGTCCAGGACTTAGGTTTTAATACCTTATCTGACCTGTGTACCTTGACCATTGATTTGGTCAATTTGTTTTAGGGTACACATTATATATATGGATAGGTTCAGGATATTTTCTATGTTTAGTGGCATGCACCATCTCACATGATTGTATGCTGTGCGATAGTCGGCTCCATTATTGTTGAGCACATCACCAGTTACATGGATCTGCACACACAACCACTCATGGGTTAGTGGTTTTTATCAGGCAGGGTGTGTTGTAGCAGGTGCTCTATCGGTGCTCCGTTGGTCCAGTCATGGGTAGCGTGATGCAGCATGGTAGCATGTCAGGGATCCCTCCTCTGGACTGGCACAGGGAGATGAGAGCATTGAGCTCCCCCACTTATGATTTGGGGTAGGAGGATAGGTGTACTCCGACAGCATCCCGTCCACTCGGTCACTCATCAGGAGCAGTGATAGCAGAGTGCACGGTTGTCACAACCCTACCCACTCGGTCTCACCATCGTGTGTGAGATGGTTGACTGGCGTCATGGGTGACCAGGACATGTCATTGGCATCATACGCATTGATGCATTTATTGCTTGTGTTTGCTGCATTTATTTGCTGCATTTAGATGGATGCATATGATTGACATGCATACAGGATTTATGACACTCTCGGTCTGACGACCTTGTTATACTTATACCCAGGTTCTGGTTAGTACAGTTTTCTCCTGTTTATTCAGTTGCATTTTATCTTTCTTATATCAGGAGACTGTATGCATGATTGCTGCTAGTTGTTATTTTCTTACTATGCATGTCAATATTACCCGCTAAGGAGTTGACTCACCCCGTGGTTATTATTACATTTCAGGTAGAGGCTATCCGGAGAGTTCCGGTCGCTAGTCCCCTGCAGGTCGCAAGGATGTGTTGTTTCGGACTTTTGGTTCTTATTTTCTTATTGCACTATCTGGACTTATATTAGTTTACTTTATCGATGTTGTCGATGAGTTTATGTGGATTTGTTTTACTACATGCCTGCCTGGACGGCAGAAGAGGTGGGTGGATCTTGTTTCGTCGTGTTTTGAGCTTTATGGGTGTAGTTGAGTAGGGTTATTTTTGAGTTTTCTTATCACTGCTTTAGTTTGTTTACTATTAAACTGCGTGGATGTTTGGTTGTTGCATTTTTATTATTGTTATTGTTCCGGCCGTGTTGGCCGAAGTATATGTGGCCCTGAGGGCAATGTATAAAGTTTCAGATTGTCACCCGTACAAGGGAGATGCTGCTGAAATTTTATTCGGGCAGGGACTACCTGGGGTGTGACAATTTATTTGGTATCAGAGCTAGGTTTCGATCCTGGGACCTGATATATCTTTCTTATATCAGGAGACTGTACTAAAATTTCGGCAGCATCAGAGTGGCGCAGCGGAAGCGTGGTGGGCTCATAACCCACAGGGGCGCTCACTTGACTACCAGGATTTATAAACTCTAGTACTTAGCCTGGAGGTCTAGAGTTCGAATCCTGGGGAAGGCAAAAATCCACTGGCCAGGGGTGGGAAGACTTAGTGAGTAACAGCACGGCCGAGGGTCGTCGGTCGACGACATAAGGGGTCGCCAGTTGGGCCGCTATTTGGGCCGCTCAAGGGACCGCCAAGGGGCCGCCAAATGGGCCACCAGTTGGGCCGCCCAAGGGGTCGAGAGGTCGGGTCGTTACACTATAAGCTCGGAAAATGTACAATTAAGTATTACAATTAAATGCACTAGAAATTTATACTGACAATAAGAAATCGTAAAACTGAAGCTTCAGGTGGTCGGAATGTCTTTACTGCTTTCTAGGAGTGTCTCGTTAGCAGTGCGCTGAAGAAAGATGGCTCAGAAGTGATTGATCCAAGCTGCTAGTCGAGACTACCTTATACAGGTTGTTGAGGGTGCCTCCATCACCGCTGGATCCGCTGCGTGGATGAAAGCCGAAGTGGTCTACGCCTATCCACCTGAAGGCGCCTCTAACCTCCTGGAGGGCGCCTTTAAACCTGTTCAAGGCGCCTCTAGCTCCTTTGGAGGGCGCCTTCAAGGTTGTTCAAGGCGCCTCCAGCTCTGCTGCGCGTGCTCCTTCTGCCTTGCACCGAGGCGCCTCCAAGCTCCATGGAGGGCCCCTCGGGTACTGTTCATCCGAGGCAAAGCTTGCTCCTTTGTCCCTGCAATATATGTTAATCCCAAAAATATCCTGCAACACAAAGTTAGCATATAATAATGCAAATAAAAATCTGACAGTCACCGGACTGTCCGGATCTGACTTCGGATTTCCAATCGAAAACCCTACGTCGAACCGGCACCTACTATTCCCTCAGCGGGGAGCGCGTGTTGGACCCCGTGGTAGTTTTGATGTGATCAACCAAGTTAGTTAGGTCCTTTTGTGTTTGATCCCTGTGTCTGAGTGTGCAGGAGCTTAGGAACACAGGAAGTCGAGCGGAAGACGCAGCTAGCGAGAAGGACAGCACGGGAAGGGAGTCGACGGGCTCGGTGCGTCCGAAGGACGAGAAAGCTGCGGAAGAGTACTCCGGTGGGCGTGCAGAGCGTGCGCGGCGTTCGAGGGACGTTAAGCCGGGATGGAAGGCTGCTCGAGGAGAAGGCCGGGAATTGGGTTCGGGTGAGCCCTATTCCGGTTGGCCGCAATCACCCAAAAGAACGAAGCTTCGGAAGCCAAAGCGAAAAAAAAAAGAAGTCAAAAGAGGCTGGAAATTACTGTAGCAGGAAGTTACTGTAGCAGAAGTTACTGTAGCTTGAAGGCGCCTTAAACAAGCTTGAAGGCGCCTTCAAGCCTGTTGAAGGCGCCTTCAACAGGTCAGTTTTGACCGTTTGCGTGCGGATAAAGTTTTATCCGCTGACCGAGCTGGAGGCACCTTGAACCTTGTTAAAGGCGCCTTGGACCCTCGGGATAGAATTTCCAGGAGCTATAAAAAGGCCACTGGAGCTAGGAATTATTCATTCATTCAAACTTTCAATTCCTAGCAACTTGTGAGTTCATTAAGTGTGTAAAAAGGCTTCTCCGCCTACAGTGAAGGAGACTCGACTAGTGCGATCTTCGATTGTCCTGGATTAACAACCTCCTTGGTTGTAACCAGGTTAAACCTCGGTCTCCCGTTTATTTCTGTCTTTAATTTTATATAGTTGCTAGTTATTTTTATTGCTGCACTTATTTCTAAGTTGAAATTCGAGGAGGGTATTTTTTTTTTTTCAGCAATTCACCCCCCTCTTGCCGGTCTCCGCTGCACCAACAAGTGGTATCAGAGCCTGATCGCCTCAGAAGGACTAACCGCCAACTGAAGCACTACGATCAAGACGATGGCCGGAGCGAACATCCATCCCCCGAAGTTCGACGGAGACTTCGCCACATGGAAGCGCAAAATGGAGGTATTTTTTAAAACGGATTTTGATGTTCTTATTACAATGAAATATGGTTTTGCAGCGCCGAAAGACAAAGAAGAAAACACATGGAGCAAGAAGGAGCAAGCCGATTTCGTCGCCAACGGAAAGGCAGAGTTCCACCTGCTCAGTGTGCTGCCACCACAAGAAGTAAATCGGATCGGAAGCTACGACTCAGCGAAAGATCTCTGGGAAAAATTCCTGGAGCTACACGAAAGCTAGCGAAGCGCGACATCCTCCAGAACCAGTTAACGAACCTCCGGATGAACCAAGGCGAGAAGGTAGCGCAACTCCAAGCGAGAATCAAGGAGCCGATAACGCAACTAACGAACCTTGGAGAAGAGGTAACCAACCGGGATTCCATCCGATACGCGCTCAATGCCTTCCCGAGAACTCCAGAGTGGGCCTCCTTAGTAGATGCATATTACATCTCTAAGGACCTCGAGGTAAGTACTTTAGAACAATTATTTTCCACTTTTGAACTTCACGAATCTTGAGTTTCAGAACCCAATGGAGCAGAGAAGATAAGTCAGAACATTGCCTTAAAGGCAAAGTTGAACAGTTCTGACTCCGAAGCCTCAGTCGACGAATCCGAAGCGGCACTACTGGTAAGACGCTTCAATAAGTTTTTTAGTACTAACAAATTTAAATCGCAGAGGCATCATCGAAAGAAGAGGACGGTTCGCTGTTACAACTGCAACGAAGAGGGGCACATCAAAGATGACTGCCCAAAGCTAAAGAGAAAGGAGAAAGAAAGGGAAAAGCCAAAATACAAGAAGCCAGAACCCTCCAAACACAAGAACCTAAAGGCAACGTGGGATGATTCGTAATCCTCCGAATCAGAAGTCGAAGAATTCTCGGGACTAGCACTGATGGCCAACCATCAGCAAGAAGAAACGTCCAGCTCAGAGATGAGCATCAACGAAGGGGGAGGAACGTCAGAAGAAAGCAGCAGTGAAGGGGGAGCGTCACCTGATCAGGTAAGTAAGGTACGCAATCTAACCCCGTCTCAGTCATTTCGATTTATTAAATCGCTTTCTAAAGATTTATTCGAATTAGAAAAAGAAAATAAAGAATTAAAAAAGAAATTAGCAAAAGCATGTCCACTTGAAATGTACGATAGTATGAAATCAGAAAATGAAAATTTAAAACTAGAAATTGAAAATTTGAAAAATGATGCATGCTTAAAGAAATTTCCGAAGTCAAAAATTAGAATTTATGGTAAATTAAATTGGTATATAAGGAAGCACCAAGGGCAACTTAGGAAAATACCAAGAAACTATGTACCCCCTAGATTTTTGAATAATCCTGTAGGAAGGAACCTCTATTGGGTTCCAAAATCTGTGCTTAATTAATCTTTCAAAAAATTAAAAGCTTACAGTGAGAAAATTAAACATTAAAATTCTTTATGGAAGCTTTGTCTAAGGAAGTGGTTGTTGCTCCAATAACCAGGAAGGCCTAGTGCCTCGCCACGACCTAGAAGCTAAAATATTGAAAGAAAATGTTTAATTAACTTTCTGAAAAAGTATTAAACAAGAATTAAATAATGCTTTGAAAGTTTATCAAATGTTTGTTAAAATTAATAAAAATTCCTTAGAAATTTTTTTTTAAAAAAAAAATTCTAACTTAATTTTTTGGATTAGAAATTTTTTTTGAAAAATTCTAAAAAATCATTCACTTGACTTAGAATTTTTTTTGGAACATTTGAACATTTACTTAGGATTTTATTTACTTAGATTTTTTTTTGAAAATTGATTTTAACTTAGCAATTTTTTCAAAAATTTATTTTTTACTTAGAAAATTTTGTCAAAAATTTAATCTTACTTGAAAATATTTTACTTAAGACCCCATTTTTGCTGTGATCAAAGGGGGAGAGTAAAGTACAAGTTTAGGGGGAGTTAGAAAATTTTAAAATTTCTATTATTATTTTTATAAAAAGTGTTGATAAAAGGCCACTGGAGCTAGGAATTATTCATTCATTCAAACTTTCAATTCCTAGCAACTTGTGAGTTCATTAAGTGTGTAAAAAGGCTTCTCCGCCTACAGTGAAGGAGACTCGACTAGTGCGATCTTCGATTGTCCTGGATTAACAACCTCCTTGGTTGTAACCAGGTTAAACCTCGGTCTCCCGTTTTATTTCTGTCTTTAATTTTATATAGTTGCTAGTTATTTTTATTGCTGCACTTATTTCTGAGTTGAAATCCGAGGAGGGTATTTTTATTTTTTGTTTTCAGCAATTCACCCCCCTCTTGCCGGTCTCCGCTGCACCAACAGCGCGTCCTCACCTACTCCACTCAGGAGAGTATACCTGTTGCCAGTCCAGTCCTCCAGACCGACTAGACTTTTGCTCAGCGCCCAAGTCTTCAAGTCTTTCCGCTAGACGTCCGCTCCACGACCCACCCAGACTTTCATCTGGTTCGCGACAACAGGACTTTTCACCTGGAGTATTCGACTTTAGGACTTTTGCCCGAAGGCCTCGACCCGCCAAGGCTTTCCGCTTAGGGTTACCACCCCGTAGGACCTAAGATTACCGCCTCCTAGGATTTTCCACCTGCCTAACCGCGGCTAGGACTTTTACCTAAGATACCTTAGGACTTTTCCTGCAAACTCATTTAACCACATTAGATAACAAATAACCTTAACTTTGAATCATTTGTCATTATCAAAACTCAAATTTGATCGTCGGATGCTTCCCGCACCAACACAAGAAACACAACATGACGAGAGACATATAATTTTTTACTAATGGGAGCAAAGCAACGATATCCTTTTCGAGTAACACCTTAACCCAAACAGACACAAAGAGCAGACCAATAGGCTAATTTATTACGCTCAACATGTGGACGAAGGATAAAGTAAGTACAACCAAAAACACGCAAAGAGGAATAGAGAAGAGAATTCTCATATAATTTTTCAAAAGGTGACAAGCCTGAATTGTGTGAGGTTGGAATTTTATTAATCACGTGAGCAGCGGTAAGGATTGCTTCCCCCCAAAAGGTACTAGGAACACTAGCAGAAAATAAAAATGAATGGACTATTTCAACAAGATACCTATGTTTTCGTTCAATTACACCATTCTGTTCAAGAGTATCTATACAAGAGGATTAATGAATAGTACCATCAGAAGCAAGTAAATATGAAAAATAATTCGAAGTATATTCACCCTCCAAATCATAGCGAAAATACTTTATGACACTAGAATGTTGAGTTTTCATAAGAGCTCTGAAGTTGTTGAAAATGGTAAGATAATCAGACCTATGTTTCATAAGATAGACCCAAGAGTAACAAGTACAATTATCAATAAACAAAACATAATACCTTAACGCCCCCCCCCCCCTTTTGTCAGAATAGAAGAGGGTCCCTACATATCAGAATGGATAAGATCAAATGGAGCAGAAGACTTTTAAAAAATAGTAAGGTAAAAAATTTGACCAATTTACAACCACTATAATTAGAAATATCAGAAATTTTTAAAGATCCTAATACTCCTGTAGAAGCTAAAAACTACAAACGAGGCGATGAAACATGACCTAAATGAGAGTGTCATAAATAAAAATTAGAAGATGAACGACTCAGATGAAAAGATGATAAATCCACACTCAAAGCTACAACTTCTAGTACTTTGAGTTGATCTAAAACATAGAGTCCTCCTTGCCTATGGCCTGTCCCAATCAGTCTCAGAGATTGTGGGTCCTAAACATAATAATTAGATGAAGAAAAAGAGACTAGGTATCTAGACTCACACAATTGACTAACAGAAATAAAATTTAAAGTAAGACTCAGAATATAATAAACATCAATAAGAGATAAACAAGATGTAACAATTGAACTGACACATACTAATGACATAGGAGTACCATCAACAGTCATAATAGATATAGATGAACAGGGAGAAAAAGAAACAAAAGATGATAAATTAGATGACATATGATGTGAGGTACCAGAGTCCAAAATCTACAAGGATGAAGATATACCTGAAAAACCAGACGATGATAAACCTATATGAGCAGAAGCTGACATGGTAGAGTGCTGTGAAGCAAGGAACTATTAAAACTGCTCCAACATATACTGATCAAATTTCTATGAAGCA
The DNA here is from genome assembly GCF_018446385.1 of Zingiber officinale. Taxonomy (NCBI): domain Eukaryota; kingdom Viridiplantae; phylum Streptophyta; class Magnoliopsida; order Zingiberales; family Zingiberaceae; genus Zingiber; species Zingiber officinale. The sequence continues at coordinate 87,616,030 of NC_056004.1, forward strand.
TCTGCACGACCAGATATGATGACAAAACGAATAATGCTCAAAATAACCAAACTGTAAAGATACACATCTGTACGATCCGTAAAAATTGGTGTCAAGACGACCTGCAGTCACACAAAGAATCCGAGGCAGAAAAGGATGTCAAATGTAGAAATTGGCAACACAAGGTGTCGGTGTCAAAATCAGTAGAAAATGATGTCGGTGCCGAAATTGATAGAAAAGAGCATTGGTGTCGAAATCGGCAAAAAAGAGCATCAGCACCGAAATCGGTAGCATAGGATGTCGGTGCCAAAATTGTTGGGTTTTTCGGGCCGCGAAAATCGCTTTTTCGCGTCGCGGAAACCCCGGAACCCCCTAGCCATTGGATCCGTGCGAAGAAAAATTTCGGAAATACGAGTACGAGTTTTAAACTTCGATCTACAGTAGATCTACAAAGGAAAACCATTTTATACCTTTGAAGCGTGCCCTCGCAAATCCCGCTCGTCCAACGGTACGCCGGATCTCGAAGTTGTCAACGTAGACAACTCTCTAGTGATATCCACACGAACAAGAAGTGTTCTCTAACACTCAAGGATGGAGAAGAGAGCACCACAAGTGTGTTAGCACTCTCTAGGGCTCTCGGGTAGGATTGGAAAAAGAAGAAAGGAAAAGAAGAGAACACACTCCTCTAAAATCTCTATGTGACTTTCACTAACCTTTCTTCTTGGATTAGATTCACTCTCCTTTCTTCTCCCTTGCTTGAAACCCACGACCAAGAGAAGAGAAGGAGCAAGAAGAGAGCTTAGGAGGAGGAAGATCACTTGAATGAGAGTTACACTTGCAAAAATGAAACTCTTTTTTCATCTAATTAAGTGGTTTGTAACCTCCATGGGATACCAAGAGTCACAACTCTTAGTACTCCCATGAGGTGGCACTTCACTTAAGTAACCATGATGATGTGGAGCATCATCATTGGTCCACTTAATGCTAACTCACCAATGAGGTGGCATAAAGTCAAGTCAAACTTGACTCTTCATCTTCCTCTCAAGTCAAGTCAAACTTGACTTAATCTCTCTCATGGTTGATCTAATCCAACCATTTAATTCAAGGCAATTTAATATAATGAATCTAATTCATTTAATTAAATTGATTCAATGAGTCATAATCTAAATTAGATTCATTAAACACATGAATCAACTTGAGTCCAACTCAATTAGCCCAATTAGGATTACTCTTAATCCAATTTGATTCATCAAATGAATCTAATCCTCTTGGTTCATCATATGAACCTAATCTCCATCCACTTGTTCTTTGTGTGTGACCCAATAGGTTCTTGTAACGTTGGCAAAGCCCCTAAACTCATTTAGAAACATAAGTAATGAGCGGTATCTAGCAATACATCATTACTACCCAAGTTACAAGAATGTTGAGATCCAACATCACCTTGTGACTACTAATTGTGACTCCTCACAATATGTGACAAGTGTCCTTCTATCCTAGACATCTAGATTGATCAATGTGAGACATAGACCGTGTCATCCTCTAATCAATCTAAATCTTGAACTCCAAGTAGACTCACTCAATCAAATGAGCTCAATATCCTATATTGACTCATTTGGGCATAACCATGCACTTCGTGGTCTCACTCTATCAAGAATACCGATGTCTCTCCCGTCATATAAGAGGGATAGATCCCATCTACATCACTCACATCCCTCCGCATAATTTGTTACATACCCAGTAATCGCCTTTATGGTCCACCCAGTTACGGGTGACGTTTGACGAAACCAAAGTACATAACTCCTTATGTAGGGAACCATGGTGACTTCAGGTCTAAGGACCAATAGTCATACTAATAGTCACATGAGAAAGTATATGACACTCATATAACGATCCATGATACTTTCTCATGGCGGGTCATTCAGTATAAATTCTCCAATGCATACCCATGTGTCAACTTGATATCTCCATATCCATGACTTGTGAGATCAAGTCATCGAGTTGACCTACATGCTAGTCTTATCGCATTAACATTGTCCCTGAATGTTAATACTCGACTATGAATGATTTAGAGTAGTGTTCCCTATATCATCTCACTATCGATTCAACCAATCGATTAATATAGGTAAGAACCTTCTACTCAAGGACGTTATTATACTTAGTTTATTTGGCACCAATACAAGTAAGTATAATAACCAAAAACCAAATGCCTTTATTTATATAGAATAAGATACAATAAGTCCAAAATACAATCATCAAATGATTGGCTCTAGGGCTCTAACTAACAATCTCCCACTAGCACTAGTGCCAATCAATGTAGGCTCTAAGCCCCAATGACCTAGTGTGACCATCATGCTTCCTCTGTACCAAAGCCTTGGTCAAGGGATCTGCGATGTTAGCCTCTGTAGGTACTCTGCAAATCTTCACATCTCCTCTCTCGATGATCTCTCGAATGAGATGGAAGCGCCGTAGTATGTGTTTGGTCCGCTGGTGTGAGCGAGGTTCCTTCCCCTGTGCTATAGCTCCATTGTTGTCACAATAGAGCTCAATGGGGTCAGCAATGCTAGGAACCACCCCAAGTTCAGTGATGAACTTGCAGATCCAAACTGCCTCCTTTGCTGTCTCTGATGCAGCAATATACTCAGCCTCTGTCGTAGAATCAGCTACTGTGTCCTGCTTCGAACTCTTCCAGCTCACAGCACCACCATTAATGCAAAATACGAACCCCGACTGCGATCTATAATCATCCTGGTCGGTCTGGAAGCTATCATCACTGTAACCCTTTACAGCTAGCTCATCATTACCTCCATATATCAAGAAATATTCTTTAGTCCTTCTTAAGTATTTAAGAATATTCTTGACCGCTATCCAGTGACTTTCACTTGGATCTGACTGGTATCTGCTCGTTATGCTCAAAGCATATGAGACATCAGGTCGAGTACATAGCATGGCGTACATGATTGATCCTATGGCTGAGGCATAAGGGATCTGATCCATGCGGTCTCTCTCCTCTCTAGAAGAGGGACCTTGAGTCTTCGAAAGACTCATGCCATGTGACATCGGCAGAAATCCCTTCTTGGAGTTCTGCATGGCAAACCGAAGGAGTACCTTGTCAATATATGTACTTTGACTTAGGCCAAGCAACCTCTTAAATCTATCTCTATAGATCTGTATCCCTAGAATGCGGGATGCCTCACCTAAGTCCTTCATTGAGAAGTAACTCCCTAGCCAGGTCTTGACAGACTAAAGCATAGGGATGTCCTTCCCAATGAGTAGTATGTCATCCACATACAATATGAGGAAGACAACTATATCTCCTACAACCTTCTTGTAGACACAAGGCTCATCTTCATTCTTGATGAAACCAAACTATTTGATTGTATCATCGAATCGAAGATTCCAGCTCCGAGAAGCTTGCTTTAGTCCATAAATGGACCTATGCAGCTTGCATACTCTGCTAGTATGTTGTGGATCTACAAAACCCTCAGGCTGTGTCATGTACACATCCTCGAGTAGGTTTCCATTCAGAAACGCGGTTTTGACATCCATCTGCCATATCTCATAGTCATGGTAGGCTGAATAGCAAGCATGATCCGAATGGACTTAAACATCGCTACTGGAGAAAAGGTTTCATCATAGTCAATACCATGAATCTGCTTGAAACCTTTAGCTACCAAGCGACCCTTATAGATAAGTCCATCCATGTCAGTCTTTCTCTTAAAGACCCACTTACACCCAATGGGTTTTACCCTTCGTGGATCAACCAAAGTCTATACTTGGTTGGTGTACATGGATTCCATTTCAATCTCATGGCCTCTAGCCATTTCTGAATCTGGTCACAGCTTCCCGATAGGTGGTATGCTCATCCTCTATGAGCATACCGTCATCATGATTAGACAAGAGAAATGAGTATCTCTCCGGCTGACGACGTACCCTATCAGACCTGCGAAGAGGTATGTCTACTTGACCTGGTTGTTGTTCCTCAACTCTTTGTGGAACATCATCATCCACAACACTTTGTGGTTCCAGTTCAATTTCCATCGAGGCATCAGTGCTATTGTTCGCATCTTGAACTTCTTCAAGATCGAACGCGCTCCCACTAGTCTTTCTAGAAACAAAGTCCCTTTCTAGAAAGACCCCAGTCTGCCACAACAACCTTGTGCTGACTGGGAATGCAGAAGTAATATCCCTTAGTTTCCTTGGGATATCCGATGAAATAGCACTTGTCGGATTTGGGTCCTAATTTGTCTGAGACTTGACGTCGTACGTAAGCCTCACAACCCCAAATCCTCATGAAAGACACCTGGGCATCTCTCCCAGTCCATATCCTATATGGTGTCTTTATCACGGCCTTGGATGGAACTCGGTTGGGTATAAAAGCTGCCGTGTCTAGAGCATAACCCCAAAGGTATGTCGGAAGATCTGTGTGACTCATCATAGATCGCACCATATATAATAGGGTATGATTCCTCCTTTCGGATACACCATTCCACTGTGGTGTTCCAGGAGGAGTGAGTTGGGATAGAATCCCACACTCAGCTAGGTAGTCACGGAACTCATGGCTAAGGTATTCTCCACCTCGATCTGATCAAAGTATCTTAATACTCTTGCCAAGCTGGTTCTGTACTTCATTCTTGAATTTTTTGAACTTTTCAAAGGATTCTGACTTATGTGTCATCAAGTACACATAACCATATCTACTGAAGTCATCAGTAAACGTGATGAAGTACCTATAACCGCCTCTAGCAGCGACATTGAAAGGGCCACATACATCACTATGTATGAGTCCTAACAAATCAGTCGCTCTTTCGCTGTGCCCACTAAAGGGAGTTTTGGTCATCTTGCCTCGTAGGCATGACTCGCATATCTCATATGATTCTAAATCAAATGAGTCCAGCAAACCATCCTTATGGAGCTGGGATAAGCGCTTGTCATTTATATGACCTAAGCGACAGTGCCAGAGATAGGTTTGGTTCAGGTCATTTGACTTGAATCTCTTGGTATTTATGTTATAGATAGGGATCTCAAGGTCTAGAATATAGAGTCCGTTCATTAGAGGTGCACTACAATAGAACATATCGTTTAAATAGACGGAACAACATTGTTCTTTATTATAAACGAAAATCCTTTCTTGTCCAAACAAGAAACTAAAATTATGTTCTTAGTCAAGGCAGGCACATAACAACAATCATCTAATTCTAGTACAAGCCCAGAGGGCAGAGATAGATGGTAAGTTCCTACAGCCCGTGCTCCATTGCCTACTCGTAGGTCTATCTCACCCTTCGTCAATGCCCTGCTATTTCTCAGCGCTTGTACATTAGTACAAATGTGCGAAGCACATCCGGTATCTAATACCCGCGATGAAGAAATAGAGAGGTTGACTTCTATAACATGTATACCTGAAGTAGAAATCTTATTTCTCTTCTTCTTAAGATCTTCTAGGTATTCTTTGGAGTTCCTCTTCCAGTGCCTTGCTTGTCCTTGATATAGGTGACAAAGATGTTCAACCATATCGTAAGCGCCCATCAACTCATGTTGCTTCTGAAGCTCAGAGTTCATGGTCGCGAGCATAAGACAGGACACATCTAATGCGTCATCTTGATGCTTCTTGTAAGCATCTCGGTCTGCTCGCGTGGCAATGGCAGGAGGAGCCTCCGGAATGGGCTGCTCCAGAACGTACAGTTTACATTCTTGGGTGAGAACTATTCTCAGATTCCTGTACCAGTCCAGGAAATTTGCTCCGTTGAGCTTGTCCTTCTTAAGGACAGAACGCAAAGAGAAAATGTTCGTGTTTGACGTCATGGCAATTCTACAACAGAAATAAATGCAAAAATAAGTATCATATTCTTAATCATTTAATTAGGCCTTTAACTAAATGATGCTCCCACTGAATTCTATAATTCATGTGGGACAAGATCCACATCATACTAACCCTTGAGTTAGCTTTGGCTAATACGCCCAAGACTTAGTATGATCGGTAGGTAACGATTACCAATTATATCTCTATGCAACTCTTGTTTATAGGATAAAATTCGCATTTATATTAAAACTCGAGTTAGCTTTGGCTAATACGCCCAAGAGTTAATATAAACGTGTTTTTGACCTACCTTTCCAATTGTTGGAAGAATGCCTATAGTTGTACTCGATCCAACCAAGTAAACTAGGAATACTCAATCTAATTGAGTTGTACTCACCCATGCGTTGATAGGCGGACCAAGATTGTCCCTCCGTACCCTACCAAGATAGTATGTATTGCTCTTCTTTGGCAGATTCAACAACAACATGCGATTGAGGTAGTGGTGGGTATCACGGCATGGTAGGCATTACGAGTTGACGCGTTTTAGATCTAATCTAAACGATGATGCGTATCATATACTCGATAGATCTAATCTAACCGAAGAGTGCATCATGTGCACGATTTAGATCTAATCTAATTGCTAGGCACTAATTAATTACTTAAACATGCATCATATATACACAAGCAATTAATTAAATTTTGTGATTATGTCATGGCCCTACTACGATCTTCTCAAACCAATGAGAAGATTGGATGGTCAACCTAAAGTCAATAGCTTCTCAAGCTCCTTCCTTTTGACCACCTTGTGTTGCTCGCGTCTTCCTCGTTACTCCGTCTCGAGTGGATCTTCCACCGCTCTAATTTTGTACATTACAATTTTAGAAACTCGAGTTACATTCGAGTTTAAATCTAATTTACAACAAGAATAAAATAGAAGGCACGACGCACAGGTCGCGAATCAAAATACAGCACACACATCACATGACGGCACATAGGTCGTATTATGAATTACAACACAAATCCAATCACATTGGGTCTTTTTGGGCCATGACTATCACAAAATTAATATATAATTCAAAATTATATATTTTCATAATTTTCTGTAATTTTTTTTTTATAATTTTTACAATTTTATGAGTAAATTTTTCCCGGCGGTCCCGTTTAGCGTTTTCGGGCGCAATCGTGGAACAAATCCCCTTGCGGGGCCAGGGGCAGCGCCCCTACCCACGATCTAACCATCGCGAGGGTTCCTTTGCGATCTAACAGTGCCTAAGCCCGCTGTCCCAAAAAATTTTGGAGCGAAACTTTGCCGTTTTGGAAAATTCTTCTCGGTAGTTGAAGCCTACAAGTGCCGAAACACTTGTGCTTCGCTTCTACGAGAAAAATACCCATAAAAACTCTAAAAACCATAAAATTATAGAATATCACAGAACTGAATTTTTATCATAAAAACAAAAACTAAACTCGTACAAGCTTCGCACGTGGCTCTGATACAACTGTTGAGTTTTTCGGGCCGCGAAAACCGCTTTTTCACGTCGCGGAAACCCCGAAACCCCCTAGCCATTGGATCTGTGCGAAGAAAAATTTCGGAAATACGAGTACGAGTTTTAAACTTCGATCTACAGTAGATCTACAAAGGAAAAATATTTTATACCTTTGAAGCGTGCCCTCGCAAATCCCGCTCGTCCAACGGTACGCCGGATCTCGAAGTTGTCAACGTAGACAACTCTCTAGTGATATCCACACGAACAAGAAGTGTTCTCTAACACTCAAGGATGGAGAAGAGAGCACCACATGTGTACTAGCAAAAATTAGCAAAAAAGGGCGTCGATGCCCAAATCGGTAGAAAAGAGTGTCGGTGCCGAAATCAGCATGACAAGGTATCAGTGTCGAAATCAACAGAAAAAGATGTCAGCCTGAAATCGATAGTAGCAGTAGGAGACGATAGCGACAACAGGAAGTAGTAACAGGGGGCGGCAGAAAAAATTAGATAAGAAAAGGAGAATTGCTCTGATAGGATGTATAAATTAAGAAAAGAAAAAAACTATGCATATTATTGAATTCAAAATTGATATTTAGAAATACAGAGTATAAAATTTTATATAGTTCAGTTAAGAAACCCTAAATTCTAAATATAAAAAAGAATGAGACCAAATTGCCTTAAAGTTATAAATAAATAAATATATATAATATAACAATGAGGTCTTGGGGTCGAAACTCGGTGCATTCGAGCATGCCCTCTCTCATGTCTTAGCCACTTGCACTAATGGCTAGTAGCTAACCGTGATTTACCTCCTCTGTGTTGGCCTAGAGACGGATTGGCAAGGATGCTAGGGCTGAGCGAATCAACTTTTGCCACATATATAAGTAATTTGTTGGTCCCCTAGCTAGGGGTGGTGCGGTGGTTGAGGCATGAGGTGCTACCACATGAAGTTTTGGGATAGAAACTCAATGCGTTCGAGCATGTCTTCCCCTATATCTTGGTCACCTGTACTAATAGCTAGTAGTCACCGATGATTTATCTCATCTGTATTGGTATAGAAATAGATTGGCAGAAATACTGAGATGAGCAAATTGTCTTTTGCCACATATATAAATATCTAATTCGTTTGTCAATTTCTTGATTGAATTTAATTGTGAATCAGGATTGATCTATATATGAACAGCTCTATTTAACACTAAGTATTCGAAAATAAAATCTGTGAAACAATTCATTAACAAAGATGATTATCTTTAATAATTCGATTATGTAAAATAGAATAGATATTTATATTTATACCCAAGAAACTGCTGTAACTATTCTAGAGTAATTTTAATCAATTTAAAATAATTTTAATACAGTTCAAATAATTTTGATCAAATTAATAAAAAAATATTTTAATATAAAAATATTTTATATATAATAATTTTAATTAAAATGAAATAAATATTTTTTTCATGTAGAATAAAGGGTGATACAAAATATACGATGGAACATCATTTTGATTTTTTTTTTTAAAAAAAAAATGCCCTTCTAACTATTTACATAATTTGGGATGTCATTTTGATTTTTTGCTCATGGTAATTTATACTGACAACATATAAAATTCAGGATTTGAATTTTATATTTTTCTCTAGCCTTTCTTTAATCAAATTGGCCAATAAATTTTGCATAATTAAGACTAATTAAAACTCTTAAATTGAGATAGATGACACACCATCCTATACAAGTGGCAAGGAGGTCTGATCATAATTTGGATCCAACGGTTCGACCGTTTAATACCGCTGATTGGATAATTTTTAATCAGTCGACTCTTAATATTAATTGTCCAAGACTATTATATTTCACAGTTTAATACAGTTCACGATGGTTTAAAATTATTATAGTAAAAAAATTAAAATTAAAAATATATAAAATTGTTTGACACCATGATTATTAAGATTAATCATATAGCAAAAAAACAAAAAACTATTAATTACTTATTAAATAATTAACTAACACGTGAATTGAAATAGCAAGAGGAACGCTTAATTTAGTATAGTTTTAATGATTCATCCTAGAACTAGAAGATAAAACATAAAATTCATCCATGCAACTGTCTTAACATTATCTTTCTAAGGAAAATCCAGTTCTTAAATGAAAATTCAATTCGCAGAATATTACTTGTTGTGGAACATCAGCGAGCAGAAACTTGAGAAACTGAAACAGTTGCATGCGAGGTAGAAGATGAAACGATCAAGGAGGATGCATCTCCATGAACTCTGCTTGTGGCATCTATGAAGGTTGGTCTCGTCGGCTGAAGAGTATTATCGCTTTGGCTCAGCAACATAACAACAATCTCAGACATGGTCGGCCTATCAGCAGCAGCAGATTGTGTGCAGAGAAGAGCTATTTTAATGATCCTTTTCACTTCCTCTAGAGAAAATTCACTAGGATCTAAGGTTCCGTCCACCAGCTCGATCAACTGATCGCGTTCATAAAGTTTCCAAACCTGTCTCGAAAAAGATAGACAAAGATATATTCCAGTTCCGTTATTGCATGTGTTAATGTCTGTGCTATTTGTTATAGTAAAAGTTCATATTGTGATTACCCATTCAAGGAGATACTGAGTTTCAGGCTCGAGTTTTACATCATTGTTTTTCCGGCCACTTATTATTTCGAGAATAACAACTCCGAAGCTGTATGTATCGACCTTTACAGAAAGTTGCCCGTGAATTGCATACTCAGGTGCTGTGTATCCCCTACACGATACTATAGTATTGAGAATTTGAAACAAATAAACGACTAAATGGGAGTTAAAGTCGGTAAAGACATACAAAGTGCCGGCAAACTGAGTGCTAAGGTGACTCTTGTCGTCTGGCAGAAGGCGCGCTAGGCCAAAATCTGCAATTCTTGGCTGCAAATCATCATCGAGCAAAATGTTGCTACATTTTATATCACGATGGATGATACAAACGTGGAATTCCTGATGCAGGTAAGAAAGACCCCGAGCCATGCCGACGATTATTGAGAATCTCTGCTTCCAGTTGAGGAATCCACGCTTGTCGCCTGTAGAATGATTTCAACACGACACAAAATAACAGTATATAATGAAGCATACATTCAGAGTAAGATGCAATCTGTTTGTATGTTGAAATTAAGAAGTTACCAAATATAAATTTGTCAAGGCTGCTATTTGCCATGTACTCATAGACAAGAAGAAAATCTTTGCCTTTGCTAGAACATCCAAGCAGACGAATTAAATTTCTATGGTGAACATTGCTAATGAGCTTCACTTCGCTCTGAAAATCTGTTCTTGCCCTACTAATTTGAGCAATTGCTAGTCTCTTTACAGCAACTATTTTCCGATTTTTAAGTATTCCCTGTGAAAATTAGAACGGTCAGCATAGGGCAATAGTGTACATCAACTAGGCAATCAAAATTATTGATGATAGAAGTAAAACCTTGAAAGTTTAAAGTTTTCAGTGTTGGATATAATTATCCATATTCGGTGGGTGTATCTATAAGTTACACATGTGAATACGATCCAAACACTTTAAAGTGATCTAACTTATGTTTAATGGATTTCGAGTTATTGGATACAGGTTGAATGTGTAGAATCCTTTAGTTCGATCTGTTATCATCTATGTGCTGATAATAGATTGGTTGTCTATATAAGGGGAGGTCCCCAAGAGTTTAGGGTAGAATTTTGACCTAGTTTTTTATTCCCCGTTGACAACAAGGCACCGTCGTACCCTATAAGCATCTTGGAAGATCCTCCTCGTTTGCTTCCTCTTCTTCTTCTTCTTCAGGATCTTCTAAATGACGCTAAAGGAAAAAGACATGACTTTTTAATCAGGTTCTTTGTCATTATGTTTATGTATTTATTTTTTTATATCATGTTCTCAATGAAACGAAGATCCATGCTCGTATGTTTTTATTTTTTTATTCGAATTCTTATTTCCGCTGTCTAGAATCATACGACTTAAGTTTTACAAGAACTATCAATTGGTATCAGAGTAAGTTTCTTTTTTGTCATTTTTCATTGGCAATAAAGTTTAAGTTTTTCGTCGATTTGTTGTTTATATGCTAGATCAAGTTTTCCTAGCATAATATAAATTTTTGATCATCGAAAATTATGTAAGAGAAAACTATGATAGACTTCTATTTTTGAGTTTTTCGTGTTTCTGCAAAGAATACGAAGAACAACGGAAATTGTCACTATATAACCTAATTTTAGGTAAAATTATATATGATGGTTCAATCGATTGTTTTGGTTGGGCAATCGATTGTTGAGTCTAAAATTTTGAACAGAAACTAGATTCGAATCGATCAATTAATCGATTGGTGTTTTCAAACAATCAATCATTCGATCAATAGTTTTAAATTCGTAGCTACGTCAATTTTAATCGATTAAGTTTGACTTTAATCGATTGAGATTTTCTATTTTTTAATTAATTATGTTTTTTTTAACATTTTTTTTTATGAAACAGTAGTGTTATTGTTTCAGGGAAGAAAAAAAAACATGATTCAATTGAAACAGTGCTCATAAAGAAAAAAAAACACTATTTCACATTTCAGTGTTTCAACGTGAAACGGTTAACAAAAGACGTTTAAAAACTCACTGTTTCATTGAAACAATGAATAGAAAAAAAATATATTATATTTTTAATACCTCAATAATTAAGAAATTAAATAGTATTAGATAATACTATTTAATTATAGAATTTAAAAGTAGTTAAGAGTTCTGTATACAATCACATGATCACATATAGTAGGCTTTTGAATCGATTGAAATAATCGATTGGATAATATCAATGGTAATATTACCATAGGATATCAATCGATTAATAAGCCTAATTTCATGTTGTTAAGACTGATTAAGTAATTTCTATTCGAATTAAGTTTCTAGAGTTTTCTTGGGTCTATCTATACAATGTGCTACTAAGTTAAATTAATGTGTCGGCCCAAAGGAAGACACCTTAAGTAGGTTTAATAAATTTTATATTGGTAGACGTATATCTATGCTAAAAGTAATCAGCCCAAAGGAAGATTACTTTTATTCCAGATATATGCACAAGGTAGTTTACAACTATGGAACAAAATATTATTTTGTTCAGATCATGTATAAAATATGTCGGCCTAAAGAAAGGCATATTATGTGGCTAATTAAGGTTGTTGTGAGTTATGGATCAAAATATAACTTATATAAAGTATCATATTATGCACAGAATGGGTCGGCCTAAAGGAAGACATATTGTGTGGTTAATTAAAGTTTGAGTTATATCAGAGAGTATCGCTAATCAATAATGTGTCGATCCAAAGGAAGACATATTATGTTGTACTTGGTATCTCATAAATAGCTCATTTATATGCATTAAAAATTTTATTTTATTTGCATAATTTTATGTTGCTTTTATGTTCTTACAACAACAACAACCAAGCTTTTTCCCACTAGGTGGGGTCGGCTGTATGAATCCTTTTACGCCATTGAGCTCTATCTCCTATTATATCATCATCTATATTTAAATAAATTTTATCTTGTTTTATTGTTGCTAACCAAGTCTTTTTTGGTCTTCCTCTTCCTCGTTTGATATGCATATTTATCATAGTTTCACATCGCCTAACTGGAGCATTTATTGGTCATCTAAGTACATGTCGCATTTATTGGTCATCTAAAGTACATGTCCGTACCATCTTAAACGTGTCTCTCGGAGTTTTTCCTCAATAGATGCAACTCCGACTTTCTCTCTAATGCTCTCATTTCTTATTTTGTCCATCTTCGTATGCCCATACATCCACCTTAACATCCTCATCTCTGCAACTCTCATCTTCTGCTCGTGTGCTCGAGTCATAGCCCAACATTCAGCTCCATATAACATAGCAGGTCTAACTGCGGTTTTATAGAACTTACCTTTAAGTTTAAGAGGTTCTTTACGGTCACATAAAACACTCGACGCTCCCCTCCATTTCACCCATCCTGCTTGTATTATATGTAAGACATCTCTCTCAATCCCTCCATCATTTTGTAAAAATGATCCTAAATATTTAAATCGCTCAGTTCCAGGCAACTCGTCCTCTCCTATCTTAACAATTGTTTCATTACTTCTAATATTGCTAAACTTAAATTCCATATATTCTGTCTTTAATCTACTAACCTTAAAACCTTTCCCTTCTAGTGTTTCCCTCCAAGATTCTAGCTTAGCATTTACTCATTCACGTGCTTTTATGTTCTTGGTTTTAGTTAAATCGTGAACTTAAATAAATTTCTCTCTTTAATTTTAGTGCAATTTGTAATTGCCAACATTAATAACATCTCAACACTAATTAATTCAAATTTTGTTGAATGGAGAGAATACATGATCGTGGTCTTAGGCTATATAAACTTAGACTATGCATTAAGGAATGATCACCCTACACCTCTAAGCAGTACTAGCACTATAGAGTAAAGTGTTGAATTTTAGCTGTGTGAGAAATCAAATAGCATGAGTTTAAGTATCATGAGGCTATCCATACCGGCACCAATTAAAGAGTCAAAAATTGAGGAAGAAGATGCTAGGAGTTTTCTAAACCAATTGGTAGACCAATTCACACCTCAAATGAAAAGGTTGACACTACCATACTTTTTACAAAGTTGGTAACCATATGGTATACTAGAAAAGAAAACATAAGGGAGAGACTGAGGCGTGAGACGCTTGAAAGTGCTCACCTAGCATCTAGATCTTAAGATTCAGGCAAGAAGAGAAAGAGGATCAATAAAGGAAAAAGAAAGTAGACTGCAGATTCTCGGAGTTTTCAAAATTTTGTTAGTTTGGAAGTTAATTTAGCTATAGTATCCACTGACACTTGATGGATAGATATTGGTGCTACTACTCTCATAAGTGTCACTATGCAAGGTTATTTTAAGAGTCGTCATCCGCTTGATGGTGAAAGATATATCTATACGGGGAATGACAAGAAAGCTAAAGTAGAGTTCATAGGTGTTTTTAGGTTTAATTTAGGAACTGATGTTTTTCTAGATTTAAAAACTATATTTATTTTACCATCTTTTAGATGGAACTTAATTTCAATTCGTTGGTTGGACAAATCAAATTATTGTTGTTCATTTGGAAATGAAATGTTTAGTATTTTCTTTAATTTAGTTTTGATTGGGAATGGTTCATTAGTTGATAAGCTTTGTAAATTGAACACCTTTACTCCTGCAGTTGACAACGTAATAATTCATAGTATAAGTACAAAACATAAATTGACTAAGAAAAATTCTTCCATGTTGTGACATAGGCGTTTAGGACATATATTCGAACAATGCCTAAAAAGGTTAATGTCACATAGAATTCTCGATTTCCTTGGCATGTCAGACTTTGATATTTACATAGACTGTATCAAGGGGAAGACCACTAACAAAAGGAATATAGGACTAGCAATTGTAGTGACGTTTTGAAACTAATACATACTAACATTTATGAATCATTCCTTAAAGCATCGTAGAATGGACACACATATTTTATTAGCTTCATAGATGACTATTCTAAATTTGATTATCTGTACCTTATTCATGAGAAGTTGCAATCTTTGGACATGTTTAAAATTTTTAAAGCTGGAGTTGAACTTCAATTAGGTAAGAAAAGTAAAGTCGTCCGATCTGACTATGGAGATGAATATTACGGTCGATATGATGGACTAGGTGAACAACGTCCAGGACCTTTTGCGTACTACCTTGCTGAGTGTGGGATTGCGCCTCAATATACCATACCTGGTACACCCAGTCAGAATGGTGTAGTTAAGCGTCACAATCGAATCCAAAAAGACATAGTAAAAAGTATAATGACTTTCACTTCTCTACTAGAGTCCTTATAGGGTGAAGCACTAAAGACTGCAGTTTACCTACTCAACAGAGTACCTAGTAAGGTAGTAACTAAAATCTCATTCGAGATGTAGACGGGTAGAAAGCCTAGCATTAGGCATTTACACATTTAGGGTTATCCAGCTGAAGCTAGGCCTTATAGGTCTATTAAAAGAAAATAGGACTCAAGAACAGTTAGCTGTAATTTTGTAGGTTATTCTGAGAAGTCAAGAAGATATAAATTTTATGATCCCTCTAATAGATTCTTCTTCGAAATGGGAAACATCAAATTCATTGAAGACAGTGGGAGTGATAAGGTCGGGAAAATATCTTTTGAGAAATGTATTGGCAATCCTCCTATGGTCACTACTAGTACGATCATTAGTGGTATGGTTACCATACCGCATATTATAGGCATCACACATCCAATGAGCATAGTGAACCAAAATATTTTTCATGACATCTCCAATGCAATTGGAGGAGTCTGCCAATGAGATTGAAGTATTGTCTCATATTGATGAGCAAGTACCTCAACCACCTCAAACACAAGTGTCTTTAAGGTGATCCACAAGGGAATGGAGAACCACTAATTCTCATAATTATGTTGATCTACAAGAGCATGATTTTGACATTGGATTGGAAAGTGATCATACATCTTTCCAAGTAGTCAAATAATACTCTCACCTGAAAGGTGGATTAACGTCATGCAAGAAGAGTTGAAGTCTATGACAGATAATGATGTTTGGGAACTTGTTGAATTATCTGAAGGTAAGAAGCCCGCTGATTGTAAATGGATATTTAAAACCAAGTGGCATTTAAGTGGCGATGTCAAAAAGTATAAGGCTTGTCTTGTTGCTAAGGGATTCACTCAAAAAGAAGACATTGATTATAAGGAGACTTTTTCACCTATGTCGACAAAAGACTCCTTTAGGGTAATCATGACACTTGTAGCTGATTATGATTTGGAACTATATCAAATGGACGTAAAGTCTGCATTCATTAATGGAGACATAGAGGAGTATATATATATGGTGCAACCAAAGAATTTTGAGTTTAAAGACTCAAAGCACCTAGTATGTAGATTAAAAAAGTTCATTTATGATTTAAAACAAGTGTCCCGTCAGTGATATCAATAATTTGATCAAGTGGTTAGGTCATATAATTTTAAAGGGAACTCTATTGATCAGTGCATATATGTCAAGTTCAGTGGGAGTAAGTTTGTTATACTTGTTTTGTACATGGAGTATATATTGCTTGCGAGCAATAATAAGGGTCTGTTATTTTAAATCAAGTCATTTCTATTTGGTAATTTTGAAATGAAAGATTTTAGTGAAGCATCCTTAGTTTTAGGCATACAGATCTATCGTAATCGTTTAAGAAGTATTCTTGGACTTTCACAACATGCCTATATTGAAAAGATACTTATAAGGTATAATATGCAGAACTGTACACCTGGTGACACACCTGTGTCAAGATGTGACAAGTTTCGCCTACAGCAATGTCCATAGCTTGAAGTTGAAATAAAGGAGATGGAGCAATTCCCATATGTGCCAGCAATGGGAAGTCTAATGTATGCACAAGTTTGTACTCGGACCAAATATAGCATTTATAGTAAGGATGTTAGGCAGATATGTAAGTAACCTAGGACCATCGCACTGGAAAGTAGTTAAGAGAGTGATGCAGTATTTACAAAGAACTTAAGGGCATATGCTCACGTATTGGAGATCAGATCAGTTAAAGGTGATTGGATATTCAGACTCCAATTTTGCTAGATGCTTGGATAGCAAGAGGTCTACTTTAGGCTATATCTTCATACTTGCTGAAGGAGCTATATCTCGGAAGAGTGTTAAGTAGACGCTAGTAGTCACTTCTACTATGGAGGCAGAGTTAGTAGCATGCTATGAAACATCCAATCACGGGATTTGGCTACGGAACTTCATCACAACATTGCAGATCATTGATGGCATTGACAGACCACTAAAGATCTACCGTGGTAATAAACCCGTAGAACTTTATACCAAGAATAACCGCAGTTCGTCAAAGTCTAAGCACGTTGACATCAAGTTTCTAGCAGTTAAAGAAAGAGTTTAGAGTTGTCAAATCATGGTAGAGCACATCAGCACAGATTCCATGTTAGTTGATTCACTCACCAAAGCTTGGTGCCTAAGGTGTTTCATGTGTATGTTGTAGATATGAGAGTCCTTCTTATGGAAGAACTCATATAGTAGGAGGTTGTATTTATTTTTTTGTTCTATGTTGATTAATAAAGATAAACATTTGTTTTTGATTAATAAAGATAAACATTTGTTTTGATTGATGTGCGTACTTAAAGTTCAAAACATTCAAAGGTATTTTATTTGTTTAACATTCTAAATAAAATATGTCATGATTTACTACTGCTGTTTAACATTTGATGTTTGTAAGTATAATATATCGATTCCTTTTGGAATTATAAAGTTGATCATGATTAGCTATTCCAGTTTAACATAAAGTATTTTGTAAATATGATCAGACTCTTTTGAATCATCCTCAGACCAGTTAGAAATTGACATGTACTAATCACATTTCATATAATTTTCACTCTACACATCCATATATCTTGATTTATGTCGTTAATGACATTGGTATTGTGATTATTGTTGGGGCTTGTTCCGATCATATACATTTGCTATAACCTCTTTAGTCTATACCAATAAAGTTAATGAACCAGATTATTTACAGGGGTATTTTGTATTAATAAAGTTTGATATCAACTATAGTTTTACTTATATTTCACATACAACTCATATATAGTCCAAGTGGGAGATTGTTAGATATAATTATCCCTATTCAGTGGACTTATCTGTAAGTTGCATATGTGAATACAATTTGAACCATTTAAAGTGATCTAACTTATGTTTAGTGGGTTTCGAGTTATTGGATATGGGTTGAATGTGTAGAAACCTTTAGTCCGATCCATTATCATTTATGGGCTGATAACAGATTAGTTGTCTATATAAGGGGAGGCCCCTAAGGGTTTAGGGCAGAATCTTGACCTAGTTTCTTGTTCCCATAGACAAGAAGTTTTTCAGCGCCGTTATCCCTTAAGGCTCTTGGAAGATCCTCCTCGTTTGCTTCCGCTCCTTCTTCTTCAGGATCTTCTAGACGACGCTAAAGGACAAAGACATGACTCTTTAATCAGGTTCTTTATCATTATATTTATGTATTTAATTTTTTATGTCATGTTCTTGATTAAATGAAGATCCATACTCATATGTTTTTGTTTTTCCTATTCAAATTTTTATTTCGATTGTCTAAAATTCATACGGTTTAGATTTTACATCCAGATCTGATAGAAGATTCTTCATGAACAAAACATTTTAAACAATTAATGGATCTCACCTTGTACACATCACCGAAACCTCCTTCTCCTAATTTACTGTCTTCACTGAAATTATTTGTAGCTTTTTTTAGATCCTTGTAATGGAAATTTAATGGACCTTGTAACTCAGTTGCCCCTAATATATCGCCTGCACAGAGATAACCTCATGAGAAACTACTTGGATAAGAAACATAAAATGCCGTGCACAGTTCGTTTTGCAAAAGAAAAAAACACTAGAACTTCGCACAATTGTAAATTATTGGCATGACGTATATCCTTTCAATCCTTATTAATAACAAACAAATCATAATCAACAAATGATTAAGCTATCAAAAATAATATGGCATGGAATCCAACTCCCTATCTAACTTCGTGTCAATAACAGAATGTGAGATTTCTAGATGTGACATCATCCAACCTGACGAGAATATATATCTAACTTATTCGTCTCAAAAGTAGGCCAAAAAGGTTGGTTTAACAGGATTAGCTCCCTATTCGACCATTAATTAGTCAAATAAATGAAGTAATCGAACTAAAGAAACCTTCTTTGAATGATGTGACAGGTTTTGTTTTTGCATTGGACATTGCCTAATAGATGAGACTGTTGGAGAGAAGTGAGATGAAGATCTTAGTAGGAAGAAGAGAATATAGGGGAGGACTATGATTAACTTCTTAATGATAACAAAATGTCAAATACAAGACTACAAAAGACACTCCAAGATACTCTTTATGACTCTAGATACTAGAAATATACTCTAGAAGCTAGTAATATGCTTTAGAAAATAATGAACGAATACTATTCATTCACATTCAAATCTAAGAAAAATTTAAGTCTATCATTTCAACATAGACATTATTTATTTATAAATATAATGGTTGTTAGTAGTTGCAGAATTATCACATTAATTTATAAATGGAAGAAGAATGATTTGCAATACTTACTACTTGCAGAACTTTGATCAGGTGAGTAGAGAATAGATTAGATTGACGTACGAACCTTTTCGGCCTTGTTGATCTCCGGATCTCCTGATCCAGACAAGTGCCACAAGCCCTAGAAGAAGCAACAGGCCGCCGACTCCTCCAGTGACTCCCCAAATGATGGCTCTCCGCTTGCTCGATCTCCCTGTTCCAAAACCAATAATCCATATATAATTACAGGCAGCACAAAAGCGTACGTATTTTTCTCAGGAAGCAAGAAGCAATCTTCAGTCAATTCTGTCTCATATTCTACTGTAAAAATTTAAGTTTGTTGATTTTGCCTTCAATAAATGGATTATTTTACCTGGTGTAAGAGCAGCCAAAAAATCTAAGCTAACGTGGAAAACAATAACATGCGATTTTGACAAATCAAATTTCCAAGCGAAAACCATAACTACGACTTGGCTCACCTGAATTCAAGAAAGGGGATAAATCCATGGTTTGGTTGGCGGGGAAGAAGGACTCGTCGGAGTACCTCATGAAGCAGCCGGCGTCCACCGCCCGGCCGTCGGCGCCCGGAAGGCACAACTCCGCATTGTTCACCGCTACCGCCAGGCATTGCCCGCACCCCTCCTCGTCGATCGTCGTCACGCACTGTGCTATCCCGAACACCCCCTCCCTCTCCGCCGCCGCGAAGAACTGCGGCGTCCTCGGAGTGGCGGCGCTCAAATCCTCCAACAGCGCCCGCAGCGCAGCGGCGAACCCGCCCGTCGCGTTACGGCTGCCGCAGGAGTTGGAGTTCCCCGGGAGCGTGCCCTGGTAGAAGAACGGAGCGCTCTCGTAGCGTAGGAAGCACCCGTCGTAGATGACACGGGCGCCGTTGGCGGCGCCGCACCTGCGGATGATGTGGACCGCGGCAACAGAGAAGCAAGCTAGGCAGTCGGCGGTGGAGAGGTAGCCGCGGCACTGGAGGAGAGCGTAGACTGGATGTGGGGCAGAGCTCTGGGCCGTCGCGAAGTGGGCGGCGGAGCTGCCGGGAGAGGCGGCGGAGATGGTGGAGCGGAGTTCGTCGAAGGTGCGGTTGATGGTGGCGGCGAAGGCGGACCACGTGGTGTCGGTCACGTTGTATAAGCTGCAGCCGTCCTGGAGGAGGCTGCCCTGAGGGTCACCTGCGGTGATCCGACTCCATAGTAGAAGCACCGCGACCGCGAGCGCCGAAGCGGAGGAGTAGGCCATGGTGCAGGGTCGGGGCACCGGCTGTGATCTGTAGGGAGTAAAGCACCGCGGGCGTCGATGATAGATTAAATAGAATCCAAGTCCACTATCCGTTCCACGGGATAACACGTGGAACGGTGTATTACCGGCAGAAATCCTATATATCGGCATTTTGTAATAAATATAACGTTTTTTTTCATATACCGGCATACTACTCTGTAATGTAGGAAGTACGGTGAATTCCTAACGTGGCGTCTTAGCTTCACTAATAATTTAATAGATGAATAAGACTCCTACTGCAAATCAATCATATAGTCATAAGTAGTAGAGAGCTGCAAGATAAGCATAGATTAATTTTAAAAATGAATAGATTTAGTTTAACCTTTTAATCTCTATCAGTTCCAATATAATTATATCATTATTTATTAATGAAGTGAAGCAATTGAGTATTAAATAATATAAGCATGAAAATTTTAAAGAGTATTTTGTGGATAATTTATAAAGTTGTTTCTGATATTTGATGGCCTTTTTAAAATTTTAATAATATTTTATAACTTGTTTACAAGATGATCTAGAAGATTCATCTTCTTAATTAATCCTCTAATTAATAACGACTTCTTGTTTTCCTATTCATCAAGATGTTTTTCTTTTAAGTCTAAAACTTGGATGCAAAATTTATGGTTTTCACCTAAAGTAATAGTTTAAACATACCATTGATCGATTAAAACAAGAACTATTCAAACTTGAAAAGGAAATGGATCATATTTTTTTAAAAGGTATACATCTAAGTAAGTACATTGACGACTAAGTTCTCCTAGTCACCATTAAATCACTATAAAAAATAAAGGCTTTTGGGACAAATTTTAGGATGAATTTGAAAAAAAAAATTCATTGCAAAATATTTTCATCTAAAGTAATAGTTTCTATGGGTTCCTAATTTTCTCGTGATCTTAAAAATATTTTCATCCATAATTTTAACATATTATATTGAGCGTGGTGAATTTTTTATTACGAATTAGGTCATATTCAAGTTTAAAAAATCACCACACTCAATATATTAGGTTAAAATTTATGATTAGGATATTTTTATGATAAGGAAAAAAATACAAACACAAAGAAAATTATTTCATTAAATTCTAATATCTCTAGGTCCATATTTAGACCTTCCGAATTATTTTTCTTTTATTTTTTAATTTTGGGAGGAATCCAGGATTTGTCCCAGATTTTGGGACGAATCCAAGATTCGCCCCAAATTCCTGGATTCGTCTCAGAATCTGGAACGAATCTAGAATTCGCCCCAGAATCTGGGACGAATTTTGAGACGAAAATTGTGTTCGTTGGGAATTTGCGACGAAAATATTTTGTTGGAGATTTCGTTTCTTATTTGGGTCAAATTTTGTATTTGTCGTCAAAATTGTTACTATTTTGGGACGAAAAATTTTCGTTCCAAACTTTCGTGTCTAAATTATTATTTTTTTTTGTAGTGAATTGATAACTTAGACAAGTCATTCTGTTGATCATGAAAATTAAGGACCATTCAAAACTCGAAAAGAAGCTAATCTACAAAAATTAAGTAGTTCTAGTCTTCCTTCATTTAAAATAGTCAATGTATTTTATTCCAGTTGTTTTGTTTCTTATTCTTCTAGTAAAGTATCTTAATCAACTATTTTTGCCCTACCAAATAATTAGAAAAGTAGTCTATCATAATTCTATAAAAATTTTACAGATTGGCAAAACTGTCCAGATTGACTGACTTGAGTATTTCTAGTATTCCTTCATTTAATTGATGGTTTAGATAATTCACACTTAATCATTATATTAAAATAAAATAAGGAACCATTTAAACTTGAAAAAGAAGTCGATCATAATTCTACAAAATTTTCCACATCTTACGATATTCTACCGTGTTTAATTAGGTTGATTTGGCACTAACTAGATTGTCTTAATTAGTACTCATATATAGTCTTCGTTCATATATACTTGAATTGTCAAGTTATGCTTCCTATTCTTCTAGTAAAGTATCTTAATCAGCTACCTTTCCTATGGTCCCCTCCTAAATGATTATGATATCATTATTTCTTCTAGTAATAATGATATCCCATATAACGGCAGATATCCGATATCACAGCATAACGGCATTTTGTAATAAATGTAACGTATTTAGCCGAACAATATAACAAGGAAAATTAATTATGACGTCCCATTTAAAATTCATCTTAATTAATATGACAGTTGATAGAGAATGTCAACGACATGAAAACAATTTCATGTATTAGAGTTTTGGATAGGTACAATATGATAGATTATAGATTATATTGGATCCTATGGAGTATGGATTAGAAAAACGAAGTTCATCATAATTTTACAAAAAAGAATCTACATCTTACATCGACTCCGGTATTCTAGTCTTCATTTAATTAACAGTATACATAATAACCTTGTAGTCAAAATTACCGAATCAATTATATTGTTAATCTAATTTGTATTCAAAAAATATTATTTTCAATATGACATATGGAAATAATATTTGAGAGCATTAATATAATTAGAAAAATTGTTTATGATATTTGATGGCCAATAATATTTTATAACTTGTTTACAAGATGATCTAAAAGATTCATCTTCTTAATTAATCCTCTAATTAATTAATTAGAAAAGTGCCAGGAACCACTTCCTATTCTGGCACTGCCGCATGACTACATGAAGTCTTCCTCGCGTCAACTTTGGAGCCACATCCTCATCTTATCGTCTTCTCTATTTGTGGACACGATCATATTTGAAGTTTTGTTTTTTATTCTTCTAGTAAAGTATCTTAATCAACTATTTTTGGCCCTACCAAATAATTAGAAAAGTAATCTATCATAATTCTATAAAAATTTTACAGATTGGCAAAATTGTCTAGATTGACTGACTCGAGTATTTCTAGTATTCCTTCATTTAATTGATGGTTTAGATAATTCACACTTGATCATTATATTAAAATAAAATAAGGAACCATTTAAATTTGAAAAAGAAGTCGATCATAATTCTACAAAATTTTCCACATCTTACCATATTCTACGGTGTTTAATTAGGACGTATTTAGTAATAAATATCGAACAGTATAACAAGGGAAATTAATTATGACGTCCCATTTAAAATTCATCATAATATGACAGTTGATAGAGAATGGCAACGACGTGATAACAATTTCATGTATTAGAGTTTTGGATAGGTACAATATGATAGATTATAGATTGGATCCTATGGAGTATGGATTATTCCTTGAATTATTCCAATAAGGACTTAAGTGAGCTTTGATTAATTTTAACAAGGGTTTTAATAGAAGGATTCAGAATCAAGTATTCTTCCCTCTCAGCTCATTAATAGTCATAAGTAGAGCTAATAGATAAGCATATATTAATAAAAAAAATGAATAACTTTAGTTTAACCTTTTAATTTTTATTAGTTTCAATAAAAATTATATCATTAAGAGTATCACTATTTAATAGTTTTTTTACAAGATCTAGTAGATTCATCTGGTAGGTCCTCTTCCAATTCAATAAGATATTTTATATTTTTCTTAATGTTTTAAAATCTCTATGTAAAATTTATTGTTTTCTCTTAAAGTAATAACTTAGATATCTTGTTGATTACTAATAATTAAACAAAGGACTATTCTTATTTGAAAAAAAAAAAGAAGTCCATCATAATTCTATAAAAATTCTAGATCTTACATGGACTCCAGTATTCTAGTCTTCATTTAATTAATACCTTAAATAATTCATAATGTTTATTGATAAAAAATAAACCATTTAAATTAAAAAAAACGAAGCCCATCATAATTCTACACAAAAAAAAAATCTACATCTATACATCGACTCCGGTATTCTAGTTTTCATTTAATTAACGGTAAATTACATAACTTTGTAGTCAAAATTATATCTAAATCACATATCTAATTTTATTTTTATCCTTCCGAATCAATTGCTAATCTAATTTTTATTAAAAAAAATATATTACTTTTAATATGACATATGAAAATTGACATATGGAAATAATAGTTGAGAGCATGAATAGAATTAGAAAAATTAGATGAACATAGGACTTAATTTTATGTCATTATAAATTCTCTAAGTATATTCATCAATTCCGACCAAAATTAGCTGATGGGCATATAAAGAGTTTGAATGATATGGAACCAAGTCATATGTACTCGTCTAGTTCTCCTGATCATATTCATGCCCTCAAATATCATTTTCATACATCATATTGAGAGTAATAAATTTTTGAATTCAAATCAAATTTTTCAGACATATTCATGTTTAAAAATTATTACTTTTAATACTATTTATGAAAATGATGTTCGTAGCTGGGATATAATAAGAAAAACTTGACGAACATATAGGATCTGGTTCCATGTTATTTCAAGCTCTCTAGTTCTATCAGTCGATTTCGACCGAAATCAATTGATGGACGTAGAGCTCAAAATGATATGAAACCATCTCATATGTGTTGGCATAATTCTCCTAATTATATTCATATCCTCAACTATTATTTCATACGTCATATTGAGATCATAAATTTTTAAATATGATTCATATTTTTTAATTGATTATTATAGTGTAGTAATTGATTTGAAATATTACTATATTGATATACATTATCTGAATCAATTACTATATTGTATCAATCGATTTGAGTGTATATTGATTGGGGTAGGCGAATATGAAGGTGTAAAATTGAAATTGGATATATGATTTAATAATTTTTAAATGTATCTAATTTAAGTATTCGACAACTTTGAGTAATTTACCATTTAATTAATACCTTAAATTATTCATAATGTTAATTGATAAAAAAAATTAAGAGACCATTCAAAAATAAAAAGAAGTCCACATAATTCTACAAAAATTCTACCTAATATTGACTCGACTATTCTAGTCTCCATTTTATTAATAAATTAAATAATTCAAAATGTTGATTGATTAGAAAAATAGGAGACCATTTAAATTTAAAAAGCGCTCATCATTATTTAAAAAAAAAATCTATATTTTACATTGACTCCGGTATTCTAGTCTTCATTTAATTAACGGAAAATTACTTAACCACAATTAAAGTTATCGAATATCTGAACATAAATTTAAAATTACTAAATTACATATCCAATTTTTTTTCCTCCAAATTGATTGCTGATGTATAACAATCAATGATTTGAATACTGATCGTTAGCACAATAATATCTTAATTGATTGCTGGATTGTAAGAATCAATTAAAAAATCTAATTTGTATTTAAAAAATTGTTACTTTCAATATGGAGTATGAAAATGATGTTTGAAAATATATATATAATCAAGAGAACTAGATGAATACAAAAGATTTGATTCCATGTCATTCTGAGATCTTCAGATCCATCAATCGATTTCAACCAAAATTGATTGATGGAGTTAGAGAGCTCAAAATGACATAAAATCAAGTTCTATGTGTTCATCTAGTTTTCTTTATTATATTCATGCCATTAAACATTTTTTTCATATGTTATATTAAGAGTAATAAATTTTTGAACACGAATTAAATTTTTCGGATGCATTCGTGTTAAAAAAAAAATACTACTATCAATATGATTTATGGAATTGATATTTGAGGACATTCATATAATAAGAAGAATTATAGGAATACATATTCCATAACATTTCTAACACTTTAAGTTCATCAAACAGTTTCGGCTGAAATCAACTTATAGAATTAGAGAACCCAGAATGACATGGAACTATGTTTTATATGTTTGTCTAATTTTTCGGATTATATGTATATCCTCAAACATCATTTCCATATGTCATATTGAGAACATCAATTTTTTGAACATGAATCAGATTTTTTTAATCGATTGCTACAGTGTAGCAATCGATTTGAGATATGGTTGTACTAATGAATAGTATGTGAATCGATTACTACACTATAGCAATCGATTAGGATTACTACACTGTAGCAATCGATTAGGATAAGTGAGAGTGAATGTAAAAAAGGTAAAAATAAAATTAGATATATAATTGGATAATTTTAAAATTTATGTACATGATTTAAATATTCGATAACTATAATAATTTTTCGTTTAGTTACTACCTTAAATAATTCATAATGTTGATTGATAAAAAAAAACAAAGGCCATTCAAATTTAAAAAGAAGTCCACCATATTTGTATAAAAATTCTACAGCTTACATCACTTAATTAATACCTTAAATAATTCATAAATTAAAAAAATAGAAGTCCATCATAATTCTACAAAATTCTACATCTTATAATTCTACAAAAATTCTACATTGACTCCAATATTGCAGTCGCCCTACGGATTTGTCTAGTTGATACCTACCTAGATAGTTGATCCAACAGTAGTCTAATCTTCATTTAATTAATACCTTAAATAATTCATTTTTTTTTTTTTTTGATAAAAAAAAACAAAAGACCATTCAAATTTTAAAAAGAAGCTGTACATAATTCTAAAAAATTTAACATTTATTAACTTCGTTGAATTGTGTAGTCCTAGTCTTTTCTTATTCAAAATTGACAATTTATTTTATTTAAATTATCATATTGTGTTTTCTATTCTTCTAGTAAAATATCTTAATGAACTACCTTTCGTATGATGCCGTCTCAAATAACTGGATTACCATCATTTTTTTCATTTATTTCTAATAATCGATTGGAGCAAAGAGATTGTAGTATTACTAAAACATGACCCTGCTCTAAGATAGCTAGAAACAATTATATAAGAATCATGATAATTCAATTCTCATGCTCAAAAACTCAGTTTTCAATTATTAATCATCGTAGAAAATTACGATGTCGAGAAAGTTGCATGTGACATTAAAGATAAGATGCGCATAATGTTTCTTCAATTAGAAGACAATTGATCCTATATGAAAATAATAGATGAAAATAATAGAGAGGATGCGCTGAGTATAGTGAATTGATAGTTAATTGGTAGAAGATTTTTCTATCTAAGAAGAAGCTTTCCTCCGATCTTACGTATAAGGAGATGAGTCAACAAAATGTAAGTGTCTAAAAATTAGGGGAGAGTCTTTAGCGAAATCCCTCCAACGCTCAAGTCAGTCCCAGTCCAAACGAGTGAACGAAGAACAACAAGAACGTGTGCGCGAGAGTAAAGTTACCGGTGTTCAGAGATACCTTCACTACGGAGAGGACTCCCCTTTATATACCTCCTCACGTAATATCCGCAGTCGTAAGGTGGCCAAATGTGTTAGAGTTTGTTAGGTAAAGGAAATTGTATAGCATAGGTAATGTGTAATGATTATCCGAGAAATCTTCTCTTTATCCACATGTATACCTGTTTTGTCTTTTATGGTTTCTATTATTACTGAGGTTGATGAAGAAAAATATTGTTATAAATGGTCTGCTGATAGGAGACACGATGACCCCTAAAGAAGTTTCCAGAAGAATATTCTCTGATACATCATTATTGTTTTGACAGGTTGTTAGGATTTGTTTGTTAGGATATTGTATATCTCAGCCAGTCTTTAAGGTCGGTTGTTTCTATTGAGCTACTCGGTTACATTTTGTATAGTCTGCTTTGTTATGTATTATACTGCATGCATCTTGGCCAACCAGTAAGGCCGACCGTCTTTATATCTATCTTGGAACTGAGCCACTTAGTTATGTTCTGCACGACATGAGACATTCATTTGGAGAATAATATAAATACCTTGGTTATGTCAGAAATCCATTTAAGAAATAATATGATGTCCTATGCTACCTGGAAGTCCATCTAATAACCTATGCCTTGCTAGAAATCCATCCGGATAGTAAAATGAGGATAAGTACTCCAAACCCGGTCGACCTTTTACTCGATCGGGGCTTCGAGTAGTATTATGAGGCTAAATAATTCAAATTTGGCCGACCTTTTATCCACCCGAGCATGCACAGAGTGTTTCACGAGCTTCGAGGAGGTTGACCCATATTCTAGCCAAACCTATAGCTGGTCTATTGTGAGATGGATCGGACATCCCAGCTGGCCTAAAAAGTTGACCGCCTCAAAACACGGTCATTTATTGAATGACCGGTCATGTTATCTTTTAGGTAGAGTATTAGACTCCATATTTTTGACCGGCTTAAGGGTCGGTTAACCACTGCTCAACAAACTAGTTGTTGGAGATCAGTGACCGGCTAGAAGGGGGGTTGAATAGCTAGGTCATCCCTAATCCGCAGTTCTCTCTTCCTACATGTGTTAGTTACATAGCAAAAACACAAATAAACAACGCTAAACAATAAGGAAGAACATCAAACCGCTAACACGCTAATTTACGTGGTTCAGAGATAAAACTCCTACTCCATGACTATCCGTAAGATAGGCGATCTCAATCTATCAGTGGATGATTCTCCGAAGAACTAGCTCGCGTAGCTCCTTGTTGGTGGAGAAACCTCACCACAACTCTCAAAAGACCACACTTGATCACTTGAGCACTTGGAGACTCTAATTAGAGTTAACCACCACTAATTTCGTCACCTTACTCAAGCATCCCAAGCTCCATTAAATAGACCTCAGATGGAAACATCTAAGAAATGTTTCCGCCACCAGTCGACTGCCATACTTACTAGTCGATTGGTATTCGTAGATTTCAACCGTTATACGCCAACGGCTCGATACAAGTCAACTGATGAAAATATTAGTCGACTGCTACACAATACTACAGTAACTGTTAGTATTAGCCCTAGTATCAATTATGAGATGATTGTAAAGGGCACATTATTGTATCATATTTCATTATAAATAAAAAGGCAAAGTTGGTTATTATATTTATTTCAGTTTAGTGTCGATTGAATAAATATAATAATGTCATTAGGTAGTAGGTTCTTATCTACAGTATATCAATTAGTTGAATTGATAGTGAGATATTGTAGAAAACACTACTCTTAACTATTCCTAGTCAAGCATTAATATACAAGGGCAATATTAATGTATTGAGACTAGCATGTAGGTCAACGGATGACTTGATCTCACAAGTCATGGATATGAGATATCAGGTTGACACATAGGTATATATTAGAGAATATATACTGAATGACCCGCCATGAGAATGTTTCATAGATCGTTATATGAGTGTCATAAACATTCTCATGTGACTATTGGTATGAATAGTCCTTTGACCTAAAGTCACTACGGTTCCCTATATAAGGAGTTGTGTACTTTGGTATCGGCAAACGTCACCTGTAACAAGGTGGACAATAAAATCGATCACTGGGTATGCAATGAATTATGCGGAGGGATGTGAGTGATATAGATGGGATCTATCCCTTCCATATGACGGAAGCGATATCAGTGGGCCCCTTGATTAGTAGGACACAAGAAAGCATGGTCATGTGCAAATGAGTCAATATGAGATATTGAGCTTATTTGATTGAGTGTGTCTACTTAAAGATCAAGAAACACAAAGGTTGATAAAAGGATGACACGATCTATGCCTCATTGATCAACCTAGATATCAAGGATAGAGGGACAAAGTCATACAAGATAATAGCCACGGACAGGTTAGGTCGAATCTTGACCTTCTCGTCACTTGGGTAGCAATGATGCCTTGCTAGATGCCACTCATTGCTTATATATCTAAATGTTGATTTAGGTACATTGCCAACGTTACGAGAACCTATTCGGTCACACACAAAAAACAAGTAGATTTGGATATGGATTCATATGATGAATCATTGGATTAAGTCTAATCCGAATTGAACATATTGAGTTGGACTCAATTGAATCTAATTGTTAGATTAAGTCCAATTCAAATTAGACTCAAGGAGTCAATTTGAATTAATGAAATAGTGATTCATTGAATTTGAATTGCATGAGGATTAATTGAGTAAGACTCGATTGAATTAGACTTGAGTTAGACTCAAGTACATTAGACTTGAGTTAGACTCAAGTACATTAGACTTGAGTTAGATTTAAGTGAGGAGACTTGAGTTAGACTCAAGTGAGGATTTTGAAAATTCGTCTCAAATTTGGGACAAAATTTGGGATGAATTCTAAATTCTTCCCAAATTATCTTCTTTTTTTAATTTAAAAAAATAAAGTAATATGTTCTAAAATTGGAAGATAAACCTAAAGAGCTCGGAATAACATGAAACACATTTTATGTGTTCGTATTGATCTCCTGATCATAAAGATGACCTCATACATTTTCTTTCACTTAATACATTTAGATTAGCATTTTTTAGATATCAAAATAACTTTAACGTTTTCAAACTAAACTCTTTATCACTAAGTGTATGATTTATAACTCAATTTAATTATTTTAACTATGGAAAAAAAAGAAAAATAAATATTTAAGACTATTATTATGATTAAAAGATCGTTATCAATACATAGAAACTTGTTTCATGTCATTCCGAATAGGGGTGTAATCGAGCCGAGCCGAGTCGAACTCTTAGATGTTTGAGTTTGGTTCGTTTATAATCGAGTCGAGCTCGAGCTTTATTTAACTAATATATTCATGGCTCACGAACTTATTCGAGCTTTTATCGAGCCTAAACGAGCTTAATAAATATAAATTATAAATTTAAATATTCATTAAAAATTAAATGATATATTTTTAAATATTTATAATATTCTTGTTAAAATTTATAATTTTATTCTAATAAATAAATTTAATATATTTGTCTATGTTTTTCATAAGTAGAGTGCAAAATCTATAAATTCAATATCAAAATTATTATTTTTTTTATTTAAAAGTTGATTCATGAGCTTAACGAACATGTTCACGAGCTAACGAGCCGAATATTGTGAAGCTTGAGCTTGGTTTGTTTATCTTAACGAGTCTCATTAAACAAGCTCAAACGAGCTTTTATCGATTCGAGCTTCGAATATCTCACGAGCAGCTTGGCTCATTTACGCCCCTAATTCCGAACACTGTAGGTCCATATTCCATATTTTGGATGTATTTATAAAAATCTACGACGAATTTGGAAATTCGTCCCAAATTAGCAACGAACTTCCAAGTTCGTCCCAAATAATCTCTTTTTATATAAAAAAAATAAATAAAGCAATGCATTCTAAAATTGGAAGATGGATCTAGAGAACTCAAAATGATATGAAACAAATTCTTATATATTCGTATCAATCTCCTGATCATAATGATGACTTCGAACATTTTTTCACTTAATACATTTAGATTAGTAATTTTTAGACATCAAAATAACTTTAACATTTTTAAATTCTAACTCTTTTTTACTAAGTATGTGATTTATAAAGTCGATCTAATTATTTTAACTATGAAAAAAAGAAAAAAAAATATTTAAGGATATTATTGTGATCAGGAGATCGTTATCAATACATAGAAATGTATTTCATGTCTTTCCGAACTTTCTAGGTTCATATTCCGTATTTTGGATGAATTTATTTTAATTTTTAAAAAATAAAAAATTCGAGATGAATTTGGAAATTCATCCCAAATTGACAACAAACTTCTAAATTTGGGACAAAATTTGAAACGAATTCTAATTCGTCCCAAAATGTCTTTTTTAAAAAAATAAAGTAATGCATTCTAAAATTGTAAGATGGACCTAGAGAGATAAGAAAGACATGAAACAAGTTCCTATGTATTCATATCGATCTCCTGATTACAATAATGTTCTCAAATATGTTTTTACCCAATATACTGAGGTTCATAAATGTTTGGAATAATAATTAGATATTTTATTACCTATTCTATTAAAAAAATTATGAATCACAGTATATTTGGTGAAAAAAAATATTAGAGCTAATCATTGTGATTAGAAGATCAATACAAACATATAGAAACTTGTTTTATATCATTCTGAGCTCTCTAGGTCTAAATTCTATATTTTGGACGTATTTATTTTGATTTTTTAAAATTAAAAATTTGGGACAAATTCTAAATTTGTGCCAAATTATTTTTTTTTTTTAAAAAATAAAGTAATGTGTTCTAAAATTGGAAGATAAATCTAAATAGTTTGTAATAACATGAAACAAGTTCCTATATGCACGTATCGATCTTCTGATCATAATGCTGACCTCAAATATTTTTTTTCACTCAATACATTTAGATTAGTGATTTTTAGATATCATAATAACTTTAACATTTTCAAACTCTTAACTCTTTATTACTAAGTATATGATTTATAAAGTCGATCTAATTATTTTAACTATGAAAAAAAACTATTGAAGGCTATCATTGTGATCAAGAGATCGTTATCAACACATAGAAACATGTTTCATGTCATTCTGAATCCTGTAGGTTCATATTCCATATTTTGGACGTATTTATTTTGATTTTTGAAAATTTTAAAATTTGGAACGAATTTAAAAAGACATCCCAAATTATATTTTTTTTAAAAAAAAAAATAAAGTAATGCGTTCTAAAATTGGAAGATGAACTTAAAGAGCTCGAAATGACATAAAACAAGTTCCTATGTGTTTGTATCAATCTCTTAATCATAATGATGACCACAAACATTGTTTTCACTCAATACATTTAAACTAATAATTTTTAGATATCAAAATAACTTTAACATTTTTAAACAATTATTTTAACTATGAAAAAAAATATTTAAGGTCATCATTGTGATCAGGAGATCGTTATCAACACATAAAAATTTGTTTAATGTTATTCCGAGATCTCTATGTCCATATTCCATATTTTGGACGCATTTATTTTTTTTAAAAAAATAAATATTTAGGACGAATTTGGAAATTCATCCCATATTGGCGACGAACTTCCAAGTTCGTCCCAAATTTAGGATGAAATTAGGAACAATTCTAAATTCGTCCAAAAATATTTTTTTAAAAAAATAAAGTAATACGTTCTAATATTAGAAAATGGACTTCGAGAGCTTGGAATGATATAAAACAAGTTCTTATGTGTTCATATTGATCTTCTGATCGCAATAATGTTCTCAAATATTTTTTTTACCCAATACATTGAAGTTCATAAATTTTTAGAACAAGAATAATATATTTTATTACTTATTTGTATTAAAAAATTTATGAACCACAGTATATTTGGAGAAAAAAATATTAGAGGCCATCATTTGTGAGGCAGGATCTCCTGGATCACTTTTTATGGTCCAGGGGATGTGCCACTCGTATTTGCGGCCGGATCGTGGCCGCGATCCGGCCGCAAATGGTTGCGATCCCTTCCTGGGTTCACCATCCCTACCAGGTTATAGTTTTTGTTCGGAGCGGGCGGGCGGAGGCCGCCCAGAGGACACCCTCGTTCAGCGCCCAGTAACCTGGCCACTTATCCATCATCGGCGGCCTCCGGAGGCCTCCGATCGCCCGCTCCGAACAAAAACTATAACCTGGTGGGGGCGGTGAACCCAGGAAAGGATCACAACCATTTGCGGCCACGATCCGGCCGCAAATACAAGTGGCACATCCCCTGGAACACAAAAAAGTGGTCCAGGAGATCTGTGCTCATCATTTGTGATCAAGAGATCAATACAAATATATAGGAACTTGTTTCATATCATTCCAAGCTCTCTAGATCTATATTCTGTATTTTAGATGCAGTTAATTTGAAAATTCGTCCTAGATTTGGGACGAATTCTAAATTCTTCCCAAATTATGTTTTTTTTTTAAAAAAAATAAAGTAATGTGTTCAAAAATTGGAAGATGAACCTAAAGAGCTCGCAATGACATGAAACAAGTTCCTATATGTTTGTATCGATTTCCTGATTATAATGATGACCTCAAGTATTTTTTTCAAATATTTAGATTAGTAATTTTTGGATATCAAAATAACTTTAACATTTTCAAACACTAACTCTTTTTTACTAAGTATACGATTTGTAAAGTCAATCAAATTATTATAACTATGGATAAAAGAAAAAAATAATTGAGGCTATCATTATGATCAGGAGATTATTATAAACACATCAGAAATTATTTTATATCATTCCAGATTCTCTATATCTATATTCCATATTTTACACACATTTATTTTGATTTTCGAAAATTAAAATGTTTGGATGAATTTGGAAATTCATCCCAAAATGGCGACGACCTTTCAAGTTCATCCCAAATTTGGGATAAAATTTGAGACGAATTCTAAATTTGTCCCAAATTGTCCTCCTTTAAAAAAAATAAAATAATGTGTTCTAAAATTAGAAGATGGATATAAAGAACTCAGAATGACATGAAACAAGTTCATATATGTTCGTCTCGATCTTCTGATCATAATGATGGCCTCAAATATTTTTTTCACCCAATATATTTAGATCAGTCATTTTTTGGATATCAAAATATTTTAACGTTTTCAAACTCTAACTCTTTTTCATTAGTCATACTATTTATAAAGTCGATCTAATTATTTAAACTATGAAAAAAATATTTAAAGTCATCATTATGATCAAGAGATTGATACGAACACATATAAACTTGTTCATGTCATTCCGAACTCTTTAGGTCCATATTTTATATTTTTGACGCATTTATTTTGATTTTTGAAAAATTAGAACAAATTTGGAAATTCATCCCAAAATGGCAACAAACTTCAATGTTCGGCCCAAATTTGGGACGAATTCCAAATTCATCCCAAATTATCTTTTTAAAAATAAAAAATAAAAGTAATAGGTTCTAAAATTGGAAAATAAACCTAGATAGCTCGGAATGACATTGAACAAATTTCTATATATTCGTATCAATCTTCTGATCACAATAATGACCTCAAATATTTTTTCCACCTAATACATTTTGATCAATGATTTTTGGATATCAAAATGACTTTAACATTTTCGAACTCTAACTCTTTTTCACTTAAGTCATATAAATTTATAAAGTCGATCTAATTAGTTTAACAATGAAAAAAATATTGAAGGCCAACATTGTGATCAAGAGATTGTTATGAACACATAGAAATTTATTTCATATTATTTCGAGCTCTTTAGGTCCATATTCCGTATTTTGAGCATATTTATTTTGATTTTTGAAAATAAAAATAAAAATTTAGGATGAATTTAAATATTTGTCCCAAATTGGCGACAAATTTACATGTTCGTCTCAAAATTTGGGACGAATTCCAAATTTTTTATTTTTCAAAAATCAAAATAAATGCGTTCAAAATACGAAATATGGACCTA
This sequence comes from Zingiber officinale, assembly GCF_018446385.1. Taxonomy (NCBI): domain Eukaryota; kingdom Viridiplantae; phylum Streptophyta; class Magnoliopsida; order Zingiberales; family Zingiberaceae; genus Zingiber; species Zingiber officinale. Next base: position 87,651,688 of record NC_056004.1, read on the forward strand.
GAAAACTTGGAATGACATAAAATAAATTTCTATGTGTCCATATCGATCTCCTAATCACAATAATGATCTCAAATATTTTTTTTACCAAATATACTGAGGTTCATAAATTTTTTAACACAAATATGTAATAAATATCTAATTTTTGTTCCAAAAATTTATGAACTTAAATATATTCGATGGAAAAAATATTTGAGACCATCATTGTAATCAGGAGATCGATATGAACGCATAGGAACTTGTTTCATGTCATTCCAAACTCTTTAGATCCATATTCCATATTTTGGAGCTATTTATTTAGATTTTTGAAAATTTTAAATTTGGGATGAATTTGAAAATTCGTCCCAAATTGGAGACGAACTTGCATGTTCATCCCAAACTGTCTTTTAAAAAAAATATCTAAATTTACAACGAATCCACATATTCCTTCCCAATTGGCGACAAACCTGGATTTGTCACAAATTAGAGACGGATCTAAAGATTTATTACAAAATTTGTTGTATTTTGAAAGCTTTTGTTACAAATAAATTTTTTCATCACAAAGTCTGAAAATTTTGCAACTAATTTAATATTTCGACCCAGATTGACAATGAATTCTGCGACAAAAATATAATTATTGCTATTTTACGATAATTTATTTCGTTACTAATTTTGTTGTCAATTAACAACGAATTCAATTTTCGTTGCAAAAGTCTTTGTAAATTTGCCACGAATAATTTTGTCCCTATTTGTCTATTTTTTTTTGTAATGTCAGGACATGTAACAGGTATTTTGGTCTTAGATTCCTTGCATTTGGTATCTTTATGTCCGGTATTTTTTGATATTTTAGTCGGACCGTTTGACATGTCTTTCTACCAAATGATTAATGGTTTAGCAGAATTTATTGGTTGAATTTAAAATAATGAGAGTTGATGGAAATTGATCATGTTTATAAAAAATTATGAAATTTAAAGCATGTTGAGCATCCTATATTGTGTATTAAGATGCAATTTAGGTTTATATCCTTGTACTAGTTAAGCTTATTGATTAACTTTTTTTTGATGTTATTTGGTATTAATATAAATTGATTATGTTGGCAAAGGCTTTGTAAGCTATTGTCAAGGTCCTGGGTTCATCATCCTCTTCACCGTAATGGGGGCTTGCTTTGATTTATATTATAAAAAAAAGGTCCATTTTTAATGATCTATACATCTATACTTTTAAAACATAGAAGGTTATGCATCAAAATTTTATGGTACATAACTAAATAAACAAAAATGTTTGGTCTACTTGTGAGATCAGGATCCATGAGTTATTTTAGCTGATAGTGTGGTGAGGGACGATGCTTATTACAAGGCTTCGAGATTAGAGTGATAAGTCATTGAATGTTCTGACTGTTGGTGAATGCTTATTATCCTGGCGACAATGGGGTGAACAGATGCAATTAGAATTTATTTAGCATAATAGATCCCAGATCTTAATTTATAATTTAGATTCTATTATTAATGTATTTGCCCTAACTTTATAGTCTTGCAATCTTAAAATTTTTTATTATAATACAGGATAAATATGTTGAGTTAGAGACAACAGAGAGTTGTTCAAGTTATGCTAGTGCCAAGGGATCTAAGTCGTCTGTTGATACTGGTTTGAATTTACAGTTACAGACAAGTGGGGGGCCAAAAGTGGAAGGAAAGATATTCAGAATGAGTTTTTTGAGCAAAATCCATAGAATTGGTCATATATTTGTTTCCTCCTCACATGCCCAAAAAATGCATAACTTGAATGATTCGCAGTTGAAGAGCATTATAATGGAAAGAGATCAAGAAGTGAGAGAAATACGTGACAACAAAATTTTATTATGTGACATCTTCAATTAAATTCTGCTCCAAGTCATATTCCTCCCAATGATGATGATAATGGTACTGATGATGATAGTAGCAGTAGAGGTTATTCTTTGTAAATTTATGGTAAATTTTATATTAAGATTTTTTTTGCATGTCAAATCTTCATTTTTATTTTACCTTGATACTTTACATGTTATCTCATATTTTGTATGTTTTTACTCTACTAATCCATGTTTCAATACTTTTATGATGTCAAGGAACATTTGATATACGTATTTTTGATTACATGACTTATACATTTTTTTTAACGCTTAGTTACAAGTTTCATTTATTTATGTATATGTTTCATGCAAATAAGGATTAATGATATTATTTACCATTAAGCCTTGGATATATTATGATAATGATTTAAGTTTTATTTAATTTCTTCTAAATGTTAGATACAGATATGATTGATATGTTAGATCTATTTTATTTTTTGTTATAAATATTACTTATTATTTATTTATAATTTGACATAGAAAAAGAAGAAAGGAAAAGATATGTTAGTTTTGAATGACTTCTTGAATGTCAAGAATGTTTTGGATATAGAGATGTTGAATATGTCTAATTGGATGTGTTGATGTATTTGATGTGTAAACATGTAAACAGGGGGAAATAAAAAAGAGGGGAGATGTTAAAAAAAATTTATTAATTTTGGGACAAAATTTACGACGAAATCTTTTCATTGCAAAATTATTATAAATTTGGGACGAATTTTGAGACTAATTTTGAGATGAATCTAAATTCATTCCAAAAATCATCACATATTTGGGACGAAAATGTGTCGCAAATCTATGAAGGGTAAATTTGTTATTCTGGCTGAGCTTTTTCAAATTTACGACGAATTTTGGGACGAATCCAGACTTATCCCATAATTCGTCACAGATTCGGGATGAAAATATATTTGTTGCAAATATGTGAAGGTAAATTTATTTTTCTGGCCGAGCTTTTTGAAATCTCCGATGAATTTTGGGACTAATCCATTTTCGTCCCAAAATTCATCGCGGATTTGGGACAAAAATATGTTTTCATCGCAAATATGTGAAGATAAATTTGTTTTTCTGACCGAACTTTTTCAAATATGCGACGAATTTAGATTCGTCCCAAATTTGCGACGAATCCAGATTCATCCCAAATTTACGACGAATAATTGTTGGAGCAATCTTTGTGCCATGGGTTTTGATGTTTGGGCAAAGGTTTAAATTACGTTTATTGTTGTATTTGATATGCATTATGAGTGTGCAGGATACAGGTACAACAAAGAGTCCAGGTGTGATCTTGGCAAAGGAGGAAAGTCCAAGAATGAGTCTTGCCGGTGTAAGTCTAATCATGTAGTCTTGGCAACGTAAGTCCAAGTGTGACTTGGCAATGGATGAAGTCCCGGAGGCGTGGCCTCTTGACAAAAGAAGACCCAACAACAAGGATAAGGCGGAAGGAAGATCCAGAAGGTAATACGTGAAGGATAGGGAAGCATCCGAGGGACGCGAAACTAATGGATGAGGCTAGAAGGCTAGGTCTAGGTTGGTCGGGCGAGGACAAGTGTTGGGTGAATGTACTTAACGGGTAAAATCTGAAGGTTAGGGTTTGACCAATTGACTGGAGCAGGACACAATGTTTCTGTACCCGATGGCTACGAAAATAATCGAGTGGCACTGTAGCATTCAACCGGTACTGTTGTAGCCAAATGGTACTGTAACAGTCGACTAGGTACTGTAACAGTCGACTGGTGCACTGTAGCAGTCGACTGGTGCACTGTAGTAACCGACTGATGCATTGTAGCAGTCGACTGGTATTGACTCGTTGGCTGTAATAGTCAAATTCCACTTAGGACCAGTCGACTGGTGCTTTTACCAGTCGATTGGTGGTGGGAAAACAGCTTGATGTTTTCCTCCCGAACTTTATTTAATAGAGCTCAGGGTGCTTAGGCATGGTTGACGAAATAGGCTTGGTTAAAGTCTATTAGAAGTCTCCTAAGTGCTCCAAACTTCTCTTGTGATCTAAGGGTGGTTGGATTAAGATTGTGGTGAGGTTTCTCCACCGAGAAGGAGGTTTGAGCTAGCCGAAAATTCTCTGGGGATTCATCCACCAACAAATCAAGATCGTCCACCTTACGGACAGTCATGGAGTAAGAGTTTTATCTTCGAACCACGTAAACGAACGTGTCTTTGTGGTTTGCTTGTCTTCATTCTTCTTGTTTTAATTTAGCTTTCTATTTGTTAGTTTGTTTTGTATTCCGATGTGCCCTAACATTATAGGAAGCGAACAATTTGGATGACGAGTTATTCATCGTCCCCTAGCAGACGTCAAGGTTCCAACAAAAATTTGGAACAAACCCATATTCGTCCCAAAATTCATCGCAGATTTGGGACGAAAATCTATAAAGGTAAACTTTTTTCAAACCGAGCTTTTTTGCAACAAAAGTATATTTTCATCCCAAATCTGCAACAGTTTCAGGTTTTCATCGCAAAAATTAGCAACGACAGATTAGTGACGAATATATTTTCGTCCCAAAATTCATCACAAAAAATTTTACAATAATTTTTTTAAAAAAATTTGTCCCAAAAATCTTAGATTTTTTTAGTGATAGGTCTCGTGATTTAACCCAAGTTAAAAGTTATGGTCTCTCAAAACTTCTACCGATTCTATTCCGATCTTGCTCCGATCCTACTGATCCTGCTACAATCTTACCGATCCTGTTACGATTCCATTACAAAAAATGATTTTGCGTGATTCAGGATCAATTCGGTGTCATGGATCGTAGGATCGAATGATCCTATGATCTAGGATTACGATTTTGCAAACTATGATAGGGATTCTCACGATTCAAACCTCGTGTAGTGTAGTATCATACGGAAGTGAATTTTCAAAAATTCATGGATACTGGTTATATACCCAAACCCAAACATATTTTTCAAGTTTATTCTAACGACCAATGAAAAATTTTCGAATGAAAAATTTTCGTATGATTGAGCCAGATTAGTTGCCTCCTAAATTTGTTGATTTGAAAAGTTGAATATTGGATTTTCAAAATAAAATGATATATATATAGGGGAGTGATATGGTGTGCCCCTATGTCGAGGTGGCATCCGTGACTGAGGTGGTGGAGCTCCCGGATCATTTCCGAGTGCCTTGACTTGTGAGGATTATGGACGCAGCGCTGACATGGGAAAGAGGGGGAAAAAGTTCTCTTGAATCCAAAGGTTCAAGATGATGTCATAATTGAAAAGCTTCTTCCCTTATATACCAAGCTCTAGAATTTTCAATTTAAGTTGGGTACGTCGGATTAGCCTACCTCGTCAAATAATTTAAGTAAATTAGATTAAAATTTTATCAATCAATTTAAAAACGGATGCAAGTGAGCGTCACACCTAAGCTCGCGACCTACGTGGGTCAGCCTACAGCCAGCTTGAGTTGGCCGGTTAGTTGAAGAAAAAAAAAATTCCTCAAAACTTAGCACCCACTAGCAATTGATCTCTCAGCTTGTTAGTAATTGATGACTATGAAAGGAAGGGGGCATTTAATCACAACTTATTGCAGCTCAGGTAGAAAGACTCCCTTCCATGTTCTTCCTCATTCATTTCTCCACTAACTTTAATCTGTGTTGCTACACTATATGCATGCGAGGGTTCACAATTTGCATTATGTTATCATTCAATTCCGATATTGTCAATGCTAATGATAATGATAATGCCAATGCCAATGCCAATGCTAATGCTAATGGAAACGTGTTTGCATTGGTGAAGCATTTTGCTGGATTTGACCAACTTTGCTTTAATGATGCAATAATTCATAACCAAACTTAATAATTTTAATTTTTTATATGTATTTCTATTTTTTTTATTTTTTTTGTGAGACCGTGGGTTAGCACATAATCCGCCTTGAATTAAATTGAAAATTTCATAATATATTAAGATGATGAATCGACCCGCCCTACCACGGATCGATCCATTTGACAGATCTACAAAATTCATCCTATAAGGAATATAGGCATAAAGCTCATACATCATTAACAACCCATTAATATTAATGAATCAAGTTAAGGGATCTATAGGTTAAATCCATATTCATTTAATTCAAACTTCCTTTATATGTTATCAAGCATTATATCACTTAATTGAAGTTAATTTCCTTAATGACAATTGATTGTATGTGTTAATCAAGTTTAAACCCACCTTATGAAGCTTAAGCCAAGCCATATGAACTTAATCGAATTAAGTCCACCTATATGGATTTAATCCTTCAATCTCCCACTTGAATTATACTTGATCCCTTATACACCACATAACCCCTTGTTAAACTCAACGTATCAAAATTTTATGGGTTAAATACTCCAAACAATCTGATCCATTAAATTAATTAATACAAGATCAAAGAAATCAGAATTACGATAACTTTAACAAGACCTAACAGTAATCACAGTATTAATATCATTAACGACATAAATAAAATGTGGATGTGTAGTATAAGAATGACACGAAATGTAATCTATAAGTATTCATTCTCTATAAGTCTTCTTCATGACCCAAATCAGGTTCAAATCTTATGTTAAACCGTAGTGGTAAATTATGATTCCTCGTTATGACTAGTATTTACAAAACTATATGCAAAATTATAATAATAAATAAAGTCTCACATTATATTTATAAAATCACATGCAAAATCATAATAATAAATCTTCACGCCCATTTGTTCAAAGAGTCAAAGTTATATACATAATAAGTCAAAAAAATACATGTGTTCATTAATATAAAGCATCACACATAAACAGATTCCTATAAAATAAGTACTTCATCAAACAGAAGAACCTCCATACTCGGCATATACTAATGAAACATCTTGGATGAGAAGACTTTGGTGACTAAATCCATTAATATGGAATCTATCCTTATATACTCTATTATAATTTGATCATTCTGAACTCTTTCTTTAACCGTCAAAAATTTTATGTATTTAGATTTCGACAAATGATGATTATTATTGGAATACAATTTTATAACTTTATTATCATAATTGATCCTCAATGGTCTGTCAATGTCCCCAATGATCTGTAATCTTATGATAAGGTTCCGCATTCATTGTTGGAATCGGAGCGCAACAGAATATATATAATAAATCATCAATCTCTTGGTGGTACATATAATTTTACACAAAATAATATAAAAGCATACCTTAAGTCCTCGATAGGCGTGAATGATATCACAGACAAATAAAAATCCTACGTGTGACTCCTCTAGCGATATCTACGCACACTAGATCACGAACTTGATACGATCCGTTAGGTGTTAGCCTGTTGGATCGACAAAATCTTGGAAGCACTACCAATCTCTTTCGATGAAAGAAGGTGAAGAGAAAGTCTTCGAGGGAGAAGTAGAGAGGAAAAGATCATCATCGAATTTTTCCAAGGATGACTACTTATAGTTTCCAAGGAATATAAAGAGGTATGACTCTTCATATTATCCATTAATCATCATTATGATGACTCTTCAAATTCTCCATTAATCATCAGAATTATAGTTATTCGAAAGTCCCGATGAGTGAAGTCGGGCAGTTGAAAAGTTCTAGTGAGTGAAGCCAGGTGAAAAGCCCGGTGAGTGAAGTTAGGCAGATGAAAATCCTAGTAAGTGAAGTCAGGTGGGAAAATCCTAGTGAGTAAAACTATATAGTGAAAGTCCTAATGAGTAAAGTCAGACATGTAGAAATCCAGATGGGTCAAGATTGACCGGACACCTGGCGTGTGGAAGTCCAAGTGGCTCATGGAGGATCAGACACTTGGCACAAGACGGTAAATCCAAATGGGTCACGGTTGACTGGACACTTATCACGAGAAGAAAAGTCCAAGTGGATCAAATGATTGACTAGACACTTAATGACAAAGTCCCAGCAAAACACGATTGACGGATGTTAAGCAAGAGAACCCTAGACTTGGATGAAGCAAGTTAAGGTTGGAGAAATCTATTGTTCCTAAGCTAGTCAATTAGGTAATCAATTAGGAGGTTCTTGTGAGAACACAGAAAGGGTCTAAATGAATTGGTTCAATCGATTAGGTTTGGCCTAATCGATTAGGGCAGGTTGTCACGAGAACAGAAGGTGGCAGAATTGATTGGCCAATTAATTCTGGTCATACTAATCAATTGGGTCAATCAATTAGGCATGTGTTTTTGTCACGAGAAAGTGAATCGATTGAACTAATTGATTAAAGTATTTTTGTGAGTAAACAGAGAGTTGCAGAATCAATTGAGTAATCGATTAAGGTTCTCTAAATCGATTGAAATGTCTTACCAATCAATTAGTATTCAAAAAGAGTCATTTTGCAAGTACACAAATAGTCAGATGACGTGACAATCGATTAGGGAAAAGCTGAATCGATTGGGAGGCATTGAAGAACCCTAGAAAAGGACTTTCGCCGAGATTTAAACGAAGTAAAAGTCTCTACCTTCCTCTCTGATACTCATTGCCGGTTCTTGGGAGCTTAGGGTTAAAGTATTGTTGCATTTCCAAACTTACAAGAAGCTTCTACATCAACAAGAGACTAAGCAAGAAAAGATTTTTCACTTGTAATCTTGTATTTACTTCTTGCATTGTATTATATTCTTGTTGAGAGTGTTGTACAAGATTTCTCCACCTCCGGAGTATTTTCGAGGAGTTTTTGTTGGATTGTAAAGTCGTTAGGGGGGTAAATAGCGTTCGTCAAAAATCGCAAGTTAAAACGAGTTGCACAGCGGAAAAGGGAAACAAACAACACAATGCTAATAAAGCCGAGTTTTACTTAGTTCGGAGGTTGTGACGACTCTTACACTAAGGGTCACGATCGTCAATCGCTTTCATTCGGTAATCACTATCAGTTCATAAATGGATTACAAAGATTGAGTACAAGAATTGAAAATAAAACTGTTACCGACAATAGAGAAAATTGAGTAAAGCTTGATATTCGGTTGTCGGTGGAGTGTTACGTCGTAGGAGCCTTTTTGAAGCAACGCGTAGGAAGAAAAGTTGTAGCAGAAGATATCCTGAAGTTGTTGGTCGAAGGCCCTTATCTAGGTCATTCTGGGCACCTGGAACCCCTCTGGGCGTCTGGACCATGCTGACATGGCGACCTCTCGTCGAAACTTCATTCGCAAAGTTTTATCCACCTTCGGGCGCCCGGGCCCCCTCCGAGCGCCTGGACCGTTGACGTGGACTCGGCCAATTGATGCGCTCCAACTCATCTCCTGGATAACTTTTCTAGTCCGGACGTCTGGGCCAATTCTGGAAGTCCGGACCGCCCGGGTGCCTGCTAAGGCATCCGCCGAGGCGAGCTAGTCCAGGCGTCCAGAGTCCGAGCGCCCAGATCCCTTCCAGAAGCTCGAACTCCCCTTTTTCGTACTTCTCCTTCATGCAAAAAAAAAAGTTAGTCCGGACAAATAAAAATATGTTTATCCTACAAAACAGAATTAGCACAACATAATAAGATAGGAGTAGTAATTAGATCTTGTCTCTCGAAGACCATGATCTAGTCAAGGTCTCAACTTAGGTTTCCCAAATAGACCTAAGCTGGATCGACGCCTAGTTCCCTCAACCGGATCTCTCCTCCAGTTGCTTACCTCTTCCTTATTAACTGTAGTCGACTTGCCTTTGACCCACCAGGTCTTCTCACAATTGTTAGGTCCTGCAAACCCAACTGGACTTCGACCGGTTGACAGGTCCCACAAACCCAATTAGACTTCCCGCTAGATATCGGGTCTCACGGACCTATATGGACCTCACACCAACTATCAGATCTCGCGGACCTAGCTGGATTTCAGCCTAGTATCAGGTCCTCCAGATCCGTCAGCTTATGCACACTTGGTTAAGCAATTAGATCATAAACACTCTAACTTTAATTCATTTGTCATTCATCAAAACCTGAGTTAGATCATTAGTGCAAATTGCACCAACAGTTTTTTCATAGTGGATATGTGAAAGAGGATCGGATCCTTAGATTAATCATCTCATTTGAGGTAGATACCAAGTAAATCCTTTGTGTTAACGAAGGAAGGTTTACTTCGAGTGTTTTCCGCTGCAACATCATCATCAAAGTAAGTGAGCAAGGGAACTATCCCCCCCCTTCTAACTCTGGAGTGTTCTAACAAGTGGTATCAGAGCAAAGTCGCTCTTCACCAGACTCTTCGCTGGAAAGGGCAAAGAGCTAGAGGAAGGAGAAAAAGTTGAAGCCCTAATTTCAACAAAGTCAAAGACTTCATCAAAAGAACTCAACTTCAAGATGGATTTCCGAAATGGACTCGGATTCGACACACGGGTGCCTCCACCGTTCATATCGACAAGATTCGATTTTTGGAAATCAAGGGTTGAGAATTTCTTGATGATGGAGATAGAGCAATGATTTGCTCTGTTTTCAAGCTCCAACAAATGAAAAAGGCAAGCTCATTAAGAAGAGCAAATGGAGCGAAGATCAAATCAAGAGAAATGAGACCAATGACAAAGTGACCAAATTATTAGTCAATCTATTGTCAAGCAACATCTTGAGCAAAATTGGAGAGTATGAAGATGCTATGGAGCTTTGGAGCAAATTGGCAAAAGTTCATGAAGATCCCTCCACTATATCAAATCAAAACAAATTCAAAAAGGGAGACTCATTGGATCAAAAAGAAGAAAATTCGAAGGTTGAGAGATATTCAACATCCGAAGAAAAAGAAATTGAAGAAGATCCATCCTCAAGAGAGTATAAAGACAATGGCAAAAGGGGATACTCTTTGTTTCGCGTGGATGAGGATTCGAAGGTTAAGAAATGTTCAACATCCGAGGATGAAGTTGAAGAGACATCTGCTTCAAGGATTGAGGGGGAGCGTCCATTATTGATTCCGAATCAAAAAGAAACCTCTACATCCGAATCAAATAAAGAAAGTGTCACCCTTACAAGAAAAAGTATAAAAATTTTAATTCGTAAAAATAGAGATAATATCATTTACTTTGAGTGTAGAGAAAATACATACTACAAGAGCAAGTGTCCAAAATTAACTAAGAAGAAGAGTCAAGTGGCACATAAGGGTAAGGAGAAGCTAACGGAGGTCAGTTCCGTGGTACGCAAAGGTACGGAGCGCATTGTATATTTTTCTTACAATCAAAAAGGATATTATCGGAATCAATGCCTAAAGAGGAGAGAACCGACCAAGATCAAATAAGGAAGATCAATTTAAGGGAGAGCTCTTAAGAGCAAACCCAAGGTATCTTTTATTGATGTAATTCCTTTAAGTAATGATAAAAGACATGCTAAAAATAATTTATATCACTTTAATGCTATTTATTATGAAAATAGGAAGCATGATAAAATTAATATATATATATATATATATCATGCTAGGGGAAGATTGTTGGTGCAATTGTCCGTAGATCAAAGTTCACCAGTTTGGCTCAAGCTTAAGCTTTGATATTTGACAATATATGAAGATTGCAGGTGCAAATGTCCATTAGGGAGAATGTTAGTGCAAATCTCCTCTAGTCAAAGGTTAACTAGTTTGAAGTGAAAGAGTAGTCAAGTAGATCAATGTTGATCGGGTACTTGATTGGGAAAGACCTAATTAGATATTAGACAATGGCAAGACTAACGGGATGGTTGGTAGGCAAAAAATCAAGTAGGTCATGGAAGACCGGTCATTTAGTGTAAAAAAATCCCGGTGAGTGAAATCGGGCAATGAGAAAAATCTTGGTGAGTGAAACCAAGTAAATAAAAAGTCATAGTGAGTGAAGTCAGACAGTTGAAAAGTTATAGTGAGTGAAACTAGACAGTGAGGAAACTCTGGTGAGTGAAGTTAAGGTGGGAAAGTCCTAGTGAATGAAATCAAGCATTAGAAAATCTAAGTGGGTCAAAGGTTAATCAAACACCTGGTGTTTGGAAGTTCAAATAGGTCATGGAGGATCAGACACTTGACATGAGAGAAAAATCTAAATAGGTCAAAAGTTGGTCGGACACTTGGTGTTTGAAAGTCTAAGTAAGTCATGGAGGATCAAAAACTTGACATAAGGAAAAAAGACCAAGTGGATCAAAGGATTGACCGAACGTTTGGTGGAGAAGTCTCAGCAAGTCAAGGGTGACCAGATACTAGGTAATGAGGAGTCCCAATAGGTCACAATTAATCGGACGTTGGGCAAGAAAATCCTAGACTTGGATTAAGCAAGTTTGGATTGGGCAATCAATTGAGTCAATCGATTGACCCTGCTAATCGATTAGGAGGTTCTTGCGAAAACACAGAAAGAGGCCAAATTGATTGGTCAATCGATTGAACCGAGCTTAATCGATTGGACCAATCGATTAGGGCCAAAAGCTTCACGAAGAGAAATCGCGAAGACAATGACTAATTGGCCTAATTGATTCAGTGCTTTGTCGCAAGAAGAGAGAATCGATTGTGCAACTCTCTGTTCACTCGCAAAAAGGTTTGAATCGATTAGCACAATCGATTCTCTTTTCTTGCGAGGTAACCTTAGAAAAAGGTTTTTCGTGACCGTTCTCCACAACAACACTTAATGTTAGTTCTTGGAAGTTCTTAGAGCTTAGTGTTATTTCATAATAGATTTGAGCAACAAGAAGAGAAGAAGCTAAGGGGGCGTTTGGTTCTTTCCTAGGAATAGGAATCGGAATGGGAATCATTGTATTGTGGAATGGGAATGGGTATGAGCATGAATATCACTCTTAAAAGCAATGTTTGGTTAGTTGTATATCTTCTATCGGAATAAATCAAAGTTTCCTTTTTTATCCTTAAAAGAAAATAAGAGAAAAAATTAGATGTGAGAGAAAGATGAATGTGAGATAAAATATGATGAAAGAGAATGATGAGAGAGAAAGTGTGATAAAAAAGAATGAAGAGAGAGAAAGTGTGATGAGAGAAAATGAAAAAAAAGAGTGTGATTGGAGAGAGCATGATGAGAGAAAATATGATGTGAGAGAAAATATGATAGGAGAGGATGAAAAGAGAGAAAATATAGTGAGAAAAAAATGAGGAGAGAGTGTGTCATGAGAGAGATTGAGGAGAGAGAAAGTATGGTGAGAGAAAAAGAGAACAGTGAATATGATGGAAGAGATTGAGGAGAGAGAATGTATGATGAGAGAGAAAGTGTGTTGAGGAAAAAAAGTAAGTGTGATACGAGAGATTGAGGAGAGAGAAAGTATGATGAGAGAGAAAGTGTGTTGAGGAAAAAAGGAGTAAGTGTGATAAGAGAGATTGAGGAGAGAGAAAGTATGATGAGAGAGACAGTGTGTTGAGGAAAAAAGGAGGAAGTGTGATAAGAGAGATTGAGGAGAGAGAAAGTATGATGAGAGAGACAGTGTGTTGAGGAAAAAAGGAGGAAGTGTGATAAGAGAGATTGAGGAGAGAGAAAGTATGATGAGAGAGAAAGTATGATGAGAAAAAAAAAAGTGTGATGGGAGAGATTGAGGAGAGAGAAAGCATGATGAGAGAGAAAGTGTGATGAGGAAAAAAAGAAAAAGAGAATGCGATGGAAGAGATTGAGGAGAGAGAAAGTATGATGAAAGAGAAAGTATAATGAGAAAAAAAGAGGAAAGAGAGTGTGATAGGAGAGATTAAGGAAAAGAAAGTGTGTGATAAAATGATGAGAGAGAAAATATAATGAGAGAAAATAAAGAGAGATAAGTGATATGAAAGAAAAAATAAATAAATATATTTTGATATTTGATATTAATGGAGAAAATTTTAGTTTTAAGTCAAGGGTATTTTTGGAATAAGGGAATATTTTGATTGATGAAAATAGGGTAATGGCTCATTGAAGGGGGGTACATGGGAATGAGTCATTACCCAATTTCAAGGATTCATTCCCTTATTTGTATTCCTATTCCTATAATCCAAACATCAACAATGGGAATCAATGATTCTCATTCTCATTCCCCACTCCTATTACCCTAAACCAAACGCCCCCTAAGATTTCATAGTTGTAATCTCGTGTAAGATTTCATTGTATTTGTTCTTGCTTTTCTTAGCGTATTCTTGTGTTGTGAGCTTGTACAAGGTTTCTCCACTTCCGAATTGTTTCCAAGAAAGAGTGTTTTTATAGTGTAGATGTGTAAACTATATGGATCTTTCGATTAGTCATCTCAAGGAGGTGAATACCAAGTAAATTCTCGTGTTAGTATTGGAGAGTTCTTCGCTTCATATATGCCGCTGCAACTCATCTTCGTCAAAGCGAAAGAAACTATTCACAGTCCCCTGCTCCCCTTGTCCTAACATTGAGTTCTTCCACTGTATCTTTATTGGTTCCAAAGTAAATGAGATCTTCGACACAAAGGTATACGATGAAAATATCTTTTTAAACTATCTTCACATAAACTATCTTCACATAAAGACTGAGGGGGTGTTTAGTTCTTTCCTAGGAATAGAAATCGGAATGGGAATCAATGTATTGTTGAATGGGAATGGGTATGAGCATGAATATCACTCTTAAAAGCAATGTTTGGTTAGTTGCATATTTTTATCGGAATAAATCAAAATTTCCTTTTTTACCCTTAAAGGAAAATAAGAGAAAAAATTATATGTGAGAGAAAGATGAATGTGAGAGAAAAATATGATGAAAGAGAATGATGAGAGAAAAATGTGATGAGAAAGAATGAAGAGAGAGAAAGTGTGATGAGAGAAAATGAGAAAAGAGAGTGTGATAGGATAGAGCATGATGAGAGAGAAAATATGATATGATAGAAAGTATGATGGAAGAGGATGAAGAGAGAGAAAATATAATGAGAAAAAATGAAGAGAGTGTGTGATGAGAGAGATTGAGGAGAGAGAAAGTATGATGAGAGAGAAAGCGTAATGAGAAAAAAAAGAGAACAATGAGTGTGATGGGGGAGATTGAGGATAGAGAAAGTATGATGAGGGAAAAATATAATGAGAGAGAAAATGTGTTGAGGAAAAAAATGAGGGAGTGTGACAAGAGAGATTGAGAAGAGAGAAGTGTGATGAGAGAGAAAGTGCGATGAAAAAAAAAGGAGAAAAGAGAGTGTGATGGGAGAGATTGATGAGAGAGAAAGTATGATGAAAAAAATGAAGGAATAGAGTGCAATGGAAGAGATTGAGGAGAGAGAAAGTATGATGAGAAAGAAAGTGTAATGAGAAAAAAAAAAGGAAAGAGAGCGTGATAGGAGAGATTAAGGAGAGAGAAAATGTGTGATAAAATGATGAGAGAGAAAATATGATGAGAGAGAATAAGGAGAGAGAAATGATATGAAAGAAAAAATAAATAAATATATTTTGATATTTGATATTAAGGGAGAAAATTTTAGTTTTAGGTCAAGGGTATTTTTGAAATAAGGGAATATTTTGATTGATGAAAATAGGATAATGGCTCATTGAAGGTGAGGTACATGGGAATGAGTTATTACCCAATTTCAAGGATTCATTCCCTTATTTGTATTCTTATTCCTATAATCCAAACATTAACAATGACAATCAATGATTCTCATTTTCATTCCTTACTCCTATTCTCCTAAACCAAACGCCCCCTGAATTCCTTAGAGGATCAATAAATTCAGATATTGCAACCATAAATAAAGACATTTTATCACTCACGCGAAGCAACCACTAATAAAAAAAACAGCAGCTAAATTGAAATTGTAAGTCCTAGAAGCACAAGTATTCAGTGTATTCATGAAGAAGAATCTATAACCGTCACAACCAAGCGAAAAGATTGTAATTCCATTTATAAAAAAAAGAGTTTAAATTGTTCTAGAATTGCAAATTCTTGCAAATAAGTGAATTTGATAGCACTCGTACCTCATTTCACTCATTCAATGAAACATACTCTGAAGAAAGGAACAAATTTCGGGAACATAATTCTCAAAAGATTGCAGAAACCAAGCTCAAGATGCACGAAAGGATTCAACGAACCTGCCGGGTGACAGTGATCTCCGAGGAGCCCTCGTAGCCAAGTGGCCTTCAAAACTTATCTGAATTGTCAAAGACAATGGAGACGATGGCCTTCGTGATTCCTGCCTGGCCCTGCTTGTAGACGAGTTCTCGGAGGTCGCTGGCCCGGATCTGCTGGAGATTGGTGATGCCGAGGACGAAACGGATGGAATCAAGGATATTGGACCGCCCGAGGAGACCACCGTGCGGGTGGCGTAAACCCCTCAAGGGATATCTCTTTGATGTGCATCGTCGAGGTCGGTGGAACAGTAGAGATCCAGTAGAGAACGCCGGAGATCGAAACCCTAACAGGCGATTCGACGGACGGGATTCAGATCGGTGGAACAGCAGAGATCCACGCCGGAGATCGGAACCCTACCGAGATCGAAACCTAAATGGGGGAATGAGAAGGCAGGAAACAACTTGAGGCAGCTTTCACCGTAGCTATTGGGCCTGAGGCCTATTGGGCCATTTTTCCTCAATCGAAGCCCACGAGACCATATTTAAAGAGATACTGAATTTCTTAAAATTAAATTAATTTAAAGAATAAACAAAT
Organism: Zingiber officinale; assembly: GCF_018446385.1. Lineage (NCBI taxonomy): Eukaryota > Viridiplantae > Streptophyta > Magnoliopsida > Zingiberales > Zingiberaceae > Zingiber > Zingiber officinale. Next base: position 87,667,986 of record NC_056004.1, read on the forward strand.
AAATAGATTAACTAACTTTTACTATTAAAATTGAACAAAATAAGTTGATCAAAAAATTAGTTAATTTAGCAGATAACTAAATTAATTGATTTGTTTTTAATTTAAAAATATTAAATCTTTCGAAAGTTTATTTTAAGCATTTACCAAACTCAAGACTCAAGTTTAAATAAATCTAACACAGTAAACTTTTATGATTTAAATTAATACTCTAAATTTTTTAAATATAAACTTAATTAATTTATCTAATTTTTAAAATTCATAATCCAATTTAAACCCATTTAATTGAAATAATATTTTAAAAAACTAAACTTCTAACTTGATTAAACTGAATTTCCGGATTAATTTAATTTATTAATTATTTTAATTGAATTGAAATTTTACTCATCGGAGGCGAAAACATGAATAGAAATAAAGTAAGTATTTCAGGTCAAATCCATGAGTTAGTTGAAATTTTAGGAGATTGCTAGAGGAGAAGAGATTTAATTCGCAATTTAGTGGAGCGTTGGATACATGTTCGGCTCAAGAGATAGGCTATAAAGATTTATGCTTAGAGCCCTAATTTTATTAGGGTATAATTAAATAAAGATATTAGGAAAATTAAATTGGCACTACAAGAAAAAAAAAATAGTATTACTGATCGAATTATCGATGGAAAAAAAATCTATCTATGATTTTCGACGGAAAGAGCATTGTCGTCGGTAATTTTAAGATTTCTGACGGAATGAATATATTCCGTTGGTAATTGTCAAAAAATACCAACGCCCATGTTCTTTCCGTCGAAAATGGCTGCTGGAAGAAGCGGCAAGTTAGGGATTTACCAAAGAAATTGATATTTGGTCAGTAATCTTTAAAATTACCGACGGAAAATGCTTAGGATTACAAACAGAAAACTCAATCCGTCGGTAACCTCTAGATTACCGACGGAAAACTCAATCTGTAAGTAATCTAGAGATTATCGACGGAATATCAATTCCATCGATAATCTCGATTAAATAAGCTAGGGCACGTGGTCAATCCCTTTTCCTTCAAACGCATGGCCTTCTCCTCCAATCACTCGAGCTCCGGTGATTCAGTAAGTTTCTGTAAGGAACTAGGGCACTAACACGCGAAAGCGCAGCGGAAAACTTCTAGTTCCTTTATCTAACAGATCCATGCGAAGAGAAGAAACATTGCTTAAAACAATCTATACTAAGTTGCATGATAGTAGTTATACCTTTGATGCGTGCTCACGAACTCCAGACAGCTTGGATCTCAGCACGATCACACGTTCACGCCTCTACGGTATCCACACGAACAAGCTTTGCCTTCGTTTGTCTCACAAACTCACAAGAAAGAGATGGAAACCACCTAATGTTGTGCTAGCAACCACACAAGGGGTTTCGGCCAAGAGAAGGAAGGAGGAAGAAGAAGACTAAAGGTTTTCACACATTGAAAATATCATCCAAAATGATATATATACTCATCTCATGAATACCAAAGGGGTTTTATCCTTTCATCCTCCAATCCAAAGGTTCAAAATTGATCATTCAATCCAATAATTCAATTTTGACCATTCAACTTCCTTGGTGAACTCAAGTTCACCCAATGAGTATAACTCATTGATTCTCATGCAATTTTGAATTCAATGAATCATGATTCCAATCATTCGAATTGATTCAATGAATCTAGTTTGAATTAAACTTAATCCAACAATTAGATCCAATTGAGTCTTACTCAATAAGTTCAATTCAAATTAGACTTAATCCAATGAACCCAACTCATATCTACTTGTTCTTTGTGTATGACCCAATAGGTTCTCATCACGTTGGCAATGTAGCCAAATCAACATTTAGATACATATGCAATGAATGACATCTAGCAAGACATCATTGCTACCCAAGTGATGAGAAAGTTGAGATCCGACCTAATATGTCCGTGGCTATTATCTTGTATGACTTGATCCCTCTATCCTTGATATCTAGATTGATCAATGAGGTATAGACCGTATCATCCTCTTATCAACCTTTATGTTTCTTGATCTCTAAGTAGACACACTCAATCAAATAAGCTCAATATCTCATATTGACTTATTTGAGCATGGTCATGCTTTCTTGTGTCCTACTAATCAAGGGGTCTACAGATATCACTTCTGTCATATGGAAGGTGTTAGGGTCGATTTGTAGCCAGAGGGGGGTGAATAGCTCGTCGCGCTCGTTGTTGCTTACTTCTTGGTGATGATATGCAGCGGAAAGAACAAAAAACAAAAATACAACGTTAACACAAGGATTTACTTGGTATCCACCGCAAGAAGAGGTGACTAATCCAAGGATCCACACACACGAGCACTCTTCACTAATAAAAATACTCATTTACGGTAACTACCGAAGGCGAAGAAGCCTTGTACAAACTCACACAACAAATACAACTCACGCAAGAGGAAAATACAAGAGATACAAATAAAAACTTCTTCTTCTTGCTTACTTGTTGCTTGTTGTTGCCTCTTGAACCTTGGAAGTGTGGCTACACTTGTCCCCAAGAGCTTTCAAGATCTGGCTGTGAGAGTGGAGAATAACTCTGAAATCGTCGTTGTGCTAGCGTGGAGAAGAAAGCCTAAGAAGTGCGCAGAAAATCACTCGCCAACGGCTATAACCTGTGCAACGGTCGAATCTCAATCGGCTGAATGACTCTTAATCGATTGGGGAGGCTTTGGATCGATCGATTGATCGATCCAAAGCGCCTCTGTGCTCTCTGAAAAGTACCTAAATCGATTGCCCGATCGATTCAGCCTTTATCGCATAATTTCCAGCTTCCCAATCATTCGGCTGATCGATTGGAGGTTTCAATCGATCAACTGATCGATTCAAAAGCTCACTGTTGGCTCAGAAACTCTCCCAATCGATTGACCAATCGATTGGGAAAGTTTTGATCGATTACCTAATCGATCCAGACATTTCTGCACGAAATCACGTCAACCAATCAATTGACCAATCGATTGTCAAGAAAAAAAATGTGTAGAGCTTGAAATGAGCTTCGTTTCACATCAAAGATCACATCATTCCGATATCCAAGTCAAAAGTTATGGCCTTCGGATGTTTATTACGTCCGAACTTCCTAGTTCCATGCCAACTCCCTATTGGACTTACGACCGCTAGTGTTCGATCAACTTTTGACCCATCTGGACTTTTTCTTCTCGCGCCAAGTGTCCGGTCAACCTTGACCCACTTGGACTTACCATCTCATGCCAAGTGTCCGGTCCTCCATGACCCACTTGAACTTCCTTCTATCAGATGTCCGGTCACTCTTGACCCATCTGGATTTCCTCTTACCAAGTATCCGGTCAATCCTTTGACCTACTTAGACTTCCAAACACCAAGTGTCTGGTCAACCTTAACCCACCTGGATTTTCACATGCCTGGCTTCACTCACCAGGTCTTTACATCTGCCTAGCTTCACTCACTAAGACATCTCATCTGCCTGACTTTACTCACCAGGACTTTCACCTAGCTTCACTCACTAGGGTTTTCACCTAGCTTCACTCATCAGGATTTCACTTCTGCCTAACTTCACTTACTAGGTCTTTCATCTGGCTTCATTCACCAGGATTTTTCAACTGCCTGACTTCACTGTTGACCTTCGTAAGTGTACGGAAATATCGCAAGTAATATAAAAGATTATCGTATCCACAGGGACTGGAATAAGCACTACGAATATCTTAACGCGAATTAACTAGACAATAAATCAATGGATTGACAAAATCTAAGTGTAACTATGAAAAGTAAACAAAAGAATGAAAGAATAGGCAACAAGAATAAAGGCAACGATAAAGGATATTTTAGGAGTTTTGGTTTCTTTGTAAGGTTGTTCAATGTAAATGATCTACCAAATCCTTTTTCTCAATTGTCCATCATTTGTAGAAGGTTGTCGGTTCTCTCTTGCAATAGAGAACCGACCTAGAACTGAAATCCATACCTAGATTGATCAATCAGGAATGAATCTATGTTGTCCTTACACGGGCTTACCTGTCACGTGCGTCCCTCAGAAAATCAACATAAGAATCCATCGCTCATCAACCCATCAAGATATAAAGATTAATGCATAAATCTATCCTACCCTCTTGAAATACCTAATTTCTCCTTCAAGATAATCCCTCAAACGTCCTTACACGGGTATGTTCCTGTCACGAAGATCCCTCAAAAAATCGAATGAAGAATTACCTCTATAAGATCCACAAGATATTCAAACTCTCAATCAAGTATGGTAATTAGGCACAATCACAACATTCCACACAAGATCAAATAGATACAAAACAGGACAAAATCATAGAAATGGGAAATTGGCATATCCACAAGAGTTTACATCAAGAAATCCTTACAAATACTCCCTCCATCCTAGAACGAAGATAAACTACTCCATCGATCAAAGAAAGAAATCCAAAAACATAAAGATTACAAGCATTCTTGATTCCAATCCAAGAAAAGGAAAGAAAGAAGGCTTATCTATGATGAAGACGGTCTTCGGATTCAATCCACGTTCCCGGAGTCGAATCGGTGAAGATCTTCCCTTAGATCGTCTAGAAATCCACCCAAGAATGGAAGGAATCACCCAAATCTTCCTTTCTCTCCAAAGGGGAGAAGATCCCCTTTCAATTCATGAAGGAAGCCTTATATAGAAGAGGGGTTTGGGCGCCACACGACCCCGAAGCACGGCCGTGTGAGGTTCACACGGCCTGCTCCATTCTCTTCTCTGCCAACTTCACACGCCCGTGTGAGGTACACGACCGTGGCTTGCCTCTACCAATGATCCCCTTGCACGACCGTGTAGATCTACACGACCTGTATTGCCTTCGCCTCTGGAAACCTAGCACGACCGTGTGGTGCACACAACCGGCACTCTCTTGCTCACTGGAAACCTCACACGGTCGTGTAACACACACGGCCTAAGCTTCTCTGGTCTCTGGAAAACTGACATGGTCGTGTGGTTTACACGACCTAGGCTTCATTGGGCTCCAAATAGAGCCGTCAATTTGGGTTGGGCCCGTCGGGTTGGCCCGCCTCGCCAAATAATTTAAGCGGGTTGGGTTGGAATTTTATCAACCCAAGTCCGTCGTGGGTTAACCCGCCTAGGCCCGCGACCCGCGCGGATCGGCCCGCTCGTGCTTGGGTTGGTCGCGGGTTCAAAAACATATGTAAGCTAAGTTTTAGGCCAATTTATTATCTTTCTTTGTTATAATTTTGAAATAAAAATAGTACTTTTCATCCAACATAAGTACTCGTTTGTGTTTATTTATATTTAAAATATATGTTTATGTATACATTTAATTGTAGAAAACTTTTTCGAAGTAAAATGTTGAAGATATGAAATATTTTTTAATTTTTAAAAAAAAATTGATGGGCCCGCGGGTTGGCCCGCCAAACCTTCAACCCGCCTTAGAATGGGTTGGGTTGGAAATTTCCCAACCCGCCAAGTTGGCAGGTTGGCCCTGTTGATACAGTCTGACCTGGATGTTGTTTTGATGTTGACACTGATTTAAGTTTGAATCAGATATTAAATTAACTCAGATTAATTACTAATCAAGGTTGACTTGGTTAACCTGATTGACCTGATTGGGAAAAGTCCAAGCGAGGAGCTTGGCACGGGAAAGTCCTGGTGAGTGAAGCCAGGCAGTGGGAAAGTCCTAACTGGGATGTTAGGCAGTTGGAAAGTCCTGGTGAGTGAAGCCAGGCAATTGGAAAGTCCTGGTGAGTGAAACCAGGCAATTGGGAAGTCCAAGTGTGGAAGCTTGGCATGTATGGTCGGAGAGGTAGCACGCTCTCTGGACCGTCAGGGGTGAGGGCAGCAAGCTTGGAAGCTTGACTCGAGACTCACGGCTTTGGATCGGTCTGCAGACCGATCCAGCTGCCCGACCGATCCAGTTGAGAACCGAATGCCCCATAGCTTCGATCGATCTGCGGATCGATCGGCAGATCTGTAGCTCAGTTGGGAGGTTCAGGTTCCCCTCGATAGCACATGTACATCAGTCTGCTCTGAGGATGCAAATGGGGCACTCTCAATCTTCTGTTTGTGGCAAACCAACTGCAACGAGACCGGTTAAGTAGCTAATGATATTTCCATTTCATTATTTTTCACCTTTATTCTTGTTTCTTACGGTGAGATTTGTTCCTGTTTCGATCCACAGGGATCGAGGAAAAAAGGAAGGAAGATGTATTAATGAGGCTCCTCTGTTTCGGAGAAGAAAACGAATGCTACGAAGATAGACAGATTTCTTCCTCGAGCGCTTTTTATTGTTGTCGATTCGCAATTGCTTTTACCTATTTCGTTTCTAACCATCTGCTGCAAGCTTTCTCGAAGTTACAGGTTACAGATTACTTGATGTTGGGTGAATTCAAATTAAGGATCATTAGTAGAAGGCGACGAAAAAGCTTTTGCTGTGTCTCGCTGCGGACAAACCAGTTTTGGTAGCAACGTCTCGTTTGCGATCTGCTGGCAGCCGTTTGGTCGAAATCAGCTTGACTTGTGCTGATAGGTTCAAGCTCAGAGGTTCCAGTGGAAACGAGGATGCCATTGGTGGGAGCTGAGACAATCAGACAAGGAAGAAGCGTGATTGGCGACGTCGTGGACGGTTGCAGGGATTTGCAGGGATTTGCTGCAGGTTTGGCAGAGATCCGTTACAGAGCAGAGAGGCATATGAAGGTGGAGAGGAGAGACTCTCGTAACAATGCTTTTTGTGCTCTTGCTGTGAAAAACACTGTGGTGAAAAAACTCTCTGGAAGATTGAAGCAGTGTGCTTGTTCTTCACCGATTGTGGCTGTGAGCTTCCTTTGATCATTTCACTTGAGCCACTACTGTAAGTCTTGTGCTTAATTTCTTACTGCTGTTAAAGACTTTGTGGAGAGGTTACTCCACCGAGAAGGAGAATCTTTTAGACGGATAGGTGTCATCGAAAGATCAAGAGGATTAGTCCATTAGGACACGCCGAGGAGTAGGGCAAGTTATCCCGAACCTCGTAAATCTCTGAGTTAGTGTGTTGTGCTTTCTTGTTTTAGTTTTCTAATTCATTGTGCTAACAAAGTTCTTGAAGAAATTTGTGTTTAGTGTTTTCAAAGAGGCTATTCACCCCCTCTAGCCATCTAAGGTCCCAACAAGTGGTATCAGCGCGGGGCTCTTCATTTCGACTTAACAACCCGAAGAGCAAAACAATGGCCATGAAGGAGGGATTTAGCACCAACCGTCCACCTTACTTGAAGGAGCAGATTTTCAATATTGGAAGGGCCGCATGGAGTACTACCTCAAAACCGACATAGCCATGTGGTTCTCAGTCAAGGAAGGTTTCACACCACCAAAGGATGAAGAAGGTAAGGAACTCGAGTCGTCAAAGTGGTCTACTGAACAACTCCGCAAAGCACAAGCCGATGCCAAGGCTATGGTCACCTTGCAATGTGGAATCGCCAAGGACCAACTCGTCAAGGTAGGTCCGTTCTCAAGTGCAAGAGACCTATGGAACAAACTCATCGAGCTCCAAGAGGGAACTCGAGATTCTCGGATTGCCAAGAGGGACCTATTCTTGAATCAGCTCCAAAATCTAACCATGAAGGACAATGAAACGGTGAGTGAACTTCATGGGAGATTCAAGGAGATCATCAATGGTCTTCACTCCGTGGATGAACGGGTAGAAAACCGTGACCTAGTAAGGTACGCTCTTAAATCTTTTCCTAGGAATGCCTTGTGGTCATCCATGGTAGATGCCTACAAGGTATCCAAGGATCTTTCCATTGTTAAACTAGATGAATTTTTCCGTGAGATGGAACTTCATGAGCTTGCTAACAAAGGTCAAAAGAGAAGGGTATTGCTTTATTTGCAGGACCAAAGAGCAAGGATGGAAGAAGGAAGAAGGAAAAGAAGAAAGAAAAGGAGATTTCCTCATCCACCTCTTCTTCCGAATCCGATGATGAAAGTGGATCATCATCAAGCGAGATGGCGAACTTCGTAAGGAGGATTATGAGAAGAGGCCAAGATAAAAAGGAAAAGGTAAAACTAATGATCAAAATTTTGATAAATCTAATGTTACATGTTATGAGTGTAGCAAGAAAGGACACATTCGGAGCGAGTGTCCGAAACTAAAGAGGAAGGAGGAACGAGCCAAAAGGAAGGAGGAAAGAGCCAAGAAGAAGAAGGCTCTCAAGGCCACTTGGGATGAGTCCTCATCAAGCTCATCGGAGGAAGAAGAGAAGATGGAAAAGAGCACTCGGCAATTGGCACTCATGGCAAGGGAAGAGTCAGAATCTGAGAGTGATGACTCAAGCGCTTCAACCACGGCTTCATCATCTTCGGATGATGAAGAGGTAACCTCTTCTCATATAGAAAAGTGTTATAAAACTATCACTCACTTATCTACATTGCTTAAAAAGTCAAAAACAGAAAATAAATTGTTGAAAGAAGAAGTAAAAACCTTAAGGACCCTTAGGGAAGATGAGGTCGATGACCTACATCTAGAAGTCCTTGAGGATGAGAACAAGGCCTTAAAGGGTGAGGTTGAGAAACTCAAGAAAATGCTTGAGAAATTCTCAACTAGCTCTAAGACTCTAGACATGATTCTAAATGCCCAAAGGGCAGTTTACAACAAAGCCGGGTTAGGGTATCAACCCAAGGAGTCGAGTTTCATTTCTCTAATGTCTAGAACTCAAAATAGTAGATCACATGTTTTTAGAGTTCATGGAACTAGGAAAGGTATGACCAAGGCATGGGTTCCTAGGTCTTTCGTTGTAGAAGCATTAGGTCCCAAGATTTGGGTACCTAAAACCTCTATTTTTCGTGTATTGTAGGCATTGGTCGAGGGGGAGCATCTATCAACTTGGTTTGTTGATAGTGGATGCTCCAAGCACATGACTGGGAACAAATCACTGTTTACTACCATTCAAAACAAAAGTAGAGGTAATGTGTCTTTTGGTAATAATGGTAGCCTTAAGGTTGTAGGAATTGGAGACATTCATATATCCGAATGTCTTCATATCAAGAATGTCCTTCTAGTCAAGGGATGACTTTTAATCTCCTAAGTGTCAGTCAATTGTGTGATACGGGTTACACAATTGAATTTCATTCAAGTCAATGTTTGGTTAAACACATTGACACACTTGACACTGGTACTAGTAGGCACAAGGGTTGACAATATTTATCAAGTATCATTTAAAAGTGCTACTAATGCTTTGATTAAGTGTTTCATGTCAAAAGAAGAAGAGTCTTGGTTATGGCATAGAAGATTGGCACATGTAAACATGAAGAACATCTGGAAGTTGGCCAACCAAGGATTAGTGCGAGGCTTACCAAGCATCAAGTTCCACAAGACCAAACTATGTGATGCATGTCAAAAGGGTAAGCAAACAAAAGCTGTCCATAAAGGTAAAAGCAATGTAAGTACATCTACTGCTTTAGATTTATTGCACATGGACCTATTTGATTGCAGTAGTGTAATATCATTGAATGGAAGTAGATATTGTTTGGTAATCGTTGATGATTTTACTAGATACACATGGACTTTCTTCTTGAAACATAAGGACCAAACTATAGATATTTTTATTTCCTTTTGTAGAAGAACTGAAAATGAAAAATCGACAACAATTAAAACCATTAGAAGTGATCATGGTGGGGAATTTCAAAATCATAGGCTTTTAGAGTTTTGTAAAGAAAAGGGATATAGGCATGAGTTCTCTACTCCAAGGACCCCACAAAAAAATGGGGTTGTGGAGAGAAAGAACCGAGTCCTACAAGAGGTTGCACGAAGCATGCTTGAGCTACTTATGGGCTGAAGCTGTGAATACAGCTTGCTATGTGCAAAATCGAGTTTTAATACATAGGTTTTAGGAAAGACTCCCCATGAACTTTGGTTTGGGAAACCGCCTACAATTAAACATCTTAGGGTGTTTGGTTGTAAAGTGTTTATCTTAAACACCAAGGACCATCTTGGGAAGTTCACGGCTAAGGCTGATCAAGGGATACTGGTCGGGTACTCTCTTACCAGCAAAGCCTATCGAGTCTACAATGAGAGGACTAAATTGATTGAAGAGTCCTCAGACGTAGCATTTGAAGAAATCCCTAAATCAAATGATCAATCAAGGGATGTAGGAGAAATTCAATTCGAACTTAGAAATCTAAGTTTGAATGATCAAAACATTGGAAGAGTCGAAGTTGACTCTGAAGATGATGAGCAAAGGCAAGAAAGGGCTCAATCTGATCTCTTGCCTGTGCCGAGTGAGACCACTCATGAGGCACCGCCAACTCCAAGGCAATCTAGGATAGTCTCTAGTCATCCACAAGACCAGATTGTGGGAGACATCCAACAAGGGGTTAGGACTAGATCATTCTTCAGAAATGAGTCGAATGAGGTTGCTTTGATCTCAGAAATCGAACCTAAACTAGTTGATGAGGCATTGCATGATCCTGATTGGGTCATAGCTATGCAAGATGAGTTAGGTCAATTTGAAAGAAGCCAAGTGTGGGACTTGGTTCCTAAACCTAAGAAGACCACCATTATTGGAACTAAATGGGTCTTCAAAAATAAGTTAAACCAAAAGGGAGAGATAGTAAGAAACAAGGCAAGACTAGTAGCCAAGGGCTATAGTCAAGTTGAAGGCCTCGATTATGATGAGACCTATGCTCCTGTGGCACGATTGGAGTCCATTCGTTCAATGCTAGCTTTTGCTGCACATAGAGGTTTCAAGCTCTATCAAATGGACGTTAAATCGGCCTTCTTAAATGGTTTCATTAAAGAAGAAGTCTACGTTGAACAACCACCGGGGTTTGTGAATACCGAAGCTCCAAACCACGTGTTCAAGCTCAAGAAAGCTCTTTATGGGCTAAAACAAGCACCTCGAGCTTGGTACGAAAGGTTGTCAACTTATCTATTAGAAAAGGGTTTTGTAAGGGGTCAAATAGACCCAACACTATTTCTTCGTCGAGATGGTGAAAATATTTTTGTAGCCCAAGTATATGTCGATGACATAATTTGTGGCTCAAATAACAAGGGCTATTTAAATGAATTTATCACTCACATGGAAAGTGAGTTTGAAATGAGTCTTGTGGGAGAATTGACATTCTTCCTTGGACTAGAAATCAAACAAACTAGAGATGGCATTTATGTCCATCAAGCAAAATACACTCAAGAGATGCTTAAGAAATTCAAAATGAGTGATTCTAAGGAAGTATCCACTCCTATGGCGACGAGCACTCGTCTTGACAATGATGAGTGGAAAATCAGTTGATCTAACGCAATATAGAAGCATGATCGGTAGTCTTCTATATCTCACAGCTAGTCGACCGGACATACTCTTTGCTGTGGGCATGTGCGCTAGAATCTCACTTAATTGCAGTTAAGAGAATTTCGAGATACCTTAAAGGCACAATTAGAGTAGGTCTTTGGTACCCGCGTACTGAATCATTTGACTTGATAGGTTATACCGACTCCGATTATGCTGGGTGCAAATTGGATCGTAAAAGTACTAGTGGGGTTGCCAATTTTAGGTTCATGTTTAGTTAGTTGGTCAAGTCGGAAGCAACATTGTGTTGCTCTCTCCACGACCGAGGCTGAATATATTGCCATGGGAGAGAGTGTATCACAGTTGTTGTGGATGATACACACCCTAGAGGATTATGGACTCTCTTATAAGGGTGTACAAGTGCTATGCGACAACATTAGCACAATCAACCTAACTAAAAATCCAGTCCATCATTCGAGGACCAAACACATTGAAGTGCGTCATCACTTCATAAGAGATCACGTAGCTAGGGGAGACATTGTGCTCACATATGTTGAGTCAAAGTCAAACCTAGCCGATATCTTCACAAAACCCCTTCCGGAGAATGAATTTAGTCATTTAAGGAGGGAGTTGGGAATGTGTTTGGCTCCTTAGGTCATTAGAACTTCACCATGATCAATAAGGACTATTAAAATGACAAGAGTAATTGGGAAACTGATTTGGGCAATTTGGGGACATCTCACACAAACGATAAGGTTTAACAAATTGTTTTTGTTTGCTAGAAATGGGGTGAGATGCTAGGAACAACCAATTTATTCAAAATGTACTATGCATCCCTTGAATAAGTAGGTTGAAGAGACATAAATTGAGTATGGGGAAGGTCATTACATAATTCATGTGTATTTGACTCCTAGATCTTACTCATATATTCCAACCAAGGAATCTTGGTTGGACTTTTGTCTAGAAATTATCTAATCATGATTGATGTGTTGATTGATACTTTGGATTGGTATCTTTAATGATAAGATGAGTTGATAATGTAAGAATAGTAATTTAGGATATATTTTGACAAATTTGAAACTAAACATGACAGGGTTGGATATTTCAGGTTTTGAAACTCTGAAATGTCTGAAACTAACTTGTAACTTAATAAAAAAAAAAACCTAGAATGTTAGGACTTTCAGAGCTTGCAATTAGGAAATGTTCTTGTTCGTAGATGTTTAAGTTCTGTGTTCTGAATTTGAGAAGTTCTGAATTTTCAGAATTCTCGAGAGAAACGACTGCGAAATCAGTTGCTCGAATTCAGATATCAGAAATCTGAATTATCAGACACTGATCGGTCTCACGACCGATCAGGAGACTCTCTGATCGGTCCACAGTCCGATCAGGGGTCCTCCTTTCTGTTGGCTCACTGATCGGTCCAGGGACCGATCAGGAGGTTCTGGCACGCGACAAATGATCGGTCCAGGGACCGATCAGGGGATCTCCACTGTTGCTCACCGATCGGTCCAGGGACCGATCAGGAGAATCTGGCACTCTTCAATCTCATCTGATCGGTCCAAGGACCGATCAGCTCTCTATGGTTCGCAGGAAGGCCCCTGATCGATCCGAGCACCGATCAGAGGGTTTCCTGATCGGTCAAGGGGACCGATCAGACCCTTTTTGTGTGCGTTAAAATCGATCCTGATCGGACAGCCGTCCGATCAGATTACACTGTGCGCTACCCCTCATTAAATCCTCCTGACCTCCTTTCTTCCCGATCTTCTTCTTTCTCACAACCCTAGCCGACCAACGCCCCGACGCCCCTTTCTTCCTCCCGTATTCTCGACCCATCGTCTTCTAAAAGCCGAAGGTCAAAATGGCACCGAGGTAATCTCTCGATCTCTAATCTCTACTGTTATTGTCTTTGGCAGTTCACGTTATCATGTTACTTACGGTGACTGTGGTTTGTGTTTGGTGGTTTGCCCATGGCCGGTGCTCTCTCTTTGTTTCCCATTGTCCAAATGGTTAGGAAGAAACCCACTAGTGGTGAGGGTACATCTAAGGAACCAACCGAGAAATCCAAATCCAAGTCCAAAGCTCCTGCGACCTCCCGACCTCAACCGGCTAGTTCGGGGAGATTCCCCAACCAACAATTTGAAAAATCATTTAAGGAGAGGACTTTCAAATTACTCCCTTGTCGATCTGTTGATAAGAAGTTCATGTAGGAATCTTGTCCCTCTATTTTAGAAACCATTGCCTACTACAAGCTCGATTCTTTGGTTTTTCTAGAAAGGGACATCAACTTTGATCTAGTATATGAATTCTATAACAACCTTCATCGGACTCCTGATGGTAGTTATAGAACAAGAGTGGCTAAGCAAAACGTTGATCTCAACATAATTGCCTTCTTTGAGTATTTAGGTTGTCGTTTGTGTTCGGGGACGGTGTTCTCCATCTATCCTGTTTTGCCTGAACCCGTACCTCATCCTCTTAATGTCTCTTCTGACTCAATCTATGAGTACTTCTTTGGTCATCCGAGACTGGATGGTTTAGATGAGTTAGATGACGACTTTCCTACATTTGCAGCCCTTAGACTCTCTGCTCCTGACTACATCCTTTTCAAAGTTGTCACACAATGTCTTCTACCTATCACCTCTAAACCGTTGGCAGAAATTCGACCATATCACTGTCTGATGCTTTATGGGTTACGTCGACGTCTAGATTTTGATATTATGTCGAGTGTCTATATGTCTATCATATCCCATAGCGAACCGAGCGGCGACAACATCTATATGCCTTTTGGGCATATGATTACTGGTTGGCTCGAGTCCATGGGTATTGACGTCTCTAGGGGGAGGATAGTGAAGATGGTAAGGCAGGATTGTCGACTTGGGAAACGTGCATTTTCCAAGTCCGGAATCCTAAGTCAGGATGGGCCGGTTAGGTGGAAGGATGGGAGGGCACTGGGTGAGCTACCACTTCCACGACAGGTTGCTCGTCCTCCTGCTGCTGCTGCATATGGCGAGGAGGATCCAGATCTGCGCTGGCAGATCGCTGAGCTGGAGAGCCGGTTTGACCGCCACGAGGAGATGGTGGCTGCAGAGTTCGATGGCCTGCGCCTCCAGATTGATCAATACAGTTGGCGACACATCAGGCATTTCTAGGATGGATGGCCGGCCATCCACCTCCTCAGCACTCCGCGGGCGAGCTACCCTCAGGCAGCAACATGCCTCTTCAGGATTCCACTCTTCCAGCTGATGCTGCGGATGATCCTCTTGATGAGGATGTTGGCTGACATTCTCTATGTTTTGATTGTTTTGTTGATACTATGTCGTTGATACATTTATCTGAACTGGATGTTAGCTGTGTTTCTTATATTCATGCTATTTATGATGCTTCACTATTCATGATACACTTATGATGTTTCATATGCCATTGTTTTTTCATATACCGTATTTTTTTATGTGGATTAAGATTGAGGCGTTATTGGTTAAAAGAGGGAGGTGCTTGTCAGTCTTATTCATTATTTTACACCTTTTCGGTGTTTGACAAAGGGGGAGAGAATAATTAAGTTTAGAGACGATTTGACCTCTTTGAATCAATAAAAAAAGAGGAGTAACTGAGTTATATCCATCTTAGGGGAGATCTTAATTTCCCTGAAATTATGGATATGAGAGTTTTGATCTAAACTTAAATTGTGTTGTCAAACAACAAAAGGGGAGATTGTTGATACGATCTGACCTGGATGTTGTTTTGATGTTGACATCGATTTAAGTTTGAATCGAAATAAATTAACTCAGATTAATTACTAATCAAGGTTGACTTGGTTAACTGATTGACCTGATTAGGAAAAGTCCAAGCGAGGAGCTTGGCACGGAAAGTCCCGGTGAGTGAAGCCGGTGGGAAAGTCCTAACTGGGATGTTAGGCGGTTGGAAAGTCCCAGTGAGTGAAGCCGGGCAATTGGAAAGTCCTGGTGAGTGAAACCAGGCAATTGGGAAGTCCAAGTGTGGAAGCTTGGCATGTATGGTCGGAGAGGGTTCGGTAGCACGCTCTCTGGACCGTCAGGGGTGAGGGCAGCAAGCTTGGAAGCTTGACTCTAGACTCACAGCTTTGGATCGGTGCAGGGCCGATCCGATGCCTGATGGCGGTGATCGGTGCAGGCCGATCCGGTGCTGATGTACGGTGATCGATGCAGGCCGATCCGGTTACTGATCGACGGCGATCGGTCTGTAGACCGATCCAGTTGCCTGATCGATCTACGGACCGATCAGGAAACACTCAGTAGCACACTGAGTGTATACTGATCGGTCCGGGGACCGATCAGGCAAAACTCAGTAGCACACTGAGTGTATACTGATCGGTCCGGGGACCGATCAGATAACACTCAGTAGCACACTGAGTGGATACTGATCGGTCCGGGGACCGATCAGATGATCCTCAGTAGCGCTGAGTGAATACTGATCGGTCTTACGGACCGATCCAGCTGAGTCCTGATCGGTCCGCAGACCGATCAGGCTTCGGTGCCAGATTCGCGTGAAGGGATGGATCGGTCTTGGGACCGATCAGACAAGCACCTGATCGGTCACCAGACCGATCAGTGACGATAAATAGAAGCGTGGATCGGTTTGCTGACCGATCCACAGTATGGCTTGTTTTGCATGCGCTTTCTTTTATTGTTTCTGATTCGCAATTGCTTTTACCTATTTCGTTTCTAACCATCTGCTGCAAGCTTTCTCGAAGTCACAGGTTACAGATTACTTGATGTTGGGTGAATTCAAATTAAGGATCATTAGTAGAAGGCGACGAAAAAGCTTTTGCTGTGTCTCGCTGCGGACAAACCAGTTTTGGTAGCAACGTCTCGTTTGCTAACTACGTTTGGTGATCCTTGACTTGTCTTTGAAGGTTAAAGCTTCAACCATGCAATTGAGGATGATACCTGGGAGACAATCGAGACAGAAGCGTGATTGGCGACGTCGTGGACGGTTGCAGGGATTTGCAGGGATTTGCTGCAGGTTTGGCAGAGATCCGTTACAGAGCAGAGAGGCATATGAAGGTGGAGAGGAGAGGCTCTCGTAACAATGCTTTTAGTGCTCTTGCTGTGAAAAACACTGTGGTGAAAAAACTCTCTGGAAGATTGAAGCAGTGTGCTTGTTCTTCGCTGATTGTGGCTGTGAGCTTCCTTTGATCATTTCACTTGAGCCACTACTGTAAGTCTTGTGCTTAATTTCTTACTGCTGTTAAAGACTTTGTGGAGAGGTTACTCCACCGAGAAGGAGAATCCTTTAGCCGGATAGCTTCCGGGGTGTGATCTACCGAAAGATCAAGAGGATTCGTCCACCTTACGGACACGCCGAGGAGTAGGGGCAAGTTATCCCCGAACCTCGTAAATCTCTGAGTTAGTGTGCTGTGCTTTCTTGTTTTAGTTTTCTAATTCCGCTGTGCTAACAAAGTTCTTGAAGAAATTTGTGTTTAGTGTTTTTCAAAGAGGCTATTCACCCCCCTCTAGCCATCTAAGGTCCCAACAGGCCCGCCCCGCCCCGCCAAATGGTTAGCCCACCACGGGTTGACCCGTCGCGCCACGAGTTGGCCCGTCTGACAGCTCTAGCTCCAAAGCTTGGCACGGTCGTGTGAGGTCCACATGGCCAAGCCATCTTCCTTCTCTGTTGTAGCTACACGACCTCTCATCTCCACACGGCCTGGGCAAACCCCCATGGCAAGGCCGTGTGGGGTTCAGGTATCATGGCTTCCTCCATCGCTTTGCTTGCAGATTTGGCCTCTAACACGCATCCTCCACCAAATTCGACTCCTGTGCACAAAAAATGCACAAAAGCAAATCTCCGAATAAAAAAAGTAAATATGCTAAAAAGGAAAGCTAGAGGTACGAAATGCATAGATCAAGCATGCTCAAAATATGTGAATGTGTGTCAAAACATGTTAACAAGTGTATACAATCTACGCACATCACACCCCCAGACTTAAACTTTTGCTTGTCCTCAAGCAAAATGCTGCAATCTAAATTCATATATTCTACAATGCTCTCATATCCCTAATACATTCTCCTAACTCTATCAAAAAGTTTCATTAGTAAGTATGATCATGAAAACAAGTTAAGTTTGGCTCAAGCATAAGTATTCTGTGCACAATACAAATAAAACAACTCAAAACTCTTCAAGTTTCAATCTATGTCCTAGTCAAGTCGTTATCAAGTTTGAATTTCTAATGTTTCTGGTGATAGACAAGTAACCAGTGATAGACACTTACTTGCCACACACTTGGTTCATATTTCTCAATCAACCCAAGGTCTCAAAGGCATGGTCAATCTCAAGAGAAGCTAAGCAATCATTTCTCCATTAACCTAACTCGGTCTCAAAGGGGTGACTAGCTAGATTTCACTCACGACAACTGTTTTTTATATCCCTTATTCAGTTTTTTTTTCACACTTTTTTTTCATAAGTATTTGCATTGTGCAAATCTTATTCACAAATGTACTTTTGACACAAATGTTGGGATATTTTGATTTTTCCAAATGAGCTTACATGAGTTGAGCCTCATCTAGAAACCAAAATGAAGTTTGAGAAATCACCATGAAAACCAAGTACTAAATAAATAAGATGAATCATGACTATTTCAATGATATCAACCATTTAAGCATCAAGCATAGTGAAGTGAAGATAAGATTCTTAAGGTCAAGCCAAGACTAAAACTCATCTCCCTAAGATGCTTAGCTTATTTCATGTTACCCAAGATAGAGAAAAGAGGTAAATTAAGCATACTACTAACATCATTTTAGCATCATAAATCTGGATAATGAACGTGCTAACATTTAATCTTGAAGACAAGAAAGTATAAAAGTGAAGTTTTGATGTTCTCAAGATGTATGCCATAAGATTTTCAAAAGATAGTCAAGTGACTAACAAAACAAGTAATCCAAGCAAGACAAACAAAATAAAATGCAGAGCAAAAACAACTAACATGTAGAAAACAAGCAAAAACTGAAAACTAGAATGCAAAAAGAAAAATCAGGTTTCAAGTTCGACACCCCCCAGACTTAAATTTTTCATCGTCCCGATAAAATCAATATGGTGGAGGAGGTGGAGGTGGAGGTGGAGGTGGAGGAGTACGAGGAAAAGGATGTCTATGACGTGGTTGGCCAATGGGAAAACTAGGGAAACCTAGAGTTTCGCTCAGAATTATATGATACTCAAACAAAGCATCTACTTGTTGACTAGTGACATTCATGCTTTGCATAAAATCTCTCATTCTAGCTTGATCCGTATCATAATCCTGGACAAATTCAGCCACTTGACCTTGAAAATTTCTCGTGGATTGAAAGTGCTCTTGTACTTCTCTATACTGATTATCTGATAAAGAGAAGCGACCTTCCAACATTCTTTGTTGGACATCATGCTTCTCATGAAGCGATTCTAGAGAAGTACGAAATCAGAAAAGTCAAATCTGGAGGGACTCGTACTATAGACAAAAGAATGTCTAGCAGGATCCGGACGTCCGGAAGGCTGCGGGTATCCAGATGTCGAGGGCTCAATGTGTGGCTCTATATCTTCGGATATGGAGGGGACATTCTCGGGGTCTACATCAGTGATTACCCAATTAGCTGGGTTACGAATGGAAGTTCGTTCGGGACAAGGAAGAGGTAGAGGAAAATCATTCCTCCTCAGAAATGCAAAACCATTCTCATCCCGAATAATCATTTTCATGGCAAAGCATGCATCCATGTCGATTATATCATTACCATGAATAACTTCCAACCCATCTAAATCAAGTTCCAAGTTAATTGCTATTTGAGTAATCAACCCACCAAGAACTATTGATCCCGAAGACGCCCTCGCAGCTTTCACTAAGGTTTGCAGAAAATGAAAATCAGAATCAAAATCAACCTTATGTAGCATAGCCTATAGAGAATAAAATTCTACTTTCTTGACGACTTCATCACTTTCCCCCTACTAAAAATAGTTTTGCTCATGACTCTATGTAGATATCTAAAAACAAGGTTCTGCATGTGAGAAGCCTTGGCTCTAGAGGGCTCATAAGGATGATCTAATTTTGTGA
The DNA here is from genome assembly GCF_018446385.1 of Zingiber officinale. Classification (NCBI taxonomy): domain Eukaryota; kingdom Viridiplantae; phylum Streptophyta; class Magnoliopsida; order Zingiberales; family Zingiberaceae; genus Zingiber; species Zingiber officinale. The sequence goes on from NC_056004.1 coordinate 87,687,261, forward strand.
TTGAATTCCAAAAATGATTCCAATTAAACCTAGAATCAAACCTTCGAGAGCTACCGGAAGACAATCCAAAATAAGTGTTAAAGTCACTACATGTCTATTGAAAGTCTTGATTCATCAACCTAAAAATTATCTTGCCAACAAAATCGTCTTCATTGGCAAAATGGACATCTAGAGAACTTAGAAACTCCAAAACAAGTTGAGGATAAGTTGGTAGATGTGAGTACAACATATCACTCCAATCTAGGAACCCAATCATCCAATCTATATCATCTATAATTCCTATCATATCTAAAACGGTTGGGTCCATATACCTAGTACACACGATCTTTCTATTGACAAGAATTGCAAATCTAGTTATTTGATCATCATTTCTAAATACAATATTGAATTCATTGTCGTTACCTTTGTAGCGTGATGTCCTCTTTCCCTTTCCTTTGACCGGTTGTTTCCCCTTATCCCTGCTTGGCTCCTTCCCCTTGTCTCCACTTAATCCACCACCTCCCTTGCGTAGTTTCTTCAAAAGGTTGGACATAATGTCAAGTTTGAGTAGGGAAAGGTACTGTTTAAGGTTGGAGGAACTAGATCTTGAAGAAATAGGTCTCGAAGAACAAGATCTTTGGTTAGGGAAATGGAGATCTTAGATCTAGGAGAAGAGAAGAATCTAGATCTAGATGAAGTTTGTGGAGAAGGAAAAGTTTTAGACCTAGATCTGAGAATACTTGAAGGAAAAAACTAAAGAAGAGAGGGGTTTTGGAGAGAAGATGGTGTTGAGATGAGGAGGGTGTGTGGGGGACACGACTTGGATCTGGCTGTGTATAGGAGACACGGCCTGGCAAGGTTTCTCCACACGGGCTGTGTAGATCTACACAGCCCCTGCCTTCTCCTTCTTGGGTTGAGTCTCACGGCCATGCCAATTGGCACGGCCATATACTTCTTCCTCTCGGCTAACCTTGCACGGCCGTGTCTAGGACACGACCTCACCAGCCTCCTTCTCTGGAATTAGCACATGGTCGTGTCAGATGACACGGCCAGTGCATGCTTCTGCACTGGTTCCTTCGCACGACCGTGTGTGAGACACGGCCGAAAAGTTTTCCTCCTCTGGATTCTTCACACGACCATGTTTGGGGCACGACCATGTACCTCCTCTTCTCTGGAGACTCCACGCGGCCGTGTCATGTAGACACGGCCGAAGTATCTCCCTTCTCTGCACCATAAGCCTAGCCGTGTACAACACACGACCATGCTCTGTTTTGCTCCAATTGATGCTTCTCCTCTTTCCAAGCTCTTCCAACACTTCCATGCCCATGAAGAAATCATGGCCAGCTCATGAAAGTGAAATTTCAACCTGAAAACAAAATAAAATCAAGTAAAAACACTACTAATGAACAATAGAGACATGGAATAAAACTAACTACAAAGAACCCTTGGGTTGCCTCCCAAGAAGCGCTTGTTTAAGGTCTTTAGCTCGACCAATCTTGATTACTCCTCTCTTTTTCTTGCCCTTGGAGGGCAGACATATTTGCCATTTTTGTTGGGAGGTCTCCTCCCAACATCTTCCGCCACAATATTTTCCTCGTTTGGTGGCCTCCCATGAGGATGGAAATTCCATTCCTCCAATTTGTAAATGCTTGCCCTGCTATAAGCATTTAAGAGAGAAGAGACATGGTTAGAGGCTTTAGATAAATCATATTCCAACCGTTCCTTACCGATTACTAAAGAAAGTTTATGATTCTTAATATCTATGATAGCTCCTACTGTAGCAAGGAATGGTCTTTCCAATATGATAGGGATTTTTAGATCCTTCTCCATGTCTAATACAACAAAATCGGTGAGAATTATACTTCCACCTACTTCTATCGGCACATCTTCAACGATACTCATATGGTACATGCAGGAATGATCAGCAGTTGTAGTGCCATGGTAGTAAATTTAAAGTTTTTGAGACCCAATTTATTACAAATAGAATAAGGAATGAGGCTAACACTTGCCCCCAAATCACAAAAAGCTTTCTCAATAAATTCAGTTCCTATATTGCAATGAATATAAAAGCTTCCGGGGTCTTTCAACTTTGGAGAAGTGTTCTTTTTAAAAAGAGCGTTGCATTCCTCTGTAAGTGCAATGGTCTCTACATCTCCTTTCCTTCTCTTATTCGACATGATGTCTTTCAGGAATTTGACAAACTTGGGCATTTGAAGGATTGCATCAATGAGAGGTACTTCAACACATATTTCTTTTACCTTCTCCAAGAATTTGCCAAATTCTTCATCCTTCTTTAACATAATAAGTCTTTGAGGAAAAGGGGCTTCTATGCTTTGATGGTGGAGTGGAAGAGTCTCTTCAACCTTAGTGGTACTCTCCTCATCAACTTGAATCTGATTTGGTGCTGGAGGAGAGAGCTCTTCTTCAGTGTGCATCCCTTTTGGAGCAGTCACTTGGGGATCTCCTAAGGTCCGTCCGCTCCTAAGCTCAATTCTGTTGTAGTGTTCCATAGAATTGACATCAGGTTTGCCAGGTAATTGTCTTAGTGCTCTAGAAGATGAGGAAGCTAATTGGGCAATCTGACTTTCCAGAATCTTTTGATGTCTATCAGAATTATCCACTCTCTGAGTAAGCTTTAAAATGTCTTGTTTCATTTCATTCTGAGTGGACATAATATCTTCAAACATCTTTTCAATTTTAGACATAGGAAAGCCTTGAAAAGATTATTGTTGAAAATTTTACTGTCCAGTTTGAAAATTAGGCCTTGCCCCCATGGATGGTCCTTGATCTTGATTATTTCTATAGGAAAAATTTGGATGATTTTTCCATCCAGGGTTGTAGGTATTTGAGTATGGGTTGTTCTGCCTTTGATTAAAACTCATGATTGCATCACATTGCTCTAATTGATTGATTTGTGCAGTGATAGCTCCTAATGGACATGAGTCATTTGAATGTTCAGAACTTCCACATACTTCACAAGAAGACACAATGACATTGACCGTACTTGAGCTAGCTCCCATATTCTCAAACCCTTTTGTAAGAGCATCCAATTTTGCAGCCAATAAGGTCATTGCATTAACGTCAAATTTTCCTGATGCTTTTGTTGTTGGGTTCATCCAAGAATAGCCACCACTTCTTTCATTAGCCCATTGATGGTGGTTTTGTGCTACACTCTCAATTATCTCCTCGACTTCATCCAAGCTCTTATTCATAAGTGCCCCTCTAGCAGCTGAATCAAGGAACACTTTTGTATGATAATTAATGTCGTTATAAAACGTATGTAGCACTAACCACCTTTCCAAACCATGGTGTGGGCATTATCTGAGCAAACTTGTGTATCTATCCCAAGCTTCAAATAAAGATTCAGAGTCCACTTGCTTGAAGCTTGCAATAAGATTCCTCATATGCGCTGTTTTACTTGGAGGATAGAATTTGTCAAGGAATTGTTGCTCGCATTGCTCCCATGTGGTGATGCTATTTGGAGCTAAAGAGTTTAACCATTGCTTGGCTCTATCTCTCAAATGTTGGGACCGAAAAGTAGCTAGAGGGGGGGTTGAATAGCTCATCGCGTGCTAGATGCTCGTCATTGCTTGTTTCTTCAAAGATGCGCAGCGGAAATACAAGAAACAAACCACGCAACGCTAACAAGGTTGGTTTACTTGGTATCCACCTCACAAGAGGTGACTAGTCCAAGGATCCACACCTACTCACGCACCCTCCACTATGAATAACACTCCTTTATGGTAACTACCAAAGGTGGAGAAGCCCTACAACACTCTCAATACAAGAAGAAGAAAGGGAAATACAAGATAAGCAAAAGCTTACAAGATGTGCAATATAAACCCTAACCCTAACTTCTTCTTCTTGTTTTTGATCCGCCTCTTGACTTGGAAAAGCCTCCAAGAATCTTCAAGAACTGGCGATCTGGAGCTTGGAGAGAGCTATGGAGGTGCTGGAGAGTATCTGGAGTGAATCGGTGAAGTTCTGCCGAAGGAAATGAACGCCTGCGGCTTAAATCGACGCCAACGGTCGGATCCCGATCGATTGGATTGCTCCCAATCGATCGGGGAGGCTTTCGGATCGCGCGATCACCTCTCCCCGGAATAGCACGGATCGATCGGTGGATCGATCCGGATCTTATGTAAAGCTCCCAATCGATCCACTGATCGATTGGGACCTCTGGATCGATCCACCGATCGATCCAGAGGGGTTCTGTTCGCAGGGACTCACCGGATCGATCCACTGATCGATCCAGATCTGCTGGATCAATCGGCTGATCAATCCAAATCTGCTGGATCAATCGGCTGATCAATCTAGATCTTGGTTTTTGCCCAAAACCAAGTCCAAAGCCCCCTAAACCAACATCTAGTCAACCATGACTTGTTGGTACATAAGACCTAGCATCCGGTCACCCTTGACCAGCTAGGACTCTCTCACCAAGTGTCCGGTCAATCCCTCTGACCTACTTGGACTTTTCTTCCTCATGCCAAGTATTCGGTCAATCCCTCTGACCTACTTGGACTTTTCTTCCTCATGCCAAGTATCCGGTCAATCCCTTTGACCTACTTGGACTCTCACCAGATGTCTGGTCAACCTTGACCCCTCTGGATTTCTCCTGCCTGGCTTCACTCACCAGGACTTTCCCAATTGCCTAGCTTTACTCACTAGGTCTTTCACCTGGCTTCACTCATCAGGATTTTCTTCCTGCCTAGCTTCACTCACTAGGACTTCCCAATTGCCTAGCTTCACTCACTAGGTCTTTCACCTGGCTTCACTCACCAGGATTTTCCCTTTTGCCTAGCTTCACTCACTAGGACTTTCTTCTGTCTGGCTTCACTCACCAGGACTTACTTCTGCCTGGCTTCACTCACCAGGACTTCCTTCTTCCTGGCTTCACTCACCAGGACTTTCAGTCAAGTATCCAGTCAACCTTGACCTACTTGACTTTCCTTCACAATCTTAACTGGTCAACTTTGACCAAACGGGAATTGTATCAACAATCTCCCCAAATGAACAACTGCACCTGCATTGTCCATATCATCTAAACCCAATATATTGTCAAACATCGAAACTCAAACCAAGACTCAGGCTTGGTTAACCAGGTCAACCTTGACCTAGGGAATATTGCACCAACAATCTTCCCCTTTTTGATGTTTGACAATACCTCTTGTTAAGTTAGGAAATTAGGCTACTCCCATAGCCTCAACTCCCTTCATGCCAATATATGAATGATGGTTCCCTTCATTCTCCTCCTTTCTTAGAGGGTAAACTCCCCCTTTAGGTACTGAAGGCCTAACTTAACCATGCATTCTCCCCCTATTGACACACATCAACAACATGCCCTCATCTTTGGGCACACATCAAGAATAAACTCTCCCCCTGAAGAGTTACCCAATGTTATTTACAACTTCACTCGTTGCTCATAACACAATAATGAAGGTCTCATACCCTTCATTATCATCAATTTGCTCATCCATGAGCAATAACCACTTGAATAACCCAAATGAAGGTCTCATACCCTTCATTTATATCGAATGCTCATCCATGAGCAAACACCACTTTAAAAAATGAGGATATCTACTCCCCATTAAATCCCAATGCCCAACCTTGAGCATTTTCTCTAAAAGAAGGTTAACCACCTTCCAAGGTGTATGAAAAGTAATTTTCATGTCCTTAAAGAGTACCTCCCCCTAAAGACATGGTCGTACCTTTTGTCATTGCACCAACAATGACTTGGAATCCCTAAACCTTTAGGAAACCCAAATTTAGAAGTTTTGAGGTTCATAAATTCAATAATGAAACCAAACCTCAACCTAAACTTCAATTTAGTCTTCCTCAACCAATCCATCCTTGTTTTCAATATGAAAACACCCTTTTTTATGTATACACATGTATTTTGAGGGGTTAGGAATGGTTACCTAGACTAAAATAGGTTCAAAATGCTGAAAATAAGTTTTCCCAGCCAAAATCAGCATCTTCGATCGATTGGAGTTGGGTTCCAATCGATTGAATCCTGCTGAATCGATCCACTAATCGATTCAGTCTTCTTGGATCGATCGGCTGATCGATCCAGCGAGCTTCTGCTCGCGAGAAATGCCTTCTCAATTGATCGGCTGATCGATTGAGGCACTCCAATCGATCCATTGATCGATTGAAGGCCTGAAATTGCTGAAATTCAATTTCAGCCAATTTCAGAAACTCCTAGAAAATTCTACAAAATTCCAAAAATCGTAAAAATTTGTGTAGACATTATTTAGGGTATAATTTATCATGGAAAAATAGTTTTCTATGAAAATACATCATATTTTCAAAGATTGACACAAACTTGAGAACTTGTAAAAACTTTAGTGTTTTCTTCAAGTTTGTGTCTAACTATTTAATGATGATTACTATCAAAAGATAGCCTTCACCAAGGTTTTCCAAAATCATTTTAAAAACCTTTTCAAAACCAATATCCCACCATGTTCCTTGGGCTTAATGTACATGACTTGTACATTAGCTTTCCCAATGATGGGAAAACACATAACTATGTGTTTTGATGAACCTAAAACTTAAAAAAATGCACTAAATCAACATCTTGAGTTTTATTCATCTTCCTAACATCTCACTTGTATCTAATGTGCACTAAAACACATACAAGTCACCTTATAGTCCTTGTGAGATGTGAGATTTTGGTTTTGCCCTATTCTAGGGATCATTTTAGAGATATTAGACATCCACCTATGATGTCACTTGTTAATAAGTGTTGTTAAATGTCATTTGTCCTTAATTACAAGGAATTAAACTTAATGCATGATTATGTTATGGCATACATCAAAAGGAAATAATTTTCAAAAGAAAATATCCTATAACTACATGATGTATGAATGTCATGACATGGTATTTTTGGATTTTTCATAATAAAACATGAATGCAAAAATAGACATGATGTCATGGCATATGATGGGCAAACAATCATGGCAAGGTTTAGCATAAATAAAATATACCTAGATTTCCTTTTTAAGTATCCTTAACCACTTAGCTAACTCAAAATATACCACTTGTTTTAACTTAAAACGTTAAACCTAGATTGCCCTAAATGCTTCAAAGAAATGTCAAGACCTAAATTGACATTTCTATTTCTCTTGATTTGTTTATGCCACTTAAAAATTAAGCATATCCTCAAATGTTGGCATATTCCATTTTTCCTCAAGAGTAATCACATAAATCAAGGTCCAGATTGCCTTAAATTTCTAAGAGAATACCAAAATCCCAACTTGGTATTTCTCTAGGTTTTCCCAATTTATGCCATTTTAAGATAAAATCAATTTTTCCATCATTTGACACATTTTACTCTTTCAAGGAGTAAATAATAATTCCATTTCATTTTCAAAGGTTAACAAAAATCTTGAAAATACTCCTTGAGTGTCAATTTCCTCTAAGTTGGGTTAGCTACCCTTCTAATCGGAGTTGACACTCTCTAACCCATCTATGGGGTAGAGAAGATGCTCCTAGGAACCCAACACCTATTGGTGCTCCTTGGATGCTTTAGGTACTCACTAGGGATAACTTCCCTAGATACCTTCCTAGTGACCTTGTTGGGCTTCTTAGAAGCCTTGGTCACATTTTCTAGGTCAACTCTAGGGATAGCCTCCCTTGTGACCTTGTTAGTGACTTTCTTAGACTTCTTAGAAGTTTTAGTCACTTTGGTTGCAAAGATACTTCTAGGGATATCTTCCCTTGTATCCTTGACTTGACCTCTAGACTTAGGGTTTGTTTCATAACTATATGGAACCCTATGATAACTAGGCACATCATTTTTTGCTTTGGTTTTGTATCCCAAACCTCTATGGCCATTTGATGGCTTTTGTACCCCTAAACCTAGGTTATGCTCATTTTGCCCTAATAGGATATTTTCCAATCTTTTTAGGGTCTTTTCTAATTTATCAAGTCTTGACCTCAAGACTTGATTTTCCCTCACTAAGTCCTTAGTGTTCTTGCCCAAATGTCTATCTACCTTCCTAACCTTAGGTTGGGTAGTCTTGGCATGTAGGGCCACATGCTTTTCCTTAATGCCCTCATGCTTTCTATTCTTATGGTAAATTACATTAAAATGATAAAAATTAGAACTATCATATTTTTTACCATAACGTAAAGGGGTAGGCTCAATAAATGTTACCTTCTTCTTTACCTTGGAGGCTCCTCCTTGACTAGTGCCTCCTTGAGCCTTGACCATCTTCTTCCCCTTGGGGCATTGACTTCGGTAATGCCCTTTTTGTTGACACAAGAAGCACACAATGTGCTCCTTGCTCTTCTTTGTCCCGGGGGTGGTCTCCTTGGGCTTCTCCTTGCCCTTTTGTGTCACTTGACCCTTCTTCTTGGCCAAGTTGGGGCACTTGCTCTTGTAGTGCCCACTTTCCCTACACTCAAGACATATTATATGATTTTTATTTTTAATTGAAACATTTATACCTTCTCGTGTAGGGATGGCACTTGCTCCTCCATTTGATATTTCTTGAATTTTGGAGGTGGCACCATCTTCTTATTCTTCACTTGACCCGGATGTGGAGGCCTCTTCTTGCTTCGGGTTCATTGATCTACACTCCCCCTCAATCCTAAAGGTGGAGGCTTCATCATCTTATACATGGAACAAGGAGTATGCTCCCTCCTTGTTCTCTTCATTGCACTCCCTTGAAGATGAAGCTTCTTCTTGGACTTCTTCTTCGGAGGTTGAGCATCTCTCAATCTCGGAGTCCTCCTCTTGGTCTTGCTCCAAAGAGTCACCCTCTCTGGATTCTTCTTGCTCTTGTACAGTGGAGGGGATCTCTTCATGAAGCTTGGCCAATTTACTCCATAATTCCTTTGCATCTTCAAATTCTCCAATTTTGCAAAGGATGGTGCTTGGCAATAAATTGACCAAAAGCTTGGTCACTTTGTCATTGGCCTCGCACCTTTGGACTTGCTCTTGGCTCCACTTGCTCCTCTTGAGAACTTTGCCCTTTGAGTTTGTTGGAGTCTTGAAGTCTTCCATAAGAGCTAACCATTGCTCTATCTCCATCATAAGAAAATTTTCGATTCTTGATTTCCAAGAATCGAAGCTCGTGGAAGTGTATGGTGGAGCCACCCTCGTGTTGAATCCGATCCCATCTCGGAATTCCATTGTAGAAGTTGAGCTTTTGAATTTCTTTGACAATTTTGCTTCAACTTCTTCACCCTCTAGCTCTTCTTGTTATGCTTGACCCTTCCGGCGATGATTCCGGTGAAGAGCGGCATCGCTCTGATACCACTTGTTGGGACCGAAAAGTAGCTAGAGGGGGGTGAATAGCTCATCGCATGCTAGATGCTCGTCGTTGATTGTTTCTTCAAAGATGCGCAGCGGAAATACAAGAAACAAACCACACAACGCTAACAAGGTTGGTTTACTTGGTATCCACCTCACAAGAGGTGACTAGTCCAAGGATCCACACATACTCACGCACCCTCCACTATGAATAATACTCCTTTATGGTAACTACCAAAGGCGGAGAAGCCCTACAACACTCTCAATACAAGAAGAAGAAAGGGAAATACAAGATAAGCAAAAGCTTACAAGATGTGCAATAAAAACCCTAACCCTAACTTCTTCTTCTTGTTTTTGATCCGCCTCTTGACTTGGAAAAGCCTCCAAGAATCTTCAAGAACTGGCGATCTGGAGCTTGGAGAGAGCTATGGAGGTGCAGGAGAGTATCTGGAGTGAATCGGTGAAGTTCCAGGTAAATACGACGCCAACGGTCGGATCCCGATCGATTGGATTGCTCCCAATCGATCGGGGAGGCTTTGGATCGATCCACGGATCGATCCAGAGCGCCTCTATGCTCTCTGGAATAGCCTGGATCGATCGGTGGATCGATCCAGGGCTTATCGCACGAAATCACGCCTCCCAATCGATTGAATCATCGATTGGGAGCTCTGGATCGATCGCCCGATCGATCCAAAGGGGCTCTGTTCACGCGACACTTCTTCCCAATCGATCCACTGATCGTTTGGGATAATGTCTGTCGCGGGGACTCACCCGATCGATCGGCCGATCAATTGGGCATGATCCAATCGATCAGTTGATCGATCCGGATCTTGGTTTTTGCCCAAAACCAAGTCCAAAGCCCCCTAAACCAACATCTAGTCAACCATGACTTGTTGGTACATAAGACCTAGCATCCGGTCACCCTTGACCAGCTAGGACTCTCTCACCAAGTGTCTGGTTAATCCCTTTGACTCACTTGGACTTTTCTCTTCTTGCCAAGTATCCGGTCAATCCCTCTGACCTACTTGGACTTTTCTTCCTCGTGCCAAGTATCCGGTCAATCCCTTTGACCTACTTGAACTCTCACCAGATGTCTGGTCAACCTTGACCCCTCTGGATTTCTCCTGCCTGGATTCACTCACCAGGACTTTCCCAATTGCCTAGCTTCACTCACTAGGTCTTTCACCTGGCTTCACTCACCAGGATTTTCTTCCTGCCTAGCTTCACTCACTAGGACTTCCCAATTGCCTAGCTTCACTCACTAGGTCTTTCACCTGGCTTCACTCACCAGGATTTTCCCTTCTGCCTAGCTTCACTCACTAGGACTTTCTTCTGCCTGGCTTCACTCACCAGGACTTCCTTCTGCCTGGCTTCACTCACCAGGACTTTCAGTCAAGTATCCAGTCAACCTTGACCTACTTGACTTTCCTTCACAATCTTAACTGGTCAACTTTGACCAAACGAGAATTGTATCAACAATCTCCCTAAATGAACAACTGCACCTGCATTGTCCATATCATCTAAACCCAATATATTGTCAAACATCGAAACTCAAACCAAGACTCAGGCTTGGTTAAACAGGTCAACCTTGACCTAGGGAATATTGCACCAACATCAAAGAAAACCCAAATAATAGTAGGCGCACTACCTCTGAAGGAACATCATTCATCTTCATTGTCCCGCATATCTCATAGAAGACCTCTAAATGTTGGTTCGGGTCTTCATGCGGTCCTCCACCAAACTGATTTTGCTGCACCATAGATATAATTACAGGTTTGATCTCAAAATTGTTTGCTTCAACTGAAGGCCTTGAAATACTAGATCGAAAACTCCTAGCATAAGGTGCTGCATAAAGATTACAAGCAATCCTAGAACAAATACTCCCTCCATCCTAGAACAAAGATAAACTGTTAAGTATTTGAAAAAAAAAAAATCAAATCTATCCATGCCATCCACGTGTACAAGCTTCTCCCATACCCCCTCCTTTTTCTTCTCTTCCCCACCAACGCCTCAAACCCTTCCTCCTCTCTTCTTCTTCGTTTTTCTTCTCTAGCGGCGACGAACGACAGATTTCTCTCCCGTTCTTCTCAAGCAACTCTCATTTTCTCCTCCCGCACCTCTTCTCCTCCACCAGCAAGGGCAGAGCACTGTTTTCTCCTTTGCTACCTCTTCTCTGCTCCTCGGCAGCACTATTAGAGCTCCTCGGAGTTCGCCGGAGCTCGCCAAACCACCGGGAAAAGAGGGGATTTTGCTGCCTTTTGTTTCCTCCAACAGCAGCCCTAGCTGCTGTCCTTTTATTGGCAGTGTCGTCGTTGTTCGCCGGAGCTTGCCGCAGCTTGCCGGAGTTGCCGACAAAGAACCTTAATTGCTGCCCTAATTTCCAGCAGTCACACAAAACCCTTAGAAGGTATATTTTAGGTTGCTTTTGGTTAAATTGATGTGTAGTTAGAAGGGTTATTTAGATTAGAACAGATGTTGTATTTAGGAATGCGAAGTGGTACAAGGTATCGAGATCAAAATAATTCACTGATTTTGAATCAGAGTTAATGTGTAGATTTTAGGTCATTATTATTATTAGATAGTATTTTGATTATTTAAGTTATGTTTGATATTGTGCTTGTAGATCCGAGCTCGAGTGGAGCACGGTGACCTGCCGATACTCGGAGATTTTTGCTGTATATAAGGTGGATACATCTACTCTTGTCTATTTCCTTGTGCATGAATAAATATATAAATTGGAATATGTATATGTTGTATTATTATTTTCAAAATGGGGATTAAACTGATATTATAAATAGCGAAATGGGTTAAAATATTAAAATTATTGGAGGGTAAATAATTAATATCATTTCTTGTTCACATGTGGGTTCATGTTGGGATTGATATGGAAAGGGTTGTTTTTTTTAAAATTAAAGAAATATTCTGAATTGCTCTTCTGTTGATACCTTGTCTCTTTTGACTTGCTTGACCTTTCATACTTCATGCTTTTGATACTCTATCTGTTGATACTTGTAGCTTTTTATCTGTGGACCCTATAATGATAAATTAATAGATTTGATACGAAAATATTACCTTGATTGACCAATCAATATGAAAAGAGAATAATCATGATAAATGGATGAATATAATCATAACGGTGAATTAATAAAGATAGTAAATGAAGAATTAAAAAGTGAATACTATGAGCCTAGCTTTATACCAGAGCTCTATATTAGAGTACTGGACCGCCCACATGTTATTGTGGTAGCGCGGTGGCCGCGGTCCAGAGTATCTGACCGTATACCTGAGGCGTGTTGGCGTGATGTAGCCCTCGGTCAGTGTTTATTATGTCTTCCACCGGTGAGGGCTGATAGCCCGTACGTCAGATGACGTATGCGACAGTTTATACTCTTAGGAGGCTTTTAGCCTATCCATATGATATTTCACTCTGATGATCTTGGCTCCAGTGATTCACTTTTTAGTTGATTTATCAGATTCAGACTATTGATATACATGTTGATCTTACCATGATAACTTATAATTGAGTGATTAAAATTGATTTTATTAATGATGACAAGTGATGATAAGGTGAAGATCCCAAACTCTATCTAAAAATTTTACCTGATTATAGATAATGAGAAGATGATTATACATATATATGTATAAATGTAGAACTTTAAGAATAATCCTAAAGTTGTAACAAAAGATGATGATTTATTCTACTTCCTTGACTTCTTCAATAAGATTAAATTCATGCACATCTTTCTTGAGTATCCACTTAGCCATTTGGCTAATTTGCTACTTTCCTTGGTCTCCAGTTTTGCAGACACAGGGATCCTTTTGATATTATAGTTGATTTTGGACTTTCATAGAGTTGCTCAGAGATCTCGACGTGCTGATTTGCTGGTTTGTTTTACTTTTGTTTCGCTGTATTTACATTTTGCAATTTTGTTACAGATGTCGTTTATCTGTATAGTAATTGTAGTTGATGAAAACTATGACATATACATATAGTTGATACATTTCGTGGTTATGTTGTTTCTATTTTATGTATGTTCCAGCCGTGTGGGCTGATGAATATGTTGTTTATGTTTATATAGTGTGATGTATGTATGTATGCTTCATATTGTCACCGGTACAGGGGAGATGCTGCCGATTTTTGTCTGGCAGGGACTCCTCTGGGGGCGTGACAATTTTATTGGTATCAGAGCCCGGTTTTTCGTTTTCTGTTCGTGGGTTTTGGCTTTATTTCGAGATTTTTGTTTTCAGTTTATGTAGTTCTCGAGCAAAGGAATTTTTATACAAGTCGAGTTGTATCTCTGAGCTATAGGATTTACGGGTCATTCTTTGTTTTAATTATCGTGATTATAAATGATTATTGAAAATTTTCATCTGATTTTATAGGCAATGCCACGAGCCCGTGGTCGCGGTTGGGGCAGTAGCCGTGCTCGTAGTCGCAGTCGTGGTTACGACAGTGGTAGTGGTCGCGATCGTGGTCGTGCATGTCAGCGTGCCACTACTACTGATCTTGGTTTGGATGAGGCTCCTATTTCCCCATCTAAGTTGATACCGGGAGCTCAGGTTGGTCCCAGTATTGGAGTTGGTGGTCAGATTGAGGGACAACCTCATCTTGTTGCAGCTCAGGTAGCCGTACCAGCCATTCCTACAGCATCATTTATTATGGAAAAGGCTCGTATTCCTTTGCTTGCTAGTTCAGCCAAGGATCGTTTTACGCTGTTCCATGGAGGCACCGATCCTTGGGTGGCGCGTACATGGTTGGAGGATATTGAGGCCACTTTTGGATACATGTCCTGTTCAGACATAGAGAAGGTAGAGCTAGCCGCTTATCATTTTCGAGGGCAAGCATCCACATGGTGGAAGATGCAAAAGACAGTCTTTGAGGATCAGATTATCTCTTGGCAGTCTTTTCGAGAGGCTTTCGAGAGACAGTATTTTCCTGCAGCATTTTGTGTTGCTCGACGCCAGGAATTCATGAGTCTCAAGCAGGGTGACCGAAGTGTGCTAGACTATAGTGCAGAATTTAGCAGACTTGCTGAGTTTTGCCCATATATGGTTGCTCAGGACTCAGACCGTATGTTTCACTTTACACAGGGACTGACAGCATATATTCGGATCAGGATGTCTGGATTTCCTATTACTACTTATCGAGAGGCACTTGATCGAGCCATATTTATTGAGATGACTCAGCAGCAAGTCTCTCAAGAAAGAGAAGCCAGCCGACAGACCTCGCAGAGCTCACACTCTAGACAGCAGAGTCGAGGTCGTCGATCTCGTGGTCAGGATACGACTAGAGAGTCTTCACGGTCACGAAAGGTGGCCAAAGTATCACAGGGATCTAGTCGCCCAGTTCCATCACAGCGGGGCCAGATATCGGTGAAGTGTTTTCAATGTAGTGCACCAAATCACCTGGCATCAGAATGTCCATTGGATAAGAGTATATGTTTTTATTGTAAACTGCCAGGACATATGCAGAAAGATTGCACTTTGAAGGCACAACATCAAGCAGGAGGATCACAGTCTCAGCAGGCTCGACCTACCTCACGACCTCCACAGTCTCGGCAGCAGAAAGGCTCGCAGAGATCTCAGCAGTCTCAGCCACGAAATCCCCCACCTACACAGTCTGCTCACCAACCACAACTCTATCATTTGCAGTCCCAGGTGGAGAGTGAGTATCACTCAGTACCTCCACTTCAGCAGTATCTGCCAGCTCCATCTCAACAATACTTGTCAGCTCCATCTCAGCAGTATTTGGTAGCTCCACCCCAGCAGTACTTGCTACCTTCACCCCAGCAGTACTTGTTACCTCCACCCCAGCAGTATCAGCCACCATTATCTTATCAGCCTTCGACCCAGTCATACCAGCCTTCGCAGGATCAGAGTCAGCCCTCTTCTTCTATCCAGAGGGGCCAGCCATCAGGTCTTGAGCCGGGACATGTTTATGCTTTGACTCGTGAGGAGGCACAGCGAGCTGGAGTATCTGTTATCCGAGGTATTATTTCCGTTTATAGTATTCCTGCGGATATATTGATAGATACGGGTAGCTCGCATTCCTTTATTTCTCCTGAGTTTGTATGCAAGATTAAGAGGGTCCCAACTCTTCGACCTTATGGATTATCAGTATTGACACCATCAGGTGGAGTATTGATGTCAGATCAGGAGGTCAAAAGTTGTCCTTTAAATTTTGATAGTCATATCCTTACAGTGGAACTCCAGGTGCTAGATATGACTGAATTCGATATTATTTTGGGTATGGATTGGTTGTCAGAGCATCATGCCACTGTCGATTGTCGAGCCAAAGTGGTGACTTTTCAACCCTTAGATCAATCATCATGGGAATTTATTGGGATCAATGATCGAGGGGTATCTATTATCTCAGCTCTCCAGGCTCAGCAGTTGTTGGCTCGGGGATGCAAGGGGTATCTCTTGTCTTTAGTGAGTTCCAATGTGGATAGTTCTGTCCAGCTTTCTGATGTCCACATAATACGTGAATATCCCGACGTATTTCCTGAAGAACTTCCTGGCTTGCCACCTCGGCGACAGGTAGAGTTTGCCATTGAGTTGCTTCTTAGCACAGCTTCAATATCGAAAGCTCCATATCGGATGGCACCAAGAGAACTGGAGGAACTAAAGATCCAGCTTCAGGAGTTGCTAGACAAGAGTTTTATTCGTCCTAGTGTTTCTCCTTGGGGGTGCTCCAGTGCTCTTTGTTAAGAAAAAAGATGGATCCTTGAGGCTCTGTATTGATTATAGGCAGTTAAACTCTGTAACTATCAAGAACAAGTATCCTCTACCTAGAATAGATGATTTGTTTGATCAGCTTAAAGGTACCTGTGTGTACTCAAAAATTGATTTAAGATCAGGCTATCACCAGTTACGAGTTAGAGATACAGATATTTAGAAAGCTACCTTCCGTACTCGGGATGGACATTGTATGTTTTTGGTAATGTCATGTAGGCTTACTAATGCTCTTGCAGCCTTTATGGATCTGATGAACCGGGTATTCTTAGAATATTTAGACCGGTTTGTTATTGTCTTTATTGATGACATTCTGGTATATTCGCGATCAGAAGAGGAGCATGAACAACATCTCAGAATAGTTCTAGAAACTTTACGGAAGGAACGCTTATATGCAAAGTTTAGTAAATGTGCTTTTTGGATTACTTCTGTGGGATTTCTAGGGCATGTAATCTCTAGCAAAGGGATTTCAGTAGACCCCCAGAAGATTGAAGCAGTTGACCGATGGGAACAACCAAAGTCAGTGCAGGAAATTCGTAGCTTTCTCGGATTAGCTGGGTACTATCGGAGATTTGTGGAAGGATTTTCTAGTATTGCTGCACCTTTGACTCGATTAACTAGAAAAGGAGTCAAGTTTACTTGGTCTGAGGCTTGTGAAGCAAGCTTCCAAGAGCTCAAGCAGAGATTGGTGAGTGCTCCAGTATTAGTTATTCCCTCTGGAGATGATGGATTCATTCTTTACACGGATGCATCTATTCAAGGATTAGGGGCAGTTTTGATGCAGTATGATAGAGTAGTAGCTTATGCTTCTCGTCAGCTAAAAGATCATGAGAAAAATTATCCCGTACATGATTTAGAATTAGTAGCCATCATTTTTGCCCTTAAAATTTGGAGACATTATCTCTACGGTATTACCTTTGAGATATTCACTGATCACAAGAGTCTGAAATATCTTTTCACTCAGAAAGAGTTAAACCTTCGACAGAGAAGGTGGATGGAGTTTCTGAAAGACTATGACTGCACTATCAACTACCATCCTGGAAAAGCTAATGTAGTCGCAGATACATTGAGCAGAAAGTCTAGAGGAGTATTGGCAACTCACAGGGTGGCAGTTACAGATCTAGTCAGACAGTTTTCAGAGTTAGATTTAACTGAAGTAGGGCAAACACAGCGTGGTATACTGGTCTCCTTGATCGCACAGTCCCCATTGGTGGAGCGGATTAAGGAAAGTCAAATGGAAGACCAGTATCTCAGATCTATAGTTAGTGAGTTGAAGTTAGGCCCCAAGCCAGAATTCACACGTGATATGGATGGATCTCTTCGGTTCCGAAACAGATTATGTGTCCCAGAGGTACATTCTGTTAAGGAGGATCTTCTTCGAGAAGCTCATCGATCGAGATTTGCAGTTCATCCTGGTGGTACACGGATGTATCAAGACTTGAAGCGATCATATTGGTGGAAAGGTATGAAAAGAGATATTGCAGACTTTGTAGCTCGGTGTCTAGTTTGCCAGCAAATTAAGGCAGAACACCAGAGACCTGCCGGGTTACTTCAGAAGATTGCAGTGCCGGAATGGAAGTGGGAGCATGTCACTATGGATTTTGTCACGGGGTTACCAAGGACCCAGAGGAGACATGATTCAATCTGGGTGATTGTCGATCGGTTAACTAAATCTGCACATTTCTTACCGATTCGTAAGACAGAATCTCTAGATCGTCTAGCAGAGTTATATTGCAGAGAAATTATTAAACTCCATGGTATTCCCCTCAGTATTATTTCTGATAGAGATCCACGTTTTACTTCGAGATTCTGGCAAAGTTTCCAAAAGGTGTTGGGAACCGAGCTGCGCTTTAGCACCGCTTTTCATCCTGATGGGCGATTAGAGCGCACTATCCGGACTCTAGAGGATCTTGCGTGCTTATGTGCTAGATTTGGGGTAGTTGGGAGGACCACCTACATTTGGTAGAGTTTGCATAATTACGATTCTACTATATGATGGCACCGTTTGAGGCACTTTATATAGGAGCATGTAGATCTCCTATCTTATGGGATGAGATCGGTGAGCGTCAACTCTTGGGCCCACTCAAAGTATTCAGCTTATACGAACTATTAGACAGAGACTATTGACTGCTCAGAGTCGCCAAAAGAGTTACGCAGATAAAAGACGAAGAATGTTAGAATTCACAGTAGGTGATCACGTATTTCTTCGTGTTTCACCCATAAAGGGAGTTAAGAGATTTGGGTTAAAAGGGAAGTTAGCACCCAGATTTATCGGACCTTTCCAGATTCTTGAGCGGATTGGTGCTGTTGCATATCGACTTGCGTTACCCCCAGCTTTAGCAGGAGTACATAATGTCTTTCATGTTTCTATGCTGCGGAAGTATGTTCCGGATCCGACACATGTCTTGAAGGATCTTATAGTTCCCCTACATTTTGATGCAACATACGAAGAATTCCCTGTTCGTATTCTAGATCGCAAGGAACATCGGTTGAGGAACAAATGCCTTCGTCTCGTAAAGGTTGGGCGGCAGCACCACTCTGATCAAGAAGCAACTTGGGAGCGTGAGGAGGACATGCGTATCGGATATCCTCATTTATTTCCTCCAGGTATCAGTGCTTCACACTTACTTAAATTTGGGGACCAAATTTCTTTTAGTGGGGGACATTGTTAAGTATTTGAAAAAAAAAAATCAAATCTATCCATGCCATCCACGTGTACAAGCCTCTCCCATACCCCCTCCTTTTTCTTCTCTTCCCCACCGACGCCTCAAACCCTTCCTCCTCTCTTCTTCTTCGTTTTTCTTCTCTAGCGGCGACGAACGGCAGATTTCTCTCCCGTTCTTCTCAAGCAACTCTCGTTTTCTCCTCCCGCACCTCTTCTCCTCCACCAGCAAGGGCAGAGCACTGTTTTCTCCTTTGCTTCCTCTTCTCTGCTCCTCGGCAGCACTGTTAGAGCTCCTCGGAGTTCGCCGGAGCTCGCCAAACCACCGGGAAAAGAGGGGAAACAAAACCCTAGTTGCTCTCTCCTTCTTCCCCACCAACAGCAGCAGTTTTGCTGCCTTTTGTTTCCTCCAACAGCAGCCCTAGCTGCTGTCCTTTTATTGGCAGCGTCGTCGTTGTTCGCCGGAGCTTGTCGCAGCTTGCCGGAGTTGCCGACAAAGAACCTTAGTTGCTGCCCTAATTTCCAGCAACCACACAAAACCCTTAGAAGGTATATTTTAGGTTGCTTTTGGTTAAATTGATGTGTAGTTAGAAGGGTTATTTAGATTAGAACAGATGTTGTATTTAGGAATGCGAAGTGGTACGAGGTATCGAGATCAAAATAATTCACTGATTTTGAATCAGAGTTAATGTGTAGATTTTAGGTCATTATTATTATTAGATAGTATTTTGATTATTTAAGTTATGTTTGATATTGTGCTTGTAGATCCGAGCTCGAGTGGAGCACGGTGACCTGCCGATACTCGGAGATTTTTGTTGTATATAAGGTGGATACATCTACTCTTGTCTATTTCCTTGTGCATGAATAAATATATAAATTGGAATATGTATATGTTGTATTATTGTTTTCAAAATGGGGATTAAACTGATATTATAAATAGCGAAATGGGTTAAAATATTAAAATTATTGGAGGGTAAATAATTAATATCATTTCTTGTTCACATGTGGGTTCATGTTGGGATTGATATGGAAAGGGTTGTTTTTTTTTAAAATTAAAGAAATATTCTGAATTGCTCTTCTGTTGATACCTTGTCTCTTTTGACTTGCTTGACCTTTCATACTTCATGCTTTTGATACTCTATCTGTTGATACTTGTAGCTTTTTATCTGTGGACCCTATAATGATAAATTAATAGATTTGATACGAAAATATTACCTTGATTGACCAATCAATATGAAAAGAGAATAATCATGATAAATGGATGAATATAATCATAACGGTGAATTAATAAAGATAGTAAATGAAGAATTAAAAAGTGAATACTATGAGCCTAGCTTTATACCAGAGCTCTATATTAGAGTATTGGACCGCCCACATGTTATTGTGGTAGTGCGGTGGCCGCGGTCCAGAGTATCTGACCGTACACCCGAGGTGAGGGCTGATAGCCCGTACGTCAGATGACGTATGCGACAGTTTATACTCTTAGGAGGCTTTTAGCCTATCCATATGATATTTCACTCTGATGATCTTGGCTCCAGTGATTCACTTTTTAGTTGATTTATCAGATTCAGACTATTGATATACATGTTGATCTTACCATGGTAACTTATAATTGAGTGATTAAAATTGATTTTATTAATGATGACAAGTGATGATAAGGTGAAGATCCCAAACTCTATCTAAAAATTTTACCTGATTATAGATAATGAGAAGATGATTATACATATATATGTATAAATGTAGAACTTTAAGAATAATCCTAAAGTTGTAACAAAAGATGATGATTTATTCTACTTCCTTGACTTCTTCAATAAGATTAAATTCATGCACATCTTTCTTGAGTATCCACTTAGCCATTTGGCTAATTTGCTACTTTCCTTGGTCTCCAGTTTTGCAGACACAGGGATCCTTTTGATATTATAGTTGATTTTGGACTTTCATAGAGTTGCTCAGAGATCTCGACGTGCTGATTTGCTGGTTTGTTTTACTTTTGTTTCGCTGTATTTACATTTTGCAATTTTGTTACAGATGTCGTTTATCTGTATAGTAATTGTAGTTGATGAAAACTATGACATATACATATAGTTGATACATTTCGTGGTTATGTTGTTTCTATTTTATGTATGTTCCAGCCGTGTGGGCTGATGAATATGTTGTTTATGTTTATATAGTGTGATGTATGTATGTATGCTTCATATTGTCACCGGTACAGGGGAGATGCTGCCGATTTTTGTCTGGCAGGGACTCCTCTGGGGGCGTGACATAAACTACTCCATCGATCGAAGAACGAAATCCGAAAACATAAAGATTACAAGCATTCTTGATTCCAATCCAAGAAAAGGAAAGAAAGAAGGCTTATCTATGATGAAGACGGTCTTCGGATCCAATCCACGTTCCCGGAGTCAAATCGGTGAAGATCTTCCCTTAGATCGCCTAGAAATCCACCCAAGAATGGAAGGAATCGCCCAAATCTTCCTTTCTCCCCAAAGGGGAGAAGATCCCCTTTCAATTCATGAAGAAAGTCTTATATAGAAGAGGGGCTTGGGCGCCACACGACCCCGAAGCACGGCCGTGTAAGGTTCACATGGGCTGCTCCATTCTCTTCTCTGCCAACTTCACATGGTCGTGTGAGGTACACATCCGTGGCTTGCCTCTACCAATGATCCCCTTGCACGGCCGTGTAGATCTACACAGCATGTACTGCCTTCACCTTTGGAAACCTGGCACGGCCGTGTGGTGCACATGGCCAGCACTCTCTTTCTCACTGGAAACCTCACACGGCCTTGTAGCACACACGGCCTAGGCTTATCTGGTCTCTGGAAAACTGACATGGTCGTGTGGTGTACACGGCCTAGGCTTCATTGGGCTCCAAAGCTTGGCGCGACCATGTGAGGTTCACACGGCCAAGTCATCTTCCTTCTCTGCTGCAGCTACACGGCCTCTCATCTCCACATGGCTTGGGCAAACCCCCATGGCAGGGTCGTGTGGGGTTCAGGTATCATGGCTTCCTCCATCGCTTTGCTTGCAGATTTGGCCTCGAACACGCATCCTCCATCAAATTCAACTCCTGTGTACAAAAAATGCACAAAAGCAAATCTCCGAACAAAGAGTAAATATGTTAAAAAGGAAAGCTAGAGGTACGAAAATGCATAGATCAAGCATGCTCAAAATATGTGAATGTGCGTCAAAATATACTGACAAGTGTATACAATCTACATACATCATTCACTCACCAAGACTTTCCAGTCAAGTATCTGGTCAATCTTGACCTACTTGACTCTTCTTCACACTAATCTGGTCAAACCCTAACTAGAGGGCAATTGCTCTAGCAATCTCCCCAATCAGATGATTGCACCTGTAATCTCCATGTATTATCAGTCTCCATGTATTGTCAAATATTGAAATCTAAACAACAAGACTTAAGCTTGAGCCAATTCAAACTTAGTCAACTTGTCAACCTTGACCCAAAGGATATTGCACCAACAATATCAAGTGAGATGTTAGGACAATGAACGAAACTCAAGATGTTAATTTAGTGCATTCTTTTGAGTTTTATGTTCATCAAAACATATAATTATGTGTTTTCCAATAATTGAGAAATCTAATGTACAAGTCATGTGCATTGAGCCCAAAGACCATGGTTGGATATTGATTTTGAAAATCATTTTAAAATACTTTTGGAAAACCTTGATGAATGCTATCTTTTGATAGTAATCATCATTGAAAAGTTTGATACAAACTAGAAGAAAACATTGAAGTTTTTAAAAGTTTTCAAGTTTGTGTCAATCCTTGAAAATATGAAGTATTTTCATAGAAAATTATTTTTCCATGATAGTATATACCCTAAATAATGTCTATAACAATTTTCATGATTTTTATAATGTTGTCGAATTTTGGGGGGAGTTTATGAAATTCACTGAAATTGAATTTCAGGTTTTCAGTACTTCAATTGATCACCCGATCGATTGAGATCACTCGATCGATTAGAGAGGCTCAATCAATCGGGTGATCGATTGCGAAGCCTATTTGTTGGTGCGGGAAGCATCCGACGATCAAACCTATGTTTTGATTATGTCAAAGGGTTCAAAGTTAAGGTATTTTGTTATCTAAAATGTTAAATGAGTGTTTCAGGAAAGTCCTAACTGCGGTTAGGCAGGTGAAAACCCTAGGGGGTGGTAACCCTAGGTCCTAAGGGGTGGTAACCCTAGGTGGAGAAAAGTCCTAGCTGCGGTTAGGCAAAGGGAAAACCCTAAGGGGCGGTAACCCTAGGTCATAGGGGGTGGTAACTCTATGCGGAAAGTCTTCGTGGGTCGAGTGCTTCAGGCAAAAGTCCTAGGGGGTAACCCTAGGTGGAAAGTCCTGGTGTCGCGAACCAGGTGAAAGACTGGACCAGCCGGGAAGCGGAAGTCCAGCAGAAAGTCCGGAAGCATCGAGCATCGAGCAAAAGTTCAGTCGATCTGGAGGATCGCACTGGCAACAGATAAATCTCCTGAGTGGAGTAGGTGAGGACGCGATCCCCGTAGAGGGAACAGTAGGCGTCGGGTCGACCTAGGGTTTCCGGTTGGAAATCCGAAGTCAGACCCGGACAGTCCGGAGACTGTCATCATATTCTATTATATCCATATTATTGTTTTGTGCTAACTGTGTTTTGCAGGATATGTGTTTGGGACTAACACATTTTGCAGGACCAAAGAAGCACAACTTAGCCTCGGATGAACAGTGTCCGAGGCGCCTCCATGGAGCTTGGAGGCGCCTCTGGTGCTAAAGTGACGTGGCTGCTCAGACCCGTTGGAGGCGCCTTCGTGGTGCCCGAAGGTGCCTTGGATGCCCCATTGGAGGTGCCTTAAAGATGGATGAAGGCGCCTTCAAGGCGATAAGCGATGACTGTTCAGCGCTGATCTGCACGAGCAATTCGGAAGGGATGGAGGCGCCTTCGGAGGACTTAGAGGCGCCTTGGATACCCTCTATAAGGGGAGTTCGAGCAGCAATTCCAAATAATGAAAAACAACTTATTCCAAGTGATCCTCTTGCTGCGTGCTGCTAAATCGACGACCCGGAAGTGCTGCGACTTGACACCGACGACCCGGAGCTTTGCTTTTTCATCCATTGTTGTCGGTATAAGATTTCTGGTTTAAATTAAGTTGTAAATTGTTATACTTTTAAACCTTATCGAGCTTATAGTTGTTGTCCACGGAAAGCGATCAAGGATCGCGGGCCTTCGAGTAGGAGTCGATCTAGGCTCCGAACGAAGTAAATCCTCGTGTTCTTTCTGTTTGTTTTTCTTTATTCCACTGCGTGTTTTAACTCCGATAGTTTTACGAATCGAACGAAATAGCCACGAGCGCTATTCACCCCCCCCCCCTCTAGCGCTTCTCGATCCAACAATTGGTATCAGAGCAGGGTCGCGTTGATCTGGTGCAACCACCAATCACGCAATATTTTTTCGTGGTATTTTTTGGTTTTTCAGAGTCAATTAGAAATTAGCTTATTAGCTAAGTTCTAATTCCTTTTCGAATCGGTTTTGCTCAAAGTTGGTCAATACCACTCGAGATCGTTTCTTTTAAATTATTCCCGCACTAGTAATCCAAGACCAAGTCTTGGAATAGATTTTTTTATTTTTGTCGTGCAAGGTATCAATGGCCCAACAAGAGGGTTATAGCACTGTCCGTCCCCCGCTCTTCACTGGAGAGGACTTTAGTTACTGGAAGGGCAGAATGGAGAACTTCCTGAAGATCCAGTTCGAGACGTGGATGATCGTCAAGACTGGTTTGGATATGCCAACGGATAAAGACGATAATCCTACACCCTGCGAGGACTGGGAACCTGCATTAATCAAGAAGGTGGAGGCAAATGCCAGAGCAACTTGTACCCTCCAGTGTGGACTAACAAAGGAGGAGCTAAACCACGTCGGCCCATTCTCAAGCGCCAAGGAACTATGGGAGAAGCTGATTGAGCTTCACGAAGGGACCTCCGATACCAAAGTAAGTAAGCGAGATTTATTATTCAATAAATTGTATAACTTAAAAATGCAGGAAAATGAGACGGCAAGCCAGCTTCACGCACACATTCAGGACCTCCTAAACGGCCTTCACGCAATCGGCCAAAGAATAGAAAACCGCGACATAATAAGGTACGCACTTAGCGCTTTTCCAAGGAACACCTTGTGGGCATCCATGGTTGATGCTTACAAGGTTTCTAAGGACCTTTCTTCAATCAAATTAGACGAACTTTTTTCGGAATTAGAACTTCACGAGCAGACTAATGCACAACCAACCGAGAAGGGGGTTGCTTTGGTTGCAAGTACCAGTCGAACACGCGAACCGAGATCACGATGAAGAACTGAACCAGAGTCGGAAGAAGAACCTGATTCATACGATGAAGACGATGAGTTAACAACCGAGCTCGTGAACCTCGTAAAGAAGCTCTACAAGAAGAAGAAGGGCTTCAATAAGAGAGATCTAAAGAAGGCAGTACAATCCAAGGAGGTTCAACCAAGTTCGAAGGGTAAGTTCGAGTTTATCTGCTGCGGGTGCAACCAGAAGGGGCACATCAAGGCCAACTGCCCAAATCTGAAGGATGTAAAGAAGTGAAAGAAGAAAGCCCTGAAGGTGACGTGGGACGAATCCTCAGAAGAAGATACCGACGACGAACTCGATCAAACGAGTCTCCTCACACTGATGGCCCGGGACTAGATCGACATGTTTGAGAGCGAGAGCGAGTCGGAGGCCGAGTCCGAGCGAAGCCACGGATCCGTATCCGTTTCCGAAGGGCCAGACCCCGCTGTGAGTATCTCTAGACTTAATAACTTAGTTAATATTTATTACGAAAATAGCTAAGTCGAATCTTAAAATTAAATCACTTCTAAAGGAAGTAGCTGTCCTTAAAGAAGTGACTAACTCCGAATCTTTGACTGAACAAGTTCAGACTGGAAACTCAACCCAAGACCAAAAACTTGAAGAAGAGAATTCCAGCCTGAAAACTCAAGTCAAGGATCTGGAGAAAACACTAGAACGATTTTCTTTAGGCTCCAAGAATCTTGACCTAATTCTTGGGACACAAAGAGTCGTTTACAATAGAACTAGTCTAGGATTTAAACCAAAAAGGAAATATAAATCTTACTTATCTATTGTACAAAGAACAAATAGAAATACAGTCCAAGCATGAGTCCCCAAGTCCAAATTGATTAATCAAGTTGGACTTGGTCAATATTGGATCCCGAAGGATCAAATACACTTCATCGACAAACCATATCGAGGCTATGATCCAGGGGGAGCAAAAAGAAAAACGAACATAAATTCAAAATTCAATTAAAAATTCAATTAAAAATTCAATTTAAATCAAATAAAAAATAGAAGGAGGATCCAGAATAGCTGGCACCCCCAACCAAACTACCCGACTGGGTAACCGAACTTAATCTACCCGAAATGGGTAAACAAGAGTAAACTACCCGGCAGGGTAATTAAGGTTAGATTAGAAGGAGCTAGGTTTAACTTGACCCACGGTACTGGTGAAGTTTTTGGATGATAGTACGTTAGGGAAGTTTGGGCATCGCATGACTAGGAAGATATGGCTTCGACCTGGTGCATTTGGCCAAGTGGAACTGACCGAAGCTACCCTTAAATGGATCCTAACTAGTTAGACCAAGGTTTAGTACTAAGTTTAATGGGTAGGACTATTTGGAAAATCTCGAAGGCATGGTTACTTTAATGAGGTCCTTGTGACTCACCATAGCCCAGAAGTTTATCCAAAGAACGCCTACTTGTTGAACCCAAAGCTAAACCTGAATCTAACACAAAGTTAAACCAAACTCTTAAACTGAATCTAATTCATCTCACAAAATTATAGGATTCCCTGATTGAAAATTTAGATCGGGTGAGAAGACTAAGTAATTAAAATCAGACTAAATAATTAAAACTCCATAATTAAAACTAATTCAAAATTCAAAGTCAGACCCGGACAGTCCGGAGACTGTCATCATATTCTATTATATCCATATTGTTGTTTTGTGCTAACTGTGTTTTGCAGGATATGTGTTTGGGACTAACACATTTTGCAGGACCAAAGGAGCACAACTTAGCCTCGGATGAACAGTGTCCGAGGCGCCTCCATGGAGCTTGGAGGCGCCTCGGGTGCTAAAGTGACGTGGCTACTCAGACCCGCTGGAGGCGCCTTCGTGGTGCGCGAAGGCGCCTTGGATGCCCCATTGGAGGCGCCTTAAAGATGGATGAAGGTGCCTTCAAGGCGATAAGCGACGACTGTTCAGCGCTGATCTGCACGAGCAATTCGGAAGGGATGGAGGCGCCTTCGGAGTACTTAGAGGTGCCTTGGATACCCTTTATAAGGGGAGTTCGAGCAGCAGTTCTAAATAACGAAAAACAACTTATTCCAAGTGATCCTCTTGCTGCGTGCTACTAAATCGACGACCCGGAAGTGCTGCGACTTGACACCGACGACCCAGAGCTTCGCTTTTTCATCCATTGTTGTCGGTATAAGATTTCTGGTTTAAAT
The DNA here is from genome assembly GCF_018446385.1 of Zingiber officinale. Classification (NCBI taxonomy): domain Eukaryota; kingdom Viridiplantae; phylum Streptophyta; class Magnoliopsida; order Zingiberales; family Zingiberaceae; genus Zingiber; species Zingiber officinale. The sequence goes on from NC_056004.1 coordinate 87,714,404, forward strand.
TAAGCTATAAATTGTTATACTTGTAAACCTTATCAAGCTTATAGTTGTTGTCCACAGAAAGCGATCAAGGATCGCGGGCCTTCGAGTAGGAGTCGATCTAGGCTCCGAACGAAGTAAATCCTCGTGTTCTTTCTGTTTGTTTTTCTTTATTCCGCTGCGTGTTTTAACTCCGATAGTTTTATGAATCGAACGAAATAGCCACGAGCGCTATTCACCCCCCCCTCTAGTGTTTCTCGATCCAACACTATTATCACGAGCAGAAGCTCACTGGATCGATCCAACGATAGATTCACACTGCTTGAATCGATCCATTGATCGATTGAAGTGCTGATTTTGGCTGAGAAAGATAAATTTCAGCATTTTAGATCATTTTTAGTCTAGGTAACCATTTCTAATCCCTTGAAATACATTTGCACACATTTGGGGGGAGTTTTCATGATGAAACATGGATGGATTGGTTAAGGGAGACTAGGTAGAGGCTTAAGTTGAGGTTTGACTTCAATTTTAAATTTTTTTAACCTCAAAGCTTCATATTTTGGGTTTCCTAAAGATCTAGGGAGTCTAAGTCATTGTTGGTGTAATGACAAAAATTATGGACATGTCTTTAGGGGGAGTTACTCCCTAAGGACATGAAAATTTATTTTTTCATACACCTTGGAAGGTGGTCAACCTTCCTTAGAGTAAATGCTCGAGGTTGAACATTTTAAACACAATAGAGAGAGGAAATCTTCATTGTTTAGTTGTTTATGCTCGAGAGTGAGTATTGAAGGATAATAAAGAGTATGAGACCTTCATTGTTGAATTATTTAATGCTCAAGGGTGAGCTTTGAGGATAATGAAGGGTATGGGACATTCATTATCATGTTAAACACAACAAGTGGAGTTGTGAACAACGGTAAGTAACTCTTCAGGGGAAGAGTTTTTGATGTATGCCAATAGGGGGAGAATGTATGGTTTAAGTTAGGCTTTCATTACCTAAAGAGGGAGTTTGCCCTCTAGGAAAGGGGGAGAATGAAGGGAACCCTCATTCATACATTGTCATGAAAGAAGTTGAGGCTATGAGATAATTCTAACTTAAATGTATTGTCAAACATCAAAAAGGGAGAGATTGTTGGTGTAATATCCTTTGGGTCAAGGTTGACCAGGTTGACTAAGCTTGAGTTGGCTCAAGCTTAAGTCTTGTTGTTTAGGTATCAATGTTTGATAATACATGAAGATTGTAGGTGCAATCATTCGATCAGGGAGATTGCTGGAGCAATTCCCCTCTGGTATGGGTTTGACTAGATTACTGTGAAGAAGAGTCAAGTAGGTCAAGATTGACCGGATACTTGACTGGGAAGTTCTGGTGAGTAAAGCTAGGCAGTTGGAAAATCCTAGTGAATGAAGCTAGGCGAAAGACCTAGTGAGTGAAGCTAGGCAGAAGTGAAATCCTGGTGAGTGAAGGCAGGTGAAAACCCTAGTGAGTAAAGCTAGGTGAAACTCTTGGTGAGTGAAGCCAGGCAGATGGGAAGTCCTAGTAAGTGAAGCTAGGCAGATAGAAAGATCTGGTGAGTGAAGCCAAGCATGTGGAAATCTAGGCGGGTTAAGGTTGACCAGACACCTGGTGTTTGGAAGTCCAAATAGGTCAAATGATTGACCGGATACTTGACAAGAGAAAATCCAGATGGGTCAAGGGTGACCGGACATCTGGTGGAAGGAAGTTCAAGTGGGGCATAGAGGACCAGACACTTGGCATGAGATGGTAAGTCCAAGTGGATCAAGGTTGATCGGACACTTGGCGCAAAGAGAAAAAGTCTAGATGGGTCAAAAGTTGATCAAACACTTAGCAGTCGTAAGTCTAATAGGGAGTTTGCATGGAACTAGGAAGTTCGGACGTAGTAAACTTCTGAAGGCCATAATTTTTGACTCAGATATCTGAATGAGGTGATCTTGGATACGAAATGAAGCTCATTTCAAGCTCTACATATTTTTATGCTTACCAATCGATTTGGGGTTCAATCGATTGGTCAATCGATTGGTTGACATAATTTCATACAGAAATTGTCTAGATCGATTGGGTAATCTATCAAAACTTCCTCAATCGATTGGTCAATTGATTGGGAGAGTTTATAAGTGAATAGTGAGCTTCTGAATCAATTAGTTGATCGATTGAAATCTCCAATGGATCAGCCGATCGATTGGGAAGCTAGAAATCGTGCGATAAAGGCTGAATCGATCGGGCAATCGATTCAGGCGCTTTTCAGAGAGCACAGAGGTACTCTGGATCGATCAATCAATCAATCCAAAGCCTCTCCAATCGATTGAGAGTCATTCAATCAATTGGGATTCGATCGTTGCACAGGTTATAGCCGTTGGTGAGCGATTTTCTGCGCACTTCTTCGAGTTTCTTCTCCACGCGAGCACAACGACGATTTCAGAGTTTTTCTCCACTCTTACAGCCAGATCTTGAAAGCTCTTGGGGACAAGTGTAGCCACACTTCCAAGGTTCAAGAGGCAACAACAAACAACAAGTAAGCAAGAAGAAGAAGTTTTTATTTGTATCTCTTGTATTTTCCTCTTGCATGAGTTGTATTTGTTGTGTGAGTTTGTACAAGGCTTCTCCGCCTTCAGTAGTTACCGTAAAGGAGTGTTTTTATTAGTGGAGAGTGCTCGTGTGTGTGGATCCTTGGATTAGTTATCTCTTCTTGAGGTGGATACCAAGTCAATCCTTGTATTAGCATTGCATTTTTATTTTTTGTTCTTTTCGCTGCATATAATCACCAAGAAGCAAGCGAGCGCGACGAGCTATTTACCCCCTCCCCCCCTCTAGCTACAAATTGACCCTAACAGAAGGGATAGATCCCATCTACATCACTCCACATAATTCATTGCATACCCAGTGATCGACTTTATTGTCTACCTTGTTACAAATGATGTTTGCCGATACCAAAGTACACAACTCCTTATGTAGGGAACCGTAGTGACTTCAGGTCTAAGGACTATTCATACCAATAGTCACATGAGAATGTTTATAACACTCATATAACGATCCATAAAACATTCTCATGGTGGGTCATTCAGTATATATTCTTTAATATATACTCATGTGTCAACCTAATATCTCATATCCATGACTTGTAAGATTAAGTCATCCATTGACCTACATGCTAGTCTCAACGCATTAATATTGTCCTTGTATATAATGCTTGACTAAGAATAGTTAAGAGTAGTATTCTATATATATCTACAATATCTGACTATCAATTCAACTAATTGATATGCTATAGAAGATAAGAACCTACTATCCAAGGACATTATTATACTTATTAAATCAGCATTGAATTAAAATAAATATAATAATCAACTTTGTCTTTTATTAGTAATGAAATATGATACAACATGAATCCTTTACAATCATCTCATAAATTGGTACTAGGGTTAATACTAAAAGTTTCCCCTCTTTCTCCCTCTTCCTGACTCTTCCCGATGGCTGCGGCGGCTGTTAGCACGCGACTGGTGGATATTGCGGCCGCTAGCACGCGGTTGGCGGCTGTGGAGGCCGCTAGCACGCGGCTAGTGACTGTGGCAGTCGCCAGCACGCGGCTGACGACTTTGGCGGCAACCAGGAAGCAACTGACAACTATGTCGGTTGTCAATACGTTGCTGGTGACTGTTATGGCGCCTATAGCGACCACCAGTACATGGTTGGCTTCTTTGTCGGCTACCAGTGCATAGGTTGGGTAGCCAGCTGCTTGTTCCTGTTGAATTTATCCTAGCATGTCATTTTTTTTTATTAATTTTAGCTAAATTTTATTTCTGTTGTAGTTTACTGCATTTGCTGCTCTTCTCCGGTTGAACTACACATATTCAGGTATAATTACATGGTTGAATTTAGATGTAAATTAAGTTAATATTTTGATATATAACATGACATAGTCATACAGTGATTTTAGGCTACGTTTAGTTGGGTGTAATATAATCTAGCTTGTAATGTAATCAAATTTATAATGTAATGTAATGTAATGTAATCTTGATTACATTACTATGTTTGATAATGTAATGTATGTAATCTTTAATTACAAGGGTAATTATATTCTTTTGTTTGATGTCCATTATTTTTTATAAGAAATGTAATTTGTATTATTATAAAATGACAAAAATATCTTGCGATCTCTACCGATGGCTGTCGCACCTCTACCGGAGCTTGCGACAGCCATCGGCAACCAGCCACCACCACCAGCAACCGTCGGTAGCCTCCACAGGCCACCATCGTTGGCAATCGGTGACCCACCGGTAACTGGAGGTCGCTGCCGATGGTCGGCGGCGACAGCGGCTAGCGATTGCCGACGACGGTGGTGGAGGTCGGAGACGGCGACAATAGGCGACGGCCTAAGGGTATATTCAGCATTTAAATTTTGGTGAAACGGTGACCTCTTAATGTAATCGAATTATATAGTATTTGTTTTATAATCTAGATTATAAAACTTCACTACCTTTTGTAATTCAGATTACATTATATTACAAGTTTAAAATTAAACCAAATAAAATAATCAGTCTTGTAATGTAATCCTGATTACATTACAAGGCATATTACACCCTACCAAACGTAGCCTTAGTGTTGATAGATACTCCATGTTTAATATATGGAAAAACAATCTACATTTCTTTTGGTTCACTAAGTTGAATATTCAATAGAAAGTGAACGTTATGTCTAATCTAACTTATTATGTTGTTAAATGAAAATTGCTCACACTATATTATGTTTGATTACTTTATTTAAGGTTAAATTAAATTGTACAAGTTTAATAATATTTTAAATTATATTCTCATTAGGCGACAATGTCTATGAACAAAGCATGGATGTACAATCGATTACAAAATAAATTTATTAGAAATGATTTTATTGCTGAAGTAGAAGAATTTGTCAACTTTGCTAAGAGTCATCTATAATGTATAAATGGTGTTGAGTTACAGTGTCGTTGTAATCACTCCAAATGTAGAAATAAAGCCTTCTGTGATGAGGATATCATGAAAATACATATATGTAAAAATGGTTTTATGTCAAATTACTATAATTGATACTGTCACGAAGAGCCTTATTTGTATAAACCAATTGGGTCTTCTGGTGGTTCTTCATCTAGTACAACTTTTACTATGCTTGAATCATCAACTTATTATATTGGAATGCAATTAATGGTTCACGATGCAATGAATGTTGTAGTTGATTATTCCGATATCAACGAAATAACAACACCTGAATATCAGCAACTATATGAAATATTAAAGGCTAATGAAAGAAAAGTGTGGGAAGACATTCCCTCTGGTCATTCGTAATTATCGGTTACTGAAAGGTTATTGAATATGAAAGTAGAATATCATTTTTCAATAAAATGTTACGATGACATATGTCAATTGATGTCAGAGTTGTTTCCTGCTGACAAAATAATGACGAATAGTTTTTACACTACAAAGAGATTGGTTAGAGATTTATGTTTGCATGTAGAGAAGATTGATTGTTATATAAACAACTACATAATTTTTTGGAATGAAGACAGTGAACTAAGTGAATGCAAAATCTACATTCACCCTCGTTATAAGCATCGTATTCGCATACCATGGAAGAAGAAAACAAATATTGCTTAGAAAGTGATGTATTACTTCCCTTTAACTGCTAGATTTCAATACTTGTATGCATCTGTCGCTACAGCTTATCACATGATGTGGCATCATGAACATGAGCATGAAAGAGGAATTATGTGTCATCCTTGTGATTCACCTACATGGAAATATTTTGATACTGTATTTCCCTCCTTTGCAATGGAACCACGTAATATGAGATTGAGAATTTCCGTAGATGGTTTCAATCATTTGATCAGTCGAAACAACAGTATTCTATAGGACCGTTGCGGCCGGCTGGAAGGGGGGTTGTTGGATATCCTGTAAAATCAAAACAAACGAACAACCCTTCCTCGAACTCTTTAAGCTAACACTTGTAAAATAAACAAAGCAGATAAATAAAACATTAAAAAGACGAGGCACAAGATTTACTTGGTTACAACCGATGTGGTTGTTAATCCAAGGAAGGTTAAGCGCACTAGAATACTCCTTCAGGCAGAGAAGCCTCTTACAACGTTGAAGCACAGAAAACAGAAGTTTAAATACAACTCTAAAGCATACAAGCGTTGGAAATGAATTACTGGAGTTCGTTGAAAAGCTTCTGGACCAAGGCTATATTTATAGCCTTGGTTGGGGCGCCCCGAAGGGTTCCGGGTGCCCTAGGGGTGATAAAACTTTATCCCCCAACGTTCAGAACGTGTTAGACGTGTTCTGGTCAAACATCCTGGTCTGGGCGCCCGGAGGGGTTCCGGGCGCCCCGGGCTGTTTCGGGCGCTCTGGACCCCCAAGTCAACAGATGTTGACTTTTCTCCGTCGGGGTCTTTGATCCGGTTCGATCCGCCTCGGTCCGGGTCTTCTACTCCGGATCCGCTCACTTGGGTGATCTTTGCCATCCGGAAAAGGGCTCACCCGAACCCAACTTCTGGTCTTCTCGAGCAGCCTTCTGGCTTCTCGTCCCTCGGAATCACCGCGTGTTTCCTTCTCGTCCACCAACGTACTCATCCGCAGTCTTCGTCCCACGGTCGCACCCCGTGCCGACCTTCTCGCTAGCTGCGTCTCTTGCTCCCCGAGCAATCTTCCGCTCCGTCTTTCGTCCCTCGGAACCACCACACACTTTCTTCTCGTCCACCGGGGTACTCTTCCGCAGCACCTCGTCCCTCGGACGCACCGCGTGTCGTCCTTCGTGCTAGCTGCGTCTTCCGCTCGAGTTCTTGTGCTCCTACACACTTAGACACAAGGTTAGAAACACACAGGAACTAACTTAACTTGTTGATCACACCAAAACAACCTTGGGGCTCCAACAATCTCCCCCTTTTTGATGTGATCAACCCAAGTTAAGCTAGGGTCAAAAATAAATATGAAAATTAAACAACTTATATTGCAATAACGTGCAACAAGATAGAAATATTAAATTTCAAAAAAATTCCAATTTTCAATTTTTAATTTTTTACCTCCCCTAGACTTATACTTTTTCTTCTCCCCCTTTGATCACATAAAAAAATTGGGGTTGCAAAAAAAAATCTAAGGGTTGTTACTTAGAAAATTTATAAAGATCCATTTCAATGATTTTCTGGAAAATATTTCTAAGTCAAGGAAAATTTTTAAGTCAAGAAAAATTTCTAAGTCATTAAGAACTTTTTAGAAAATTTTGAGACTTTTGAAAATTTTACAATAATTTTCACAAAAGCAATATCAAAATATTAAAGAAAATTTCTAAGTTAAATATACCTTTTTGGAAAATTTCCAAGTTTTCGTTATGAAAATTAAGAGTTTTCTCAGTAGAAAACTTTATGCATAAAATTTTTTTTGGAACATGTAGAAATAATTTAAAAAAATTTCTATGCATTTATTTTTAATTTTATTTTATTTTATGCTTTTATCAGAAAGTTTTAAATTTCCATTTTAACTTATTACAATTTCTCAAATTTGAAGTAAGAAAATTTAAACATGCGAAGAATCGTATCATGTTAATATCTGTTAATAGGTTGTCGAGATATTTTAATCGACAGGCTATTTCTTTCAGCTTTAAAGTAACAAATATTAAACATGCAAGAATTTGTAATGACAAAATAATTGGTAAAACTTCATTTGACAATTTTTCTAATTTGCAAGATTCATTCGACAAAATATTTTGTAGCTTGCAAGAATCTTTTGGCAATATTTCTGATTTGCAAAATTCTTTTGACAAAATAATTTGTAATTCGCAAGAATCTTTCGTCAAAATATTTTGTAATTCGAAAAATTCTTTCGATAATATTCTTAATTTGCAAGAAGTGTTCGGCAGTTGATTTTCTAATTCGAAAAACTCTTTCAATGATTCAATTTTTAATTCGCAAAAAATTTCAGGTAATTTTTCGATTAATTGAACCAGTTGTTCAAAGGGTAGAGGTCATACCCTACTTACCTCGTCGGCCGTTGGTTCTCCCCCTGTTGAACTACTTTCTTCTGAAGACTCTCCCCCTTTCTCGATGCTCATCTCGGATGAGCTTTCTTCATCTGTAGGTGGGTCTTCCGCTATGATTGTTGTCTCGACAATTTCTTTGATCTCGGACTATTCTGTCGGTGGCTTGGTGTCTGTTGAGTCGTCGGCTTCCAAAGGTTCTTCGTGAATCTTCAAGAACTTTTCCCAAAGTTGTTTTGCACTTTTGTACTCTCCGACTCTGTTGATATCTTCATTTGGTATTACGGTTAGAATGTGAAATTCTGCCCGTCCGTTTGCCATCGATTCGTTACGTTGTTTGTTGGTCTAGAGGCGTAAATTGATTTCTTCTCCATTCGCGTTCTTCGGTTCTCATAACCAAATTTCATTATTGAAAAAATACCAAAATCAGAGTTTAGATATACCTCCATTTTTTGTTTCCAAACGGCAAACTCCCCCTCGAATGCTGGTGGGTAGTCGCTAGCTCCGACCATCGTTTTGTTGCTTCAGATGGTGGTTAGTCCTTCTGAGGGGTACTCTGCTCTGATACCACTTGTAGAACCGTTGCAGCCGGCTGGAAGGGGGGTTGTTGGATATCCTGTAAAATCAAAACAAACGAACAACCCTTCCTTGAACTCTTTAAGCTAACACTTGTAAAATAAACAAAGCAGATAAATAAAACATTAAAAAGACGAGGTACAAGATTTACTTGGTTACAACCGATGTGGTTGTTAATCCAAGGAAGGTTAAGCGCACTAGAATACTCCTTCAGGCGAAGAAGCCTCTTACAACGTTGAAGCGCAGAAAACAGAAGCTTAAATACAACTCTAAAGCATACAAGCGTTAGAAATGAATGACTGGAGTTCGTTGAAAAACTTCTAGACTAAGGTTATATTTATAGTCTTGGTCGGGGCGCCCCGAAGGGTTCCGGGTGCCCTGAGGGGGATAAAACTTTATCCCCCAACGTTCAGAATGCGTTAGACGTGTTCTGGTCAAACATCCTGGTCTGGGCGTCCGGAGGGGTTCCGGGCGCCCCGGACCCCAAGTCAACAGATGTTGACTTTTCTCTGTCGGGGCCTTTGCTCCGGTTCGGTCCGCCTCGGTCCGGGTCTTCTACTCCGGATCCGCTCACTTGGGTGATCTTTGCCATCAGGAAATGGGCTCGCTCGAACCCAACTTTTGGTCTTCTCGAGCAGCCTTCCGCTCCGGCTTCTCGTCCCTCGGAATCACCGCGTGTTTCCTTCTCGTCCACCAGCGTACTCATCCGCAATCTTCATCCCTCGGTCGCACCCCGTGCCGACCTTCTCGCTAGCTGCGTCTCTTGCTCCCCGAGCAATCTTCCGCTCCGACTTTCGTCCCTCGGAACCACCGCACGCTTCCTTCTCATCCACCGGGGTACTCTTCAGCAGCACCTCGTCCCTCGGACGCACCGCGTGTCGTCCTTCTCGCTAGCTGCATTTTCCGCTCGAGTTCCTGTGCTCCTAAGCTCCTGCACACTTAGACACAAGGTTAGAAACACACGGGACCTAACTTAACTTGTTGATCACACCAAAACAACCTTGGGGCTCCAACATATTCATCTTGGCCAGTTATATTAACACCGTACAATTTACTACTATGAATCTGCATGAAAGATGAATTTATGTTCTTTACTGTGCTTATTTCTGATCCAACCAATCCCAAAGAGAAGATAGATGTTTTCTTGCAACTGCTAATTGCCAAATTAAATGATTTATGAAATATAGGGTCGGCGATGTTACAAGTAAAATTAATTTTAGATTGCATGTTGTATTATTATGGACGATCAGTGATTTTTCAGCATACTCAATGTTGTCAGGATGGAGCATAGTTGATAAATTAATTTGTCCACACTGCATGACAGATTCTAATATATTTTCATTATCTTGCAGTGGGAAAGTATCTTGTCGGTAATATTGTTTTTTCAATATAAGGTCATTAATATGAATTAATTATAGCATATACATTAATAAATATCATGCTAACTTGTTAATTACATCTTATCAATTAATTCATTATCGATTAACACTTCCTATTTATACCTTACACTTATTATTATTTATTAATAATTGTAATTAGCTAAGATTTTATTCCATTTAATCTTATTTCCTCATAATTAGAATTAGCCAAGATTTTCTATTTAATTATATATCTCATGAAACTTAATAAACTCTTCCCTCCTCAATATTTTTCAAAAATCCTAGTCATTCTCTCATAAGTGCTTCATGCCCTTTTCTTTTCTCATCAACAATTCTATACGGTTATGCTCTCTCGCCGGTGATATTCTCAGGTAACTCCATTATTCTCCTTCGCCAATAATATTTCTTTCTCGTTCTTTTTTTTCTTTCTCGATAATAACATGAATCAGAGATTATTTTATCTATACAACGTAAAGTAAAATACTTTAGCAGAAAAAAGTTTTTCAAAATTAAAATTAATAAAATTTTATTTATATTCAACAATGTCTGAAAAAAATAAATAATTTAACAATTTATCAATAAAAAATTATCTAAATATTAGCAAGAAAACTAAATTTTATATAAAGATAATGTTTTATTTAAAAAAAAATCAAAATTTTTATAACCTTATCAATCCCAAATTCAAATGAAAAAAAGGCTTGACATTTTTTTTAAAAAATATATTAATTTTTTTTTTTTTTATCTAAGTTCTCAAGTAATCTTGAGACGACCTTTATTGGATGAGAGACAGACTAAAAACGATTAGATCGAAGCATCCATCTGGCGATAAAAGGTTAGGATGATTTTCATACAATAATTTAAATTTTATATTGACATTTTTTAACGTCGGTAGAGTTTGAACCACTGATGACACTAAAGTGCCATGTTAGTATTCACTTGTACTTTTCTATTTTACTTAGTGGCCAGTGTATCAAATTAAATCATCTCATTCGAATATTAATTGGATTATGTCTTGACCACTTACGCTAATGATTAGTAGTCATCTGAAATTTATTTCTTCGGTATTATTCTAGAGATGGATTGACGAAGACGTTAGGATAATAAAAATATTGAGACGAACAAATCACCATTTTACCACATGGATGCAAGGCCAAGATACTGAATTACTAAAAATAAGAGAGGAAGCAATTTCAACAACAGCGATTGCTCCTTTGCGCAACCAGTTTTTTTTTATTACTAGTTCAAACGATAGGTACAAATACTAATTTTAATGGATAAGAAAAAGACATTTTTAAAGGAGTTGTGAAAAAGAGATGTCTACTTTTTTTAAATCAAAACAGCTTCTCACCCAGCCTTTTATGAATGATTATTTATCTATCTAAATTTTTCTAGGGTGTAGGAATCATAAATCAATCCTACCTACTATATCTTAAAACTTGAATAGTTTATTCAAAAGATCTTCTCGGATGAACCTAATAAGTTAGCGCATAAGATATTATCATCTTAAATAATTTACTCAAATGATCATATTATCGCACAACTATTATAATATAGGTGTATAACAGTATATGATCAATAGTATATTATAATAATTATGAATCACAGTTAGAAATAATTCGAATAATAAAAATAGAGTGAGATCTGCTTTTTTTTAATGATTAATAAAAAGAATATTTGTTTATAATTTTAATAAAAATGCCTTTCTTCTAATTTTTTCCAATCCAATTTTGTTTTTCTAAAAGACATCAGCTTTTATAATGTTCTATAATTTTTTTTTCCCTTCTAAGTACTGGTAAATTCCTCTCCTGCTCATCCTAACAAATCTTGACCGATCATTTTCCAGCCTAACGCATTAGTTAAAAACTCTATTAAAGTGATGCAGGACTAATATAAAAAAAATTGAGTTTCAATATATCATAACTTTTAAATTATGTATTAAAATAAGATGATCAAATTAAAACTCATTCAAAATTATATATATATATATCTTTTCAGCTACTCGAATATTACTTTTTACTATTTTAAATAATTTTTTATTTTAAGATTCAGGCATTCTTATCTTTTCCAAAGTAAGGTTGATATTTTTAAAATTTCTATTTAATTGTTTTAGACATTACTTTTTATTATTAAATTAATTTATTTTCGATAAATCAACTGTTTCTTTTCATTTATGTATTTTCTAATGTCCTGTGTTTTCTTCCATTTTTCTCTAATTTTTATCTCCAAAAAAATCGCTACCGCTGAGGCCTAAACGGATGCTCCGTCGACTCTGAGGAGGAAGTCATAAAGTCAACACGCGCGTATGCACTGAGTGGGAGAATAAGAAAGAAGACTAAACTTGCACAATCATTCTCAATGACGTTTGTGATTAGCTCATCTACGGTGACATCTTAACACCGAAGGGTTTAAGGTCAATCATGTGCACTGACAGAGGAATAACAATGACACGTCTTAAATTAAAATAATAATAATAATAGTAGTAGGAGGTTCAAATAACATTAAATTTAGAAATTAATTTAATCCTATAAAATTTTTTCATCAACTATTAAAATAAATTAAAAAAATACTCATAATAAATGACTTAAAAACTAAAAAGCTATTATCCCTTAGTTGTAAGTTTTTTTTTTGCAAGTAGAAAACTACTTGCCATTCAGAAAAAAGATCAAGCTGAACAGAGAGCAATGTCAGTTTGACTATGATATTAAAAGATAATTATATTCAGACGTCCCTCACAATTACCGGTTAGGGAAGGGAAATGTCAGTTTAACTATAATTCATATTCTCATGGTGTTAAAAATGTGATTTCTCATGGTGTTTGAATTGAAATTAAGAGGCGCATGAGATTGATTTCTCAAGTACGGTTTTAGTTTCACATTGAGAAAATTTATGATTTTGTGATTGATTTATAATGTATTATAAGTATTAATATTGTAAATATACACATAGAGGAACTCTTTCTCAAGCGTGCCCAGGGTGTAAATTCATAACTCTGGTTACATTTAATCAAGTTGATTTGTGTTCGAGTACCATCATCTGTGCGGTTGAATGTCGAACTGATTAGGAAAAAAATTGTTCAAGCAAATGAACAAAATATGAAGGATAGAAAAAAAAAAAAAAAGAGATTCTTCCATCTTTGTAACCCAATTTTCTTCATTTCGATCGACAATTTTTTCAGTGATAATAATAAGATATTTGTTCAGTTCACTATGAACAACCTATGCTGGATTGCAACCATAGTTTCTCCATTGTATCTTGAAAAATAGATGTTCATTGTAACCTCAAAATATCACCGAATGAGACGAATCTATTTTAAGGAAATTACATCAAACATATACCTCGACATCTCTTTTTCCTGACTAGGCAACACATTCAGAATCGACAGTTGAGTGTCTTACGTCTTAACTTGACAGCACTCAACTTCCACTCAGGAGTACTCAATTGACTCTTTACTTGATGACTCAATATTAGGTGACTTGGCAGGTCGTGCACTCGGTGCCCCGACTCAACACTCGACAACTCGAGAACTCAGCTTCCCACTCGGATCTCGTGGCACTCGGGAAGCAATCAGAGCAATCTTCCTACTCACGACAATCCACTCAGACTTGAACTACAACCTTCTTACTCAGGAACACCGTTTGGATAAAGAAAACAGATTGACCTAATCAAACCTGACTAATCGCTTAAAATTATCAACTAAGCTATATTGACAGATAAATCTGAGTTAATTTTTATAATTTTAATTCAGTAAATTCTCGAACAAGCAACAATCCAATAGATTGTGGAATATTTTTCAAATTACTTCAAATACCAATCTAATTTCATGAAAAAGGATTCTCTTCCATGAAAAAAAGTTCTTTCTATTACACAAGCTGAGGGATTAGAGAAAGAAACACCTCACTTCAGAATCCTACAACTCGATGGTGAGTCGAAGGTAAAGCAAAAAGAAGATCAGGGAAAGCAAATCCTTCATCTCGATCAAACAACCAATCTACACAATCCCAAACAAAAGAATTATCGAGTTCATTCTCCATTAGTGTCACTGATATTGCACGGCTTCACTGCATCAGGGCAATGACAGGAGAGACGGTAGTGGGAGTAGGAATGCCCATGTACTGAAACCTCGGTGACAGCCTAACTTTGGGGCTTGGCCTTGGAGAAGGAATTGGAAATTTGTTCCAAATGGGTGAAGGAACCACCCTGGGAGAGAGGTTGACTTGCTCGAGGGCCTTGGACCGGAGATCGGCAGAGTAGTCACAGACACAGCTAATACGAGCACCGGTGCCGGTCGACCATTTGAACGACAAAGGCTTTCCGATCTCGAAAACCACTTCCTCACTTCCCTCCCTTGCATTGTTTTGCTCTGAAGGCTGTTCAACTTCTTTGCTCTCCACTTCATTCCTATCATTAGCCATCTCATTCACAACCTCAGTCACTGCCACTGCTATTTCAACACCATTCTTATCCTGCGTGGGGTACTCGTCGTCGTCGACGGCACACCTCTGCAAAGAAAAAGGTTAAAGAATTGATCCTTTGGATGAAAAGAAGAAAGAATTAACTAGTTCACCTTGACATCAGTGAGGTCTACATGGTTGTCCTCAAGGAAACTAATGAATTCCTTGAAGTGGTATTCTGTAGGGAGGTAATGCCCACTGTATGGCCATATAGCCTGATATTTTAACAGCTTATTAGATAATTAACAACAGATTAAGGTCACATTAACTTGGATGTCTTTCATACCTTTAGTATGCCTTCCTTTGCAACCATCCTACCAGCAGCTGATGTAGCTCCTCCAGCCAAGAAACTAGAGTGCTGAAATGTGCCTTTGTTCTTCTGCTCAGATGAACAACACCATGTCAGTAAGCTAAATAGGCATTGAACACACCATGTTTAGATCTTTTTTACATACTCGCCCGACGTATAATGTCCTCGAGGTGCTGAGAACGAATATCCACTTGGATCCTTCAGTAGTACTCAGAAGCTCCTGACTTTGTTTATACAGAAGCTTCCCCTTGTCCGCAATGACTTCATAAGCTTCTCTCTCTTTCTGCAATTTGAACCTGCTTTGTGAGATTCATTCTAATGGGGAAAGGAAAAAAAGTTTTGTTGTACAAGGAGCTTACTGGACCAAGGTAGGTAATCAACTGCTTTTGAAGCTTGCTTCTCAGGCACTTTTCGAGGTTCACTTCTCTTCCATCTCCAACATCCAACCTTCATAAGGAGAAAGCATCAGCCAAAAACCACTCGTAAACAAAAGAATTGCATGGTTCTTAGTTTGTACCAGTAGAAGAATGGCTGGGAGCTTTCACAGGCAAACCAAACATCGTAGTACAGATGCAGATTGTGACCATACCGATGCCGGGGATCGATCTGCGCAATGGAAACTAACTTCTTTGAACTCGTCTTTGAACATGGTTTACAGAGGAAACAGATGGATGCTTACAGCTTCTAGCCAGTGCTGCAATGCCAGTTTCTGGGCCTTTTCGTCTTTGGATAAACCCTTACCGACCTGAAACAGAGAATAGATTTCATTTCATGGAGTTTCTATTAGGAACAAATAAACATGGCAAGATAATTGAGAACTCACCCTAGCTAATCTGTTCTTGGCCCTCGACCATTTAGAGACTGCTGTTTCTTGCTTCTCCTCGTGAAAGAAGGAGACAGAAGTGCGCTTAAGTGATGCGAAATCCAGTGCCTTCCACCTGCAACAACAACAACAGCGACAGTAGCAAAGAAGTTCAAACAAGAAATAATCAAGTTCCTTTGATGTGAAATTGGATGCGAACCAGAGTTCCTCCACTACGACCGCGCAATCCGCCAAGTTTCTCCGGGTTCGGTATCCCTTGTAGACCTTCTGCAGGGTGGTGGCGGCGTCATCTAGCTCGCTCAAAATCCTCGGGGATGTGAACGAGGAAGCCGGCTGAGGGAGCTTCACACGGGGAACCACAAAGTTGACAGGGGTCTTGATGCGAGATGGATGCGATGCTGCAACTTCATTGTTGCTGGCTTGCTCTTGAGGTTCCCAATTCTTAAAGCTCAGTGACTTCTGAAGAACTGCCTTGCTCAGTGGGCTGGAAACCATCTCGCCTCCTGGAACTCTTCAATTCGCTACTGCAGAAAACAGAATTACCATCGCAAGGAACAAAAACAGCATCTCGGGAAGAAAAATTCAGCAGAAAAAAAAAGGGAAAGTGAAACAGGGAGGAGGAGGAAGCGATGAAGCAGAAGTTGTCGCTATACCTTCCACTCTTGCAAGCCGCAGAAGCAAGATAAATCTAATCGAGCAACCCTCCTCCTTAGTATTTATATTAATGGCAGAAAAGGACAGTAGACGACATTGGCCCAACTGCTCTACAAGTCTTCTTATATTGTTGGAAAGAGATTGGAAAGTGTGAAATATTAGTCTGCAAATTTTCCAACTTCGCCTTTGACGGGCTATGCCCAAGAGGAGAACGCACCACCTATTATCTTAACCCAAAGGATGAGCAAAGAAGAGATCGAGCTATAAGACAAGCTGGCAGCTTCATGGAAATTGCTAAGTAGATCTTGTTTTTCTTTTGATTTTGTTTTTAGTTCTCTTCGAATTGGGAGATGGTCAATTCGGTTTCATAAATCACTAGTGATACGGTGCATGTTCGTGGGGTCAGGAAGATGATGTGATTAGAAGTCAAGACCACAGGATGGTTAGAAGTCAAGGCTCTATGACTGGTCAAAAGTCAAGCTTACGTGGAGGTCAGAAATCAAGCCTCCATGGCTGGTCAGAAGTAAGGCTTACGTGGAGGTCAGAAGTTCAGCCTCCAAGGCTGGTCAGAAGTCAAGCTTACGTGGAGGTCAGAAGTCCGGTCTCCGTGGCTGGTCAGGAGTCAAGCTTACATGGCCAGGGTCCAAGTCTCAGCTGAGGGGGTGGTCAAAGGATAAGAGTATAAGTTGGATAAGGGTCAGCTCTGATAACGGTCAAGGACAAGGCCCGCTGGCCCGGTACAGCTGAGGGCTGAGCCCACAAGTCAAGGTAAAGGAAAGAAGACCCTTGGAGCAGAACAAACTAGCGCACAGGTCGGGACATACAACCCATGGATAACAGTAGGCAGAAGTAGGTCGGGAAATAGACCTGGCGTACAAGTCGATATATACAAACCATGGATAACAGTAGGCAGAAGCAGGTCAGGAAATAGACCTGGCGTACAGGTCGGTACATACAAGCCATGGATGATAATAGACAGAAACAGGTCGGGACATAACTATAGCGTACAAGTTGGGACATACAAACCAAGGATAACAGTAAACAGAAGTAGGTCGGGAAATAGACCTGGCGTACAGGTCGGTACATACAAACCATGGATAACAGTAGGCAGAAGCAGGTTGGGACATAGCTATAGCATACAGGTCGGGACATACAAACCATGGATAACAGTAGGCAGAAGCAGATCGGGAAATAGACCTGGCATACAGGTCGGTACATACAAACCATGGATAAGTAGGCAGAAGCAGGTCGGGAAATAGACCTGGCGTACAGGTCGGCACATACAAACAATGGATGATAGTAGACAGAAGCAGGTCTGGACATAGCTATAGCGTACAGGTCTGGACGTACAAGCCATGAATAACGATAAACAGAAGCAGGTCGGGACATAGACCTAGCGTACAGGTCGGGATGTACAAGCCATGGATAACAGTAAACAGCAGGTCGGGACACAGACCTGGCGTACAGGTCGGAACGTACGAGCTATGGATAACAGTAAACAGCAGGTCGGGACACAGACTTGACGTACAGGTCGGGACGTACAAGTTATGGATAACAGTAAACAGCAGGTCGGGACACAGACCTGGCGTACAGGTCGGAACGTACAAGCCATGGATAATAGTAGACAGAAGCAGGTCGGGACACAGCTCTAGCGCACAGGTCGGGGCGTACAAGCCATGGATGACAGTAAACAGCAGGTCGGGACACAGACCTGGCGTACAGGTCGGAACATACAAGCCATGGATAACAGTAGGCAGAAGCAAGTCGGGACACAGACCTAGCGTGCAGGTCGAGACGTACAAGCCATGGATAACAGTAAATAGAAGTAGGTCGGGACACAGACCTAGCGTACAGCTTAGGACGTACAGGCCATGGATAATAGATGACAAAGGCAGGTCGGGATACAAGCTTAACGCACAGATCGGGACATATGAGTCACGGATAATAGTATATAGAAGCAGGTCGGGGTACAGATCTCGGAATACAGATTCAGTGTCCAGGCACTACAAGACAAACAAGCCAATGAATCGTAACAACTTGTCAGAGAATGTCAGAGAACAATCAATGTGTCAGGGAATATGCTAACAGTCGGGGCTCGCTACGCCTTTGGTTTTGCCGCCAGCCTATTAAGAAGAGTCACGTGTCAATCATCGCTAGACAAAGCCTGACAGCCGACATTCCCTGGCACTCGCCAGGTCCCAGAAATATCCGTTGCAGTATAAAAAGGGATGCTTTGTCTCTTATGCAGGTACGCTCACTCGTCATTTCTCACCAGTATTTACTTTCGTCCTTTCTCTGTGTTTTCTGAGGAAAAAGTACCTGACTTGAGCGTCGGAGGGCCTGACCCGGAGACTTTTTCCCTGGTTTCTGGTCTCTAACGACTCGTGGGCTCGTCTGAGTGTGCGCAGAGCAGCAGTGTCATCGTCCTAGTCATCTTCCTTCGTCAGCCACCCGTGCAAACCTTTCCAGGGGGTACCAGGTAGATCTGACGCCTTGGCGACTTTCCATCAACTTCTAGTACACTAAGGCCCGCCTCCATCCGACTCAGCTTCCGAACGAGATCAAGTAGCATAATATATTCATGTCCAATATATCCCATTATAAAAAAAATTTATATATTCAATTATTAAATGTCTAGTTAATTATTTAAAAGGTCTAATCGTTATACAGTAGATTTGGGGACCAAGTAGACTTGCTTTGATTCGTAGAGTTGATGCTGGTGGATGGAGTTTCCTATAATAATTGATTTTTAGGAGACTTCTGTTATCTGTGGCATCTTAATGTTGCAGATGCAGGGTCAAAGTAGTCCAGCTCGATGGCGGCTAATTGACCGATATCATGAAAGTTTTCTGTCGATTATCGAAAATAAATCCAAACGTACGGCATCTCAAATTTATCCTTCCATTAATTAGTTTTCTTATCAAATAATAAATATTCGAAAGAGTATATGGATACCCTATATACTTGTATCACAGTCCAAATATTAGTTTTCTTATTGAAAAAAATAATACGGCTCAAGTAAATATTGAACGATAGATAGATGAATGAAACGTTCATGACAATTTGATAAAAATTTATTTATATTCATCCAATATACATAAAATTAATTAAATAAATAAACTTAAATAACTCGTTAAATAAAATAAATAAATAAATTTAAACATATATGTGTTTAGCCCGTTAATATTCATAAATAACATTTGTGAATAATATTTATGAATCATGTTCATTAATAAAATAACTCTTATCAATATGTTAATAAAATAAAATAATAAAATAATAAAATAAATAAATAAATAAATTTGAATTATGAAATTCAATAATCAATCAAATAAATAAAAATTTTGAACAATCAAACGACCTTGAATTGAGAGTTCGCTAGCATCTAAACGAACTAAGTTCGAATTAAAATTAAGGCAGGCTCAAATTCAGAATTCGATAATATCTAAATAAACTAAATTCAAATTAAATTTTAAATAAATTCAAATTTATAAAAGATAAATCAAGCTAAATTTAAATAATTATTTTAAAAGTTTAATTATTTTAAACTCGATTCAATTTCACTTTTCAAATAAATTTAAGTTACTAAACGTTACTTGTTTAAATCCTACTAAAATGACTCAATATTTTTTTAATATTAATTTTCTTATTGATTTTTAGGAGACTTGTGTCCTCTGTGGCGTCGTACAAGTGCGAATTTGCAGTTGCAAAGTCAAAGTAGAGCTTCATCATTGCCTACTTATTGACCAGCCACACAAATGGCAATGGAAACTAATCGAACACATCTGTCCGATAGAGGTACCTTTCGGACCACTATCAGCATTGAAGATGCAAATTAATACCCCAACTTAATACCATTTTTTAGATAGGTTTTTTTAATCTATCCGAAATCGAAAACAATAAAATTTTCTTCATCCCTCATCGAAAGCTCATAAAAATATCTATTAACAGTGTCAAGCTTGTGGCTGCGAGAGAAGCCTTTTGTAGTAGGGTGCAAATTAATTCAGCTTGTTCCTGAGTTTTTTTTTAATTCGGTTTCAAAAATATTTGATTGATTTTCAAAATTATCGAATTGAACTCGAATATTTTGATAAAATTTTCTAACTAAATTTGAATTCATAATATTTTATTTGATTGTTCACTCGAAGTTGAATTTTATTTCAAAAGTCACGTTTGATATGAGTTATAATGAGTGAATCTAGAAGATGACGTAGCGGTCAAAGTCAAAGTGACATGATGATCAAAATCGAATAAATTATTAAATTTGAATCGAAATCGAATATTTTGATAAATTTTTTTAGATGAATTCAAACTCATAATATTTTACTTAATTATTCACGAATAGTTCACAAATTGAACTTGAGCCGAAGTCCGATTATTTTTACATAATTAGAATTTTAATTTAAATATACTTAAATTAATATGATTCAAACCGAAAATAAATTTATATAATTTTAAACTATAGTTTAATTTTGTTTGAATAAGATTCGAACTATTCAAACCGAACTCGAGGCTGAATTTTATTTCAAAAATCATGCTTGATATGAGTTATAATGAGTGAATCTGGAATATGACATGACAGTCAAAGTTAAGGTGACGTGGCGGTCAAAATTAAGGTAACATGGGGGGTTAAAGTCGGAATAGGAGAACAATCCCCAGTGGCTCCTCTCCGAGAGAGATGGCCAGTCGGGCCTGTCCAAGCGGCAATACTTCGTTTCCCGTGAAGTCGTACAATGGGATTGTCATGGGCAGCAACTCACTTCGATCAATTTGTAACTGATCGAACGCCTTCTTGAAAATAATGTTCACCGAACTTCCTGTGTCAACAAAAGTTCGATGAATTGTGTAGTTAGCGATTACCGCCCGGATGATCAACATGTCATCGTGAGGGATCTCCACTCCCTCCAAGTCGCTAGGGATGAAGTTGATCTGGGGTCCTTCGGCCTTCTCCTTGCTGCATCCCACGGCATGGATTTCCAACCGCCGAACGTACGAGCTCCTGGCTCTGTTGGAGTCGCCGTCGGTCGGCCCCCTGGCGATCATACCTATTTCTCGTCGGGATGCATTGCTTCTATTCTCCTCTTCCTAAGCGGAGGATCTGTTTTGCTCGGGCGGGACTCGGGAGGGGTCGGCATCTTCCCTCCGCTGTTGCTGGTGGTGCCTCTCGGGTGCACTTCTGTCGCCCTCTCGTCGCTCAGCTGATCGATGCCTTTGTCGCCGATCGGGAGAAGAAGATCGGCGGCGATATTCGCGCGGAGCCGGTCGACTGATGATTGGTGTCAGACTGCGGCAATCACGTGTATTGTGGGTTGTCGACTGATGGAAAGAACAAAATATTGGCATCTATATTTTTCCCTTTGACGCCTTCAGCCGATCGGACACCACATGTTGCACGTCATGTGCCCTGGTCTCATGGTGTGGCCGCGCTCCTTCGGCCCTCAGCCCCTTGGGCATTTGATGGTTGTTTAATGGTCGACGCTCGATCGGCGTTGAGGCTTCGATCGACGCCTCTTTTCTTCTGGCCGCATGGGCTTTTTCCACATTTATATACTCGTTGGCCTTCTTGAGCATGTGGTCGAAGTCCTTGGGCGGCTTCCTGATGAGCGATCAAAAATAGCTCCCTCGACGAGCCCCTGGGTGAAGGCATTCATCATCGTCTCAGACAAGACCGAGGGGATGCCCATGTCTACTTGGTTTAAACACTGTATGTACGCTCAGAGAGCTTCCTTGGGCCTTTGCTTTAGGGCAAAGAGGTTGACGCTCGTCTTCTGGTAGCGTCGGCTGCTGGCGAAATGATGGTGGAACACAGCTCTGAAATCTTTGAAGTTTTGTATTGAGCCGTCCGATAGTCTTCGGAATCAGTATTGCGCCGATCCGGAGAGCGTAGTGAGAAAGACTCTGCACTTCACTCCGTCTGTATACTGGTGCAACGTGGCCTCGTTGTCGAACCGATCCAGATGATCATCTAGATCAGTCGATCCGTTGTACGTCTCGATCGCCAGCGAGGTGTAGTGTCTAGGTAGAAAGTCTTGTAAGATCTCCTCTGAGAACTGCCGATTGATCCGTTCGGGAGACGCGTTGCTTCGGGGTGCCTTGCCTTTGCGTGCATCCCGAACGAAGGTATCATCAGAAGACGATCCCCGATACTGATTCGCCTGGGCTATCTCCGAGGGGATTTGGAACAAGGCACGATGAAAGGGGATCGGCGCGGGCAGCGCTTCCCCCTATGTGCCTATCGGCCTTTGGTTCTGCCCCCATACG
Organism: Zingiber officinale; assembly: GCF_018446385.1. Classification (NCBI taxonomy): domain Eukaryota; kingdom Viridiplantae; phylum Streptophyta; class Magnoliopsida; order Zingiberales; family Zingiberaceae; genus Zingiber; species Zingiber officinale. Next base: position 87,736,854 of record NC_056004.1, read on the forward strand.
GAGATTTACTCCGTTCGGTCTTCCGGACCCGCTCTTCTGCCGGCTGCCGATGTTGCAGGTTGCGGCGCTTGTCGATTGGCCAACGCCTGTTGTTGCTGTTGCTCGATCATCTTCGCCGCCCGGGCTTGAACGAGCATCTCGAGCTCTTCTTTGGTGAGCATCACGGTGGTAAGTCATCCAGTGTCCTCCATCTTCTTGGCTTGGATTTAGGTGACCTTCCCACAAATGACGCCAAATATGATTCTATCCGAAAGTCGAAGAGACGGAAAGTTGGGGATGTGGTGCTCACGTTGACCTCCTATGGACTCCATGCAAACTTGCAATACAAACTACGTCAATGTCGAGTTAGGGAAGGGGTCCTCGGCATTGGCCTTTTGACGCTCAAGTCAGTCACCGACGATGAAGAATAAAGCAGAGCAACAAGGAGATTGCAGTACAAACAGTGAATATCGCATACCTTCACCGATACTTGGACTCCTTTTATATAGAGTTAGGATAGCGTGTGTGCACGTTTCCCAAGGCGAGCATTCTTTTCAAAATTTTTCCTTAAAAGACTTGTCAGTAAAGTGTCCCTGACACAGTATCTTAACAAGGCGAGTATATCTCTGAAGTAACAGTGGAAGCTTCCACCGTACGATCTTCTGGCAGCCCATCCCCTATGTCGGCAGCACCAACTCCCAAAAGGATATCACTGGATATCATCAGAAGTGTATTGCTAGGCCGAGCGGGTTGGCAGCTCGGCCGGAATTCCGCCGCCCTGGTGCCCCGTCTGGTCGGCCAGTACCTCGCTATTCCTCAAGGTGTCTGCTCGACCGAAAGTCCACTTTATTATTGCTGAAATTTGTTGTCAGGGCGAGCGGGGTAGCCACCCGACTTAAGCTTTTACTAGGCCGAGTGGGGTAGCCGCTCGGCCGAAGTTGTTGCCAAGCCGAGCGGGGTAGTCGCTCGGCTTCCGCATATTGTCTTCCTTGAGCGTCGACTGTTTGATTGCTCCCTGTGATGAAGGCGACAGCGGGTCGGAGCCTTCTCCCCCGGTTGGGGTATACTTCGCTGGATCGACTGGTGTCATCTACACGTTGACCGCCTTGACTTTGACCTCCTTTGACCTCCACCGTGGCAGCGAGGTGGGGCCCTTCATCGTCATCGCATCACAAGCCTCCTCCTCAAGTCTAGTCGAAGGAGGTTGTAAGTCTGACTGACTGGATAATTTGAACTTCTTACAATCTCAAAAATCCATAGGAACTGAAATGGGTGCAATCAGAGCTCTCTAGGTTCATTAGTCGATTTTGGTCGAAATCCATTGATGAATCTCAAGAGCTCCGATTGTACCCATTTCTAGTTCCTGTGGATTTGTGGGGTTGTAAGGAGTTCAAATATATTATCCATTGTTTATTTTAACTTCTCAGATGTATTAAAATATAATAAGGAAGAATCACCAAAATTCTACACGTTGGAGCCTGATATGATTCCATTTCAGACCCAACGTGGGTCTGATATCATTTTATATTAGACCCACATTAGGCCTGATATGATTCTATATCAGGCCCAACGTGGAGAATTTTGGTGATTCTTATTACATTTTAACACCTTTAAGAAGTCAAAATAAATAATAAATAGCATATTTGAATTCCTTGCAGCCTCATAAATCCACGAGAGATGAAATGGATGCAATCGAAGCTCTCTAGGTCCATTAGTGGGTTTCGATCAAAACCCATTAATGGACCTAGAGAACTTTGATTGCGCTCATTTCAGTTCCTGTGGATTTCTGGGGTTGCAAGGAGTTTAAATATGTTATCCATTGTTTATTTCAGCTTCACAGAGGTGTCAAAATATAAGAAGAAAGAATCACCAAAATTCTCCACGTTGGGCCTGATATGAAATCATATCAGGCCTAATATGGGCCTGATATAGAATGATATCAGGTCAAACGTAGAGAATTTTGGTGATTATTTCTTATTACATTTTAACACCTCTGAGAAGTCGAAATAAACAATGGATAGCATATTTGAACTCCTTGCAACTCCAGAAATCCACAGGAACTAAAATGAGCGTAATTAGAATTTTCTAGGTCTATCAGTGAGTTTCTACCAAAATTCACTAATGGACCTAAAGAGTTCCGATTACACTCATTTCAGTTTCTGTGAATTTCTAAGGTTGCAAGAAATTCAAATATACTATCCATTATTTATTTCAACTTTTCAGAAATGTTAAAATATTTTTAGAAGAATCAACGTATAAAAGAGAGGAAAAAAATAAAAGAAAAAAAAGAAAAATATTACATACATGAAAATAAAGAGAGGAGAGAGAAATAATAGAGAAAATAAAAAGAAAAATATTCAACAGGGTAGGTAAATAGGAAAAACAAATCAGAAAATATATTATTTGATTAAATAATAAAATAGTATCTGTCTTTGTTAAATAAAAAAAAATCTGAATATGTCTTTTTGGTAAATTTTCGATTTTGTTTTGATTCGTACGGTTGATGGACGCAGTTTACCGAAATAATTGATTTTTAGGAGACTTCTGTCATCTTTGGCATTTAGTGGTGCTGATGCAGGGTCAAAGTAGTCCAGCTGCATATATGGCTGCTAATTGACCAGCCACACAAATGGCAACACAAACTAATCGAACACAGTACGGAAAACTATCAGCCATCATAAATCTGAATTCGATACTTATTTAATAGGGCAATTTACCGAATCAACAAGGTGAATATGATTTTTTTTTTCCCATCAGATATGTTGATTTTAAAAATGTCAAAATAAAATAGTCATTTTTTTCTTGTTTCTTTACTATTCATCTTACAAAATTACATGCAAAAATTAATTATGAAATAAATATAAACACCGAACCGTTTTTTTTATTATGCATGACAATTTCACTCGATCCATATAAAATTTGATATCCAAGCTGGATAGTAGAGGATATCATAAAATTCTTATACCGAATTAAATAATTAAGTATTTAGATATTTTTAGATTTGGATATGAGAATAGATATGATAAAATACTATTCATACTCTATTTGATATCCAATTATTTACAATTTTTTAGATGAACAATAAAAAAGAGAAAGACCAAACATTTTTAAAATTATATATGTGATTAAAAAAAATACATATTCACTTATGTTGTTGAGTAAATGGTTCATTTAATAACTTCAGTAGATAAATGCCATGCTAATATATTTTTTGCACATCCAGAGATATGACAGTATAATAAAAAAAATTTAACCCCTAACTAAATAGGATAAGTAAGAAATTTATCAAATTAGTATATTTATATGTATAATCATGTTACACAACGAAAACGACATACGAAACCAAATGAAAACGGGACGAAATAAAATCAAATAAGAGAAATGATATTGTTAAGGAAAAATCTCAAGAAAAACTCTTAAGGATAGACAATTAAATGATGGGACTCACAAAAAATGAAATGATGAATCCCATCATTTATATGTCTATCCTTAAAATTTTTTTTTTAAATTTTTCCTTAAGAATATCATTTCTCTTATCAGGAATCAACAAATAGTCGAGATTGGATTGTTTTTTACTTTTTCTTTTTCCTTTACTTCCTTTCAACTTTCTAATTTTTTTCTTTTCCTTTTCGTTTTCTGAGAACTTTGAGTAAACAAAGCATTAATAGGACATAAGCACGTGATAAAAAGGACAATCTATCGAACTTTGTTGGACAAAATATGAAAAAGTTTAACACTAACTTCGAATCAATGATAATTTTCATAGATGATTCCGATGGGCTCTATCTTTAGAAGAATGTGTCTTTATGATAATGGTGTAATAGAGGAGTACTTTTTAAATTTCTTATGAATTTAAAAATTAAGTCTAGTCTCAGTGAATTAAGCGTTTTATAATTTATTATAATGATCGATAAATTTTTTTTATAAGATTAGATTGATCATCCTTAAAAATAATGAGTAAAAATTGAATAATTGATGCTAATTAAAATAAAGAAAAAAAAAGATTTTCATAATGAAAAACTTTCTCATCTCTACAAATTATTTGGTCTTTAAAGGCCTCTATACATTCACTAAAACTTATCTACAACCTCTAATGATATAATATAGTGGTAAAATACCAAAAAACAAAGGACCATCATATTTAAATCTCAAATAGGGTGAATACAATACAAATATTATATCAAATAACAACCAAAATATTCTATTGTTATTCCCTCGCTATAGATGAATTGCAATGAATTAGCGACGGAATACATACCGTTGCTTAGATATTAGTCACTGACAATATAGCGACGGATATTTAATATCCGTCACTATATAATTGCCAAGCTTGGAGAGTATTGATGTTCAACATGGAAAGTGTCGATTATCTACAATTAGCAATAGAAAACTAACTTCCCGTCGCTATTAGCAATGGATTTTTTGGATAGTTAAAAAATTCATCGCTAGTTGCAATGGATATTTAAATAATCCGTCTCTACTGAAGAAATTAAGAAAAAGAAAAATCAGCCATGTTATTTAATCCAAAATTGATACATAGAAATATAAAGTATAAAGTCTTATATAATTAAATTAAGAACCCCTAAACTCTAAATATAAAAGGAAAAAAGACCAAATTACCCTAAAAGTTATAAACAAATAAATATATATAATCTAACATCTCCCCTCAAACTCACGATGCTACAGCTAGAATCATTGAGAGTTTGTCAGATAAGAAATGAAAGCGTGAAGCGGAATGTGACTTGGTAAATATATCAACAATCTATAGCTTTGAAAAACAAAAGACAATATGATGGTGTCAACCTTAAGATGGTGACGAGTAATGTGACAGTCAATTTCAATATGTTTCGTCTCCTCATGAAAAACTGAATTGCGTGTAATTTGAATAGCACTCTGAATATCACAATATAACAAAGTAGGTTGATGAAGAGAGATACCCATATCCATAAAAAATCAACGCAACCAAACTATCTCATAAGTAGTTGAGGCCATAGCATGATACTCAACTTTTGTGGAAGATTTAGAAATAATATCTTGCTTCCTACTCTTCCAAGAAATGAGGGAATCACTAAGAAAAATACAGAAGCTAGTGGTAGATTTTTGATCTATTAGATCACCAGTCCAACCTACAACAGAGTATGCATGCAACGGAGAGATGAAGTAGAAGAAAATAAAAGGCTTTGAAATTGAGTGCCCCGAAGATACCTGAGAATACGAATAATAGCAGCCCAATGAACTGTAGTTGGTGCATCGACAAATTGACTAACCACATGAACAGTATACACAATATCTGAACGAGTCATAGTGAGATAAACTAAGCTTCCAATAATAGTTCTATACAAGCTAGGATTTGGCAAAGGTGAGTCACCAGATGGAGAATAACGAGCATTAGTCTCAATAAGAGTATCAAGGACTCTATTATCAATAAGACGAGCACGTTCAAACAGATCAGATATATATTTTGACTGGAATAAAAGATAACCTTGCATTAAATAAACAACATCAATGGCTAGAAAGTAGCATATTATACCTAAGTCTTTCATAGTAAAATAATAAGCCAACTCAGATTTCAAAGAAGTAATTTGATTAGAATCATCACTAGTAATAATCAGGTTATCAACACATAATGATAGAAGAATACCACCTACACTCGTACATCTGACAAACAATGTTAAATCATGATTATTAGGATGAAAACCAAGCAAAGTAATCACTCTAGAGAACTTCTCAACCAAACATGAGGTGCTTGTTTGAGACCATAAAGTGTTTTACGATACCTATAAACTTCACCAGGTTGGTGTGAAATACTAGGAGGAGGTGTCATATAACCTTCTTCACGAAGATCACCATTTAGAAATTCATTATTGACATCCATCCGAGATATTCTCTATTGACAAACAGAAGCAACAATAATCAAAGTACGAACAGTCATCATTTTTGCAACAGAAGCAAATGTTTCCTCATAATCGATGTCATACTCCTGAGAATAACCTTTAGTAACAAGATGAGCTTTATATTGTTTGATAGATCTATCAGATTTAGTTTTGATCTTATATACCCAACGAGGACCAATAGTGTGTTTTCCTGGTGGCAACAAAACCAAATCCCATATATAAGTTTGTTGCAAAGCAGTTAGTTCCTCAACCATAGCACTCTGTCAAAGTGAGTTATAAACATCTACTCTATAAGATACAAGCTCAGAAAGATAATGAATAGATGCAACAAATGAAGTAAAAGAATGAGAATAACAAGAGTAAGTAAAATCTGGTAGTTTAGTAGACTTACAAACACGAGTGGGTTGACGACGGTGGAGAGAAAGATCATCCACAACCTTAGGAGATGATTGGGTAGTGGCAGAAGGAAGAGCATATAAAGCGGATATCTCGGAACCAAAGTACCAAATTCAGTTGTATAAGTACCCCGTGAAAGTTTTAATATGATCAAACCAAGTCAAATTAGGTCATGTTATGTTTTGATGTCTTGTGTCTAAGTGTGCAGGAACTTAGGAGTACAGGAAGTCGAGAGAAAAATGCAGTAAGCGAGAAGGACGACACAGGAAAGAGCTGATGGGTTTGGTGCATTCGAGGGACGAGGCGCTGTGGAAGAGTACGCTGGCGAACGAGAAGGAGGCGCGTGACATTTCTAAGGGATGAGAAGCCGGAGCAGAAGATTGCTCGAAGGCCGGAAAATGGGTTCGGGTGAGCCCTATTCTGGATGGCCGAAATCACCCAAGCAAGTAGAACTAGAACAGAAGATCCGGACCAATGCGAGTGAAACTGGAGCAGAAGACTGGAACCGAAAGTCAACAAAATATTGACTTTTTGGCTCAGGCGCCCGGAACCCCTCAGGGCGCCCAACCTGAAATCTCAGCCAAACGCAATGTGGCCCATTTCGTTACAATGGGGATAAAATTTTATCCCCTTTCAGGTGCTTGGAACCCTTCCAGGCACCCCGACCAGGGCTATAAATACAGCTATGATCCCAGTAAGTAAAAAACAACACTTCTAATCAATTCTAATTTAGTTTAGTTTTGGAGTTATGAGATTTAACTGTTGTAAGAGGCTTCTTCGCCCGGAAGAGATTTTAGTGAGCTTTCAACTTCCTTGGATTAACAATCCCCTAATTACAAACCAAGTAACTCTTACTGTGCCTATTTTTTCTTTAATTAGCTTATTAATTATTTTATGCAAGTGTTAATTTAATCAAGCTGTAAAGATCAAGAAAGGTTCATTTATTATTATGTAGGCTATTCACCCCCTTTAGCCGGCTGACAAGGGACCTACAAGTGGTATCAGAAAAAGAACGCTTCAGAAGGACTAACCGCCAATCGAAGCAAAAGAGATGGTCAGACCAAGCATCTACCCGCCAACGTTTGAGGGGGAGTTTTCATTCTGGAAACAAAAAATGGAGGTATTTTTTTGAACTAATTTTAACATAATGCTTTCTATGAAATTTGATTTTGATGTCCCCAAAAGTAAAGATAGAAAAGAACTCGAGAAGCATCTTTGGACTCAGAAGTAATGCGACAAATTCATAGCAAATGGTAAGGTCGAGTTTCACCTACTGAGTGTTCTTCCTGGTCAAGAACCCAACAAATCGATAACTACCAATACACAAAAGAACTTTAGGAAAAGTTCTAGGAGCTCTATGAACAAACAACGAAAGAAGAATCTGATTACGCTATGGATAGCGACTCGTCTTCAAAAGCATTTAGATCAGAGGAGATTACCAGAACAACGCTAATTGCTAAGTACCTACCCAAAGACGATGAAAACACCTCATAAATGAGCATCGAGAGCATTGATGAAGGGGGAGACACTGCAGAAGAAAGCAGTAATGAAAGGGGAGCATCTACCGACGAATATATGATAAGTTAGGTAAGTAAGCTTCCTCCAGAGCAATTATTTAAAATTGTGCGAGTGCTAAGTAAATCATTATATAAAAAGAGAACAAAGTATATAAAGTCAAAGAAAGAACATGCATGCCTAAAAGAAGAATTTGAAAAACTAATAAATGAAAATACAAAAATAAAAGATAAAATTGAAATGTTAGAAAAAAAAATGATTCTTGTTCAAATTTTCTATATGCTAATGATAGAAATTTTAAATATGAGTGAGGACTTAATTAATATTTTAGATTTCATAAGGGCCAAGTTAAAAGAATATCATAAAAACATATTCCGAAGAAATTTTTTATTAACCCAATTGGAAAGAACTTATATTGGGTCCAAAATAATGCTTAAATTGAAAAATCATTATGCATGTGTTGCTTTTATTTTGATTTCATATTCTTGCTTAGAATTATCAAATAAATAGTTCTGTATAATTTCTGTTAAAAAATTAATTAAAATTAAATTTTTCTAAGAAAGGAAATTTCAGTATTCATCTATAGAAAAATTTTCAAATTTTGTTTGACCGTTATACTATTTTTATATGATTTTTTTTTACAAAATTCATATTCTTTCATTTAAAAATATCTTGCAGTTCTTTTTTGTGAAACTTTATCCTTTTCTCTATCTATGAAAATTTTCTTGAAATTTTTTGACCATTGGTGAATTTTCTATGAATTATTTATCTAAATGTAAATTTTTAACATGAAACTTTTTTGAAAATTCAATTCTCTAAAATTTATTTTTTCTAAATATTTCACATTTTTTCGAGGTTAATACTTCGGGCCTCCCCATAAGTATCTGATCACCTCTGACTTGCTTCAGGACTCCCTATGAGTATCCAGTCACTCTTGACTTACTCTGGACCTCCTCGTGAGCATCCGGTCACTTTGACTTATTTCAAACCTTCCCCGCAAGTATTTGATCACCCTAACCTTCTCCGGGTCTTCCCGTAATTTCATTCAAGGTCACCCCATATGACATCTGGTTTGGGCCATGACTTTAATACTATTTGTTATGTCCAAAAGGATATTCACATATCTTCACAATAGCATGATATTATCTACTTTTGACCTAAGCCCTCATAACTTTGTTCTTGGGCTTCCCGCAAGCATCCAATTACCTTGACCTTCTCCAGGTCTTCTATAACTTTGTTCAAGGCCACCCCACATAACATCTAGTCTGGACTATAACTCTGATACCATTTATTGTGTCCAAAAGGATATTCACATATCTCCACAATAGCATGATATTGTCTACTTTGGTACTAAGTCCTCATAAGTTTATTTTTAAGCTTCACCCAAAAGGTCTTATGTCAATAGAAATATCTTATATTCTTTTAAACCTATGTTCTTTTCCATATCTTTTCAATGTGAAACTTTAATTGTATCCCTAACACCTACACTTGTGAGATGCAAAATTCAGTTCCTTTCACTTATAACAACAACAACAACAATAGCAAAAAACTTCAAACAAGAAATCTAACTCCTTGGCTCCAACTACTTGTGTGATGTGAAACAAGCAATCTTAGTTATAAGTGCATTTAAGGATTGAAACAAATGTTCAACAACATTGATAGTGATAGAAGTTGACTGAAACTGAATTCAAACAACTTATGGATGGGTTGCACACAACTCAAAGAGAGAAGAATGTTTCCTTTTCAGTGATAGCACTCGACACCATCTAGAGTGCCATAGATAAGAATTTGAATTTCCATAAGCTTTGATCTCCACGTGAAGGACCAAGCTCTGCTTGGAATAGCTATATATATCTCACCCTTTGTCTCGAAAATAAGCTTGTGAGACCACCATTCTCTAAAGTTTCCAAGGACATTTACCAAATTGAGCTATGTATTCTCTCCAGCAATGAGAATGTCGAGGCCTCCATTCCTCTTCGAATCTTGTTCTCGCCAAGCAGGTAAGATACATTTCGAGCATGTGTAGTTAATCAACAAAGTGAGGATCTTGAGCTACCTCTAATAAATTATAGTTCGGTGTATGAAGTTCAATATAGAGTCCTGAATTAATAAGACTCAGATCATATTGGATCTATTGTATATAGTGTTATCCTGTATTGCAAGAGATTGTTTCCATAACTTAAACCCATGATTAAATCTGACCACGGACTGGGTTCATAATTGGGTCAACAGGTCAGGTACCCGTTGATTCAATTTTAGGTCAAAAATCATAATCGGCATGGCTCCTTGTTGGGCCAATTACAATTCTATCACATAAAAACCTTTGAATCGGTGGGCTTAGATGAAAAATTATTTTAAACAATGGTATTGCTAAGACTTGAACGTGTTCAGTTTTTTTAAATATGGATAAAAATTTATTAAACCAATGGTATTGCTAAGACCTAACCTTGATCTCACTTAAGAGACTAGTATCCAAACCAACTAGGCTATAATTTATTTGTTAATTAATAACTAATCAATAATTTTTTTTTCTATATCATTATTATTCTTAATAGTAGAAAGTAAAGTAAAAAATAAAAAAATAATAATATTTTTTTTCTTAATAAGTATGATTTAGAATCTAGAGGGAATGGGCAAAATCAACTCCAATTGTTAGACGGTTCTTATTGTCAGGGGAGAGGAGAAGAGTTTTTATTTATTTTTTAAAACGGTTCCTATTGATGTCAATTCAGGATCTTCTTATAAAATCATAAGAGATACGTAAGCCATTTAAATAAATGCAAATTTATTTATTTATTTATTTATATTCTTGAACCGTGACGAACTGTGAATGAACCATGAATTAATTGACGGTTCTGAACCGTGAATCGTAACCGTTTTGGATGGTTAAGGTTAAGAGTTGACCTACCAGAAATCATCGAATTAGCGGATCCAAATCATGGTTGGATCTATCCATGATCTCAAAATCACATGACAACAATTTTACCGTTGCACCGAAACTCACCTTCAACTCCATGATAATCGCTACTCTTTTTTTTGTTGCTAGGATAACAATCCTCCCCCGCGCTACTTGAACACCAGTTCCATTATCGCGGATCATTGACCCCCCAGTGCAAGTCTAAAGGACTAAGTGACACAAGAATATCAATAAAGATAGTAAGAACTTTCGGATTTCTCTTCGTCCCAACAACCATGACAACTTTTGGCAGCTTGTTTAACTAAATGCTGCACTATACTTTAGGGTTATAGTTTGCCTTTATCAGGAACTATATCATACTCTTTTGCCAAGACTAAACTATCGGTTGCTGCCAGATACATCTAAAAACACAAAGGGACAGTCATTAATGCAGGAGATAGACATGTAACCAATGTCTCAAACATTAGGTCTAACTAAAAACCATGAATATGACAAGTGAGCACATTGCAAGAGTCCTGTCAATGGCTCACTGTATCCACCAACCAAATGTTAATGAAGGTCCCAAATGGTTTGGAATCTTTTGCTTGCTAACATTATGCAAGACATAATTAATTAAGGCCCCCAAAACCAACTGTGACATATAGTTTTTTTTTGTGTAATTATCACATATATAGTAACTATTTTAATTGTGATGGCAGTTAGTAAGTAGTTATAATAGTTAGTAATTTTATTAAATGGTATATGGAGCAGTTAGTTAAGTTGGGTTATAAGAAACTCTTTAATAGCCTAAATTGAACAGAGTTATTGATCGATCAAATATGTAAACAACTAGGACAATTTTGTGATTGAATATTCAAGTCAATTATTTCACAAGGAAGAGTATATAATTGTGAACAAACATATAATAATATGTAGTTAAGAAGCATCCATCACCTATATATTGATATTTCTAATTTATCTGAATTTAGTAGCAGTTTAAGGGCTATTGTGCTTTGGTTGCTCTCTCAATTCACTACCAGAAATTTCAATCAAGCACTCATGTCGAAGTGCAGATTACAGAAAACCTTTCACAAACTCCAAATAGATGAAATAATTTTGCTAAAAAGATGATGAACTCCTGCTGAATTTACAATAAGATCTTATCATCTCAATTATCGTTTCTTCTTTAATGTCTTCAAAAATCATGTCTTCTACCTCATCTCCTACTTCTCGTACCTGTTTCAATCCACTCCACGCCCTCCTCGAGCTGGATACTTCCGAAGTCGTCATCTCTCTTATGACCTCTTCAATCTTCTCATACCTGAAGCATTCATGAGAAGACTCATGGAGTTTTTTCTGGGTCCTCCTCGGCTCGCAATTAGCTGAACGTTTGAACTTGTGCGTTTGATCGAATTTGCATGTTGGCGATCCAAGTAGCTGGTAAAAGGCAGGAGTATAAGCTAGCTCAAAGAGCTCATTGAACAATTCCTCAATACCTGAAGCGAGAAATCAACGTTATGAATCACTGTCACATATATCCAGCCAAAGCAGAGGAGAGCAAGTTATGTACCGTTAACTTTTCGGGGTTCAGCTGTTAGCTCTGTGGAGAAACCACCAATATTGAAAGGAGCTTTTTCGACCCAATTGGAGATGCTCTTGAGCTGCATTTGAATCCAATTATGTAGCCTCTTGTAGTAAGCTTTGCTGTATGTGGAAGGGAGAAGTTTGAGGAAGGGCTCTTGTGGTTCCTCAAGGAGCTCGAAAAGGCGGCGCTCATGGAGTGGCGTTGGGGACTGAGGCAGAGTGAAGGCCATTTAAGGAGTCTCGGAGTTGGGAAGAGGAGAGAAGATGCAAGGATTCTTCTTTGGTTCTTGCAACGCTTCTCCTCAACTTTTCTCTGCTAGTCCCACAATCGAAGCTTCGGCGGCATGGAGTAGAAGCAAGGACTACAAAAGAAGGGCTCCTGTGCTGCTTAAAACGTGCATTTCTTGGCCTTCAGGCAATGCTTCCTTCATCAAGTTCTGTTGTTGCTGTGAAACTGAATCTCATGGTTGGCTTCTTGGGCTGTAATTGGGCTTTTATTGCAGATAGATGGACTGAGGTATTCAGTCCCTTAACAATCCACGAAGAAATGTAGAGGTAGGGTTTTAAATGAAAGCTTTGTGTTATTTAAACTTATTTATTTGATAAGTTAAATCAGGCCAAGTATCTTAAAATGAATTTGTTCAAACTTAATTTGATTTCTTTTTCATTAGTGGTTCTTTTTAGAGCTTGTTTCATTGATTAGTGAACTTGATATTACATATATTACATGCTTGTTTATTCCTTTTTTAGAAATTTTTTTATTATTTATTTATAATGTGATAAGAAGCTTATCAGTGTGTGAATATGATTCATAAATTTTATTTATGGATATTATTCATGAAAATTATTTATGAACAATTTATGGTGTTTTTCATTAATATTATTTATGAATAACCCTCACAAGTTGACGCAGCTAGTATTTATATGAGTAGTTATTCCAATAGTTCTTAAGGTCAATTTTCAATGGGTGCAAAATGTTTCATTGGACATCTAACCTTTCCCATACAAAGAGTCATTGCACTACGACAAATACCCTTCATGATTTACCTCTTTCTAGAGAGTGTGTGGTCGTCCTAGAGTGGTCGCTAAGGTGATAACTTTAACTTTGCTCCAATCAACATTATTTATAAACCGTTCATGAATATTGATAAGTCAAATACATATGTTCAAGCTTGTCCATCTAGTTTAATGAATTGTTTAAATTTGTTCATTTAATTCATCTTGTGCATATTAAACTCGTATAAACAAGTTCGAACTAAGTCAAATACCAAATTTATTCATAAATATTTAATTCATTTATAGTCCTATATAGAGGAGAGGCGATGAAGGATAACCTTGGTGTAATAGTAAAATTGTCATTGATCCGGTCCGGAAGCTGAGTTAGACGGACCGTCGGGGGAGGTGGATGAAATGTTGACTGAATCGCGATGTCCCGGAGGGGGGTGTGCTGAGATGGCTCCCGTGTTGACCGAGTCTTCGAAAATCCTCTAGTCAACGCTACCTGCAGCCAGTGACCGGGTTGACCCGGCCCCCGGTACCCCGATACTCGAGACAGATCCAACGAATATATGAGTACCCGACTAAGCCATAAAACAATGAAATGCGTATAAAGAATATGCACGGAGGACGTACCCTGGCCCAGGGGGGCGCCCTCGGATGAGACACGGCTCGAGTTGTCGTGACCCGGAAGAGCAGATGATTCTGATCGGGCTGGAGAGCTGGATCTGACGATTTGGAACCGAACGCGACATGAAGTCGGAAGACGAGCTGCAGGTCGGGAGATAATAGCGGCACGCAGGCCGGGAACTAATATCGGCACGTAGGCCGGGAAACGGGATCGGCACGCAGGCCGGGATATCAGACCGGCACACAGGTCGGGGCACAACATCAGCACACATGCCCGAATACAACATAAACATACAATTTGAAATATAACGACTGCACGACGAACGAAATACGATGATGGCTCGAAAACCATATCAATGCCGAAAGCGCACAACGGCGTGGATTGGATGTCGACTGGACGTCGGAACTGTACGGCAGCATGGATCGGAGCATGGCAATAGCTGGGTTGCCAGCGACGTCGTGGATCGGTCGACGGCTGCTGATGGTGTGCTATGGGAAATGGATGAAGGCGGCGACCCGAGCCCACTGCGTTTGCTCAGAATCGATGGTCGCCGCACGAAGAAGCGGGAGAGGACAACGGAGGGAAGGCAACGCTGAGTCGGCTCCGGCGAGGAGAGCGTGAGAGAGAGGGAGAACAGAAGGAAGAGGAGAGGTCGTCGTGCTCGCTTGAGGACTCGTGAGTGCGGCATGGGTGGTCCAGCGAGCAGTGAAGCCAACGGCGACAGCCTTCTGTGCGTGAGGTGGCGGAGAAGGCCTCTGTTGGTGTTGACGTCGATGACGCCGGCGACGGGGAAGAAGGAGGTGATGGCGACGACGTGAGGGAGCAAGGAGTTGGCGGCGGAGGAGAAGTAGAACGTTCTGCTGGAAGAAATAGAAGGAGCAGCCGGTGACCGGCATCCTCGTCGACGGCAGCTGTGGAAAGGAAGAAGACAACCTCCCCCTTTGCGGCGGCGGCGACATGCGGCGAAGAGAAGGGCGAAGTGGCGACCGACGGCGCCTACCGGTGGCAGGAAGGGGAGAGTTGAGGAGAGGAAAGGTGAAACCGACGTCGACGGGGAGAGGCCTGCTAGCCCCCTGGCGGCGGAAACCACCTCCTGAGCCTCCCTCCCATGCGTGCTACAGTGTCTCCTTAAAGCCCTAGCCTGCCAAAAGACCAAAATGCCTTCCTATCTCCACATAATTACCCCTTTGCCACATATCCATATCACAAGTCTCTCCCTCAAGTCTAGTCGAAGGAGGCGCAAGTCCGACTGACTAGACCCCTCCGAATGAAACACATAACCGCTACCGAACGCGGAGTCATCGTGAGTCTATCATGTGACGTAGAACGAGTAATTGTGGCGTGGCGATGCCGAGCTACACAAGGGCGGGAAAGCCGAGTAGGCGACCGAGCGAATGCTTAAGAAGTGTAAGTAAGCGATCGACCGAATGCCGTGGAAAACTGAGTGATGGACGAGCGACGTTGAATGCACGACTGAGAAAATGTCGTCCAAATAAATTGTGACCAGGACGAGTAAAAGCCGTAAGTGCGACTGGGAACGTGCCGATCGAGTGAGGGTCGACCGAGCGAGCGCCAACCGAGCGAGTGTCGACCGAGCTAGTGCCGACCGAGCGAATGTCGACCGAGCGAGTGTCGACCGTGTGAGTGCCGAGCAGAGCGGCGAATCGTGCACGATGTGTGCCGAGCAGAGCGGCGAAGCGTGCACGATGAGTGTCGAGCAGAGCGGCGAGTGAAGCGATGAATGCCGACCGAGCAACAGCGGTGAGCGGAACGTGGGAGCTGAGTGCCAGGCAGAGCGGCAAGTGGGGCGGTGAACGTTGACCGGGCAACAGCGAAACGCGAATGATAAGTGCCGAGCAGAGCGGCGAGTGAATCACGTGGGATGGGTGCCAGGCAGGATGGTGAGTGAGCGGTGAGTGCTGACCGAGCTACAGCGGTAAGCGAAGCGTTAAGGATATATGAGTCCCGAGCAGAGCGGCGAAGCATGCATGATGAGTGCCGAGCAGGGCGGTGAAGTGTGTACAATGAGTGCCGAGCAGAGCGATGAGTGAAGCGATGAATGCCGACTGAGCAACAACGATGAGCGGAACGTGGGAGCCGAGTGTCATGCAGAGCAGCGAGCAGAGTGAGTATAATGGGTGCTGGGCAGAGCGGCAAGTGAGCAGAGCGAGTGCGGTGAGTGTCAGGCAGAGCTGCGAGCAGAGCGATGAGTGCCGACCGAAAGGTCGTTGGGCGTGAGAGCAGAACTCACTTATAACTCGCACTGGGGTGAGAGCCTGGAGGCGTGAGAGCATAATTCACTTATAACTCGCACCGGGGCGAGAGTCAGGGACCCCGACCGGGAGGTGCTCTGGAGGCCTGACCAGTACTCGACCTGGAGACTTGACCAGAAATAATCTGAGGGCCTGACAAAGAAGTAGTTTGGAGGTCTGACCAGGAATTGATCTGAAGGTCTGACCAGGACTTGGTCTTAGAAGCCCGACCGGGAATATGTCTGATAGCCCGATCGGGAATTTGTCTGAAAGCCTGACCGGGAATTTGACTGAAAGCCCGACCGGGAATTTGTCTGGAAGACTGACTGGGAATTGGTCTGACCGCCTGACCGAGAGATCGTTAATGATACTCTGATCCGAGACCGGTGGTAATACTCTGATCCGAGACCGGTGGTAATAGCTCAACCCCGAACGGGTGAGGATAAGCCTTGAAGCCCATAGAAACGAAACCTGTAGCAATATAAGGGGACAGAACCTTTATCATACCTGATCATAAAGTGATGTCAACCGACTGAGGATCCTTCTCGGTCCCTCAACTCCCAAATACCCGGGGAGCAAGGGAGAAGAGAATAATCTGAGCCATGACCGTCAAAAGTCTGAGACTACCGACCTGAAAGGTCGTTGGACGTGAGAACAGAGCTCACTTTTAATTCTCGCATGGGAGCCGACCTGAAAGGTCGTTGGACGTGAGAGCAGAGCTCACTTATAACTCGAATTGGGGCGAGAGTTTGGAACTACCGACCTAAAAGGTCGTTGGGCGTGAGAACAGAGCTCACTTTTAATTCTTGCATGGGAGCCGACCTGAAAGGTCGTTGGGCGTGAGAGCAGAGCTCACTTATAACTCGCACTGGGGCGAGAGTCTGGAACTACCGACCGAGCAGCTCACCCTGAGGCGAGAGTCTGGGAGCCGACCAGGAAGGTCGTTGGGCGTGAGAGCAGAGCTCACTTATAACTCGTGACCGGGCGAGAGTCTGGAACACCGACCGGGAAGTCATTGGGCGTGAGAGCAGAGCTCACTTTTAATTTGCACTGGGGCGAGAGTCTGGAACGCCGACCAGGAAGGTCGTTGGACGTGAGAGCAGAGCTCACTTATATTTCGCGCTGGGGCGAGAGTCTAGAACACCGACTGGGAAGGTCGTTGGGCGTGAGAGCAGAGCTCACTTATAACTCGCCTTGAGGCAAGAGTCTGGGACACCGACCTGGAAGGTCGTTAGGCGTGAGAGCATAGCTCACTTATAACTCGCGCTGGGACGAGAGTCTGGAACACCGACTGGGAAGGTCGTTGGGCGTGAGAGCATAGCTCACTTATAACTCGGCTTGAGGCGAGAGTCTGGGACATCAACCGGGAAGGTCGTTAGGCGTGAGAGCAGAGCTCACTTATAACTTGCACTGCTGGTCCGAGACCAGTACGATACTCCGGTCCGAGACCGGCGGCGATGTGGTCCGAGACCGCATCGATACTCGGTCCGAGATCGGTGGCGGCGCGGTCCAAGACCAAGACGATACCGATGAGACCGTGGCGGCGGCGCTGGTCCGAGACCAGTAATGATACTCCGGTCTGAGACCGGTGGCGATGGCGCTGGTCCGAGACCAGTAATGATACTCCGGTCCGAGACCGGTGGCGATAACTCGACCCCGAACGAGGGAGATAAGAAATCCAATAAGCTGGTCTGAGACCAGTGACTATCGCTCAACCTCGAACGGGGGAGATATGAAATCCAATAAGCTGGTCTGAGACCAGTAACAATTGCTCAACCCCGAACGGGGGATATATGAAATCCAATAAGCTGGTCTGAGACCAGTGAAAACCACTCAACCCCGAACGGGGAAGGATAAGCTTTGAAGCTAGTAAAAGCGACGCATGTAGCAGTATGAGGAAATAAAGCTTATGTCATACCTGACAGCGGTGTGGTGCCAACCGACTGCGGATCTGTCTCGATCCCTCAACTCCTGAATACCCGTGGAGCGAGGGGAGAAGATGATAATATGAGCCCCGACCGTCAAAGAGAATGAAACCCATGGTAATATAGGGGAGCATATTTCATAAAAGTAGAGGTAAGCAGAGCACCGTGGTTGAAGGAAGCAGAGCCTGTAGACATAAGAAGATGCAAAACAGGTGGTGGCTGCAGAGCATATAATAATAACAGAGTAAAGCTATAGCAGTAATAGGATGCTAAGCCCCATAGTACAGGGTGCAGAGCCTCACGGTGAAGGGTGCAGAGCTCGTAGCAGTAAGAGGATGCAGAGCCTCATGGTGAAGGGTGCAGAGCCTGTAGCACACATGATCGAGGAACTGGGCCCCTGGCCCCTGATCGGAGAGTAAGGTCCCTAGCCTGTAATCAAAGAGCGAGGCCCCTAGATCCTGATCAGAAAGTGGTACTGCAAGTCTATGATAGGGGAGCTGTGTCCCAAGTGAGTGGGGAGCTGTGCCCCTAGAGTATGAGCGGGGAGCTGTGTCCCAAGTGTATGAGTGGGGAGCTGTGCCCCTAGAGTATGAGTGGGGAGCTGTGTCCCAAGTGTATGAGCGGGGAGCTGGGCCCCTAGTGTCCGATTAGAGATTGAAGGTTCTAGTCTTTGATCAAGGAACTAGGCTCTTACTCTTTTATCAGAGAAATATAGCAGTTCCTATAATCGTAAAAAGAGAGCAGAGCTTGTAATCATACCTAATCGAGGAGTTGTGCCAACCGGCTAAGGGTTTGTCTCGGTCCCTTAACTCCTGAATACCCGTGGAGTCAGGGAAAAAACATAACGGAAAAACTAACCTGTCAGCCAACTGAAGCTCCGCGGGATCCCTCGACTCCCGAGTACCGGTGGAGTGAGGATAGAAAATAATATGTGTATCGAGATCCTCCGAGATTGTGATAATAGCAGAGAACCTCCTAACGTCGTCCATCTTCACGTTCCGGAACAGGCTGTTGTGTTCCCACAGACGGTGCCAAATTTGATCCGGTCCGGAAGCTGAGTCAGACGGACCGTCGGGGGAGGTGGATGGAATGTTGACTGAATCACGACGTCCCGGAGGGGGGTGTGCTGAGATGACTCCCGTGTTGACCGAGTCTTCGGAAGTCCTCTAGTCAACGCTACCTGCAGCCAGTGACCGGGTTGACCCGACCCCCGGTACCCCGATACTTGAGGCAGATCCAACGAATATATGAGTACCCGACTAAGCCATAAAATAATGAAATGCGTATAAAGAATATGCACGGAGAACGTACCCTGGCCCAGGGGGGCGCCCTCGGATGAGACGCGGCTCGAGTTGTCGTGACCCGGAAGAGCAGATGATTCTGATCGGGCTGGAGAGCTGGATCTGACGATTTGGAACCGAACGCGACATGAAGTCGGAAGACAAGCTGTAGGTCGGGAGATAATAGCGGCACGCAGGCAGGGAACTAATATCGGCACGTAGGCCGGGAAACGGGATCGGCACGCAGGCCGGGATATCAGACCGGCACGCAGGCCGGGGCACAACATCAGCACACATGCCCGAATACAACATAAACATACAATTTGAAATATAACGACTGCACGACGAACGAAATACGATGATGGCTCGAAAACCATATCAATGCCGAAAGCGCACAACGGCGTGGATTGGATGCCGGCTGGACGTCGGAACTGTACGGCAACACGGATCGGAGCATGGCAATAGCTGGGCTGCCAGCGACGTCGTGGATCGGCCGACGGCTGCTGATGGTGTGATATGGGAAATGGATGAAGGCGGCGACCCGAGCCTACTGCGGTTGCTCAGAATCGATGGTCGCCGCGCGAAGACGCGGGAGAGGACAACGGAGGGAAGGCAACGCTGAGTCGGCTCCGGCGAGGAGAGCGTGAGAGAGAGGGAGAACAGAAGGAAGAGGAGAGGTCGTCGTGCTCGCTTGAGGACTCGTGAGTGCGGCATGGGTGGTCCAGCGAGCAGTGAAGCCAACGGCGGCAGCCTTCTGTGCGTGAGGTGGCGGAGAAGGCCTCTGTTGGTGTTGACGTCGATGACGCCGGCGACGGGGAAGAAGGAGGTGATGGCGACGACGTGAGGGAGTAAGGAGTTGGCGGCGGAGGAGAAGTAGAACGTCCTGCTGGAAGAAATAGAAGGAGCAGCCGGCGACCGGCATCCGAAGTGGCGACCGACGGCGCCTACCGGTGGCAGGAAGGGGAGAGTTGAGGAGAGGAAAGGAGAAACCGGCGTCGGCGGGGAGAGGCCTGCTAGCCCCTTGGTGGCGGAAACCACCTCCTGAGCCTCCCTCCCATGCGTGCTACAATGCCTCCTTAAAGCCCTAGCCTGCCAAAAGACCAAAATGCCCTCCTATCTCCACATAATTACCCCTTTGCCACATATCCATATCAGTCATCATGTGACCTTAATGTTACGAGCTCCAGTCGTGGAAATAGTCTCTTATAAAATGCAAGATAAGACTTCGTATAATAGATCTAATATGATCTTACTCTTGTTAAGATCTTGTATCGACGGAAACTCCATACACCCAATTCTTCTTTATAGAGGAGAGGTGCTTGTGAAGTGACTAGAAGGGAACTAACATATATAACACCAAGAAAATACAAGTGACTAGAAGGGAACTAACATATATAACACCAAGTATTATTTTCCATTTGTTTACAAGTGTGAGACTACCTCAAAATACAGGTATGCCTAGTATTGTGGCATCAATTTTCTCAAACATCAATTACCCTACACAATGATCAAAGAAAAAGAAGACTATCTGCTAAAAAGGATAACTGTTCAAGCTTTCTGTCTAGTTTGTAACCTCACTCTACAAATCTCAGTGTTCCTTATGGTAAACCAATTCAAGTGGAAGGGGATGGTGTCACATCTTCCTCCTCATTTGGTGCACTTGTAGGCAATGAGACAATTGCTTGGCTTGGATAGCTATATTTCTTGAGCACTCTTTCCTTGTTTTCATTCCACCAGCCCTCTGCTTCTTGCGCACCAAACCTCTTCCTCCTATGAATGAATCAAGAACAACATGCGAAATAAGAATGCGGCATCTTTTGGGGTATATTGGTCGGTTTGTGCTACTGATGACAATTAGTTTACCTGAACTGTACCCGTTTGAATATCTTGGCACCACTGCCTTGTTGAATGTAGGTGATGTACACACCAGACTCAAACTGTTCTACGAGCTCTGTTTCTCCATCACTGTCACATTTGATTCTAGGTGATTTCGTGCCAATGTCATTGCTACCGGCAATTGCCGACTTACTGCCGTTGTGAGCACCCTGTGTTGTTTCTAACTCATCCTTAGCACCGTCATGAGTTAGGAGTTGATCACCGGATAAAGAAACCATTGTCGAAGAGATATCCGATTTGATATATTCGTTGTTGTGTTTCAGGAATGTTTCTACTTGAGAATGTACTTCCCTTAAGCTATCGCCATACTCAGAGGGCAGCTTTTCTGTTATATCCTTCAGCTTTAGTGAGGAAGGGAAGAATCAGTGATTTCTATAAGAGAACTTACAAGCTCCAATTACGCATGAAATTTTTGTAAGAGCAAGCACCTGAACGTCTAGGTTTCTGAAAACTTCTACTGCAGCAATGCATTTGGCAGATTCTTGTTGAATTTTCATTTCTGAATTCTGCACGGCGAGTTCTTGCACTTCACATCTTTTTTTCAAATTCCTGACCTGTTAGAAGACGAGGTTTATCGTCCATACTGAAAACAAAAGACAATTCAAGAGTTGTGGATGCACCTGCAATTGCAATTTCTGGACCTCCTGGTTCAGTATTTCGTTAGACTGAATGAGACTGTCAGTGACCCCTTTGGAAAACACAGGAGCAATGGAGCGTGGAGGGCTCGGATTTCTCGAGTACGGCGATGACGCCGGCCGGGAGCTTAGAGGAGGCGACGAGGGGACAATCGGTTTCAGAGCAGTTTGAAGCGCGCTGATTGAGCCGGTGAGAGAGATGTCTTTCAACACCTGCGGAGCTCTGAGCATAGACAGAGATTCTGATTTGGCATCGTTCTTCATCGATTTAGCTTCAAATTTCGTCTGGTCCACGCTCGGCGACACCAGAGATTTCGAAAACTTCATTTCGCCTTTGTCTGGCTTCTCCTTGATATCGATGGATCGACGGGGAATCACAGCCTTCTTGCTAGCAGCCATGAAGTTCCCGGACTCAGCGGCTTTCAGCTTCGAATAGCAAGAGTCGCACACGCGATGAGGCTTGCCCGGTGTCGGCGCCAAGGCGGCTTTCAACACTTTCCTGGAACTGCAAGCATGGCAATGCACCAGGCCACAGTTGTAGCAATTGTGCCTCTTCTTGGTGAAGCCAAATGCTTGTCGACAGCCGGAACAAGCCGACTGGTCGGCGCCGGAAATCCATTTGTGGATGCAAATGCAAGCCGTGAAATTCGAACCGCAGGAAATGCTCTTCACATGCCTGTCCTTGAGAGCTTCGACGAGGGTAGGCGTTTTCCGGTCCTCTGCGTCTCCATGTCCGAGTCGGCCATTGGAGCCTCTTCCCCACGTATACACTTCGCTGCGCGAGGTCAACACCGCGACGTGGCTGGCTCCGCAGGCAATTTCTTCGACCAGCTCACCGACCAGTTTGTCTTGCACCAAACAGGGAACCTTGCCGTCGGACTGCGGGTTGCCGAGCTGGCCGTTAGACGCGCTGCCCATCGTGAAAACATGGCCGGAGGTTGTGAGTCCGAGCGTCAAGTTGTGCCCGCAGGCCAGTTGATGGAAGTTGTAGTCGATGAGCGATGGGACGCAAGTGGGCACCAGGCGCGCCTCCTTGTCGCCGTGACCCAGACGGTACTTGTCGCCGTCGCCCCAAGTGAACAGTTTGCGCGAAATTAGATTGCCGCCGGCGGCTTGCCCCATCACTTCGACAATGGCCGCAGTGTGCCACACGCCGCAGGCGATCTTTATCGTCCTCAACCCGCTCAAGGACTCGACTTCCTTCGGCCGCACTAGACTCTCCCGGTCGCCGTGTCCGAGAACGCCGAACGTCCCGTCCCCAAAGGTGAACACTTTGCCGTTCGACGTAGTCAATGCCGAATGCCACACACCGCATGCGACGGCAATAACTTGCAGCCCTTCCAGAGGGCCGGAAACTTTCTTCGGTATCCATTGACTAGCATCGGTGCCGTGGCCGAGAAGTCCGGTGTAGTGGGCGCCATCTCCCCAGGTAAACAGATCGCCGGAAGTGGATATAGCGCAAGTATGGTACTCGCCGCATGCAATGTAATCCATGTTCCAGAGTGCCAATGACTCGACGAGACGGGGGCGGCTGACGTATCTGTCAATGCCATGGCCGAGCTGACCGCCGGACTGCTCCCCCCAAGCGAATATTTCCCCTTGCCTCGTAACCAGAGCTGCATGCCGAACACCACAAGCTATTTGATGGACATCTAAAACTACATCTGATTCTAACGATCTTGGGATCAACACATCGGTTCTCGAACACAGAGCATCAGCTACAAGTCCGTCAGACCATACCACTCCCCACACATACACATCGCCTAGAGATTCGATGTCATCGTGTCCAGAGCCTTGGCTGGAAGAACTGGGAGCACTGGAAACGCTAAGTCGCACAGAACCATCTCCGTTACTCAATCTTAGTTGCATATTTGTGTGATCTGACCCAACATCTGATCTTGCTAATCCAGCTGAAGGGCCACCAGTGTGATGTTTTGAGCCAAAGCCACGAGATTTGCTGATCAAAGTGCCGCCTTCTAGTCCGTAACTATGGCCACTCGATACCGAGTCCCCATCCTGATCAGGAAATTAAGCAAGGTAGAGGTACTTACTTTTAAGCCTCCAGCAAAAGGATGCAACAAGTATCACTTACATCAGAGAAGAGAATCCCGTCGCTCTGGTTATCAGTTGATCTCAAACTTTGAGACTGCACTGAAGAGATGAGAGCCCTGAGCCCCCCAATCCACAGTTCCAACTCACTTTGGTCCTTGCAAATCTATACAGAAGAAAGATGTGTCACCATTAGAACATGGAGCTAATGTGCTTGTTTCGTACGCTAACCAGATCAAGAGATCTCTCTCCGTTGTTGTAGATAAGAGAAAACGATAAGTAGTCCCTCTCCGGCCGAAGATATCTCCTAAAAACAGCCTGTGAAAATCTATACCAGTAAGAAGTTTGCACTTGATTCATGAATTCATGTACAGGTTCGGTACAGCTAAATGAGACATACAGTTCTCTGTCCAGGAACAATTCGTATTACAGAAGACAATTCGATAGCCCTCTCCTTCTTGTGAGATAACCAAATCAATGTAGTTTCATCCTGGGAACACAAAAGCAGCAGGAAGTTATTATAAATTCATACAAACAAAGACGAAAGGCAACAATAACTCACATTAGAAATTCGGAAGGGGCAGAATTTTGGCTTTCTTTTGCGACTGTACTTGATTAACTGGCTGCCTTTCTTCAGTGCAACAAGCGCCTTCAAATTATCCACGATTCAGTATTCTTTTCTGTCAGAATTGGTTGTTTATTGCCTTGTGAAAGCTGAAGGAGAGGGTACCTGTTGGATCTCGCGGTCGGGGTTCCCATAATTGGCCGGATCTGCCATTCCATCTGAGACGACGGTCGGGTAGAATCATGAAGCGAAGCATCAGAAGAACTATTCCGCCGCGTCTCCATCTCCATCGGTGAGTTGAGGAGGAAGAAGAAGAGGAGGTGAAGGAGGAAGAAGAAGAAGATGATGATGATGATGATTCGGCTCTCCGCCTACGACCACGCCCTCGCCTCTCATCAATCACTGCTAACTATTCTTCTTCCTTCCGATGGCTTCCCGGCCTTACCTCTGCAACCATCGGTCGGCGCCTCGCCTCTTTCCCTCCGCCGGACGCATAACACAATGGATTGAGAAGAAGAGGAGAGCCCCGGGTGTGGAGACGCTACTGGATCGGCGTCCTGGCTGGGGCTGGCTTTCCTTCGGTGTGGCCTCCGCTCGTCGTCGGGGAAGATGAAGTAGCTCGCGTACAAAGCGCTATGCGGCTGCCCCGAGTTTGCGGACCATGAGTCGCAATGTACGGTCGTTCCTCTCGAGCACCGCAAATTATATATATTTCTTTTTAAAATTCGCATACAGTAAGAAAAAATTATTCTTTAAATGTACATAAATTATATTTGAAATTTACTAATAACGAATAAATTTTTTTATTAAGAATTAATAGAAATATAAAAAATTAAGGCCTGACAAATCTAAAAAGATCATAAAACACACACTCAAATTTAATATTTATTACATTTTATACTAAACTTTAAAAAAAACTTAATATGGAAGTCCAACTTTAATATTTATTAAAAAAATACATTTATATTTTAAAATATCTTTTTCTACTGATTTTTTATCTATCTCTGAAAAAAATAATTTTTTATAAAAAATTAAAACTTTAAAGAGATTGATTTGTAATTAGATAATTAGCTCGTAGACTCTCATGTTAGTTGATATCATATATTCAATTTATATTTGATCAATCTCATCAAAAAATTTTATTGAAATAATCAAAAAACCCTTACCCCGAGAGCACATTAATTTGTGCATTTTGGACCATCACAAGGTTTAAACTTCCCATTTTTAAGGTGATTGGATTTTTTTAGAAAATTTTTGGTAAGAATTAATTAGAAAAAAAAATTAAAGAATATTTTTTAAAAAAACTAAATTTACTTTTTTTATTAAAAATTAAAATTAAGTGCTTTGCCAAGTGTGCATATTCTGTACTTCAAATGTACTAATAAATAAATTAAACAAAAAGATAAAAATTAATCGAGTGCAAATTTATACATTTGAATTATATAAAAAAAAAGATGTTTTAATTTTTATTGATTTATTTTTTTAATCTGGAGTGCTTGATATGGTAATTTATAAAAATAAATAAATAAATAACAGACACTTCCATTTGTTCTCCTTAACCAGGTGACGTTTCAGTTGCATCCAGTTCTTCCTCCCGTTTCTTAAATCGTTTCCTTTCTTCTGCGGCCTCAAAACTCCTCCTTTTCTTCCCTTAAACCCTAGCGCTGTTCACCGGATCATTCGAACCTAGGGATTTCGATGCGTTTATGATTTCTATCGGCGATGGACAATTCGATGTTGGGCGGTGGCTTGTTCCCTTCTTCGGTCGCTGGGAATCTCGATCTCGATCCCTACGTGAACCACCACCTCCACTTTCATCCTGGACTCGACTACGGCGGCCAGATGTCTTCTCTCTTTGCCCCTTCGTCCGCCGGCGTGGCCACCAGCGACGACGAGGACCATTTCCACGCCAGCGACGAAAACGGCCACGACCCTCGCTCTCTGCCCGACTCCCGAGGCAAAAAGGTATCGCCTTGGCATCGTATGAAATGGACTGATGAAGTCGTGCGGCTGCTCATCTCGGTGGTGGCGTGCGTCGGCGATCACGAAGATGGCGCCGTGGACTCGTTGGCGGCGAGGAAGAAGCACGGGGCCTCCTTCCAGAAGAAGGGCAAGTGGAAGACGGTTTCGAAGCTGATGCTGGAGAAGGACTGCTATGTCTCTCCCCAGCAGTGCGAGGACAAGTTCAATGACCTCAACAAGAGATACAAGAGGCTGAACGAGATTCTTGGATGGGGGACTTCCTGCCAGGTCGTGGAAAATCTACCCCTGTTGGATTCCATGCCCCATTTATCTCCAAAAGCCAAGGATGATGCGAGGAAGATCTTGAGCTCGAAGCACCTCTTTTACCAGGAGATGTGCGCGTATCACAATGGGCAGAGGATACCAAGTTGCCATGATGTTGATTTGCATGTCAGCCAAGTACCCAAAGTCACTTCTGTAAGGGATGGTAGAGGTAACGTAGAAGATGAGGGCGAAGATGAGGACAAGGAGGATGACAATGACGAAGAAAGCGAAGAAATGGGAAAGTGGGAGGTGGAGAAATTCCGGCTTGAAATTGATGCAGTGCTTCATGACACAACTAGATCATCATGGGAGCATAGAGAGTGGTTCAAGAGGCGTGCTTTGATGCTCAAAGAAGGCAGAATAGAGATTGAGGCTGAAGCACTGGAACTAGAGAAGCAACACTTCAAGTGGCAGAGATTTCGCAGCAAGAAGGACAGGGAGCTTAAAAGACTGAGTCTGGAGAATGAGAGATTGAAATTGGAGAATGAGCATATGATATTGCAGGTGAGGATGGAGCTGGAGCTTGGCTCGGGGAGGCTTGGGGAACCTTTGAGTTCTTCTCATCTTGTAGCAGAGAGGGAGAAAGTAAGAGACCCAATGGAACTAGCTATGCCACATTAAAGGTACTGCTTCAGTAATACCATCTTGTTAGTGTTCGTTGCCTTGTTAAATCTTCTGTGTTTTCTTCTCTTGTTAGGAAATTACTTGGTAGTTGTTATTTCTGTGTTTATTATATTATTGGTGCAACTTGTTCCCTTCTTATTGTTATGATCTTTATTCTTCATATGCATCAAGATTCATGCAATGAAGAATCCCTTCCATTAGAGCTTGCTCATTGCTGCAAAATAACCATTTTTGTTATTTGAGATGAGCCGGCATTACCTTGCCTGGAGTATTCAGGATTCAAGAATTGTTCATTCTTGGTGTCTAGTATGTGATTCACCTGTCTAGGTTTTTTTTTCAGTTGAAATTGGCAGTCTGATGCCTCACAAAGATCTGAACTATGTGATTTCTCAAATGCTTGTGTCTTTCTTTTATGGTCTGCTGCAAAAGGCGAAATCGCTCGCTCTCAGCGCCCCCGCCGCACCCAATCCAAGGTCATAACGAGGGAGGTAAATCACGGTAGCCGAGAGGGCAAGTGTTGGGTGGGGTGAGGTACACAGGGTCCAGAGATTTACATCTTTCTATTATTGGGCAAAAAGACGATAACGCTTGCCCCCAGCGCCCCCGCCGTACCACGCCCAAGGCCATCACGAGGGAGGTTAATCACGGTAACCGGAGAAACTAGTGCGCAGTGGGAAGAGGGACACGGGGACCAGGGATTTACGCCCTGACCCTATGATTCGAACCCACGATCTCATTGGGCAATCTTCTACGCACTAACCACTCCGGATAACCCCGTGGGTATGATCGAAAGAGAGAGAGAGAGAGAGAGATCTATTGACTGCACTAGTATTGCTTAGACTTAAATAACAAGTTTTTGTTCGAGTTAGGTTTTGGGAGAGAGATCTATTGACTACACTAGTATTGCTTATAGGCCTGTTCAACCGGTCGGTTAACCGGTTTATCGGTTCCGGTTAATTCCGGTTTATCATGATTTATTTAAAACCGGTTAACCGACTAGTAACCTCCTTTGCTGCAGCCAGGAACACTAGGGTATATTCCTAGTTTTATCGGCTTACCGGTTAAACCGGTAAAAAAAGTCCAAAACCGGAAACCAACCGGTAAAAATCGGTTAACCGGAACCGGTTAAAACAGATTAACCGGTTAACCGGTAAACCGGAACCGGTAAACCGGAACCGGTAAGCTACCGGTTCCGGTCCAATTTTTGGTTTGCCGGTTTTTTTGCACAACCCTAATTGCTTCGACTTAATTAACAAATTTTTGTTCGAGTTAAGTTTTGTTGGATTATTAGTTATGATAGTGAGAGTTTGGTAGAGGAAGTTAAAATAGGGCTTTGGTCCAAGTAAGATTCATAGAGTTAATAGGTTGAAGCGGGATTAGAGATGTGCAAAGTAGAGAAAAGTTAGACTAATTTATTAACAAACTATGAGATGGATTTAGTTCCTCTTTTATCGGCCTTGAATGAGCACACACTCAATATGAGAGTTGCCTAGTGGTGCCTCACTCTAATTGAGAGCTAGTCTACATTTTTTGTTTAATTCATAGAATGAAAAAGAATTATCTTTATATTTGATTGAAAAAATATTCTAAATATTATATAAGGAATAATCTTTAGATAAAAAATATATCTTTACATAAATAATTTTTTTTGTCTCATCTTACTTGCATGGTCTACTTCAATTGGCCTAATAGATACGTCTAATGTGATTGGCTCATTTGAGTTGATCGACATGATCAACACATCTGACCGAATTGAATCAATTCATTTAACTAATCCATCTCGACCGAATTGAATCAATTCATTTAACTAATCCATCTCGACCGATTAACTAACCCATCTGACATGTCTAAATTAACCAATTTATTTAGCTCGACTGTTTTGTCTTGCCGATATAATCATGCCTTAAGTAGTTGAGTAAGATCAAATATTTTGATATAATTAATAAAGGAAGTTTAAATTAGGTTTATGTTGTGTTTATTAATGTATTTGTCAAGTATGTAGATGCAGAGAACTTAACACATAATTGCAAGAGCAATAACGACTCAACACCAGTGTTGAGTCCAAGTATCTCAAGATTAACCGAATACTTGACCGAGAAAGGAGTACAATAAACTTTGACAAACGAAAAAGTCTAAAGCACATTAACAAACGGAAAAATCCAATTGACATTTGGTCGACAATGCGATTCAATACACTTTAGTAGACGAAAAAGTCTAACTAGTCCCAAAGGACCTTACTTATGGCAAAAGCTAATAAGAGTTAGTGGGATTCACAATAGGGTAGATGAGGATAATATGGAGAAAAGGATCAATAACACTTAGGAACTCTAAGTGTAGATAAAAATTACAATTTGATCATAAATATCACTTAAAAGTTATTCTTCATCCTAGGAGGCCTATGCTTGACTCTTCTTGTGATGAAAAGTGTACTTGGAACATGATTGAATTCATGTACGACTCACTTATATCAAAATTCATCCTAAGTTAGAATGATTATTTGACCACACTTCACAAAAGTAACAACCTACTACTTCACCATTCTTGTGCAATCAATCACCTCTACTGAAGCTCCAGCCTTGGTGTGAAATACTAAGCTTTTTGGTGAGAACATTAAGTGTCAAACTTTGCATGGCCAATGCTACCTAATGGCATTTTTCATGTGACTAAGGCACAACAAACACGTGTATGCAGAGAAGTTAGACAATGAACAGCTACCTAATTAACTGAATTCACTAAACAAAACACTTGAACAAATCCTGAAGCCTAATGCTGGGGACCCTCCAGTGAGCCATTGTTCCTTGTCTAGATTTGCCTAGGCAAAGCCATGAAAGAGCATGAATGATTCGAATCCTTTGGAAATTAAATATTTGGCACTGTGTGGCCACCAGTTTGTCACTGGACCATACATGCTTCTTCTTCACCTTCAAGTAACCAGGTCAGTAAAAAAAACTTAGACATTTTTGTTTGTCTAGTAAAAGTGGAAAAAGAATGAGAAAAAAAAAATTACGATTGTTATGTCTCATCTTCTACTCCATGGTCAACCACGACCACTTAGACTCATAGTCTTGGCCTCCTAATCTTTGCTCTCGCTTGTCTCTTGATCTCGCTCATTGACAATATTTAGACTCAACCTTGATCTCTATAGACCCTGCACAACTCACTAAAATGTGGCAAGCTTCTTGTCATCATGGCTAGGCATATAATGCTAGATATTCATTTGTGGGATCTTGGAAAGGGGAGGTTGCTAATGTAACTTTGAGTTGCTGCCCTAGATTTCCCTAGTTGTTGCATGATTTTAAGCAAAAATAATTTGTGCCCAAATTCTTTTATCGAAGGAGATTCGGGCTTATCAATTTTTAAGTAAATAATTGAATAGAGCCCAACGGATGTGGTGTAATAGTAAATCACTTGGTCCCTTTTCTCGCTGGCACGCATGGTAAAGACATTTCTAATGCATATGAGAGATCACGGTTCGATCCTCTGTTGGGGATGCCTAGATATTAAGGGAGTGATTGATTTAGAGAAATAGGAGTGGAGAATGAGAATGAGAAATTATTGATTGTCATTGTTAATGTTTGGATTATAGGAATAGGAATACAAATAAGGGAATGAATCCTTGAAATTGGGTAATAATTCATTCTCATATATCTCCTCTTCAATGAGTCATTATCCTATTTTCATTAATCAAAATATTCTCTTATTCCAAAAATATCCTTGATCTAAAACTAAAATTTTCTCCCTTAATATCAAATATCAAAATTTATTTATTTATTTTTTCTTTCATATCACTTCTCTCTCATTGTTCTCTCTGATCATATTTTCTCTCTCATCATTTTATTACACTTTCTCTCTCCTTAATCTCTCCTATCATATTCTCTTTTCTTTTTTTTTCTCATTACACTTTCTCCTTCATCATACTTTCTCTCTCCTCAATCTCTTCCATCGTACTCTCTTCCTTCTTTTTTTTTTTATCATACTTTCTCTCTCTCAATCTCTCCCATCACACTCTCTTTTATCTTTTTTTTTTCTCATCACACTTTCTCTCTTCTCAATCTCTCTTGTCACACTCCCTCCTTTTTTTCTTCAACACACTTCCTCTCTCATCATATTTTATTTCTCATCATACTTTCTCTCTCCTCAATCTTTCCCATCACACTTATTATTCTATTTTTTTCTCATCACACATTCTCTATCATCATACTTTCTCAACATTGGAACGATCTTATAGGGACGGTGAAGACCGTGGTGATCAACTATTAGTGTATTACTATGAGTCTTTTTAAATGTACATGATGGATGAATACGAGGGGAGTCCTCCCGAACGTGAAGCTCGGACATTTGACTAAATAACTCACATAGAAATAATTAAGATTATGAAATTTAAATTTTAATAAAATGAATATTCTGAACATGCACCTAGATAAATATTAAATTTTAAATAATAATATCTAATAATTGTATTTGATATCGAATTACAAATTATTTGTTTAGCAAACTTTAAAAACACAAAATTAAAATTCTTGAGAAAAATTATTTATTTTACCAAACCAAATAATGTTAACTAGAATTTATTATTTATTTTATAATAATTTTAAATATCAATGTTATCCAAATAATTAAGATTTTATCATTATTATCATTGTCTGTTTTAAATACTCTATCATTCTTTTCCATTTCTCCCTTATAACCAAAATACAAATTCTTTAATAAAAATAAATCCCTAGATGACTTGTGAATGAGTTCTGGAATCTGGTAAGGAACGACAAAGCAGACAAAAGAAAAGAAAGGGAAAGAAATAAAGGGGTAAAAAAGACACAGAAGAGAAGCTCTTGTCGTATCATCATGCACTGGCACTGCGGTGGATCGCAGGATGGTTTACCTTGCGTCAGGGTCGAGTAAAACCAGGGCCCCACCTCTGCTGTGGGCCCAGAACCATCGGTGTCGGTGGGAGCAGGTGGCCGTCTTCCGCTTAATCGATATTATTTTATTTATTTAATTTTTATTAAAAATTTGAATGGATTTGAGAGTTTGATTTTAACTTAGTTCTCAACCCTACTCTCCCCTCTTTCTCCTGTAACTCACCGACAAAGTGGATGGTAATCTAAGCCGCTCGCTCATGTCAGCAATCACATGCCTCCTCCAGCTTTCTCCCGTCCCCCTCGTCTTCCTCTTGACTTGTCTTCCAACTTGCTCCGTAAAGTTAATGCGTTTCCATCCACATCGCTACACTTGTCCTCCCGCTGCCAGCCCATGCATCGCCGCATGCCAATCTGCATGCCGCGTCGGTCGCTTCCAGTTTCCTGTTCCTTTAACATATTTTTTATGCACTTAGATTCGACGAGCCAGGCGTGATTGATGCACGATTGCCATATAAAAGTACCAAACTGATCCAAGGGGCAGGCCTGGTAAATTTCCTGCAACTGCAGGGGCATTTGTGCTGTTCACTGACCCGGCCCTGATACTTCTTATTAGGCCACTGCACTGCACTGAACTTAACTGGTTAATTTGGCTTACGGGCTTCGCCATCGCCACCAGCGTTTGCAATGCGGCGATTTTCCTCTGTCCTCGCCGCTTCCTTGGTGGTCCTGGCGGCCGCCGCCTCCCTGCTCCCCGCGGCGCGGGCACACAACATCACTAAGATCTTGGCTCAGCACCCGGAGTTCTCTACTTTCAACCACTACCTGTCGGCCACCCACCTGGCCTCCGAGATCAACCGCCGCCTCACCATCACCTTGCTCGTCGTTGATAACTCCGGCATGACTGACCTCCTCGCTAAGCATCTTTCCCTCCCCACCCTCCGTAACGTCCTCGCCCTCCACGTCCTCACCGACTACTACGGCGCCAAGAAGCTCCACCAGATCACCGGCGGTGCCACCACCTCCGCCACTATTTTCCAGTCCTCCGGCCACGCCATCGGCACTGCCGGATTCATCAACATCACTGACCACAGCCGCGGGAAGGTCACCTTCGTCGCCCGGGACTCCGGCGGCGCCTCGCCTGCCACTTTCGTTAAGTCCGTGAAGGAGATGCCTTACAACATCTCCATCCTCCAGATCAGCACCATCCTGTCGTCGCCGGAAGCGGAGGCCCCTGTCGCCGCCCCCGGCCCCGTGAATCTCACCGCTCTCATGGCCAACAAGGGCTGCAAGGCCTTCGCCGACCTTCTCCTCGCCACTCCCGACGTCCTCAAGTCCTTCCAGTCCAACCTCGACAGCGGCCTCACCGTCTTCTGCCCTGACGACGACGCCGTTTCCGCCTTCTCTCCCAAGTACACGAATCTCACCGCCGCCGGTAAGTCCAGCCTTCTCCGCTACCACGCCGTGCCCGTCTACTACTCGCCCCAGCTCCTGAAGACCAACAACGGCCCTTTCTCCACCCTCGCCAGCGACGCACACAACAAGAACTACAAGTACACGGTCAAGAGCGACGGCGACGTCATCACCATCAAGACCCATATCGTCACCGCCGACATCACCTCCACCCTCATCGACCAGGACCCCGACGCCGTCTACGCCATCGACAAGGTCCTGGAGCCGCGGGAGCTCTTCAAGGTCCCGGAAAAGGTGATCGCCGACGCACCCGCTCCTGCGCCTGCCGCCCCACCCAAAAAGAAAAAAAGTGCTGCAGCCAAGCACAAGGCCGCCGCCACCGCCGCGAACGGCGCCCCCGCACCAACCACCCCGGCCGGCCCAGAGGAGTCGCCCGCCGACGACGACACGGCGGCGGCGGACAATGCTGCACTCCGAACCACCGCCGCAGCCTGGACGGTGCTCGCCGCCGCAGCGGCCGCCCTGTTCCTTGCATAATTAATCAATTAAGAGGTTTTTTTTCTCCCTTTTGTATTCTTATTTATTTCCCTGTCAGCCATAAAATTTTCTTCCTTTAATTTTACTGTTCCTGGTGCCGCGATTGCATGACCTGAACCATCGAGTGAGGAAGAATAATTGAAGAGATTATTGTACTATTTTCTAGTTCCTCCGATCTATGTGTCTGCATTTGTAATGCTACGTTTGTTACTTCTGTAGATGGTGTGTGATTTTGAGTGAAATAGCGATGATTACTGTATTTATAATTTGAGAACTGCTTACCGTTTTGATTCTCATATCTTTGCTTTGATCTACTTCAATGTACATTGTTGGATCTGAGTGAAAAAGTAAAAGAAAAACGACACACTTTCATTGCACATGGTGTGTTTGGGGAAGAACAGACATGTGCAGTTACTGATTGCACTAACTTCCATCCAAACGTCGTGAGGAATCTTCATAGAAATGAAATGTTAGTTTTATTTACTGATTTCCACCGGCTTCTAACGTTACAGAGGTCCACCTTCCATGCTGAAAGAATGGACAGATTTCACAGAGAGAAGGCAATCGGTAGTCCATCGCCACACAAAAGGACTAATTTGTTATGTCGATCTAAGTTTACAGTACCCGGTCCTCCTAAGGAGATCAACTCCCCTAAGTAGATGATGGCCGCTGACCCCGACCTCTTATTCTGCTACAACACTTTCATAAGGGTTCATACGGATACAACCTTCAACTTTCAGCGGCTAAACAGTCCTTCGAGGGCCTCCAATTCGTGGCCTCAGGTTCACCACAGTCTTTCAAGGGCCTCCAATTCGTGGCCTCAGGTTAATCTACGCGAGAGCCTCCAATCTTCTATATGATAGCAACCCTTGCAGCTCCGCCTGCAACTTGCAGCACCTTCAAACTACAGTCTAGTCTACAAAGTTAATATAGGTGAGCGAGGTTTGGCTAGCTGTCTCAATGAAAAGGTGTCTCCCTAAATGAGAGTGTTTGAAGCTGTGAGAGAAAGATCTTCTGTTGGGGAAAGACTTTGGTCAACCGTGGACTGAGGTTGGGATGCCTTCCGTTCGAGGAAAGACTTTTGAGATAGGAGTTGGGGTGTCTTCCGTTAGAGGAAAGACTTTGGCTATCTAAGGAATGTATCTTTCCTAGAGCAAGGGCTTATTTTATGATGACAAAAACTGATTCGTTCGCCGGTCTATCTCCAGACTAACACATAAGAGAAAAATCAAGATAATTAAAAACATGAGGAAAAATAGACATCTAACAATACAATCATATGTCATCGTACGCAAACCAACTGTCTATCAGTTCAAATAGTAGAAGAACAAGAGGAAGACCGAGAAATGGCAGAGGTGCAGTGGTTGAACAAGTCAACCGCTTCACTTCTTTTGAGAAATGAAGCTCAGTTTTGTGTGTGCAAACACCCATGTCACTTCACCTTTCTATGATAGGTATCATGTCAGAAATATTTTTTGTTTTTATCTTGCTCCCAACAAGGAGATGGGATTCTCTGTCTTGAAAATATTATGTCCCTATATCTCAATATCGATCGGATGGTTATGATATTTTCATAATGTACACTGTATCCTTAAGATATGATTTAATTTGTTCAATCGATACTAGAACATGAGGATACAATATTTTCGAGACAGAGAATCTCATCTCTCGAACAAGTAGGGATCAACACCCAAGTATGGAATAACGGTTGTCACTTCATATAAAGAGCATCCCATGGTTTGATGGGCATTTCTCCTGCTCCTAACCTCTGATTCAGTTGACCACAACAAAGCAGCTAAAGGGGAAGAATTGCAGAGGAGGAGGTCCTTTCCAAGGATTGCTCTCATGACTTATCTGTTGACATAACTCAGTGAGCCAGACCTCCCCTACTAGAAAGTTGATGAAAATGAATTAGCAGAGGAGCTAGAAGAATAAGAGTGTCGAGAGAGAATCTGCAGAGGACTGGACTTGCTCTCAGAGCCTGACTAACGGAGTCCCAGTTCACCTAATTAAAGAAGCACTTAGGGGAGTAGTAAAAGAAGATAGTCGAAGGGGTAGAGCCCAAACAGATATTCCCATGAGGATGTTCTCATTGGCTTGTGTGTTAGACTGTGGACGTTCCCTAACGAGGATGCTCCTGTAGTGTTCATAAACTTTCGGAGTCCATGAGGACTTAACTTTTCTAAGGATATACCTAGCGACAATTGTTGCTGATCCTTTACCTTTCGAAGTCCATGAGGACTTAGACTTTATGGGGATATATTTAGCAGGGTTATTTTCAAACCCTTATCTTTCAGAGTCCATGAGGATTTAACCTTTTCATAGATATACCCAGTGAAATTATTTTCGATCCTTATTCTTTAAAAGTCCATGAGTACTTAGTGAGTGAAACCCATCTTCAGGTCACATCTATTTGTGGTCCTTCGTGGACTCACACAAACAGATTCAGGCACGGACCATAAGGTACATCTGAAAATACTCGGGAAGTCACTGCTTTCGTGAGAATGTTTGATTTGCTTACCGTGTTAGATCAGAATGCTACTAAATGAGCTACCTTGTTTCATCAGGCTAATTTACACTTGCTTGATTTTTTGTTTTGCCCACTCACATTGGTCCACTTTCTTTGTTCTCAACTAGCATAGAGTCAATGGGGAATTCACATGGATGAAATGCGCACTTCAAGCCACTAGACAGCCATAGAAATTCTGTCCACTGACAAAAAAAATATTAAAAAAAAAACTTTCCTTCGGAAATGTAACCTTTTTATTAGTCATAATTGACAGCGTAGACAAAAAAAAAATGCATTATTTTGTTCTTTTCAGTTATATTTATATTATGAAGAAAGTTAATGATTTTCCACGGAATTGAAGCGCTCGTGAGCCAAACAAGGTAACAAGGAGGTGACCACCAATCAATATGGTTATAATTGCCATAGCACCGTTTTCATTATTGCAGGGCAATGAAACACAGCAAGATGAAGTTTGCCTGTCTACCGTGCAGCCACCTACAAGCAACAATACACCAAGCAGGACTGACCTGCTTTCATGAAAATTTTCTATTGATCATAAGTGTAAATCGGAAAGCACTCGCATCGAACGGTACATTAACTTAACATTATTAAATCAACCGTCCATTAAGAAAAATTCATCCATTCAGCGGAGTTGAGATCCATAGAAGTGGATTAATTTCCAAAATGATAAAATAAATGGTTAACAAAGCTTCTTTTTGACCTCTTTGCATTGTAAGGAGAGGCTGCCACTTCTTGAAGCTTGTCCTTCAGTGCTATCAGATAGAGCAAAAGAACTAAATATCAGCTCTTAAGTGAACCATTTCTCTCTTCAGGATCAATTTCCTCAGAATGTTTGTCAGGCAACAAAAATGGAGTAGGGGAATAAGTTCAAGTTTCATGGCTTTATAAACTAGGATTGCAAGTAACAGGTCAAAGCTTAGATTCTGAAATCTGTATTCTGTTTCTTCAATCGAGCTTCGTAACCAAATTTTAAATCGGTCTCGCAACGAAGAACCCAAAACTTTGTCTTTGTTATTAAAATAGCTGTTGGGATCTTTGGTTTTGCGTGGGATAGAAGATCTGGTGAATGCGATTAAGTTTTGGTGGCAGACATTTTGCAGACCAACTAAAACCGAGAGTGTTGAGATACTAATTGATATACGTTTGAGAAGAAATATTTCCGATACAAGCATCTTGATTGAAAAATGGCTACTTTTGTACTTGTTTTGGGGTATTGAATTCCTTAAAGTGTGAGGGAAAAGGGAACTCAAGCAATCCATGCTACACTTTTGCTCATATTTATCCTTGAATAGGACTATAAATGAACTAAATATTCATTAGCAAACTGCAATGTTACATTACAAGAAGACAATACAGTAATATCCTTATTGAAATATTTAGGTGGCGTTCTGAATCAAAATGGAAATAAGAATCATAGTATTGTGGAATAAGAAAAGACATTATATAGATATTACTTTTAAAAATAATATTTAGTAAATTAAATATTTTCTATCGAAATAAACTAAATTTTTTTTTATTCTTTAAGAAAAAGAGAAAAAATTAGATGTGAGAAAAAATTGAATGAGAGAGAAAAATATGATAGAGAGAATGATGCGAGGAAATATGATGGGAAAGAATGAAAAGAAGGAAAGTGTGATGAGAGAAAATGATAATAGAGAATGTGATGGAAAAAAACATGATGAGAGAGAATGAGGAGAGAGAAATGTGATAAAAGAGAAAGTGTGATGAAAGTATAATGGAAGAAAATAAAGAGAGAAAATGTGATGAAAAAAAAAGAGAGAGTGCGTGATGAGAGAGATTGAGGAGAGAGAATATAAATGAAAGAAAAAATGTGATGAGAAAAAATAAGAAAAGAGAGTGTGATGGGAGAGAAAGCATGATGAGAGTGGATGAGGAGAAAGAAAATGTTATGATATAATGAGGAGAGAGAAAGTATGATGAGATAAACAAGGAGAGAAAAGTGATATAAATGAAAAATTGAATAAATATATTAAGAGTATTTTCGTCTAAAACTTAATTCTCATTCCATTCCCATCAAACCCAAGTGATGAAGTGAGTTTCATCAATATCCAAGTTTTTAGGTTTCCTTCCAAAATTTTAATTACATTCCAATCAACCAAACACAGGATTTGAAAATGAATCCATTCCCTCATCCCTAAACCCCTAAACCAAATGCCACCTTAAATTCAAATCGGTAAACAAATTCACTAATGGCATAGCCACTAGTTCTCTTCGAATGAGACTAAATATACAACTTCAATAAAATTCACAAGAAAAATATAAAGCAACAATCAGCAATGTTACACTACGAAAAGAGTGCAACCTTATTGAAATATCAAGAAGTGATCCACACAGATTCAGAAATGCAAGAAGAGACAGACCTACAAGATCTTTGCGAGTGCAATGCATTTTTGTTCAGGGATTAGTAGAGCTTTATCCTAGTTGTAATATTATCCTGGCATAAAGGGCAACGCTGCAACTCTTTTCCGCAGTCGTAACATGTCTGTAGAAGAAGATAATTACTTGTCGTTTAACCGATCAATTGATCAAATAGCTACACATGGTATTCAATTACCTGATGGCCACATCCAAAAGCAAGATCCTTTTGTTTCCAAAGGCAAACTGGGCAGGTCTGTAAACAAATAATTCCATGGGACGAAAATTAGCATTTGTACAAAATCAACAAACACAAGCTAATACAAACCATGATCAAATAGATGAGTTTAAAAGCCCCAACACTGGCTTTCTGGTTGAGTAAATTAAAAGAATAAAGACAGAAAAATTCATTCATGAGTTCAGTTAATTTTTCTTCTGATAAAGACAACATTTGATGGAAGTTTGGCTCACAAGGCTAAAATTATGTGCTCGTCTCCCAGATGCTTCCCTGCTTATCATTATTCGCGCAATATAACGTCTCCATTTGAATTTGACTCCGTAGTATTGACAGCAAAAAAGATCGAAAATCTATTTGAATTCATGAAACCTATGTCGACTTTATATCTTTTACTTTTCAATTGCGATATAGGTCCCAGGCAAGTAAAATGCAAGCGAAATTTGACAAAACAAATACTTTTTATTGATGCCCTGTGCCTCCTTATGAGAGTGCCGAGATAAGAAATTTGGCTGTGGATTGGCTAGAGTTTCACTGAAGGACTGCACCTGCTTATGAGAGTGTCAAAATATGAAAATTTAGCTGTGGATTATCAAGAGTTTCATTGAAGTAATTTCCCTACATCGTAAGTACAAGGAACATTGATCAAAGATGGAGTATCTATCGTAAACAAAACTAACGGTAATGAAAATTATGAATAGGTAAGACCTAGACAAAGCAAAGGTTAGGTAATAGAGGTAATTGTTATCAATGCACAAATATACAAGTTTATGAGAAAAGGTATGGTAGTTCTTAGATGAGACATAAAATAGTAAATGACATATTTCAATATGATTCTATTTAGATCTTTATTTTGTTTGTCGTGGAATTTTCATCGCGGCCAAGCATTTACTGAAATGCAGACAAATTTAGAAAACTAGAGCCATTCATACCAGCTTCTCCTCTATAAGTCTTTCAGACGAGATAGCTTGTGGACTTCTAGTGATTCCAGATCCTTGCTCCAAGATGCTGGGAGTTCTGGTGTATGCAGGTCCTTGCTCAAAGCTGCTATTTCTGGTGAATGCAGGTCCTTGCTCGAAACTGCTTGACCTTGAATAACGGTTCCTAGTTGGTGGAGGTAGACAAACCCTTTCAGGTATCCCTTTTCGTCGACTGAAAAAAACATAGCATACTAATAAAATGAGCCACACTTTTCATTGAATATTAATAAGAATAGAGGAATATGATTGAGTACCCCAAAAGTTGAAGGTCTATTGTTGCCTTATACTGTGAAGGGATCTCCATCAGTGCTGCAAGTGCAAATTCTGTCTCCTTTCGACTCGCAGGAATGTTTCTAGACATTATCTCCGTAAAATTCACAAACTGAATACGAAACAACAAAAGTAGGCAATAAATCATATACATGTAGAAAGATATAAGAAACGTCATTTAGGTTCATCTTGCAACCTGGAAATTATCAAATGCCCGGGAAGGTATGTTGTCATCAAACTCATGCATCATATCCCATGGACCATCACCGACTCCAACCAGAACTATTGACAATGGAAAATCACTGGAAGTGACAAAAACATAGTCAGAATAGTTTTATTTTTTAATAGAACGACAAGATGAAGCGTCCTGAGCATTGTGGAACCTCAGTTGGCAGTACTTACCTAGCTTTAACTATTGCGTTTATAGTATTTCTCTCTTGTGGACTTAGTTGCCCATTTTGTGTGTCAACACTTCTTGTTACCTAAACGCATTATCAACGATAGCCAAATAAGTAAGTTAACTCATCATGACTAACTTGAAAGAAAATATTAGGACAAGAACATGAAGTCGGAAGGTAGACAAGGCTATGGGATGATACGATGCTGCAAAATCATTAGCTGACCTGTCCATCAGCAATAATGAGTAGAACATGGTACTGCCCACCAGAGTTGTCGACAATGCCTATGGCTGTTTCAATAATTGGAGCGAAGGATGTTGGCCCTGAATGAAAATTGAACACGCTAGTCAACACAGCCAATATAGAACTGATATCAACTTCAAAGAAGCAAAAGAAGCACGATACAACCACATACCAGCTAGGCGGAGATTTGGCACCAGCTCCTTGTACCGCTCCAGTGCTTCTCCAAATCCTTCACATGGTCGGTTATCTGGATAAAAGCCGAATATTTCCTGATCATGAGTAGATGCTGCACAATGAGACAGAAAATGCATTAGCATCTAAAATTTTTCCAGATAGTGTAGTATCTGGATTGCTTTCAAATACTATGTTAATCTACAGAATGCCAATAAATTAATTCCTTTACAAAGAAGTATACTAACCGTCGCCAAATCCATAGCAAGGAATCAGATTATCTTCATCAAAAGCAGAGAGTGTCCTTCCAATAATAGATATTGCTTGTTGGTAGGGATTTGGGTCACTCCCAATGTCATGCAAACATCGGCGTTTGAAAGAAACTTTACCTAACAACATTCACCAGGCTGTCAATCTGAATCTTAATATACTTAGTAAGATACGGTTTCTTAAGAAAAACATAAGAACATGAAAAGTGGAAATCTAAAGGCTTGAAAATTGGCAAGTTTTATACTAACATTCTGTAATCTGTAGTCAACATTCATTAAATAGCTCAACAAAATTTAAGTTGATGATTGAACCTTTCTATACATATGTTTGAAATTTTCATCTATTTTATATGCAATTCAGAAGTAGGAAACAGCTAACGTTCATCGTTAAAAAAGAATTCAAAGGAAAAATATAGGCTTGTAAGTCAGAACCTGTCC
The DNA here is from genome assembly GCF_018446385.1 of Zingiber officinale. Classification (NCBI taxonomy): domain Eukaryota; kingdom Viridiplantae; phylum Streptophyta; class Magnoliopsida; order Zingiberales; family Zingiberaceae; genus Zingiber; species Zingiber officinale. The sequence goes on from NC_056004.1 coordinate 87,778,973, forward strand.
ACTCATTGCTCTTTGTAAAGTCAATTCCCACAATCAAATTTGAAGATTCAAGGCCTGCTTCTGCAAGGGCATCAGTGACCTAGAAAAACATTCACTGTTTAAACTAGTAGGAAAATATAACATGGGCATTCGATAAAATGAGTAAAATAGTGGAACCAAAATTATTATATGCCACGAACTCTAAATGGTTCTTAAATTAGGATATATTGTTTCTCAAGAAAGTAAAGCAAATAGAAAGAACAATTACACAAAAGTAAAACCTGTCAGTGCTCAATAAGCTGATACTAGCACTAAAAACTAAAATGGTAAGAATATCAACCGCATCATCTGATGATTGTCTTTATAGTCATCTAGTCATCTTGTAAGATAATGTAGAATCTCATAAGATAAGGATCGATATGATTTGTCATTAGATGGTCCTCTGAAATCTATAGACACACTAAAGATTTCTTTTCATCTCAAAGTCTATCTAGCTCATCCTGTGACATGTGTGCTATCTAATCCTACTTTAGTAATCAGGAGACATGATGTCTAACAACCAATGTCCGATGCAAACCTCCAATTTGATGGGAGTTTTATCTTCGATTATTTTTCAATCTAATTCCAATATTTTCCTATTTCACCATGATACGAAAGCATCTATATATTTTTTTTCAAGTTATTTACCATCATTATCACCTCTATACAAGATGACTCATGTTATTGCATCAATAAAAGAGGAATCATCTTGTTACCTCCCTACAATATAATCCATATATTATGATTGTTCAAGAGCTATGAATTAAAGTAACAAGAGAATGCTAAATCTGAAGATAGTGAATGAACAATAATTCTTTTTAGATAATCTCATTCCTTTCATAAGCAAGTTGCTTTATTAATTTCCAGACATCTAATAGAAAAAGGCATCCAAAAACAATCATAGCACCACCAGATATGGGATATTCAATTCAAAGGATTAGTCGTCACCACTTAAAGAGACACAGGACGACACCAATTTAGAATAGAACAACAGGAAAATGTTAGCAATTTCTGTTTTAGCTAAAATATACCTGATTGAGTGTCTGGAAATCATCATTGATTCTTGAATACCTCTTTTGCACCCTGCTTGTTGCTTCAGCCTGTGCATAGCTTGTAGACATAGTGGAGTACCTTGGTGAGTAACCTGAAGAGTTCCCAGATTCGTATGGGCGGTGATGAGGACTGTAATCTGCAGAGTTCCCAGAATCGTATGGGTAGTGATGAGAACTGTAATGTCTAGACTCTCCCCCTCCCATTCAAACAATTCCAATACACCACAACTCTCAGACAACTAAGCTCTTCTCCAGAAGAAGTTCTAAGCTGACCAGAAAAAAAAAACATAATTCATTAGATTTAAGCAACTAAGAGCCAAATTCTTTTACAATATATGAATTTTTATAAATATAGGGAGTGAGAAGGCTTTTTTTCTCTGTAAGGAAGCAGGAAAACCAAAATAATAAAAGTTTTATTCAGGAAAGAATATCCTTATAGCGACCTATTTAAGCACTATGCTTAAGCGTATTGGATTCTTTTTCCCCTAAAAAGGGTGTGCTTGATCCGAAAGAAATTGATTGATAAGCCAACCTTTGTTTACTCTCGCCTTCACAAAAGGCTGTTCAATAAAAGCTTCTAGCAAAAAAAAAAAAAGAAGAAAAAAGACTCAAAAGCCTCAGTCCCAATTCACATATGAAAGAAAAGGCAAAGCATCCAGTCCATGTCAATAGCTAGACAAACAAACAAACAGGATATTCAAATTTTGACCTAAAGAATTTTTCCAAACAAACAGATATTTAATTCCCACCAAAAATTTAAGTAGACAGCTAAAAGGCAATAAATTGAGAGAAGAAATAAGTAAAACCCCTGCAACCCAAGAAATTGTAATTGAAACTGAAAGAAATTATGCCTGTGCCTTAAGCTAATCGGACAATCCAGACAAAGGCATTAATCCTAGCATGACCTAAGAGCATCACCATCACCGAGCAAGGAACAAAAATGCCAGCTAGGGCATCCAAGAATAATGGTACTCGCAACTCCATTCTCTGCAAGAATCAAACTTTACGAGAACCCTAAACCGACTCAAGTCTGACAACTACTATAAAACCTTTAAAAAAGGGGTGGAAAACAAAGGCAATCCATCAAATTCAACAAGGTTTGGAACTCACAAGAACACAATCAGCAGCTAAAGCGAGCAGCAAGCTGCAATATTTGCTACTGGCCCTGTGCTGAAGAACGCTTACCACCAACCCTAAATGCACGCACTCCCTTGACCGCCAAGGCTTGCGCGTGATAGGAGCTCAACGAGACAGGAAATTACAAGGAAGGAAGAAGCAACCACAAATTTGCACCAAGCGTACCCAATCCTACGAAACAAAAGAGCTCCGACCAATAAACACTAGAAACGTACCCAAACGTGTAATAAATTATCTGCACGAGCATCCACCAATCCTACGACTTGAGTATCTTTCTAGGTTTATTAAATTGGGGTGGTGGCTTAAGCAGATCTTTCGGGGTCAAGTCAATGCAATCATGCAAAGCGGACTCTATGTTCATGGATTGTAATCTCTTTATCGGTTTCGGCCGACACGGAGAAGGTGAATTGTTCTGTCAGATACGTTGATCTTGATTTTATCGGCGACGACTGCAACTGTCGGAATCATCGGATTAATTACGCTGTGTGCAACTGTAAGGAACTAACGGTGCCCCGGGATTAAGGTGCAGCGGCTTACGACTAGATCTTCAAATGCGGATCTTAAGAATTTCAGGTTTAAAGTTTAACTGCCATGAATTATATTTTCCCTCCAATACATAATAATATATATATATCTAAGAAAGTGAATCATTTGGATAGATTATGGTACAATGAAAAACTTCCATAGGAATAAATTGATCAAAAACATTAATCATTCGAATACTAAATACGTCAACTAAAAAATCTAAGATGAGACGGGATAAACATGAGGCATTCATCAAGTAACTCTGGAAATTACTGACACTTACTCCGATCACTATTAAAGATGAATAATTTATTCATCATCGCTAATTATATAATAAAATTTTAAAAATCAGTTCATCATTGGCAACAAAATATTTAATTTCGTTGCTAATAGCGTCGAAATAAATAATGTCCGTACTACAACAAAGACATTAAAAGACAACGGTTAAAAATCATTGTCGTAGGCCCTTTAAAATCGCTGTAATTGACAGTGTTATTAAAAGTAGGGGGATTACGAGAACGGTTTTAAACCGTTGTCTTTGATGAAAAGACAACAGTTTTACAATAGTTTTAAATCGTTGTTTTTGAATGAAAAGACAACGGTTTAAAACCGTTATTATTTAAAGTATTTTTAATAACGTAACACTGTCAGTTACAATCATTTTTGGGGCTACGAGAACGATTTTTAACCGTTGTCTTTGAGGGTAATAGACAACAATAACGGTTTAAAACTGTTGTCTTTTAAATTATTATCTTTCAATACTAATATATCATATTTCAATTTAAATATATAATAAAGAATCATAATCAAGAAAGAATATTCCCCACATCAATATCATTCAAAATGTTAGTTATACAAGAATTACAATCACAAAAGAAGAAACATATCTCATATTCAAATAAAATTTATCCCAATACAAATAAACAAATAAACTCTATTTACAACTAATGAACAATAGCCAAAAGACTAGAAACTTTTAATGGTGGTTCATGCCATGTAGGATTGTACTTAATTATTATCAACCCAAGTCCCATCACAATTTTTAACTTGAAGGATTTCATTGGACTCCTCTTTCTCACTTGCTTATTTTTTTCATACCAACCTTTTCCAATATGAAGTTGGTGTCGAAGATTTGATAAGGTGCTTGGATGAGAATGAGAAGGGAGACGAGGAGGCAAGTTAAGCCAACCTTGAGGGGAAAGGTCACCCTGTACTTGGAACGTTGGTGGCACGCTAGGAAACTTTGTCAATAGAACCTGCAAAATATAAACATATATTAGAAGATAAAAATATTCAAAACAAGGTCATTATCCCCTCAACTAGTTAGGTTTTTTATTCTACTATGAAGCATTACAATATAAATATGTCTGAACTTTAAACAATGTAAACTAACCCTCATTTAAGTAATTGTATTTGATAAAAAAGAGAAAGGATAATAAATCATGCAATTAAATTTGAATATAAAGAACAAACTTTACATTAAGCTAACAGAAATTTTATATTGATTCTAGCAATCTCTTGTCTAAATGAAATATTAATACATTGCATGTGATAGTAAGAATACATCAAGGCAACTATACATAGACTAAGAAATGAAAATTGACAAAATTACTTACAATTGCGATAAAAGGGCTAAAATCTTCCCCGGGATGAGGATGTGTTACGTCAGCACCAAATATTATAGTTGGTCGGTCGCTAACAAGAGGAATGTGCCTTGACAATGCATCGACAAGAACCGTGTCCCTTCCTCCAACCTATGAATCAAACCTTAGTAACACAAAGCAGAACAAGAAAAATATATCCACCTTCCACGTACTCACCTTTCCATTGATCTAGTGACCAACATTGGCAAGGTACTGTTTACTCATCCTGAAAACATGCTTTGCCAAACAACATTATGAAACTAAACCAAGGCCAGTCTCACATATCTGCTTTTAATCACCTGTAATAACTATGGCATATAATAATAAAGCGAACAAGGAAAGGGAAAAAATTAAAGCTAAAAGGTTTAACCAATTGATATTTGTCAACAAGCAAAAATATCAAGTTGTGTCGAACAAGATCAAGTGCAAGAAAGACATCATACCATAAAAAGAACCATTATTATCAGGCAATATTACAATGAGCAAATCAAGCTCCTTTCCCTGAGGTTGGAGTATGGTCATTGCATCATGATAGCGTGTTGAAAGCGCTCTTTCAACATGATCAGGCTGAGCAGTTAGAGGATGAATCACAGGATCTAGAGAAAATTCCTATAAAACATGTAGATAAAAATAATGATCTATGTGACTCTTCTTCAAATAAGATAATTAAAAATTAAGTTGCATGTAGTAAATCATATGCTGTAGTAAAAATGTTGAAATCATACCATTCCTGATATCTGGCACATCTAAGCATGGTTACTTTAATGAGCTCCGTATGACTCACCATAGCCCAGAAGTTTATCCAAAGAATGCTTACTTGTTGAACCCAAAGCTAAACCTGAATCTAACACAAAGTTAAACCAGACTCTTAAATTCAACAATAATTCATCTCACAACAATTATAGGATTCCCTGATTGACAATCTAGATTGGGTGAGATGACTAATTATTTTAAAAACTTAAATTTCAAAATTATTTTAATTTCAAAATTGTTTTAAAATCTTAAATTTCAAAATTGTTTTAAAAACTTAAATTTCAAAATCGTTTTAAAAACTTAAATTTCAAAATCGTTTTAAAAACTTAAATTTCAAAATCGTTTTAAAAACTTAAATTTCAAAATTATTTTAAAAACTTAAATTTCAAAATTGTTTTAAAAAAAAACCTTAAATTTCAAAATCGTTTAAAAAACTTAAATTTCAAAATTGTTTTAAAAACTTAAATTTCAAAATCGTTTTAAAAACTTAAATTTCAAAATTATTTTAATTTCAAAATTATTTTAAAAACTTAAATTTCAAAATTGTTTTAAAAACTTAAATTTCAAAATCGTTTTAAAAACTTAAATTTCAAAATTATTTTAATTTCAAAATTATTTTAAAAAATTTAAATTTCAAAATTGTTTTAAAAACTTAAATTTCAAAATTGTTTTAAAAACTTAAATTTCAAAATTATTTTAAAAACTTAAATTTCAAAATTATTTTAAAAACTTAAATTTCAAAATTATTTTTAAACTCAATAAACATAAGTGTTTGCTAAATACAAATAGAATAGAAAATCTAAGGAGTCTGCTTCAATCACGCTATCTTTAAATCCATTAAAAAGAAACCAATTCAACTACTTCATGTGTAGGAATTAGATCAATGGATGTTGGATAGTGGATGCTCCAGACATATGACTGGAGATAAGTTGAAGTTTACCAAACTCAAGTACAAGAGTCTAGGATCAGTTGCATTCGGCAACAACGGTAAACTTAAAGTAATCGGAAAAGGTAATATTGAACTTAGTTCCGATTTCATTATTCGAAATGTTTTATTGGTTGAAAATTTTAACTTTAATTTACTAAGTATAAGTCAATTGTGTGACAACGGATACCTAGTTAATTTTGATAAATCTGGATGTCTAGTTAAAAATATTGAAAATCCAGAAATTAAACTTAAAGGACTTAGGAAAAATAACATCTACACAATTGATTTATCAATATCCTCAATAAAGTGTCTCCTGACACAACAAGAGGAAACCCAACTGTGGCACAGAAGGCTGGGTCACACTCACACTAGACTCATTTCAAAAATGAGTCAAAATGGTCTAGTTAGAGGTTCGCCCAAATTAAAATTTATTGAAAATTCAATCTGTGATGCATGTCAAAAAGGAAAACAAACCAAGTCAACCCACAAGTCAACTAACCTAGAAAGATCCAACACCATACTTGAGCTCCTTCACCTTGATCTATTTGATTCACATGGAGCCAAATCACTAAGCAAGAACCAATATTGCTTAGTAATAATTGATGACTACTCTAGGTACACTTGGGTAAAATTTCTAAAAACAAAAGATGAAACCTATGAAATATTTAGTAATTTTTGCAACTTAACGGAAAATGAAAAAGATACTAAAATTAAAAGAATAAGAAGTGATCACGGAGGGGAATTTGAAAATCATAGGTTTACCCAATTTTGTAAAATAAATGGATACCAACATGAATTTTCATGTCCTAGAACCCCCCAACAAAATGGACTAGTGGAACGTAAAAATAGAACATTACAAGAAGCAGCTAGGACTATGTTAAACGAATATCACTTAAATCATCAATTTTGGGTTGAAGCGATAAATACTGCAAATTATATTCAAAACAGAATTTTAATTAATAAATTTCACAATAAAACACCATATGAACTCTACTATAATAAAATTCTCAATCTAAACTATCTAAAAGTATTTGGGTGTAAAGTTCACATTTTAAATACTGAAGATTATTTAGGAAAATTTACACCCAAATCTAACCAAGGAATATTCTTAGGATACTCCTCTACCAGTAGGGCCTTTAGAGTATATAATCAAAATATCTCGAAAGTTGAAGAAACAACTAATGTAATATTTGATGAAGAAAACATCTTACCTTATATAAATGAAAATATTGACATTAATCTAAGAGCTATAGACGATGATGAAATCCAACCTAATCTTAATGAGTCAGAAGAACCAGTTTCTAACTCACAGATAAGACCAACTAGAGTAAGTACCTCTCACCCACCTGACCAAATTTTGGGTGACCCAAACCTAGGAGTTAGAACTAGATCATCCTATAGAAACCTTAGTCAGATTGCCCTAATCTCTAAAATTGAACCTAAAACTATAGAAGAAGCCCTGCCTGATCCAGACTGGATCATTGCAATACAGGAAGAATTAGCCCAATTTGAGAGAAACCAAGTCTGGGACCTTGTACCTAAACCCATAGATAAATCAATAATAGACACCAAATGGGTTTTTAGGAACAAGTTGGATGATCACGGTGATATAATAAGAAATAAAGCAAGGTTAGTAGCCAAAGGGTTTAGTCAAGTCGAAGGCTTAGACTATGATGAAACATATGCTACAGTAGCTAGACTCGAGTCCATTAGGATGTTATTAGCCTATGCAGCAAATAAAGGATTCAAATTGTACCAAATAAACGTTAAGTCAGCCTTTTTAAATGGTTTTATCAAGGAAGAAGTCTACGTAAGCCAACCTCCAGGGTTTGAAGACATAGACTACCCTAATCACGTATTTAAATTAAAAAAGGCACTATATGGACTAAAACAAGCCCCTAGAGCATGGTATGAAAGATTATCTAATTACTTAATATCCAAAGAATTTAACCAAGGACAAATCGATCCGACTTTGTTCGTGAAAACTATAGGAAAAAACATCTTTATAGCCCAAATCTATGTTGACGACATAATCTTTGGCTCAACTAATTCAAAATTCTTAAAAGAATTTGTCAAATTAATGGAAAGTGAATTTGAAATGAGTATGGTTGGAGAACTTAATTTCTTCTTAGGCTTACAAATTAAACAAACTAAAGATGGAATCTACATTTATCAAACTAAATATGCTAAAGAGTTAATTAAAAAATTCTATATGGAAAATTTAAAAATTATAAATACTCCAATGGCAACCAACATAAACATTGACTCTGACCCTGAAGGAAAACCAGTTGACCCAAAATACTATAGGAGTGCCATAGGTAGCTTACTCTACCTAACTGCAAGTCGACTCGACATATTGTTTGCAGTAGGTATGTGCGCAAGATACCAATCCTGTGCAAAAGAGTCACACCTATCATACGTTAAAAGAATACTTAGGTATATTAAAGGAACTCTAAATGTAGGACTTTGGTATCCAAGAACTTGCACCTTTGACCTTTATGGCTATTCTGATTCAGACTATGCCGGGTGCAAGTTAGACAGAAAAAATACAAGTGGTAGGTAAGTTGGTCAAGCAGAAAGCAACATTGTGTTGCTCTATCCACCACAGAAGCTGAATACATAGCTCTAGGAGAATGTGCATCTCAACTGCTGTGGATGATGCATACGTTAAAAGACTATCAACTAGAGTATAAACATACACAAATCTTTATTGATAATATCAGCTTAATTAATCTCACCAAGAATCCTATTCACCACTCCAGGACTAAACACATAGAGGTAAAACACCACTTTGTAAGGGATCATGTAGCTAAAGGTGAAATTGCACTCAACCACGTTGAGTCCAAATCAAACCTAGCTGACATCTTTACAAAACCCTTACCTGAACTTGAGTTCAGTGCACTTAGAAGACAAATAGGAATGTGTTGGGTAGAGTAGGTGTCTCATTTTGTTGTCTTGTTTTTTTTAATTCTAGGAAAAATAATTTTCAAAATTTCCAATTTCTTAGATTTTTCAGAATTCTGGATTTACTTATCATTTTTCAAATTCTAGAAAAATTAATTTGCCAAATTCCCAATTTCCTAGATTGTTCAAAATTTTTTTTTTTGAAATAGCCTAGGTTTTCCCCCTAGAAATCATGTTCCCTTAGAATTAAGCCAGAACATCTCACAAGCACCCAGGTATACCTTGATTGTGATTGAAAAATATAGAACGACGTGAGATGCATAGGATATAGCCTGGACTCAAGAATGCTTATATCTGTGCATCAATATGAGTCTGGGCGTTAAATACGCAATATACATTAATCAAGTTAAGTCCTCCAGCTCTAGTTAAGTCTATCTGGACCAAAGTAACTTAACTTGACTAACCAAGTGAAAGCTATTGTCCTATAGGCAATCAGCAAGTAACTAAAGGTTAGACAGTTGGTAGAGAATACTCAATTTTTTTAGTTAAAGATGTTTTGATCTTTAGGGCTCTGATACCTAGTAAATCATTCTAGTAAACACGACTCATGCTTGGACTCAAGGACCAACTGAATTTAAATGAATAGCCTTGTCCTAAAACTTAAATATTATTTAAGCTAAGTTCCAATCTTAACTTTCAAACCCTGTTGAACTTAGCTAACCTATTGAACTTAGTAATTTCCTGTACAATTTTTTCAAAGACTAACAAACAATTTTTCTGTTAAGTAAGAAAGATATAATCACTAACTTTTTAAATCTATCAAAGCGATACACTCCCCAACAGGTTTATAATGTTATTCAAGTGTCTATTATTGCCCATTTTTGATATATGGCAAAGGGGGAGAGTAGCAAATTAAAATTTAAAAATTAAAAATTCAAATTAATAGTTAAGGGGGAGCAAAGGTTAAGGGGGAGCATATAGGTTACTTTAGCAAATTTGCTTTGGTCAATTTTGTTCATCTATACTTAGCAGATTTGCCTGTGTTAAAAATATTTATCTATTCGTTTGTTTACTTAACTTTGAATTTGAGTTGCCATAATAAAAAAGGGGAAGATTGTTGGTGCGGGAAGCATCCGACGATCGAACTTGTGTTTTGATAATGGCAAAGGATTCAAAGTTAAGGTGTTTTGTTTTCTAACAAGTCTACTTGAGGATTTCAGGAAAGTCCTAGCTGCGGTTAGGCAAAGGGAAAAACCCTAGGGGGTGGTAACTCTAGGTCATAGGGGGTGGTAACCCTATGCGGAAAGTCTTGGTAGGTCGATGTCTTCAGGCAAAAGTCCTAGGGGGTGGTAACCCTAGGTGGAAAGTCCTGGTGTCGCGAACCAGGTGAAAGACTGGACTGGCCGGGAAGCGGATGTCGCAAAAGTCCAGTCGATCTGGAGGATCGACTGGCAACAGGTAAATCTCCTGAGTGGAGTAGGTGAGGACGCGTTCCCCGTAGAGGGAACAGTAGGCGTCGGGTCGACCTAGGGTTTCCGGTCGGAAATCCGAAGTCAGACCCGGACAATCCGGAGACTGTCGAACTTTCATTCATATTTATGATATTATGTGTGCTAACTTTGTCTTGTAGGATATGTGTGTAGTTTGTAGACTAACACATTGTGCAGGGACAAAAGAGCAACATTAGCCTCAGATGAACAGTGTCCGAGGCGCCTCCATGGAGCTTGGAGGCGCCTCGGGTGCGAAGGTGAGCTGGCTGTGCGCTGGCTTTGGAGGCGCCTTAAAGGGCAGTGAAGGCGCCTTGGACCACAGCATGGAGGCGCCTTCAGAGGGATAATGCGCGACTTGATCAGCGCTTATCGACGCATGCAACCCGGGGCTTGGAGGCGCCTCGGACAGCCTTGGAGGCGCCTCCAGCACCCTTTATAAGCAGTGTTCGAGCACCTCTTCCACAACAACTCTCTCTGAATAATCTCTTGCTACGTGCTGCGAACCTGACGACCCAGAAGTCCTGCGACGCGACACCAACGACCCGGAACTACGCTTCTCCATCTTTAGTTGTCGGTATAAATTTATGAGCTATAAATTCCTATAATTGTATAAATTATCGTGCTTATAGTTGTTGCCCACCAAAAGCGATCAAGGATCGCGGGCCTTCGAGTAGGAGTCGATCTAGGCTCCGAACGAAGTAAATAGTTTGCCTCTTTGTGTGATTGTTTTTATTTCCGCTACATTTACTCGAACGATTTTACGATTCTGAAAAACGAAATAGCCGCGAGCGCTATTCACCCCCCCCCTCTAGCGCGGTCTCGATCCAACAGAATCGAATGCCTCCAAGTTCAGATCTAATCTCAAACAAGAGCTATTATCCCCAAAATAAACAGAAACAAAAAAAGACAAAAAATTTAATTCAAAGATCACTTAAAATCCTCTCCGTGGGGTGATTGGGTTGGTGCTCCTCTCCAAGAATCCCCTGGAAGAGAGAGCAAAGGATAAGTAGTGGCAGAACTCGAAAGTCGCCAGCCATAACCCCCTCAAATCTACTTTTGCAGAGAGAAGGGAAACAAGATCGAAGAAAGGAGCAACCTTTACACGACGAGAAGGGAAGATCCTCTGGGCAGAGGGTGGGAAAGGGCAGGGGATGGTTGGTGCCCGGAGGCCTAGAATTGGGGACCTGGAAGCTGAGCAACAACTAAAGAGGAGGTAATTAAATGAAAAGAAATTGGTGAAGTTGGTCGTAAATGGACTTTTGCTTCAAGAGAGAGGGGAAAAAACCTGTACCTTAACCTTGCGATGGATGTGGTTTGTTTGGTCGGATGCAACCATTTGATTCCGACAGGAAGAAGAATGCGAGCCATGGGAGGTGCTCGCTTCGTCGTGGAGGAAGATCCAGCGGTCGACAGGATGGCGTGAAGAGATTGTATGAGGAGAGGGAAAGAAAAATGACTTAGGTTTGGGAGCGCGAAGGGGAAAACAAGGCGCCGAAAAAATTTACGGAGAGAGGGAAAGCAAAACTGCGAGGGGGAAATGACGAAATGAATAAAGTCAAAGATAACGGTTTTATCAAAACCGTTGTCATATCCCCTAAAAAAGTGCTTAAAGATAATGGTTTTAGATAACCATTGTAAAATGCCTTGTTGATTTAAAAAAAAAATTGCTCAACGACAACGGTTTTCACAAAACTGTTGTCTTTTATATTTTATGGGATCTAAAAAATAACGGTTTTATCTAAAACCGTTGTCTTTTACCAAATTTACAACAGTTTCATCTAAAACCGTTGTCTTTGTGGTGTTGTCATTTAATATTTTTGTTGTAGTGTCATCACTAAATTTGGAAAGTAATTAAGATTTGTGACCTAATCTTCCCCTTGCATGCTCAATTCCCTAGCGACTAGCTGTTAGGGTTGATTGACGCTAGGGAGGAGGGGTGAATAGCTTTTCGCGCTTCGGTTGCTTGCTTTGATGATGTTGTTGCAGCGAAAAACACTCAAGAAACCCTCACAATGCTAATACAAGGGATTTACTTGATATCCACCTCAAAAAGAGGTGACTAATTCAAGGATTTGACCCTCACTCACTCATCCACTATGAAGTAACTCATTCTTGGTAACTACCGAAGATGGAGAAACCTTATATAACCTCTCAATATAATAAGAAAAAAATAAAGGCAAAATACAAATAATCTTTTATAGGATTTACAACATGAAACCTTATATTTGCTTCTTCTTCTTGTGTGGAACGTCTCTTGACCTTGAAAGTGTAGCAACACTTGTTAGAGTGTATACTAAAAGCCTAGCTTTTTGTAAACATTTATTTTGAAATAAAGAATCACCTTGGTCAAATATCTACATTTATATGTTAAGTGTAGTTGTTCAATTAATTTATATTGTAGATAACATGATATGTGGTATCACATACAGAAGATCATGTTATCAATTCCTTATAAATTATAAACAGTAGCTCATGACTAAGATGGAAAGGAACAAACCATTAGAATAGTCGTAGTGTAATTTGGTATTAGTTTATCTTAACTATAAAATTACACTAGTACACTCATAGTGTATTGAGCTGGACCATTTAATGTAAGTTCTTTTATACTGACTTAATAAAAGAACTAGACCTTTGTTATTATGGAAGTGTGTGCTCTAAATTTCGATATAGTAACAAACACGTGTACTTAGTATTTATTTCTTTGACTTATCAAAGGGTGAGATTTAGCTCGATAAATCAAGAGGCCCGATAAATTGGAAAATGATATTATTTATAGTGTGTGTTGTTGATTATAGAAGGAAACCGTGTCCTAGTAATCTAGGTTGATAATGTCCCCAAGAGGAGCTCATAATGATTGTCATGTAAACTCTGCAAGTGGACTTAGTCCGACATGACGATAAGGTTGAGTGGTACTACTCTTGGAGCTAGATATTAATTAAGTGAGTTGTCAGTAACTCATTTAATTAGTGGACATTCGATATCTTAAATACAGGGAGATTAACACACTCATGATAAGAAGGAGCCCAAAATGTAATTTGGGATTGGTGCGGTAGTTCAATAATAATTCTTTAGTGGTATGAATTATTATTGATGAAATTAAGTTGGGTGTTCAGGGCGAGCACGGTAAGCTTAATTTCATCGGGAGACCAAAACCAATTCCTCCTCTCGGTTCCTATCGTAGCCTCTTATTTATAAAGTATTATACCCACCCATACCCACCTTCTTACCCACCTTAAGGTGGCCGGCCAAGCCAAGCTTGGAGCCCAAGCTAGGGTCGGCCAAACCAAGGTGAGTTGGTTTCATTAGGTGGCTGGCCCTAGCTTGAACCCAAGCTTGGTGTGGCCGACCACATTAATAATAAGGATTTTATTTTTTAAAATCTTTTCTTATGTGGAAGCCATGATTTTAAAAGAGAGTTTAAAATTTAAATCTTTCCTTTTATAGCTTTCTACAAAAGATTAAGTGAAAGGTTTGATATCTTTCCTTATTTGTAGTTAAAAGGAAGATTTTAATTTTTGATAAAACTTTCCTTTTTTGTAACCATCCTCATGATTTAAAAGAGTGTTTTAAAATTAAATCTTTTATTTTATAGTTTCTACAAAAGATTAAGAAAAGATTTGATATCTTTCCTTATTTGTAGATTGAAAGAAGGATTTTAATTTTAGAGAAAACTTTCTTTTTGTAAATCATCCACATGTTTTAATAGAGAGATTTTAATTTATAAAAGTTTCCTTTTATGACCAACCATGAAGGGAATTTTTTAAAGAGAAATTTTAATTTAAAAATTTCCGAAAACAAATTAGGAAGTTTTAATTTTGTGTTTAAAACTTTCCTTGTTTAAAGAGATTAAGGTGACCGGCTATATAAAGTTTGAAAGGGAAATTTTATTAAACTTTCCTTTCATTGGCAAAGAGAATAAGGAAGTTTTAATAAAACTTTCCTTATTTGCCAAGACCAAGGAATATAAAAGAGAGGGTAGAGGTGCCTCACCTCATAACAATATCTCTTCTATTAGTTCCTCTCTTCCTTGGTTGGTGACCGCCTCCTCTCTTCCTCTCCCTCTCCTATTCTTCTTCCTTGGCCGACATCATCTTCATCTCAAGGAGCTTGGTTGGTGGCCGGATCTTGCTAAAGGAAGAAGGAGAGATAGGAGGCATTGTTTCTAGCATCCCTTGCTGAACCTCATCTTCTCTTGGAGATCTTGTGGTGGCCGAAACTTGTTGGAGAAGAAGGAAGATTAGGTGGTTCTCATCTCGGTAGATCGTCGCCCACACGACGTCCGAGATAAGAAGAGGAATATGATAGAAGATCAAGAGGTTGTTGCTTACAAAGAAATGTATAACTAGTAATTCTATTCCGCATCATACTAGTTTTCTTTGTATAGATTTTGAAATACCAAACACAAGAGGCATATGATTATATGTTTCGAATTTGTGATTCGAGTTTGTGTTCTTTTCTTTTCTTTTTCAATCTTGTGATTCGATTATTCTTATTGGTTAAACCTAGGGTTACTATAAGGAGATTGAATATTGAATTTCTTTACAAGGCTTTGTCAAGGAAGTGGTGGATGATCCCATAACCAAGAAGGCCTAGTGCCTCGCCATGTTTAACCTGGAAGCCAATTTTAGAAATAAATATGTAATCAACTTTGTAACATGGGTGGACTTGGATTAATAATGTTAAGCATCGTTTGTGATCCAAGTCTAAACCTCTAAGAACAGATAAATTAAATTTGGAATCAATAATGTTAAGTTCCGTTTGCGATTCCTAATTTAATTACTAAAGAACACAATAGGTTGTTAGGAATGGTTCAGGACTTGTACAAAATTTTTGTACAGGGAAACTGGTACGATATTCCAAGTATCAACCAACAACACTTTGCTCCAAGAAGCTTCAAGAACTAGTCTGAACCTGTGAGAAATGATCGTAAGAAGTGGAGACGAAGAGATAGGAGTCGCTGTAAGGAAGACGACTTTAAACTCGACGCTTCCTTCACAAAGATCATATTCAAATCGATTGGGGAGGGTTGAATCGATCGATTTAGAGCGCTTTTGTGCTCTGCTGGAGAAGGCCGAAATCGATCGCCCAATCGATTCAACCTTCATCGCGTCACACGTAATTTCCAGTTGTCAATCGATCGGATGATCGATTGGGAAGGCTTCTGTGCGCGATATAAGCTCCCAATCGATCGGCCGATCAATTGGATTGTTGTTTATCGCAGCACTATGCCCAATCGATCAACTTATTGGTTGGGCATGGTCTAATTTGATCACTTGATCAAATTGACCAACCCTATCTTGCCCGACTCAAGTCTAGGGCTCCCAAACCCAACATCCGGTCAACCGTGACCTGTTAAGACTCCTCATGCCTAACATCCGGTCAACCTTGACCTGATGTGACTTCTTCACCAAGTGTCCGGTCAATCCTCTAACCCACTTGGACTTTTCTTCTCGTGCCCAGTGTTCGGTCAACCTTGACCCACTTGGACTTTTCTCCTCGTGCCAAGTGTCCTATCAACCTTGACCCACTTGAACTTACTGTCTCACGCCAAGTGCCCGGTCCTCCATGACCCACTTGGACTTCCTTCCACCAGATGTCTGGTCACCCTTGACCCATCTAAATTTCATTGTGCCAAGTATCCGATCAATCCTTTAGTCTACTTGGACTTCACAACACCAGGTGTCCGGTCAACTTTGACCCACCTGGATTTTCACACGCCTGACTTCACTCATAGGTCTTTGCATCTGCTTAACTTCACTCACTAGGACTTTCCATCTGTCTTGCTTCACTTACCAAGGCTTTCCTACTGCCAGCTTTCACTAACCAGGACTTTCACCTAGCTTCACTCACCAGGATTTTCCCACTGCCCGACTTCTGTCACCGGGACTTTCACCTACCTAGCTTCACTCACTAGGTCTTTCACTTGGCTTCACTCACTAGGATTTCTCAACTGCTTAGCTTCACTCACTAGGTCTTTCACCTACCTAACCTCCAGTTAGGACTTTCCCAGTCAAGTATCCGGTTAAACCTTTGGCCTACTTGACTCTTCTTCTCATCTAACTAGTCAAACCTTGACCAGAGGGGAATTGCACCAACAATCTCCCCAAATAAACGATTGCTCTTGAAATCTCCATATATTGTCAAATATCGAAACCTAAAAATTGAGACTTAAACTTGAGCCAACTAAAGCTTAGTCAACCTGGTCAATCTTGACTCAAGGGATATTGCACCAATAATCTTTCCCTTTTTGATGTTTGACAATCACTTTAAGTTAGGTTAATCCCATAGCCTCAACTTCTTCTTCATACCAAAGCATGAATGAGAGTTTCCTTCATTCTCTCCCTTCCTAGAGAGCAAACTCCCCCTTTGGATAATGAAGACATAATTTAAACCCTAGATTCTCCTCCAAACTTTCCTAGAGGGCAATGAAGGTCTAACTTAAATCTTACATTCTCCCCCTATTGGTGCACATCAAAAACTCTCCCCCTGAAGAGTTACTCAATGTTGTTCACAACCTCACATGTTGTTCACAACACTACAATGAAGGTCTCATACCCTTCACTATATCTAATGCTCACCCTTGAGCATTAAACCATGTCACACTGCTCATCTAAGAGCATTCATCATTCCAACAATGAAGGTCTCATTCCCTTCATTGTAGTCAATGCTCACCCTTGAGCATTAATCCACTTCATAATGCTCATCCTAGAACATCCACAACTCAACAATGAAGATATCTACTCTCTATTATTTTTCAATACTTAACCTTGAGCATTTACTTTAACGAAGGTTAAACCACCTTCCATGGTGTTTGAAAAATTAATTTTCATGTCCTTAAAGAGTCACTCCTCCTAAAAATATGCTTCAAACTTCTGTCATTGCACCAACAATGACTTGGAGTTCCTAAACTTTTATGAAACCCAAGAACTTAAAGTTTTGAGGTTTAAGTATCAATATTTGAATTCAAACCTCAACCTAACTTCAATCTAGTGTTCCTTAACTATTTCTCCTTGTTTTCATCATGAAAACTACTCATAAATGTATATAAATATATTCCAAGGGGTTAGGAGTGGTTAAAGGGACAAAAAGTGGCTTAAAGTGCTGAAATCAGGCTTTCCAAACCAAAATCAACCTTTTCAATCGATTGGGCTGGGACTCAATCGATTGACACTATTTTAATCGACCGCCTGATCGATTGAAGCTATTTCAATCGATCCACTAATCGATTCCGCGACGTTCTATTCATGTAAAATACCTTTGAATCGATCGACTGATCGATCTAGCCAGGGTTGAATCGATCAGTTGATCGATCCAGCCAGGGTTGAATCGATCAGTTGATCGATTCAGCGGGCTTCAGCTCGTAAAAATCCCCTTTCTCAATCGATCAGCTGATCAATTGAGTCTTCCCAATCAATCGACTGATCGATTGAGTCTGCCCAATCAATCGGTTGATCGATTGGGTTTCTGAATTTCTGAAATCCAGTTTCAGTCAAAATTCAGAAATGCCCTAAAAATTATACAAAATTCTAAAAATCTTGAAAACTCTTGTAGACATTATTTAAGGTATATACTATCATGAAAAAATAGTTTTCTAATAAAATACTTCCTATTTTCAAAAAATGAGACAAACTTGAAAACTTTAATGTTTCTTCTAAGTTAGTGTCTAACTTTTCTATGATGATTGCTTTCAAGAGATAACATTCACCAAGATTTTCCAAAGTATATTTAAAATAATTTTCAAAATCAATTTCCAACCATGTTCTTTGGGCTAAATGCATATGACTTGTACATTAGTTTTTCCAATGATTGGAGTACATATAACTATGTGTTTAGATGAAATCAAAACTCAAATAGATGCTCTAAATCAACATCTTGAGTCTTGTTCATCATCCTAGCATCTCACTTGTATCTAATGTGCACTAAAACACATACAAGTCACCTTATGGTCTTTGTGAGATGTAGATTTTAGTTTTGCCCTAAATTAGGGATCATGCATATCTATCTAGGCATTTGAGGAATTAAGAACATCTACCTAGGATGTCACTTGTTAGTAAATGTCATTGTCCTTAATTACAAGGAAATTAAAATAATGCATGATGAGTTTGGCATACATCAAAAGGAATTAATTTTTAAAAGAAAATATACTATTACTACATGATGTATATATGACATGACATGATATTTGTATTTATTTTTCATAATAAGCATGAATGCAAAATATGATGTCATGGCAAATGATGGGCAAACAATCATGGCAATTTAGCATAAATAAAATATACCTATATATTCTACCTAAGTATCCTTAATCCTTAGCTAAACCTAAAATTGATCCTAGATTTGCCCTCATTTCCTCAAGAAAGTACCAAAACCTAACTTGACATTTCTTTTACTCTTGATTTGTTGTGCCAATTAAAATTAAGTCCAATTTCTCAAATTTTGGCACGTTTTACTCTTTAAAGAGTAATCAATTAATCCTTTTCATTTTCAAAGGTTAACAAAAACCCTGAAAATGCAGCCAAGTGTCAACTTTATCAAGGTTGAGTTAACCACCTTACCCATTTAGAGTTGACACTCTCTAAACTCATCTAGGGCGTAGAGAATATTCTCCTTAGAATCTAAAATCTATTGGTGCTCTTTGGATGATCTAGGTACTCATTAGGGATGACTTCCCTAGATACCTTCCTAATAACCTTCTTAGGCTTCTTAGAAACCTTGGTCACTTCCTCTAGGTCAACTCTAGGGATAGCTTCCCTTGTGACATTCTTGGTGACTTTCTTTGACTTCTTAGAAGTCTTAGTCACGTTGGTCTTGGCAAAGATACTCCTAGGGATAACTTCCCTTGTATTTTTGACTTGACCGCTAGACCTAGGGTTAGTTCCATAACTATATAGAAACCTATGATAAGAAGCTTTATCCTTCTTGGTTTTAGGTTTGTATCCCAAACCCCTCATACCATTGGATGATTCTTGTTTAATTATCCCTAGGTTATGCTCATTTTTACCCTTAATAATATTTTCCATTTTATTTAGGGTCTTTTCTAATTTATCAAGTCTCGACCTCAAGGCTTGGTTTTCCAACCTTAAATCCTTAGATTTTAATTTTTTTGATTTCTATGAGTTTTTCTATTTTTAGGCCTATAACTATAATCCTTAGAGTTATTGCCTAATTTGTTTACCTTCCTAGCCTTAGGTGTGGTAGTCTTAGCATGATAGGCCACATGATTTTCCTTAATTCTATCATGCTTCCTATTTTCATGATAAATAGAATTAAAATGATATAAATTATTTCTAGCATGCTTTTTATCATGGGTCAAAAGAATAGGTTCAATGAATGATACATTGGATTTTACCTTAGAAGCTCCCCCATGACTTGTACTTCCTCCTTTGACTTTAGTCGACTTCTTCCGTTTAGGACATTGACTCCTATAATGTCTTATTTGATTGCAAGAGAAGCACACAATGTGCTTCTTGCCCTTGCATTCCACGGGACCGACTCTCTTGGGCTTCTCCTTGCCCTTGGGTGCCACTTGACTCTTCTTCTTGACCAATTTTAGACACTTGCTTTTATAGTGTCCTCTTTCCCTACACTCAAAGCAAATAATGTTATTTTTATTTTTTAAACTTGAAATTGTTATACCTTTGCTTGTAGGGGTGACACATGATCCTCCATTTGATTTTTCTTGATTTGTGGAGGTGGCACCATCTTCTTCTTCTTCTTCTTCATTTGACCCGAAAGTGGAAGTCTCTTCTTGCTCCGGTGTCAATATATGATGCTCCCCCTCAATCCTAGAGGCGGAGGCTTCTTCATCTTCATCCTCTTTCTCATTGAACAAAGAGTATACTCCCTCTTTGCCCTTTTTATTGCATTCTATTGAGGATGAAGCTTCTTGTTCTTCTCCTTCGGAAGTTGAGCATCTCTCAATTTTGAAGTTCTCTTCCTTTTGATCTTGATCCAATAAGTTGCCCTCTTTGGATTCTTCTTGGTTTGGTACAATGGAGGGGATCTCATAGAGTTTAGCCAATTTGCTCCATAGCTTCTTGGAATCTTCAAATTCTCCTATTTGTTTCAAAATGTTGCTCGGCAATATGTTGACCAATACTTTGGTCACTTTATCATTGGCCTCGCTTCTTTGAATTTTCTCTTGGCTCCACTTGCTTTTCTTGAGAATTTTACCTTTTAAATTTGTTAGAGCTTGTAAACCTTCCATTAGAGCAAACCATTACTCTATGTCCATCATGAAGAAATTTTTGATCCTTGATTTCCAAAGATCGAAACTTGTTGATGTGTACGGTGGAGGCACCCTCATGTCGAATCCGAATCTATCTCGAAATTCCATTTGAAGTTGAGTCTTGATGAAATCTTTGACTTATTGAATTTGTTGCTTCAACTTCTTCTCCCTCTAGCTTGTTGCCCTTTCCGACGGTGATTCTGGTGAAGAGCGACCTTGCTCTGATACCACTTGTTAGGGTCGATTGATGCTAGAGGAGGGGGGATGAATAACTCATCGTGCTTCGGTTGCTTGCTTTGATGATGTTGTTGCAACGGAAAACACTCAAGAAACTCTCACAACGCTAACACAAGGGATTTACTTGGTATCCACATCAAGAAGAGGTGACTAATCCAAGGATCCGACCCTCACTCACTCATCCACTATGAAATAACTCCTTTTCAGTAACTACCGAAGACAGAGAAGCCTTGTACAACATCTCAATACAACAAGAAGAAAATAAAAGCAAAATACAAATAATCTCTTACAGGATTTACAACATGAAACCCTAGATTTGCTTCTTCTTCTTGTGCGGAATGTCTCTTGACCTTGGAAGTACAACAACACTTTGCTCCAAGAAGTTTTAAGAACTGGCATGAACTTGTGAGAAATTATCACAAGAAGTGGAGAGGAAGAGATTGGAGTCGCTGCAAGGAAGACGACTTTAAACTCGAAGCTTCCTTCACAACGGTCACATCTAAATCGATTGACCAATCGATTGGGGAGGCTTGAATCGATCAATCGATTGATTCAGAGCGCCTCTGTGCTATGCTGGAGAAGGCATGAATCGATCACCCGATCGATTTAGCCTTCATCACGTTGCGTGTGATTTCCAACTGCCAATCGATCGACCGATCGATTAGCGGTGCCCAATCGATCGACTAATCGATTTGGAAGACTTCTGTGTGCACGATATATGCTCCCAATCGATTGGTCGATTGATTGGGTTATTATTTATAGCAACACTATGCCCAATCGATCAGTTGATCGATTGGGCTTGGTACTTGATTAAATTAACCAACCCTATCTTGCTCGAGTCAAGTCTATGGCTCCCAAACCCAACATCCGGTCAACCGTGACCTATTGGGACTCCTCATGCCTAGCATCCGGTCAACCTTGACCTGTCGGGACTTCTTCACTGGTCAATCCTTTGACCCACTTGGACTTTTCTTCTCGTGCCAAGTGTTCGATCAACCTTGACCGACTTGGACTTTTCTCCTCATGCCAAGTGTCCGGTCAACCTTGATCCACTTGGTCCTACCGTCTCACGCCAAGTGTTCGGTTCTCCATGACCCACTTGGACTTCCTTCCACCAGATGTCCAGTCACCCTTAACCCTGTCTGGATTTCCTTATGCCAAGTATTCGGTCACTCCTTTGACCTACTTGGACATCCCAACACCAAGTGTCCGGTCAACCTTGACCCACCTGGATTTCCACGTGTCTGGCTTCACTCACCAGGTCTTTGCATTTGTCTAGCTTCACTCACTAGGACTTTCCATCTGCCTGACTTTACTCACTAGGACTTTCCTACTGTCTGGCTTCACTCACTAGGACTTTCACCTAGCTTCACTCACCAAGATTTTCTCACTACCCAACTTCTCTCATCGGGACATTCACTTGCTTAGCTTCACTCACTAGATCTTTCATCTGCCTAACCTCCAGTTAAGACTTTCCCAATCAAGTATCCGGTCAAACCTTTGACCTACTTGATTCTTCTTCTCATCTAACTAGTCAAACCTTAACTAGAGGGGAATTACACCAACAATCTTCCCAAATGGACGATTGCTTCTACAATCTCCATATATTGTCAAACATCGAAACCTAAATATCAAGACTTAAACTTGAGCAAACTCAAGCTTAGTCAACCTGATCAACCTTGACCCAGGGAATATTGCACCAACACTAGCGATTTCCCCTCCGACGATTAGCTATCATATCCCTCCGGCGTGCAAGTATTTCCCTCTTCCTCTTCCCTTTTCTCAATTTGCTGTGGTTGCCGACACCGAGCATCGCCGCACCTGGAAGTGCTCAGTCAATGTCGAGAATTGCCACGACTGGAGTGCTGAGACACACCTATCAGTGATGAGCTATCACTGAGCAGTGCTCGACCGCTGAGACTTTCGCCATCACCAAGCTACTTACCATCGACAACGCCTAACCAAAGATGATCAAAATGATTTAAATATCAGTATGCTTAGTTTGACATGATTAGCAATGTTAGAAATTTTATTCTTATTAGGATACAACGTATATGAACAAGACTTGGATGTATAATAGTTAAACAATGAATTTATTAGTTAAGAATTTTTTTGCTGGGGTTAAAGAATTACGTTTATGAACTTCGCTAAGTCTCATACAGAATGTTTGAATGATGTCAAGTTAAAGTATCCATGTAATCGACACAAATGTTGAAATACAACTTTCCGTGATGAGGATATAGTGAAAATACATATATGTATATATGAGTTTGTTCTAAATTATTATAACTTGTATTGTTATAGAGAACTGTATGCATTTGACCAAATTGGATATTTTGTTGCTTCGTCATTCTGCCTGAATAAACTTTGTGCCCAAATTTTGTATTAGATTTTTATCGGGATGTCTTGTATGGATGAGATAAATTTTGTGCCCAAATTTTGGATGTACTATGCAATATATTCTATTAGTTTTGGATGTTATTTTTTTTTTGTGTAGGGATGTTTGTTAATGTGATTTTGTGTCGTAAGCTTATTGATATGGATTGTATTATAAGTTTGCTGTGAAAATCATCGTTGATTGTATTTGATTTTATTTGGATGCAAACAAGGAAAATGAATGAAAATGAGGTTTTTTTTAAATTTATTTTAATGAAGATAGATTTTAATATCCGTCGCTAATACATTGTCAAGTTTAGTTTATCAAATTAACGACAGATATTACATTTCTATCACTAATTAACGAGAGATATTAACTTGTCATTGTTAATTTATTTATAGAATCTAAATTCTATTTAGGATATTAACAGTTGATAATAACTTACCGTCACTTATTAATGACGATTTTATTTAAATCTATTACTAATTACTTTACGAAATATAATGATGGAATATATAAATCCATCAATATTTTAGCAATAGAATATATATTTTATAGCTAATCAAATAGAATATATAGTTCATCGCTAATTAACAATGACATTATATATTTTATTGTAAAAAAATATCAGTAACAAAAATTTAATCGACGGAATATATTTATTTTATGGCTAATCAGTAATAGAATATATGTTTCATCGTTAATCAGTAATGACATTATATATTTTATTGTAAAAAATATCAGTAACAAAAATTTAATCGACGGAATGTATTTCTATCATTTGATCCGTCTTTAATTACATTGCATATAGCGATGCATTAGCGAAGGAATAAATCCGTCGCTAAATGCGGGATTTTCTGCGGTGTCTCGCTCGCTCTAGAATTCTAGAGGCAGAAAAAAAAATTATAATAAAAACTTTTATATTTTTCTTTAGAGGATTAGACTTTACAGGATTGGACTACAATGATTACTTAAAAGATTTACAATAAAAAATTAACCTCTATTTTCTTTAACTTCATTTGTTATTTTATTATTTCGCCAGTCGATCAATTAATCCACTATATATAAACTCTATAAATCATCTAACCATATCCGCTCCGCTATAATGAATATTAAGGTGGTATTTAGTTCTCTCCTACAAATCCAAATAGGAATAAATATCATAGTATTATGGAATGAGAATAGATATGAACTTGGGTATCATTCTTAAAAATAATATTTGGTTAGTCGAATATTTTTAATCAGAATGAACTTAAATTTTCTTTTTTTATCTTTAGAGGGAAAATAAAAAAATTAGATGGAAGAAAAAGTTGAATGTGAGAGAAACATATGATGAAAGAAAATGATGAGAGAGAAAGTGTGATGAGAAAAAAATGAAGAGAGAGAAAGTGTGATGAGAGAAAAATGAAGAGAGAGAGTGTGATAGGAGAGATTGAGAAGAGAAAAAGTATGATGAGAGAGAAAGTGTGCTGAGAAAAAAAGAGTGATGGGAGAGAAATAAAAAGAGAAAAAATGTGATGAGAGAAAATGAGAGATTGAGAAGAGAAAGTATAATGAGAAAATATGATGAGAGAGAAAGTGTAATGGGAAAAAATGAATAGATGGAAAGTGTGATGAGAACAAATGAGAAGAAAAAGTGTGATGGAAGAGAATGAAGAGAGAGAAAGTGTGATGAGAGAAAATATAGAGAGAGTATGATAAGAAAGATTGAGGAGAGAGAAAGTTTGATGAAAAAATGAAGAGATAATGAAGAGAGAGAGAGAATGATGTGGAGAGTGTGTGATGAGGGAGAATACAGAGAGAAAATGATAGAAAATGTATAATAAGAGAGAATGAGGAGAGAGAAAGTGTATTGAGAGAGAAAGTGTGATGATAGAATGAGAAGAGAGAAAATATTATGAGAGATAACAAAAGAGAGTGAAATGAAAGAAAAATTTAACAAATATACTAAGAATATTTTTGTCCAAAACTTAATTTTCATTCCCATTCCATCAAAACCCAAGGGAGGAGGTGGATTTCATCCATACCCAAGTTTTTGAATTTCATTTCAAAATTTTGATTTCATTCCCATCAATCAAACACTAAGTTTCATAATGATGGGTAATAAAGAACGCGGTGTAGGAATAGAATTTTGACACCATACAATTTTTAACTTCTATATGTGTAAATTTTGTTCCTACATGGACTTATTTGTTTAGTTGATCTCCATTACTATAAAAATGTGTCTCTCCTACAGGCTACATGATTTACAATTCCTCATCCCCTTAGATATTATAATAATTGAGGCATGAAGTACTATCATATGTAATCTTGGAGTTAAAATTCGATACGTTCGAACATGCTTTCTTTTATGTCTTGACCATTTATACTAATGGCTAGTAGTTATTCATGATTTATATTCTCTATGTTGACTTAGGGATGAATTAATGAATTAACAGGGACACTAGTAACAAGCCAATTACCTTTGTTACTATATGATTTACAATTCCTCAATCTATTGTTCATAGACTTGCCCTTGATTTACAATTCCTTGATTTTGTCTCTCCGAACTATGGTCAGGTTCAAGTAATCTATTAGTTCATGATTCAATGAAAAATAATGATTAATTAAGTTAGCTAACATTGAACTTGGGATTATCGGTCCGACCAGCTAGAGTTCATGATTAAACGAATGAAGCATACGCTTAGTTGGTTCTTTAGTTTATTTCCATTTATCTTTCCAACGAGAATATTTTTTTCCTTTTTTTTTTTTTTTTATGTTCGCTTTTTATTATTATTTGGAAACCATTAGAAAATTTACGAACAAAAATAAAAAAAAAAATCTATTTTTATTGAAATAGTCAAAAACAAAAACATCTTTTATTCATTATCAAAACCAGGCTTCACCTAACCTCCGCACATTTTTATTTTTAAAAATATATTTATTTTAGAGTTGTTGTGACAGTTACGTAACTGTAAAAAATAATATTTTTGGGGATAAATTTTAGGACGAATTTTAAAAAAAATTCGTTGTGACTTTAGTATAAAATGGACACTTTAATTTTTATCAACATTAATAATATTATGTCAGCTGCAATTGTATAGTTCTGACGGCTATGAATATTAGCTACTAGAACTGATGAGTAGTTACGGATCATAAATATTACAACTATGTAATTACTATAACATCATCAGAAATAATAATATTTTTGAAAATAAAAATAGATTGAGATAATAAATAAAAAAATGGTTAGTTTTTGCCGATTCCATTAAAAAGAAGCACCCTTTTAATTTTTGCCCAAAATTTAAAAATTTGGATTCCAAAGGTTTTGTCTAACACTCTTTATTAACTCATCATGTTCTCGTAAGACTCAACATGGTAAGTACCAAAAATCGTAATATCTTTATTATTAGTCGTTTTTTTTTTTGTGATTTCTCAACTTTCAACCAAGAATTGAATCATAGATAGAACTTACTTTTCATCGAAGAGAGTGGGATCAACTATCTTCGGTTCTTCAATCATGCTTGACATCTCTTAAAAGATGTACAATTATTAAATGATCAGGTCTCTTCTCATAACTATCAAAGTTGATATATAATTGTCCTTGGGGTAATGGTGCGAAGGACGCATTCTCAATTTTTTAGATATTTAAGAATTGAGTCTTAGTCTCAATAAATTAATAAATATTTTTTCTTAATGGGCGGTTGACCTAATAACGCTGAGTTTATAAGTCTCCTGCTACAAGTGCTTCTTGATTTATCTTGATAGCCGATGAAAAATTTATATGAACTCAGGTTGCTCACCGCCAGGATTAATCGACATAAATTGAATATATGATGCCAACTAAAAAAATTATATATAGTGGTTCCCATGCTACGATGCAATGATAAAACACTTTCACAATTAATCAAGCATCCATAGGCCAATTCCTAACTATGACGTATTGCAGGATTAATTTCCTTAAGTAGGAAAACAACCCTGGAATGCTGTGTTGGTGCAGCGGAGACCTGCAAGAGGGGGGTGGATTGCTGTAAATAAAAATGAAACTACCCTCCTCGGATTTCAACTCAGAATAAATGCAGTAGTAAAATAATAAAGACAGAAAATAAAAGCAGAAACAGAAGTTTAACCTGGTTACAACCAAGAGGGTTGTTAATCCAGGGTAGTGAAAAGCGCACTAAGAAAATTCTTCTTCTATGAAGGCGGAGAAGCCTTTTACACTCTAATTGCTCAGAACTACTGCTAGGAATTGCTTATGTATTGATTGCTTGAGTTGTTGTTGAATTCCTAACTCCAGGGGCCTTTTTATAGCTCATGGAAAGTCTATCCCGAGGGTCTAAGGCGCCTCCAACAAGGTTCAAGGCGCCTCCAGCTCGGTCAGCGGATAAAACTTTATCCGCACGCAAACGGTCAAAACTGACCTGTTGAGGGCGCCTTCAACAGGGTTGAAGGCGCCTTCAAGGGCGCCTCGAATCCTGCTGGAGGCGCCTCCAAGCTGGTAGCCTAATTTCCAGCTTGGTTTCTTCAGCTTCCGACGCTTCGTTCTTTTGGGTGATTGCGGCCAACCGGAATAGGGCTTACCCGAACCCAATTCCCGGCCTTCTCCTCGAGCAGCCTTCCATCCTGGCTTAACGTCCCTCGAACGCCGCGCACGCTCTTCACGCCCACCGGAGTAGTCTTCCGCAGCTCTCTCGTCCTTCGGACGCACCGAGCCCGTCGGCTCCCTTCCCGTGCCGTCCTTCTCGCTAGCTGCGTCTTCCGCTTGACTTCCTGTGTTCCTAAGCTCCTGCACATTCAGACACAGGGATCAAACACAGCAGGACCTAACCAACTTGGTTGATCACATCAAAACTACCACGGGGTCCAACAATCTCCCCCTTTTTGATATGCATCAACCCAAGTTCAAGTTAGGGTAAAAATAGACATAAATAGTAATTTTAAAGAAAAATTACTAAACTAACAAGTTAAGAATAATTTTTGACTCTTTCTAACTCCCCTTAAACTTGTACTTTTTTCTCCCCCTTTGATCACAGCAAAAATGGGGTTTTAAGTAAAATATTTTCAAGTAAGATGAAATCTTTGAAAAAAAAAGTTTCCTAAGAAAAAATGAATTTTTGAAAAAAAAATTTTAAGTTAAATTGAAAAAAAAATTCTAAGCAAGAATGAACTTTTTAGAATATTATAAAACAAATTTCTAAGTCTAAGCTGAAAAATTTCTAAGTCAAATGAAGTTATTTAGAATTTTTCTAGGAAAAAATTTCTAAAAATAAAAAATAATTTCTAAGTTCGAATTTTCAAGAAAAATTTTAAGGAATTTTTGTTTATTTTAACAAATATTTGATAAACTTTTAAAGCATTATTTAATTCTTGTTTAATGCTTTTTTAGAAAGTTAATTAAACATTTTCTTTCAATATTTTAGCTTCCAGGTCGTGGCGAGGCACTAGGCCTTCTTGGTTATTGGAGCAACAACCAATTCTTTAGACAAAGCTTCCATAAAGAATTTCAATGTTTAATTTTCTCACTGTAAGCTTTTAATTTTTGAAAAAATTAATTAAGTACAGATTTTGGAACCCAATAGATGTTCCTTTCTACAGGATTATTCAAAAATCTAGGGGGTACATAGTTTCTTGGTATTTTCCTAAGTTGACCTTGATGCTTCCTTATATACCAATTTAATTTACCATAAATTCTTAATTTTGAATTTGGAAATTGATTTAAGCATGCAGCAGATTTCAGTTTTTCAATTTCTAATTTTAATTTATCATTTTCTGATTTTACACTATCATACATTTCAAGTGGACATGCTTTTGCTAATTTCATTTTTAATTCTTTATTTTCTTTTTCTACTTCGAATAAGTCTTTAGACAGCGATTTAATAAATCGAAATGACTGAGACGGGGTTAGATTGCGTACCTTACTTACCTAATCTGGTGACGCTCCCCCTTCACTGCTGCTTTCTTCTTCTGATGTTTCTCCCCCTTCATTGATGCTCATCTCTGAGCTTGAGTCTTCTTCCGGTTGATGGTTCGCCAATAGTGCTAACCCTGAGAATTCTTCGATGTCCGACTCAGAGGTTGATGAATCTGACCAAGTAGCCTTCAGATTCTTGTGCTTGGAGGGTTCTGGTTTCTTGTATTTTGACTTTTCCTTTTCTTTCTCCTTTCTCTTCAATTTTGGGCAGTCCTCCTTGATGTGCCCTTCTTCGTTGCAGTTGTAGCAATGAACCGTCCTCTTCTTTCGATGATGCCTTTGCGATTTAAATTTATTAGAACTGAAAAACTTATTAAAGTGTCTTACCAGTAGTGCCGCTTCGGATTCGTCGACTGAGGCTTCGGAGTCAGAACCGTTTACTCTTGCCTTTAGAGCTATGTTCTGACTGGTCTTCTCTACTCCATTTGGCTCTGAAACTCGAGATTCGTGAAGTTCAAAAGTCGAAAATAATTATTCTAACGTACTTACCTCGAGGTCCTTAGAGATGTAGTACGCATCTACTAAGGAGGCCCACTCTGGAGTTCTCGGGAAGGCATTGAGCGCGTATCGGATAGAATCCCGGTTGGTTACCTCTTCTCCAAGGTTCGTTAGTTGCGTTATCAGCTCCTTGATTCTCGCTTGGAGTTGCGCTACCTTCTCGCCTTGGTTCATTCGGAGGTTCATTAACTGGTTCCGGAGGATGTCGCGCTTCGCTAGTTTCGCTTCGGAAGTACCTTCATGAAGCTCCAGGAATTTTTCCCAGAGATCTTTCGCTGAGTCGTAGCTTCCGATCCGATTTACCTCCTGCGGCGGTAGAACGCTGAGTAGGTGGAACTCAGCCTTTCCGTTGGCGACGAAATCTGCTTGCTCCTTTTTTGTCTAGATATTTTCCTCCTTATCTTTCGGAACTGCATAGCCATATTTCATTATTAACAGAATGTCAAATTTGGTTTTAAAAAATACCTCCATTTTGCGCTTCCATGTGGCGAAGTCTCCGTCAAACTTCGGGGGATGGATGTTCGCTCCGACCATCTTCTTGATCGTAGTGCTTCAGTTGGCGGTTAGTCCTTCTGAGGCGATCAGGCTCTGATACCACTTGTTGGTACAGCGGAGACCGACAAGAGGGGGGTGAATTGCTGTAAATAAAAATGAAACTACCCTCCTCGGATTTCAACTCAGAATAAATGCAGTAGTAAAATAATAAAGACAGAAAATAAAAGCAGAAACAGAAGTTTAACCTGGTTACAACCAAGAGGGTTGTTAATCTAGGGCAGTGAAAAGTGCACTAAGAAAATTCTCCTTCTCTGAAGGCGGAGAAGCCTTTTACACTCTAATTGCTCAGAACTACTGCTAGGAATTGCTTATGGATTGATTGCTTGAGTTGTTGTTGAATTCCTAGCTCCAGGGGCCTTTTTATAGCTCCTGGAAAGTCTATCCCGAGGGTCCAAGGCGTCTCCAACAAGGTTCAAGACGCCTCCAGCTCGATCAGCGGATAAAACTTTATCCGCACGCAAACGGTCAAAACTGACCTGTTGAGGGCGCCTTCAATAGGGTTGAAGGTGCCTTCCAGGGCACCTCCAATCCTGCTGGAGGCGCCTCCAAGCTGGTAGCCTAATTTCCAGCTTGGTTTCTTCAGCTTCCGACGCTCCGTTCATTTGGGTGATTGCGGCCAACCGGGATAGGGCTCACCCGAACCCAATTCCCGGCCTTCTCCTCGAGTAGCCTTCCGTCCCGACTTAACGTCCCTCGAACGTCGCGCACGCTCTTCACGCCCACCGGAGTACTCTTCCGCAGTTCTCTCGTCCTTCGGACGCACCGAGCCCGTCGACTCCCTTCCCGTGCCGTCCTTCTCGCAAGTTGCGTCTTCCGCTCGACTTCTTGTGTTCCTAAGCTCCTGCACACTCAGACACAGGGATCAAACAAAGCAGGACCTAACCAACTTGGTTGATCACATCAAAACTACCACGGGGTCCAACATGCTGACTGCAGAGCGATGAGTTGTTCGCACTTCCGGATTTATCCTAGTGGCCAGTAAGAAATTTTCGTGTGGGTAAAACTCGTCACCTCTAAAATTAATCGATTTAAAGAGATGGACACCTAGATTATATAAAAAAAAGTTGATATATAGTTATTAATTTGGTTTGCTTACACCCATAAGAATATCAACCTAAGGGAATCCACATCTCATGGATAGTTGGGGATTGTTCATTTGCAAAAATTGAGGTCATTCTCCATAAAATTAATTAGAATGCCCTTCGCGCCCATGGGGTAATGGTCACGCTCATGGGGTAATGGTGCATGAGCAAAAAATGAGGTCATCCTCCATAAAATTGATTAGAATGCTCTTCGTGCCCATGGGGTAATGGTGCACCAGTAGGGCATCTTTTCAATTTCTTAGGAATTTAAGGATCGTATCTCAGTTTTGACAAATTAATGAATAAATTTTTATTAATGGTCAGTTGACCTAAGAATGTTAGGTTAATGGGTCTCTTTGCTACAAGCGCTTCCTGATTTAGTCTAGTGGGTGATAAAAAACTTCCATGGAGCGGGACTGCTCACCCTTAGAATTAGTCGACATAAACTTAATACTTGATACGGATGCTCTTCACAATGCATTGTGTAGGATCGATGAGCATGTGAGAGGGGCGGGGGAGGGGTGAATCACATGATTTTAAAAATATTTTATTTTTCGATTTTATAAAAGTGAGTGTGCAGCAAAAATAAAAAAATAGAAACGAAAAGCAAACACAAGAACACAATTAGTTATTTGGTTCGGAACTTTCGGCGACTCCTACTCCAAGACCCAGGTCCCTCAGACCTATCGATTGGTAATTTACTAATGATCGAACAGTACAAGAATAAAGTATTAGAGTGTATACTGAAAGCCTAGTTTTTGTAAATATTTATTTTGAAATAAAGAATCACATTGGTCAAAAATGTCTACATTTATATGCTAAGTGTAGTTGTTCAATTAATTTATATTGTAGATAAATGGTGTGTGGTGTCACACATAGAAGATCATGTTATCGGTTCTTTATAAATTATAAACAGTAGCTCACGACTAAGATGGATAGGAACAAACTATTGGAATAGTCGTAGTGTAATTTGGTATTAGTTTATCTTAACTATAAAATTACACTAGTACACTCTGAGTATATTGAGTAAGATCATTTAAGGTAAGTTCTTTTTATATTGACTTAATAAAAGAACTAGATCATGATCATGATTTAAAAGATGATCATGATCATGATTTAAAAGAGAGTTTTAAAATTAAATCTTTCCTATTATAGTTTCTACAAAAAATTAAGAAAAGATTTGATATCTTTTTTTATTTGTAGATTGAGAGGAAGATTTTAATTTTAAAGATAACTTTCCCTTTTGGAAATCATCCACATGTTTTAATAGAGAGATTTTAATTTATAAAATTTCCTTTTATAATCAACCATGAAGGGAAAATTAATAGAGAAATTTTTATTTTAAAAATTTCCGGAAACAAATAAGGAAGTTTTAATATTGTGTTTAAACTTGCCTTATTTGGAGCTTGTGATGTGGTCGGCCATGATAAGGGTTAAAAGGAAAGTTTAATTAAATTTTCCTAATTAACAAATAGCAAGGAGAATAAGGGAATTTTAACTATAATTAAATTTCCTTATTTACCAAGATCAAGGAATATAAAAGAGAGGGTAGATGTGCCTCACCTCACAACCTATCTTCTATAGTTTCTCCCTTTTTCCTTGGTGGTGGCCGGCCCTTGCTCCTTTGCTTCTCCTCTTCTCTTCTTCTTTGGTAGCCGGCGGCATCATCCCTTGGAGCTTGGTGGTGGTGGCCGGATCTTGCTTGGAGGAGAAGGAGAGAAAGAAGGCTTTGTTTCTAGCATCCCTTGGAGCTTGGTGGTGGTGGCCGAAACTCATCATCTCAAGGAGAGGTGTTTGGTCGAAACTTGCAAGGAGGAAGAAAAAGGGTTTGGGTGGTTCTCATCTCGGTAGATCATTGCCCACACAACGTCCGAGATAAGAAAAGGAATAGGTAGAAGATCAAGAGGTTGTTGCTTACAAAGAAAGGTATAACTAGTAATTATCTTCCGCATCATACTAGTTTTCTTTATATGAATTCCAAACACAAGAGGCATATAATTCTAGGTTTCGAATTTGTGATTCGAGTTTGTGTTTTTTTTATTTTTCAAATTTGTGATTCGATTGTTCTTTTTGGTTAAACCTAGGGTTATATAAGGAAATTAAATATTAGATTTCATTGAAAGACTTTATCTAGGAAGTGGTGGTTGCTCCCATATCCAAGAAGGCCTAGTGTCTTGCCATGTTTAACCTGGAAGCCAATCTCTGAAATTAATATTTAATTGAATTTGTAACATGAGTGGATTTGGATCAATAATGTTAAGTTCCATTTGCGATCCAAGTCTAAACCTAAAAGAACAGATAAGTTAAATTTGGAATCAATAATGTTAAGTTCCGTTTGCGATTTCGAATTTAATTTCTAAAGAACACAATAGGTTGTTAGGAAAGGTTCGACACTTGTACAAAATTTTTGTACAGTGAAACCGGTACGATATTCCTAGAATCAACTAACATAAAGAACAGTGTAACAACCTATACATGAGCAATAACGTAAACAACTTAAATTAAATTATTACCAACACGGGATTGTTAAAGTTGAGAGCTCGGGTGTTGGTGTCAATCTACCAACAGTGGTCAGATGTAGCAGAGCAGTAGCATGGTAGCAGTATAGTAGATTGCACATACTCGGATTAGAAGAAGGATCGTTGAAGCTGTTGTAAGGGATCGGTGGTCGACTTAAAGTGGGTTGGATAGACGACAACCCCAAATACTCGCTTCTTCCTACACTTGTTAGCTTGCACAGCGGAATACAAACAACACAAATAAGCTTGCATTTTAAGTTATAATTTGCTCTGCGTTATTTTTGATGAATGCCAAAGGGGGAGGGTTAAGTGGTTTAAGTTAGTTAAACAACAAAATTTAAAAACAAAGCTAATCTAACAACCTTATAAATGCTTGTTTTACTTGCATATTTGTTTCACTAACTTAAGCAGGTTGTCATTGCATCAAAAAGGGGGAGATTGTTAGTGCGGTTAGCACTAACGGTCTAACTCAAGTTTTGATGAATGACAAAATAAGTTAAGTTAGTTTCGTTGTTATTTAACACTCTGATCGAGTGTGCAGGAGAAGCCCAGACAGGTCGACGGGCTGATCTGATGTTTGGCACGAAGCCCAGCTAGGTCGACGGACCGACTGGATAGCTGGCACGAACTCCAAATGGGTCGATGGGATGACTGGACATTTGACACGAAGTCCAGCTAGGTCAACGGGTTGACCTGATAGCTGGCACGAAGTCCAGACGGGTCAACGGGCTGACCGGACGTCTGGCAGGTAAGTGAAGGTAAGTCACTGGAGGGGAGTGGCTGTGAGGGCATGTTCCCGGGAAGGGAACATTAGGCGTCGATCCGACTTAGATCTATTTCGGATATCTAAGTCGAGATCGTGACTAGATTCCGGTCTCGAGGAGACGGAATCTAAATACTATTCTGCTTATCTATAAGTTGTGCTAACATTCTGTTTTGCAGGATATGATTTATACTTGTCTCAGACTAACGTTTTCTTATAGAAAGGAGATTATGGAAAACAAGGGTCCGGGCGCCCGGAAGGGGTCCGGGCGCCCGGAAGGGATCCGGGCGCTCGGAATAGGTCCGGGCGCTCAGGCTACGTCACATTCAGGGCGCCCTGAAGGGATCCGGGCACCCCGAACTATATAAGGAGGGTGAAAGTTGAAGCAAAGACAGAACTCACGATCTACGCTTCTGTGCTCCTGCGATGCTTCTCCGACAAAGTCCTACTGTTTCCTCTTTTTCTAATTATTGTCGTATTATTTCCTTAATAGCATTTGTAATCAAATTTGTAATATTTTACAAATTGCTAGTAGATTGTCCAACGAAAGCACTCAACGAGTGCGGACCTTGGAGTAGGAGTCGACATAGGCTCCAAACCAAGTAAAAGATTGCTTGTGTTAGCGTTGTTGTGCTTTTACTTTTTTCGCTGCGTACTTTACGATAATTTTTAAATCGCTATTCACCCCCCTCTAGTGAATTCTCGATCCAATAGAGACCACCGTTAGATTCCTTACGGTCTTAAAAATCCGAAGGACCTAAAATATGTTCAATTATACCTGTCTAGAAAAGTGAGTTTTGGCCAAAATTTATTGATAGACCTAAATAGGTCCGATTGGACCCATTTTAAATTCTGTGGATTCTAAGACTTCAAGGAGTCTAACGGTGCTCTCCATTGCTTATTTTAACTTCTCAAGAGATGTTAAAATGTAATAAGTAAGAATCAACTCTAAACCCTAATGTGGGCCCACGTTGGGCTTAATATGAATTCATATCAGGCTCATGGTTGACTTGATATAATTTCATATCAGGCTTAATGTGGGCCTGATATAATTCATATTAGGTCCACATTAGAGTTTATAGCTGATTTTTTTAATAAGATTTTAATACCTCTATAGAAGCCGAAACAATCAATGGAGGACATCGTTGGACTCCTTATAGCCTTAAAAATTCAAAGGACAAGAAAATGGGTTCAATTGGATCTGTTTATGTTCATCAGTGGATTTTGATCAAAATTCACTTATGGACTTAGTGTTAGTTAGAGCCCTAGAGCCAATCATGTGATGATTGTTATATGGACTTGATGTATCATATTCCTATATGTTTATAAAGACATTTCTTTATAGTTATTATACTTACTTGTATTGGTGTCAAATAACTAAGTATAATATCGTCCTTGAGTAGAAGGTTCTTATCTATATCAATCGATTGGTTGAATCGATAGTGAGATGATATAGAGAACACTACTCTTAATTATTCCTAGTCAAGTATTAACATTCAGGGACAATGTTAATGCGCTGAGACTAGCATGTAGGTCAACTCGATGACTTGATCTCACAAGTCATGGATATAGAGATATTAAGTTGACACATGGGTATGCATTGGAGAATGTATACTGAATGACCCGCCATGAGAAAGTATCATGGATCGTTATATGAGTGTCATATACTTTCTCATGTGACTATTAGTATAACAATTAGTCCTTGGACCTGAAGTCACCATAGTTCCCT
Organism: Zingiber officinale; assembly: GCF_018446385.1. NCBI lineage: Eukaryota > Viridiplantae > Streptophyta > Magnoliopsida > Zingiberales > Zingiberaceae > Zingiber > Zingiber officinale. The sequence continues at coordinate 87,815,361 of NC_056004.1, forward strand.
ACATAAGGAGTTGCATACTTTGGCCATCCGTAACTGGGTGGACTATAAAAGCGATTACTGGGTATGTAACAAATTATGCGGAGGGATGTGAGTGATGTAGATGGGATCTATCCCTCCTATATGACGAGAGAGATATCATGATTCTTGATAGAGTGAGATCACTAAGTGCATGACCATGCCCAAGTGAGTCAATATGAGATATTGAGCTCATTTGATTAGAGTGAGTTTACTTGGAGTTCAAGATATAGATTGATTAGAGGATGACACGGTCTATACCTCAATTGATCAATCTAGATGTCAAGGATAGAAGGACATTGTCATATATTGTGAGAGTCACAATTAGTAGTCACAAGGTGATGTTGGATCTCAACATTCTTGTAACTTGGGTAGTAATGATGTGTTGCTAGATACCGCTCATTACTTATGTTTCTAAATGGGTTTAGGAATATTGCCAACGTTACAAGAATCTATAGGGCCACACACAAAGGGCAATTAGATGGAGATTAGGTTCATTTGATGAACCTAGAGGATTAGGTTCATGTGATGAACCAAATTGGATTAAGAGTAATCCAAATTAAACTAATTGAGTTAGACTCAATTTGATTCATGTGTCCAATGAGTCTAATTTAGATTATGATTCATTGAGTCAATTTAATTCAATGAATAGAGATTCATTAAATCAAAATTGACTTGAATCAAAGGTTGGATTTGTTCAACCATGGGAGATAAGAGGTCAAAGTTTGACTTGACTTGAGAGGGAAGATGAAGGGTTAAGTTTGACTTGACCATTTGTCACCTCATTTGTGACATGGCATGGGGCCGACCAATGATGGTGTTCCACATCATCAAAGCTAGCTCAAGTGTGTGCCACCTCATGAGGAAAACCAAGAGACATGACTCTTGGTCTTCCATGAGTGGCCGACCACTTAAAGAGGAGAGGAGTTACAAGTGTGTGAATAATCTTTTTTTGGTGTGCTCATTCAAGTGATCTTCCTCCTCCTCTCTTCTTCCCTCTCCCTCTCATCCTTGCCGTGACTTCTAAGGGTGCTAGCACACTCTTAGTTTGTTCTCTCCATCTCTTGTTCGTGTGGATACTTCTAGAGGTGTGTCCGCTTGAACACACTTGAGATCCGAAGAACCTTGGATGAGAGAGATTTGTAAAGGGCTTCGCTTCAAAGGTATATCCCTTGACATGTAGATCTAAAGTAGATCTAGAGTAGAAAACTAAATATATGAAAAATTTTATCTTCGCACGGATCCAATGGCTAAGAACTTCGGGGTTTTTGTAACGCAAAAAGCGGTTTTTGCGGCTTGAAAGTTCTAACACTTAGACATGTCTAATTGGACTCATTAAGGTCCTTTGGATTTTTTTTTTGAGATTACAAGGAGTCTAACGGTGTCTTCCATTGCTTGTTTCAGCTTCTCTGAAAATATTAAAATGTAATAAAAAAATCGTCTCTAAACCCTAATGTGGGCATGATATGAATCATATTAGACCTAATGTGAGCCTGATATGAATTCATACCAACCCCAACATGAGTCTACGTTAATAATGTTTAGAGTTGATTTTTTTATTATTATATTTAACACCTCATGAAAAGTTGAAATAAATAATGGATGATATCGTTAGACTCCTTACAATATCAAAAATTCATGAGACCAAAATCCACTAATGGATCTAGATATCTTCGATTTGATCCATTTTAGGTTATATGAATTTTTAAGATTACAAAAATTCTAACGATATCCTCCATTGTTTATTTTGATTTTTTCGAAAGTATTAAAATATTATTAGAAGAATTGATTATAAATCTTAACATGTGTTTTATATGAATATGATATATTTAATGTGAATCTGATATAAATATTTATGTGAGAGAAAAGAGAATAGAATTTACATAAATAAGAGAGAGGAAAGAGAAAAGAGCAAAATAGTTTTCTACAGGGCTGAACGAAAAGAACACGTAATTAAGTATGCTCTGTGATAAATACAACATACGGCCTCTGATCAATTTGGAAATCCAAGAAATCTACGTTGACGATAAAATAATCTGAGTTACAATCACGAAGCTCTTTAATTGTCTCCGTACTTTTAGTTAGACCGAATTTCTTCCCCTCACTAAATAGAGCAATAAAAGAGCTTTCCTGTTGCCATAACATTTCATTACACGAAATAAATGACCTCACCCACTTTGATGAGGGCATGCATCAGCCAGTGCTCTACGATGAAGGGCATATTGGATTTGGAGCGTTCAGCTTCTGCTGCTGCTCCCGATGAGTCCTTGTCAACTCCAGATTATTGATTGCTGCCACCGGATTCAAAGCCGCCTACCCTTTTTGACTCCCAAACCCAATTCCTTAAAGAATCTCGCATGGTCGTGTACCCTTTCCTTTGGACCATTCGCCCACCTGCCGACGACCTCGCTGCCATACTCACTGCTCCAGCTTCAGCTTTAACCCACCACTTCAGGCGGGGAAGGGCAGATTATTCTAAAACTAAAAACTGCTCCGGTTTCTATTTTCTCGCAGGCTTGCGAGCGAGTCGTCGCCTTCCCCTGTTCATCTTCCCCACCCTCCTCTCTCTCTCTCTCTCTCTCTCTCTGGCCCCGCAGTCAGAATGTGTCATGGCAGGAACACCGGATCACTAATGCTGCCCGTTGGAAGTTCCCTTGTTTCGGGAAGGGCGGAACGGACGAGGCCGAGCGAGTAGACGTAGACACGTTGGCAAATTGAGAGGCGCCCGACGGTTCCGCCCCAGGTTTTGTTTCTAATATTTCTAATACGTGGATAGCGGATCCAATGGGTGTGGGCACCGGTTGCTTGGCGGGTGATAAAAGTCGATTAAATCGGATAAATAAAAATTAAAAAAAATTAAAAAATTAATTAATTTAATTTTTATAAAATTAATTTATATTTGATCAGTTCAGTTTTTTTTAAAAAAAATTATTTAAAAGATTTTCGATTAACTTAATTTTTTTTTGATTTATTAAGTCAAACCCTACGCGTGTGGGGACTCCGTTTTTGATTAAAATTAAATAACGGAAATCATTCGAAAGTTGTCACTGCGCACCCGATTTTCATGGAATTAAGCGCGTGTAACAATTAAATAATTAATTGATCGATAAATACCTTCGACTCCGTTTGTACTCTGAGAGAGGAATTCACGAGCGAGAAGTTTCAAACAGATCTGCGGAATCCCCCCTGCGATCGCTATTGCTTCCGATTTCACGGCTTGGGGCGGCGGAAATCGTTCGTCGGAGTCGGGGCCGACGGCGATCGGGCCCTGGTTTCGAAGGACACGGACTTGTATTGCTCTCGTCCGTCGCCGGTGTGGATTGGTCGGCCTTGGTGCGGTAGTAGAACATCGGAATATCGCCGATCACCTCCGCAATGGCAGCCGGCTCTTCGTACAACGCATCGTCGCAGGAACTTGGGAGTTAGTTATTTTCTTTTCTGCGTTCCCGTTTTTATTGCGGTTTTCCCGCTATTGATCGGTCTTTGGTAAAATTAAGGAAGTTTTTCTTTTTTTTATAAACAGATTCCTTTGTTATTTACTTATTCAGATGAATTTTTCCGAAGGGCAGGGAAGACAAAGACAGTTTTCTTCTTTTGAATAGGGAACATCGCGAGAGATTAAATTTTGATGGTTATTGTTTTTGGAAGCAGAGCTTATGGAGAACCTGAAGATTGAGAAGGATGGACAGGAGAGCGCAGATGCCAGTCCCGATTCCTATCCTCGACGCCCAGGAGAACCTGATTGCAAGTACTATTTGAAAATGGGTTGCTGCAGATATGGAAGCAAGTGCAAATATAACCATCCTACCATCGAACAGGTGGTTATAATAGTGACCGGTGTATTTTTACTCTTTTATCTTGAGGACTTTATTTCAAATCTATGTAAATTCTTTTTGGTACAGGAGACTATGCATAGAGATGAACTGCCTCGGAGGGAAGACAAACCAGATTGCCAGGTGTGTTAGCTTTTTGTGATTCTAAATAAATTTTTCTCTCTAGTTTTAGTATGTTGAAATCTGAGACATCTGTTTCTTTTGTATAGCATAAAATTTAGTATAAAGAGATTAGGGGTGGAGTAAATATTGAAATTTTGGTATACTGCGCATACCATACTGACATGTATCGAATATACCGATATTAACGGTATACCAAAAATTTTAGTACGGTATTAGTATCGTTATGAAATTTAATATTTTTCAATATTTCAGTAGATACCTAAATAACGAATAAATTTCTTATAAATCACTCATTTTTCTAATTAGGGCCTGAAGTCTTGTATTTGGCTTGAGCGTTTAAACAATTAAGCCAACTAACCTAACCTAACAGGAAAATCATCTTCATTCTGAATAGTGAACAATTTGGCAAAAAAAATTCTTATATAATTTTGGTATGAACAATATTTTACCAATATCATACTAAAAATTTTGATATACCAAAATTTTTGGTATGAACGATATGAGATTTATACCTTATCGAAAATCTGGTATACCGAAAGTTAGGTACGGAGTCGATATATATTTTCCTTATATCGAAATTTTCAGTATGGTATACTATTTCATATGAAAAATTTGGTATACCGTACTGAACCAATCTTAAAAGAGATGACTATAACAACCCTTGTTCTGTTAGTGCGACAGTCTTAGATTGGTTAATAAGGAATAGGCAAGTCATCTCTTAGATGTTTGCGTTGTTTCTTGCATATTATCTATCTCTACAACTTCATCAATTCAATTCATTGTATGCAGTACCGCTTTCTATACTAAGTTGCAATTATAGTAATAGAATGATGTTTTATGTGACCATTGCAAATACAACATTTTTTACTTCTCTAATCCAGAAGTATGAGATAATATGCTACTTGATTGGGAGTTTTAGGCTAGGAAATTATATTTTAAAAAATTGAAAAATTATAGGGGTTTTTTGGATTAGTCAAAACAATAATTTAATTGGACAAGTTATTTTAAGAATTGCTTATCTATTTACCCAATAATTAGGGCATAAATTACTTTTAGGAGAATAGGTTAGGAGTATGTCTCGTCTTTCATTTTATAAAAGGGCCTCAAGTTTTGTTAGGTATCTTTAAATGTTAGGTATCTTTCAATGTAATACTATTCCTCTTTGTTAGTTTCATTCTCTTTGAGAGATTGTTCATTTTCGATGCTACATTAAGTGGGATTAAAGCTAGATCTTTAATTTCTTGTTTGTTCTTTCAGTGTTCTCTTGTTCTTCATGAGCCCTATCCATCATTTCCCTTTGCCTTCCTTGATGTCATCTCCATCAACCCATATCCATTACTCTCTCATGTATTCAACTGCATCATTGGCACCTTCCACCCAAACTATGCTACCAACAACAACTCCCAATAGCCTGCTGCTACCCCATGACTGATAACTCTCCCTTTGCCCTTTGATTGCCTTCCATTCCATCTCTTTTGCAAGTCTGCTCTCTTTACCTTTTTTAGTTATCAACACCAAGTGTTCCTCCTTCACTTGTCTATTTAAGGGTATGAAAGAATCAAGTAAATTAAATAAACAAAAGGTTATATTAGGTGTAGGGTTGTCAAATAGAGGTTTGTTTCATGAATCATTTTGATTAACTATCACATTGTGAAACATAATGAATCAAGAATTGTATCATATATGAAAATAAAATATGCTAAAAATAATTTGGCTCTATTTAGAATAGTTTTGATATGCAAAAGCAAAATAATATAATATTCCTTTGGGTAACATAGGTTAGGAAGTTCTATCTTTTATAGGTTTTTAAAAAATTGTTTTTGTTTTTGAACTAATCAAATTAAAGTAGGAAATTTATATTTTGTTAGAGTAAGTTATTTTTGGGAACTGATCATCTATTTATCAAGTAATTATGCCTAAGAGGTAGGGATGGCAATGGGGCGGGGCGGGGGCGGGTTTGCCATTCTCATCCCCGCCCCGTTCTTATTTTTTCGGGTTCGGGGATTCCCCGAACCCGAACCCACGGGTTCGGAGATTCCCCATCCCCGCCCCATTTCTAAATTTAATTTATATTATTATTATTATTATTTAATAATAATTATTAATCATAATATTAATATTAATATCAATATCAATAATATTATTATTAATAATATTTTCAAAATTTTAATATTAATATCAACACTATTATTAATATTTTTTAAAAAAATCATATTATTATTTATTAATATTAATAATAATAATATTCGGGGCGGATTCGGGGATGGGGATAGCATTCCCATACCCGCCCCAAACCCGCCCCATCCCCGAAAAATCGGGGATCCCCATCCCCATTTCGGGTTTTCCCCGTGGGGCCCCAAACCCGCGGGGAAAATTGCCATCCCTACTAAGAGGATGTGTTAGAAGAATGTGCCATTTTTCATTATAAGGTATCTTTCAGTCTAGCTATATTAAATTTTGTTTTCAGCGAGGTTATTTGATTTTAATGCTGCATCACTACTTGTAAAAGGATAAATGAACTAATAGTTTAAATTCTTCCACCCATGACTGATTACAGAAACCAAAATCAAGTACAAAGAAATATAAAAGGAGAAATGAACAAGTACTTGATTGAATTTTTAGCCAAAATTCTGAATTTCAGTTTTAACATGAGTATTTCTTCAAAGTGAATTTCCTTAGCATCTCAATGTGATAGAACCCTGTTTAGTTCATATAAGACACCATTACTTAGTTTGCTTAATTTTCTCTTGTAGTTTTTTCTCAAAACTGGATTTTGTAAGTTTGGCACAACTTGCAAGTATCATCATCCACAAGACAAGCCTGCTGTCCAATTACCTTCGCTGAATGTCTTCGGTCTACCATTGCGAAAGGTATCAAAATCTTCTTGTTTTGGCCCCCTCCCTGCAATACTAAACTTTACAAATTAAATTCTTTTGTTTTTTTTTACAGGATGTGCAGTCATGTTCCTACTTTATGAAAACTGGATCTTGTAAATTTGGAGTCACATGCAAGTTTAATCATCCGGATCCTGCCAATGTTGGAGCCATGTTTTTTCCGTCTGGACCTTCAGTCTATGGCTTTACTGGATACTCTACAACCACAGGAGGATCACACTCTTCAGGAGGATATCCTTCATGGCCTTCCTCATGGACCCTTTATCCGAATAATCCTTATGTGCAAGGACCTCCTGCTTACAGTCCTCATATCCAGCAGAGTTGGAGGACATACATGGTTAGCATCTGCTTCTCTTTTGTTGTGGGATCATCTTTTGGTTGTTGAATTTCTTATTACACATTTAACTATGCTTACAATGTCAAACAGCCACCTGCAAGTACAAATGTTCCCTCTATGAATGATCTTCGGTCAAGTTCGAGCACGTCTGGTATTTTCCCAGAGAGACCTGACGAACCAGATTGTGAATACTACATGAAGACAGGGAGCTGCAAGTATGGTAGTTCTTGCAAGTATAATCACCCTAAAGGGAGAAACCAAGAAGCTGACTGTGCCATTGGACCCTACGGCCTTCCTCTCAGACCAGTAATTCTCTTCAGAATCATCATCTTACTCTTCTTTTTTTTTTCCTTTCATTAACTAAATGTTTTTCTGCTTTCATGATTCAAAAGGGTTTGCCTACATGCAAATACTATGCTGCTAATGGAAATTGTAAGTATGGTGCAACTTGCAAATTCGATCACCCGGTTATTGCTGTTTACCCTTGGCCGGAAGCAGCTTCAACATCAGCATATCCTTACCAAAATGATAGAGAGCTTACATGGAGGGCATCAAACAGCAGCCCATCCCTTAGGACCCCTACAGAACTCGGTCAGCTCAAGACTCCTCCGAGAGCCATTCCGGCACAGTATGCGAACAACAATGAACACGAGAGTCAATCTTCGACACTTTCTCCAAACCATCCTGCTCCGAATTCAGAGTCGTCAGGAAATCAATCGGACGAGGGCTAGCCCATAGGATGACTGAAGGATGCATATTGTGGCTTCTCTGCATTCAGTCTCAAATTTTGTTTTTTTTCCGGAAGGTGGCGAGTAGATAGATACCGTGCATGGAAGAATAGCTGGTGATCATGCAGAGGTCCTCCCCTCTGTTTCATGGATCTGAGTATGTTCCTTGAAAAGAAAAACAAATTAGTCTCGGAGTAAACTATGAAACATTTATCATATGAACTAAGATGTTTGAGTACTATCCGTGAGACTTGTACTAGGAACCTTGTGTTGCTCTAGCAATAGAAGTATGTGCTTCATGGCCTTTGTAAGTAATTGAATGACCTCTAACTCAAACAGTGCCTTGATTTGTAATACATCATTTTGTATATTTACTGCCTTTGGCGTTTGATCCTGTGACTGATAGGTGATGAGGAAAGTTCTGCTGAGAAGTGATGAGCAAAGAGAAACTGATTCCCACATCAATTATATCAAGATTTCAGGATTGAATCTCTTTTCATTTTTACAGAAGCAACATCTACTTAACGGTATCCTAAAACCAGTAGTAGTTTGTTGTTCCTATGAAGGTACTTTTTGGTGAGGTTTAAAGTGAATGCAATGGTCCACAACAATAATACATTCGGTGGTTGAGTGTAGTTGAGGAAGATGGATTCTCATTATACCTTTCCTTCTCACAAGTAGGTGAATCTTTACTGCAAACACTGTATGAATGATGCATGATTCTTCTGAACTTCACAGAGTTATAATTTTTCATTTGGATATTAAAATGAGAGGTTGTTTGACTTGAAACTAAGCCAGTTCATAGATCTAGATTTATAATATAGGATCAATCCAATCTAATATAATTTTTTGAATTTTAAAGGGAGACTCTAATATATTTTAACTATTTTTAGTAATTTTTATTTTATTTTTATGATATTTAGGTCATTTTTGATATGTTTGACATTTATGGATTAGGATTAGACTAATTAAGCATCCTGTTTTGGTAAATTTTTTCTATAAGGATTTTTATTACAATTTTTCTTTTTTCTAATCGGAACTTTTTCTTTATTAAAACAAGAATTGAGATTTATATATTAGAGTTTGTTCCCTTATTTGAGTCTTAGGATTTAAAATATATATAAATAACTTTTTTAACTGGGTGAGGATTTAACCTTGATATCGAATAAAGTTTCCACATCAATTTGTTATGGAGTGTAATCCATAACCACCATTAAATTTTATATCTTAAAAATATCATCTCAAGCCTTTTCAAAAATTCTGAATACCTATTTTACTATTTTTGATATTTTTATTTTTATATATTTAGAATATTTTTTATAATTTTATATATTATAAGACCGGGTTTGTCTATATAAATGAGAGATTCTTCGTTAGTATTATTAAATAATCTATTATTATTGTTTTTGGATAAAACCACGGTGGATTTGTTTTTCTTTGTTTTCTCTTTTTTCTACTCTCCCCAAATCGCTATTCAGCCATGTCGTGCGTCGATGAGGAATAAAAAATCCACAGTTTCACAGCCAAACATTTGTTAATACTCCTTTTGTCTTTGTAATATATATATATATATAAATGTAGATATATATCTTAAAAGAATTTTGAGGAAATAGAAACAGAGGAAAACTATATGAACTCGGCGAGGCTCGTGCTCAGCGTCTGGTTGGCGAAGAATCGGTAGAACCTTTCGGATGGATGGATGGAATCCCAAAACGCGAACTTGTCTGCATCTTCGCACGTGAAAGGCGTCCACTCGTTGCAGGTGATCGATGTTTCGAACTTCCCCGTGCCGCAGCATCCTCTGCTCGAGCTCTCGAATCCTGCCGCGCGCAGTCAATCAATCATTCATTCATTCATTTATTCATTCATCGCATTACTCCTTTCAGTCACGTACCGTATCTCGATGGATTCTGCGTCGCGTCGAGAAAGAGATCATAGAGCGGCGCGAATCTGAGCTTGATCCCCGGCAGCTCCTCGCAGAGCCGCTGCATCGCCGCCTCCAGCTTCCCGTTGAATTCCTTCGCCACGCGGTTGTACTCCTCCACGCACGCCCCCTTCGTCTCCTGGTTCGTGGCCCGCTCCGACGGCAGGCACCCGAACGGGCTGAGGCCGGTGAAGGAGATCTTGCGGGCCCCCAACCGGTAGATGTCCCTGAAGAAGTCGCGGGCGAGCCCCACGATGAAGTCCACGTACTCCTCCACCGTGAACTCCCACCGCCGCCGGCCCAACGGCGAGTAATAGTTTTCGATGAAGTCGTTGGTGCCGATGCTGACGATGTAGACGGCTTCGCGGACGATGTAGGCGGCCTTCTTCTTCCCGACGTAGGCCGTCAGCCTCTGTCGGTACTCCTTGAAGAATTCCACCTCTTTCCACAAAGGAATCACCGACTGCGTGTATATATATATATATACTAATTATGGAAAGCTGTAACATATATACACATGTATATATTTAGATAGTGGCTCACGAGAAAGTCGGAGGTGGCGGTGTCGAAGCCGGTGGCTGCAGACGCGAAGCAGACCCCTCTGGCAAAGTCCTCGATGGTGTAAGCGGGGTCGAGGTAGGCCGGGATGGAGGGCGGCAGGCCGAGCGCTTCGGAGATGAAGTCGGTGGCGAGACGGCCGTTGCAGAAGCGGCCGGTGGCACGCCCTCCGGGGAAGTCGCGGCCGTAAGGGGGGAAGTCGGCCTTGGCGATGGTGGCGACGTAGTTGTTGTTCCCGGCGTCTACGGTGGAGTCCCCGAAGACTATTACGGCCGGAATCCGGCCGGCGAGGGAGGGAAGCGGCGCGATCAAATGGAAGGACAAGAGGAGGAGACAATGAAGGCCTCCCATTGTTCCTCCTTCAACGTGAACTGAAACAGATTGGAGAACGAGCATTGGCGAGCCAATAAATGAACATATTAAATGGAACATCTTCCTTAGTTATAATTAGGTGTCAGGAAAAATTTAGTAAAACTGAATTAACTAAATTAAACCGAATTTTGTTTTTATTATTATTTTTTAAAATTAAGTTTGAATTTTAGTTAATCGAATTTTAAATTTTGTGATTTAGTTAAATTGAATAAAAGTATTAATTTAATTTCTGTATTTAAAAATATAATTAAATAAATAAAATCTTTTTTTTTTAAAAAAAATGTTTTAAAATTTCAGTTTATTCAATTGAAAACAAATTAATCGATATTATCGATTCGATCAGCTTAGTTTTTATAGAAAAATCTAATTAGTTGGATTGGTTAAAAAAATTTAATTTTTTTTTTTTGATTTATTCAATTGGTTGGATTTAATTTTGACCGAAATGGTCAGCCTGAAATATAATCATAATTTGCTGAGATTTATATATGTCGAAAATGAAGGTATAGAGAAAGACAGATAACCAGAAAAGGAGGCTGCATGACTTAATGCAACAACTACGAACTGCTGGACTTAAATCAATTAGCAGGCATTAATGGCCTGCGTCCCCTCTATCTATCTTAACTTAAATGGACAATGTGCATGACAGATTCAGATCTATCTAAATAAGATGGCATATTTTACTGGTTTTAGTAAGACTGCTCTGTTTAATCAGCAAGTTTATGGATGTTCACAAGCATTAATTTAAAGATTTTGTCTGAAAATTATGTGTTAATTACTGTTTTAGTAACTTAGATGATCCTATTTGAACACTAAAGAAGACGGTTAGTTAGAAAGGTAATTTTGTTGTTGATCAAATGAAGACTCCGCAGTGGCTCTGCTATTGATTAGATGAAGACTATGTGCTGTCCTGTAATACAAGGAGCGTCAGTGCTCGATTTGAGAGAAGAAAATAGTAGAAAAACACTGTAACAACTAGCGTGTAAAAAATATAGAGCATTACATACCTATATGTGTAGATGGAGACCCATTTTATAGTGTTACTGTTGCATTATGCATGCGTTTTAAAGTATGGGCATGTTTTAGATAGCATTCCTAAGAAAAGACAAGTCATAAAGTCTTCTGACATCTTTCTTTAAGCGAGTGTGCAAATCTCTATGATTTGATAGGCTAAAAGGTTCTAAAGCATGATTTGCTTGCTAGATGTTCTCGGTCCTTTATAGCATAAATTTCTAAAAAAGTATGATATGATAAATGTACGGGTTCTGCTGTGGGCTAGTCAGCCTCCACTTGACCAGGGGGCTGCCAGCTCAATCTCACGGACTGCAATCAACCTCGTTCTTTACTCGACCCTTTATTTCACCAAGGACGCGTCATATATCTGATCGACCATTAGACATGATCAGAAGGGGCGATGGGTCGGGTGAATTAGTACTTGGCCTCAAAGCTCATCTGCAAGTTGTGAAGGGTGGTCGCTAGGGAGGTCCGGTCGACCCTTCACGTTCGGCCGACGACTCGAGCCTCACTCGGTTGAACCAGCCTGGTCAGCAACTCCGGGAACGTCCAATCATGTGACTTTGACCACTTGACTATGACTTCCATGTCAGTTGGTCCTCCCTGAAGGATAGAGAAGAAGTAATGGGAGGGGGGGTCGCTCGTTAAAACTTTTTCTTTCGAATAGTTGAAACAAGAGTAGTGCAGCGGAAAATAAAAGAACTCATTTTAGTTACTTGGTTTAGAGCCTATGTCGACTGCTACTTTAAAACTCGTGATTCTTGATCGTACTAATGGATAATTCGCTATAACTCTTATTTCCAAAATCCTTCGGTGAGAAGTAATTTGTATAATATGAAGAATGTAAGATAGTAACACACTATTATCTTTTAAAAATAAAAACAATGCAAGCTTTAACTAAAGTTATACCGATACTAGATAGAAAATGAAGCTCGGTTAGCACTTTTGGATGGAGCAATATGCTTGTAAAGATGAAGCACAAAGAAGTTGAACGAATAGGAGCTTTGCACACTGTTGACTTGAAAATTGATTACAGAGTTGCCTTGCCCCAGACCTCGAGCTCTGCTTATATAAGCCTTTATCGGTTAACTGATAAACCGTTTAGTCGAATGATATATTTGGTCGACTGAACTGCTTTATTTTCTTCTTCCCCAAGATCTGGTCTTCATGCAATTATGAGCAATTAATGTTTGGTTAACTGATCCCCTTGATCGGTTGATGGATCAATGTAGTTTCCCTATTCACCGAGATACTCCATCAATGAGCCTTTAATTGCATTTAGTGTTCGGTCAACTGATCCTTGGATTTGGTCGACTGATTAGGCTTGCTTCCAACTTTGCTTCTGATCGATATGATCTGTGCCATGTTGACTTGGTTCGGTCGATCGATCAGTCAACTTACCAACTTTACTTTCGAGTTGATCTATGCTTTTTATCAACCTTGTTCAGTCGACTGATCCCTGGGTTCGGTCGACCGATCAGAAACCTTCTCGATTTCTTCAATTGGATCAACGACCTAGAGTTTGTTCCTTTCTGGAATACGACATCACTGTTGTTCCTCTCCAGTTACTTACCTCAACCTATCTGCCAAACATTGGTTCTTTAAACCTGTTTGGACTTTGCCGCTTAGCATCAGATTGGCTCACCAGGACTTCCTCTCGATCTTTGGTTTTCCAAATCTATTGAGCTTCCCTGACAAGTGTTAGGTCCTCTCGACCCACTTGGGCTTCTATCTGGCTTTCATAATCTACTAAGACTTTCCTGGTCGAGTAAATATCCTTCACATTTTGTTAACTTGTTAGATCACAATAAGACTTAACTTGAACCTTTGACAATAGCAAAACTCATGTTCGATTCTAATGCACCCTACATCAACACTCCTTACTTTGACCCACTTTTTAGGGGGCCCTATCTTTATCACCGTATCACAAGTCTCTCCCTTAAGATTAGTCGAAGGAGGCTGCAAGTTTGACTAATTGGACACTTAGTATCCATTTCTAGCTAGTGTATTGCTTGCTTAGCTGCCGCCTGGCCTGAACGATCGCTATCTTCATCTATAAGTGTTCGATAAATCTTTTTATTTCCTGATGGTAGCTTTGTGGAATGACGCTGCTTGGCCTGAATATCAACGACACTTGTTTGTTATCTTCGACCTCTTCTCTTTTCCCGAACGATAGCCAATCCTTCACAGTGCTCCTTTAATACCATTGGCATAATCATGATGTCTTGGAAATCACTCAAATCGCCCCTCATTAATGCAAAGCATGCTTGCCATGTTTTTTCATCATGAGCCTACTAATTATTTCCATTTTTCACAAATGTATCCTGTGATTGACCGCCACATGTCACACCCTCATGTTGCGAATGATCGATGTGATAGGCGACTGATAGGATTCGATGTGATAGCCATCTTTTTGAACTTTAATGGCCCAGATCGAATTCCATTTTTCTAAACCCTTGATAGGACGACCATGGACAGCCAACGATAAGGGTTTTTAAAGCCTTTGTTTTTCTTTTCACTGCATCATGTTTCTTCATCTTTTCCTTGTTGGTGTAATTTTCCTAGGTCAAGGTTAACCAACTTGACTAAGCTTGAGTCTTGATGTTTGACAATATGTGGTGCAATTGTCCATTTGGGGAGATTGTTGGTGTAATTCTCCTCTGATCAAATTTTGACCAGTTTAATGTGAAGAAGAATTAAATAGGTCAAGGTTGACCAGATACTTGACTGGAAAGTCCTAACTGGAGTTTAGACAAGGGCAAGTCCAACGAGAAGGTTGGTGGAAGAAGAAAATCCAAGTGGATCAGTGTTGACGGGACACTTGGTGTGAAAAATCCTAGTGAGTGAAGCCAGGTGAAAATCTTAGTGAGTGAAGCTAGGCAAAGGAAAAGTCCTACTAAGTGAAGCCAAGTGAAAAGCCCTAGTAAGTGAAGCTGAGCAGTGAGAAAGTCTTGATAAGTGAAGCCAGACAGTTGGAAATCCAGGTGGGTCAAGGTTGACCGGACACCTGGTGTTTGGAAGTCTAAGTGGGTCATGGAGGACCGGACACTTGGCACAAGACGATAAGTCCAAGTGGGTAAAGGATTGACCAGACACTTGGCACGAGGATAAAAGTCCAAGTGGGTCAAAGGATTGACCAGACACTTGGTGGAGAAGTCCTAGCAGGTCAAAGTTGACCAGATGTTAGACAATGAGGAGTTCCAACAGATCACGATTGACTGGATATTGGGCAAGGAACCCTAGACTTAGGTTTGGAAATTAGGGTTTGGTAATTGATTAAGTTAATCAATTACACCATGTGTTAAGCGATTAAGCATTTTGCTTAATTGCTTAAGAAACTCTCTATTTGAAATAGAAAGGGTCGTAATCCATTAGGGCAATCGATTACGACTTGCTTAATTAATTAAGCCATTTGACGCGAGTGCACAGAGAGGTGCCTAATCGATTAGGCGCATCTTAAGTGATTAGAGCAATCACTTACGGGTCGTTCTCGTGCAAACAAAAACATGCATAATCGATCAGGCTAGTCGATTATGCATGCATAATCGATTGTGTTAGTTGATTAAAATTCAGAAAAGTAACCATTATACAGGTTGCTGACATGGTAGTTGATTAAGGAGATTCATAATCAATTAAGGTGCCTGAAGAGCCATAGGAAATAGTGGAGGCGTGCACTTTTCCTCAAATCTCCTCTTTCACTCTCTTCACCAAGCTCACATAGCTTCGCACCAGATTCTTGGAAACTTAGAGAGAAGTGTTGTTGCACTTCCAAGTTGATCAAGAGGTGTTTACAAGTAAGAAGAGAACACGTTAGGATTTCATCATTATAAATATTGTAAGATTTTATTTGTATTAGCTTGTATTTTTTTTCTTCTTGTATCTTCTTTGTGTGTGAGCTTGTATGAGGCTTCTCCGTCTCTGAATTATTTTTGAGAATGAGGGTTTACAAAGTGGATGTGTGAGAGAGGGCCGAAGCCTTAGATTAGTCACCTCATTTGAGGTGGATACCAGGTGAATCCATCGTATTAGCATTGGAGAGCTTTGCTTCAAGTATTTCCGCTACAAAAGATCATCTTTGACGAAGCGAATGAGACATACTATTCACCTCCCTTCTAGCTCCGAAGTGTCCTAACAAATGGTATTAGATAGAGGCCGTTCTTCATCAGACT